>NC_080405.1:10000-1237500 GCF_030265065.1 Corythoichthys intestinalis | reverse complement strand
AAACAAAATGTCCTAGAACAAAATTTTCAAATGTAACTACTAGATTGTGATACAATACACTATTGGGTGAAGTTTGGTTGACTTCTGCGCAGCGGTTTGGGAGTTATCATCAAAATTACATTTCTCGGCCATATCGCATAGATCTCACTGTGAAAAGGCTTAAATGGCTTTTTTGACCTAAGTTTGAGGATTGCGCTCAAACCAAATGTCCTAGAACGAAATTTTCAAATGTAACTACTAGAATGTGATACAATACACTATTGGGTGAAGTTTGGTTGACTTCTGCGCAGCGGTTTGGGAGTTAACATCAAAATTACATTTCTCGGCCATATCGCATAGATCTCACTGTGAAAAGGCTTAAATGGCTTTTTTGACCTAAGTTTGAGGATTGCGCTCAAATCAAATGTCCTAGAACCAAATTTCCACATGTAACTACTAGATTGTGATAAAATACACTAATGGGTGAAGTTTGGTTGACTTCTGCGCAGCGGTTTGGGAGTTAACATCAAAATTACATTTCTCGGCCATATCGCATAGATCTCACTGTGAAAAGGCTTAAATGACTTTTTTAATTAAGTTTGATGATTGCGCTCAAACAAAATTTCCTAGAACAAAATTTTCAAATGTAACTACTAGATTGTGATACAATACACTATTGGGTGAAGTTTGGTTGACTTCTGCGCAGCGGTTTGGGAGTGAACATCAAAATTACATTTCTCGGCCATATCGCATAGATCTCACTGTGAAAAGGCTTAAATGGCTTTTTTGACCTAAGTTTGAGAATTGCGCTCAAATCAAATGTCCTATAACCAAATTTCTACATGTAACTACTAGATTGTGATACAATACACTAATGGGTGAAGTTTGGTTGACTTCTGCGCAGCGGTTTGGGAGTTAACATCAAAATTACATTTCTCGGCCATATCGCATAGATCTCACTGTGAAAAGGCTTAAATGACTTTTTTAATTAAGTTTGATGATTGCGTTCAAACAAAATGTCCTAGAACAAAATTTTCAAATGTAACTACTAGATTGTGATACAATACACTATTGGGTGAAGTTTGGTTGACTTCTGCGCAGCGGTTTGGGAGTTAACATCAAAATTACATTTCTCGGCCATATCGCATAGATCTCACTGTGAAAAGGCTTAAATGACTTTTTTAATTAAGTTTGATGATTGCGTTCAAACAAAATGTCCTAGAACAAAATTTTCAAATGTAACTACTAGATTGTGATACAATACACTATTGGGTGAAGTTTGGTTGACTTCTGCGCAGCGGTTTGGGAGTTAACATCAAAATTACATTTCTCGGCCATATCGCATAGATCTCACTGTGAAAAGGCTTAAATGGCTTTTTTGACCTAAGTTTGAGGATTGCGCTCAAACAAAATGTCCTAGAACAAAATTTTCAAATGTAACTACTAGATTGTGATACAATACACTATTGGGTGAAGTTTGGTTGACTTCTGCGCAGCGGTTTGGGAGTTAACATCAAAATTACATTTCTCGGCCATATCGCATAGATCTCACTGTGAAAAGGCTTAAATGATTTTTTAATTAAGTTTGATGATTGCGTTCAAACAAAATGTCCTAGAACAAAATTTTCAAATGTAACTACTAGATTGTGATACAATACACTATTGGGTGAAGTTTGGTTGACTTCTGCGCAGCGGTTTGGGAGTTAACATCAAAATTACATTTCTCGGCCATATCGCATAGATCTCACTGTGAAAAGGCTTAAATGGCTTTTTTGACCTAAGTTTGAGGATTGCGCTCAAACCAAATGTCCTAGAACGAAATTTTCAAATGTAACTACTAGAATGTGATACAATACACTATTGGGTGAAGTTTGGTTGACTTCTGCGCAGCGGTTTGGGAGTTAACATCAAAATTACATTTCTCGGCCATATCGCATAGATCTCACTGTGAAAAGGCTTAAATGGCTTTTTTGACCTAAGTTTGAGGATTGCGCTCAAATCAAATGTCCTAGAACCAAATTTCCACATGTAACTACTAGATTGTGATAAAATACACTAATGGGTGAAGTTTGGTTGACTTCTGCGCAGCGGTTTGGGAGTTAACATCAAAATTACATTTCTCGGCCATATCGCATAGATCTCACTGTGAAAAGGCTTAAATGACTTTTTTAATTAAGTTTGATGATTGCGCTCAAACAAAATTTCCTAGAACAAAATTTTCAAATGTAACTACTAGATTGTGATACAATACACTATTGGGTGAAGTTTGGTTGACTTCTGCGCAGCGGTTTGGGAGTTAACATCAAAATTACATTTCTCGGCCATATCGCATAGATCTCACTGTGAAAAGGCTTAAATGGCTTTTTTGACCTAAGTTTGAGGATTGCGCTCAAATCAAATGTCCTATAACCAAATTTCCACATGTAACTACTAGATTGTGATACAATACACTAATGGGTGAAGTTTGGTTGACTTCTGCGCAGCGGTTTGGGAGTTAACATCAAAATTACATTTCTCGGCCATATCGCATAGATCTCACTGTGAAAAGGCTTAAATGGCTTTTTTGACCTAAGTTTGAGGATTGCGCTCAAACAAAATGTCCTAGAACAAAATTTTCAAATGTAACTACTAGATTGTGATACAATACACTATTGGGTGAAGTTTGGTTGACTTCTGCGCAGCGGTTTGGGAGTTAACATCAAAATTACATTTCTCGGCCATATCGCATAGATCTCACTGTGAAAAGGCTTATATGACTTTTTTAATTAAGTTTGATGATTGCGTTCAAACAAAATGTCCTAGAACAAAATTTTCAAATGTAACTACTAGATTGTGATACAATACACTATTGTGTGAAGTTTGGTTGACTTCTGCGCAGCGGTTTGGGAGTTAACATCAAAATTACATTTCTCGGCCATATCGCATAGATCTCACTGTGAAAAGGCTTAAATGGCTTTTTTGACCTAAGTTTGAGGATTGCGCTCAAACCAAATGTCCTAGAACGAAATTTTCAAATGTAACTACTAGAATGTGATACAATACACTATTGGGTGAAGTTTGGTTGACTTCTGCGCAGCGGTTTGGGAGTTAACATCAATATTACATTTCTCGGCCATATCGCATAGATCTCACTGTGAAAAGGCTTAAATGGCTTTTTTGACCTAAGTTTGAGAATTGCGCTCAAACAAAATGTCCTAGAACAAAATTTTCAAATGTAACTACTAGATTGTGATACAATAAACTATTGGGTGAAGTTTGGTTGACTTCTGCGCAGCGGTTTGGGAGTTAACATCAAAATTACATTTCTCGGCCATATCGCATAGATCTCACTGTGAAAAGGCTTAAATGACTTTTTTAATTAAGTTTGATGATTGCGTTCAAACAAAATGTCCTAGAACAAAATTTTCAAATGTAACTACTAGATTGTGATACAATACACTATTGGGTGAAGTTTGGTTGACTTCTGCGCAGCGGTTTGGGAGTTATCATCAAAATTACATTTCTCGGCCATATCGCATAGATCTCACTGTGAAAAGGCTTAAATGGCTTTTTTGACCTAAGTTTGAGGATTGCGCTCAAACCAAATGTCCTAGAACGAAATTTTCAAATGTAACTACTAGAATGTGATACAATACACTATTGGGTGAAGTTTGGTTGACTTCTGCGCAGCGGTTTGGGAGTGAACATCAAAATTACATTTCTCGGCCATATCGCATAGATCTCACTGTGAAAAGGCTTAAATGGCTTTTTTGACCTAAGTTTGAGGATTGCGCTCAAATCAAATGTCCTAGAACCAAATTTCCACATGTAACTACTAGATTGTGATAAAATACACTAATGGGTGAAGTTTGGTTGACTTCTGCGCAGCGGTTTGGGAGTTAACATCAAAATTACATTTCTCGGCCATATCGCATAGATCTCACTGTGAAAAGGCTTAAATGACTTTTTTAATTAAGTTTGATGATTGCGCTCAAACAAAATTTCCTAGAACAAAATTTTCAAATGTAACTACTAGATTGTGATACAATACACTATTGGGTGAAGTTTGGTTGACTTCTGCGCAGCGGTTTGGGAGTGAACATCAAAATTACATTTCTCGGCCATATCACATAGATCTCACTGTGAAAAGGCTTAAATGGCTTTTTTGACCTAAGTTTGAGGATTGCGCTCAAATCAAATGTCCTAGAACGAAATTTTCAAATGTAACTACTAGAATGTGATACAATACACTATTGGGTGAAGTTTGGTTGACTTCTGCGCAGCGGTTTGGGAGTTAACATCAAAATTACATTTCTCGGCCATATCGCATAGATCTCACTGTGAAAAGGCTTAAATGGCTTTTTTGACCTAAGTTTGAGGATTGCGCTCAAATCAAATGTCCTAGAACCAAATTTCCACATGTAACTACTAGATTGTGATAAAATACACTAATGGGTGAAGTTTGGTTGACTTCTGCGCAGCGGTTTGGGAGTTAACATCAAAATTACATTTCTCGGCCATATCGCATAGATCTCACTGTGAAAAGGCTTAAATGACTTTTTTAATTAAGTTTGATGATTGCGCTCAAACAAAATTTCCTAGAACAAAATTTTCAAATGTAACTACTAGATTGTGATACAATACACTATTGGGTGAAGTTTGGTTGACGTCTGCGCAGCGGTTTGGGAGTTAACATCAAAATTACATTTCTCGGCCATATCGCATAGATCTCACTGTGAAAAGGCTTAAATGGCTTTTTTGACCTAAGTTTGAGGATTGCGCTCAAATCAAATGTCCTATAACCAAATTTCCACATGTAACTACTAGATTGTGATACAATACACTAATGGGTGAAGTTTGGTTGACTTCTGCGCAGCGGTTTGGGAGTTAACATCAAAATTACATTTCTCGGCCATATCGCATAGATCTCACTGTGAAAAGGCTTAAATGGCTTTTTTGACCTAAGTTTGAGGATTGCGCTCAAACAAAATGTCCTAGAACAAAATTTTCAAATGTAACTACTAGATTGTGATACAATACACTATTGGGTGAAGTTTGGTTGACTTCTGCGCAGCGGTTTGGGAGTTAACATCAAAATTACATTTCTCGGCCATATCGCATAGATCTCACTGTGAAAAGGCTTAAATGACTTTTTTAATTAAGTTTGATGATTGCGTTCAAACAAAATGTCCTAGAACAAAATTTTCAAATGTAACTACTAGATTGTGATACAATACACTATTGTGTGAAGTTTGGTTGACTTCTGCGCAGCGGTTTGGGAGTTAACATCAAAATTACATTTCTCGGCCATATCGCATAGATCTCACTGTGAAAAGGCTTAAATGGCTTTTTTGACCTAAGTTTGAGGATTGCGCTCAAACCAAATGTCCTAGAACGAAATTTTCAAATGTAACTACTAGAATGTGATACAATACACTATTGGGTGAAGTTTGGTTGACTTCTGCGCAGCGGTTTGGGAGTTAACATCAATATTACATTTCTCGGCCATATCGCATAGATCTCACTGTGAAAAGGCTTAAATGGCTTTTTTGACCTAAGTTTGAGGATTGCGCTCAAATCAAATGTCCTAGAACCAAATTTCCACATGTAACTACTAGATTGTGATAAAATACACTAATGGGTGAAGTTTGGTTGACTTCTGCGCAGCGGTTTGGGAGTTAACATCAAAATTACATTTCTCGGCCATATCGCATAGATCTCACTGTGAAAAGGCTTAAATGACTTTTTTAATTAAGTTTGATGATTGCGCTCAAACAAAATTTCCTAGAACAAAATTTTCAAATGTAACTACTAGATTGTGATACAATACACTATTGGGTGAAGTTTGGTTGACTTCTGCGCAGCGGTTTGGGAGTTAACATCAAAATTACATTTCTCGGCCATATCGCATAGATCTCACTGTGAAAAGGCTTAAATGACTTTTTTAATTAAGTTTGATGATTGCGTTCAAACAAAATGTCCTAGAACAAAATTTTCAAATGTAACTACTAGATTGTGATACAATACACTATTGGGTGAAGTTTGGTTGACTTCTGCGCAGCGGTTTGGGAGTTAACATCAAAATTACATTTCTCGGCCATATCGCATAGATCTCACTGTGAAAAGGCTTAAATGGCTTTTTTGACCTAAGTTTGAGGATTGCGCTCAAACAAAATGTCCTAGAACAAAATTTTCAAATGTAACTACTAGATTGTGATACAATACACTATTGGGTGAAGTTTGGTTGACTTCTGCGCAGCGGTTTGGGAGTTAACATCAAAATTACATTTCTCGGCCATATCGCATAGATCTCACTGTGAAAAGGCTTAAATGACTTTTTTAATTAAGTTTGATGATTGCGTTCAAACAAAATGTCCTAGAACAAAATTTTCAAATGTAACTACTAGATTGTGATACAATACACTATTGGGTGAAGTTTGGTTGACTTCTGCGCAGCGGTTTGGGAGTTAACATCAAAATTACATTTCTCGGCCATATCGCATAGATCTCACTGTGAAAAGGCTTAAATGACTTTTTTAATTAAGTTTGATGATTGCGTTCAAACAAAATGTCCTAGAACAAAATTTTCAAATGTAACTACTAGATTGTGATACAATACACTATTGGGTGAAGTTTGGTTGACTTCTGCGCAGCGGTTTGGGAGTTAACATCAAAATTACATTTCTCGGCCATATCGCATAGATCTCACTGTGAAAAGGCTTAAATGGCTTTTTTGACCTAAGTTTGAGGATTGCGCTCAAACAAAATGTCCTAGAACAAAATTTTCAAATGTAACTACTAGATTGTGATACAATACACTATTGGGTGAAGTTTGGTTGACTTCTGCGCAGCGGTTTGGGAGTTAACATCAAAATTACATTTCTCGGCCATATCGCATAGATCTCACTGTGAAAAGGCTTAAATGACTTTTTTAATTAAGTTTGATGATTGCGTTCAAACAAAATGTCCTAGAACAAAATTTTCAAATGTAACTACTAGATTGTGATACAATACACTATTGGGTGAAGTTTGGTTGACTTCTGCGCAGCGGTTTGGGAGTTAACATCAAAATTACATTTCTCGGCCATATCGCATAGATCTCACTGTGAAAAGGCTTAAATGGCTTTTTTGACCTAAGTTTGAGGATTGCGCTCAAACAAAATGTCCTAGAACAAAATTTTCAAATGTAACTACTAGATTGTGATACAATACACTATTGGGTGAAGTTTGGTTGACTTCTGCGCAGCGGTTTGGGAGTTAACATCAAAATTACATTTCTCGGCCATATCGCATAGATCTCACTGTGAAAAGGCTTAAATGATTTTTTAATTAAGTTTGATGATTGCGTTCAAACAAAATGTCCTAGAACAAAATTTTCAAATGTAACTACTAGATTGTGATACAATACACTATTGGGTGAAGTTTGGTTGACTTCTGCGCAGCGGTTTGGGAGTTAACATCAAAATTACATTTCTCGGCCATATCGCATAGATCTCACTGTGAAAAGGCTTAAATGGCTTTTTTGACCTAAGTTTGAGGATTGCGCTCAAACCAAATGTCCTAGAACGAAATTTTCAAATGTAACTACTAGAATGTGATACAATACACTATTGGGTGAAGTTTGGTTGACTTCTGCGCAGCGGTTTGGGAGTTAACATCAAAATTACATTTCTCGGCCATATCGCATAGATCTCACTGTGAAAAGGCTTAAATGGCTTTTTTGACCTAAGTTTGAGGATTGCGCTCAAATCAAATGTCCTAGAACCAAATTTCCACATGTAACTACTAGATTGTGATAAAATACACTAATGGGTGAAGTTTGGTTGACTTCTGCGCAGCGGTTTGGGAGTTAACATCAAAATTACATTTCTCGGCCATATCGCATAGATCTCACTGTGAAAAGGCTTAAATGACTTTTTTAATTAAGTTTGATGATTGCGCTCAAACAAAATTTCCTAGAACAAAATTTTCAAATGTAACTACTAGATTGTGATACAATACACTATTGGGTGAAGTTTGGTTGACTTCTGCGCAGCGGTTTGGGAGTTAACATCAAAATTACATTTCTCGGCCATATCGCATAGATCTCACTGTGAAAAGGCTTAAATGGCTTTTTTGACCTAAGTTTGAGGATTGCGCTCAAATCAAATGTCCTATAACCAAATTTCCACATGTAACTACTAGATTGTGATACAATACACTAATGGGTGAAGTTTGGTTGACTTCTGCGCAGCGGTTTGGGAGTTAACATCAAAATTACATTTCTCGGCCATATCGCATAGATCTCACTGTGAAAAGGCTTAAATGGCTTTTTTGACCTAAGTTTGAGGATTGCGCTCAAACAAAATGTCCTAGAACAAAATTTTCAAATGTAACTACTAGATTGTGATACAATACACTATTGGGTGAAGTTTGGTTGACTTCTGCGCAGCGGTTTGGGAGTTAACATCAAAATTACATTTCTCGGCCATATCGCATAGATCTCACTGTGAAAAGGCTTATATGACTTTTTTAATTAAGTTTGATGATTGCGTTCAAACAAAATGTCCTAGAACAAAATTTTCAAATGTAACTACTAGATTGTGATACAATACACTATTGTGTGAAGTTTGGTTGACTTCTGCGCAGCGGTTTGGGAGTTAACATCAAAATTACATTTCTCGGCCATATCGCATAGATCTCACTGTGAAAAGGCTTAAATGGCTTTTTTGACCTAAGTTTGAGGATTGCGCTCAAACCAAATGTCCTAGAACGAAATTTTCAAATGTAACTACTAGAATGTGATACAATACACTATTGGGTGAAGTTTGGTTGACTTCTGCGCAGCGGTTTGGGAGTTAACATCAATATTACATTTCTCGGCCATATCGCATAGATCTCACTGTGAAAAGGCTTAAATGGCTTTTTTGACCTAAGTTTGAGAATTGCGCTCAAACAAAATGTCCTAGAACAAAATTTTCAAATGTAACTACTAGATTGTGATACAATACACTATTGGGTGAAGTTTGGTTGACTTCTGCGCAGCGGTTTGGGAGTTAACATCAAAATTACATTTCTCGGCCATATCGCATAGATCTCACTGTGAAAAGGCTTAAATGACTTTTTTAATTAAGTTTGATGATTGCGTTCAAACAAAATGTCCTAGAACAAAATTTTCAAATGTAACTACTAGATTGTGATACAATACACTATTGGGTGAAGTTTGGTTGACTTCTGCGCAGCGGTTTGGGAGTTATCATCAAAATTACATTTCTCGGCCATATCGCATAGATCTCACTGTGAAAAGGCTTAAATGGCTTTTTTGACCTAAGTTTGAGGATTGCGCTCAAACCAAATGTCCTAGAACGAAATTTTCAAATGTAACTACTAGAATGTGATACAATACACTATTGGGTGAAGTTTGGTTGACTTCTGCGCAGCGGTTTGGGAGTGAACATCAAAATTACATTTCTCGGCCATATCGCATAGATCTCACTGTGAAAAGGCTTAAATGGCTTTTTTGACCTAAGTTTGAGGATTGCGCTCAAATCAAATGTCCTAGAACCAAATTTCCACATGTAACTACTAGATTGTGATAAAATACACTAATGGGTGAAGTTTGGTTGACTTCTGCGCAGCGGTTTGGGAGTTAACATCAAAATTACATTTCTCGGCCATATCGCATAGATCTCACTGTGAAAAGGCTTAAATGACTTTTTTAATTAAGTTTGATGATTGCGCTCAAACAAAATTTCCTAGAACCAAATTTCCACATGTAACTACTAGATTGTGATAAAATACACTAATGGGTGAAGTTTGGTTGACTTCTGCGCAGCGGTTTGGGAGTTAACATCAAAATTACATTTCTCGGCCATATCGCATAGATCTCACTGTGAAAAGGCTTAAATGACTTTTTTAATTAAGTTTGATGATTGCGCTCAAACAAAATTTCCTAGAACAAAATTTTCAAATGTAACTACTAGATTGTGATACAATACACTATTGGGTGAAGTTTGGTTGACGTCTGCGCAGCGGTTTGGGAGTTAACATCAAAATTACATTTCTCGGCCATATCGCATAGATCTCACTGTGAAAAGGCTTAAATGGCTTTTTTGACCTAAGTTTGAGGATTGCGCTCAAATCAAATGTCCTATAACCAAATTTCCACATGTAACTACTAGATTGTGATACAATACACTAATGGGTGAAGTTTGGTTGACTTCTGCGCAGCGGTTTGGGAGTTAACATCAAAATTACATTTCTCGGCCATATCGCATAGATCTCACTGTGAAAAGGCTTAAATGGCTTTTTTGACCTAAGTTTGAGGATTGCGCTCAAACAAAATGTCCTAGAACAAAATTTTCAAATGTAACTACTAGATTGTGATACAATACACTATTGGGTGAAGTTTGGTTGACTTCTGCGCAGCGGTTTGGGAGTTAACATCAAAATTACATTTCTCGGCCATATCGCATAGATCTCACTGTGAAAAGGCTTAAATGACTTTTTTAATTAAGTTTGATGATTGCGTTCAAACAAAATGTCCTAGAACAAAATTTTCAAATGTAACTACTAGATTGTGATACAATACACTATTGTGTGAAGTTTGGTTGACTTCTGCGCAGCGGTTTGGGAGTTAACATCAAAATTACATTTCTCGGCCATATCGCATAGATCTCACTGTGAAAAGGCTTAAATGGCTTTTTTGACCTAAGTTTGAGGATTGCGCTCAAACCAAATGTCCTAGAACGAAATTTTCAAATGTAACTACTAGAATGTGATACAATACACTATTGGGTGAAGTTTGGTTGACTTCTGCGCAGCGGTTTGGGAGTTAACATCAATATTACATTTCTCGGCCATATCGCATAGATCTCACTGTGAAAAGGCTTAAATGGCTTTTTTGACCTAAGTTTGAGGATTGCGCTCAAATCAAATGTCCTAGAACCAAATTTCCACATGTAACTACTAGATTGTGATAAAATACACTAATGGGTGAAGTTTGGTTGACTTCTGCGCAGCGGTTTGGGAGTTAACATCAAAATTACATTTCTCGGCCATATCGCATAGATCTCACTGTGAAAAGGCTTAAATGACTTTTTTAATTAAGTTTGATGATTGCGCTCAAACAAAATTTCCTAGAACAAAATTTTCAAATGTAACTACTAGATTGTGATACAATACACTATTGGGTGAAGTTTGGTTGACTTCTGCGCAGCGGTTTGGGAGTTAACATCAAAATTACATTTCTCGGCCATATCGCATAGATCTCACTGTGAAAAGGCTTAAATGACTTTTTTAATTAAGTTTGATGATTGCGTTCAAACAAAATGTCCTAGAACAAAATTTTCAAATGTAACTACTAGATTGTGATACAATACACTATTGGGTGAAGTTTGGTTGACTTCTGCGCAGCGGTTTGGGAGTTAACATCAAAATTACATTTCTCGGCCATATCGCATAGATCTCACTGTGAAAAGGCTTAAATGGCTTTTTTGACCTAAGTTTGAGGATTGCGCTCAAACAAAATGTCCTAGAACAAAATTTTCAAATGTAACTACTAGATTGTGATACAATACACTATTGGGTGAAGTTTGGTTGACTTCTGCGCAGCGGTTTGGGAGTTAACATCAAAATTACATTTCTCGGCCATATCGCATAGATCTCACTGTGAAAAGGCTTAAATGACTTTTTTAATTAAGTTTGATGATTGCGTTCAAACAAAATGTCCTAGAACAAAATTTTCAAATGTAACTACTAGATTGTGATACAATACACTATTGGGTGAAGTTTGGTTGACTTCTGCGCAGCGGTTTGGGAGTTAACATCAAAATTACATTTCTCGGCCATATCGCATAGATCTCACTGTGAAAAGGCTTAAATGACTTTTTTAATTAAGTTTGATGATTGCGTTCAAACAAAATGTCCTAGAACAAAATTTTCAAATGTAACTACTAGATTGTGATACAATACACTATTGGGTGAAGTTTGGTTGACTTCTGCGCAGCGGTTTGGGAGTTAACATCAAAATTACATTTCTCGGCCATATCGCATAGATCTCACTGTGAAAAGGCTTAAATGGCTTTTTTGACCTAAGTTTGAGGATTGCGCTCAAACAAAATGTCCTAGAACAAAATTTTCAAATGTAACTACTAGATTGTGATACAATACACTATTGGGTGAAGTTTGGTTGACTTCTGCGCAGCGGTTTGGGAGTTAACATCAAAATTACATTTCTCGGCCATATCGCATAGATCTCACTGTGAAAAGGCTTAAATGACTTTTTTAATTAAGTTTGATGATTGCGTTCAAACAAAATGTCCTAGAACAAAATTTTCAAATGTAACTACTAGATTGTGATACAATACACTATTGGGTGAAGTTTGGTTGACTTCTGCGCAGCGGTTTGGGAGTTAACATCAAAATTACATTTCTCGGCCATATCGCATAGATCTCACTGTGAAAAGGCTTAAATGGCTTTTTTGACCTAAGTTTGAGGATTGCGCTCAAACAAAATGTCCTAGAACAAAATTTTCAAATGTAACTACTAGATTGTGATACAATACACTATTGGGTGAAGTTTGGTTGACTTCTGCGCAGCGGTTTGGGAGTTAACATCAAAATTACATTTCTCGGCCATATCGCATAGATCTCACTGTGAAAAGGCTTAAATGATTTTTTAATTAAGTTTGATGATTGCGTTCAAACAAAATGTCCTAGAACAAAATTTTCAAATGTAACTACTAGATTGTGATACAATACACTATTGGGTGAAGTTTGGTTGACTTCTGCGCAGCGGTTTGGGAGTTAACATCAAAATTACATTTCTCGGCCATATCGCATAGATCTCACTGTGAAAAGGCTTAAATGGCTTTTTTGACCTAAGTTTGAGGATTGCGCTCAAACCAAATGTCCTAGAACGAAATTTTCAAATGTAACTACTAGAATGTGATACAATACACTATTGGGTGAAGTTTGGTTGACTTCTGCGCAGCGGTTTGGGAGTTAACATCAAAATTACATTTCTCGGCCATATCGCATAGATCTCACTGTGAAAAGGCTTAAATGGCTTTTTTGACCTAAGTTTGAGGATTGCGCTCAAATCAAATGTCCTAGAACCAAATTTCCACATGTAACTACTAGATTGTGATAAAATACACTAATGGGTGAAGTTTGGTTGACTTCTGCGCAGCGGTTTGGGAGTTAACATCAAAATTACATTTCTCGGCCATATCGCATAGATCTCACTGTGAAAAGGCTTAAATGACTTTTTTAATTAAGTTTGATGATTGCGCTCAAACAAAATTTCCTAGAACAAAAT
The DNA here is from genome assembly GCF_030265065.1 of Corythoichthys intestinalis. Lineage (NCBI taxonomy): Eukaryota > Metazoa > Chordata > Actinopteri > Syngnathiformes > Syngnathidae > Corythoichthys > Corythoichthys intestinalis. The sequence goes on along the minus strand of NC_080405.1, from coordinate 1,224,242 downwards.
TTTCAAATGTAACTACTAGATTGTGATACAATACACTATTGGGTGAAGTTTGGTTGACTTCTGCGCAGCGGTTTGGGAGTTAACATCAAAATTACATTTCTCGGCCATATCGCATAGATCTCACTGTGAAAAGGCTTAAATGGCTTTTTTGACCTAAGTTTGAGGATTGCGCTCAAATCAAATGTCCTATAACCAAATTTCCACATGTAACTACTAGATTGTGATACAATACACTAATGGGTGAAGTTTGGTTGACTTCTGCGCAGCGGTTTGGGAGTTAACATCAAAATTACATTTCTCGGCCATATCGCATAGATCTCACTGTGAAAAGGCTTAAATGGCTTTTTTGACCTAAGTTTGAGGATTGCGCTCAAACAAAATGTCCTAGAACAAAATTTTCAAATGTAACTACTAGATTGTGATACAATACACTATTGGGTGAAGTTTGGTTGACTTCTGCGCAGCGGTTTGGGAGTTAACATCAAAATTACATTTCTCGGCCATATCGCATAGATCTCACTGTGAAAAGGCTTATATGACTTTTTTAATTAAGTTTGATGATTGCGTTCAAACAAAATGTCCTAGAACAAAATTTTCAAATGTAACTACTAGATTGTGATACAATACACTATTGTGTGAAGTTTGGTTGACTTCTGCGCAGCGGTTTGGGAGTTAACATCAAAATTACATTTCTCGGCCATATCGCATAGATCTCACTGTGAAAAGGCTTAAATGGCTTTTTTGACCTAAGTTTGAGGATTGCGCTCAAACCAAATGTCCTAGAACGAAATTTTCAAATGTAACTACTAGAATGTGATACAATACACTATTGGGTGAAGTTTGGTTGACTTCTGCGCAGCGGTTTGGGAGTTAACATCAATATTACATTTCTCGGCCATATCGCATAGATCTCACTGTGAAAAGGCTTAAATGGCTTTTTTGACCTAAGTTTGAGAATTGCGCTCAAACAAAATGTCCTAGAACAAAATTTTCAAATGTAACTACTAGATTGTGATACAATACACTATTGGGTGAAGTTTGGTTGACTTCTGCGCAGCGGTTTGGGAGTTAACATCAAAATTACATTTCTCGGCCATATCGCATAGATCTCACTGTGAAAAGGCTTAAATGACTTTTTTAATTAAGTTTGATGATTGCGTTCAAACAAAATGTCCTAGAACAAAATTTTCAAATGTAACTACTAGATTGTGATACAATACACTATTGGGTGAAGTTTGGTTGACTTCTGCGCAGCGGTTTGGGAGTTATCATCAAAATTACATTTCTCGGCCATATCGCATAGATCTCACTGTGAAAAGGCTTAAATGGCTTTTTTGACCTAAGTTTGAGGATTGCGCTCAAACCAAATGTCCTAGAACGAAATTTTCAAATGTAACTACTAGAATGTGATACAATACACTATTGGGTGAAGTTTGGTTGACTTCTGCGCAGCGGTTTGGGAGTGAACATCAAAATTACATTTCTCGGCCATATCGCATAGATCTCACTGTGAAAAGGCTTAAATGGCTTTTTTGACCTAAGTTTGAGGATTGCGCTCAAATCAAATGTCCTAGAACCAAATTTCCACATGTAACTACTAGATTGTGATAAAATACACTAATGGGTGAAGTTTGGTTGACTTCTGCGCAGCGGTTTGGGAGTTAACATCAAAATTACATTTCTCGGCCATATCGCATAGATCTCACTGTGAAAAGGCTTAAATGACTTTTTTAATTAAGTTTGATGATTGCGCTCAAACAAAATTTCCTAGAACAAAATTTTCAAATGTAACTACTAGATTGTGATACAATACACTATTGGGTGAAGTTTGGTTGACTTCTGCGCAGCGGTTTGGGAGTGAACATCAAAATTACATTTCTCGGCCATATCACATAGATCTCACTGTGAAAAGGCTTAAATGGCTTTTTTGACCTAAGTTTGAGGATTGCGCTCAAATCAAATGTCCTAGAACGAAATTTTCAAATGTAACTACTAGAATGTGATACAATACACTATTGGGTGAAGTTTGGTTGACTTCTGCGCAGCGGTTTGGGAGTTAACATCAAAATTACATTTCTCGGCCATATCGCATAGATCTCACTGTGAAAAGGCTTAAATGGCTTTTTTGACCTAAGTTTGAGGATTGCGCTCAAATCAAATGTCCTAGAACCAAATTTCCACATGTAACTACTAGATTGTGATAAAATACACTAATGGGTGAAGTTTGGTTGACTTCTGCGCAGCGGTTTGGGAGTTAACATCAAAATTACATTTCTCGGCCATATCGCATAGATCTCACTGTGAAAAGGCTTAAATGACTTTTTTAATTAAGTTTGATGATTGCGCTCAAACAAAATTTCCTAGAACAAAATTTTCAAATGTAACTACTAGATTGTGATACAATACACTATTGGGTGAAGTTTGGTTGACGTCTGCGCAGCGGTTTGGGAGTTAACATCAAAATTACATTTCTCGGCCATATCGCATAGATCTCACTGTGAAAAGGCTTAAATGGCTTTTTTGACCTAAGTTTGAGGATTGCGCTCAAATCAAATGTCCTATAACCAAATTTCCACATGTAACTACTAGATTGTGATACAATACACTAATGGGTGAAGTTTGGTTGACTTCTGCGCAGCGGTTTGGGAGTTAACATCAAAATTACATTTCTCGGCCATATCGCATAGATCTCACTGTGAAAAGGCTTAAATGGCTTTTTTGACCTAAGTTTGAGGATTGCGCTCAAACAAAATGTCCTAGAACAAAATTTTCAAATGTAACTACTAGATTGTGATACAATACACTATTGGGTGAAGTTTGGTTGACTTCTGCGCAGCGGTTTGGGAGTTAACATCAAAATTACATTTCTCGGCCATATCGCATAGATCTCACTGTGAAAAGGCTTAAATGACTTTTTTAATTAAGTTTGATGATTGCGTTCAAACAAAATGTCCTAGAACAAAATTTTCAAATGTAACTACTAGATTGTGATACAATACACTATTGTGTGAAGTTTGGTTGACTTCTGCGCAGCGGTTTGGGAGTTAACATCAAAATTACATTTCTCGGCCATATCGCATAGATCTCACTGTGAAAAGGCTTAAATGGCTTTTTTGACCTAAGTTTGAGGATTGCGCTCAAACCAAATGTCCTAGAACGAAATTTTCAAATGTAACTACTAGAATGTGATACAATACACTATTGGGTGAAGTTTGGTTGACTTCTGCGCAGCGGTTTGGGAGTTAACATCAATATTACATTTCTCGGCCATATCGCATAGATCTCACTGTGAAAAGGCTTAAATGGCTTTTTTGACCTAAGTTTGAGGATTGCGCTCAAATCAAATGTCCTAGAACCAAATTTCCACATGTAACTACTAGATTGTGATAAAATACACTAATGGGTGAAGTTTGGTTGACTTCTGCGCAGCGGTTTGGGAGTTAACATCAAAATTACATTTCTCGGCCATATCGCATAGATCTCACTGTGAAAAGGCTTAAATGACTTTTTTAATTAAGTTTGATGATTGCGCTCAAACAAAATTTCCTAGAACAAAATTTTCAAATGTAACTACTAGATTGTGATACAATACACTATTGGGTGAAGTTTGGTTGACTTCTGCGCAGCGGTTTGGGAGTTAACATCAAAATTACATTTCTCGGCCATATCGCATAGATCTCACTGTGAAAAGGCTTAAATGACTTTTTTAATTAAGTTTGATGATTGCGTTCAAACAAAATGTCCTAGAACAAAATTTTCAAATGTAACTACTAGATTGTGATACAATACACTATTGGGTGAAGTTTGGTTGACTTCTGCGCAGCGGTTTGGGAGTTAACATCAAAATTACATTTCTCGGCCATATCGCATAGATCTCACTGTGAAAAGGCTTAAATGGCTTTTTTGACCTAAGTTTGAGGATTGCGCTCAAACAAAATGTCCTAGAACAAAATTTTCAAATGTAACTACTAGATTGTGATACAATACACTATTGGGTGAAGTTTGGTTGACTTCTGCGCAGCGGTTTGGGAGTTAACATCAAAATTACATTTCTCGGCCATATCGCATAGATCTCACTGTGAAAAGGCTTAAATGACTTTTTTAATTAAGTTTGATGATTGCGTTCAAACAAAATGTCCTAGAACAAAATTTTCAAATGTAACTACTAGATTGTGATACAATACACTATTGGGTGAAGTTTGGTTGACTTCTGCGCAGCGGTTTGGGAGTTAACATCAAAATTACATTTCTCGGCCATATCGCATAGATCTCACTGTGAAAAGGCTTAAATGACTTTTTTAATTAAGTTTGATGATTGCGTTCAAACAAAATGTCCTAGAACCAAATTTTCAAATGTAACTACTAGATTGTGATACAATACACTATTGGGTGAAGTTTGGTTGACTTCTGCGCAGCGGTTTGGGAGTTAACATCAAAATTACATTTCTCGGCCATATCGCATAGATCTCACTGTGAAAAGGCTTAAATGGCTTTTTTGACCTAAGTTTGAGGATTGCGCTCAAACAAAATGTCCTAGAACAAAATTTTCAAATGTAACTACTAGATTGTGATACAATACACTATTGGGTGAAGTTTGGTTGACTTCTGCGCAGCGGTTTGGGAGTTAACATCAAAATTACATTTCTCGGCCATATCGCATAGATCTCACTGTGAAAAGGCTTAAATGACTTTTTTAATTAAGTTTGATGATTGCGTTCAAACAAAATGTCCTAGAACAAAATTTTCAAATGTAACTACTAGATTGTGATACAATACACTATTGGGTGAAGTTTGGTTGACTTCTGCGCAGCGGTTTGGGAGTTAACATCAAAATTACATTTCTCGGCCATATCGCATAGATCTCACTGTGAAAAGGCTTAAATGGCTTTTTTGACCTAAGTTTGAGGATTGCGCTCAAACAAAATGTCCTAGAACAAAATTTTCAAATGTAACTACTAGATTGTGATACAATACACTATTGGGTGAAGTTTGGTTGACTTCTGCGCAGCGGTTTGGGAGTTAACATCAAAATTACATTTCTCGGCCATATCGCATAGATCTCACTGTGAAAAGGCTTAAATGACTTTTTTAATTAAGTTTGATGATTGCGTTCAAACAAAATGTCCTAGAACAAAATTTTCAAATGTAACTACTAGATTGTGATACAATACACTATTGGGTGAAGTTTGGTTGACTTCTGCGCAGCGGTTTGGGAGTTAACATCAAAATTACATTTCTCGGCCATATCGCATAGATCTCACTGTGAAAAGGCTTAAATGACTTTTTTAATTAAGTTTGATGATTGCGTTCAAACAAAATGTCCTAGAACAAAATTTTCAAATGTAACTACTAGATTGTGATACAATACACTATTGGGTGAAGTTTGGTTGACTTCTGCGCAGCGGTTTGGGAGTTAACATCAAAATTACATTTCTCGGCCATATCGCATAGATCTCACTGTGAAAAGGCTTAAATGGCTTTTTTGACCTAAGTTTGATGATTGCGCTCAAACAAAATGTCCTAGAACAAAATTTTCAAATGTAACTACTAGATTGTGATACAATACACTATTGGGTGAAGTTTGGTTGACTTCTGCGCAGCGGTTTGGGAGTTAACATCAAAATTACATTTCTCGGCCATATCGCATAGATCTCACTGTGAAAAGGCTTAAATGACTTTTTTAATTAAGTTTGATGATTGCGTTCAAACAAAATGTCCTAGAACAAAATTTTCAAATGTAACTACTAGATTGTGATACAATACACTATTGGGTGAAGTTTGGTTGACTTCTGCGCAGCGGTTTGGGAGTTAACATCAAAATTACATTTCTCGGCCATATCGCATAGATCTCACTGTGAAAAGGCTTAAATGGCTTTTTTGACCTAAGTTTGAGGATTGCGCTCAAACCAAATGTCCTAGAACGAAATTTTCAAATGTAACTACTAGAATGTGATACAATACACTATTGGGTGAAGTTTGGTTGACTTCTGCGCAGCGGTTTGGGAGTTAACATCAAAATTACATTTCTCGGCCATATCGCATAGATCTCACTGTGAAAAGGCTTAAATGGCTTTTTTGACCTAAGTTTGAGGATTGCGCTCAAATCAAATGTCCTAGAACCAAATTTCCACATGTAACTACTAGATTGTGATAAAATACACTAATGGGTGAAGTTTGGTTGACTTCTGCGCAGCGGTTTGGGAGTTAACATCAAAATTACATTTCTCGGCCATATCGCATAGATCTCACTGTGAAAAGGCTTAAATGACTTTTTTAATTAAGTTTGATGATTGCGCTCAAACAAAATTTCCTAGAACAAAATTTTCAAATGTAACTACTAGATTGTGATACAATACACTATTGGGTGAAGTTTGGTTGACTTCTGCGCAGCGGTTTGGGAGTTAACATCAAAATTACATTTCTCGGCCATATCGCATAGATCTCACTGTGAAAAGGCTTAAATGGCTTTTTTGACCTAAGTTTGAGGATTGCGCTCAAATCAAATGTCCTATAACCAAATTTCCACATGTAACTACTAGATTGTGATACAATACACTAATGGGTGAAGTTTGGTTGACTTCTGCGCAGCGGTTTGGGAGTTAACATCAAAATTACATTTCTCGGCCATATCGCATAGATCTCACTGTGAAAAGGCTTAAATGGCTTTTTTGACCTAAGTTTGAGGATTGCGCTCAAACAAAATGTCCTAGAACAAAATTTTCAAATGTAACTACTAGATTGTGATACAATACACTATTGGGTGAAGTTTGGTTGACTTCTGCGCAGCGGTTTGGGAGTTAACATCAAAATTACATTTCTCGGCCATATCGCATAGATCTCACTGTGAAAAGGCTTAAATGACTTTTTTAATTAAGTTTGATGATTGCGTTCAAACAAATTGTCCTAGAACAAAATTTTCAAATGTAACTACTAGATTGTGATACAATACACTATTGTGTGAAGTTTGGTTGACTTCTGCGCAGCGGTTTGGGAGTTAACATCAAAATTACATTTCTCGGCCATATCGCATAGATCTCACGGTGAAAAGGCTTAAATGACTTTTTTAATTAAGTTTGATGATTGCGTTCAAACAAAATGTCCTAGAACAAAATTTTCAAATGTAACTACTAGATTGTGATACAATACACTATTGGGTGAAGTTTGGTTGACTTCTGCGCAGCGGTTTGGGAGTTAACATCAAAATTACATTTCTCGGCCATATCGCATAGATCTCACTGTGAAAAGGCTTAAATGGCTTTTTTGACCTAAGTTTGAGGATTGCGCTCAAACAAAATGTCCTAGAACAAAATTTACAAATGTAACTACTAGATTGTGATACAATACACTATTGGGTGAAGTTTGGTTGACTTCTGCGCAGCGGTTTGGGAGTTAACATCAAAATTACATTTCTCGGCCATATCGCATAGATCTCACTGTGAAAAGGCTTAAATGACTTTTTTAATTAAGTTTGATGATTGCGTTCAAACAAAATGTCCTAGAACAAAATTTTCCAATGTAACTACTAGATTGTGATACAATACACTATTGGGTGAAGTTTGGTTGACTTCTGCGCAGCGGTTTGGGAGTTAACATCAAAATTACATTTCTCGGCCATATCGCATAGATCTCACTGTGAAAAGGCTTAAATGACTTTTTTAATTAAGTTTGATGATTGCGTTCAAACAAAATGTCCTAGAACAAAATTTTCAACTGTAACTACTAGATTGTGATACAATACACTATTGGGTGAAGTTTGGTTGACTTCTGCGCAGCGGTTTGGGAGTTAACATCAAAATTACATTTCTCGGCCATATCGCATAGATCTCACTGTGAAAAGGCTTAAATGGCTTTTTTGACCTAAGTTTGAGGATTGCGCTCAAACAAAATGTCCTAGAACAAAATTTTCAAATGTAACTACTAGATTGTGATACAATACACTATTGGGTGAAGTTTGGTTGACTTCTGCGCAGCGGTTTGGGAGTTAACATCAAAATTACATTTCTCGGCCATATCGCATAGATCTCACTGTGAAAAGGCTTAAATGACTTTTTTAATTAAGTTTGATGATTGCGTTCAAACAAAATGTCCTAGAACAAAATTTTCAAATGTAACTACTAGATTGTGATACAATACACTATTGGGTGAAGTTTGGTTGACTTCTGCGCAGCGGTTTGGGAGTTAACATCAAAATTACATTTCTCGGCCATATCGCATAGATCTCACTGTGAAAAGGCTTAAATGGCTTTTTTGACCTAAGTTTGAGGATTGCGCTCAAACAAAATGTCCTAGAACAAAATTTTCAAATGTAACTACTAGATTGTGATACAATACACTATTGGGTGAAGTTTGGTTGACTTCTGCGCAGCGGTTTGGGAGTTAACATCAAAATTACATTTCTCGGCCATATCGCATAGATCTCACTGTGAAAAGGCTTAAATGACTTTTTTAATTAAGTTTGATGATTGCGTTCAAACAAAATGTCCTAGAACAAAATTTTCAAATGTAACTACTAGATTGTGATACAATACACTATTGGGTGAAGTTTGGTTGACTTCTGCGCAGCGGTTTGGGAGTTAACATCAAAATTACATTTCTCGGCCATATCGCATAGATCTCACTGTGAAAAGGCTTAAATGACTTTTTTAATTAAGTTTGATGATTGCGTTCAAACAAAATGTCCTAGAACAAAATTTTCAAATGTAACTACTAGATTGTGATACAATACACTATTGGGTGAAGTTTGGTTGACTTCTGCGCAGCGGTTTGGGAGTTAACATCAAAATTACATTTCTCGGCCATATCGCATAGATCTCACTGTGAAAAGGCTTAAATGGCTTTTTTGACCTAAGTTTGAGGATTGCGCTCAAACAAAATGTCCTAGAACAAAATTTTCAAATGTAACTACTAGATTGTGATACAATACACTATTGGGTGAAGTTTGGTTGACTTCTGCGCAGCGGTTTGGGAGTTAACATCAAAATTACATTTCTCGGCCATATCGCATAGATCTCACTGTGAAAAGGCTTAAATGACTTTTTTAATTAAGTTTGATGATTGCGTTCAAACAAAATGTCCTAGAACAAAATTTTCAAATGTAACTACTAGATTGTGATACAATACACTATTGGGTGAAGTTTGGTTGACTTCTGCGCAGCGGTTTGGGAGTTAACATCAAAATTACATTTCTCGGCCATATCGCATAGATCTCACTGTGAAAAGGCTTAAATGGCTTTTTTGACCTAAGTTTGAGGATTGCGCTCAAACCAAATGTCCTAGAACGAAATTTTCAAATGTAACTACTAGAATGTGATACAATACACTATTGGGTGAAGTTTGGTTGACTTCTGCGCAGCGGTTTGGGAGTTAACATCAAAATTACATTTCTCGGCCATATCGCATAGATCTCACTGTGAAAAGGCTTAAATGGCTTTTTTGACCTAAGTTTGAGGATTGCGCTCAAATCAAATGTCCTAGAACCGAATTTCCACATGTAACTACTAGATTGTGATAAAATACACTAATGGGTGAAGTTTGGTTGACTTCTGCGCAGCGGTTTGGGAGTTAACATCAAAATTACATTTCTCGGCCATATCGCATAGATCTCACCGTGAAAAGGCTTAAATGACTTTTTTAATTAAGTTTGATGATTGCGCTCAAACAAAATTTCCTAGAACAAAATTTTCAAATGTAACTACTAGATTGTGATACAATACACTATTGGGTGAAGTTTGGTTGACTTCTGCGCAGCGGTTTGGGAGTTAACATCAAAATTACATTTCTCGGCCATATCGCATAGATCTCACTGTGAAAAGGCTTAAATGGCTTTTTTGACCTAAGTTTGAGGATTGCGCTCAAATCAAATGTCCTATAACCAAATTTCCACATGTAACTACTAGATTGTGATACAATACACTAATGGGTGAAGTTTGGTTGACTTCTGCGCAGCGGTTTGGGAGTTAACATCAAAATTACATTTCTCGGCCATATCGCATAGATCTCACTGTGAAAAGGCTTAAATGGCTTTTTTGACCTAAGTTTGAGGATTGCGCTCAAACAAAATGTCCTAGAACAAAATTTTCAAATGTAACTACTAGATTGTGATACAATACACTATTGGGTGAAGTTTGGTTGACTTCTGCGCAGCGGTTTGGGAGTTAACATCAAAATTACATTTCTCGGCCATATCGCATAGATCTCACTGTGAAAAGGCTTAAATGACTTTTTTAATTAAGTTTGATGATTGCGTTCAAACAAATTGTCCTAGAACAAAATTTTCAAATGTAACTACTAGATTGTCATACAATACACTATTGTGTGAAGTTTGGTTGACTTCTGCGCAGCGGTTTGGGAGTTAACATCAAAATTACATTTCTCGGCCATATCGCATAGATCTCACTGTGAAAAGGCTTAAATGGCTTTTTTGACCTAAGTTTGAGGATTGCGCTCAAACCAAATGTCCTAGAACGAAATTTTCAAATGTAACTACTAGAATGTGATACAATACACTATTGGGTGAAGTTTGGTTGACTTCTGCGCAGCGGTTTGGGAGTTAACATCAATATTACATTTCTCGGCCATATCGCATAGATCTCACTGTGAAAAGGCTTAAATGGCTTTTTTGACCCAAGTTTGAGAATTGCGCTCAAACAAAATGTCCTAGAACAAAATTTTCAAATGTAACTACTAGATTGTGATACAATACACTATTGGGTGAAGTTTGGTTGACTTCTGCGCAGCGGTTTGGGAGTTAACATCAAAATTACATTTCTCGGCCATATCGCATAGATCTCACTGTGAAAAGGCTTAAATGACTTTTTTAATTAAGTTTGATGATTGCGTTCAAACAAAATGTCCTAGAACAAAATTTTCAAATGTAACTACTAGATTGTGATACAATACACTATTGGGTGAAGTTTGGTTGACTTCTGCGCAGCGGTTTGGGAGTTATCATCAAAATTACATTTCTCGGCCATATCGCATAGATCTCACTGTGAAAAGGCTTAAATGGCTTTTTTGACCTAAGTTTGAGGATTGCGCTCAAACCAAATGTCCTAGAACGAAATTTTCAAATGTAACTACTAGAATGTGATACAATACACTATTGGGTGAAGTTTGGTTGACTTCTGCGCAGCGGTTTGGGAGTGAACATCAAAATTACATTTCTCGGCCATATCGCATAGATCTCACTGTGAAAAGGCTTAAATGGCTTTTTTGACCTAAGTTTGAGGATTGCGCTCAAATCAAATGTCCTAGAACCAAATTTCCACATGTAACTACTAGATTGTGATAAAATACACTAATGGGTGAAGTTTGGTTGACTTCTGCGCAGCGGTTTGGGAGTTAACATCAAAATTACATTTCTCGGCCATATCGCATAGATCTCACTGTGAAAAGGCTTAAATGACTTTTTTAATTAAGTTTGATGATTGCGCTCAAACAAAATTTCCTAGAACAAAATTTTCAAATGTAACTACTAGATTGTGATACAATACACTATTGGGTGAAGTTTGGTTGACTTCTGCGCAGCGGTTTGGGAGTGAACATCAAAATTACATTTCTCGGCCATATCGCATAGATCTCACTGTGAAAAGGCTTAAATGGCTTTTTTGACCTAAGTTTGAGGATTGCGCTCAAATCAAATGTCCTAGAACGAAATTTTCAAATGTAACTACTAGAATGTGATACAATACACTATTGGGTGAAGTTTGGTTGACTTCTGCGCAGCGGTTTGGGAGTTAACATCAAAATTACATTTCTCGGCCATATCGCATAGATCTCACTGTGAAAAGGCTTAAATGGCTTTTTTGACCTAAGTTTGAGGATTGCGCTCAAATCAAATGTCCTAGAACCAAATTTCCACATGTAACTACTAGATTGTGATAAAATACACTAATGGGTGAAGTTTGGTTGACTTCTGCGCAGCGGTTTGGGAGTTAACATCAAAATTACATTTCTCGGCCATATCGCATAGATCTCACTGTGAAAAGGCTTAAATGGCTTTTTTGACCTAAGTTTGAGGATTGCGCTCAAACAAAATGTCCTAGAACAAAATTTTCAAATGTAACTACTAGATTGTGATACAATACACTATTGGGTGAAGTTTGGTTGACTTCTGCGCAGCGGTTTGGGAGTTAACATCAAAATTACATTTCTCGGCCATATCGCATAGATCTCACTGTGAAAAGGCTTAAATGACTTTTTTAATTAAGTTTGATGATTGCGTTCAAACAAAATGTCCTAGAACAAAATTTTCAAATGTAACTACTAGATTGTGATACAATACACTATTGTGTGAAGTTTGGTTGACTTCTGCGCAGCGGTTTGGGAGTTAACATCAAAATTACATTTCTCGGCCATATCGCATAGATCTCACTGTGAAAAGGCTTAAATGGCTTTTTTGACCTAAGTTTGAGGATTGCGATCAAACCAAATGTCCTAGAACGAAATTTTCAAATGTAACTACTAGAATGTGATACAATACACTATTGGGTGAAGTTTGGTTGACTTTTGCGCAGCGGTTTGGGAGTTAACATCAATATTACATTTCTCGGCCATATCGCATAGATCTCACTGTGAAAAGGCTTAAATGGCTTTTTTGACCTAAGTTTGAGAATTGCGCTCAAACAAAATGTCCTAGAACAAAATTTTCAAATGTAACTACTAGATTGTGATACAATACACTATTGGGTGAAGTTTGGTTGACTTCTGCGCAGCGGTTTGGGAGTTAACATCAAAATTACATTTCTCGGCCATATCGCATAGATCTCACTGTGAAAAGGCTTAAATGACTTTTTTAATTAAGTTTGATGATTGCGTTCAAACAAAATGTCCTAGAACAAAATTTTCAAATGTAACTACTAGATTGTGATACAATACACTATTGGGTGAAGTTTGGTTGACTTCTGCGCAGCGGTTTGGGAGTTATCATCAAAATTACATTTCTCGGCCATATCGCATAGATCTCACTGTGAAAAGGCTTAAATGGCTTTTTTGACCTAAGTTTGAGGATTACGCTCAAACCAAATGTCCTAGAACGAAATTTTCAAATGTAACTACTAGAATGTGATACAATACACTATTGGGTGAAGTTTGGTTGACTTCTGCGCAGCGGTTTGGGAGTTAACATCAAAATTACATTTCTCGGCCATATCGCATAGATCTCACTGTGAAAAGGCTTAAATGGCTTTTTTGACCTAAGTTTGAGGATTGCGCTCAAATCAAATGTCCTAGAACCAAATTTCCACATGTAACTACTAGATTGTGATAAAATACACTAATGGGTGAAGTTTGGTTGACTTCTGCGCAGCGGTTTGGGAGTTAACATCAAAATTACATTTCTCGGCCATATCGCATAGATCTCACTGTGAAAAGGCTTAAATGACTTTTTTAATTAAGTTTGATGATTGCGCTCAAACAAAATTTCCTAGAACAAAATTTTCAAATGTAACTACTAGATTGTGATACAATACACTATTGGGTGAAGTTTGGTTGACTTCTGCGCAGCGGTTTGGGAGTGAACATCAAAATTACATTTCTCGGCCATATCGCATAGATCTCACTGTGAAAAGGCTTAAATGGCTTTTTTGACCTAAGTTTGAGGATTGCGCTCAAATCAAATGTCCTAGAACCAAATTTCCACATGTAACTACTAGATTGTGATAAAATACACTAATGGGTGAAGTTTGGTTGACTTCTGCGCAGCGGTTTGGGAGTTAACATCAAAATTACATTTCTCGGCCATATCGCATAGATCTCACTGTGAAAAGGCTTAAATGACTTTTTTAATTAAGTTTGATGATTGCGCTCAAACAAAATTTCCTAGAACAAAATTTTCAAATGTAACTACTAGATTGTGATACAATACACTATTGGGTGAAGTTTGGTTGACTTCTGCGCAGCGGTTTGGGAGTTAACATCAATATTACATTTCTCGGCCATATCGCATAGATCTCACTGTGAAAAGGCTTAAATGGCTTTTTTGACCTAAGTTTGAGAATTGCGCTCAAATCAAATGTCCTATAACCAAATTTCCACATGTAACTACTAGATTGTGATACAATACACTAATGGGTGAAGTTTGGTTGACTTCTGCGCAGCGGTTTGGGAGTTAACATCAAAATTACATTTCTCGGCCATATCGCATAGATCTCACTGTGAAAAGGCTTAAATGACTTTTTTAATTAAGTTTGATGATTGCGTTCAAACAAAATGTCCTAGAACAAAATTTTTAAATGTAACTACTAGATTGTGATACAATACACTATTGGGTGAAGTTTGGTTGACTTCTGCGCAGCGGTTTGGGAGTTAACATCAAAATTACATTTCTCGGCCATATCGCATAGATCTCACTGTGAAAAGGCTTAAATGGCTTTTTTGACCTAAGTTTGAGGATTGCGCTCAAATCAAATGTCCTAGAACCAAATTTCCACATGTAACTACTAGATTGTGATAAAATACACTAATGGGTGAAGTTTGGTTGACTTCTGCGCAGCGGTTTGGGAGTTAACATCAAAATTACATTTCTCGGCCATATCGCATAGATCTCACTGTGAAAAGGCTTAAATGACTTTTTTAATTAAGTTTGATGATTGCGCTCAAACAAAATTTCCTAGAACAAAATTTTCAAATGTAACTACTAGATTGTGATACAATACACTATTGGGTGAAGTTTGGTTGACTTCTGCGCAGCGGTTTGGGAGTTAACATCAAAATTACATTTCTCGGCCATATCGCATAGATCTCACTGTGAAAAGGCTTAAATGACTTTTTTAATTAAGTTTGATGATTGCGTTCAAACAAAATGTCCTAGAACAAAATTTTCAAATGTAACTACTAGATTGTGATACAATACACTATTGGGTGAAGTTTGGTTGACTTCTGCGCAGCGGTTTGGGAGTTAACATCAAAATTACATTTCTCGGCCATATCGCATAGATCTCACTGTGAAAAGGCTTAAATGGCTTTTTTGACCTAAGTTTGAGGATTGCGCTCAAACAAAATGTCCTAGAACAAAATTTTCAAATGTAACTACTAGATTGTGATACAATACACTATTGGGTGAAGTTTGGTTGACTTCTGCGCAGCGGTTTGGGAGTTAACATCAAAATTACATTTCTCGGCCATATCGCATAGATCTCACTGTGAAAAGGCTTAAATGACTTTTTTAATTAAGTTTGATGATTGCGTTCAAACAAAATGTCCTAGAACAAAATTTTCAAATGTAACTACTAGATTGTGATACAATACACTATTGGGTGGTTTGGTTGACTTCTGCGCAGCGGTTTGGGAGTTAACATCAAAATTACATTTCTCGGCCATATCGCATAGATCTCACTGTGAAAAGGCTTAAATGACTTTTTTAATTAAGTTTGATGATTGCGTTCAAACAAAATGTCCTAGAACAAAATTTTCAAATGTAACTACTAGAATGTGATACAATACACTATTGGGTGAAGTTTGGTTGACTTCTGCGCAGCGGTTTGGGAGTTAACATCAAAATTACATTTCTCGGCCATATCGCATAGATCTCACTGTGAAAAGGCTTAAATGGCTTTTTTGACCTAAGTTTGAGGATTGCGCTCAAATCAAATGTCCTAGAACCAAATTTCCACATGTAACTACTAGATTGTGATAAAATACACTAATGGGTGAAGTTTGGTTGACTTCTGCGCAGCGGTTTGGGAGTTAACATCAAAATTACATTTCTCGGCCATATCGCATAGATCTCACTGTGAAAAGGCTTAAATGACTTTTTTAATTAAGTTTGATGATTGCGCTCAAACAAAATTTCCTAGAACAAAATTTTCAAATGTAACTACTAGATTGTGATACAATACACTATTGGGTGAAGTTTGGTTGACTTCTGCGCAGCGGTTTGGGAGTTAACATCAAAATTACATTTCTCGGCCATATCGCATAGATCTCACTGTGAAAAGGCTTAAATGACTTTTTTAATTAAGTTTGATGATTGCGTTCAAACAAAATGTCCTAGAACAAAATTTTCAAATGTAACTACTAGATTGTGATAGAATACACTATTGGGTGAAGTTTGGTTGACTTCTGCGCAGCGGTTTGGGAGTTAACATCAAAATTACATTTCTCGGCCATATCGCATAGATCTCACTGTGAAAAGGCTTTAATGGCTTTTTTGACCTAAGTTTGAGGATTGCGCTCAAACAAAATGTCCTAGAACAAAATTTTCAAATGTAACTACTAGATTGTGATACAATACACTATTGGGTGAAGTTTGGTTGACTTCTGCGCAGCGGTTTGGGAGTTAACATCAAAATTACATTTCTCGGCCATATCGCATAGATCTCACTGTGAAAAGGCTTAAATGACTTTTTTAATTAAGTTTGATGATTGCGTTCAAACAAAATGTCCTAGAACAAAATTTTCAAATGTAACTACTAGATTGTGATACAATACACTATTGGGTGAAGTTTGGTTGACTTCTGCGCAGCGGTTTGGGAGTTATCATCAAAATTACATTTCTCGGCCATATCGCATAGATCTCACTGTGAAAAGGCTTAAATGGCTTTTTTGACCTAAGTTTGAGGATTGCGCTCAAACCAAATGTCCTAGAACGAAATTTTCAAATGTAACTACTAGAATGTGATACAATACACTAATGGGTGAAGTTTGGTTGACTTCTGCGCAGCGGTTTGGGAGTTAACATCAAAATTACATTTCTCGGCCATATCGCATAGATCTCACTGTGAAAAGGCTTAAATGACTTTTTTAATTAAGTTTGATGATTGCGCTCAAACAAAATTTCCTAGAACAAAATTTTCAAATGTAACTACTAGATTGTGATACAATACACTATTGGGTGAAGTTTGGTTGACTTCTGCGCAGCGGTTTGGGAGTTAACATCAATATTACATTTCTCGGCCATATCGCATAGATCTCACTGTGAAAAGGCTTAAATGGCTTTTTTGACCTAAGTTTGAGAATTGCGCTCAAATCAAATGTCCTATAACCAAATTTCCACATGTGACTACTAGATTGTGATACAATACACTAATGGGTGAAGTTTGGTTGACTTCTGCGCAGCGGTTTGGGAGTTAACATCAAAATTACATTTCTCGGCCATATCGCATAGATCTCACTGTGAAAAGGCTTAAATGACTTTTTTAATTAAGTTTGATGATTGCGTTCAAACAAAATGTCCTAGAACAAAATTTTCAAATGTAACTACTAGATTGTGATACAATACACTATTGGGTGAAGTTTGGTTGACTTCTGCGCAGCGGTTTGGGAGTTAACATCAAAATTACATTTCTCGGCCATATCGCATAGATCTCACTGTGAAAAGGCTTAAATGGCTTTTTTGACCTAAGTTTGAGGATTGCGCTCAAACAAAATGTCCTAGAACAAAATTTTCAAATGTAACTACTAGATTGTGATACAATACACTATTGGGTGAAGTTTGGTTGACTTCTGCGCAGCGGTTTGGGAGTTAACATCAAAATTACATTTCTCGGCCATATCGCATAGATCTCACTGTGAAAAGGCTTAAATGACTTTTTTAATTAAGTTTGATGATTGCGTTCAAACAAAATGTCCTAGAACAAAATTTTCAAATGTAACTACTAGATTGTGATACAATACACTATTGGGTGGTTTGGTTGACTTCTGCGCAGCGGTTTGGGAGTTAACATCAAAATTACATTTCTCGGCCATATCGCATAGATCTCACTGTGAAAAGGCTTAAATGACTTTTTTAATTAAGTTTGATGATTGCGCTCAAATCAAATGTCCTATAACCAAATTTCCACATGTAACTACTAGATTGTGATAAAATACACTAATGGGTGAAGTTTGGTTGACTTCTGCGCAGCGGTTTGGGAGTTAACATCAAAATTACATTTCTCGGCCATATCGCATAGATCTCACTGTGAAAAGGCTTAAATGACTTTTTTAATTAAGTTTGATGATTGCGCTCAAACAAAATTTCCTAGAACAAAATTTTCAAATGTAACTACTAGATTGTGATACAATACACTATTGGGTGAAGTTTGGTTGACTTCTGCGCAGCGGTTTGGGAGTTAACATCAAAATTACATTTCTCGGCCATATCGCATAGATCTCACTGTGAAAAGGCTTAAATGACTTTTTTAATTAAGTTTGATGATTGCGTTCAAACAAAATGTCCTAGAACAAAATTTTCAAATGTAACTACTAGATTGTGATACAATACACTATTGGGTGAAGTTTGGTTGACTTCTGCGCAGCGGTTTGGGAGTTAACATCAAAATTACATTTCTCGGCCATATCGCATAGATCTCACTGTGAAAAGGCTTAAATGGCTTTTTTGACCTAAGTTTGAGGATTGCGCTCAAACAAAATGTCCTAGAACAAAATTTTCAAATGTAACTACTAGATTGTGATACAATACACTATTGGGTGAAGTTTGGTTGACTTCTGCGCAGCGGTTTGGGAGTTAACATCAAAATTACATTTCTCGGCCATATCGCATAGATCTCACTGTGAAAAGGCTTAAATGACTTTTTTAATTAAGTTTGATGATTGCGTTCAAACAAAATGTCCTAGAACAAAATTTTCAAATGTAACTACTAGATTGTGATACAATACACTATTGGGTGGTTTGGTTGACTTCTGCGCAGCGGTTTGGGAGTTAACATCAAAATTACATTTCTCGGCCATATCGCATAGATCTCACTGTGAAAAGGCTTAAATGGCTTTTTTGACCTAAGTTTGAGGATTGCGCTCAAATCAAATGTCCTAGAACCAAATTTCCACATGTAACTACTAGATTGTGATAAAATACACTAATGGGTGAAGTTTGGTTGACTTCTGCGCAGCGGTTTTGGAGTTAACATCAAAATTACATTTCTCGGCCATATCGCATAGATCTCACTGTGAAAAGGCTTAAATGACTTTTTTAATTGTTTGATGATTGCGCTCAAACAAAATTTCCTAGAACAAAATTTTCAAATGTAACTACTAGATTGTGATACAATACACTATTGGGTGAAGTTTGGTTGACTTCTGCGCAGCGGTTTGGGAGTGAACATCAAAATTACATTTCTCGGCCATATCGCATAGATCTCACTGTGAAAAGGCTTAAATGGCTTTTTTGACCTAAGTTTGAGGATTTCGCTCAAATCAAATGTCCTAGAACCAAATTTCCACATGTAACTACTAGATTGTGATAAAATACACTAATGGGTGAAGTTTGGTTTACTTCTGCGCAGCGGTTTGGGAGTTAACATCAAAATTACATTTCTCGGCCATATCGCATAGATCTCACTGTGAAAAGGCTTAAATGACTTTTTTAATTAAGTTTGATGATTGCGCTCAAACAAAATTTCCTAGAACAAAATTTTCAAATGTAACTACTAGATTGTGATACAATACACTATTGGGTGAAGTTTGGTTGACTTCTGCGCAGCGGTTTGGGAGTTAACATCAATATTACATTTCTCGGCCATATCGCATAGATCTCACTGTGAAAAGGCTTAAATGGCTTTTTTGACCTAAGTTTGAGAATTGCGCTCAAATCAAATGTCCTATAACCAAATTTCCACATGTAACTACTAGATTGTGATACAATACACTAATGGGTGAAGTTTGGTTGACTTCTGCGCAGCGGTTTGGGAGTTAACATCAAAATTACATTTCTCGGCCATATCGCATAGATCTCACTGTGAAAAGGCTTAAATGACTTTTTTAATTAAGTTTGATGATTGCGTTCAAACAAAATGTCCTAGAACAAAATTTTTAAATGTAACTACTAGATTGTGATACAATACACTATTGGGTGAAGTTTGGTTGACTTCTGCGCAGCGGTTTGGGAGTTAACATCAAAATTACATTTCTCGGCCATATCGCATAGATCTCACTGTGAAAAGGCTTAAATGGCTTTTTTGACCTAAGTTTGAGGATTGCGCTCAAATCAAATGTCCTAGAACCAAATTTCCACATGTAACTACTAGATTGTGATAAAATACACTAATGGGTGAAGTTTGGTTGACTTCTGCGCAGCGGTTTGGGAGTTAACATCAAAATTACATTTCTCGGCCATATCGCATAGATCTCACTGTGAAAAGGCTTAAATGACTTTTTTAATTAAGTTTGATGATTGCGCTCAAACAAAATTTCCTAGAACAAAATTTTCAAATGTAACTACTAGATTGTGATACAATACACTATTGGGTGAAGTTTGGTTGACTTCTGCGCAGCGGTTTGGGAGTTAACATCAAAATTACATTTCTCGGCCATATCGCATAGATCTCACTGTGAAAAGGCTTAAATGACTTTTTTAATTAAGTTTGATGATTGCGTTCAAACAAAATGTCCTAGAACAAAATTTTCAAATGTAACTACTAGATTGTGATAGAATACACTATTGGGTGAAGTTTGGTTGACTTCTGCGCAGCGGTTTGGGAGTTAACATCAAAATTACATTTCTCGGCCATATCGCATAGATCTCACTGTGAAAAGGCTTTAATGGCTTTTTTGACCTAAGTTTGAGGATTGCGCTCAAACAAAATGTCCTAGAACAAAATTTTCAAATGTAACTACTAGATTGTGATACAATACACTATTGGGTGAAGTTTGGTTGACTTCTGCGCAGCGGTTTGGGAGTTAACATCAAAATTACATTTCTCGGCCATATCGCATAGATCTCACTGTGAAAAGGCTTAAATGACTTTTTTAATTAAGTTTGATGATTGCGTTCAAACAAAATGTCCTAGAACAAAATTTTCAAATGTAACTACTAGATTGTGATACAATACACTATTGGGTGAAGTTTGGTTGACTTCTGCGCAGCGGTTTGGGAGTTATCATCAAAATTACATTTCTCGGCCATATCGCATAGATCTCATTGTGAAAAGGCTTAAATGGCTTTTTTGACCTAAGTTTGAGGATTGCGCTCAAACCAAATGTCCTAGAACGAAATTTTCAAATGTAACTACTAGAATGTGATACAATACACTATTGGGTGAAGTTTGGTTGACTTCTGCGCAGCGGTTTGGGAGTTAACATCAAAATTACATTTCTCGGCCATATCGCATAGATCTCACTGTGAAAAGGCTTAAATGGCTTTTTTGACCTAAGTTTGAGGATTGCGCTCAAATCAAATGTCCTAGAACCAAATTTCCACATGTAACTACTAGATTGTGATAAAATACACTAATGGGTGAAGTTTGGTTGACTTCTGCGCAGCGGTTTGGGAGTTAACATCAAAATTACATTTCTCGGCCATATCGCATAGATCTCACTGTGAAAAGGCTTAAATGACTTTTTTAATTAAGTTTGATGATTGCGCTCAAACAAAATTTCCTAGAACAAAATTTTCAAATGTAACTACTAGATTGTGATACAATACACTATTGGGTGAAGTTTGGTTGACTTCTGCGCAGCGGTTTGGGAGTGAACATCAAATTTACATTTCTCGGCCATATCGCATAGATCTCACTGTGAAAAGGCTTAAATGGCTTTTTTGACCTAAGTTTGAGGATTGCGCTCAAATCAAATGTCCTAGAACCAAATTTCCACATGTAACTACTAGATTGTGATAAAATACACTAATGGGTGAAGTTTGGTTGACTTCTGCGCAGCGGTTTGGGAGTTAACATCAAAATTACATTTCTCGGCCATATCGCATAGATCTCACTGTGAAAAGGCTTAAATGACTTTTTTAATTAAGTTTGATGATTGCGCTCAAACAAAATTTCCTAGAACAAAATTTTCAAATGTAACTACTAGATTGTGATACAATACACTATTGGGTGAAGTTTGGTTGACTTCTGCGCAGCGGTTTGGGAGTTAACATCAATATTACATTTCTCGGCCATATCGCATAGATCTCACTGTGAAAAGGCTTAAATGGCTTTTTTGACCTAAGTTTGAGAATTGCGCTCAAATCAAATGTCCTATAACCAAATTTCCACATGTAACTACTAGATTGTGATACAATACACTAATGGGTGAAGTTTGGTTGACTTCTGCGCAGCGGTTTGGGAGTTAACATCAAAATTACATTTCTCGGCCATATCGCATAGATCTCACTGTGAAAAGGCTTAAATGACTTTTTTAATTAAGTTTGATGATTGCGTTCAAACAAAATGTCCTAGAACAAAATTTTTAAATGTAACTACTAGATTGTGATACAATACACTATTGGGTGAAGTTTGGTTGACTTCTGCGCAGCGGTTTGGGAGTTAACATCAAAATTACATTTCTCGGCCATATCGCATAGATCTCACTGTGAAAAGGCTTAAATGGCTTTTTTGACCTAAGTTTGAGGATTGCGCTCAAATCAAATGTCCTAGAACCAAATTTCCACATGTAACTACTAGATTGTGATAAAATACACTAATGGGTGAAGTTTGGTTGACTTCTGCGCAGCGGTTTGGGAGTTAACATCAAAATTACATTTCTCGGCCATATCGCATAGATCTCACTGTGAAAAGGCTTAAATGACTTTTTTAATTAAGTTTGATGATTGCGCTCAAACAAAATTTCCTAGAACAAAATTTTCAAATGTAACTACTAGATTGTGATACAATACACTATTGGGTGAAGTTTGGTTGACTTCTGCGCAGCGGTTTGGGAGTTAACATCAAAATTACATTTCTCGGCCATATCGCATAGATCTCACTGTGAAAAGGCTTAAATGACTTTTTTAATTAAGTTTGATGATTGCGTTCAAACAAAATGTCCTAGAACAAAATTTTCAAATGTAACTACTAGATTGTGATACAATACACTATTGGGTGAAGTTTGGTTGACTTCTGCGCAGCGGTTTGGGAGTTAACATCAAAATTACATTTCTCGGCCATATCGCATAGATCTCACTGTGAAAAGGCTTAAATGGCTTTTTTGACCTAAGTTTGAGGATTGCGCTCAAACAAAATGTCCTAGAACAAAATTTTCAAATGTAACTACTAGATTGTGATACAATACACTATTGGGTGAAGTTTGGTTGACTTCTGCGCAGCGGTTTGGGAGTTAACATCAAAATTACATTTCTCGGCCATATCGCATAGATCTCACTGTGAAAAGGCTTAAATGACTTTTTTAATTAAGTTTGATGATTGCGTTCAAACAAAATGTCCTAGAACAAAATTTTCAAATGTAACTACTAGATTGTGATACAATACACTATTGGGTGGTTTGGTTGACTTCTGCGCAGCGGTTTGGGAGTTAACATCAAAATTACATTTCTCGGCCATATCGCATAGATCTCACTGTGAAAAGGCTTAAATGACTTTTTTAATTAAGTTTGATGATTGCGTTCAAACAAAATGTCCTAGAACAAAATTTTCAAATGTAACTACTAGAATGTGATACAATACACTATTGGGTGAAGTTTGGTTGACTTCTGCGCAGCGGTTTGGGAGTTAACATCAAAATTACATTTCTCGGCCATATCGCATAGATCTCACTGTGAAAAGGCTTAAATGGCTTTTTTGACCTAAGTTTGAGGATTGCGCTCAAACAAAATGTCCTAGAACAAAATTTTCAAATGTAACTACTAGATTGTGATACAATACACTATTGGGTGAAGTTTGGTTGACTTCTGCGCAGCGGTTTGGGAGTTAACATCAAAATTACATTTCTCGGCCATATCGCATAGATCTCACTGTGAAAAGGCTTAAATGACTTTTTTAATTAAGTTTGATGATTGCGTTCAAACAAAATGTCCTAGAACAAAATTTTCAAATGTAACTACTAGATTGTGATACAATACACTATTGGGTGAAGTTTGGTTGACTTCTGCGCAGCGGTTTGGGAGTTAACATCAAAATTACATTTCTCGGCCATATCGCATAGATCTCACTGTGAAAAGGCTTAAATGGCTTTTTTGACCTAAGTTTGAGGATTGCGCTCAAACCAAATGTCCTAGAACGAAATTTTCAAATGTAACTACTAGAATGTGATACAATACACTATTGGGTGAAGTTTGGTTGACTTCTGCGCAGCGGTTTGGGAGTTAACATCAAAATTACATTTCTCGGCCATATCGCATAGATCTCACTGTGAAAAGGCTTAAATGGCTTTTTTGACCTAAGTTTGAGGATTGCGCTCAAATCAAATGTCCTAGAACCAAATTTCCACATGTAACTACTAGATTGTGATAAAATACACTAATGGGTGAAGTTTGGTTGACTTCTGCGCAGCGGTTTGGGAGTTAACATCAAAATTACATTTCTCGGCCATATCGCATAGATCTCACTGTGAAAAGGCTTAAATGACTTTTTTAATTAAGTTTGATGATTGCGCTCAAACAAAATTTCCTAGAACAAAATTTTCAAATGTAACTACTAGATTGTGATACAATACACTATTGGGTGAAGTTTGGTTGACTTCTGCGCAGCGGTTTGGGAGTTAACATCAAAATTACATTTCTCGGCCATATCGCATAGATCTCACTGTGAAAAGGCTTAAATGGCTTTTTTGACCTAAGTTTGAGGATTGCGCTCAAATCAAATGTCCTATAACCAAATTTCCACATGTAACTACTAGATTGTGATACAATACACTAATGGGTGAAGTTTGGTTGACTTCTGCGCAGCGGTTTGGGAGTTAACATCAAAATTACATTTCTCGGCCATATCGCATAGATCTCACTGTGAAAAGGCTTAAATGGCTTTTTTGACCTAAGTTTGAGGATTGCGCTCAAACAAAATGTCCTAGAACAAAATTTTCAAATGTAACTACTAGATTGTGATACAATACACTATTGGGTGAAGTTTGGTTGACTTCTGCGCAGCGGTTTGGGAGTTAACATCAAAATTACATTTCTCGGCCATATCGCATAGATCTCACTGTGAAAAGGCTTAAATGACTTTTTTAATTAAGTTTGATGATTGCGTTCAAACAAAATGTCCTAGAACAAAATTTTCAAATGTAACTACTAGATTGTGATACAATACACTATTGGGTGGTTTGGTTGACTTCTGCGCAGCGGTTTGGGAGTTAACATCAAAATTACATTTCTCGGCCATATCGCATAGATCTCACTGTGAAAAGGCTTAAATGACTTTTTTAATTAAGTTTGATGATTGCGTTCAAACAAAATGTCCTAGAACAAAATTTTCAAATGTAACTACTAGAATGTGATACAATACACTATTGGGTGAAGTTTGGTTGACTTCTGCGCAGCGGTTTGGGAGTTAACATCAAAATTACATTTCTCGGCCATATCGCATAGATCTCACTGTGAAAAGGCTTAAATGGCTTTTTTGACCTAAGTTTGAGGATTGCGCTCAAACAAAATGTCCTAGAACAAAATTTTCAAATGTAACTACTAGATTGTGATACAATACACTATTGGGTGAAGTTTGGTTGACTTCTGCGCAGCGGTTTGGGAGTTAACATCAAAATTACATTTCTCGGCCATATCGCATAGATCTCACTGTGAAAAGGCTTAAATGACTTTTTTAATTAAGTTTGATGATTGCGTTCAAACAAAATGTCCTAGAACAAAATTTTCAAATGTAACTACTAGATTGTGATACAATACACTATTGGGTGAAGTTTGGTTGACTTCTGCGCAGCGGTTTGGGAGTTAACATCAAAATTACATTTCTCGGCCATATCGCATAGATCTCACTGTGAAAAGGCTTAAATGGCTTTTTTGACCTAAGTTTGAGGATTGCGCTCAAACCAAATGTCCTAGAACGAAATTTTCAAATGTAACTACTAGAATGTGATACAATACACTATTGGGTGAAGTTTGGTTGACTTCTGCGCAGCGGTTTGGGAGTTAACATCAAAATTACATTTCTCGGCCATATCGCATAGATCTCACTGTGAAAAGGCTTAAATGGCTTTTTTGACCTAAGTTTGAGGATTGCGCTCAAATCAAATGTCCTAGAACCAAATTTCCACATGTAACTACTAGATTGTGATAAAATACACTAATGGGTGAAGTTTGGTTGACTTCTGCGCAGCGGTTTGGGAGTTAACATCAAAATTACATTTCTCGGCCATATCGCATAGATCTCACTGTGAAAAGGCTTAAATGACTTTTTTAATTAAGTTTGATGATTGCGCTCAAACAAAATTTCCTAGAACAAAATTTTCAAATGTAACTACTAGATTGTGATACAATACACTATTGGGTGAAGTTTGGTTGACTTCTGCGCAGCGGTTTGGGAGTTAACATCAAAATTACATTTCTCGGCCATATCGCATAGATCTCACTGTGAAAAGGCTTAAATGGCTTTTTTGACCTAAGTTTGAGGATTGCGCTCAAATCAAATGTCCTATAACCAAATTTCCACATGTAACTACTAGATTGTGATACAATACACTAATGGGTGAAGTTTGGTTGACTTCTGCGCAGCGGTTTGGGAGTTAACATCAAAATTACATTTCTCGGCCATATCGCATAGATCTCACTGTGAAAAGGCTTAAATGACTTTTTTAATTAAGTTTGATGATTGCGTTCAAACAAAATGTCCTAGAACAAAATTTTTAAATGTAACTACTAGATTGTGATACCATACACTATTGGGTGAAGTTTGGTTGACTTCTGCGCAGCGGTTTGGGAGTTAACATCAAAATTACATTTCTCGGCCATATCGCATAGATCTCACTGTGAAAAGGCTTAAATGGCTTTTTTGACCTAAGTTTGAGGATTGCGCTCAAACCAAATGTCCTAGAACGAAATTTTCAAATGTAACTACTAGAATGTGATACAATACACTATTGGGTGAAGTTTGGTTGACTTCTGCGCAGCGGTTTGGGAGTTAACATCAAAATTACATTTCTCGGCCATATCGCATAGATCTCACTGTGAAAAGGCTTAAATGGCTTTTTTGACCTAAGTTTGAGGATTGCGCTCAAATCAAATGTCCTAGAACCAAATTTCCACATGTAACTACTAGATTGTGATAAAATACACTAATGGGTGAAGTTTGGTTGACTTCTGCGCAGCGGTTTGGGAGTTAACATCAAAATTACATTTCTCGGCCATATCGCATAGATCTCACTGTGAAAAGGCTTAAATGACTTTTTTAATTAAGTTTGATGATTGCGCTCAAACAAAATTTCCTAGAACAAAATTTTCAAATGTAACTACTAGATTGTGATACAATACACTATTGGGTGAAGTTTGGTTGACTTCTGCGCAGCGGTTTGGGAGTTAACATCAAAATTACATTTCTCGGCCATATCGCATAGATCTCACTGTGAAAAGGCTTAAATGGCTTTTTTGACCTAAGTTTGAGGATTGCGCTCAAATCAAATGTCCTATAACCAAATTTCCACATGTAACTACTAGATTGTGATACAATACACTAATGGGTGAAGTTTGGTTGACTTCTGCGCAGCGGTTTGGGAGTTAACATCAAAATTACATTTCTCGGCCATATCGCATAGATCTCACTGTGAAAAGGCTTAAATGACTTTTTTAATTAAGTTTGATGATTGCGTTCAAACAAAATGTCCTAGAACAAAATTTTTAAATGTAACTACTAGATTGTGATACAATACACTATTGGGTGAAGTTTGGTTGACTTCTGCGCAGCGGTTTGGGAGTTAACATCAAAATTACATTTCTCGGCCATATCGCATAGATCTCACTGTGAAAAGGCTTAAATGGCTTTTTTGACCTAAGTTTGATGATTGCGCTCAAACAAAATTTCCTAGAACAAAATTTTCAAATGTAACTACTAGATTGTGATACAATACACTATTGGGTGAAGTTTGGTTGACTTCTGCGCAGCGGTTTGGGAGTTAACATCAAAATTACATTTCTCGGCCATATCGCATAGATCTCACTGTGAAAAGGCTTAAATGGCTTTTTTGACCTAAGTTTGAGGATTGCGCTCAAACCAAATGTCCTAGAACGAAATTTTTAAATGTAACTACTAGAATGTGATACAATACACTATTGGGTGAAGTTTGGTTGACTTCTGCGCAGCGGTTTGGGAGTTAACATCAAAATTACATTTCTCGGCCATATCGCATAGATCTCACTGTGAAAAGGCTTAAATGGCTTTTTTGACCTAAGTTTGAGGATTGCGCTCAAATCAAATGTCCTAGAACCAAATTTCCACATGTAACTACTAGATTGTGATAAAATACACTAATGGGTGAAGTTTGGTTAACTTCTGCGCAGCGGTTTGGGAGTTAACATCAAAATTACATTTCTCGGCCATATCGCATAGATCTCACTGTGAAAAGGCTTAAATGACTTTTTTAATTAAGTTTGATGATTGCGCTCAAACAAAATTTCCTAGAACAAAATTTTCAAATGTAACTACTAGATTGTGATACAATACACTATTGGGTGAAGTTTGGTTGACTTCTGCGCAGCGGTTTGGGAGTTAACATCAAAATTACATTTCTCGGCCATATCGCATAGATCTCACTGTGAAAAGGCTTAAATGGCTTTTTTGACCTAAGTTTGAGGATTGCGCTCAAACCAAATGTCCTAGAACGAAATTTTCAAATGTAACTACTAGAATGTGATACAATACACTATTGGGTGAAGTTTGGTTGACTTCTGCGCAGCGGTTTGGGAGTTAACATCAAAATTACATTTCTCGGCCATATCGCATAGATCTCACTGTGAAAAGGCTTAAATGGCTTTTTTGACCTAAGTTTGAGGATTGCGCTCAAATCAAATGTCCTAGAACCAAATTTCCATTTGTAACTACTAGATTGTGATACAATACACTAATGGGTGAAGTTTGGTTGACTTCTGCGCAGCGGTTTGGGAGTTAACATCAAAATTACATTTCTCGGCCATATCGCATAGATCTCACTGTGAAAAGGCTTAAATGACTTTTTTAATTAAGTTTGATGATTGCGCTCAAACAAAATTTCCTAGAACAAAATTTTCAAATGTAACTACTAGATTGTGATACAATACACTATTGGGTGAAGTTTGGTTGACTTCTGCGCAGCGGTTTGGGAGTGAACATCAAAATTACATTTCTCGGCCATATCGCATAGATCTCACTGTGAAAAGGCTTAAATGGCTTTTTTGACCTAAGTTTGAGGATTGCGCTCAAATCAAATGTCCTAGAACAAAATTTCCACATGTAACTACTAGATTGTGATAAAATACACTAATGGGTGAAGTTTGGTTGACTTCTGCGCAGCGGTTTGGGAGTTAACATCAAAATTACATTTCTCGGCCATATCGCATAGATCTCACTGTGAAAAGGCTTAAATGACTTTTTTAATTAAGTTTGATGATTGCGCTCAAACAAAATTTCCTAGAACAAAATTTTCAAATGTAACTACTAGATTGTGATACAATACACTATTGGGTGAAGTTTGGTTGACTTCTGCGCAGCGGTTTGGGAGTTAACATCAAAATTACATTTCTCGGCCATATCGCATAGATCTCACTGTGAAAAGGCTTAAATGGCTTTTTTGACCTAAGTTTGAGGATTGCGCTCAAATCAAATGTCCTATAACCAAATTTCCACATGTAACTACTAGATTGTGATACAATACACTAATGGGTGAAGTTTGGTTGACTTCTGCGCAGCGGTTTGGGAGTTAACATCAAAATTACATTTCTCGGCCATATCGCATAGATCTCACTGTGAAAAGGCTTAAATGACTTTTTTAATTAAGTTTGATGATTGCGTTCAAACAAAATGTCCTAGAACAAAATTTTTAAATGTAACTACTAGATTGTGATACAATACACTATTGGGTGAAGTTTGGTTGACTTCTGCGCAGCGGTTTGGGAGTTAACATCAAAATTACATTTCTCGGCCATATCGCATAGATCTCACTGTGAAAAGGCTTAAATGGCTTTTTTGACCTAAGTTTGAGGATTGCGCTCAAATCAAATGTCCTAGAACCAAATTTCCACATGTAACTACTAGATTAAGATAAAATACACTAATGGGTGAAGTTTGGTTGACTTCTGCGCAGCGGTTTGGGAGTTAACATCAAAATTACATTTCTCGGCCATATCGCATAGATCTCACTGTGAAAAGGCTTAAATGACTTTTTTAATTAAGTTTGATGATTGCGTTCAAACAAAATGTCCTAGAACAAAATTTTCAAATGTAACTACTAGATTGTGATACAATACACTATTGGGTGAAGTTTGGTTGACTTCTGCGCAGCGGTTTGGAAGTTATCATCAAAATTACATTTCTCGGCCATATCGCATAGATCTCACTGTGAAAAGGCTTAAATGGCTTTTTTGACCTAAGTTTGAGGATTGCGCTCAAACCAAATGTCCTAGAACGAAATTTTCAAATGTAACTACTAGAATGTGATACAATACACTAATGGGTGAAGTTTGGTTGACTTCTGCGCAGCGGTTTGGGAGTTAACATCAAAATTACATTTCTCGGCCATATCGCATAGATCTCACTGTGAAAAGGCTTAAATGACTTTTTTAATTAAGTTTGATGATTGCGCTCAAACAAAATTTCCTAGAACAAAATTTTCAAATGTAACTACTAGATTGTGATACAATACACTATTGGGTGAAGTTTGGTTGACTTCTGCGCAGCGGTTTGGGAGTTAACATCAAAATTACATTTCTCGGCCATATCGCATAGATCTCACTGTGAAAAGGCTTAAATGGCTTTTTTGACCTAAGTTTGAGGATTGCGCTCAAATCAAATGTCCTATAACCAAATTTCCACATGTAACTACTAGATTGTGATACAATACACTAATGGGTGAAGTTTGGTTGACTTCTGCGCAGCGGTTTGGGAGTTAACATCAAAATTACATTTCTCGGCCATATCGCATAGATCTCACTGTGAAAAGGCTTAAATGACTTTTTTAATTAAGTTTGATGATTGCGTTCAAACAAAATGTCCTAGAACAAAATTTTTAAATGTAACTACTAGATTGTGATACAATACACTATTGGGTGAAGTTTGGTTGACTTCTGCGCAGCGGTTTGGGAGTTAACATCAAAATTACATTTCTCGGCCATATCGCATAGATCTCACTGTGAAAAGGCTTAAATGGCTTTTTTGACCTAAGTTTGAGGATTGCGCTCAAATCAAATGTCCTAGAACCAAATTTCCACATGTAACTACTAGATTAAGATAAAATACACTAATGGGTGAAGTTTGGTTGACTTCTGCGCAGCGGTTTGGGAGTTAACATCAAAATTACATTTCTCGGCCATATCGCATAGATCTCACTGTGAAAAGGCTTAAATGACTTTTTTAATTAAGTTTGATGATTGCGTTCATACAAAATGTCCTAGAACAAAATTTTCAAATGTAACTACTAGATTGTGATACAATACACTATTGGGTGAAGTTTGGTTGACTTCTGCGCAGCGGTTTGGAAGTTATCATCAAAATTACATTTCTCGGCCATATCGCATAGATCTCACTGTGAAAAGGCTTAAATGGCTTTTTTGACCTAAGTTTGAGGATTGCGCTCAAACCAAATGTCCTAGAACGAAATTTTCAAATGTAACTACTAGAATGTGATACAATACACTATTGGGTGAAGTTTGGTTGACTTCTGCGCAGCGGTTTGGGAGTTAACATCAAAATTACATTTCTCGGCCATATCGCATAGATCTCACTGTGAAAAGGCTTAAATGGCTTTTTTGACCTAAGTTTGAGGATTGCGCTCAAATCAAATGTCCTAGAACCAAATTTCCACATGTAACTACTAGATTGTGATAAAATACACTAATGGGTGAAGTTTGGTTGACTTCTGCGCAGCGGTTTGGGAGTTAACATCAAAATTACATTTCTCGGCCATATCGCATAGATCTCACTGTGAAAAGGCTTAAATGACTTTTTTAATTAAGTTTGATGATTGCGCTCAAACAAAATTTCCTAGAACAAAATTTTCAAATGTAACTACTAGATTGTGATACAATACACTATTGGGTGAAGTTTGGTTGACTGCTGCGCAGCGGTTTGGGAGTGAACATCAAAATTACATTTCTCGGCCATATCGCATAGATCTCACTGTGAAAAGGCTTAAATGGCTTTTTTGACCTAAGTTTGAGGATTGCGCTCAAATCAAATGTCCTAGAACCAAATTTCCACATGTAACTACTAGATTGTGATAAAATACACTAATGGGTGAAGTTTGGTTGACTTCTGCGCAGCGGTTTGGGAGTTAACATCAAAATTACATTTCTCGGCCATATCGCATAGATCTCACTGTGAAAAGGCTTAAATGACTTTTTTAATTAAGTTTGATGATTGCGCTCAAACAAAATTTCCTAGAACAAAATTTTCAAATGTAACTACTAGATTGTGATACAATACACTATTGGGTGAAGTTTGGTTGACTTCTGCGCAGCGGTTTGGGAGTTAACATCAATATTACATTTCTCGGCCATATCGCATAGATCTCACTGTGAAAAGGCTTAAATGGCTTTTTTGACCTAAGTTTGAGAATTGCGGTCAAATCAAATGTCCTATAACCAAATTTCCACATGTAACTACTAGATTGTGATACAATACACTAATGGGTGAAGTTTGGTTGACTTCTGCGCAGCGGTTTGGGAGTTAACATCAAAATTACATTTCTCGGCCATATCGCATAGATCTCACTGTGAAAAGGCTTAAATGACTTTTTTAATTAAGTTTGATGATTGCGTTCAAACAAAATGTCCTAGAACAAAATTTTTAAATGTAACTACTAGATTGTGATACAATACACTATTGGGTGAAGTTTGGTTGACTTCTGCGCAGCGGTTTGGGAGTTAACATCAAAATTACATTTCTCGGCCATATCGCATAGATCTCACTGTGAAAAGGCTTAAATGGCTTTTTTGACCTAAGTTTGAGAATTGCGCTCAAATCAAATGTCCTATAACCAAATTTCCACATGTAACTACTAGATTGTGATACAATACACTAATGGGTGAAGTTTGGTTGACTTCTGCGCAGCGGTTTGGGAGTTAACATCAAAATTACATTTCTCGGCCATATCGCATAGATCTCACTGTGAAAAGGCTTAAATGACTTTTTTAATTAAGTTTGATGATTGCGTTCAAACAAAATGTCCTAGAACAAAATTTTTAAATGTAACTACTAGATTGTGATACAATACACTATTGGGTGAAGTTTGGTTGACTTCTGCGCAGCGGTTTGGGAGTTAACATCAAAATTACATTTCTCGGCCATATCGCATAGATCTCACTGTGAAAAGGCTTAAATGGCTTTTTTGACCTAAGTTTGAGGATTGCGCTCAAATCAAATGTCCTAGAACCAAATTTCCACATGTAACTACTAGATTGTGATAAAATACACTAATGGGTGAAGTTTGGTTGACTTCTGCGCAGCGGTTTGGGAGTTAACATCAAAATTACATTTCTCGGCCATATCGCATAGATCTCACTGTGAAAAGGCTTAAATGACTTTTTTAATTAAGTTTGATGATTGCGCTCAAACAAAATTTCCTAGAACAAAATTTTCAAATGTAACTACTAGATTGTGATACAATACACTATTGGGTGAAGTTTGGTTGACTTCTGCGCAGCGGTTTGGGAGTTAACATCAAAATTACATTTCTCGGCCATATCGCATAGATCTCACTGTGAAAAGGCTTAAATGACTTTTTTAATTAAGTTTGATGATTGCGTTCAAACAAAATGTCCTAGAACAAAATTTTCAAATGTAACTACTAGATTGTGATAGAATACACTATTGGGTGAAGTTTGGTTGACTTCTGCGCAGCGGTTTGGGAGTTAACATCAAAATTACATTTCTCGGCCATATCGCATAGATCTCACTGTGAAAAGGCTTTAATGGCTTTTTTGACCTAAGTTTGAGGATTGCGCTCAAACAAAATGTCCTAGAACAAAATTTTCAAATGTAACTACTAGATTGTGATACAATACACTATTGGGTGAAGTTTGGTTGACTTCTGCGCAGCGGTTTGGGAGTTAACATCAAAATTACATTTCTCGGCCATATCGCATAGATCTCACTGTGAAAAGGCTTAAATGACTTTTTTAATTAAGTTTGATGATTGCGTACAAACAAAATGTCCTAGAACAAAATTTTCAAATGTAACTACTAGATTGTGATACAATACACTATTGGTTGAAGTTTGGTTGACTTCTGCGCAGCGGTTTGGGAGTTATCATCAAAATTACATTTCTCGGCCATATCGCATAGATCTCACTGTGAAAAGGCTTAAATGGCTTTTTTGACCTAAGTTTGAGGATTGCGCTCAAACCAAATGTCCTAGAACGAAATTTTCAAATGTAACTACTAGAATGTGATACAATACACTATTGGGTGAAGTTTGGTTGACTTCTGCGCAGCGTTTTGGGAGTGAACATCAGAATTACATTTCTCGGCCATATCGCATAGATCTCACTGTGAAAAGGCTTAAATGGCTTTTTTGACCTAAGTTTGAGGATTGCGCTCAAATCAAATGTCCTAGAACCAAATTTCCACATGTAACTACTAGATTGTGATAAAATACACTAATGGGTGAAGTTTGGTTGACTTCTGCGCAGCGGTTTGGGAGTTAACATCAAAATTACATTTCTCGGCCATATCGCATAGATCTCACTGTGAAAAGGCTTAAATGACTTTTTTAATTAAGTTTGATGATTGCGCTCAAACAAAATTTCCTAGAACAAAATTTTCAAATGTAACTACTAGATTGTGATACAATACACTATTGGGTGAAGTTTGGTTGACTTCTGCGCAGCGGTTTGGGAGTTAACATCAAAATTACATTTCTCGGCCATATCGCATAGATCTCACTGTGAAAAGGCTTAAATGGCTTTTTTGACCTAAGTTTGAGGATTGCGCTCAAATCAAATGTCCTATAACCAAATTTCCACATGTAACTACTAGATTGTGATACAATACACTAATGGGTGAAGTTTGGTTGACTTCTGCGCAGCGGTTTGGGAGTTAACATCAAAATTACATTTCTCGGCCATATCGCATAGATCTCACTGTGAAAAGGCTTAAATGACTTTTTTAATTAAGTTTGATGATTGCGTTCAAACAAAATGTCCTAGAACAAAATTTTTAAATGTAACTACTAGATTGTGATACAATACACTATTGGGTGAAGTTTGGTTGACTTCTGCGCAGCGGTTTGGGAGTTAACATCAAAATTACATTTCTCGGCCATATCGCATAGATCTCACTGTGAAAAGGCTTAAATGGCTTTTTTGACCTAAGTTTGAGGATTGCGCTCAAATCAAATGTCCTAGAACCAAATTTCCACATGTAACTACTAGATTAAGATAAAATACACTAATGGGTGAAGTTTGGTTGACTTCTGCGCAGCGGTTTGGGAGTTAACATCAAAATTACATTTCTCGGCCATATCGCATAGATCTCACTGTGAAAAGGCTTAAATGACTTTTTTAATTAAGTTTGATGATTGCGTTCATACAAAATGTCCTAGAACAAAATTTTCAAATGTAACTACTAGATTGTGATACAATACACTATTGGGTGAAGTTTGGTTGACTTCTGCGCAGCGGTTTGGAAGTTATCATCAAAATTACATTTCTCGGCCATATCGCATAGATCTCACTGTGAAAAGGCTTAAATGGCTTTTTTGACCTAAGTTTGAGGATTGCGCTCAAACCAAATGTCCTAGAACGAAATTTTCAAATGTAACTACTAGAATGTGATACAATACACTATTGGGTGAAGTTTGGTTGACTTCTGCGCAGCGGTTTGGGAGTTAACATCAAAATTACATTTCTCGGCCATATCGCATAGATCTCACTGTGAAAAGGCTTAAATGGCTTTTTTGACCTAAGTTTGAGGATTGCGCTCAAATCAAATGTCCTAGAACCAAATTTCCACATGTAACTACTAGATTGTGATAAAATACACTAATGGGTGAAGTTTGGTTGACTTCTGCGCAGCGGTTTGGGAGTTAACATCAAAATTACATTTCTCGGCCATATCGCATAGATCTCACTGTGAAAAGGCTTAAATGACTTTTTTAATTAAGTTTGATGATTGCGCTCAAACAAAATTTCCTAGAACAAAATTTTCAAATGTAACTACTAGATTGTGATACAATACACTATTGGGTGAAGTTTGGTTGACTGCTGCGCAGCGGTTTGGGAGTGAACATCAAAATTACATTTCTCGGCCATATCGCATAGATCTCACTGTGAAAAGGCTTAAATGGCTTTTTTGACCTAAGTTTGAGGATTGCGCTCAAATCAAATGTCCTAGAACCAAATTTCCACATGTAACTACTAGATTGTGATAAAATACACTAATGGGTGAAGTTTGGTTGACTTCTGCGCAGCGGTTTGGGAGTTAACATCAAAATTACATTTCTCGGCCATATCGCATAGATCTCACTGTGAAAAGGCTTAAATGACTTTTTTAATTAAGTTTGATGATTGCGCTCAAACAAAATTTCCTAGAACAAAATTTTCAAATGTAACTACTAGATTGTGATACAATACACTATTGGGTGAAGTTTGGTTGACTTCTGCGCAGCGGTTTGGGAGTTAACATCAATATTACATTTCTCGGCCATATCGCATAGATCTCACTGTGAAAAGGCTTAAATGGCTTTTTTGACCTAAGTTTGAGAATTGCGGTCAAATCAAATGTCCTATAACCAAATTTCCACATGTAACTACTAGATTGTGATACAATACACTAATGGGTGAAGTTTGGTTGACTTCTGCGCAGCGGTTTGGGAGTTAACATCAAAATTACATTTCTCGGCCATATCGCATAGATCTCACTGTGAAAAGGCTTAAATGACTTTTTTAATTAAGTTTGATGATTGCGTTCAAACAAAATGTCCTAGAACAAAATTTTTAAATGTAACTACTAGATTGTGATACAATACACTATTGGGTGAAGTTTGGTTGACTTCTGCGCAGCGGTTTGGGAGTTAACATCAAAATTACATTTCTCGGCCATATCGCATAGATCTCACTGTGAAAAGGCTTAAATGGCTTTTTTGACCTAAGTTTGAGAATTGCGCTCAAATCAAATGTCCTATAACCAAATTTCCACATGTAACTACTAGATTGTGATACAATACACTAATGGGTGAAGTTTGGTTGACTTCTGCGCAGCGGTTTGGGAGTTAACATCAAAATTACATTTCTCGGCCATATCGCATAGATCTCACTGTGAAAAGGCTTAAATGACTTTTTTAATTAAGTTTGATGATTGCGTTCAAACAAAATGTCCTAGAACAAAATTTTTAAATGTAACTACTAGATTGTGATACAATACACTATTGGGTGAAGTTTGGTTGACTTCTGCGCAGCGGTTTGGGAGTTAACATCAAAATTACATTTCTCGGCCATATCGCATAGATCTCACTGTGAAAAGGCTTAAATGGCTTTTTTGACCTAAGTTTGAGGATTGCGCTCAAATCAAATGTCCTAGAACCAAATTTCCACATGTAACTACTAGATTGTGATAAAATACACTAATGGGTGAAGTTTGGTTGACTTCTGCGCAGCGGTTTGGGAGTTAACATCAAAATTACATTTCTCGGCCATATCGCATAGATCTCACTGTGAAAAGGCTTAAATGACTTTTTTAATTAAGTTTGATGATTGCGCTCAAACAAAA
Source organism: Corythoichthys intestinalis (assembly GCF_030265065.1). Classification (NCBI taxonomy): domain Eukaryota; kingdom Metazoa; phylum Chordata; class Actinopteri; order Syngnathiformes; family Syngnathidae; genus Corythoichthys; species Corythoichthys intestinalis. The sequence goes on along the minus strand of NC_080405.1, from coordinate 1,186,740 downwards.
TTTCCTAGAACAAAATTTTCAAATGTAACTACTAGATTGTGATACAATACACTATTGGGTGAAGTTTGGTTGACTTCTGCGCAGCGGTTTGGGAGTTAACATCAAAATTACATTTCTCGGCCATATCGCATAGATCTCACTGTGAAAAGGCTTAAATGACTTTTTTAATTAAGTTTGATGATTGCGTTCAAACAAAATGTCCTAGAACAAAATTTTCAAATGTAACTACTAGATTGTGATAGAATACACTATTGGGTGAAGTTTGGTTGACTTCTGCGCAGCGGTTTGGGAGTTAACATCAAAATTACATTTCTCGGCCATATCGCATAGATCTCACTGTGAAAAGGCTTTAATGGCTTTTTTGACCTAAGTTTGAGGATTGCGCTCAAACAAAATGTCCTAGAACAAAATTTTCAAATGTAACTACTAGATTGTGATACAATACACTATTGGGTGAAGTTTGGTTGACTTCTGCGCAGCGGTTTGGGAGTTAACATCAAAATTACATTTCTCGGCCATATCGCATAGATCTCACTGTGAAAAGGCTTAAATGACTTTTTTAATTAAGTTTGATGATTGCGTTCAAACAAAATGTCCTAGAACAAAATTTTCAAATGTAACTACTAGATTGTGATACAATACACTATTGGTTGAAGTTTGGTTGACTTCTGCGCAGCGGTTTGGGAGTTATCATCAAAATTACATTTCTCGGCCATATCGCATAGATCTCACTGTGAAAAGGCTTAAATGGCTTTTTTGACCTAAGTTTGAGGATTGCGCTCAAACCAAATGTCCTAGAACGAAATTTTCAAATGTAACTACTAGAATGTGATACAATACACTATTGGGTGAAGTTTGGTTGACTTCTGCGCAGCGTTTTGGGAGTTAACATCAAAATTACATTTCTCGGCCATATCGCATAGATCTCACTGTGAAAAGGCTTAAATGGCTTTTTTGACCTAAGTTTGAGGATTGCGCTCAAATCAAATGTCCTAGAACCAAATTTCCACATGTAACTACTAGATTGTGATAAAATACACTAATGGGTGAAGTTTGGTTGACTTCTGCGCAGCGGTTTGGGAGTTAACATCAAAATTACATTTCTCGGCCATATCGCATAGATCTCACTGTGAAAAGGCTTAAATGACTTTTTTAATTAAGTTTGATGATTGCGCTCAAACAAAATTTCCTAGAACAAAATTTTCAAATGTAACTACTAGATTGTGATACAATACACTATTGGGTGAAATTTGGTTGACTTCTGCGCAGCGGTTTGGGAGTGAACATCAAAATTACATTTCTCGGCCATATCGCATAGATCTCACTGTGAAAAGGCTTAAATGGCTTTTTTGACCTAAGTTTGAGGATTGCGCTCAAATCAAATGTCCTAGAACCAAATTTCCACATGTAACTACTAGATTGTGATAAAATACACTAATGGGTGAAGTTTGGTTGACTTCTGCGCAGCGGTTTGGGAGTTAACATCAAAATTACATTTCTCGGCCATATCGCATAGATCTCACTGTGAAAAGGCTTAAATGACTTTTTTAATTAAGTTTGATGATTGCGCTCAAACAAAATTTCCTAGAACAAAATTTTCAAATGTAACTACTAGATTGTGATACAATACACTATTGGGTGAAGTTTGGTTGACTTCTGCGCAGCGGTTTGGGAGTTAACATCAATATTACATTTCTCGGCCATATCGCATAGATCTCACTGTGAAAAGGCTTAAATGGCTTTTTTGACCTAAGTTTGAGGATTGCGCTCAAATCAAATGTCCTAGAACCAAATTTCCACATGTAACTACTAGATTGTGATAAAATACACTAATGGGTGAAGTTTGGTTGACTTCTGCGCAGCGGTTTGGGAGTTAACATCAAAATTACATTTCTCGGCCATATCGCATAGATCTCACTGTGAAAAGGCTTAAATGACTTTTTTAATTAAGTTTGATGATTGCGCTCAAACAAAATTTCCTAGAACAAAATTTTCAAATGTAACTACTAGATTGTGATACAATACACTATTGGGTGAAGTTTGGTTGACTTCTGCGCAGCGGTTTGGGAGTTAACATCAAAATTACATTTCTCGGCCATATCGCATAGATCTCACTGTGAAAAGGCTTAAATGACTTTTTTAATTAAGTTTGATGATTGCGTTCAAACAAAATGTCCTAGAACAAAATTTTCAAATGTAACTACTAGATTGTGATAGAATACACTATTGGGTGAAGTTTGGTTGACTTCTGCGCAGCGGTTTGGGAGTTAACATCAAAATTACATTTCTCGGCCATATCGCATAGATCTCACTGTGAAAAGGCTTTAATGGCTTTTTTGACCTAAGTTTGAGGATTGCGCTCAAACAAAATGTCCTAGAACAAAATTTTCAAATGTAACTACTAGATTGTGATACAATACACTATTGGGTGAAGTTTGGTTGACTTCTGCGCAGCGGTTTGGGAGTTAACATCAAAATTACATTTCTCGGCCATATCGCATAGATCTCACTGTGAAAAGGCTTAAATGACTTATTTAATTAAGTTTGATGATTGCGTTCAAACAAAATGTCCTAGAACAAAATTTTCAAATGTAACTACTAGATTGTGATACAATACACTATTGGGTGAAGTTTGGTTGACTTCTGCGCAGCGGTTTGGGAGTTATCATCAAAATTACATTTCTCGGCCATATCGCATAGATCTCACTGTGAAAAGGCTTAAATGGCTTTTTTGACCTAAGTTTGAGGATTAAGCTCAAACCAAATGTCCTAGAACGAAATTTTCAAATGTAACTACTAGAATGTGATACAATACACTATTGGGTGAAGTTTGGTTGACTTCTGCGCAGCGGTTTGGGAGTTAACATCAAAATTACATTTCTCGGCCATATCGCATAGATCTCACTGTGAAAAGGCTTAAATGGCTTTTTTGACCTAAGTTTGAGGATTGCGCTCAAATCAAATGTCCTAGAACCAAATTTCCACATGTAACTACTAGATTGTGATAAAATACACTAATGGGTGAAGTTTGGTTGACTTCTGCGCAGCGGTTTGGGAGTTAACATCAAAATTACATTTCTCGGCCATATCGCATAGATCTCACTGTGAAAAGGCTTAAATGACTTTTTTAATTAAGTTTGATGATTGCGCTCAAACAAAATTTCCTAGAACAAAATTTTCAAATGTAACTACTAGATTGTGATAGAATACACTATTGGGTGAAGTTTGGTTGACTTCTGCGCAGCGGTTTGGGAGTGAACATCAAAATTACATTTCTCGGCCATATCGCATAGATCTCACTGTGAAAAGGCTTAAATGGCTTTTTTGACCTAAGTTTGAGGATTGCGCTCAAATCAAATGTCCTAGAACCAAATTTCCACATGTAACTACTAGATTGTGATAAAATACACTAATGGGTGAAGTTTGGTTGACTTCTGCGCAGCGGTTTGGGAGTTAACATCAAAATTACATTTCTCGGCCATATCGCATAGATCTCACTGTGAAAAGGCTTAAATGACTTTTTTAATTAAGTTTGATGATTGCGCTCAAACAAAATTTCCTAGAACAAAATTTTCAAATGTAACTACTAGATTGTGATACAATACACTATTGGGTGAAGTTTGGTTGACTTCTGCGCAGCGGTTTGGGAGTTAACATCAAAATTACATTTCTCGGCCATATCGCATAGATCTCACTGTGAAAAGGCTTAAATGGCTTTTTTGACCTAAGTTTGAGGATTGCGCTCAAATCAAATGTCCTATAACCAAATTTCCACATGTAACTACTAGATTGTGATACAATACACTAATGGGTGAAGTTTGGTTGACTTCTGCGCAGCGGTTTGGGAGTTAACATCAAAATTACATTTCTCGGCCATATCGCATAGATCTCACTGTGAAAAGGCTTAAATGGCTTTTTTGACCTAAGTTTAATAATTGCGTTCAAACAAAATGTCCTAGAACAAAATTTTTAAATGTAACTACTAGATTGTGATACAATACACTATTGGGTGAAGTTTGGTTGACTTCTGCGCAGCGGTTTGGGAGTTAACATCAAATTACATTTCTCGGCCATATCGCATAGATCTCACTGTGAAAAGGCTTAAATGGCTTTTTTGACCTAAGTTTGAGGATTGCGCTCAAATCAAATGTCCTAGAACCAAATTTCCACATGTAACTACTAGATTAAGATAAAATACACTAATGGGTGAAGTTTGGTTGACTTCTGCGCAGCGGTTTGGGAGTTAACATCAAAATTACATTTCTCGGCCATATCGCATAGATCTCACTGTGAAAAGGCTTAAATGACTTTTTTAATTAAGTTTGATGATTGCGCTCAAACAAAATTTCCTAGAACGAAATTTTCAAATGTAACTACTAGAATGTGATACAATACACTATTGGGTGAAGTTTGGTTGACTTCTGCGCAGCGGTTTGGGAGTTAACATCAAAATTACATTTCTCGGCCATATCGCATAGATCTCACTGTGAAAAGGCTTAAATGGCTTTTTTGACCTAAGTTTGAGGATTGCGCTCAAACCAAATGTCCTAGAACAAAATTTTCAAATGTAACTACTAGATTGTGATACAATACACTATTGGGTGAAGTTTGGTTGACTTCTGCGCAGCGGTTTGGGAGTTAACATCAAAATTACATTTCTCGGCCATATCGCATAGATCTCACTGTGAAAAGGCTTAAATGACTTTTTTAATTAAGTTTGATGATTGCGTTCAAACAAAATGTCCTAGAACAAAATTTTCAAATGTAACTACTAGATTGTGATACAATACACTATTGGGTGAAGTTTGGTTGACTTCTGCGCAGCGGTTTGGAAGTTATCATCAAAATTACATTTCTCGGCCATATCGCATAGATCTCACTGTGAAAAGGCTTAAATGGCTTTTTTGACCTAAGTTTGAGGATTGCGCTCAAACCAAATGTCCTAGAACGAAATTTTCAAATGTAACTACTAGAATGTGATACAATACACTATTGGGTGAAGTTTGGTTGACTTCTGCGCAGCGGTTTGGGAGTTAACATCAAAATTACATTTCTCGGCCATATCGCATAGATCTCACTGTGAAAAGGCTTAAATGGCTTTTTTGACCTAAGTTTGAGGATTGCGCTCAAATCAAATGTCCTAGAACCAAATTTCCACATGTAACTACTAGATTGTGATAAAATACACTAATGGGTGAAGTTTGGTTGACTTCTGCGCAGCGGTTTGGGAGTTAACATCAAAATTACATTTCTCGGCCATATCGCATAGATCTCACTGTGAAAAGGCTTAAATGACTTTTTTAATTAAGTTTGATGATTGCGCTCAAACAAAATTTCCTAGAACAAAATTTTCAAATGTAACTACTAGATTGTGATACAATACACTATTGGGTGAAGTTTGGTTGACTTCTGCGCAGCGGTTTGGGAGTGAACATCAAAATTACATTTCTCGGCCATATCGCATAGATCTCACTGTGAAAAGGCTTAAATGGCTTTTTTGACCTAAGTTTGAGGATTGCGCTCAAATCAAATGTCCTAGAACCAAATTTCCACATGTAACTACTAGATTGTGATAAAATACACTAATGGGTGAAGTTTGGTTGACTTCTGCGCAGCGGTTTGGGAGTTAACATCAAAATTACATTTCTCGGCCATATCGCATAGATCTCACTGTGAAAAGGCTTAAATGACTTTTTTAATTAAGTTTGATGATTGCGCTCAAACAAAATTTCCTAGAACAAAATTTTCAAATGTAACTACTAGATTGTGATACAATACACTATTGGGTGAAGTTTGGTTGACTTCTGCGCAGCGGTTTGGGAGTTAACATCAATATTACATTTCTCGGCCATATCGCATAGATCTCACTGTGAAAAGGCTTAAATGGCTTTTTTGACCTAAGTTTGAGAATTGCGGTCAAATCAAATGTCCTATAACCAAATTTCCACATGTAACTACTAGATTGTGATACAATACACTAATGGGTGAAGTTTGGTTGACTTCTGCGCAGCGGTTTGGGAGTTAACATCAAAATTACATTTCTCGGCCATATCGCATAGATCTCACTGTGAAAAGGCTTAAATGACTTTTTTAATTAAGTTTGATGATTGCGTTCAAACAAAATGTCCTAGAACAAAATTTTTAAATGTAACTACTAGATTGTGATACAATACACTATTGGGTGAAGTTTGGTTGACTTCTGCGCAGCGGTTTGGGAGTTAACATCAAAATTACATTTCTCGGCCATATCGCATAGATCTCACTGTGAAAAGGCTTAAATGGCTTTTTTGACCTAAGTTTGAGAATTGCGCTCAAATCAAATGTCCTATAACCAAATTTCCACATGTAACTACTAGATTGTGATACAATACACTAATGGGTGAAGTTTGGTTGACTTCTGCGCAGCGGTTTGGGAGTTAACATCAAAATTACATTTCTCGGCCATATCGCATAGATCTCACTGTGAAAAGGCTTAAATGACTTTTTTAATTAAGTTTGATGATTGCGTTCAAACAAAATGTCCTAGAACAAAATTTTTAAATGTAACTACTAGATTGTGATACAATACACTATTGGGTGAAGTTTGGTTGACTTCTGCGCAGCGGTTTGGGAGTTAACATCAAAATTACATTTCTCGGCCATATCGCATAGATCTCACTGTGAAAAGGCTTAAATGGCTTTTTTGACCTAAGTTTGAGGATTGCGCTCAAATCAAATGTCCTAGAACCAAATTTCCACATGTAACTACTAGATTGTGATAAAATACACTAATGGGTGAAGTTTGGTTGACTTCTGCGCAGCGGTTTGGGAGTTAACATCAAAATTACATTTCTCGGCCATATCGCATAGATCTCACTGTGAAAAGGCTTAAATGACTTTTTTAATTAAGTTTGATGATTGCGCTCAAACAAAATTTCCTAGAACAAAATTTTCAAATGTAACTACTAGATTGTGATACAATACACTATTGGGTGAAGTTTGGTTGACTTCTGCGCAGCGGTTTGGGAGTTAACATCAAAATTACATTTCTCGGCCATATCGCATAGATCTCACTGTGAAAAGGCTTAAATGACTTTTTTAATTAAGTTTGATGATTGCGTTCAAACAAAATGTCCTAGAACAAAATTTTCAAATGTAACTACTAGATTGTGATAGAATACACTATTGGGTGAAGTTTGGTTGACTTCTGCGCAGCGGTTTGGGAGTTAACATCAAAATTACATTTCTCGGCCATATCGCATAGATCTCACTGTGAAAAGGCTTTAATGGCTTTTTTGACCTAAGTTTGAGGATTGCGCTCAAACAAAATGTCCTAGAACAAAATTTTCAAATGTAACTACTAGATTGTGATACAATACACTATTGGGTGAAGTTTGGTTGACTTCTGCGCAGCGGTTTGGGAGTTAACATCAAAATTACATTTCTCGGCCATATCGCATAGATCTCACTGTGAAAAGGCTTAAATGACTTTTTTAATTAAGTTTGATGATTGCGTTCAAACAAAATGTCCTAGAACAAAATTTTCAAATGTAACTACTAGATTGTGATACAATACACTATTGGTTGAAGTTTGGTTGACTTCTGCGCAGCGGTTTGGGAGTTATCATCAAAATTACATTTCTCGGCCATATCGCATAGATCTCACTGTGAAAAGGCTTAAATGGCTTTTTTGACCTAAGTTTGAGGATTGCGCTCAAACCAAATGTCCTAGAACGAAATTTTCAAATGTAACTACTAGAATGTGATACAATACACTATTGGGTGAAGTTTGGTTGATTTCTGCGCAGCGGTTTGGGAGTTAACATCAAAATTACATTTCTCGGCCATATCGCATAGATCTCACTGTGAAAAGGCTTAAATGGCTTTTTTGACCTAAGTTTGAGGATTGCGCTCAAATCAAATGTCCTAGAACCAAATTTCCACATGTAACTACTAGATTGTGATAAAATACACTAATGGGTGAAGTTTGGTTGACTTCTGCGCAGCGGTTTGGGAGTTAACATCAAAATTACATTTCTCGGCCATATCGCATAGATCTCACTGTGAAAAGGCTTAAATGACTTTTTTAATTAAGTTTGATGATTGCGCTCAAACAAAATTTCCTAGAACAAAATTTTCAAATGTAACTACTAGATTGTGATACAATACACTATTGGGTGAAATTTGGTTGACTTCTGCGCAGCGGTTTGGGAGTGAACATCAAAATTACATTTCTCGGCCATATCGCATAGATCTCACTGTGAAAAGGCTTAAATGGCTTTTTTGACCTAAGTTTGAGGATTGCGCTCAAATCAAATGTCCTAGAACCAAATTTCCACATGTAACTACTAGATTGTGATAAAATACACTAATGGGTGAAGTTTGGTTGACTTCTGCGCAGCGGTTTGGGAGTTAACATCAAAATTACATTTCTCGGCCATATCGCATAGATCTCACTGTGAAAAGGCTTAAATGACTTTTTTAATTAAGTTTGATGATTGCGCTCAAACAAAATTTCCTAGAACAAAATTTTCAAATGTAACTACTAGATTGTGATACAATACACTATTGGGTGAAGTTTGGTTGACTTCTGCGCAGCGGTTTGGGAGTTAACATCAATATTACATTTCTCGGCCATATCGCATAGATCTCACTGTGAAAAGGCTTAAATGGCTTTTTTGACCTAAGTTTGAGGATTGCGCTCAAATCAAATGTCCTAGAACCAAATTTCCACATGTAACTACTAGATTGTGATAAAATACACTAATGGGTGAAGTTTGGTTGACTTCTGCGCAGCGGTTTGGGAGTTAACATCAAAATTACATTTCTCGGCCATATCGCATAGATCTCACTGTGAAAAGGCTTAAATGACTTTTTTAATTAAGTTTGATGATTGCGCTCAAACAAAATTTCCTAGAACAAAATTTTCAAATGTAACTACTAGATTGTGATACAATACACTATTGGGTGAAGTTTGGTTGACTTTTGCGCAGCGGTTTGGGAGTTAACATCAAAATTACATTTCTCGGCCATATCGCATAGATCTCACTGTGAAAAGGCTTAAATGACTTTTTTAATTAAGTTTGATGATTGCGTTCAAACAAAATGTCCTAGAACAAAATTTTCAAATGTAACTACTAGATTGTGATAGAATACACTATTGGGTGAAGTTTGGTTGACTTCTGCGCAGCGGTTTGGGAGTTAACATCAAAATTACATTTCTCGGCCATATCGCATAGATCTCACTGTGAAAAGGCTTTAATGGCTTTTTTGACCTAAGTTTGAGGATTGCGCTCAAACAAAATGTCCTAGAACAAAATTTTCAAATGTAACTACTAGATTGTGATACAATACACTATTGGGTGAAGTTTGGTTGACTTCTGCGCAGCGGTTTGGGAGTTAACATCAAAATTACATTTCTCGGCCATATCGCATAGATCTCACTGTGAAAAGGCTTAAATGACTTTTTTAATTAAGTTTGATGATTGCGTTCAAACAAAATGTCCTAGAACAAAATTTTCAAATGTAACTACTAGATTGTGATACAATACACTATTGGGTGAAGTTTGGTTGACTTCTGCGCAGCGGTTTGGGAGTTATCATCAAAATTACATTTCTCGGCCATATCGCATAGATCTCACTGTGAAAAGGCTTAAATGGCTTTTTTGACCTAAGTTTGAGTATTAAGCTCAAACCAAATGTCCTAGAACGAAATTTTCAAATGTAACTACTAGAATGTGATACAATACACTATTGGGTGAAGTTTGGTTGACTTCTGCGCAGCGGTTTGGGAGTTAACATCAAAATTACATTTCTCGGCCATATCGCATAGATCTCACTGTGAAAAGGCTTAAATGGCTTTTTTGACCTAAGTTTGAGGATTGCGCTCAAATCAAATGTCCTAGAACCAAATTTCCACATGTAACTACTAGATTGTGATAAAATACACTAATGGGTGAAGTTTGGTTGACTTCTGCGCAGCGGTTTGGGAGTTAACATCAAAATTACATTTCTCGGCCATATCGCATAGATCTCACTGTGAAAAGGCTTAAATGACTTTTTTAATTAAGTTTGATGATTGCGCTCAAACAAAATTTCCTAGAACAAAATTTTCAAATGTAACTACTAGATTGTGATACAATACACTATTGGGTGAAGTTTGGTTGACTTCTGCGCAGCGGTTTGGGAGTGAACATCAAAATTACATTTCTCGGCCATATCGCATAGATCTCACTGTGAAAAGGCTTAAATGGCTTTTTTGACCTAAGTTTGAGGATTGCGCTCAAATCAAATGTCCTAGAACCAAATTTCCACATGTAACTACTAGATTGTGATAAAATACACTAATGGGTGAAGTTTGGTTGACTTCTGCGCAGCGGTTTGGGAGTTAACATCAAAATTACATTTCTCGGCCATATCGCATAGATCTCACTGTGAAAAGGCTTAAATGACTTTTTTAATTAAGTTTGATGATTGCGCTCAAACAAAATTTCCTAGAACAAAATTTTCAAATGTAACTACTAGATTGTGATACAATACACTATTGGGTGAAGTTTGGTTGACTTCTGCGCAGCGGTTTGGGAGTTAACATCAAAATTACATTTCTCGGCCATATCGCATAGATCTCACTGTGAAAAGGCTTAAATGGCTTTTTTGACCTAAGTTTGAGGATTGCGCTCAAACCAAATGTCCTAGAACGAAATTTTTAAATGTAACTACTAGAATGTGATACAATACACTATTGGGTGAAGTTTGGTTGACTTCTGCGCAGCGGTTTGGGAGTTAACATCAAAATTACATTTCTCGGCCATATCGCATAGATCTCACTGTGAAAAGGCTTAAATGGCTTTTTTGACCTAAGTTTGAGGATTGCGCTCAAATCAAATGTCCTAGAACCAAATTTCCACATGTAACTACTAGATTGTGATAAAATACACTAATGGGTGAAGTTTGGTTAACTTCTGCGCAGCGGTTTGGGAGTTAACATCAAAATTACATTTCTCGGCCATATCGCATAGATCTCACTGTGAAAAGGCTTAAATGACTTTTTTAATTAAGTTTGATGATTGCGCTCAAACAAAATTTCCTAGAACAAAATTTTCAAATGTAACTACTAGATTGTGATACAATAAACTATTGGGTGAAGTTTGGTTGACTTCTGCGCAGCGGTTTGGGAGTTAACATCAAAATTACATTTCTCGGCCATATCGCATAGATCTCACTGTGAAAAGGCTTAAATGGCTTTTTTGACCTAAGTTTGAGGATTGCGCTCAAACCAAATGTCCTAGAACGAAATTTTCAAATGTAACTACTAGAATGTGATACAATACACTATTGGGTGAAGTTTGGTTGACTTCTGCGCAGCGGTTTGGGAGTTAACATCAAAATTACATTTCTCGGCCATATCGCATAGATCTCACTGTGAAAAGGCTTAAATGGCTTTTTTGACCTAAGTTTGAGGATTGCGCTCAAATCAAATGTCCTAGAACCAAATTTCCATTTGTAACTACTAGATTGTGATACAATACACTAATGGGTGAAGTTTGGTTGACTTCTGCGCAGCGGTTTGGGAGTTAACATCAAAATTACATTTCTCGGCCATATCGCATAGATCTCACTGTGAAAAGGCTTAAATGACTTTTTTAATTAAGTTTGATGATTGCGCTCAAACAAAATTTCCTAGAACAAAATTTTCAAATGTAACTACTAGATTGTGATACAATACACTATTGGGTGAAGTTTGGTTGACTTCTGCGCAGCGGTTTGGGAGTGAACATCAAAATTACATTTCTCGGCCATATCGCATAGATCTCACTGTGAAAAGGCTTAAATGGCTTTTTTGACCTAAGTTTGAGGATTGCGCTCAAATCAAATGTCCTAGAACCAAATTTCCACATGTAACTACTAGATTGTGATAAAATACACTAATGGGTGAAGTTTGGTTGACTTCTGCGCAGCGGTTTGGGAGTTAACATCAAAATTACATTTCTCGGCCATATCGCATAGATCTCACTGTGAAAAGGCTTAAATGACTTTTTTAATTAAGTTTGATGATTGCGCTCAAACAAAATTTCCTAGAACAAAATTTTCAAATGTAACTACTAGATTGTGATACAATACACTATTGGGTGAAGTTTGGTTGACTTCTGCGCAGCGGTTTGGGAGTTAACATCAAAATTACATTTCTCGGCCATATCGCATAGATCTCACTGTGAAAAGGCTTAAATGGCTTTTTTGACCTAAGTTTGAGGATTGCGCTCAAATCAAATGTCCTAGAACCAAATTTCCACATGTAACTACTAGATTGTGATAAAATACACTAATGGGTGAAGTTTGGTTGACTTCTGCGCAGCGGTTTGGGAGTTAACATCAAAATTACATTTCTCGGCCATATCGCATAGATCTCACTGTGAAAAGGCTTAAATGACTTTTTTAATTAAGTTTGATGATTGCGCTCAAACAAAATTTCCTAGAACAAAATTTTCAAATGTAACTACTAGATTGTGATACAATACACTATTGGGTGAAGTTTGGTTGACTTCTGCGCAGCGGTTTGGGAGTGAACATCAAAATTACATTTCTCGGCCATATCGCATAGATCTCACTGTGAAAAGGCTTAAATGGCTTTTTTGACCTAAGTTTGAGGATTGCGCTCAAATCAAATGTCCTAGAACCAAATTTCCACATGTAACTACTAGATTGTGATAAAATACACTAATGGGTGAAGTTTGGTTGACTTCTGCGCAGCGGTTTGGGAGTTAACATCAAAATTACATTTCTCGGCCATATCGCATAGATCTCACTGTGAAAAGGCTTAAATGACTTTTTTAATTAAGTTTGATGATTGCGCTCAAACAAAATTTCCTAGAACAAAATTTTCAAATGTAACTACTAGATTGTGATACAATACACTATTGGGTGAAGTTTGGTTGACTTCTGCGCAGCGGTTTGGGAGTTAACATCAATATTACATTTCTCGGCCATATCGCATAGATCTCACTGTGAAAAGGCTTAAATGGCTTTTTTGACCTAAGTTTGAGAATTGCGCTCAAATCAAATGTCCTATAACCAAATTTCCACATGTAACTACTAGATTGTGATACAATACACTAATGGGTGAAGTTTGGTTGACTTCTGCGCAGCGGTTTGGGAGTTAACATCAAAATTACATTTCTCGGCCATATCGCATAGATCTCACTGTGAAAAGGCTTAAATGACTTTTTTAATTAAGTTTGATGATTGCGTTCAAACAAAATGTCCTAGAACAAAATTTTTAAATGTAACTACTAGATTGTGATACAATACACTATTGGGTGAAGTTTGGTTGATTTCTGCGCAGCGGTTTGGGAGTTAACATCAAAATTACATTTCTCGGCCATATCGCATAGATCTCACTGTGAAAAGGCTTAAATGGCTTTTTTGACCTAAGTTTGAGAATTGCGCTCAAATCAAATGTCCTATAACCAAATTTCCACATGTAACTACTAGATTGTGATACAATACACTAATGGGTGAAGTTTGGTTGACTTTTGCGCAGCGGTTTGGGAGTTAACATCAAAATTACATTTCTCGGCCATATCGCATAGATCTCACTGTGAAAAGGCTTAAATGACTTTTTTAATTAAGTTTGATGATTGCGTTCAAACAAAATGTCCTAGAACAAAATTTTTAAATGTAACTACTAGATTGTGATACAATACACTATTGGGTGAAGTTTGGTTGACTTCTGCGCAGCGGTTTGGGAGTTAACATCAAAATTACATTTCTCGGCCATATCGCATAGATCTCACTGTGAAAAGACTTAAATGACTTTTTTAATTAAGTTTGATGATTGCGTTCAAACAAAATGTCCTAGAACAAAATTTTCAAATGTAACTACTAGATTGTGATACAATACACTATTGGGTGAAGTTTGGTTGACTTCTGCGCAGCGGTTTGGGAGTTATCATCAAAATTACATTTCTCGGCCATATCGCATAGATCTCACTGTGAAAAGGCTTAAATGGCTTTTTTGACCTAAGTTTGAGGATTGCGCTCAAACCAAATGTCCTAGAACGAAATTTTCAAATGTAACTACTAGAATGTGATACAATACACTATTGGGTGAAGTTTGGTTGACTTCTGCGCAGCGGTTTGGGAGTTAACATCAAAATTACATTTCTCGGCCATATCGCATAGATCTCACTGTGAAAAGGCTTAAATGGCTTTTTTGACCTAAGTTTGAGGATTGCGCTCAAATCAAATGTCCTAGAACCAAATTTCCACATGTAACTACTAGATTGTGATAAAATACACTAATGGGTGAAGTTTGGTTGACTTCTGCGCAGCGGTTTGGGAGTTAACATCAAAATTACATTTCTCGGCCATATCGCATAGATCTCACTGTGAAAAGGCTTAAATGACTTTTTTAATTAAGTTTGATGATTGCGCTCAAACAAAATTTCCTAGAACAAAATTTTCAAATGTAACTACTAGATTGTGATACAATACACTATTGGGTGAACTTTGGTTGACTTCTGCGCAGCGGTTTGGGAGTGAACATCAAAATTACATTTCTCGGCCATATCGCATAGATCTCACTGTGAAAAGGCTTAAATGGCTTTTTTGACCTAAGTTTGAGGATTGCGCTCAAATCAAATGTCCTAGAACCAAATTTCCACATGTAACTACTAGATTGTGATAAAATACACTAATGGGTGAAGTTTGGTTGACTTCTGCGCAGCGGTTTGGGAGTTAACATCAAAATTACATTTCTCGGCCATATCGCATAGATCTCACTGTGAAAAGGCTTAAATGACTTTTTTAATTAAGTTTGATGATTGCGCTCAAACAAAATTTCCTAGAACAAAATTTTCAAATGTAACTACTAGATTGTGATACAATACACTATTGGGTGAAGTTTGGTTGACTTCTGCGCAGCGGTTTGGGAGTTAACATCAATATTACATTTCTCGGCCATATCGCATAGATCTCACTGTGAAAAGGCTTAAATGGCTTTTTTGACCTAAGTTTGAGGATTGCGCTCAAATCAAATGTCCTAGAACCAAATTTCCACATGTAACTACTAGATTGTGATAAAATACACTAATGGGTGAAGTTTGGTTGACTTCTGCGCAGCGGTTTTGGAGTTAACATCAAAATTACATTTCTCGGCCATATCGCATAGATCTCACTGTGAAAAGGCTTAAATGACTTTTTTAATTAAGTTTGATGATTGCGCTCAAACAAAATTTCCTAGAACAAAATTTTCAAATGTAACTACTAGATTGTGATACAATACACTATTGGGTGAAGTTTGGTTGACTTCTGCGCAGCGGTTTGGGAGTTAACATCAAAATTACATTTCTCGGCCATATCGCATAGATCTCACTGTGAAAAGGCTTAAATGACTTTTTTAATTAAGTTTGATGATTGCGTTCAAACAAAATGTCCTAGAACAAAATTTTCAAATGTAACTACTAGATTGTGATAGAATACACTATTGGGTGAAGTTTGGTTGACTTCTGCGCAGCGGTTTGGGAGTTAACATCAAAATTACATTTCTCGGCCATATCGCATAGATCTCACTGTGAAAAGGCTTTAATGGCTTTTTTGACCTAAGTTTGAGGATTGCGCTCAAACAAAATGTCCTAGAACAAAATTTTCAAATGTAACTACTAGATTGTGATACAATACACTATTGGGTGAAGTTTGGTTGACTTCTGCGCAGCGGTTTGGGAGTTAACATCAAAATTACATTTCTCGGCCATATCGCATAGATCTCACTGTGAAAAGGCTTAAATGACTTTTTTAATTAAGTTTGATGATTGCGTTCAAACAAAATGTCCTAGAACAAAATTTTCAAATGTAACTACTAGATTGTGATACAATACACTATTGGGTGAAGTTTGGTTGACTTCTGCGCAGCGGTTTGGGAGTTATCATCAAAATTACATTTCTCGGCCATATCGCATAGATCTCACTGTGAAAAGGCTTAAATGGCTTTTTTGACCTAAGTTTGAGGATTGCGCTCAAACCAAATGTCCTAGAACGAAATTTTCAAATGTAACTACTAGAATGTGATACAATACACTATTGGGTGAAGTTTGGTTGACTTCTGCGCAGCGGTTTGGGAGTTAACATCAAAATTACATTTCTCGGCCATATCGCATAGATCTCACTGTGAAAAGGCTTAAATGGCTTTTTTGACCTAAGTTTGAGGATTGCGCTCAAATCAAATGTCCTAGAACCAAATTTCCACATGTAACTACTAGATTGTGATAAAATACACTAATGGGTGAAGTTTGGTTGACTTCTGCGCAGCGGTTTGGGAGTTAACATCAAAATTACATTTCTCGGCCATATCGCATAGATCTCACTGTGAAAAGGCTTAAATGACTTTTTTAATTAAGTTTGATGATTGCGCTCAAACAAAATTTCCTAGAACGAAATTTTCAAATGTAACTACTAGATTCTGATACAATACACTATTGGGTGAAGTTTGGTTGACTTCTGCGCAGCGGTTTGGGAGTTAACATCAAAATTACATTTCTCGGCCATATCGCATAGATCTCACTGTGAAAAGGCTTAAATGACTTTTTTAATTAAGTTTGATGATTGCGTTCAAACAAAATGTCCTAGAACAAAATTTTCAAATGTAACTACTAGATTGTGATACAATACACTATTGGGTGAAGTTTGGTTGACTTCTGCGCAGCGGTTTGGGAGTTAACATCAAAATTACATTTCTCGGCCATATCGCATAGATCTCACTGTGAAAAGGCTTAAATGGCTTTTTTGACCTAAGTTTGAGGATTGCGCTCAAACAAAATGTCCTAGAACAAAATTTTCAAATGTAACTACTAGATTGTGATACAATACACTATTGGGTGAAGTTTGGTTGACTTCTGCGCAGCGGTTTGGGAGTTAACATCAAACTTACATTTCTCGGCCATATCGCATAGATCTCACTGTGAAAAGGCTTAAATGACTTTTTTAATTAAGTTTGATGATTGCGTTCAAACAAAATGTCCTAGAACAAAATTTTCAAATGTAACTACTAGATTGTGATACAATACACTATTGGGTGAAGTTTGGTTGACTTCTGCGCAGCGGTTTGGGAGTTAACATCAAAATTACATTTCTCGGCCATATCGCATAGATCTCACTGTGAAAAGGCTTAAATGACTTTTTTAATTAAGTTTGATGATTGCGTTCAAACAAAATGTCCTAGAACAAAATTTTCAAATGTAACTACTAGATTGTGATACAATACACTATTGGGTGAAGTTTGGTTGACTTCTGCGCAGCGGTTTGGGAGTTAACATCAAAATTACATTTCTCGGCCATATCGCATAGATCTCACTGTGAAAAGGCTTAAATGGCTTTTTTGACCTAAGTTTGATGATTGCGCTCAAACAAAATTTCCTAGAACAAAATTTTCAAATGTAACTACTAGATTGTGATACAATACACTATTGGGTGAAGTTTGGTTGACTTCTGCGCAGCGGTTTGGGAGTTAACATCAAAATTACATTTCTCGGCCATATCGCATAGATCTCACTGTGAAAAGGCTTAAATGGCTTTTTTGACCTAAGTTTGAGGATTGCGCTCAAACCAAATGTCCTAGAACGAAATTTTTAAATGTAACTACTAGAATGTGATACAATACACTATTGGGTGAAGTTTGGTTGACTTCTGCGCAGCGGTTTGGGAGTTAACATCAAAATTACATTTCTCGGCCATATCGCATAGATCTCACTGTGAAAAGGCTTAAATGGCTTTTTTGACCTAAGTTTGAGGATTGCGCTCAAATCAAATGTCCTAGAACCAAATTTCCACATGTAACTACTAGATTGTGATAAAATACACTAATGGGTGAAGTTTGGTTAACTTCTGCGCAGCGGTTTGGGAGTTAACATCAAAATTACATTTCTCGGCCATATCGCATAGATCTCACTGTGAAAAGGCTTAAATGACTTTTTTAATTAAGTTTGATGATTGCGCTCAAACAAAATTTCCTAGAACAAAATTTTCAAATGTAACTACTAGATTGTGATACAATAAACTATTGGGTGAAGTTTGGTTGACTTCTGCGCAGCGGTTTGGGAGTTAACATCAAAATTACATTTCTCGGCCATATCGCATAGATCTCACTGTGAAAAGGCTTAAATGGCTTTTTTGACCTAAGTTTGAGGATTGCGCTCAAACCAAATGTCCTAGAACGAAATTTTCAAATGTAACTACTAGAATGTGATACAATACACTATTGGGTGAAGTTTGGTTGACTTCTGCGCAGCGGTTTGGGAGTTAACATCAAAATTACATTTCTCGGCCATATCGCATAGATCTCACTGTGAAAAGGCTTAAATGGCTTTTTTGACCTAAGTTTGAGGATTGCGCTCAAATCAAATGTCCTAGAACCAAATTTCCATTTGTAACTACTAGATTGTGATACAATACACTAATGGGTGAAGTTTGGTTGACTTCTGCGCAGCGGTTTGGGAGTTAACATCAAAATTACATTTCTCGGCCATATCGCATAGATCTCACTGTGAAAAGGCTTAAATGACTTTTTTAATTAAGTTTGATGATTGCGCTCAAACAAAATTTCCTAGAACAAAATTTTCAAATGTAACTACTAGATTGTGATACAATACACTATTGGGTGAAGTTTGGTTGACTTCTGCGCAGCGGTTTGGGAGTGAACATCAAAATTACATTTCTCGGCCATATCGCATAGATCTCACTGTGAAAAGGCTTAAATGGCTTTTTTGATCTAAGTTTGAGGATTGCGCTCAAATCAAATGTCCTAGAACCAAATTTCCACATGTAACTACTAGATTGTGATAAAATACACTAATGGGTGAAGTTTGGTTGACTTCTGCGCAGCGGTTTGGGAGTTAACATCAAAATTACATTTCTCGGCCATATCGCATAGATCTCACTGTGAAAAGGCTTAAATGACTTTTTTAATTAAGTTTGATGATTGCGCTCAAACAAAATTTCCTAGAACAAAATTTTCAAATGTAACTACTAGATTGTGATACAATACACTATTGGGTGAAGTTTGGTTGACTTCTGCGCAGCGGTTTGGGAGTTAACATCAAAATTACATTTCTCGGCCATATCGCATAGATCTCACTGTGAAAAGGCTTAAATGGCTTTTTTGACCTAAGTTTGAGGATTGCGCTCAAATCAAATGTCCTAGAACCAAATTTCCACATGTAACTACTAGATTGTGATAAAATACACTAATGGGTGAAGTTTGGTTGACTTCTGCGCAGCGGTTTGGGAGTTAACATCAAAATTACATTTCTCGGCCATATCGCATAGATCTCACTGTGAAAAGGCTTAAATGACTTTTTTAATTAAGTTTGATGATTGCGCTCAAACAAAATTTCCTAGAACAAAATTTTCAAATGTAACTACTAGATTGTGATACAATACACTATTGGGTGAAGTTTGGTTGACTTCTGCGCAGCGGTTTGGGAGTGAACATCAAAATTACATTTCTCGGCCATATCGCATAGATCTCACTGTGAAAAGGCTTAAATGGCTTTTTTGACCTAAGTTTGAGGATTGCGCTCAAATCAAATGTCCTAGAACCAAATTTCCACATGTAACTACTAGATTGTGATAAAATACACTAATGGGTGAAGTTTGGTTGACTTCTGCGCAGCGGTTTGGGAGTTAACATCAAAATTACATTTCTCGGCCATATCGCATAGATCTCACTGTGAAAAGGCTTAAATGACTTTTTTAATTAAGTTTGATGATTGCGCTCAAACAAAATTTCCTAGAACAAAATTTTCAAATGTAACTACTAGATTGTGATACAATACACTATTGGGTGAAGTTTGGTTGACTTCTGCGCAGCGGTTTGGGAGTTAACATCAATATTACATTTCTCGGCCATATCGCATAGATCTCACTGTGAAAAGGCTTAAATGGCTTTTTTGACCTAAGTTTGAGAATTGCGCTCAAATCAAATGTCCTATAACCAAATTTCCACATGTAACTACTAGATTGTGATACAATACACTAATGCGTGAAGTTTGGTTGACTTCTGCGCAGCGGTTTGGGAGTTAACATCAAAATTACATTTCTCGGCCATATCGCATAGATCTCACTGTGAAAAGGCTTAAATGACTTTTTTAATTAAGTTTGATGATTGCGTTCAAACAAAATGTCCTAGAACAAAATTTTTAAATGTAACTACTAGATTGTGATACAATACACTATTGGGTGAAGTTTGGTTGATTTCTGCGCAGCGGTTTGGGAGTTAACATCAAACTTACATTTCTCGGCCATATCGCATAGATCTCACTGTGAAAAGGCTTAAATGACTTTTTTAATTAAGTTTGATGATTGCGTTCAAACAAAATGTCCTAGAACAAAATTTTCAAATGTAACTACTAGATTGTGATACAATACACTATTGGGTGAAGTTTGGTTGACTTCTGCGCAGCGGTTTGGGAGTTAACATCAAAATTACATTTCTCGGCCATATCGCATAGATCTCACTGTGAAAAGGCTTAAATGACTTTTTTAATTAAGTTTGATGATTGCGTTCAAACAAAATGTCCTAGAACAAAATTTTCAAATGTAACTACTAGATTGTGATACAATACACTATTGGGTGAAGTTTGGTTGACTTCTGCGCAGCGGTTTGGGAGTTAACATCAAAATTACATTTCTCGGCCATATCGCATAGATCTCACTGTGAAAAGGCTTAAATGGCTTTTTTGACCTAAGTTTGATGATTGCGCTCAAACAAAATTTCCTAGAACAAAATTTTCAAATGTAACTACTAGATTGTGATACAATACACTATTGGGTGAAGTTTGGTTGACTTCTGCGCAGCGGTTTGGGAGTTAACATCAAAATTACATTTCTCGGCCATATCGCATAGATCTCACTGTGAAAAGGCTTAAATGGCTTTTTTGACCTAAGTTTGAGGATTGCGCTCAAACCAAATGTCCTAGAACGAAATTTTTAAATGTAACTACTAGAATGTGATACAATACACTATTGGGTGAAGTTTGGTTGACTTCTGCGCAGCGGTTTGGGAGTTAACATCAAAATTACATTTCTCGGCCATATCGCATAGATCTCACTGTGAAAAGGCTTAAATGGCTTTTTTGACCTAAGTTTGAGGATTGCGCTCAAATCAAATGTCCTAGAACCAAATTTCCACATGTAACTACTAGATTGTGATAAAATACACTAATGGGTGAAGTTTGGTTAACTTCTGCGCAGCGGTTTGGGAGTTAACATCAAAATTACATTTCTCGGCCATATCGCATAGATCTCACTGTGAAAAGGCTTAAATGACTTTTTTAATTAAGTTTGATGATTGCGCTCAAACAAAATTTCCTAGAACAAAATTTTCAAATGTAACTACTAGATTGTGATACAATAAACTATTGGGTGAAGTTTGGTTGACTTCTGCGCAGCGGTTTGGGAGTTAACATCAAAATTACATTTCTCGGCCATATCGCATAGATCTCACTGTGAAAAGGCTTAAATGGCTTTTTTGACCTAAGTTTGAGGATTGCGCTCAAACCAAATGTCCTAGAACGAAATTTTCAAATGTAACTACTAGAATGTGATACAATACACTATTGGGTGAAGTTTGGTTGACTTCTGCGCAGCGGTTTGGGAGTTAACATCAAAATTACATTTCTCGGCCATATCGCATAGATCTCACTGTGAAAAGGCTTAAATGGCTTTTTTGACCTAAGTTTGAGGATTGCGCTCAAATCAAATGTCCTAGAACCAAATTTCCATTTGTAACTACTAGATTGTGATACAATACACTAATGGGTGAAGTTTGGTTGACTTCTGCGCAGCGGTTTGGGAGTTAACATCAAAATTACATTTCTCGGCCATATCGCATAGATCTCACTGTGAAAAGGCTTAAATGACTTTTTTAATTAAGTTTGATGATTGCGCTCAAACAAAATTTCCTAGAACAAAATTTTCAAATGTAACTACTAGATTGTGATACAATACACTATTGGGTGAAGTTTGGTTGACTTCTGCGCAGCGGTTTGGGAGTGAACATCAAAATTACATTTCTCGGCCATATCGCATAGATCTCACTGTGAAAAGGCTTAAATGGCTTTTTTGACCTAAGTTTGAGGATTGCGCTCAAATCAAATGTCCTAGAACCAAATTTCCACATGTAACTACTAGATTGTGATAAAATACACTAATGGGTGAAGTTTGGTTGACTTCTGCGCAGCGGTTTGGGAGTTAACATCAAAATTACATTTCTCGGCCATATCGCATAGATCTCACTGTGAAAAGGCTTAAATGACTTTTTTAATTAAGTTTGATGATTGCGCTCAAACAAAATTTCCTAGAACAAAATTTTCAAATGTAACTACTAGATTGTGATACAATACACTATTGGGTGAAGTTTGGTTGACTTCTGCGCAGCGGTTTGGGAGTTAACATCAAAATTACATTTCTCGGCCATATCGCATAGATCTCACTGTGAAAAGGCTTAAATGGCTTTTTTGACCTAAGTTTGAGGATTGCGCTCAAATCAAATGTCCTAGAACCAAATTTCCACATGTAACTACTAGATTGTGATAAAATACACTAATGGGTGAAGTTTGGTTGACTTCTGCGCAGCGGTTTGGGAGTTAACATCAAAATTACATTTCTCGGCCATATCGCATAGATCTCACTGTGAAAAGGCTTAAATGACTTTTTTAATTAAGTTTGATGATTGCGCTCAAACAAAATTTCCTAGAACAAAATTTTCAAATGTAACTACTAGATTGTGATACAATACACTATTGGGTGAAGTTTGGTTGACTTCTGCGCAGCGGTTTGGGAGTGAACATCAAAATTACATTTCTCGGCCATATCGCATAGATCTCACTGTGAAAAGGCTTAAATGGCTTTTTTGACCTAAGTTTGAGGATTGCGCTCAAATCAAATGTCCTAGAACCAAATTTCCACATGTAACTACTAGATTGTGATAAAATACACTAATGGGTGAAGTTTGGTTGACTTCTGCGCAGCGGTTTGGGAGTTAACATCAAAATTACATTTCTCGGCCATATCGCATAGATCTCACTGTGAAAAGGCTTAAATGACTTTTTTAATTAAGTTTGATGATTGCGCTCAAACAAAATTTCCTAGAACAAAATTTTCAAATGTAACTACTAGATTGTGATACAATACACTATTGGGTGAAGTTTGGTTGACTTCTGCGCAGCGGTTTGGGAGTTAACATCAATATTACATTTCTCGGCCATATCGCATAGATCTCACTGTGAAAAGGCTTAAATGGCTTTTTTGACCTAAGTTTGAGGATTGCGCTCAAACCAAATGTCCTAGAACGAAATTTTTAAATGTAACTACTAGAATGTGATACAATACACTATTGGGTGAAGTTTGGTTGACTTCTGCGCAGCGGTTTGGGAGTTAACATCAAAATTACATTTCTCGGCCATATCGCATAGATCTCACTGTGAAAAGGCTTAAATGGCTTTTTTGACCTAAGTTTGAGGATTGCGCTCAAATCAAATGTCCTAGAACCAAATTTCCACATGTAACTACTAGATTGTGATAAAATACACTAATGGGTGAAGTTTGGTTAACTTCTGCGCAGCGGTTTGGGAGTTAACATCAAAATTACATTTCTCGGCCATATCGCATAGATCTCACTGTGAAAAGGCTTAAATGACTTTTTTAATTAAGTTTGATGATTGCGCTCAAACAAAATTTCCTAGAACAAAATTTTCAAATGTAACTACTAGATTGTGATACAATAAACTATTGGGTGAAGTTTGGTTGACTTCTGCGCAGCGGTTTGGGAGTTAACATCAAAATTACATTTCTCGGCCATATCGCATAGATCTCACTGTGAAAAGGCTTAAATGGCTTTTTTGACCTAAGTTTGAGGATTGCGCTCAAACCAAATGTCCTAGAACGAAATTTTCAAATGTAACTACTAGAATGTGATACAATACACTATTGGGTGAAGTTTGGTTGACTTCTGCGCAGCGGTTTGGGAGTTAACATCAAAATTACATTTCTCGGCCATATCGCATAGATCTCACTGTGAAAAGGCTTAAATGGCTTTTTTGACCTAAGTTTGAGGATTGCGCTCAAATCAAATGTCCTAGAACCAAATTTCCATTTGTAACTACTAGATTGTGATACAATACACTAATGGGTGAAGTTTGGTTGACTTCTGCGCAGCGGTTTGGGAGTTAACATCAAAATTACATTTCTCGGCCATATCGCATAGATCTCACTGTGAAAAGGCTTAAATGACTTTTTTAATTAAGTTTGATGATTGCGCTCAAACAAAATTTCCTAGAACAAAATTTTCAAATGTAACTACTAGATTGTGATACAATACACTATTGGGTGAAGTTTGGTTGACTTCTGCGCAGCGGTTTGGGAGTGAACATCAAAATTACATTTCTCGGCCATATCGCATAGATCTCACTGTGAAAAGGCTTAAATGGCTTTTTTGACCTAAGTTTGAGGATTGCGCTCAAATCAAATGTCCTAGAACCAAATTTCCACATGTAACTACTAGATTGTGATAAAATACACTAATGGGTGAAGTTTGGTTGACTTCTGCGCAGCGGTTTGGGAGTTAACATCAAAATTACATTTCTCGGCCATATCGCATAGATCTCACTGTGAAAAGGCTTAAATGACTTTTTTAATTAAGTTTGATGATTGCGCTCAAACAAAATTTCCTAGAACAAAATTTTCAAATGTAACTACTAGATTGTGATACAATACACTATTGGGTGAAGTTTGGTTGACTTCTGCGCAGCGGTTTGGGAGTTAACATCAAAATTACATTTCTCGGCCATATCGCATAGATCTCACTGTGAAAAGGCTTAAATGGCTTTTTTGACCTAAGTTTGAGGATTGCGCTCAAATCAAATGTCCTAGAACCAAATTTCCACATGTAACTACTAGATTGTGATAAAATACACTAATGGGTGAAGTTTGGTTGACTTCTGCGCAGCGGTTTGGGAGTTAACATCAAAATTACATTTCTCGGCCATATCGCATAGATCTCACTGTGAAAAGGCTTAAATGACTTTTTTAATTAAGTTTGATGATTGCGCTCAAACAAAATTTCCTAGAACAAAATTTTCAAATGTAACTACTAGATTGTGATACAATACACTATTGGGTGAAGTTTGGTTGACTTCTGCGCAGCGGTTTGGGAGTGAACATCAAAATTACATTTCTCGGCCATATCGCATAGATCTCACTGTGAAAAGGCTTAAATGGCTTTTTTGACCTAAGTTTGAGGATTGCGCTCAAATCAAATGTCCTAGAACCAAATTTCCACATGTAACTACTAGATTGTGATAAAATACACTAATGGGTGAAGTTTGGTTGACTTCTGCGCAGCGGTTTGGGAGTTAACATCAAAATTACATTTCTCGGCCATATCGCATAGATCTCACTGTGAAAAGGCTTAAATGACTTTTTTAATTAAGTTTGATGATTGCGCTCAAACAAAATTTCCTAGAACAAAATTTTCAAATGTAACTACTAGATTGTGATACAATACACTATTGGGTGAAGTTTGGTTGACTTCTGCGCAGCGGTTTGGGAGTTAACATCAATATTACATTTCTCGGCCATATCGCATAGATCTCACTGTGAAAAGGCTTAAATGGCTTTTTTGACCTAAGTTTGAGAATTGCGCTCAAATCAAATGTCCTATAACCAAATTTCCACATGTAACTACTAGATTGTGATACAATACACTAATGGGTGAAGTTTGGTTGACTTCTGCGCAGCGGTTTGGGAGTTAACATCAAAATTACATTTCTCGGCCATATCGCATAGATCTCACTGTGAAAAGGCTTAAATGACTTTTTTAATTAAGTTTGATGATTGCGTTCAAACAAAATGTCCTAGAACAAAATTTTTAAATGTAACTACTAGATTGTGATACAATACACTATTGGGTGAAGTTTGGTTGATTTCTGCGCAGCGGTTTGGGAGTTAACATCAAAATTACATTTCTCGGCCATATCGCATAGATCTCACTGTGAAAAGGCTTAAATGGCTTTTTTGACCTAAGTTTGAGAATTGCGCTCAAATCAAATGTCCTATAACCAAATTTCCACATGTAACTACTAGATTGTGATACAATACACTAATGGGTGAAGTTTGGTTGACTTCTGCGCAGCGGTTTGGGAGTTAACATCAAAATTACATTTCTCGGCCATATCGCATAGATCTCACTGTGAAAAGGCTTAAATGACTTTTTTAATTAAGTTTGATGATTGCGTTCAAACAAAATGTCCTAGAACAAAATTTTTAAATGTAACTACTAGATTGTGATACAATACACTATTGGGTGAAGTTTGGTTGACTTCTGCGCAGCGGTTTGGGAGTTAACATCAAAATTACATTTCTCGGCCATATCGCATAGATCTCACTGTGAAAAGGCTTAAATGGCTTTTTTGACCTAAGTTTGAGGATTGCGCTCAAATCAAATGTCCTAGAACCAAATTTCCACATGTAACTACTAGATTGTGATAAAATACACTAATGGGTGAAGTTTGGTTGACTTCTGCGCAGCGGTTTGGGAGTTAACATCAAAATTACATTTCTCGGCCATATCGCATAGATCTCACTGTGAAAAGGCTTAAATGACTTTTTTAATTAAGTTTGATGATTGCGCTCAAACAAAATTTCCTAGAACAAAATTTTCAAATGTAACTACTAGATTGTGATACAATACACTATTGGGTGAAGTTTGGTTGACTTCTGCGCAGCGGTTTGGGAGTTAACATCAATATTACATTTCTCGGCCATATCGCATAGATCTCACTGTGAAAAGGCTTAAATGGCTTTTTTGACCTAAGTTTGAGAATTGCGCTCAAATCAAATGTCCTATAACCAAATTTCCACATGTAACTACTAGATTGTGATACAATACACTAATGGGTGAAGTTTGGTTGACTTCTGCGCAGCGGTTTGGGAGTTAACATCAAAATTACATTTCTCGGCCATATCGCATAGATCTCACTGTGAAAAGGCTTAAATGACTTTTTTAATTAAGTTTGATGATTGCGTTCAAACAAAATGTCCTAGAACAAAATTTTTAAATGTAACTACTAGATTGTGATACAATACACTATTGGGTGAAGTTTGGTTGATTTCTGCGCAGCGGTTTGGGAGTTAACATCAAAATTACATTTCTCGGCCATATCGCATAGATCTCACTGTGAAAAGGCTTAAATGGCTTTTTTGACCTAAGTTTGAGAATTGCGCTCAAATCAAATGTCCTATAACCAAATTTCCACATGTAACTACTAGATTGTGATACAATACACTAATGGGTGAAGTTTGGTTGACTTCTGCGCAGCGGTTTGGGAGTTAACATCAAAATTACATTTCTCGGCCATATCGCATAGATCTCACTGTGAAAAGGCTTAAATGACTTTTTTAATTAAGTTTGATGATTGCGTTCAAACAAAATGTCCTAGAACAAAATTTTTAAATGTAACTACTAGATTGTGATACAATACACTATTGGGTGAAGTTTGGTTGACTTCTGCGCAGCGGTTTGGGAGTTAACATCAAAATTACATTTCTCGGCCATATCGCATAGATCTCACTGTGAAAAGGCTTAAATGGCTTTTTTGACCTAAGTTTGAGGATTGCGCTCAAATCAAATGTCCTAGAACCAAATTTCCACATGTAACTACTAGATTGTGATAAAATACACTAATGGGTGAAGTTTGGTTGACTTCTGCGCAGCGGTTTGGGAGTTAACATCAAAATTACATTTCTCGGCCATATCGCATAGATCTCACTGTGAAAAGGCTTAAATGACTTTTTTAATTAAGTTTGATGATTGCGCTCAAACAAAATTTCCTAGAACAAAATTTTCAAATGTAACTACTAGATTGTGATACAATACACTATTGGGTGAAGTTTGGTTGACTTCTGCGCAGCGGTTTGGGAGTTAACATCAAAATTACATTTCTCGGCCATATCGCATAGATCTCACTGTGAAAAGGCTTAAATGACTTATTTAATTAAGTTTGATGATTGCGTTCAAACAAAATGTCCTAGAACAAAATTTTCAAATGTAACTACTAGATTGTGATAGAATACACTATTGGGTGAAGTTTGGTTGACTTCTGCGCAGCGGTTTGGGAGTTAACATCAAAATTACATTTCTCGGCCATATCGCATAGATCTCACTGTGAAAAGGCTTTAATGGCTTTTTTGACCTAAGTTTGAGGATTGCGCTCAAACAAAATGTCCTAGAACAAAATTTTCAAATGTAACTACTAGATTGTGATACAATACACTATTGGGTGAAGTTTGGTTGACTTCTGCGCAGCGGTTTGGGAGTTAACATCAAAATTACATTTCTCGGCCATATCGCATAGATCTCACTGTGAAAAGGCTTAAATGACTTTTTTAATTAAGTTTGATGATTGCGTTCAAACAAAATGTCCTAGAACAAAATTTTCAAATGTAACTACTAGATTGTGATACAATACACTATTGGGTGAAGTTTGGTTGACTTCTGCGCAGCGGTTTGGGAGTTATCATCAAAATTACATTTCTCGGCCATATCGCATAGATCTCACTGTGAAAAGGCTTAAATGGCTTTTTTGACCTAAGTTTGAGGATTGCGCTCAAACCAAATGTCCTAGAACGAAATTTTCAAATGTAACTACTAGAATGTGATACAATACACTATTGGGTGAAGTTTGGTTGACTTCTGCGCAGCGGTTTGGGAGTTAACATCAAAATTACATTTCTCGGCCATATCGCATAGATCTCACTGTGAAAAGGCTTAAATGGCTTTTTTGACCTAAGTTTGAGGATTGCGCTCAAATCAAATGTCCTAGAACCAAATTTCCACATGTAACTACTAGATTGTGATAAAATACACTAATGGGTGAAGTTTGGTTGACTTCTGCGCAGCGGTTTGGGAGTTAACATCAAAATTACATTTCTCGGCCATATCGCATAGATCTCACTGTGAAAAGGCTTAAATGACTTTTTTAATTAAGTTTGATGATTGCGCTCAAACAAAATTTCCTAGAACAAAATTTTCAAATGTAACTACTAGATTGTGATACAATACACTATTGGGTGAACTTTGGTTGACTTCTGCGCAGCGGTTTGGGAGTGAACATCAAAATTACATTTCTCGGCCATATCGCATAGATCTCACTGTGAAAAGGCTTAAATGGCTTTTTTGACCTAAGTTTGAGGATTGCGCTCAAATCAAATGTCCTAGAACCAAATTTCCACATGTAACTACTAGATTGTGATAAAATACACTAATGGGTGAAGTTTGGTTGACTTCTGCGCAGCGGTTTGGGAGTTAACATCAAAATTACATTTCTCGGCCATATCGCATAGATCTCACTGTGAAAAGGCTTAAATGACTTTTTTAATTAAGTTTGATGATTGCGCTCAAACAAAATTTCCTAGAACAAAATTTTCAAATGTAACTACTAGATTGTGATACAATACACTATTGGGTGAAGTTTGGTTGACTTCTGCGCAGCGGTTTGGGAGTTAACATCAATATTACATTTCTCGGCCATATCGCATAGATCTCACTGTGAAAAGGCTTAAATGGCTTTTTTGACCTAAGTTTGAGGATTGCGCTCAAATCAAATGTCCTAGAACCAAATTTCCACATGTAACTACTAGATTGTGATAAAATACACTAATGGGTGAAGTTTGGTTGACTTCTGCGCAGCGGTTTGGGAGTTAACATCAAAATTACATTTCTCGGCCATATCGCATAGATCTCACTGTGAAAAGGCTTAAATGACTTTTTTAATTAAGTTTGATGATTGCGCTCAAACAAAATTTCCTAGAACAAAATTTTCAAATGTAACTACTAGATTGTGATACAATACACTATTGGGTGAAGTTTGGTTGACTTCTGCGCAGCGGTTTGGGAGTTAACATCAAAATTACATTTCTCGGCCATATCGCATAGATCTCACTGTGAAAAGGCTTAAATGACTTTTTTAATTAAGTTTGATGATTGCGTTCAAACAAAATGTCCTAGAACAAAATTTTCAAATGTAACTACTAGATTGTGATAGAATACACTATTGGGTGAAGTTTGGTTGACTTCTGCGCAGCGGTTTGGGAGTTAACATCAAAATTACATTTCTCGGCCATATCGCATAGATCTCACTGTGAAAAGGCTTTAATGGCTTTTTTGACCTAAGTTTGAGGATTGCGCTCAAACAAAATGTCCTAGAACAAAATTTTCAAATGTAACTACTAGATTGTGATACAATACACTATTGGGTGAAGTTTGGTTGACTTCTGCGCAGCGGTTTGGGAGTTAACATCAAAATTACATTTCTCGGCCATATCGCATAGATCTCACTGTGAAAAGGCTTAAATGACTTTTTTAATTAAGTTTGATGATTGCGTTCAAACAAAATGTCCTAGAACAAAATTTTCAAATGTAACTACTAGATTGTGATACAATACACTATTGGGTGAAGTTTGGTTGACTTCTGCGCAGCGGTTTGGGAGTTATCATCAAAATTACATTTCTCGGCCATATCGCATAGATCTCACTGTGAAAAGGCTTAAATGGCTTTTTTGACCTAAGTTTGAGGATTGCGCTCAAACCAAATGTCCTAGAACGAAATTTTCAAATGTAACTACTAGAATGTGATACAATACACTATTGGGTGAAGTTTGGTTGACTTCTGCGCAGCGGTTTGGGAGTTAACATCAAAATTACATTTCTCGGCCATATCGCATAGATCTCACTGTGAAAAGGCTTAAATGGCTTTTTTGACCTAAGTTTGAGGATTGCGCTCAAATCAAATGTCCTAGAACCAAATTTCCACATGTAACTACTAGATTGTGATAAAATACACTAATGGGTGAAGTTTGGTTGACTTCTGCGCAGCGGTTTGGGAGTTAACATCAAAATTACATTTCTCGGCCATATCGCATAGATCTCACTGTGAAAAGGCTTAAATGACTTTTTTAATTAAGTTTGATGATTGCGCTCAAACAAAATTTCCTAGAACAAAATTTTCAAATGTAACTACTAGATTGTGATACAATACACTATTGGGTGAAGTTTGGTTGACTTCTGCGCAGCGGTTTGGGAGTGAACATCAAAATTACATTTCTCGGCCATATCGCATAGATCTCACTGTGAAAAGGCTTAAATGGCTTTTTTGACCTAAGTTTGAGGATTGCGCTCAAATCAAATGTCCTAGAACCAAATTTCCACATGTAACTACTAGATTGTGATAAAATACACTAATGGGTGAAGTTTGGTTGACTTCTGCGCAGCGGTTTGGGAGTTAACATCAAAATTACATTTCTCGGCCATATCGCATAGATCTCACTGTGAAAAGGCTTAAATGACTTTTTTAATTAAGTTTGATGATTGCGCTCAAACAAAATTTCCTAGAACAAAATTTTCAAATGTAACTACTAGATTGTGATACAATACACTATTGGGTGAAGTTTGGTTGACTTCTGCGCAGCGGTTTGGGAGTTAACATCAATATTACATTTCTCGGCCATATCGCATAGATCTCACTGTGAAAAGGCTTAAATGGCTTTTTTGACCTAAGTTTGAGAATTGCGCTCAAATCAAATGTCCTATAACCAAATTTCCACATGTAACTACTAGATTGTGATACAATACACTAATGGGTGAAGTTTGGTTGACTTCTGCGCAGCGGTTTGGGAGTTAACATCAAAATTACATTTCTCGGCCATATCGCATAGATCTCACTGTGAAAAGGCTTAAATGACTTTTTTAATTTTGATGATTGCGTTCAAACAAAATGTCCTAGAACAAAATTTTTAAATGTAACTACTAGATTGTGATACAATACACTATTGGGTGAAGTTTGGTTGACTTCTGCGCAGCGGTTTGGGAGTTAACATCAAAATTACATTTCTCGGCCATATCGCATAGATCTCACTGTGAAAAGGCTTAAATGGCTTTTTTGACCTAAGTTTGAGGATTGCGCTCAAATCAAATGTCCTAGAACCAAATTTCCACATGTAACTACTAGATTGTGATAAAATACACTAATGGGTGAAGTTTGGTTGACTTCTGCGCAGCGGTTTGGGAGTTAACATCAAAATTACATTTCTCGGCCATATCGCATAGATCTCACTGTGAAAAGGCTTAAATGACTTTTTTAATTAAGTTTGATGATTGCGCTCAAACAAAATTTCCTAGAACGAAATTTTCAAATGTAACTACTAGATTGTGATACAATACACTATTGGGTGAAGTTTGGTTGACTTCTGCGCAGCGGTTTGGGAGTTAACATCAAAATTACATTTCTCGGCCATATCGCATAGATCTCACTGTGAAAAGGCTTAAATGACTTTTTTAATTAAGTTTGATGATTGCGTTCAAACAAAATGTCCTAGAACAAAATTTTCAAATGTAACTACTAGATTGTGATACAATACACTATTGGGTGAAGTTTGGTTGACTTCTGCGCAGCGGTTTGGGAGTTAACATCAAAATTACATTTCTCGGCCATATCGCATAGATCTCACTGTGAAAAGGCTTAAATGGCTTTTTTGACCTAAGTTTGAGGATTGCGCTCAAACAAAATGTCCTAGAACAAAATTTTCAAATGTAACTACTAGATTGTGATACAATACACTATTGGGTGAAGTTTGGTTGACTTCTGCGCAGCGGTTTGGGAGTTAACATCAAAATTACATTTCTCGGCCATATCGCATAGATCTCACTGTGAAAAGTCTTAAATGACTTTTTTAATTAAGTTTGATGATTGCGTTCAAACAAAATGTCCTAGAACAAAATTTTCAAATGTAACTACTAGATTGTGATACAATACACTATTGGGTGAAGTTTGGTTGACTTCTGCGCAGCGGTTTGGGAGTTAACATCAAAATTACATTTCTCGGCCATATCGCATAGATCTCACTGTGAAAAGGCTTAAATGACTTTTTTAATTAAGTTTGATGATTGCGTTCAAACAAAATGTCCTAGAACAAAATTTTCAAATGTAACTACTAGATTGTGATACAATACACTATTGGGTGAAGTTTGGTTGACTTCTGCGCAGCGGTTTGGGAGTTAACATCAAAATTACATTTCTCGGCCATATCGCATAGATCTCACTGTGAAAAGGCTTAAATGGCTTTTTTGACCTAAGTTTGAGGATTGCGCTCAAACAAAATGTCCTAGAACAAAATTTTCAAATGTAACTACTAGATTGTGATACAATACACTATTGGGTGAAGTTTGGTTGACTTCTGCGCAGCGGTTTGGGAGTTAACATCAAAATTACATTTCTCGGCCATATCGCATAGATCTCACTGTGAAAAGGCTTAAATGACTTTTTTAATTAAGTTTGATGATTGCGTTCAAACAAAATGTCCTAGAACAAAATTTTCAAATGTAACTACTAGATTGTGATACAATACACTATTGGGTGAAGTTTGGTTGACTTCTGCGCAGCGGTTTGGGAGTTAACATCAAAATTACATTTCTCGGCCATATCGCATAGATCTCACTGTGAAAAGGCTTAAATGGCTTTTTTGACCTAAGTTTGAGGATTGCGCTCAAACCAAATGTCCTAGAACGAAATTTTCAAATGTAACTACTAGAATGTGATACAATACACTATTGGGTGAAGTTTGGTTGACTTCTGCGCAGCGGTTTGGGAGTTAACATCAAAATTACATTTCTCGGCCATATCGCATAGATCTCACTGTGAAAAGGCTTAAATGGCTTTTTTGACCTAAGTTTGAGGATTGCGCTCAAATCAAATGTCCTAGAACCAAATTTCCACATGTAACTACTAGATTGTGATAAAATACACTAATGGGTGAAGTTTGGTTGACTTCTGCGCAGCGGTTTGGGAGTTAACATCAAAATTACATTTCTCGGCCATATCGCATAGATCTCACTGTGAAAAGGCTTAAATGACTTTTTTAATTAAGTTTGATGATTGCGCTCAAACAAAATTTCCTAGAACAAAATTTTCAAATGTAACTACTAGATTGTGATACAATACACTATTGGGTGAAGTTTGGTTGACTTCTGCGCAGCGGTTTGGGAGTTAACATCAAAATTACATTTCTCGGCCATATCGCATAGATCTCACTGTGAAAAGGCTTAAATGGCTTTTTTGACCTAAGTTTGAGGATTGCGCTCAAATCAAATGTCCTATAACCAAATTTCCACATGTAACTACTAGATTGTGATACAATACACTAATGGGTGAAGTTTGGTTGACTTCTGCGCAGCGGTTTGGGAGTTAACATCAAAATTACATTTCTCGGCCATATCGCATAGATCTCACTGTGAAAAGGCTTAAATGGCTTTTTTGACCTAAGTTTGAGGATTGCGCTCAAATCAAATGTCCTAGAACCAAATTTCCACATGTAACTACTAGATTGTGATAAAATACACTAATGGGTGAAGTTTGGTTGACTTCTGCGCAGCGGTTTGGGAGTTAACATCAAAATTACATTTCTCGGCCATATCGCATAGATCTCACTGTGAAAAGGCTTAAATGACTTTTTTAATTAAGTTTGATGATTGCGCTCAAACAAAATTTCCTAGAACAAAATTTTCAAATGTAACTACTAGATTGTGATACAATACACTATTGGGTGAAGTTTGGTTGACTTCTGCGCAGCGGTTTGGGAGTGAACATCAAAATTACATTTCTCGGCCATATCGCATAGATCTCACTGTGAAAAGGCTTAAATGGCTTTTTTGACCTAAGTTTGAGGATTGCGCTCAAATCAAATGTCCTAGAACCAAATTTCCACATGTAACTACTAGATTGTGATAAAATACACTAATGGGTGAAGTTTGGTTGACTTCTGCGCAGCGGTTTGGGAGTTAACATCAAAATTACATTTCTCGGCCATATCGCATAGATCTCACTGTGAAAAGGCTTAAATGACTTTTTTAATTAAGTTTGATGATTGCGCTCAAACAAAATTTCCTAGAACAAAATTTTCAAATGCAACTACTAGATTGTGATACAATACACTATTGGGTGAAGTTTGGTTGACTTCTGCGCAGCGGTTTGGGAGTTAACATCAAAATTACATTTCTCGGCCATATCGCATAGATCTCACTGTGAAAAGGCTTAAATGGCTTTTTTGACCTAAGTTTGAGGATTGCGCTCAAATCAAATGTCCTATAACCAAATTTCCACATGTAACTACTAGATTGTGATACAATACACTAATGGGTGAAGTTTGGTTGACTTCTGCGCAGCGGTTTGGGAGTTAACATCAAAATTACATTTCTCGGCCATATCGCATAGATCTCACTGTGAAAAGGCTTAAATGACTTTTTTAATTAAGTTTGATGATTGCGTTCAAACAAAATGTCCTAGAACAAAATTTTTAAATGTAACTACTAGATTGTGATACAATACACTATTGGGTGAAGTTTGGTTGACTTCTGCGCAGCGGTTTGGGAGTTAACATCAAAATTACATTTCTCGGCCATATCGCATAGATCTCACTGTGAAAAGGCTTAAATGGCTTTTTTGACCTAAGTTTGAGGATTGCGCTCAAACCAAATGTCCTAGAACAAAATTTTCAAATGTAACTACTAGATTGTGATACAATACACTATTGGGTGAAGTTTGGTTGACTTCTGCGCAGCGGTTTGGGAGTTAACATCAAAATTACATTTCTCGGCCATATCGCATAGATCTCACTGTGAAAAGGCTTAAATGACTTTTTTAATTAAGTTTGATGATTGCGTTCAAACAAAATGTCCTAGAACAAAATTTTCAAATGTAACTACTAGATTGTGATACAATACACTATTGGGTGAAGTTTGGTTGACTTCTGCGCAGCGGTTTGGGAGTTATCATCAAAATTACATTTCTCGGCCATATCGCATAGATCTCACTGTGAAAAGGCTTAAATGGCTTTTTTGACCTAAGTTTGAGGATTGCGCTCAAACCAAATGTCCTAGAACGAAATTTTCAAATGTAACTACTAGAATGTGATACAATACACTATTGGGTGAAGTTTGGTTGACTTCTGCGCAGCGGTTTGGGAGTTAACATCAAAATTACATTTCTCGGCCATATCGCATAGATCTCACTGTGAAAAGGCTTAAATGGCTTTTTTGACCTAAGTTTGAGGATTGCGCTCAAATCAAATGTCCTAGAACCAAATTTCCACATGTAACTACTAGATTGTGATAAAATACACTAATGGGTGAAGTTTGGTTGACTTCTGCGCAGCGGTTTGGGAGTTAACATCAAAATTACATTTCTCGGCCATATCGCATAGATCTCACTGTGAAAAGGCTTAAATGACTTTTTTAATTAAGTTTGATGATTGCGCTCAAACAAAATTTCCTAGAACAAAATTTTCAAATGTAACTACTAGATTGTGATACAATACACTATTGGGTGAAGTTTGGTTGACTTCTGCGCAGCGGTTTGGGAGTGAACATCAAAATTACATTTCTCGGCCATATCGCATAGATCTCACTGTGAAAAGGCTTAAATGGCTTTTTTGACCTAAGTTTGAGGATTGCGCTCAAATCAAATGTCCTAGAACCAAATTTCCACATGTAACTACTAGATTGTGATAAAATACACTAATGGGTGAAGTTTGGTTGACTTCTGCGCAGCGGTTTGGGAGTTAACATCAAAATTACATTTCTCGGCCATATCGCATAGATCTCACTGTGAAAAGGCTTAAATGACTTTTTTAATTAAGTTTGATGATTGCGCTCAAACAAAATTTCCTAGAACAAAATTTTCAAATGTAACTACTAGATTGTGATACAATACACTATTGGGTGAAGTTTGGTTGACTTCTGCGCAGCGGTTTGGGAGTTAACATCAATATTACATTTCTCGGCCATATCGCATAGATCTCACTGTGAAAAGGCTTAAATGGCTTTTTTGACCTAAGTTTGAGAATTGCGCTCAAATCAAATGTCCTATAACCAAATTTCCACATGTAACTACTAGATTGTGATACAATACACTAATGGGTGAAGTTTGGTTGACTTCTGCGCAGCGGTTTGGGAGTTAACATCAAAATTACATTTCTCGGCCATATCGCATAGATCTCACTGTGAAAAGGCTTAAATGGCTTTTTTGACCTAAGTTTGAGGATTGCGCTCAAATCAAATGTCCTAGAACCAAATTTCCACATGTAACTACTAGATTGTGATAAAATACACTAATGGGTGAAGTTTGGTTGACTTCTGCGCAGCGGTTTGGGAGTTAACATCAAAATTACATTTCTCGGCCATATCGCATAGATCTCACTGTGAAAAGGCTTAAATGACTTTTTTAATTAAGTTTGATGATTGCGCTCAAACAAAATTTCCTAGAACGAAATTTTCAAATGTAACTACTAGATTGTGATACAATACACTATTGGGTGAAGTTTGGTTGACTTCTGCGCAGCGGTTTGGGAGTTAACATCAAAATTACATTTCTCGGCCATATCGCATAGATCTCACTGTGAAAAGGCTTAAATGACTTTTTTAATTAAGTTTGATGATTGCGTTCAAACAAAATGTCCTAGAACAAAATTTTCAAATGTAACTACTAGATTGTGATACAATACACTATTGGGTGAAGTTTGGTTGACTTCTGCGCAGCGGTTTGGGAGTTAACATCAAAATTACATTTCTCGGCCATATCGCATAGATCTCACTGTGAAAAGGCTTAAATGGCTTTTTTGACCTAAGTTTGAGGATTGCGCTCAAACAAAATGTCCTAGAACAAAATTTTCAAATGTAACTACTAGATTGTGATTCAATACACTATTGGGTGAAGTTTGGTTGACTTCTGCGCAGCGGTTTGGGAGTTAACATCAAAATTACATTTCTCGGCCATATCGCATAGATCTCACTGTGAAAAGGCTTAAATGACTTTTTTAATTAAGTTTGATGATTGCGTTCAAACAAAATGTCCTAGAACAAAATTTTCAAATGTAACTACTAGATTGTGATACAATACACTATTGGGTGAAGTTTGGTTGACTTCTGCGCAGCGGTTTGGGAGTTAACATCAAAATTACATTTCTCGGCCATATCGCATAGATCTCACTGTGAAAAGGCTTAAATGACTTTTTTAATTAAGTTTGATGATTGCGTTCAAACAAAATGTCCTAGAACAAAATTTTCAAATGTAACTACTAGATTGTGATACAATACACTATTGGGTGAAGTTTGGTTGACTTCTGCGCAGCGGTTTGGGAGTTAACATCAAAATTACATTTCTCGGCCATATCGCATAGATCTCACTGTGAAAAGGCTTAAATGGCTTTTTTGACCTAAGTTTGAGGATTGCGCTCAAACAAAATGTCCTAGAACAAAATTTTCAAATGTAACTACTAGATTGTGATACAATACACTATTGGGTGAAGTTTGGTTGACTTCTGCGCAGCGGTTTGGGAGTTAACATCAAAATTACATTTCTCGGCCATATCGCATAGATCTCACTGTGAAAAGGCTTAAATGACTTTTTTAATTAAGTTTGATGATTGCGTTCAAACAAAATGTCCTAGAACAAAATTTTCAAATGTAACTACTAGATTGTGATACAATACACTATTGGGTGAAGTTTGGTTGACTTCTGCGCAGCGGTTTGGGAGTTAACATCAAAATTACATTTCTCGTCCATATCGCATAGATCTCACTGTGAAAAGGCTTAAATGGCTTTTTTGACCTAAGTTTGAGGATTGCGCTCAAACCAAATGTCCTAGAACGAAATTTTCAAATGTAACTACTAGAATGTGATACAATACACTATTGGGTGAAGTTTGGTTGACTTCTGCGCAGCGGTTTGGGAGTTAACATCAAAATTACATTTCTCGGCCATATCGCATAGATCTCACTGTGAAAAGGCTTAAATGGCTTTTTTGACCTAAGTTTGAGGATTGCGCTCAAATCAAATGTCCTAGAACCAAATTTCCACATGTAACTACTAGATTGTGATAAAATACACTAATGGGTGAAGTTTGGTTGACTTCTGCGCAGCGGTTTGGGAGTTAACATCAAAATTACATTTCTCGGCCATATCGCATAGATCTCACTGTGAAAAGGCTTAAATGACTTTTTTAATTAAGTTTGATGATTGCGCTCAAACAAAATTTCCTAGAACAAAATTTTCAAATGTAACTACTAGATTGTGATACAATACACTATTGGGTGAAGTTTGGTTGACTTCTGCGCAGCGGTTTGGGAGTTAACATCAAAATTACATTTCTCGGCCATATCGCATAGATCTCACTGTGAAAAGGCTTAAATGGCTTTTTTGACCAAAGTTTGAGGATTGCGCTCAAATCAAATGTCCTATAACCAAATTTCCACATGTAACTACTAGATTGTGATACAATACACTAATGGGTGAAGTTTGGTTGACTTCTGCGCAGCGGTTTGGGAGTTAACATCAAAATTACATTTCTCGGCCATATCGCATAGATCTCACTGTGAAAAGGCTTAAATGGCTTTTTTGACCTAAGTTTGAGGATTGCGCTCAAATCAAATGTCCTAGAACCAAATTTCCACATGTAACTACTAGATTGTGATAAAATACACTAATGGGTGAAGTTTGGTTGACTTCTGCGCAGCGGTTTGGGAGTTAACATCAAAATTACATTTCTCGGCCATATCGCATAGATCTCACTGTGAAAAGGCTTAAATGACTTTTTTAATTAAGTTTGATGATTGCGCTCAAACAAAATTTCCTAGAACAAAATTTTCAAATGTAACTACTAGATTGTGATACAATACACTATTGGGTGAAGTTTGGTTGACTTCTGCGCAGCGGTTTGGGAGTGAACATCAAAATTACATTTCTCGGCCATATCGCATAGATCTCACTGTGAAAAGGCTTAAATGGCTTTTTTGACCTAAGTTTGAGGATTGCGCTCAAATCAAATGTCCTAGAACCAAATTTCCACATGTAACTACTAGATTGTGATAAAATACACTAATGGGTGAAGTTTGGTTGACTTCTGCGCAGCGGTTTGGGAGTTAACATCAAAATTACATTTCTCGGCCATATCGCATAGATCTCACTGTGAAAAGGCTTAAATGACTTTTTTAATTAAGTTTGATGATTGCGCTCAAACAAAATTTCCTAGAACAAAATTTTCAAATGTAACTACTAGATTGTGATACAATACACTATTGGGTGAAGTTTGGTTGACTTCTGCGCAGCGGTTTGGGAGTTAACATCAAAATTACATTTCTCGGCCATATCGCATAGATCTCACTGTGAAAAGGCTTAAATGGCTTTTTTGACCTAAGTTTGAGGATTGCGCTCAAATCAAATGTCCTATAACCAAATTTCCACATGTAACTACTAGATTGTGATACAATACACTAATGGGTGAAGTTTGGTTGACTTCTGCGCAGCGGTTTGGGAGTTAACATCAAAATTACATTTCTCGGCCATATCGCATAGATCTCACTGTGAAAAGGCTTAAATGACTTTTTTAATTAAGTTTGATGATTGCGTTCAAACAAAATGTCCTAGAACAAAATTTTTAAATGTAACTACTAGATTGTGATACAATACACTATTGGGTGAAGTTTGGTTGACTTCTGCGCAGCGGTTTGGGAGTTAACATCAAAATTACATTTCTCGGCCATATCGCATAGATCTCACTGTGAAAAGGCTTAAATGGCTTTTTTGACCTAAGTTTGAGGATTGCGCTCAAACCAAATGTCCTAGAACAAAATTTTCAAATGTAACTACTAGATTGTGATACAATACACTATTGGGTGAAGTTTGGTTGACTTCTGCGCAGCGGTTTGGGAGTTAACATCAAAATTACATTTCTCGGCCATATCGCATAGATCTCACTGTGAAAAGGCTTAAATGACTTTTTTAATTAAGTTTGATGATTGCGTTCAAACAAAATGTCCTAGAACAAAATTTTCAAATGTAACTACTAGATTGTGATACAATACACTATTGGGTGAAGTTTGGTTGACTTCTGCGCAGCGGTTTGGGAGTTATCATCAAAATTACATTTCTCGGCCATATCGCATAGATCTCACTGTGAAAAGGCTTAAATGGCTTTTTTGACCTAAGTTTGAGGATTGCGCTCAAACCAAATGTCCTAGAACGAAATTTTCAAATGTAACTACTAGAATGTGATACAATACACTATTGGGTGAAGTTTGGTTGACTTCTGCGCAGCGGTTTGGGAGTTAACATCAAAATTACATTTCTCGGCCATATCGCATAGATCTCACTGTGAAAAGGCTTAAATGGCTTTTTTGACCTAAGTTTGAGGATTGCGCTCAAATCAAATGTCCTAGAACCAAATTTCCACATGTAACTACTAGATTGTGATAAAATACACTAATGGGTGAAGTTTGGTTGACTTCTGCGCAGCGGTTTGGGAGTTAACATCAAAATTACATTTCTCGGCCATATCGCATAGATCTCACTGTGAAAAGGCTTAAATGACTTTTTTAATTAAGTTTGATGATTGCGCTCAAACAAAATTTCCTAGAACAAAATTTTCAAATGTAACTACTAGATTGTGATACAATACACTATTGGGTGAAGTTTGGTTGACTTCTGCGCAGCGGTTTGGGAGTGAACATCAAAATTACATTTCTCGGCCATATCGCATAGATCTCACTGTGAAAAGGCTTAAATGGCTTTTTTGACCTAAGTTTGAGGATTGCGCTCAAATCAAATGTCCTAGAACCAAATTTCCACATGTAACTACTAGATTGTGATAAAATACACTAATGGGTGAAGTTTGGTTGACTTCTGCGCAGCGGTTTGGGAGTTAACATCAAAATTACATTTCTCGGCCATATCGCATAGATCTCACTGTGAAAAGGCTTAAATGACTTTTTTAATTAAGTTTGATGATTGCGCTCAAACAAAATTTCCTAGAACAAAATTTTCAAATGTAACTACTAGATTGTGATACAATACACTATTGGGTGAAGTTTGGTTGACTTCTGCGCAGCGGTTTGGGAGTTAACATCAATATTACATTTCTCGGCCATATCGCATAGATCTCACTGTGAAAAGGCTTAAATGGCTTTTTTGACCTAAGTTTGAGAATTGCGCTCAAATCAAATGTCCTATAACCAAATTTCCACATGTAACTACTAGATTGTGATACAATACACTAATGGGTGAAGTTTGGTTGACTTCTGCGCAGCGGTTTGGGAGTTAACATCAAAATTACATTTCTCGGCCATATCGCATAGATCTCACTGTGAAAAGGCTTAAATGGCTTTTTTGACCTAAGTTTGAGGATTGCGCTCAAATCAAATGTCCTAGAACCAAATTTCCACATGTAACTACTAGATTGTGATAAAATACACTAATGGGTGAAGTTTGGTTGACTTCTGCGCAGCGGTTTGGGAGTTAACATCAAAATTACATTTCTCGGCCATATCGCATAGATCTCACTGTGAAAAGGCTTAAATGACTTTTTTAATTAAGTTTGATGATTGCGCTCAAACAAAATTTCCTAGAACGAAATTTTCAAATGTAACTACTAGATTGTGATACAATACACTATTGGGTGAAGTTTGGTTGACTTCTGCGCAGCGGTTTGGGAGTTAACATCAAAATTACATTTCTCGGCCATATCGCATAGATCTCACTGTGAAAAGGCTTAAATGACTTTTTTAATTAAGTTTGATGATTGCGTTCAAACAAAATGTCCTAGAACAAAATTTTCAAATGTAACTACTAGATTGTGATACAATACACTATTGGGTGAAGTTTGGTTGACTTCTGCGCAGCGGTTTGGGAGTTAACATCAAAATTACATTTCTCGGCCATATCGCATAGATCTCACTGTGAAAAGGCTTAAATGGCTTTTTTGACCTAAGTTTGAGGATTGCGCTCAAACAAAATGTCCTAGAACAAAATTTTCAAATGTAACTACTAGATTGTGATTCAATACACTATTGGGTGAAGTTTGGTTGACTTCTGCGCAGCGGTTTGGGAGTTAACATCAAAATTACATTTCTCGGCCATATCGCATAGATCTCACTGTGAAAAGGCTTAAATGACTTTTTTAATTAAGTTTGATGATTGCGTTCAAACAAAATGTCCTAGAACAAAATTTTCAAATGTAACTACTAGATTGTGATACAATACACTATTGGGTGAAGTTTGGTTGACTTCTGCGCAGCGGTTTGGGAGTTAACATCAAAATTACATTTCTCGGCCATATCGCATAGATCTCACTGTGAAAAGGCTTAAATGACTTTTTTAATTAAGTTTGATGATTGCGTTCAAACAAAATGTCCTAGAACAAAATTTTCAAATGTAACTACTAGATTGTGATACAATACACTATTGGGTGAAGTTTGGTTGACTTCTGCGCAGCGGTTTGGGAGTTAACATCAAAATTACATTTCTCGGCCATATCGCATAGATCTCACTGTGAAAAGGCTTAAATGGCTTTTTTGACCTAAGTTTGAGGATTGCGCTCAAACAAAATGTCCTAGAACAAAATTTTCAAATGTAACTACTAGATTGTGATACAATACACTATTGGGTGAAGTTTGGTTGACTTCTGCGCAGCGGTTTGGGAGTTAACATCAAAATTACATTTCTCGGCCATATCGCATAGATCTCACTGTGAAAAGGCTTAAATGACTTTTTTAATTAAGTTTGATGATTGCGTTCAAACAAAATGTCCTAGAACAAAATTTTCAAATGTAACTACTAGATTGTGATACAATACACTATTGGGTGAAGTTTGGTTGACTTCTGCGCAGCGGTTTGGGAGTTAACATCAAAATTACATTTCTCGGCCATATCGCATAGATCTCACTGTGAAAAGGCTTAAATGGCTTTTTTGACCTAAGTTTGAGGATTGCGCTCAAACCAAATGTCCTAGAACGAAATTTTCAAATGTAACTACTAGAATGTGATACAATACACTATTGGGTGAAGTTTGGTTGACTTCTGCGCAGCGGTTTGGGAGTTAACATCAAAATTACATTTCTCGGCCATATCGCATAGATCTCACTGTGAAAAGGCTTAAATGGCTTTTTTGACCTAAGTTTGAGGATTGCGCTCAAATCAAATGTCCTAGAACCAAATTTCCACATGTAACTACTAGATTGTGATAAAATACACTAATGGGTGAAGTTTGGTTGACTTCTGCGCAGCGGTTTGGGAGTTAACATCAAAATTACATTTCTCGGCCATATCGCATAGATCTCACTGTGAAAAGGCTTAAATGACTTTTTTAATTAAGTTTGATGATTGCGCTCAAACAAAATTTCCTAGAACAAAATTTTCAAATGTAACTACTAGATTGTGATACAATACACTATTGGGTGAAGTTTGGTTGACTTCTGCGCAGCGGTTTGGGAGTTAACATCAAAATTACATTTCTCGGCCATATCGCATAGATCTCACTGTGAAAAGGCTTAAATGGCTTTTTTGACCTAAGTTTGAGGATTGCGCTCAAATCAAATGTCCTATAACCAAATTTCCACATGTAACTACTAGATTGTGATACAATACACTAATGGGTGAAGTTTGGTTGACTTCTGCGCAGCGGTTTGGGAGTTAACATCAAAATTACATTTCTCGGCCATATCGCATAGATCTCACTGTGAAAAGGCTTAAATGACTTTTTTAATTAAGTTTGATGATTGCGTTCAAACAAAATGTCCTAGAACAAAATTTTTAAATGTAACTACTAGATTGTGATACAATACACTATTGGGTGAAGTTTGGTTGACTTCTGCGCAGCGGTTTGGGAGTTAACATCAAAATTACATTTCTCGGCCATATCGCATAGATCTCACTGTGAAAAGGCTTAAATGGCTTTTTTGACCTAAGTTTGATGATTGCGCTCAAACAAAATTTCCTAGAACAAAATTTTCAAATGTAACTACTAGATTGTGATACAATACACTATTGGGTGAAGTTTGGTTGACTTCTGCGCAGCGGTTTGGGAGTTAACATCAAAATTACATTTCTCGGCCATATCGCATAAATCTCACTGTGAAAAGGCTTAAATGG
Organism: Corythoichthys intestinalis; assembly: GCF_030265065.1. Lineage (NCBI taxonomy): Eukaryota > Metazoa > Chordata > Actinopteri > Syngnathiformes > Syngnathidae > Corythoichthys > Corythoichthys intestinalis. The sequence continues at coordinate 1,141,747 of NC_080405.1, read as the reverse complement.
CTTTTTTGACCTAAGTTTGAGGATTGCGCTCAAACCAAATGTCCTAGAACGAAATTTTCAAATGTAACTACTAGAATGTGATACAATACACTATTGGGTGAAGTTTGGTTGACTTCTGCGCAGCGGTTTGGGAGTTAACATCAAAATTACATTTCTCGGCCATATCGCATAGATCTCACTGTGAAAAGGCTTAAATGGCTTTTTTGACCTAAGTTTGAGGATTGCGCTCAAATCAAATGTCCTAGAACCAAATTTCCACATGTAACTACTAGATTGTGATAAAATACACTAATGGGTGAAGTTTGGTTGACTTCTGCGCAGCGGTTTGGGAGTTAACATCAAAATTACATTTCTCGGCCATATCGCATAGATCTCACTGTGAAAAGGCTTAAATGACTTTTTTAATTAAGTTTGATGATTGCGCTCAAACAAAATTTCCTAGAACAAAATTTTCAAATGTAACTACTAGATTGTGATACAATACACTATTGGGTGAAGTTTGGTTGACTTCTGCGCAGCGGTTTGGGAGTTAACATCAAAATTACATTTCTCGGCCATATCGCATAGATCTCACTGTGAAAAGGCTTAAATGGCTTTTTTGACCTAAGTTTGAGGATTGCGCTCAAACCAAATGTCCTAGAACGAAATTTTCAAATGTAACTACTAGAATGTGATACAATACACTATTGGGTGAAGTTTGGTTGACTTCTGCGCAGCGGTTTGGGAGTTAACATCAAAATTACATTTCTCGGCCATATCGCATAGATCTCACTGTGAAAAGGCTTAAATGGCTTTTTTGACCTAAGTTTGAGGATTGCGCTCAAATCAAATGTCCTAGAACCAAATTTCCATTTGTAACTACTAGATTGTGATACAATACACTAATGGGTGAAGTTTGGTTGACTTCTGCGCAGCGGTTTGGGAGTTAACATCAAAATTACATTTCTCGGCCATATCGCATAGATCTCACTGTGAAAAGGCTTAAATGACTTTTTTAATTAAGTTTGATGATTGCGCTCAAACAAAATTTCCTAGAACAAATTTTTCAAATGTAACTACTAGATTGTGATACAATACACTATTGGGTGAAGTTTGGTTGACTTCTGCGCAGCGGTTTGGGAGTGAACATCAAAATTACATTTCTCGGCCATATCGCATAGATCTCACTGTGAAAAGGCTTAAATGGCTTTTTTGACCTAAGTTTGAGGATTGCGCTCAAATCAAATGTCCTAGAACCAAATTTCCACATGTAACTACTAGATTGTGATAAAATACACTAATGGGTGAAGTTTGGTTGACTTCTGCGCAGCGGTTTGGGAGTTAACATCAAAATTACATTTCTCGGCCATATCGCATAGATCTCACTGTGAAAAGGCTTAAATGACTTTTTTAATTAAGTTTGATGATTGCGCTCAAACAAAATTTCCTAGAACAAAATTTTCAAATGTAACTACTAGATTGTGATACAATACACTATTGGGTGAAGTTTGGTTGACTTCTGCGCAGCGGTTTGGGAGTTAACATCAAAATTACATTTCTCGGCCATATCGCATAGATCTCACTGTGAAAAGGCTTAAATGGCTTTTTTGACCTAAGTTTGAGGATTGCGCTCAAATCAAATGTCCTATAACCAAATTTCCACATGTAACTACTAGATTGTGATACAATACACTAATGGGTGAAGTTTGGTTGACTTCTGCGCAGCGGTTTGGGAGTTAACATCAAAATTACATTTCTCGGCCATATCGCATAGATCTCACTGTGAAAAGGCTTAAATGACTTTTTTAATTAAGTTTGATGATTGCGTTCAAACAAAATGTCCTAGAACAAAATTTTTAAATGTAACTACTAGATTGTGATACAATACACTATTGGGTGAAGTTTGGTTGACTTCTGCGCAGCGGTTTGGGAGTTAACATCAAAATTACATTTCTCGGCCATATCGCATAGATCTCACTGTGAAAAGGCTTAAATGGCTTTTTTGACCTAAGTTTGAGGATTGCGCTCAAACCAAATGTCCTAGAACAAAATTTTCAAATGTAACTACTAGATTGTGATACAATACACTATTGGGTGAAGTTTGGTTGACTTCTGCGCAGCGGTTTGGGAGTTAACATCAAAATTACATTTCTCGGCCATATCGCATAGATCTCACTGTGAAAAGGCTTAAATGACTTTTTTAATTAAGTTTGATGATTGCGTTCAAACAAAATGTCCTAGAACAAAATTTTCAAATGTAACTACTAGATTGTGATACAATACACTATTGGGTGAAGTTTGGTTGACTTCTGCGCAGCGGTTTGGGAGTTATCATCAAAATTACATTTCTCGGCCATATCGCATAGATCTCACTGTGAAAAGGCTTAAATGGCTTTTTTGACCTAAGTTTGAGGATTGCGCTCAAACCAAATGTCCTAGAACGAAATTTTCAAATGTAACTACTAGAATGTGATACAATACACTATTGGGTGAAGTTTGGTTGACTTCTGCGCAGCGGTTTGGGAGTTAACATCAAAATTACATTTCTCGGCCATATCGCATAGATCTCACTGTGAAAAGGCTTAAATGGCTTTTTTGACCTAAGTTTGAGGATTGCGCTCAAATCAAATGTCCTAGAACCAAATTTCCACATGTAACTACTAGATTGTGATAAAATACACTAATGGGTGAAGTTTGGTTGACTTCTGCGCAGCGGTTTGGGAGTTAACATCAAAATTACATTTCTCGGCCATATCGCATAGATCTCACTGTGAAAAGGCTTAAATGACTTTTTTAATTAAGTTTGATGATTGCGCTCAAACAAAATTTCCTAGAACAAAATTTTCAAATGTAACTACTAGATTGTGATACAATACACTATTGGGTGAAGTTTGGTTGACTTCTGCGCAGCGGTTTGGGAGTGAACATCAAAATTACATTTCTCGGCCATATCGCATAGATCTCACTGTGAAAAGGCTTAAATGGCTTTTTTGACCTAAGTTTGAGGATTGCGCTCAAACCAAATGTCCTAGAACGAAATTTTCAAATGTAACTACTAGAATGTGATACAATACACTATTGGGTGAAGTTTGGTTGACTTCTGCGCAGCGGTTTGGGAGTTAACATCAAAATTACATTTCTCGGCCATATCGCATAGATCTCACTGTGAAAAGGCTTAAATGGCTTTTTTGACCTAAGTTTGAGGATTGCGCTCAAATCAAATGTCCTAGAACCAAATTTCCATTTGTAACTACTAGATTGTGATACAATACACTAATGGGTGAAGTTTGGTTGACTTCTGCGCAGCGGTTTGGGAGTTAACATCAAAATTACATTTCTCGGCCATATCGCATAGATCTCACTGTGAAAAGGCTTAAATGACTTTTTTAATTAAGTTTGATGATTGCGCTCAAACAAAATTTCCTAGAACAAAATTTTCAAATGTAACTACTAGATTGTGATACAATACACTATTGGGTGAAGTTTGGTTGACTTCTGCGCAGCGGTTTGGGAGTGAACATCAAAATTACATTTCTCGGCCATATCGCATAGATCTCACTGTGAAAAGGCTTAAATGGCTTTTTTGACCTAAGTTTGAGGATTGCGCTCAAATCAAATGTCCTAGAACCAAATTTCCACATGTAACTACTAGATTGTGATAAAATACACTAATGGGTGAAGTTTGGTTGACTTCTGCGCAGCGGTTTGGGAGTTAACATCAAAATTACATTTCTCGGCCATATCGCATAGATCTCACTGTGAAAAGGCTTAAATGACTTTTTTAATTAAGTTTGATGATTGCGCTCAAACAAAATTTCCTAGAACAAAATTTTCAAATGTAACTACTAGATTGTGATACAATACACTATTGGGTGAAGTTTGGTTGACTTCTGCGCAGCGGTTTGGGAGTGAACATCAAAATTACATTTCTCGGCCATATCGCATAGATCTCACTGTGAAAAGGCTTAAATGGCTTTTTTGACCTAAGTTTGAGGATTGCGCTCAAATCAAATGTCCTAGAACCAAATTTCCACATGTAACTACTAGATTGTGATAAAATACACTAATGGGTGAAGTTTGGTTGACTTCTGCGCAGCGGTTTGGGAGTTAACATCAAAATTACATTTCTCGGCCATATCGCATAGATCTCACTGTGAAAAGGCTTAAATGACTTTTTTAATTAAGTTTGATGATTGCGCTCAAACAAAATTTCCTAGAACAAAATTTTCAAATGTAACTACTAGATTGTGATACAATACACTATTGGGTGAAGTTTGGTTGACTTCTGCGCAGCGGTTTGGGAGTTAACATCAAAATTACATTTCTCGGCCATATCGCATAGATCTCACTGTGAAAAGGCTTAAATGGCTTTTTTGACCTAAGTTTGAGGATTGCGCTCAAATCAAATGTCCTATAACCAAATTTCCACATGTAACTACTAGATTGTGATACAATACACTAATGGGTGAAGTTTGGTTGACTTCTGCGCAGCGGTTTGGGAGTTAACATCAAAATTACATTTCTCGGCCATATCGCATAGATCTCACTGTGAAAAGGCTTAAATGACTTTTTTAATTAAGTTTGATGATTGCGTTCAAACAAAATGTCCTAGAACAAAATTTTTAAATGTAACTACTAGATTGTGATACAATACACTATTGGGTGAAGTTTGGTTGACTTCTGCGCAGCGGTTTGGGAGTTAACATCAAAATTACATTTCTCGGCCATATCGCATAGATCTCACTGTGAAAAGGCTTAAATGGCTTTTTTGACCTAAGTTTGAGGATTGCGCTCAAACCAAATGTCCTAGAACAAAATTTTCAAATGTAACTACTAGATTGTGATACAATACACTATTGGGTGAAGTTTGGTTGACTTCTGCGCAGCGGTTTGGGAGTTAACATCAAAATTACATTTCTCGGCCATATCGCATAGATCTCACTGTGAAAAGGCTTAAATGACTTTTTTAATTAAGTTTGATGATTGCGTTCAAACAAAATGTCCTAGAACAAAATTTTCAAATGTAACTACTAGATTGTGATACAATACACTATTGGGTGAAGTTTGGTTGACTTCTGCGCAGCGGTTTGGGAGTTATCATCAAAATTACATTTCTCGGCCATATCGCATAGATCTCACTGTGAAAAGGCTTAAATGGCTTTTTTGACCTAAGTTTGAGGATTGCGCTCAAACCAAATGTCCTAGAACGAAATTTTCAAATGTAACTACTAGAATGTGATACAATACACTATTGGGTGAAGTTTGGTTGACTTCTGCGCAGCGGTTTGGGAGTTAACATCAAAATTACATTTCTCGGCCATATCGCATAGATCTCACTGTGAAAAGGCTTAAATGGCTTTTTTGACCTAAGTTTGAGGATTGCGCTCAAATCAAATGTCCTAGAACCAAATTTCCACATGTAACTACTAGATTGTGATAAAATACACTAATGGGTGAAGTTTGGTTGACTTCTGCGCAGCGGTTTGGGAGTTAACATCAAAATTACATTTCTCGGCCATATCGCATAGATCTCACTGTGAAAAGGCTTAAATGACTTTTTTAATTAAGTTTGATGATTGCGCTCAAACAAAATTTCCTAGAACAAAATTTTCAAATGTAACTACTAGATTGTGATACAATACACTATTGGGTGAAGTTTGGTTGACTTCTGCGCAGCGGTTTGGGAGTTAACATCAAAATTACATTTCTCGGCCATATCGCATAGATCTCACTGTGAAAAGGCTTAAATGGCTTTTTTGACCTAAGTTTGAGGATTGCGCTCAAACCAAATGTCCTAGAACGAAATTTTCAAATGTAACTACTAGAATGTGATACAATACACTATTGGGTGAAGTTTGGTTGACTTCTGCGCAGCGGTTTGGGAGTTAACATCAAAATTACATTTCTCGGCCATATCGCATAGATCTCACTGTGAAAAGGCTTAAATGGCTTTTTTGACCTAAGTTTGAGGATTGCGCTCAAATCAAATGTCCTAGAACCAAATTTCCATTTGTAACTACTAGATTGTGATACAATACACTAATGGGTGAAGTTTGGTTGACTTCTGCGCAGCGGTTTGGGAGTTAACATCAAAATTACATTTCTCGGCCATATCGCATAGATCTCACTGTGAAAAGGCTTAAATGACTTTTTTAATTAAGTTTGATGATTGCGCTCAAACAAAATTTCCTAGAACAAAATTTTCAAATGTAACTACTAGATTGTGATACAATACACTATTGGGTGAAGTTTGGTTGACTTCTGCGCAGCGGTTTGGGAGTGAACATCAAAATTACATTTCTCGGCCATATCGCATAGATCTCACTGTGAAAAGGCTTAAATGGCTTTTTTGACCTAAGTTTGAGGATTGCGCTCAAATCAAATGTCCTATAACCAAATTTCCACATGTAACTACTAGATTGTGATAAAATACACTAATGGGTGAAGTTTGGTTGACTTCTGCGCAGCGGTTTGGGAGTTAACATCAAAATTACATTTCTCGGCCATATCGCATAGATCTCACTGTGAAAAGGCTTAAATGACTTTTTTAATTAAGTTTGATGATTGCGCTCAAACAAAATTTCCTAGAACAAAATTTTCAAATGTAACTACTAGATTGTGATACAATACACTATTGGGTGAAGTTTGGTTGACTTCTGCGCAGCGGTTTGGGAGTTAACATCAAAATTACATTTCTCGGCCATATCGCATAGATCTCACTGTGAAAAGGCTTAAATGGCTTTTTTGACCTAAGTTTGAGGATTGCGCTCAAACCAAATGTCCTAGAACAAAATTTTCAAATGTAACTACTAGATTGTGATACAATACACTATTGGGTGAAGTTTGGTTGACTTCTGCGCAGCGGTTTGGGAGTTAACATCAAAATTACATTTCTCGGCCATATCGCATAGATCTCACTGTGAAAAGGCTTAAATGACTTTTTTAATTAAGTTTGATGATTGCGTTCAAACAAAATGTCCTAGAACAAAATTTTCAAATGTAACTACTAGATTGTGATACAATACACTATTGGGTGAAGTTTGGTTGACTTCTGCGCAGCGGTTTGGGAGTTATCATCAAAATTACATTTCTCGGCCATATCGCATAGATCTCACTGTGAAAAGGCTTAAATGGCTTTTTTGACCTAAGTTTGAGGATTGCGCTCAAACCAAATGTCCTAGAACGAAATTTTCAAATGTAACTACTAGAATGTGATACAATACACTATTGGGTGAAGTTTGGTTGACTTCTGCGCAGCGGTTTGGGAGTTAACATCAAAATTACATTTCTCGGCCATATCGCATAGATCTCACTGTGAAAAGGCTTAAATGGCTTTTTTGACCTAAGTTTGAGGATTGCGCTCAAATCAAATGTCCTAGAACCAAATTTCCACATGTAACTACTAGATTGTGATAAAATACACTAATGGGTGAAGTTTGGTTGACTTCTGCGCAGCGGTTTGGGAGTTAACATCAAAATTACATTTCTCGGCCATATCGCATAGATCTCACTGTGAAAAGGCTTAAATGACTTTTTTAATTAAGTTTGATGATTGCGCTCAAACAAAATTTCCTAGAACAAAATTTTCAAATGTAACTACTAGATTGTGATACAATACACTATTGGGTGAAGTTTGGTTGACTTCTGCGCAGCGGTTTGGGAGTTAACATCAATATTACATTTCTCGGCCATATCGCATAGATCTCACTGTGAAAAGGCTTAAATGGCTTTTTTGACCTAAGTTTGAGAATTGCGCTCAAATCAAATGTCCTATAACCAAATTTCCACATGTAACTACTAGATTGTGATACAATACACTAATGGGTGAAGTTTGGTTGACTTCTGCGCAGCGGTTTGGGAGTTAACATCAAAATTACATTTCTCGGCCATATCGCATAGATCTCACTGTGAAAAGGCTTAAATGACTTTTTTAATTAAGTTTGATGATTGCGTTCAAACAAAATGTCCTAGAACAAAATTTTTAAATGTAACTACTAGATTGTGATACAATACACTATTGGGTGAAGTTTGGTTGACTTCTGCGCAGCGGTTTGGGAGTTAACATCAAAATTACATTTCTCGGCCATATCGCATAGATCTCACTGTGAAAAGGCTTAAATGGCTTTTTTGACCTAAGTTTGAGGATTGCGCTCAAATCAAATGTCCTAGAACCAAATTTCCACATGTAACTACTAGATTGTGATAAAATACACTAATGGGTGAAGTTTGGTTGACTTCTGCGCAGCGGTTTGGGAGTTAACATCAAAATTACATTTCTCGGCCATATCGCATAGATCTCACTGTGAAAAGGCTTAAATGACTTTTTTAATTAAGTTTGATGATTGCGCTCAAACAAAATTTCCTAGAACAAAATTTTCAAATGTAACTACTAGATTGTGATACAATACACTATTGGGTGAAGTTTGGTTGACTTCTGCGCAGCGGTTTGGGAGTTAACATCAAAATTACATTTCTCGGCCATATCGCATAGATCTCACTGTGAAAAGGCTTAAATGACTTTTTTAATTAAGTTTGATGATTGCGTTCAAACAAAATGTCCTAGAACAAAATTTTCAAATGTAACTACTAGATTGTGATACAATACACTATTGGGTGAAGTTTGGTTGACTTCTGCGCAGCGGTTTGGGAGTTAACATCAAAATTACATTTCTCGGCCATATCGCATAGATCTCACTGTGAAAAGGCTTAAATGGCTTTTTTGACCTAAGTTTGAGGATTGCGCTCAAACAAAATGTCCTAGAACAAAATTTACAAATGTAACTACTAGATTGTGATACAATACACTATTGGGTGAAGTTTGGTTGACTTCTGCGCAGCGGTTTGGGAGTTAACATCAAAATTACATTTCTCGGCCATATCGCATAGATCTCACTGTGAAAAGGCTTAAATGACTTTTTTAATTAAGTTTGATGATTGCGTTCAAACAAAATGTCCTAGAACAAAATTTTCAAATGTAACTACTAGATTGTGATACAATACACTATTGGGTGAAGTTTGGTTGACTTCTGCGCAGCGGTTTGGGAGTTAACATCAAAATTACATTTCTCGGCCATATCGCATAGATCTCACTGTGAAAAGGCTTAAATGACTTTTTTAATTAAGTTTGATGATTGCGTTCAAACAAAATGTCCTAGAACAAAATTTTCAAATGTAACTACTAGATTGTGATACAATACACTATTGGGTGAAGTTTGGTTGACTTCTGCGCAGCGGTTTGGGAGTTAACATCAAAATTACATTTCTCGGCCATATCGCATAGATCTCACTGTGAAAAGGCTTAAATGGCTTTTTTGACCTAAGTTTGAGGATTGCGCTCAAACAAAATGTCCTAGAACAAAATTTTCAAATGTAACTACTAGATTGTGATACAATACACTATTGGGTGAAGTTTGGTTGACTTCTGCGCAGCGGTTTGGGAGTTAACATCAAAATTACATTTCTCGGCCATATCGCATAGATCTCACTGTGAAAAGGCTTAAATGACTTTTTTAATTAAGTTTGATGATTGCGCTCAAATCAAATGTCCTAGAACCAAATTTCCACATGTAACTACTAGATTGTGATAAAATACACTAATGGGTGAAGTTTGGTTGACTTCTGCGCAGCGGTTTGGGAGTTAACATCAAAATTACATTTCTCGGCCATATCGCATAGATCTCACTGTGAAAAGGCTTAAATGACTTTTTTAATTAAGTTTGATGATTGCGCTCAAACAAAATTTCCTAGAACAAAATTTTCAAATGTAACTACTAGATTGTGATACAATACACTATTGGGTGAAGTTTGGTTGACTTCTGCGCAGCGGTTTGGGAGTTAACATCAATATTACATTTCTCGGCCATATCGCATAGATCTCACTGTGAAAAGGCTTAAATGGCTTTTTTGACCTAAGTTTGAGGATTGCGCTCAAACCAAATGTCCTAGAACGAAATTTTCAAATGTAACTACTAGAATGTGATACAATACACTATTGGGTGAAGTTTGGTTGACTTCTGCGCAGCGGTTTGGGAGTTAACATCAAAATTACATTTCTCGGCCATATCGCATAGATCTCACTGTGAAAAGGCTTAAATGGCTTTTTTGACCTAAGTTTGAGGATTGCGCTCAAATCAAATGTCCTAGAACCAAATTTCCACATGTAACTACTAGATTGTGATAAAATACACTAATGGGTGAAGTTTGGTTGACTTCTGCGCAGCGGTTTGGGAGTTAACATCAAAATTACATTTCTCGGCCATATCGCATAGATCTCACTGTGAAAAGGCTTAAATGACTTTTTTAATTAAGTTTGATGATTGCGTTCAAACAAAATGTCCTAGAACAAAATTTTTAAATGTAACTACTAGATTGTGATACAATACACTATTGGGTGAAGTTTGGTTGACTTCTGCGCAGCGGTTTGGGAGTTAACATCAAAATTACATTTCTCGGCCATATCGCATAGATCTCACTGTGAAAAGGCTTAAATGGCTTTTTTGACCTAAGTTTGAGGATTGCGCTCAAATCAAATGTCCTAGAACCAAATTTCCACATGTAACTACTAGATTGTGATAAAATACACTAATGGGTGAAGTTTGGTTGACTTCTGCGCAGCGGTTTGGGAGTTAACATCAAAATTACATTTCTCGGCCATATCGCATAGATCTCACTGTGAAAAGGCTTAAATGACTTTTTTAATTAAGTTTGATGATTGCGCTCAAACAAAATTTCCTAGAACAAAATTTTCAAATGTAACTACTAGATTGTGATACAATACACTATTGGGTGAAGTTTGGTTGACTTCTGCGCAGCGGTTTGGGAGTTAACATCAAAATTACATTTCTCGGCCATATCGCATAGATCTCACTGTGAAAAGGCTTAAATGACTTTTTTAATTAAGTTTGATGATTGCGTTCAAACAAAATGTCCTAGAACAAAATTTTCAAATGTAACTACTAGATTGTGATACAATACACTATTGGGTGAAGTTTGGTTGACTTCTGCGCAGCGGTTTGGGAGTTAACATCAAAATTACATTTCTCGGCCATATCGCATAGATCTCACTGTGAAAAGGCTTAAATGGCTTTTTTGACCTAAGTTTGAGGATTGCTCTCAAACAAAATGTCCTAGAACAAAATTTTCAAATGTAACTACTAGATTGTGATACAATACACTATTGGGTGAAGTTTGGTTGACTTCTGCGCAGCGGTTTGGGAGTTAACATCAAAATTACATTTCTCGGCCATATCGCATAGATCTCACTGTGAAAAGGCTTAAATGACTTTTTTAATTAAGTTTGATGATTGCGTTCAAACAAAATGTCCTAGAACAAAATTTTCAAATGTAACTACTAGATTGTGATACAATACACTATTGGGTGAAGTTTGGTTGACTTCTGCGCAGCGGTTTGGGAGTTAACATCAAAATTACATTTCTCGGCCATATCGCATAGATCTCACTGTGAAAAGGCTTAAATGACTTTTTTAATTAAGTTTGATGATTGCGTTCAAACAAAATGTCCTAGAACAAAATTTTCAAATGTAACTACTAGATTGTGATACAATACACTATTGGGTGAAGTTTGGTTGACTTCTGCGCAGCGGTTTGGGAGTTAACATCAAAATTACATTTCTCGGCCATATCGCATAGATCTCACTGTGAAAAGGCTTAAATGGCTTTTTTGACCTAAGTTTGAGGATTGCGCTCAAACAAAATGTCCTAGAACAAAATTTTCAAATGTAACTACTAGATTGTGATACAATACACTATTGGGTGAAGTTTGGTTGACTTCTGCGCAGCGGTTTGGGAGTTAACATCAAAATTACATTTCTCGGCCATATCGCATAGATCTCACTGTGAAAAGGCTTAAATGACTTTTTTAATTAAGTTTGATGATTGCGTTCAAACAAAATGTCCTAGAACAAAATTTTCAAATGTAACTACTAGATTGTGATACAATACACTATTGGGTGAAGTTTGGTTGACTTCTGCGCAGCGGTTTGGGAGTTAACATCAAAATTACATTTCTCGGCCATATCGCATAGATCTCACTGTGAAAAGGCTTAAATGGCTTTTTTGACCTAAGTTTGAGGATTGCGCTCAAACAAAATGTCCTAGAACAAAATTTTCAAATGTAACTACTAGATTGTGATACAATACACTATTGGGTGAAGTTTGGTTGAATTCTGCGCAGCGGTTTGGGAGTTAACATCAAAATTACATTTCTCGGCCATATCGCATAGATCTCACTGTGAAAAGGCTTAAATGACTTTTTTAATTAAGTTTGATGATTGCGTTCAAACAAAATGTCCTAGAACAAAATTTTCAAATGTAACTACTAGATTGTGATACAATACACTATTGGGTGAAGTTTGGTTGACTTCTGCGCAGCGGTTTGGGAGTTAACATCAAAATTACATTTCTCGGCCATATCGCATAGATCTCACTGTGAAAAGGCTTAAATGACTTTTTTAATTAAGTTTGATGATTGCGTTCAAACAAAATGTCCTAGAACAAAATTTTCAAATGTAACTACTAGATTGTGATACAATACACTATTGGGTGAAGTTTGGTTGACTTCTGCGCAGCGGTTTGGGAGTTAACATCAAAATTATATTTCTCGGCCATATCGCATAGATCTCACTGTGAAAAGGCTTAAATGGCTTTTTTGACCTAAGTTTGAGGATTGCGCTCAAACAAAATGTCCTAGAACAAAATTTTCAAATGTAACTACTAGATTGTGATACAATACACTATTGGGTGAAGTTTGGTTGACTTCTGCGCAGCGGTTTGGGAGTTAACATCAAAATTACATTTCTCGGCCATATCGCATAGATCTCACTGTGAAAAGGCTTAAATGACTTTTTTAATTAAGTTTGATGATTGCGTTCAAACAAAATGTCCTAGAACAAAATTTTCAAATGTAACTACTAGATTGTGATACAATACACTATTGGGTGAAGTTTGGTTGACTTCTGCGCAGCGGTTTGGGAGTTAACATCAAAATTACATTTCTCGGCCATATCGCATAGATCTCACTGTGAAAAGGCTTAAATGGCTTTTTTGACCTAAGTTTGAGGATTGCGCTCAAACAAAATGTCCTAGAACAAAATTTTCAAATGTAACTACTAGATTGTGATACAATACACTATTGGGTGAAGTTTGGTTGACTTCTGCGCAGCGGTTTGGGAGTTAACATCAAAATTACATTTCTCGGCCATATCGCATAGATCTCACTGTGAAAAGGCTTAAATGACTTTTTTAATTAAGTTTGATGATTGCGTTCAAACAAAATGTCCTAGAACAAAATTTTCAAATGTAACTACTAGATTGTGATACAATACACTATTGGGTGAAGTTTGGTTGACTTCTGCGCAGCGGTTTGGGAGTTAACATCAAAATTACATTTCTCGGCCATATCGCATAGATCTCACTGTGAAAAGGCTTAAATGACTTTTTTAATTAAGTTTGATGATTGCGTTCAAACAAAATGTCCTAGAACAAAATTTTCAAATGTAACTACTAGATTGTGATACAATACACTATTGGGTGAAGTTTGGTTGACTTCTGCGCAGCGGTTTGGGAGTTAACATCAAAATTACATTTCTCGGCCATATCGCATAGATCTCACTGTGAAAAGGCTTAAATGGCTTTTTTGACCTAAGTTTGAGGATTGCGCTCAAACAAAATGTCCTAGAACAAAATTTTCAAATGTAACTACTAGATTGTGATACAATACACTATTGGGTGAAGTTTGGTTGACTTCTGCGCAGCGGTTTGGGAGTTAACATCAAAATTACATTTCTCGGCCATATCGCATAGATCTCACTGTGAAAAGGCTTAAATGACTTTTTTAATTAAGTTTGATGATTGCGTTCAAACAAAATGTCCTAGAACAAAATTTTCAAATGTAACTACTAGATTGTGATACAATACACTATTGGGTGAAGTTTGGTTGACTTCTGCGCAGCGGTTTGGGAGTTAACATCAAAATTACATTTCTCGGCCATATCGCATAGATCTCACTGTGAAAAGGCTTAAATGGCTTTTTTGACCTAAGTTTGAGGATTGCGCTCAAACCAAATGTCCTAGAACGAAATTTTCAAATGTAACTACTAGAATGTGATACAATACACTATTGGGTGAAGTTTGGTTGACTTCTGCGCAGCGGTTTGGGAGTTAACATCAAAATTACATTTCTCGGCCATATCGCATAGATCTCACTGTGAAAAGGCTTAAATGGCTTTTTTGACCTAAGTTTGAGGATTGCGCTCAAATCAAATGTCCTAGAACCAAATTTCCACATGTAACTACTAGATTGTGATAAAATACACTAATGGGTGAAGTTTGGTTGACTTCTGCGCAGCGGTTTGGGAGTTAACATCAAAATTACATTTCTCGGCCATATCGCATAGATCTCACTGTGAAAAGGCTTAAATGACTTTTTTAATTAAGTTTGATGATTGCGCTCAAACAAAATTTCCTAGAACAAAATTTTCAAATGTAACTACTAGATTGTGATACAATACACTATTGGGTGAAGTTTGGTTGACTTCTGCGCAGCGGTTTGGGAGTTAACATCAAAATTACATTTCTCGGCCATATCGCATAGATCTCACTGTGAAAAGGCTTAAATGGCTTTTTTGACCTAAGTTTGAGGATTGCGCTCAAATCAAATGTCCTATAACCAAATTTCCACATGTAACTACTAGATTGTGATACAATACACTAATGGGTGAAGTTTGGTTGACTTCTGCGCAGCGGTTTGGGAGTTAACATCAAAATTACATTTCTCGGCCATATCGCATAGATCTCACTGTGAAAAGGCTTAAATGACTTTTTTAATTAAGTTTGATGATTGCGTTCAAACAAAATGTCCTAGAACAAAATTTTTAAATGTAACTACTAGATTGTGATACAATACACTATTGGGTGAAGTTTGGTTGACTTCTGCGCAGCGGTTTGGGAGTTAACATCAAAATTACATTTCTCGGCCATATCGCATAGATCTCACTGTGAAAAGGCTTAAATGGCTTTTTTGACCTAAGTTTGATGATTGCGCTCAAACAAAATTTCCTAGAACAAAATTTTCAAATGTAACTACTAGATTGTGATACAATACACTATTGGGTGAAGTTTGGTTGACTTCTGCGCAGCGGTTTGGGAGTTAACATCAAAATTACATTTCTCGGCCATATCGCATAGATCTCACTGTGAAAAGGCTTAAATGGCTTTTTTGACCTAAGTTTGAGGATTGCGCTCAAACCAAATGTCCTAGAACGAAATTTTCAAATGTAACTACTAGAATGTGATACAATACACTATTGGGTGAAGTTTGGTTGACTTCTGCGCAGCGGTTTGGGAGTTAACATCAAAATTACATTTCTCGGCCATATCGCATAGATCTCACTGTGAAAAGGCTTAAATGGCTTTTTTGACCTAAGTTTGAGGATTGCGCTCAAATCAAATGTCCTAGAACCAAATTTCCACATGTAACTACTAGATTGTGATAAAATACACTAATGGGTGAAGTTTGGTTAACTTCTGCGCAGCGGTTTGGGAGTTAACATCAAAATTACATTTCTCGGCCATATCGCATAGATCTCACTGTGAAAAGGCTTAAATGACTTTTTTAATTAAGTTTGATGATTGCGCTCAAACAAAATTTCCTAGAACAAAATTTTCAAATGTAACTACTAGATTGTGATACAATACACTATTGGGTGAAGTTTGGTTGACTTCTGCGCAGCGGTTTGGGAGTTAACATCAAAATTACATTTCTCGGCCATATCGCATAGATCTCACTGTGAAAAGGCTTAAATGGCTTTTTTAATTAAGTTTGATGATTGCGCTCAAACAAAATTTCCTAGAACAAAATTTTCAAATGTAACTACTAGATTGTGATACAATACACTATTGGGTGAAGTTTGGTTGACTTCTGCGCAGCGGTTTGGGAGTTAACATCAAAATTACATTTCTCGGCCATATCGCATAGATCTCACTGTGAAAAGGCTTAAATGGCTTTTTTGACCTAAGTTTGAGGATTGCGCTCAAACCAAATGTCCTAGAACGAAATTTTCAAATGTAACTACTAGAATGTGATACAATACACTATTGGGTGAAGTTTGGTTGACTTCTGCGCAGCGGTTTGGGAGTTAACATCAAAATTACATTTCTCGGCCATATCGCATAGATCTCACTGTGAAAAGGCTTAAATGGCTTTTTTGACCTAAGTTTGAGGATTGCGCTCAAATCAAATGTCCTAGAACCAAATTTCCATTTGTAACTACTAGATTGTGATAAAATACACTAATGGGTGAAGTTTGGTTGACTTCTGCGCAGCGGTTTGGGAGTTAACATCAAAATTACATTTCTCGGCCATATCGCATAGATCTCACTGTGAAAAGGCTTAAATGACTTTTTTAATTAAGTTTGATGATTGCGCTCAAACAAAATTTCCTAGAACAAAATTTTCAAATGTAACTACTAGATTGTGATACAATACACTATTGGGTGAAGTTTGGTTGACTTCTGCGCAGCGGTTTGGGAGTGAACATCAAAATTACATTTCTCGGCCATATCGCATAGATCTCACTGTGAAAAGGCTTAAATGGCTTTTTTGACCTAAGTTTGAGGATTGCGCTCAAATCAAATTTCCTAGAACCAAATTTCCACATGTAACTACTAGATTGTGATAAAATACACTAATGGGTGAAGTTTGGTTGACTTCTGCGCAGCGGTTTGGGAGTTAACATCAAAATTACATTTCTCGGCCATATCGCATAGATCTCACTGTGAAAAGGCTTAAATGACTTTTTTAATTAAGTTTGATGATTGCGTTCAAACAAAATGTCCTAGAACAAAATTTTTAAATGTAACTACTAGATTGTGATACAATACACTATTGGGTGAAGTTTGGTTGACTTCTGCGCAGCGGTTTGGGAGTTAACATCAAAATTACATTTCTCGGCCATATCGCATAGATCTCACTGTGAAAAGGCTTAAATGGCTTTTTTGACCTAAGTTTGAGGATTGCGCTCAAATCAAATGTCCTATAACCAAATTTCCACATGTAACTACTAGATTGTGATACAATACACTAATGGGTGAAGTTTGGTTGACTTCTGCGCAGCGGTTTGGGAGTTAACATCAAAATTACATTTCTCGGCCATATCGCATAGATCTCACTGTGAAAAGGCTTAAATGACTTTTTTAATTAAGTTTGATGATTGCGTTCAAACAAAATGTCCTAGAACAAAATTTTTAAATGTAACTACTAGATTGTGATACAATACACTATTGGGTGAAGTTTGGTTGACTTCTGCGCAGCGGTTTGGGAGTTAACATCAAAATTACATTTCTCGGCCATATCGCATAGATCTCACTGTGAAAAGGCTTAAATGGCTTTTTTGACCTAAGTTTGAGGATTGCGCTCAAATCAAATGTCCTAGAACCAAATTTCCACATGTAACTACTAGATTGTGATAAAATACACTAATGGGTGAAGTTTGGTTGACTTCTGCGCAGCGGTTTGGGAGTTAACATCAAAATTACATTTCTCGGCCATATCGCATAGATCTCACTGTGAAAAGGCTTAAATGACTTTTTTAATTAAGTTTGATGATTGCGCTCAAACAAAATTTCCTAGAACGAAATTTTCAAATGTAACTACTAGAATGTGATACAATACACTATTGGGTGAAGTTTGGTTGACTTCTGCGCAGCGGTTTGGGAGTTAACATCAAAATTACATTTCTCGGCCATATCGCATAGATCTCACTGTGAAAAGGCTTAAATGGCTTTTTTGACCTAAGTTTGAGGATTGCGCTCAAATCAAATGTCCTAGAACCAAATTTCCATTTGTAACTACTAGATTGTGATAAAATACACTAATGGGTGAAGTTTGGTTGACTTCTGCGCAGCGGTTTGGGAGTTAACATCAAAATTACATTTCTCGGCCATATCGCATAGATCTCACTGTGAAAAGGCTTAAATGACTTTTTTAATTAAGTTTGATGATTGCGCTCAAACAAAATTTCCTAGAACAAAATTTTCAAATGTAACTACTAGATTGTGATACAATACACTATTGGGTGAAGTTTGGTTGACTTCTGCGCAGCGGTTTGGGAGTGAACATCAAAATTACATTTCTCGGCCATATCGCATAGATCTCACTGTGAAAAGGCTTAAATGGCTTTTTTGACCTACGTTTGAGGATTGCGCTCAAATCAAATGTCCTAGAACCAAATTTCCACATGTAACTACTAGATTGTGATAAAATACACTAATGGGTGAAGTTTGGTTGACTTCTGCGCAGCGGTTTGGGAGTTAACATCAAAATTACATTTCTCGGCCATATCGCATAGATCTCACTGTGAAAAGGCTTAAATGACTTTTTTAATTAAGTTTGATGATTGCGCTCAAACAAAATTTCCTAGAACAAAATTTTCAAATGTAACTACTAGATTGTGATACAATACACTATTGGGTGAAGTTTGGTTGACTTCTGCGCAGCGGTTTGGGAGTTAACATCAAAATTACATTTCTCGGCCATATCGCATAGATCTCACTGTGAAAAGGCTTAAATGACTTTTTTAATTAAGTTTGATGATTGCGCTCAAACAAAATTTCCTAGAACAAAATTTTCAAATGTAACTACTAGATTGTGATACAATACACTATTGGGTGAAGTTTGGTTGACTTCTGCGCAGCGGTTTGGGAGTGAACATCAAAATTACATTTCTCGGCCATATCGCATAGATCTCACTGTGAAAAGGCTTAAATGGCTTTTTTGACCTAAGTTTGAGGATTGCGCTCAAATCAAATGTCCTAGAACCAAATTTCCACATGTAACTACTAGATTGTGATAAAATACACTAATGGGTGAAGTTTGGTTGACTTCTGCGCAGCGGTTTGGGAGTTAACATCAAAATTACATTTCTCGGCCATATCGCATAGATCTCACTGTGAAAAGGCTTAAATGACTTTTTTAATTAAGTTTGATGATTGCGCTCAAACAAAATTTCCTAGAACAAAATTTTCAAATGTAACTACTAGATTGTGATACAATACACTATTGGGTGAAGTTTGGTTGACTTCTGCGCAGCGGTTTGGGAGTTAACATCAATATTACATTTCTCGGCCATATCGCATAGATCTCACTGTGAAAAGGCTTAAATGGCTTTTTTGACCTAAGTTTGAGAATTGCGCTCAAATCAAATGTCCTATAACCAAATTTCCACATGTAACTACTAGATTGTGATACAATACACTAATGGGTGAAGTTTGGTTGACTTCTGCGCAGCGGTTTGGGAGTTAACATCAAAATTACATTTCTCGGCCATATCGCATAGATCTCACTGTGAAAAGGCTTAAATGACTTTTTTAATTAAGTTTGATGATTGCGTTCAAACAAAATGTCCTAGAACAAAATTTTTAAATGTAACTACTAGATTGTGATACAATACACTATTGGGTGAAGTTTGGTTGACTTCTGCGCAGCGGTTTGGGAGTTAACATCAAAATTACATTTCTCGGCCATATCGCATAGATCTCACTGTGAAAAGGCTTAAATGGCTTTTTTGACCTAAGTTTGAGGATTGCGCTCAAATCAAATGTCCTAGAACCAAATTTCCACATGTAACTACTAGATTGTGATAAAATACACTAATGGGTGAAGTTTGGTTGACTTCTGCGCAGCGGTTTGGGAGTTAACATCAAAATTACATTTCTCGGCCATATCGCATAGATCTCACTGTGAAAAGGCTTAAATGACTTTTTTAATTAAGTTTGATGATTGCGCTCAAACAAAATTTCCTAGAACAAAATTTTCAAATGTAACTACTAGATTGTGATACAATACACTATTGGGTGAAGTTTGGTTGACTTCTGCGCAGCGGTTTGGGAGTTAACATCAAAATTACATTTCTCGGCCATATCGCATAGATCTCACTGTGAAAAGGCTTAAATGACTTTTTTAATTAAGTTTGATGATTGCGTTCAAACAAAATGTCCTAGAACAAAATTTTCAAATGTAACTACTAGATTGTGATACAATACACTATTGGGTGAAGTTTGGTTGACTTCTGCGCAGCGGTTTGGGAGTTAACATCAAAATTACATTTCTCGGCCATATCGCATAGATCTCACTGTGAAAAGGCTTAAATGGCTTTTTTGACCTAAGTTTGAGGATTGCGCTCAAACAAAATGTCCTAGAACAAAATTATCAAATGTAACTACTAGATTGTGATACAATACACTATTGGGTGAAGTTTGGTTGACTTCTGCGCAGCGGTTTGGGAGTTAACATCAAAATTACATTTCTCGGCCATATCGCATAGATCTCACTGTGAAAAGGCTTAAATGACTTTTTTAATTAAGTTTGATGATTGCGTTCAAACAAAATGTCCTAGAACAAAATTTTCAAATGTAACTACTAGATTGTGATACAATACACTATTGGGTGAAGTTTGGTTGACTTCTGCGCAGCGGTTTGGGAGTTAACATCAAAATTACATTTCTCGGCCATATCGCATAGATCTCACTGTGAAAAGGCTTAAATGACTTTTTTAATTAAGTTTGATGATTGCGTTCAAACAAAATGTCCTAGAACAAAATTTTCAAATGTAACTACTAGATTGTGATACAATACACTATTGGGTGAAGTTTGGTTGACTTCTGCGCAGCGGTTTGGGAGTTAACATCAAAATTACATTTCTCGGCCATATCGCATAGATCTCACTGTGAAAAGGCTTAAATGGCTTTTTTGACCTAAGTTTGAGGATTGCGCTCAAACAAAATGTCCTAGAACAAAATTTTCAAATGTAACTACTAGATTGTGATACAATACACTATTGGGTGAAGTTTGGTTGACTTCTGCGCAGCGGTTTGGGAGTTAACATCAAAATTACATTTCTCGGCCATATCGCATAGATCTCACTGTGAAAAGGCTTAAATGACTTTTTTAATTAAGTTTGATGATTGCGTTCAAACAAAATGTCCTAGAACAAAATTTTCAAATGTAACTACTAGATTGTGATACAATACACTATTGGGTGAAGTTTGGTTGACTTCTGCGCAGCGGT
The DNA here is from genome assembly GCF_030265065.1 of Corythoichthys intestinalis. NCBI lineage: Eukaryota > Metazoa > Chordata > Actinopteri > Syngnathiformes > Syngnathidae > Corythoichthys > Corythoichthys intestinalis. Next base: position 1,120,685 of record NC_080405.1, on the reverse strand, counting down.
TTGGGAGTTAACATCAAAATTACATTTCTCGGCCATATCGCATAGATCTCACTGTGAAAAGGCTTAAATGGCTTTTTTGACCTAAGTTTGAGGATTGCGCTCAAACCAAATGTCCTAGAACGAAATTTTCAAATGTAACTACTAGAATGTGATACAATACACTATTGGGTGAAGTTTGGTTGACTTCTGCGCAGCGGTTTGGGAGTTAACATCAAAATTACATTTCTCGGCCATATCGCATAGATCTCACTGTGAAAAGGCTTAAATGGCTTTTTTGACCTAAGTTTGAGGATTGCGCTCAAATCAAATGTCCTAGAACCAAATTTCCACATGTAACTACTAGATTGTGATAAAATACACTAATGGGTGAAGTTTGGTTGACTTCTGCGCAGCGGTTTGGGAGTTAACATCAAAATTACATTTCTCGGCCATATCGCATAGATCTCACTGTGAAAAGGCTTAAATGACTTTTTTAATTAAGTTTGATGATTGCGCTCAAACAAAATTTCCTAGAACAAAATTTTCAAATGTAACTACTAGATTGTGATACAATACACTATTGGGTGAAGTTTGGTTGACTTCTGCGCAGCGGTTTGGGAGTTAACATCAAAATTACATTTCTCGGCCATATCGCATAGATCTCACTGTGAAAAGGCTTAAATGGCTTTTTTGACCTAAGTTTGAGGATTGCGCTCAAATCAAATGTCCTATAACCAAATTTCCACATGTAACTACTAGATTGTGATACAATACACTAATGGGTGAAGTTTGGTTGACTTCTGCGCAGCGGTTTGGGAGTTAACATCAAAATTACATTTCTCGGCCATATCGCATAGATCTCACTGTGAAAAGGCTTAAATGACTTTTTTAATTAAGTTTGATGATTGCGTTCAAACAAAATGTCCTAGAACAAAATTTTTAAATGTAACTACTAGATTGTGATACAATACACTATTGGGTGAAGTTTGGTTGACTTCTGCGCAGCGGTTTGGGAGTTAACATCAAAATTACATTTCTCGGCCATATCGCATAGATCTCACTGTGAAAAGGCTTAAATGGCTTTTTTGACCTAAGTTTGATGATTGCGCTCAAACAAAATTTCCTAGAACAAAATTTTCAAATGTAACTACTAGATTGTGATACAATACACTATTGGGTGAAGTTTGGTTGACTTCTGCGCAGCGGTTTGGGAGTTAACATCAAAATTACATTTCTCGGCCATATCGCATAGATCTCACTGTGAAAAGGCTTAAATGGCTTTTTTGACCTAAGTTTGAGGATTGCGCTCAAACCAAATGTCCTAGAACCAAATTTTCAAATGTAACTACTAGAATGTGATACAATACACTATTGGGTGAAGTTTGGTTGACTTCTGCGCAGCGGTTTGGGAGTTAACATCAAAATTACATTTCTCGGCCATATCGCATAGATCTCACTGTGAAAAGGCTTAAATGGCTTTTTTGACCTAAGTTTGAGGATTGCGCTCAAATCAAATGTCCTAGAACCAAATTTCCACATGTAACTACTAGATTGTGATAAAATACACTAATGGGTGAAGTTTGGTTAACTTCTGCGCAGCGGTTTGGGAGTTAACATCAAAATTACATTTCTCGGCCATATCGCATAGATCTCACTGTGAAAAGGCTTAAATGACTTTTTTAATTAAGTTTGATGATTGCGCTCAAACAAAATTTCCTAGAACAAAATTTTCAAATGTAACTACTAGATTGTGATACAATACACTATTGGGTGAAGTTTGGTTGACTTCTGCGCAGCGGTTTGGGAGTTAACATTAAAATTACATTTCTCGGCCATATCGCATAGATCTCACTGTGAAAAGGCTTAAATGGCTTTTTTGACCTAAGTTTGAGGATTGCGCTCAAACCAAATGTCCTAGAACGAAATTTTCAAATGTAACTACTAGAATGTGATACAATACACTATTGGGTGAAGTTTGGTTGACTTCTGCGCAGCGGTTTGGGAGTTAACATCAAAATTACATTTCTCGGCCATATCGCATAGATCTCACTGTGAAAAGGCTTAAATGGCTTTTTTGACCTAAGTTTGAGGATTGCGCTCAAATCAAATGTCCTAGAACCAAATTTCCATTTGTAACTACTAGATTGTGATAAAATACACTAATGGGTGAAGTTTGGTTGACTTCTGCGCAGCGGTTTGGGAGTTAACATCAAAATTACATTTCTCGGCCATATCGCATAGATCTCACTGTGAAAAGGCTTAAATGACTTTTTTAATTAAGTTTGATGATTGCGCTCAAACAAAATTTCCTAGAACAAAATTTTCAAATGTAACTACTAGATTGTGATACAATACACTATTGGGTGAAGTTTGGTTGACTTCTGCGCAGCGGTTTGGGAGTGAACATCAAAATTACATTTCTCGGCCATATCGCATAGATCTCACTGTGAAAAGGCTTAAATGGCTTTTTTGACCTAAGTTTGAGGATTGCGCTCAAATCAAATGTCCTAGAACCAAATTTCCACATGTAACTACTAGATTGTGATAAAATACACTAATGGGTGAAGTTTGGTTGACTTCTGCGCAGCGGTTTGGGAGTTAACATCAAAATTACATTTCTCGGCCATATCGCATAGATCTCACTGTGAAAAGGCTTAAATGACTTTTTTAATTAAGTTTGATGATTGCGCTCAAACAAAATTTCCTAGAACAAAATTTTCAAATGTAACTACTAGATTGTGATACAATACACTATTGGGTGAAGTTTGGTTGACTTCTGCGCAGCGGTTTGGGAGTTAACATCAAAATTACATTTCTCGGCCATATCGCATAGATCTCACTGTGAAAAGGCTTAAATGGCTTTTTTGACCTAAGTTTGAGGATTGCGCTCAAATCAAATGTCCTATAACCAAATTTCCACATGTAACTACTAGATTGTGATACAATACACTAATGGGTGAAGTTTGGTTGACTTCTGCGCAGCGGTTTGGGAGTTAACATCAAAATTACATTTCTCGGCCATATCGCATAGATCTCACTGTGAAAAGGCTTAAATGACTTTTTTAATTAAATTTGATGATTGCGTTCAAACAAAATGTCCTAGAACAAAATTTTTAAATGTAACTACTAGATTGTGATACAATACACTATTGGGTGAAGTTTGGTTGACTTCTGCGCAGCGGTTTGGGAGTTAACATCAAAATTACATTTCTCGGCCATATCGCATAGATCTCACTGTGAAAAGGCTTAAATGGCTTTTTTGACCTAAGTTTGAGGATTGCGCTCAAATCAAATGTCCTAGAACCAAATTTCCACATGTAACTACTAGATTGTGATAAAATACACTAATGGGTGAAGTTTGGTTGACTTCTGCGCAGCGGTTTGGGAGTTAACATCAAAATTACATTTCTCGGCCATATCGCATAGATCTCACTGTGAAAAGGCTTAAATGACTTTTTTAATTAAGTTTGATGATTGCGCTCAAACAAAATTTCCTAGAACAAAATTTTCAAATGTAACTACTAGATTGTGATACAATACACTATTGGGTGAAGTTTGGTTGACTTCTGCGCAGCGGTTTGGGAGTTAACATCAAAATTACATTTCTCGGCCATATCGCATAGATCTCACTGTGAAAAGGCTTAAATGACTTTTTTAATTAAGTTTGATGATTGCGTTCAAACAAAATGTCCTAGAACAAAATTTTCAAATGTAACTACTAGATTGTGATACAATACACTATTGGGTGAAGTTTGGTTGACTTCTGCGCAGCGGTTTGGGAGTTAACATCAAAATTACATTTCTCGGCCATATCGCATAGATCTCACTGTGAAAAGGCTTAAATGGCTTTTTTGACCTAAGTTTGAGGATTGCGCTCAAACAAAATGTCCTAGAACAAAATTTTCAAATGTAACTACTAGATTGTGATACAATACACTATTGGGTGAAGTTTGGTTGACTTCTGCGCAGCGGTTTGGGAGTAAACATCAAAATTACATTTCTCGGCCATATCGCATAGATCTCACTGTGAAAAGGCTTAAATGACTTTTTTAATTAAGTTTGATGATTGCGTTCAAACAAAATGTCCTAGAACAAAATTTTCAAATGTAACTACTAGATTGTGATACAATACACTATTGGGTGAAGTTTGGTTGACTTCTGCGCAGCGGTTTGGGAGTTAACATCAAAATTACATTTCTCGGCCATATCGCATAGATCTCACTGTGAAAAGGCTTAAATGGCTTTTTTGACCTAAGTTTGAGGATTGCGCTCAAACCAAATGTCCTAGAACGAAAGTTTCAAATGTAACTACTAGAATGTGATACAATACACTATTGGGTGAAGTTTGGTTGACTTCTGCGCAGCGGTTTGGGAGTTAACATCAAAATTACATTTCTCGGCCATATCGCATAGATCTCACTGTGAAAAGGCTTAAATGGCTTTTTTGACCTAAGTTTGAGGATTGCGCTCAAATCAAATGTCCTAGAACCAAATTTCCACATGTAACTACTAGATTGTGATAAAATACACTAATGGGTGAAGTTTGGTTGACTTCTGCGCAGCGGTTTGGGAGTTAACATCAAAATTACATTTCTCGGCCATATCGCATAGATCTCACTGTGAAAAGGCTTAAATGACTTTTTTAATTAAGTTTGATGATTGCGCTCAAACAAAATTTCCTAGAACAAAATTTTCAAATGTAACTACTAGATTGTGATACAATACACTATTGGGTGAAGTTTGGTTGACTTCTGCGCAGCGGTTTGGGAGTTAACATCAAAATTACATTTCTCGGCCATATCGCATAGATCTCACTGTGAAAAGGCTTAAATGGCTTTTTTGATCTAAGTTTGAGGATTGCGCTCAAATCAAATGTCCTATAACCAAATTTCCACATGTAACTACTAGATTGTGATACAATACACTAATGGGTGAAGTTTGGTTGACTTCTGCGCAGCGGTTTGGGAGTTAACATCAAAATTACATTTCTCGGCCATATCGCATAGATCTCACTGTGAAAAGGCTTAAATGACTTTTTTAATTAAGTTTGATGATTGCGTTCAAACAAAATGTCCTAGAACAAAATTTTTAAATGTAACTACTAGATTGTGATACAATACACTATTGGGTGAAGTTTGGTTGACTTCTGCGCAGCGGTTTGGGAGTTAACATCAAAATTACATTTCTCGGCCATATCGCATAGATCTCACTGTGAAAAGGCTTAAATGGCTTTTTTGACCTAAGTTTGAGGATTGCGCTCAAATCAAATGTCCTAGAACCAAATTTCCACATGTAACTACTAGATTGTGATAAAATACACTAATGGGTGAAGTTTGGTTGACTTCTGCGCAGCGGTTTGGGAGTTAACATCAAAATTACATTTCTCCGCCATATCGCATAGATCTCACTGTGAAAAGGCTTAAATGACTTTTTTAATTAAGTTTGATGATTGCGCTCAAACAAAATTTTCTAGAACAAAATTTTCAAATGTAACTACTAGATTGTGATACAATACACTATTGGGTGAAGTTTGGTTGACTTCTGCGCAGCGGTTTGGGAGTTAACATCAAAATTACATTTCTCGGCCATATCGCATAGATCTCACTGTGAAAAGGCTTAAATGACTTTTTTAATTAAGTTTGATGATTGCGTTCAAACAAAATGTCCTAGAACAAATTTTTCAAATGTAACTACTAGATTGTGATACAATACACTATTGGGTGAAGTTTGGTTGACTTCTGCGCAGCGGTTTGGGAGTTAACATCAAAATTACATTTCTCGGCCATATCGCATAGATCTCACTGTGAAAAGGCTTAAATGGCTTTTTTGACCTAAGTTTGAGGACTGCGCTCAAACAAAATGTCCTAGAACAAAATTTTTAAATGTAACTACTAGATTGTGATACAATACACTATTGGGTGAAGTTTGGTTGACTTCTGCGCAGCGGTTTGGGAGTTAACATCAAAATTACATTTCTCGGCCATATCGCATAGATCTCACTGTGAAAAGGCTTAAATGACTTTTTTAATTAAGTTTGATGATTGCGTTCAAACAAAATGTCCTAGAACAAAATTTTCAAATGTAACTACTAGATTGTGATACAATACACTATTGGGTGAAGTTTGGTTGACTTCTGCGCAGCGGTTTGGGAGTTAACATCAAAATTACATTTCTCGGCCATATCGCATAGATCTCACTGTGAAAAGGCTTAAATGGCTTTTTTGACCTAAGTTTAATAATTGCGCTCAAACCAAATGTCCTAGAACGAAATTTTCAAATGTAACTACTAGAATGTGATACAATACACTATTGGGTGAAATTTGGTTGACTTCTGCGCAGCGGTTTGGGAGTTAACATCAAAATTACATTTCTCGGCCATATCGCATAGATCTCACTGTGAAAAGGCTTAAATGGCTTTTTTGACCTAAGTTTGAGGATTGCGCTCAAATCAAATGTCCTAGAACGAAATTTCCACATGTAACTACTAGATTGTGATACAATACACTAATGGGTGAAGTTTGGTTGACTTCTGCGCAGCGGTTTGGGAGTTAACATCAAAATTACATTTCTCGGCCATATCGCATAGATCTCACTGTGAAAAGGCTTAAATGGCTTTTTTGACCTAAGTTTAATAATTGCGCTCAAACCAAATGTCCTTGAACGAAATTTTAAAATGTAACTACTAGATTGTGATACAATACACTATTGGGTGAAGTTTGGTTGACTTCTGCGCAGCGGTTTGGGAGTTAACATCAAAATTACATTTCTCGGCCATATCGCATAGATCTCACTGTGAAAAGGCTTAAATGGCTTTTTTGACCTAAGTTTAATAATTGCGCTCAAACCAAATGTCCTAGAACGAAATTTTAAAATGTAACTACTAGAATGTGATACAATACACTATTGGGTGAAGTTTGGTTGACTTCTGCGCAGCGGTTTGGGAGTTAACATCAAAATTACATTTCTCGGCCATATCGCATAGATCTCACTGTGAAAAGGCTTAAATGGCTTTTTTGACCTAAGTTTGAGGATTGCGCTAAATTCAAATGTCCTAGAACCAAATTTCCACATGTAACTACTAGATTGTGATACAATACACTAATGGGTGAAGTTTGGTTGACTTTTGCGCAGCGGTTTGGGAGTTAACATCAAAATTACATTTCTCGGCCATATCGCATAGATCTCACTGTGAAAAGGCTTAAATGACTTTTTTAATTAAGTTTGATGATTGCGCTCAAACAAAATTTCCTAGAACAAAATTTTCAAATGTAACTACTAGATTGTGATACAATACACTATTGGGTGAAGTTTGGTTGACTTCTGCGCAGCGGTTTGGGAGTTAACATCAAAATTACATTTCTCGGCCATATCGCATAGATCTCACTGTGAAAAGGCTTAAATGGCTTTTTTGACCTAAGTTTGAGGATTGCGCTAAAATCAAATGTCCTAGAACCAAATTTCCACATGTAACTACTAGATTGTGATACAATACACTAATGGGTGAAGTTTGGTTTACTTCTGCGCAGCGGTTTGGGAGTTAACATCAAAATTACATTTCTCGGCCATATCGCATAGATCTCACTGTGAAAAGGCTTAAATGGCTTTTTTGACCTAAGTTTAATAATTGCGCTCAAACCAAATGTCCTAGAACGAAATTTTCAAATGTAACTACTAGAATGTGATACAATACACTATTGGGTGAAGTTTGGTTGACTTCTGCGCAGCGGTTTGGGAGTTAACATCAAAATTACATTTCTCGGCCATATCGCATAGATCTCACTGTGAAAAGGCTTAAATGGCTTTTTTGACCTATGTTTGAGGATTGCGCTCAAATCAAATGTCCTAGAACCAAATTTCCACATGTAACTACTAGATTGTGATACAATACACTAATGGGTGAAGTTTGGTTGACTTCTGCGCAGCGGTTTGGGAGTTAACATCAAAATTACATTTCTCGGCCATATCGCATAGATCTCACTGTGAAAAGGCTTAAATGGCTTTTTTGACCTAAGTTTGAGGATTGCGCTCAAATCAAATGTCCTAGAACCAAATTTCCACATGTAACTACTAGATTGTGATAAAATACACTAATGGGTGAAGTTTGGTTGACTTCTGCGCAGCGGTTTGGGAGTTAACATCAAAATTACATTTCTCGGCCATATCGCATAGATCTCACTGTGAAAAGGCTTAAATGACTTTTTTAATTAAGTTTGATGATTGCGCTCAAACAAAATTTCCTAGAACAAAATTTTCAAATGTAACTACTAGATTGTGATACAATACACTATTGGGTGAAGTTTGGTTGACTTCTGCGCAGCGGTTTGGGAGTTAACATCAAAATTACATTTCTCGGCCATATCGCATAGATCTCACTGTGAAAAGGCTTAAATGACTTTTTTAATTAAGTTTGATGATTGCGCTCAAACAAAATTTCCTAGAACAAAATTTTCAAATGTAACTACTAGATTGTGATACAATACACTATTGGGTGAAGTTTGGTTGACTTCTGCGCAGCGGTTTGGGAGTTAACATCAAAATTACATTTCTCGGCCATATCGCATAGATCTCACTGTGAAAAGGCTTAAATGACTTTTTTAATTAAGTTTGATGATTGCGCTCAAACAAAATTTCCTAGAACAAAATTTTCAAATGTAACTACTAGATTGTGATACAATACACTATTGGGTGAAGTTTGGTTGACTTCTGCGCAGCGGTTTGGGAGTGAACATCAAAATTACATTTCTCGGCCATATCGCATAGATCTCACTGTGAAAAGGCTTAAATGGCTTTTTTGACCTAAGTTTGAGGATTGCGCTCAAATCAAATGTCCTAGAACCAAATTTCCACATGTAACTACTAGATTGTGATAAAATACACTAATGGGTGAAGTTTGGTTGACTTCTGCGCAGCGGTTTGGGAGTTAACATCAAAATTACATTTCTCGGCCATATCGCATAGATCTCACTGTGAAAAGGCTTAAATGACTTTTTTAATTAAGTTTGATGATTGCGCTCAAACAAAATTTCCTAGAACAAAATTTTCAAATGTAACTACTAGATTGTGATACAATACACTATTGGGTGAAGTTTGGTTGACTTCTGCGCAGCGGTTTGGGAGTTAACATCAATATTACATTTCTCGGCCATATCGCATAGATCTCACTGTGAAAAGGCTTAAATGGCTTTTTTGACCTAAGTTTGAGAATTGCGCTCAAATCAAATGTCCTATAACCAAATTTCCACATGTAACTACTAGATTGTGATACAATACACTAATGGGTGAAGTTTGGTTGACTTCTGCGCAGCGGTTTGGGAGTTAACATCAAAATTACATTTCTCGGCCATATCGCATAGATCTCACTGTGAAAAGGCTTAAATGACTTTTTTAATTAAGTTTGATGATTGCGTTCAAACAAAATGTCCTAGAACAAAATTTTTAAATGTAACTACTAGATTGTGATACAATACACTATTGGGTGAAGTTTGGTTGACTTCTGCGCAGCGGTTTGGGAGTTAACATCAAAATTACATTTCTCGGCCATATCGCATAGATCTCACTGTGAAAAGGCTTAAATGGCTTTTTTGACCTAAGTTTGAGGATTGCGCTCAAATCAAATGTCCTAGAACCAAATTTCCACATGTAACTACTAGATTGTGATAAAATACACTAATGGGTGAAGTTTGGTTGACTTCTGCGCAGCGGTTTGGGAGTTAACATCAAAATTACATTTCTCGGCCATATCGCATAGATCTCACTGTGAAAAGGCTTAAATGACTTTTTTAATTAAGTTTGATGATTGCGCTCAAACAAAATTTCCTAGAACAAAATTTTCAAATGTAACTACTAGATTGTGATACAATACACTATTGGGTGAAGTTTGGTTGACTTCTGCGCAGCGGTTTGGGAGTTAACATCAAAATTACATTTCTCGGCCATATCGCATAGATCTCACTGTGAAAAGGCTTAAATGACTTTTTTAATTAAGTTTGATGATTGCGTTCAAACAAAATGTCCTAGAACAAAATTTTCAAATGTAACTACTAGATTGTGATACAATACACTATTGGGTGAAGTTTGGTTGACTTCTGCGCAGCGGTTTGGGAGTTAACATCAAAATTACATTTCTCGGCCATATCGCATAGATCTCACTGTGAAAAGGCTTAAATGGCTTTTTTGACCTAAGTTTGAGGATTGCGCTCAAACAAAATGTCCTAGAACAAAATTTTCAAATGTAACTACTAGATTGTGATACAATACACTATTGGGTGAAGTTTGGTTGACTTCTGCGCAGCGGTTTGGGAGTTAACATCAAAATTACATTTCTCGGCCATATCGCATAGATCTCACTGTGAAAAGGCTTAAATGGCTTTTTTGACCTAAGTTTGAGGATTGCGCTCAAACAAAATGTCCTAGAACAAAATTTTCAAATGTAACTACTAGATTGTGATACAATACACTATTGGGTGAAGTTTGGTTGACTTCTGCGCAGCGGTTTGGGAGTTAACATCAAAATTACATTTCTCGGCCATATCGCATAGATCTCACTGTGAAAAGGCTTAAATGACTTTTTTAATTAAGTTTGATGATTGCGTTCAAACAAAATGTCCTAGAACAAAATTTTCAAATGTAACTACTAGATTGTGATACAATACACTATTGGGTGAAGTTTGGTTGACTTCTGCGCAGCGGTTTGGGAGTTAACATCAAAATTACATTTCTCGGCCATATCGCATAGATCTCACTGTGAAAAGGCTTAAATGGCTTTTTTGACCTAAGTTTGAGGATTGCGCTCAAACCAAATGTCCTAGAACGAAATTTTCAAATGTAACTACTAGAATGTGATACAATACACTATTGGGTGAAGTTTGGTTTACTTCTGCGCAGCGGTTTGGGAGTTAACATCAAAATTACATTTCTCGGCCATATCGCATAGATCTCACTGTGAAAAGGCTTAAATGGCTTTTTTGACCTAAGTTTGAGGATTGCGCTCAAATCAAATGTCCTAGAACCAAATTTCCACATGTAACTACTAGATTGTGATAAAATACACTAATGGGTGAAGTTTGGTTGACTTCTGCGCAGCGGTTTGGGAGTTAACATCAAAATTACATTTCTCGGCCATATCGCATAGATCTCACTGTGAAAAGGCTTAAATGACTTTTTTAATTAAGTTTGATGATTGCGCTCAAACAAAATTTCCTAGAACAAAATTTTCAAATGTAACTACTAGATTGTGATACAATACACTATTGGGTGAAGTTTGGTTGACTTCTGCGCAGCGGTTTGGGAGTTAACATCAAAATTACATTTCTCGGCCATATCGCATAGATCTCACTGTGAAAAGGCTTAAATGGCTTTTTTGACCTAAGTTTGAGGATTGCGCTCAAATCAAATGTCCTATAACCAAATTTCCACATGTAACTACTAGATTGTGATACAATACACTAATGGGTGAAGTTTGGTTGACTTCTGCGCAGCGGTTTGGGAGTTAACATCAAAATTACATTTCTCGGCCATATCGCATAGATCTCACTGTGAAAAGGCTTAAATGACTTTTTTAATTAAGTTTGATGATTGCGTTCAAACAAAATGTCCTAGAACAAAATTTTTAAATGTAACTACTAGATTGTGATACAATACACTATTGGGTGAAGTTTGGTTGACTTCTGCGCAGCGGTTTGGGAGTTAACATCAAAATTACATTTCTCGGCCATATCGCATAGATCTCACTGTGAAAAGGCTTAAATGGCTTTTTTGACCTAAGTTTGATGATTGCGCTCAAACAAAATTTCCTAGAACAAAATTTTCAAATGTAACTACTAGATTGTGATACAATACACTATTGGGTGAAGTTTGGTTGACTTCTGCGCAGCGGTTTGGGAGTTAACATCAAAATTACATTTCTCGGCCATATCGCATAGATCTCACTGTGAAAAGGCTTAAATGGCTTTTTTGACCTAAGTTTGAGGATTGCGCTCAAACCAAATGTCCTAGAACCAAATTTTCAAATGTAACTACTAGAATGTGATACAATACACTATTGGGTGAAGTTTGGTTGACTTCTGCGCAGCGGTTTGGGAGTTAACATCAAAATTACATTTCTCGGCCATATCGCATAGATCTCACTGTGAAAAGGCTTAAATGGCTTTTTTGACCTAAGTTTGAGGATTGCGCTCAAATCAAATGTCCTAGAACCAAATTTCCACATGTAACTACTAGATTGTGATAAAATACACTAATGGGTGAAGTTTGGTTAACTTCTGCGCAGCGGTTTGGGAGTTAACATCAAAATTACATTTCTCGGCCATATCGCATAGATCTCACTGTGAAAAGGCTTAAATAACTTTTTTAATTAAGTTTGATGATTGCGCTCAAACAAAATTTCCTAGAACAAAATTTTCAAATGTAACTACTAGATTGTGATACAATACACTATTGGGTGAAGTTTGGTTGACTTCTGCGCAGCGGTTTGGGAGTTAACATCAAAATTACATTTCTCGGCCATATCGCATAGATCTCACTGTGAAAAGGCTTAAATGGCTTTTTTGACCTAAGTTTGAGGATTGCGCTCAAACCAAATGTCCTAGAACGAAATTTTCAAATGTAACTACTAGAATGTGATACAATACACTATTGGGTGAAGTTTGGTTGACTTCTGCGCAGCGGTTTGGGAGTTAACATCAAAATTACATTTCTCGGCCATATCGCATAGATCTCACTGTGAAAAGGCTTAAATGGCTTTTTTGACCTAAGTTTGAGGATTGCGCTCAAATCAAATGTCCTAGAACCAAATTTCCATTTGTAACTACTAGATTGTGATAAAATACACTAATGGGTGAAGTTTGGTTGACTTCTGCGCAGCGGTTTGGGAGTTAACATCAAAATTACATTTCTCGGCCATATCGCATAGATCTCACTGTGAAAAGGCTTAAATGACTTTTTTAATTAAGTTTGATGATTGCGCTCAAACAAAATTTCCTAGAACAAAATTTTCAAATGTAACTACTAGATTGTGATACAATACACTATTGGGTGAAGTTTGGTTGACTTCTGCGCAGCGGTTTGGGAGTGAACATCAAAATTACATTTCTCGGCCATATCGCATAGATCTCACTGTGAAAAGGCTTAAATGGCTTTTTTGACCTAAGTTTGAGGATTGCGCTCAAATCAAATGTCCTAGAACCAAATTTCCACATGTAACTACTAGATTGTGATAAAATACACTAATGGGTGAAGTTTGGTTGACTTCTGCGCAGCGGTTTGGGAGTTAACATCAAAATTACATTTCTCGGCCATATCGCATAGATCTCACTGTGAAAAGGCTTAAATGACTTTTTTAATTAAGTTTGATGATTGCGCTCAAACAAAATTTCCTAGAACAAAATTTTCAAATGTAACTACTAGATTGTGATACAATACACTATTGGGTGAAGTTTGGTTGACTTCTGCGCAGCGGTTTGGGAGTTAACATCAAAATTACATTTCTCGGCCATATCGCATAGATCTCACTGTGAAAAGGCTTAAATGGCTTTTTTGACCTAAGTTTGAGGATTGCGCTCAAATCAAATGTCCTATAACCAAATTTCCACATGTAACTACTAGATTGTGATACAATACACTAATGGGTGAAGTTTGGTTGACTTCTGCGCAGCGGTTTGGGAGTTAACATCAAAATTACATTTCTCGGCCATATCGCATAGATCTCACTGTGAAAAGGCTTAAATGACTTTTTTAATTAAGTTTGATGATTGCGTTCAAACAAAATGTCCTAGAACAAAATTTTTAAATGTAACTACTAGATTGTGATACAATACACTATTGGGTGAAGTTTGGTTGACTTCTGCGCAGCGGTTTGGGAGTTAACATCAAAATTACATTTCTCGGCCATATCGCATAGATCTCACTGTGAAAAGGCTTAAATGGCTTTTTTGACCTAAGTTTGAGGATTGCGCTCAAATCAAATGTCCTAGAACCAAATTTCCACATGTAACTACTAGATTGTGATAAAATACACTAATGGGTGAAGTTTGGTTGACTTCTGCGCAGCGGTTTGGGAGTTAACATCAAAATTACATTTCTCGGCCATATCGCATAGATCTCACTGTGAAAAGGCTTAAATGACTTTTTTAATTAAGTTTGATGATTGCGCTCAAACAAAATTTCCTAGAACAAAATTTTCAAATGTAACTACTAGATTGTGATACAATACACTATTGGGTGAAGTTTGGTTGACTTCTGCGCAGCGGTTTGGGAGTTAACATCAAAATTACATTTCTCGGCCATATCGCATAGATCTCACTGTGAAAAGGCTTAAATGACTTTTTTAATTAAGTTTGATGATTGCGTTCAAACAAAATGTCCTAGAACAAAATTTTCAAATGTAACTACTAGATTGTGATACAATACACTATTGGGTGAAGTTTGGTTGACTTCTGCGCAGCGGTTTGGGAGTTAACATCAAAATTACATTTCTCGGCCATATCGCATAGGTCTCACTGTGAAAAGGCTTAAATGGCTTTTTTGACCTAAGTTTGAGGATTGCGCTCAAACAAAATGTCCTAGAACAAAATTTTCAAATGTAACTACTAGATTGTGATACAATACACTATTGGGTGAAGTTTGGTTGACTTCTGCGCAGCGGTTTGGGAGTAAACATCAAAATTACATTTCTCGGCCATATCGCATAGATCTCACTGTGAAAAGGCTTAAATGACTTTTTTAATTAAGTTTGATGATTGCGTTCAAACAAAATGTCCTAGAACAAAATTTTCAAATGTAACTACTAGATTGTGATACAATACACTATTGGGTGAAGTTTGGTTGACTTCTGCGCAGCGGTTTGGGAGTTAACATCAAAATTACATTTCTCGGCCATATCGCATAGATCTCACTGTGAAAAGGCTTAAATGGCTTTTTTGACCTAAGTTTGAGGATTGCGCTCAAACCAAATGTCCTAGAACGAAACTTTCAAATGTAACTACTAGAATGTGATACAATACACTATTGGGTGAAGTTTGGTTGACTTCTGCGCAGCGGTTTGGGAGTTAACATCAAAATTACATTTCTCGGCCATATCGCATAGATCTCACTGTGAAAAGGCTTAAATGGCTTTTTTGACCTAAGTTTGAGGATTGCGCTCAAATCAAATGTCCTAGAACCAAATTTCCACATGTAACTACTAGATTGTGATAAAATACACTAATGGGTGAAGTTTGGTTGACTTCTGCGCAGCGGTTTGGGAGTTAACATCAAAATTACATTTCTCGGCCATATCGCATAGATCTCACTGTGAAAAGGCTTAAATGACTTTTTTAATTAAGTTTGATGATTGCGCTCAAACAAAATTTCCTAGAACAAAATTTTCAAATGTAACTACTAGATTGTGATACAATACACTATTGGGTGAAGTTTGGTTGACTTCTGCGCAGCGGTTTGGGAGTTAACATCAAAATTACATTTCTCGGCCATATCGCATAGATCTCACTGTGAAAAGGCTTAAATGGCTTTTTTGATCTAAGTTTGAGGATTGCGCTCAAATCAAATGTCCTATAACCAAATTTCCACATGTAACTACTAGATTGTGATACAATACACTAATGGGTGAAGTTTGGTTGACTTCTGCGCAGCGGTTTGGGAGTTAACATCAAAATTACATTTCTCGGCCATATCGCATAGATCTCACTGTGAAAAGGCTTAAATGACTTTTTTAATTAAGTTTGATGATTGCGTTCAAACAAAATGTCCTAGAACAAAATTTTTAAATGTAACTACTAGATTGTGATACAATACACTATTGGGTGAAGTTTGGTTGACTTCTGCGCAGCGGTTTGGGAGTTAACATCAAAATTACATTTCTCGGCCATATCGCATAGATCTCACTGTGAAAAGGCTTAAATGGCTTTTTTGACCTAAGTTTGAGGATTGCGCTCAAATCAAATGTCCTAGAACCAAATTTCCACATGTAACTACTAGATTGTGATAAAATACACTAATGGGTGAAGTTTGGTTGACTTCTGCGCAGCGGTTTGGGAGTTAACATCAAAATTACATTTCTCGGCCATATCGCATAGATCTCACTGTGAAAAGGCTTAAATGACTTTTTTAATTAAGTTTGATGATTGCGCTCAAACAAAATTTTCTAGAACAAAATTTTCAAATGTAACTACTAGATTGTGATACAATACACTATTGGGTGAAGTTTGGTTGACTTCTGCGCAGCGGTTTGGGAGTTAACATCAAAATTACATTTCTCGGCCATATCGCATAGATCTCACTGTGAAAAGGCTTAAATGACTTTTTTAATTAAGTTTGATGATTGCGTTCAAACAAAATGTCCTAGAACAAATTTTTCAAATGTAACTACTAGATTGTGATACAATACACTATTGGGTGAAGTTTGGTTGACTTCTGCGCAGCGGTTTGGGAGTTAACATCAAAATTACATGTCTCGGCCATATCGCATAGATCTCACTGTGAAAAGGCTTAAATGGCTTTTTTGACCTAAGTTTGAGGATTGCGCTCAAACAAAATGTCCTAGAACAAAATTTTTAAATGTAACTACTAGATTGTGATACAATACACTATTGGGTGAAGTTTGGTTGACTTCTGCGCAGCGGTTTGGGAGTTAACATCAAAATTACATTTCTCGGCCATATCGCATAGATCTCACTGTGAAAAGGCTTAAATGACTTTTTTAATTAAGTTTGATGATTGCGTTCAAACAAAATGTCCTAGAACAAAATTTTCAAATGTAACTACTAGATTGTGATACAATACACTATTGGGTGAAGTTTGGTTGACTTCTGCGCAGCGGTTTGGGAGTTAACATCAAAATTACATTTCTCGGCCATATCGCATAGATCTCACTGTGAAAAGGCTTAAATGACTTTTTTAATTAAGTTTGATGATTGCGCTCAAACAAAATTTCCTAAAACAAAATTTTCAAATGTAACTACTAGATTGTGATACAATACACTATTGGGTGAAGTTTGGTTGACTTCTGCGCAGCGGTTTGGGAGTTAACATCAAAATTACATTTCTCGGCCATATCGCATAGATCTCACTGTGAAAAGGCTTAAATGGCTTTTTTGACCTAAGTTTGAGGATTGTGCTAAAATCAAATGTCCTAGAACCAAATTTCCACATGTAACTACTAGATTGTGATACAATACACTAATGGGTGAAGTTTGGTTTACTTCTGCGCAGCGGTTTGGGAGTTAACATCAAAATTACATTTCTCGGCCATATCGCATAGATCTCACTGTGAAAAGGCTTAAATGGCTTTTTTGACCTAAGTTTAATAATTGCGCTCAAACCAAATGTCCTAGAACGAAATTTTCAAATGTAACTACTAGAATGTGATACAATACACTATTGGGTGAAATTTGGTTGACTTCTGCGCAGCGGTTTGGGAGTTAACATCAAAATTACATTTCTCGGCCATATCGCATAGATCTCACTGTGAAAAGGCTTAAATGGCTTTTTTGACCTAAGTTTGAGGATTGCGCTCAAATCAAATGTCCTAGAACCAAATTTCCACATGTAACTACTAGATTGTGATACAATACACTAATGGGTGAAGTTTGGTTTACTTCTGCGCAGCGGTTTGGGAGTTAACATCAAAATTACATTTCTCGGCCATATCGCATAGATCTCACTGTGAAAAGGCTTAAATGGCTTTTTTGACCTAAGTTTAATAATTGCGCTCAAACCAAATGTCCTTGAACGAAATTTTAAAATGTAACTACTAGAATGTGATACAATACACTATTGGGTGAAGTTTGGTTGACTTCTGCGCAGCGGTTTGGGAGTTAACATCAAAATTACATTTCTCGGCCATATCGCATCGATCTCACTGTGAAAAGGCTTAAATGACTTTTTTAATTAAGTTTGATGATTGCATTCAAACAAAATGTCCTAGAACAAAATTTTCAAATGTAACTACTAGATTGTGATACAATACACTATTGGGTGAAGTTTGGTTGACTTCTGCGCAGCGGTTTGGGAGTTAACATCAAAATTACATTTCTCGGCCATATCGCATAGATCTCACTGTGAAAAGGCTTAAATGGCTTTTTTGACCTAAGTTTAATAATTGCGCTCAAACCAAATGTCCTAGAACGAAATTTTCAAATGTAACTACTAGAATGTGATACAATACACTATTGGGTGAAGTTTGGTTGACTTCTGCGCAGCGGTTTGGGAGTTAACATCAAAATTACATTTCTCGGCCATATCGCATAGATCTCACTGTGAAAAGGCTTAAATGGCTTTTTTGACCTAAGTTTGAGGATTGCGCTCAAATCAAATGTCCTAGAACCAAATTTCCACATGTAACTACTAGATTGTGATAAAATACACTAATGGGTGAAGTTTGGTTGACTTCTGCGCAGCGGTTTGGGAGTTAACATCAAAATTACATTTCTCGGCCATATCGCATAGATCTCACTGTGAAAAGGCTTAAATGACTTTTTTAATTAAGTTTGATGATTGCGCTCAAACAAAATTTCCTAGAACAAAATTTTCAAATGTAACTACTAGATTGTGATACAATACACTATTGGGTGAAGTTTGGTTGACTTCTGCGCAGCGGTTTGGGAGTTAACATCAAAATTACATTTCTCGGCCATATCGCATAGATCTCACTGTGAAAAGGCTTAAATGGCTTTTTTGATCTAAGTTTGAGGATTGCGCTCAAATCAAATGTCCTATAACCAAATTTCCACATGTAACTACTAGATTGTGATACAATACACTAATGGGTGAAGTTTGGTTGACTTCTGCGCAGCGGTTTGGGAGTTAACATCAAAATTACATTTCTCGGCCATATCGCATAGATCTCACTGTGAAAAGGCTTAAATGACTTTTTTAATTAAGTTTGATGATTGCGTTCAAACAAAATGTCCTAGAACAAAATTTTTAAATGTAACTACTAGATTGTGATACAATACACTATTGGGTGAAGTTTGGTTGACTTCTGCGCAGCGGTTTGGGAGTTAACATCAAAATTACATTTCTCGGCCATATCGCATAGATCTCACTGTGAAAAGGCTTAAATGGCTTTTTTGACCTAAGTTTGAGGATTGCGCTCAAATCAAATGTCCTAGAACCAAATTTCCACATGTAACTACTAGATTGTGATAAAATACACTAATGGGTGAAGTTTGGTTGACTTCTGCGCAGCGGTTTGGGAGTTAACATCAAAATTACATTTCTCGGCCATATCGCATAGATCTCACTGTGAAAAGGCTTAAATGACTTTTTTAATTAAGTTTGATGATTGCGCTCAAACAGAATTTTCTAGAACAAAATTTTCAAATGTAACTACTAGATTGTGATACAATACACTATTGGGTGAAGTTTGGTTGACTTCTGCGCAGCGGTTTGGGAGTTAACATCAAAATTACATTTCTCGGCCATATCGCATAGATCTCACTGTGAAAAGGCTTAAATGACTTTTTTAATTAAGTTTGATGATTGCGCTCAAACAAAATTTCCTAAAACAAAATTTTCAAATGTAACTACTAGATTGTGATACAATACACTATTGGGTGAAGTTTGGTTGACTTCTGCGCAGCGGTTTGGGAGTTAACATCAAAATTACATTTCTCGGCCATATCGCATAGATCTCACTGTGAAAAGGCTTAAATGGCTTTTTTGACCTAAGTTTGAGGATTGCGCTAAAATCAAATGTCCTAGAACCAAATTTCCACATGTAACTACTAGATTGTGATACAATACACTAATGGGTGAAGTTTGGTTTACTTCTGCGCAGCGGTTTGGGAGTTAACATCAAAATTACATTTCTCGGCCATATCGCATAGATCTCACTGTGAAAAGGCTTAAATGGCTTTTTTGACCTAAGTTTAATAATTGCGCTCAAACCAAATGTCCTAGAACGAAATTTTTAAATGTAACTACTAGAATGTGATACAATACACTATTGGGTGAAATTTGGTTGACTTCTGCGCAGCGGTTTGGGAGTTAACATCAAAATTACATTTCTCGGCCATATCGCATAGATCTCACTGTGAAAAGGCTTAAATGGCTTTTTTGACCTAAGTTTGAGGATTGCGCTCAAATCAAATGTCCTAGAACCAAATTTCCACATGTAACTACTAGATTGTGATACAATACACTAATGGGTGAAGTTTGGTTTACTTCTGCGCAGCGGTTTGGGAGTTAACATCAAAATTACATTTCTCGGCCATATCGCATAGATCTCACTGTGAAAAGGCTTAAATGGCTTTTTTGACCTAAGTTTAATAATTGCGCTCAAACCAAATGTCCTTGAACGAAATTTTAAAATGTAACTACTAGAATGTGATACAATACACTATTGGGTGAAGTTTGGTTGACTTCTGCGCAGCGGTTTGGGAGTTAACATCAAAATTACATTTCTCGGCCATATCGCATAGATCTCACTGTGAAAAGGCTTAAATGACTTTTTTAATTAAGTTTGATGATTGCATTCAAACAAAATGTCCTAGAACAAAATTTTCAAATGTAACTACTAGATTGTGATACAATACACTATTGGGTGAAGTTTGGTTGACTTCTGCGCAGCGGTTTGGGAGTTAACATCAAAATTACATTTCTCGGCCATATCGCATAGATCTCACTGTGAAAAGGCTTAAATGGCTTTTTTGACCTAAGTTTAATAATTGCGCTCAAACCAAATGTCCTAGAACGAAATTTTAAAATGTAACTACTAGATTGTGATACAATACACTATTGGGTGAAGTTTGGTTGACTTCTGCGCAGCGGTTTGGGAGTTAACATCAAAATTACATTTCTCGGCCATATCGCATAGATCTCACTGTGAAAAGGCTTAAATGGCTTTTTTGACCTAAGTTTGAGGATTGCGCTAAAATCAAATGTCCTAGAACCAAATTTCCACATGTAACTACTAGATTGTGATACAATACACTAATGGGTGAAGTTTGGTTTACTTCTGCGCAGCGGTTTGGGAGTTAACATCAAAATTACATTTCTCGGCCATATCGCATAGATCTCACTGTGAAAAGGCTTAAATGGCTTTTTTGACCTAAGTTTAATAATTGCGCTCAAACCAAATGTCCTAGAACGAAATTTTCAAATGTAACTACTAGAATGTGATACAATACACTATTGGGTGAAGTTTGGTTGACTTCTGCGCAGCGGTTTGGGAGTTAACATCAAAATTACATTTCTCGGCCATATCGCATAGATCTCACTGTGAAAAGGCTTAAATGGCTTTTTTGACCTAAGTTTGAGGATTGCGCTCAAATCAAATGTCCTAGAACCAAATTTCCACATGTAACTACTAGATTGTGATACAATACACTAATGGGTGAAGTTTGGTTTACTTCTGCGCAGCGGTTTGGGAGTTAACATCAAAATTACATTTCTCGGCCATATCGCATAGATCTCACTGTGAAAAGGCTTAAATGGCTTTTTTGACCTAAGTTTAATAATTGCGCTCAAACCAAATGTCCTTGAACGAAATTTTAAAATGTAACTACTAGAATGTGATACAATACACTATTGGGTGAAGTTTGGTTGACTTCTGCGCAGCGGTTTGGGAGTTAACATCAAAATTACATTTCTCGGCCATATCGCATAGATCTCACTGTGAAAAGGCTTAAATGGCTTTTTTGACCTAAGTTTGAGGATTGCGCTCAAATCAAATGTCCTAGAACCAAATTTCCACATGTAACTACTAGATTGTGATACAATACACTAATGGGTGAAGTTTGGTTGACTTCTGCGCAGCGGTTTGGGAGTTAACATCAAAATTACATTTCTCGGCCATATCGCATAGATCTCACTGTGAAAAGGCTTAAATGGCTTTTTTGACCTAAGTTTGAGGATTGCGCTCAAACAAAATGTCCTAGAACAAAATTTTCAAATGTAACTACTAGATTGTGATACAATACACTATTGGGTGAAGTTTGGTTGACTTCTGCGCAGCGGTTTGGGAGTTAACATCAAAATTACATTTCTCGGCCATATCGCATAGATCTCACTGTGAAAAGGCTTAAATGGCTTTTTTGATCTAAGTTTGAGGATTGCGCTCAAATCAAATGTCCTATAACCAAATTTCCACATGTAACTACTAGATTGTGATACAATACACTAATGGGTGAAGTTTGGTTGACTTCTGCGCAGCGGTTTGGGAGTTAACATCAAAATTACATTTCTCGGCCATATCGCATAGATCTCACTGTGAAAAGGCTTAAATGACTTTTTTAATTAAGTTTGATGATTGCGTTCAAACAAAATGTCCTAGAACAAAATTTTTAAATGTAACTACTAGATTGTGATACAATACACTATTGGGTGAAGTTTGGTTGACTTCTGCGCAGCGGTTTGGGAGTTAACATCAAAATTACATTTCTCGGCCATATCGCATAGATCTCACTGTGAAAAGGCTTAAATGGCTTTTTTGACCTAAGTTTGAGGATTGCGCTCAAATCAAATGTCCTAGAACCAAATTTCCACATGTAACTACTAGATTGTGATAAAATACACTAATGGGTGAAGTTTGGTTGACTTCTGCGCAGCGGTTTGGGAGTTAACATCAAAATTACATTTCTCGGCCATATCGCATAGATCTCACTGTGAAAAGGCTTAAATGACTTTTTTAATTAAGTTTGATGATTGCGCTCAAACAGAATTTTCTAGAACAAAATTTTCAAATGTAACTACTAGATTGTGATACAATACACTATTGGGTGAAGTTTGGTTGACTTCTGCGCAGCGGTTTGGGAGTTAACATCAAAATTACATTTCTCGGCCATATCGCATAGATCTCACTGTGAAAAGGCTTAAATGACTTTTTTAATTAAGTTTGATGATTGCGCTCAAACAAAATTTCCTAAAACAAAATTTTCAAATGTAACTACTAGATTGTGATACAATACACTATTGGGTGAAGTTTGGTTGACTTCTGCGCAGCGGTTTGGGAGTTAACATCAAAATTACATTTCTCGGCCATATCGCATAGATCTCACTGTGAAAAGGCTTAAATGGCTTTTTTGACCTAAGTTTGAGGATTGCGCTAAAATCAAATGTCCTAGAACCAAATTTCCACATGTAACTACTAGATTGTGATACAATACACTAATGGGTGAAGTTTGGTTTACTTCTGCGCAGCGGTTTGGGAGTTAACATCAAAATTACATTTCTCGGCCATATCGCATAGATCTCACTGTGAAAAGGCTTAAATGGCTTTTTTGACCTAAGTTTAATAATTGCGCTCAAACCAAATGTCCTAGAACGAAATTTTTAAATGTAACTACTAGAATGTGATACAATACACTATTGGGTGAAATTTGGTTGACTTCTGCGCAGCGGTTTGGGAGTTAACATCAAAATTACATTTCTCGGCCATATCGCATAGATCTCACTGTGAAAAGGCTTAAATGGCTTTTTTGACCTAAGTTTGAGGATTGCGCTCAAATCAAATGTCCTAGAACCAAATTTCCACATGTAACTACTAGATTGTGATACAATACACTAATGGGTGAAGTTTGGTTTACTTCTGCGCAGCGGTTTGGGAGTTAACATCAAAATTACATTTCTCGGCCATATCGCATAGATCTCACTGTGAAAAGGCTTAAATGGCTTTTTTGACCTAAGTTTAATAATTGCGCTCAAACCAAATGTCCTTGAACGAAATTTTAAAATGTAACTACTAGAATGTGATACAATACACTATTGGGTGAAGTTTGGTTGACTTCTGCGCAGCGGTTTGGGAGTTAACATCAAAATTACATTTCTCGGCCATATCGCATAGATCTCACTGTGAAAAGGCTTAAATGACTTTTTTAATTAAGTTTGATGATTGCATTCAAACAAAATGTCCTAGAACAAAATTTTCAAATGTAACTACTAGATTGTGATACAATACACTATTGGGTGAAGTTTGGTTGACTTCTGCGCAGCGGTTTGGGAGTTAACATCAAAATTACATTTCTCGGCCATATCGCATAGATCTCACTGTGAAAAGGCTTAAATGGCTTTTTTGACCTAAGTTTAATAATTGCGCTCAAACCAAATGTCCTAGAACGAAATTTTAAAATGTAACTACTAGATTGTGATACAATACACTATTGGGTGAAGTTTGGTTGACTTCTGCGCAGCGGTTTGGGAGTTAACATCAAAATTACATTTCTCGGCCATATCGCATAGATCTCACTGTGAAAAGGCTTAAATGGCTTTTTTGACCTAAGTTTGAGGATTGCGCTAAAATCAAATGTCCTAGAACCAAATTTCCACATGTAACTACTAGATTGTGATACAATACACTAATGGGTGAAGTTTGGTTTACTTCTGCGCAGCGGTTTGGGAGTTAACATCAAAATTACATTTCTCGGCCATATCGCATAGATCTCACTGTGAAAAGGCTTAAATGGCTTTTTTGACCTAAGTTTAATAATTGCGCTCAAACCAAATGTCCTAGAACGAAATTTTCAAATGTAACTACTAGAATGTGATACAATACACTATTGGGTGAAGTTTGGTTGACTTCTGCGCAGCGGTTTGGGAGTTAACATCAAAATTACATTTCTCGGCCATATCGCATAGATCTCACTGTGAAAAGGCTTAAATGGCTTTTTTGACCTAAGTTTGAGGATTGCGCTCAAATCAAATGTCCTAGAACCAAATTTCCACATGTAACTACTAGATTGTGATACAATACACTAATGGGTGAAGTTTGGTTTACTTCTGCGCAGCGGTTTGGGAGTTAACATCAAAATTACATTTCTCGGCCATATCGCATAGATCTCACTGTGAAAAGGCTTAAATGGCTTTTTTGACCTAAGTTTAATAATTGCGCTCAAACCAAATGTCCTTGAACGAAATTTTAAAATGTAACTACTAGAATGTGATACAATACACTATTGGGTGAAGTTTGGTTGACTTCTGCGCAGCGGTTTGGGAGTTAACATCAAAATTACATTTCTCGGCCATATCGCATAGATCTCACTGTGAAAAGGCTTAAATGGCTTTTTTGACCTAAGTTTGAGGATTGCGCTCAAATCAAATGTCCTAGAACCAAATTTCCACATGTAACTACTAGATTGTGATACAATACACTAATGGGTGAAGTTTGGTTGACTTCTGCGCAGCGGTTTGGGAGTTAACATCAAAATTACATTTCTCGGCCATATCGCATAGATCTCACTGTGAAAAGGCTTAAATGGCTTTTTTGACCTAAGTTTGAGGATTGCGCTCAAACAAAATGTCCTAGAACAAAATTTTCAAATGTAACTACTAGATTGTGATACAATACACTATTGGGTGAAGTTTGGTTGACTTCTGCGCAGCGGTTTGGGAGTTAACATCAAAATTACATTTCTCGGCCATATCGCATAGATCTCACTGTGAAAAGGCTTAAATGACTTTTTTAATTAAGTTTGATGATTGCGTTCAAACAAAATGTCCTAGAACAAAATTTTCAAATGTAACTACTAGATTGTGATACAATACACTATTGGGTGAAGTTTGGTTGACTTCTGCGCAGCGGTTTGGGAGTTAACATCAAAATTACATTTCTCGGCCATATCGCATAGATCTCACTGTGAAAAGGCTTAAATGGCTTTTTTGACCTAAGTTTGAGGATTGCGCTCAAACCAAATGTCCTAGAACGAAATTTTCAAATGTAACTACTAGAATGTGATACAATACACTATTGGGTGAAGTTTGGTTTACTTCTGCGCAGCGGTTTGGGAGTTAACATCAATATTACATTTCTCGGCCATATCGCATAGATCTCACTGTGAAAAGGCTTAAATGGCTTTTTTGACCTAAGTTTGAGGATTGCGCTCAAATCAAATGTCCTATAACCAAATTTCCACATGTAACTACTAGATTGTGATACAATACACTAATGGGTGAAGTTTGGTTGACTTCTGCGCAGCGGTTTGGGAGTTAACATCAAAATTACATTTCTCGGCCATATCGCATAGATCTCACTGTGAAAAGGCTTAAATGACTTTTTTAATTAAGTTTGATGATTGCGTTCAAACAAAATGTCCTAGAACAAAATTTTTAAATGTAACTACTAGATTGTGATACAATACACTATTGGGTGAAGTTTGGTTGACTTCTGCGCAGCGGTTTGGGAGTTAACATCAAAATTACATTTCTCGGCCATATCGCATAGATCTCACTGTGAAAAGGCTTAAATGGCTTTTTTGACCTAAGTTTGAGGATTGCGCTCAAATCAAATGTCCTAGAACCAAATTTCCACATGTAACTACTAGATTGTGATAAAATACACTAATGGGTGAAGTTTGGTTGACTTCTGCGCAGCGGTTTGGGAGTTAACATCAAAATTACATTTCTCGGCCATATCGCATAGATCTCACTGTGAAAAGGCTTAAATGACTTTTTTAATTAAGTTTGATGATTGCGTTCAAACAAAATGTCCTAGAACAAAATTTTCAAATGTAACTACTAGATTGTGATACAATACACTATTGGGTGAAGTTTGGTTGACTTCTGCGCAGCGGTTTGGGAGTTAACATCAAAATTACATTTCTCGGCCATATCGCATAGATCTCACTGTGAAAAGGCTTAAATGGCTTTTTTGACCTAAGTTTGAGGATTGCGCTCAAACCAAATGTCCTAGAACGAAATTTTCAAATGTAACTACTAGAATGTGATACAATACACTATTGGGTGAAGTTTGGTTGACTTCTGCGCAGCGGTTTGGGAGTTAACATCAAAATTACATTTCTCGGCCATATCGCATAGATCTCACTGTGAAAAGGCTTAAATGGCTTTTTTGACCTAAGTTTGAGGATTGCGCTCAAATCAAATGTCCTAGAACCAAATTTCCACATGTAACTACTAGATTGTGATAAAATACACTAATGGGTGAAGTTTGGTTGACTTCTGCGCAGCGGTTTGGGAGTTAACATCAAAATTACATTTCTCGGCCATATCGCATAGATCTCACTGTGAAAAGGCTTAAATGACTTTTTTAATTAAGTTTGATGATTGCGCTCAAACAAAATTTCCTAGAACAAAATTTTCAAATGTAACTACTAGATTGTGATACAATACACTATTGGGTGAAGTTTGGTTGACTTCTGCGCAGCGGTTTGGGAGTTAACATCAAAATTACATTTCTCGGCCATATCGCATAGATCTCACTGTGAAAAGGCTTAAATGGCTTTTTTGACCTAAGTTTGAGGATTGCGCTCAAACCAAATGTCCTAGAACGAAATTTTCAAATGTAACTACTAGAATGTGATACAATACACTATTGGGTGAAGTTTGGTTGACTTCTGCGCAGCGGTTTGGGAGTTAACATCAAAATTACATTTCTCGGCCATATCGCATAGATCTCACTGTGAAAAGGCTTAAATGGCTTTTTTGACCTAAGTTTGAGGATTGCGCTCAAATCAAATGTCCTAGAACCAAATTTCCATTTGTAACTACTAGATTGTGATAAAATACACTAATGGGTGAAGTTTGGTTGACTTCTGCGCAGCGGTTTGGGAGTTAACATCAAAATTACATTTCTCGGCCATATCGCATAGATCTCACTGTGAAAAGGCTTAAATGACTTTTTTAATTAAGTTTGATGATTGCGCTCAAACAAAATTTCCTAGAACAAAATTTTCAAATGTAACTACTAGATTGTGATACAATACACTATTGGGTGAAGTTTGGTTGACTTCTGCGCAGCGGTTTGGGAGTGAACATCAAAATTACATTTCTCGGCCATATCGCATAGATCTCACTGTGAAAAGGCTTAAATGGCTTTTTTGACCTACGTTTGAGGATTGCGCTCAAATCAAATGTCCTAGAACCAAATTTCCACATGTAACTACTAGATTGTGATAAAATACACTAATGGGTGAAGTTTGGTTGACTTCTGCGCAGCGGTTTGGGAGTTAACATCAAAATTACATTTCTCGGCCATATCGCATAGATCTCACTGTGAAAAGGCTTAAATGACTTTTTTAATTAAGTTTGATGATTGCGCTCAAACAAAATTTCCTAGAACAAAATTTTCAAATGTAACTACTAGATTGTGATACAATACACTATTGGGTGAAGTTTGGTTGACTTCTGCGCAGCGGTTTGGGAGTTAACATCAAAATTACATTTCTCGGCCATATCGCATAGATCTCACTGTGAAAAGGCATAAATGACTTTTTTAATTAAGTTTGATGATTGCGCTCAAACAAAATTTCCTAGAACAAAATTTTCAAATGTAACTACTAGATTGTGATACAATACACTATTGGGTGAAGTTTGGTTGACTTCTGCGCAGCGGTTTGGGAGTTAACATCAAAATTACATTTCTCGGCCATATCGCATAGATCTCACTGTGAAAAGGCTTAAATGACTTTTTTAATTAAGTTTGATGATTGCGTTCAAACCAAATGTCCTAGAACAAAATTTTCAAATGTAACTACTAGATTGTGATACAATACACTATTGGGTGAAGTTTGGTTGACTTCTGCGCAGCGGTTTGGGAGTTAACATCAAAATTACATTTCTCGGCCATATCGCATAGATCTCACTGTGAAAAGGCTTAAATGGCTTTTTTGACCTAAGTTTGAGGATTGCGCTCAAACAAAATGTCCTAGAACAAAATTTTCAAATGTAACTACTAGATTGTGATACAATACACTATTGGGTGAAGTTTGGTTGACTTCTGCGCAGCGGTTTGGGAGTTAACATCAAAATTACATTTCTCGGCCATATCACATAGATCTCACTGTGAAAAGGCTTAAATGACTTTTTTAATTAAGTTTGATGATTGCGTTCAAACAAAATGTCCTAGAACAAAATTTTCAAATGTAACTACTAGATTGTGATACAATACACTATTGGGTGAAGTTTGGTTGACTTCTGCGCAGCGGTTTGGGAGTTAACATCAAAATTACATTTCTCGGCCATATCGCATAGATCTCACTGTGAAAAGGCTTAAATGGCTTTTTTGACCTAAGTTTGAGGATTGCGCTCAAACCAAATGTCCTAGAACGAAATTTTCAAATGTAACTACTAGAATGTGATACAATACACTATTGGGTGAAGTTTGGTTGACTTCTGCGCAGCGGTTTGGGAGTTAACATCAAAATTACATTTCTCGGCCATATCGCATAGATCTCACTGTGAAAAGGCTTAAATGGCTTTTTTGACCTAAGTTTGAGGATTGCGCTCAAATCAAATGTCCTAGAACCAAATTTCCACATGTAACTACTAGATTGTGATAAAATACACTAATGGGTGAAGTTTGGTTGACTTCTGCGCAGCGGTTTGGGAGTTAACATCAAAATTACATTTCTCGGCCATATCGCATAGATCTCACTGTGAAAAGGCTTAAATGGCTTTTTTGACCTAAGTTTGAGGATTGCGCTCAAACCAAATGTCCTAGAACGAAATTTTCAAATGTAACTACTAGAATGTGATACAATACACTATTGGGTGAAGTTTGGTTGACTTCTGCGCAGCGGTTTGGGAGTTAACATCAAAATTACATTTCTCGGCCATATCGCATAGATCTCACTGTGAAAAGGCTTAAATGGCTTTTTTGACCTAAGTTTGAGGATTGCGCTCAAATCAAATGTCCTAGAACCAAATTTCCACATGTAACTACTAGATTGTGATAAAATACACTAATGGGTGAAGTTTGGTTGACTTCTGCGCAGCGGTTTGGGAGTTAACATCAAAATTACATTTCTCGGCCATATCGCATAGATCTCACTGTGAAAAGGCTTAAATGACTTTTTTAATTAAGTTTGATGATTGCGCTCAAACAAAATTTCCTAGAACAAAATTTTCAAATGTAACTACTAGATTGTGATACAATACACTATTGGGTGAAGTTTGGTTGACTTCTGCGCAGCGGTTTGGGAGTGAACATCAAAATTACATTTCTCGGCCATATCGCATAGATCTCACTGTGAAAAGGCTTAAATGACTTTTTTAATTAAGTTTGATGATTGCGTTCAAACCAAATGTCCTAGAACAAAATTTTCAAATGTAACTACTAGATTGTGATACAATACACTATTGGGTGAAGTTTGGTTGACTTCTGCGCAGCGGTTTGGGAGTTAACATCAAAATTACATTTCTCGGCCATATCGCATAGATCTCACTGTGAAAAGGCTTAAATGGCTTTTTTGACCTAAGTTTGAGGATTGCGCTCAAACAAAATGTCCTAGAACAAAATTTTCAAATGTAACTACTAGATTGTGATACAATACACTATTGGGTGAAGTTTGGTTGACTTCTGCGCAGCGGTTTGGGAGTTAACATCAAAATTACATTTCTCGGCCATATCACATAGATCTCACTGTGAAAAGGCTTAAATGACTTTTTTAATTAAGTTTGATGATTGCGTTCAAACAAAATGTCCTAGAACAAAATTTTCAAATGTAACTACTAGATTGTGATACAATACACTATTGGGTGAAGTTTGGTTGACTTCTGCGCAGCGGTTTGGGAGTTAACATCAAAATTACATTTCTCGGCCATATCGCATAGATCTCACTGTGAAAAGGCTTAAATGGCTTTTTTGACCTAAGTTTGAGGATTGCGCTCAAACCAAATGTCCTAGAACGAAATTTTCAAATGTAACTACTAGAATGTGATACAATACACTATTGGGTGAAGTTTGGTTGACTTCTGCGCAGCGGTTTGGGAGTTAACATCAAAATTACATTTCTCGGCCATATCGCATAGATCTCACTGTGAAAAGGCTTAAATGGCTTTTTTGACCTAAGTTTGAGGATTACGCTCAAATCAAATGTCCTAGAACCAAATTTCCACATGTAACTACTAGATTGTGATAAAATACACTAATGGGTGAAGTTTGGTTGACTTCTGCGCAGCGGTTTGGGAGTTAACATCAAAATTACATTTCTCGGCCATATCGCATAGATCTCACTGTGAAAAGGCTTAAATGGCTTTTTTGACCTAAGTTTGAGGATTGCGCTCAAACAAAATGTCCTAGAACAAAATTTTTAAATGTAACTACTAGATTGTGATACAATACACTATTGGGTGAAGTTTGGTTGACTTCTGCGCAGCGGTTTGGGAGTTAACATCAAAATTACATTTCTCGGCCATATCGCATAGATCTCACTGTGAAAAGGCTTAAATGACTTTTTTAATTAAGTTTGATGATTGCGTTCAAACAAAATGTCCTAGAACAAAATTTTCAAATGTAACTACTAGATTGTGATACAATACACTATTGGGTGAAGTTTGGTTGACTTCTGCGCAGCGGTTTGGGAGTTAACATCAAAATTACATTTCTCGGCCATATCGCATAGATCTCACTGTGAAAAGGCTTAAATGACTTTTTTAATTAAGTTTGATGATTGCGCTCAAACAAAATTTCCTAAAACAAAATTTTCAAATGTAACTACTAGATTGTGATACAATACACTATTGGGTGAAGTTTGGTTGACTTCTGCGCAGCGGTTTGGGAGTTAACATCAAAATTACATTTCTCGGCCATATCGCATAGATCTCACTGTGAAAAGGCTTAAATGGCTTTTTTGACCTAAGTTTGAGGATTGCGCTAAAATCAAATGTCCTAGAACCAAATTTCCACATGTAACTACTAGATTGTGATACAATACACTAATGGGTGAAGTTTGGTTTACTTCTGCGCAGCGGTTTGGGAGTTAACATCAAAATTACATTTCTCGGCCATATCGCATAGATCTCACTGTGAAAAGGCTTAAATGGCTTTTTTGACCTAAGTTTAATAATTGCGCTCAAACCAAATGTCCTAGAACGAAATTTTCAAATGTAACTACTAGAATGTGATACAATACACTATTGGGTGAAATTTGGTTGACTTCTGCGCAGCGGTTTGGGAGTTAACATCAAAATTACATTTCTCGGCCATATCGCATAGATCTCACTGTGAAAAGGCTTAAATGGCTTTTTTGACCTAAGTTTGAGGATTGCGCTCAAATCAAATGTCCTAGAACCAAATTTCCACATGTAACTACTAGATTGTGATACAATACACTAATGGGTGAAGTTTGGTTTACTTCTGCGCAGCGGTTTGGGAGTTAACATCAAAATTACATTTCTCGGCCATATCGCATAGATCTCACTGTGAAAAGGCTTAAATGGCTTTTTTGACCTAAGTTTAATAATTGCGCTCAAACCAAATGTCCTTGAACGAAATTTTAAAATGTAACTACTAGAATGTGATACAATACACTATTGGGTGAAGTTTGGTTGACTTCTGCGCAGCGGTTTGGGAGTTAACATCAAAATTACATTTCTCGGCCATATCGCATAGATCTCACTGTGAAAAGGCTTAAATGACTTTTTTAATTAAGTTTGATGATTGCATTCAAACAAAATGTCCTAGAACAAAATTTTCAAATGTAACTACTAGATTGTGATACAATACACTATTGGGTGAAGTTTGGTTGACTTCTGCGCAGCGGTTTGGGAGTTAACATCAAAATTACATTTCTCGGCCATATCGCATAGATCTCACTGTGAAAAGGCTTAAATGGCTTTTTTGACCTAAGTTTAATAATTGCGCTCAAACCAAATGTCCTAGAACGAAATTTTAAAATGTAACTACTAGAATGTGATACAATACACTATTGGGTGAAGTTTGGTTGACTTCTGCGCAGCGGTTTGGGAGTTATCAAAATTACATTTCTCGGCCATATCGCATAGATCTCACTGTGAAAAGGCTTAAATGGCTTTTTTGACCTAAGTTTGAGGATTGCGCTCAAATCAAATGTCCTAGAACCAAATTTCCACATGTAACTACTAGATTGTGATACAATACACTAATGGGTGAAGTTTGGTTGACTTTTGCGCAGCGGTTTGGGAGTTAACATCAAAATTACATTTCTCGGCCATATCGCATAGATCTCACTGTGAAAAGGCTTAAATGACTTTTTTAATTAAGTTTGATGATTGCGCTCAAACAAAATTTCCTAGAACAAAATTTTCAAATGTAACTACTAGATTGTGATACAATACACTATTGGGTGAAGTTTGGTTGACTTCTGCGCAGCGGTTTGGGAGTTAACATCAAAATTACATTTCTCGGCCATATCGCATAGATCTCACTGTGAAAAGGCTTAAATGGCTTTTTTGACCTAAGTTTGAGGATTGCGCTAAAATCAAATGTCCTAGAACCAAATTTCCACATGTAACTACTAGATTGTGATACAATACACTAATGGGTGAAGTTTGGTTTACTTCTGCGCAGCGGTTTGGGAGTTAACATCAAAATTACATTTCTCGGCCATATCGCATAGATCTCACTGTGAAAAGGCTTAAATGGCTTTTTTGACCTAAGTTTAATAATTGCGCTCAAACCAAATGTCCTAGAACGAAATTTTCAAATGTAACTACTAGAATGTGATACAATACACTATTGGGTGAAGTTTGGTTGACTTCTGCGCAGCGGTTTGGGAGTTAACATCAAAATTACATTTCTCGGCCATATCGCATAGATCTCACTGTGAAAAGGCTTAAATGGCTTTTTTGACCTAAGTTTGAGGATTGCGCTCAAATCAAATGTCCTAGAACCAAATTTCCACATGTAACTACTAGATTGTGATACAATACACTAATGGGTGAAGTTTGGTTTACTTCTGCGCAGCGGTTTGGGAGTTAACATCAAAATTACATTTCTCGGCCATATCGCATAGATCTCACTGTGAAAAGGCTTAAATGGCTTTTTTGACCTAAGTTTGAGGATTGCGCTCAAACAAAATGTCCTAGAACAAAATTTTCAAATGTAACTACTAGATTGTGATACAATACACTATTGGGTGAAGTTTGGTTGACTTCTGCGCAGCGGTTTGGGAGTTGACATCAAAATTACATTTCTCGGCCATATCGCATAGATCTCACTGTGAAAAGGCTTAAATGACTTTTTTAATTAAGTTTGATGATTGCGTTCAAACAAAATGTCCTAGAACAAAATTTTCAAATGTAACTACTAGATTGTGATACAATACACTATTGGGTGAAGTTTGGTTGACTTCTGCGCAGCGGTTTGGGAGTTAACATCAAAATTACATTTCTCGGCCATATCGCATAGATCTCACTGTGAAAAGGCTTAAATGGCTTTTTTGACCTAAGTTTGAGGATTGCGCTCAAACCAAATGTCCTAGAACGAAATTTTCAAATGTAACTACTAGAATGTGATACAATACACTATTGGGTGAAGTTTGGTTGACTTCTGCGCAGCGGTTTGGGAGTTAACATCAAAATTACATTTCTCGGCCATATCGCATAGATCTCACTGTGAAAAGGCTTAAATGGCTTTTTTGACCTAAGTTTGAGGATTGCGCTCAAATCAAATGTCCTAGAACCAAATTTCCACATGTAACTACTAGATTGTGATAAAATACACTAATGGGTGAAGTTTGGTTGACTTCTGCGCAGCGGTTCGGGAGTTAACATCAAAATTACATTTCTCGGCCATATCGCATAGATCTCACTGTGAAAAGGCTTAAATGACTTTTTTAATTAAGTTTGATGATTGCGCTCAAACAAAATTTCCTAGAACAAAATTTTCAAATGTAACTACTAGATTGTGATACAATACACTATTGGGTGAAGTTTGGTTGACTTCTGCGCAGCGGTTTGTGAGTGAACATCAAAATTACATTTCTCGGCCATATCGCATAGATCTCACTGTGAAAAGGCTTAAATGGCTTTTTTGACCTAAGTTTGAGGATTGCGCTCAAATCAAATGTCCTAGAACCAAATTTCCACATGTAACTACTAGATTGTGATAAAATACACTAATGGGTGAAGTTTGGTTGACTTCTGCGCAGCGGTTTGGGAGTTAACATCAAAATTACATTTCTCGGCCATATCGCATAGATCTCACTGTTAAAAGGCTTAAATGACTTTTTTAATTAAGTTTGATGATTGCGCTCAAACAAAATTTCCTAGAACAAAATTTTCAAATGTAACTACTAGATTGTGATACAATACACTATTGGGTGAAGTTTGGTTGACTTCTGCGCAGCGGTTTGGGAGTTAACATCAATATTACATTTCTCGGCCATATCGCATAGATCTCACTGTGAAAAGGCTTAAATGGCTTTTTTGACCTAAGTTTGAGAATTGCGCTCAAATCAAATGTCCTATAACCAAATTTCCACATGTAACTACTAGATTGTGATACAATACACTAATGGGTGAAGTTTGGTTGACTTCTGCGCAGCGGTTTGGGAGTTAACATCAAAATTACATTTCTCGGCCATATCGCATAGATCTCACTGTGAAAAGGCTTAAATGACTTTTTTAATTAAGTTTGATGATTGCGTTCAAACAAAATGTCCTAGAACAAAATTTTTAAATGTAACTACTAGATTGTGATACAATACACTATTGGGTGAAGTTTGGTTGACTTCTGCGCAGCGGTTTGGGAGTTAACATCAAAATTACATTTCTCGGCCATATCGCATAGATCTCACTGTGAAAAGGCTTAAATGGCTTTTTTGACCTAAGTTTGAGGATTGCGCTCAAATCAAATGTCCTAGAACCAAATTTCCACATGTAACTACTAGATTGTGATAAAATACACTAATGGGTGAAGTTTGGTTGACTTCTGCGCAGCGGTTTGGGAGTTAACATCAAAATTACATTTCTCGGCCATATCGCATAGATCTCACTGTGAAAAGGCTTAAATGACTTTTTTAATTAAGTTTGATGATTGCGTTCAAACAAAATGTCCTAGAACAAAATTTTCAAATGTAACTACTAGATTGTGATACAATACACTATTGGGTGAAGTTTGGTTGACTTCTGCGCAGCGGTTTGGGAGTTAACATCAAAATTACATTTCTCGGCCATATCGCATTGATCTCACTGTGAAAAGGCTTAAATGGCTTTTTTGACCTAAGTTTGAGGATTTCGCTCAAATCAAATGTCCTAGAACCAAATTTCCACATGTAACTACTAGATTGTGATACAATACACTAATGGGTGAAGTTTGGTTTACTTCTGCGCAGCGGTTTGGGAGTTAACATCAAAATTACATTTCTCGGCCATATCGCATAGATCTCACTGTGAAAAGGCTTAAATGACTTTTTTAATTAAGTTTGATGATTGCGTTCAAACAAAATGTCCTAGAACAAAGTTTTCAAATGTAACTACTAGATTGTGATACAATACACTATTGGGTGAAGTTTGGTTGACTTCTGCGCAGCGGTTTGGGAGTTAACATCAAAATTACATTTCTCGGCCATATCGCATAGATCTCACTGTGAAAAGGCTTAAATGGCTTTTTTGACCTAAGTTTAATGATTGCGCTCAAACCAAATGTCCTAGAACGAAATTTTCAAATGTAACTACTAGAATGTGATACAATACACTATTGGGTGAAGTTTGGTTGACTTCTGCGCAGCGGTTTGGGAGTTAACATCAAAATTACATTTCTCGGCCATATCGCATAGATCTCACTGTGAAAAGGCTTAAATGGCTTTTTTGACCTAAGTTTGAGGATTGCGCTCAAACAAAATGTCCTAGAACAAAATTTTCAAATGTAACTACTAGATTGTGATACAATACACTATTGGGTGAAGTTTGGTTGACTTCTGCGCAGCGGTTTGGGAGTTAACATCAAAATTACATTTCTCGGCCATATCGCATAGATCTCACTGTGAAAAGGCTTAAATGGCTTTTTTGACCTAAGTTTGAGGATTGCGCTCAAATCAAATGTCCTAGAACCAAATTTCCACATGTAACTACTAGATTCTGATACAATACACTAATGGGTGAAGTTTGGTTTACTTCTGCGCAGCGGTTTGGGAGTTAACATCAAAATTACATTTCTCGGCCATATCGCATAGATCTCACTGTGAAAAGGCTTAAATGGCTTTTTTGACCTAAGTTTGAGGATTGCGCTCAAATCAAATGTCCTAGAACCAAATTTCCACATGTAACTACTAGATTGTGATACAATACACTAATGGGTGAAGTTTGGTTGACTTCTGCGCAGCGGTTTGGGAGTTAACATCAAAATTACATTTCTCGGCCATATCGCATAGATCTCACTGTGTAAAGGCTTAAATGACTTTTTTAATTAAGTTTAATGATTGCGCTCAAACCAAATGTCCTAGAACGAAATTTTCAAATGTAACTACTAGAATGTGATACAATACACTATTGGGTGAAGTTTGGTTGACTTCTGCGCAGCGGTTTGGGAGTTAACATCAAAATTACATTTCTCGGCCATATCGCATAGATCTCACTGTGAAAAGGCTTAAATGGCTTTTTTGACCTAAGTTTGAGGATTGCGCTCAAATCAAATGTCCTAGAACCAAATTTCCACATGTAACTACTAGATTGTGATACAATACACTAATGGGTGAAGTTTGGTTGACTTCTGCGCAGCGGTTTGGGAGTTAACATCAAAATTACATTTCTCGGCCATATCGCATAGATCTCACTGTGAAAAGGCTTAATGACTTTTTTAATTGTTTGATGATTGCTTTCAAACAAAATGTCCTAGAACAAAATTTTCAAATGTAACTACTAGATTGTGATACAATACACTATTGGGTGAAGTTTGGTTGACTTCTGCGCAGCGGTTTGGGAGTTAACATCAAAATTACATTTCTCGGCCATATCGCATAGATCTCACTGTGAAAAGGCTTAAATGACTTTTTTAATTAAGTTTGATGATTGCGTTCAAACAAAATGT
Source organism: Corythoichthys intestinalis (assembly GCF_030265065.1). Lineage (NCBI taxonomy): Eukaryota > Metazoa > Chordata > Actinopteri > Syngnathiformes > Syngnathidae > Corythoichthys > Corythoichthys intestinalis. The sequence continues at coordinate 1,083,031 of NC_080405.1, read as the reverse complement.
CCTAGAACAAAATTTTCAAATGTAACTACTAGATTGTGATACAATACACTATTGGGTGAAGTTTGGTTGACTTCTGCGCAGCGGTTTGGGAGTTAACATCAAAATTACATTTCTCGGCCATATCGCATAGATCTCACTGTGAAAAGGCTTAAATGGCTTTTTTGACCTAAGTTTGAGGATTTCGCTCAAATCAAATGTCCTAGAACCAAATTTCCACATGTAACTACTAGATTGTGATACAATACACTAATGGGTGAAGTTTGGTTTACTTCTGCGCAGCGGTTTGGGAGTTAACATCAAAATTACATTTCTCGGCCATATCGCATAGATCTCACTGTGAAAAGGCTTAAATGACTTTTTTAATTAAGTTTGATGATTGCGTTCAAACAAAATGTCCTAGAACAAAGTTTTCAAATGTAACTACTAGATTGTGATACAATACACTATTGGGTGAAGTTTGGTTGACTTCTGCGCAGCGGTTTGGGAGTTAACATCAAAATTACATTTCTCGGCCATATCGCATAGATCTCACTGTGAAAAGGCTTAAATGGCTTTTTTGACCTAAGTTTAATGATTGCGCTCAAACCAAATGTCCTAGAACGAAATTTTCAAATGTAACTACTAGAATGTGATACAATACACTATTGGGTGAAGTTTGGTTGACTTCTGCGCAGCGGTTTGGGAGTTAACATCAAAATTACATTTCTCGGCCATATCGCATAGATCTCACTGTGAAAAGGCTTAAATGGCTTTTTTGACCTAAGTTTGAGGATTGCGCTCAAACAAAATGTCCTAGAACAAAATTTTCAAATGTAACTACTAGATTGTGATACAATACACTATTGGGTGAAGTTTGGTTGACTTCTGCGCAGCGGTTTGGGAGTTAACATCAAAATTACATTTCTCGGCCATATCGCATAGATCTCACTGTGAAAAGGCTTAAATGGCTTTTTTGACCTAAGTTTGAGTATTTCGCTCAAATCAAATGTCCTAGAACCAAATTTCCACATGTAACTACTAGATTGTGATACAATACACTAATGGGTGAAGTTTGGTTTACTTCTGCGCAGCGGTTTGGGAGTTAACATCAAAATTACATTTCTCGGCCATATCGCATAGATCTCACTGTGAAAAGGCTTAAATGACTTTTTTAATTAAGTTTGATGATTGCGTTCAAACAAAATGTCCTAGAACAAAGTTTTCAAATGTAACTACTAGATTGTGATACAATACACTATTGGGTGAAGTTTGGTTGACTTCTGCGCAGCGGTTTGGGAGTTAACATCAAAATTACATTTCTCGGCCATATCGCATAGATCTCACTGTGAAAAGGCTTAAATGGCTTTTTTGACCTAAGTTTAATGATTGCGCTCAAACCAAATGTCCTAGAACGAAATTTTCAAATGTAACTACTAGAATGTGATACAATACACTATTGGGTGAAGTTTGGTTGACTTCTGCGCAGCGGTTTGGGAGTTAACATCAAAATTACATTTCTCGGCCATATCGCATAGATCTCACTGTGAAAAGGCTTAAATGGCTTTTTTGACCTAAGTTTGAGGATTGCGCTCAAACAAAATGTCCTAGAACAAAATTTTCAAATGTAACTACTAGATTGTGATACAATACACTATTGGGTGAAGTTTGGTTGACTTCTGCGCAGCGGTTTGGGAGTTAACATCAAAATTACATTTCTCGGCCATATCGCATAGATCTCACTGTGAAAAGGCTTAAATGGCTTTTTTGACCTAAGTTTGAGGATTGCGCTCAAATCAAATGTCCTAGAACCAAATTTCCACATGTAACTACTAGATTGTGATACAATACACTAATGGGTGAAGTTTGGTTGACTTCTGCGCAGCGGTTTGGGAGTTAACATCAAAATTACATTTCTCGGCCATATCGCATAGATCTCACTGTGAAAAGGCTTAAATGACTTTTTTAATTAAGTTTAATGATTGCGCTCAAACCAAATGTCCTAGAACGAAATTTTCAAATGTAACTACTAGAATGTGATACAATACACTATTGGGTGAAGTTTGGTTGACTTCTGCGCAGCGGTTTGGGAGTTAACATCAAAATTACATTTCTCGGCCATATCGCATAGATCTCACTGTGAAAAGGCTTAAATGGCTTTTTTGACCTAAGTTTGAGGATTGCGCTCAAATCAAATGTCCTAGAACCAAATTTCCACATGTAACTACTAGATTGTGATACAATACACTAATGGGTGAAGTTTGGTTGACTTCTGCGCAGCGGTTTGGGAGTTAACATCAAAATTACATTTCTCGGCCATATCGCATAGATCTCACTGTGAAAAGGCTTAAATGACTTTTTTAATTAAGTTTGATTATTGCGTTCAAACAAAATGTCCTAGAACAAAATTTTCAAATGTAACTACTAGATTGTGATACAATACACTATTGGGTGAAGTTTGGTTGACTTCTGCGCAGCGGTTTGGGAGTTAACATCAAAATTACATTTCTCGGCCATATCGCATAGATCTCACTGTGAAAAGGCTTAAATGACTTTTTTAATTAAGTTTGATGATTGCGTTCAAACAAAATGTCCTAGAACAAAATTTTCAAATGTAACTACTAGATTGTGATACAATACACTATTGGGTGAAGTTTGGTTGACTTCTGCGCAGCGGTTTGGGAGTTAACATCAAAATTACATTTCTCGGCCATATCGCATAGATCTCACTGTGAAAAGGCTTAAATGGCTTTTTTGACCTAAGTTTAATAATTGCGCTCAAACCAAATGTCCTAGAACGAAATTTTCAAATGTAACTACTAGAATGTGATACAATACACTATTGGGTGAAGTTTGGTTGACTTCTGCGCAGCGGTTTGGGAGTTAACATCAAAATTACATTTCCTGGCCATATCGCATAGATCTCACTGTGAAAAGGCTTAAATGGCTTTTTTGACCTAAGTTTGAGGATTGCGCTCAAATCAAATGTCCTAGAACCAAATTTCCACATGTAACTACTAGATTGTGATACAATACACTAATGGGTGAAGTTTGGTTGACTTCTGCGCAGCGGTTTGGGAGTTAACATCAAAATTACATTTCTCGGCCATATCGCATAGATCTCACTGTTAAAAGGCTTAAATGACTTTTTTAATTAAGTTTGATGATTGCGCTCAAACAAAATTTCCTAGAACAAAATTTTCAAATGTAACTACTAGATTGTGATACAATACACTATTGGGTGAAGTTTGGTTGACTTCTGCGCAGCGGTTTGGGAGTTAACATCAATATTACATTTCTCGGCCATATCGCATAGATCTCACTGTGAAAAGGCTTAAATGGCTTTTTTGACCTAAGTTTGAGAATTGCGCTCAAATCAAATGTCCTATAACCAAATTTCCACATGTAACTACTAGATTGTGATACAATACACTAATGGGTGAAGTTTGGTTGACTTCTGCGCAGCGGTTTGGGAGTTAACATCAAAATTACATTTCTCGGCCATATCGCATAGATCTCACTGTGAAAAGGCTTAAATGACTTTTTTAATTAAGTTTGATGATTGCGTTCAAACAAAATGTCCTAGAACAAAATTTTTAAATGTAACTACTAGATTGTGATACAATACACTATTGGGTGAAGTTTGGTTGACTTCTGCGCAGCGGTTTGGGAGTTAACATCAAAATTACATTTCTCGGCCATATCGCATAGATCTCACTGTTAAAAGGCTTAAATGACTTTTTTAATTAAGTTTGATGATTGCGCTCAAACAAAATTTCCTAGAACAAAATTTTCAAATGTAACTACTAGATTGTGATACAATACACTATTGGGTGAAGTTTGGTTGACTTCTGCGCAGCGGTTTGGGAGTTAACATCAATATTACATTTCTCGGCCATATCGCATAGATCTCACTGTGAAAAGGCTTAAATGGCTTTTTTGACCTAAGTTTGAGAATTGCGCTCAAATCAAATGTCCTATAACCAAATTTCCACATGTAACTACTAGATTGTGATACAATACACTAATGGGTGAAGTTTGGTTGACTTCTGCGCAGCGGTTTGGGAGTTAACATCAAAATTACATTTCTCGGCCATATCGCATAGATCTCACTGTGAAAAGGCTTAAATGACTTTTTTAATTAAGTTTGATGATTGCGTTCAAACAAAATGTCCTAGAACAAAATTTTTAAATGTAACTACTAGATTGTGATACAATACACTATTGGGTGAAGTTTGGTTGACTTCTGCGCAGCGGTTTGGGAGTTAACATCAAAATTACATTTCTCGGCCATATCGCATAGATCTCACTGTGAAAAGGCTTAAATGGCTTTTTTGACCTAAGTTTGAGGATTTCGCTCAAATCAAATGTCCTAGAACCAAATTTCCACATGTAACTACTAGATTGTGATACAATACACTAATGGGTGAAGTTTGGTTTACTTCTGCGCAGCGGTTTGGGAGTTAACATCAAAATTACATTTCTCGGCCATATCGCATAGATCTCACTGTGAAAAGGCTTAAATGACTTTTTTAATTAAGTTTGATGATTGCGTTCAAACAAAATGTCCTAGAACAAAGTTGTCAAATGTAACTACTAGATTGTGATACAATACACTATTGGGTGAAGTTTGGTTGACTTCTGCGCAGCGGTTTGGGAGTTAACATCAAAATTACATTTCTCGGCCATATCGCATAGATCTCACTGTGAAAAGGCTTAAATGGCTTTTTTGACCTAAGTTTAATGATTGCGCTCAAACCAAATGTCCTAGAACGAAATTTTCAAATGTAACTACTAGAATGTGATACAATACACTATTGGGTGAAGTTTGGTTGACTTCAGCGCAGCGGTTTGGGAGTTAACATCAAAATTACATTTCTCGGCCATATCGCATAGATCTCACTGTGAAAAGGCTTAAATGGCTTTTTTGACCTAAGTTTGAGGATTGCGCTCAAACAAAATGTCCTAGAACAAAATTTTCAAATGTAACTACTAGATTGTGATACAATACACTATTGGGTGAAGTTTGGTTGACTTCTGCGCAGCGGTTTGGGAGTTAACATCAAAATTACATTTCTCGGCCATATCGCATAGATCTCACTGTGAAAAGGCTTAAATGGCTTTTTTGACCTAAGTTTGAGGATTGCGCTCAAATCAAATGTCCTAGAACCAAATTTCCACATGTAACTACTAGATTCTGATACAATACACTAATGGGTGAAGTTTGGTTTACTTCTGCGCAGCGGTTTGGGAGTTAACATCAAAATTACATTTCTCGGCCATATCGCATAGATCTCACTGTGAAAAGGCTTAAATGGCTTTTTTGACCTAAGTTTGAGGATTGCGCTCAAATCAAATGTCCTAGAACCAAATTTCCACATGTAACTACTAGATTGTGATACAATACACTAATGGGTGAAGTTTGGTTGACTTCTGCGCAGCGGTTTGGGAGTTAACATCAAAATTACATTTCTCGGCCATATCGCATAGATCTCACTGTGTAAAGGCTTAAATGACTTTTTTAATTAAGTTTAATGATTGCGCTCAAACCAAATGTCCTAGAACGAAATTTTCAAATGTAACTACTAGAATGTGATACAATACACTATTGGGTGAAGTTTGGTTGACTTCTGCGCAGCGGTTTGGGAGTTAACATCAAAATTACATTTCTCGGCCATATCGCATAGATCTCACTGTGAAAAGGCTTAAATGGCTTTTTTGACCTAAGTTTGAGGATTGCGCTCAAATCAAATGTCCTAGAACCAAATTTCCACATGTAACTACTAGATTGTGATACAATACACTAATGGGTGAAGTTTGGTTGACTTCTGCGCAGCGGTTTGGGAGTTAACATCAAAATTACATTTCTCGGCCATATCGCATAGATCTCACTGTGAAAAGGCTTAATGACTTTTTTAATTGTTTGATGATTGCTTTCAAACAAAATGTCCTAGAACAAAATTTTCAAATGTAACTACTAGATTGTGATACAATACACTATTGGGTGAAGTTTGGTTGACTTCTGCGCAGCGGTTTGGGAGTTAACATCAAAATTACATTTCTCGGCCATATCGCATAGATCTCACTGTGAAAAGGCTTAAATGACTTTTTTAATTAAGTTTGATGATTGCGTTCAAACAAAATGTCCTAGAACAAAATTTTCAAATGTAACTACTAGATTGTGATACAATACACTATTGGGTGAAGTTTGGTTGACTTCTGCGCAGCGGTTTGGGAGTTAACATCAAAATTACATTTCTCGGCCATATCGCATAGATCTCACTGTGAAAAGGCTTAAATGGCTTTTTTAATTAAGTTTGATGATTGCGTTCAAACAAAATGTCCTAGAACAAAGTTTTCAAATGTAACTACTAGATTGTGATACAATACACTATTGGGTGAAGTTTGGTTGACTTCTGCGCAGCGGTTTGGGAGTTAACATCAAAATTACATTTCTCGGCCATATCGCATAGATCTCACTGTGAAAAGGCTTAAATGGCTTTTTTGACCTAAGTTTAATGATTGCGCTCAAACCAAATGTCCTAGAACGAAATTTTCAAATGTAACTACTAGAATGTGATACAATACACTATTGGGTGAAGTTTGGTTGACTTCTGCGCAGCGGTTTGGGAGTTAACATCAAAATTACATTTCTCGGCCATATCGCATAGATCTCACTGTGAAAAGGCTTAAATGGCTTTTTTGACCTAAGTTTGAGGATTGCGCTCAAACAAAATGTCCTAGAACAAAATTTTCAAATGTAACTACTAGATTGTGATACAATACACTATTGGGTGAAGTTTGGTTGACTTCTGCGCAGCGGTTTGGGAGTTAACATCAAAATTACATTTCTCGGCCATATCGCATAGATCTCACTGTGAAAAGGCTTAAATGGCTTTTTTGACCTAAGTTTGAGGATTGCGCTCAAATCAAATGTCCTAGAACCAAATTTCCACATGTAACTACTAGATTGTGATACAATACACTAATGGGTGAAGTTTGGTTGACTTCTGCGCAGCGGTTTGGGAGTTAACATCAAAATTACATTTCTCGGCCATATCGCATAGATCTCACTGTGAAAAGGCTTAAATGACTTTTTTAATTAAGTTTAATGATTGCGCTCAAACCAAATGTCCTAGAACGAAATTTTAAAATGTAACTACTAGAATGTGATACAATACACTATTGGGTGAAGTTTGGTTGACTTCTGCGCAGCGGTTTGGGAGTTAACATCAAAATTACATTTCTCGGCCATATCGCATAGATCTCACTGTGAAAAGGCTTAAATGGCTTTTTTGACCTAAGTTTGAGGATTGCGCTCAAATCAAATGTCCTAGAACCAAATTTCCACATGTAACTACTAGATTGTGATACAATACACTAATGGGTGAAGTTTGGTTGACTTCTGCGCAGCGGTTTGGGAGTTAACATCAAAATTACATTTCTCGGCCATATCGCATAGATCTCACTGTGAAAAGGCTTAAATGACTTTTTTAATTAAGTTTGATTATTGCGTTCAAACAAAATGTCCTAGAACAAAATTTTCAAATGTAACTACTAGATTGTGATACAATACACTATTGGGTGAAGTTTGGTTGACTTCTGCGCAGCGGTTTGGGAGTTAACATCAAAATTACATTTCTCGGCCATATCGCATAGATCTCACTGTGAAAAGGCTTAAATGACTTTTTTAATTAAGTTTGATGATTGCGTTCAAACAAAATGTCCTAGAACAAAATTTTCAAATGTAACTACTAGATTGTGATACAATACACTATTGGGTGAAGTTTGGTTGACTTCTGCGCAGCGGTTTGGGAGTTAACATCAAAATTACATTTCTCGGCCATATCGCATAGATCTCACTGTGAAAAGGCTTAAATGGCTTTTTTGACCTAAGTTTAATAATTGCGCTCAAACCAAATGTCCTAGAACGAAATTTTCAAATGTAACTACTAGAATGTGATACAATACACTATTGGGTGAAGTTTGGTTGACTTCTGCGCAGCGGTTTGGGAGTTAACATCAAAATTACATTTCCTGGCCATATCGCATAGATCTCACTGTGAAAAGGCTTAAATGGCTTTTTTGACCTAAGTTTGAGGATTGCGCTCAAATCAAATGTCCTAGAACCAAATTTCCACATGTAACTACTAGATTGTCATACAATACACTAATGGGTGAAGTTTGGTTGACTTCTGCGCAGCGGTTTGGGAGTTAACATCAAAATTACATTTCTCGGCCATATCGCATAGATCTCACTGTGAAAAGGCTTAATGACTTTTTTAAATAAGTTTGATGATTGCTTTCAAACAAAATGTCCTAGAACAAAATTTTCAAATGTAACTACTAGATTGTGATACAATACACTATTGGGTGAAGTTTGGTTGACTTCTGCGCAGCGGTTTGGGAGTTAACATCAAAATTACATTTCTCGGCCATATCGCATAGATCTCACTGTGAAAAGGCTTAAATGACTTTTTTAATTAAGTTTGATGATTGCGTTCAAACAAAATGTCCTAAAACAAAATTTTCAAATGTAACTACTAGATTGTGATACAATACACTATTGGGTGAAGTTTGGTTGACTTCTGCGCAGCGGTTTGGGAGTTAACATCAAAATTACATTTCTCGGCCATATCGCATAGATCTCACTGTGAAAAGGCTTAAATGGCTTTTTTGACCTAAGTTTGAGGATTTCGCTCAAATCAAATGTCCTAGAACCAAATTTCCACATGTAACTACTAGATTGTGATACAATACACTAATGGGTGAAGTTTGGTTTACTTCTGCGCAGCGGTTTGGGAGTTAACATCAAAATTACATTTCTCGGCCATATCGCATAGATCTCACTGTGAAAAGGCTTAAATGACTTTTTTAATTAAGTTTGATGATTGCGTTCAAACAAAATGTCCTAGAACAAAGTTTTCAAATGTAACTACTAGATTGTGATACAATACACTATTGGGTGAAGTTTGGTTGACTTCTGCGCAGCGGTTTGGGAGTTAACATCAAAATTACATTTCTCGGCCATATCGCATAGATCTCACTGTGAAAAGGCTTAAATGGCTTTTTTGACCTAAGTTTAATGATTGCGCTCAAACCAAATGTCCTAGAACGAAATTTTCAAATGTAACTACTAGAATGTGATACAATACACTATTGGGTGAAGTTTGGTTGACTTCTGCGCAGCGGTTTGGGAGTTAACATCAAAATTACATTTCTCGGCCATATCGCATAGATCTCACTGTGAAAAGGCTTAAATGGCTTTTTTGACCTAAGTTTGAGGATTGCGCTCAAACAAAATGTCCTAGAACAAAATTTTCAAATGTAACTACTAGATTGTGATACAATACACTATTGGGTGAAGTTTGGTTGACTTCTGCGCAGCGGTTTGGGAGTTAACATCAAAATTACATTTCTCGGCCATATCGCATAGATCTCACTGTGAAAAGGCTTAAATGACTTTTTTAATTAAGTTTGATGATTGTGTTCAAACAAAATGTCCTAGAACAAAATTTTCAAATGTAACTACTAGATTGTGATACAATACACTATTGGGTGAAGTTTGGTTGACTTCTGCGCAGCGGTTTGGGAGTTAACATCAAAATTACATTTCTCGGCCATATCGCATAGATCTCACTGTGAAAAGGCTTAAATGGCTTTTTTGACCTAAGTTTGAGGATTGCGCTCAAATCAAATGTCCTAGAACCAAATTTCCACATGTAACTACTAGATTCTGATACAATACACTAATGGGTGAAGTTTGGTTTACTTCTGCGCAGCGGTTTGGGAGTTAACATCAAAATTACATTTCTCGGCCATATCGCATAGATCTCACTGTGAAAAGGCTTAAATGGCTTTTTTGACATAAGTTTAATAATTGCGCTCAAACCAAATGTCGTAGAACGAAATTTTCAAATGTAACTACTAGAATGTGATACAATACACTATTGGGTGAAGTTTGGTTGACTTCTGCGCAGCGGTTTGGGAGTTAACATCAAAATTACATTTCTCGGCCATATCGCATAGATCTCACTGTGAAAAGGCTTAAATGGCTTTTTTGACCTAAGTTTGAGGATTGCGCTCAAATCAAATGTCCTAGAACCAAATTTCCACATGTAACTACTAGATTGTGATACAATACACTAATGGGTGAAGTTTGGTTGACTTCTGCGCAGCGGTTTGGGAGTTAACATCAAAATTACATTTCTCGGCCATATCGCATAGATCTCACTGTGAAAAGGCTTAAATGACTTTTTTAATTAAGTTTAATGATTGCGCTCAAACCAAATGTCCTAGAACGAAATTTTCAAATGTAACTACTAGAATGTGATACAATACACTATTGGGTGAAGTTTGGTTGACTTCTGCGCAGCGGTTTGGGAGTTAACATCAAAATTACATTTCTCGGCCATATCGCATAGATCTCACTGTGAAAAGGCTTAAATGACTTTTTTAATTAAGTTTGATGATTGCGTTCAAACAAAATGTCCTAGAACAAAATTTTCAAATGTAACTACTAGATTGTGATACAATACACTATTGGGTGAAGTTTGGTTGACTTCTGCGCAGCGGTTTGGGAGTTAACATCAAAATTACATTTCTCGGCCATATCGCATAGATCTCACTGTGAAAAGGCTTAAATGACTTTTTTAATTAAGTTTGATGATTGCGTTCAAACAAAATGTCCTAGAACAAAATTTTCAAATGTAACTACTAGAATGTGATACAATACACTATTGGGTGAAGTTTGGTTGACTTCTGCGCAGCGGTTTGGGAGTTAACATCAAAATTACATTTCTCGGCCATATCGCATAGATCTCACTGTGAAAAGGCTTAAATGGCTTTTTTGACCTAAGTTTGAGGATTGCGCTCAAACAAAATGTCCTAGAACAAAATTTTCAAATGTAACTACTAGATTGTGATACAATACACTATTGGGTGAAGTTTGGTTGACTTCTGCGCAGCGGTTTGGGAGTTAACATCAAAATTACATTTCTCGGCCATATCGCATAGATCTCACTGTGAAAAGGCTTAAATGGCTTTTTTGACCTAAGTTTGAGGATTGCGCTCAAATCAAATGTCCTAGAACCAAATTTCTACATGTAACTACTAGATTGTGATACAATACACTAATGGGTGAAGTTTGGTTTACTTCTGCGCAGCGGTTTGGGAGTTAACATCAAAATTACATTTCTCGGCCATATCGCATAGATCTCACTGTGAAAAGGCTTAAATGGCTTTTTTGACCTAAGTTTGAGGATTGCGCTCAAATCAAATGTCCTAGAACCAAATTTCCACATGTAACTACTAGATTGTGATACAATACACTAATGGGTGAAGTTTGGTTGACTTCTGCGCAGCGGTTTGGGAGTTAACATCAAAATTACATTTCTCGGCCATATCGCATAGATCTCACTGTGAAAAGGCTTAAATGACTTTTTTAATTAAGTTTGATGATTGCGTTCAAACAAAATGTCCTAGAACAAAGTTTTCAAATGTAACTACTAGATTGTGATACAATACACTATTGGGTGAAGTTTGGTTGACTTCTGCGCAGCGGTTTGGGAGTTAACATCAAAATTACATTTCTCGGCCATATCGCATAGATCTCACTGTGAAAAGGCTTAAATGGCTTTTTTGACCTAAGTTTAATGATTGCGCTCAAACCAAATGTCCTAGAACGAAATTTTCAAATGTAACTACTAGAATGTGATACAATACACTATTGGGTGAAGTTTGGTTGACTTCTGCGCAGCGGTTTGGGAGTTAACATCAAAATTACATTTCTCGGCCATATCGCATAGATCTCACTGTGAAAAGGCTTAAATGGCTTTTTTGACCTAAGTTTGAGGATTGCGCTCAAACAAAATGTCCTAGAACAAAATTTTCAAATGTAACTACTAGATTGTGATACAATACACTATTGGGTGAAGTTTGGTTGACTTCTGCGCAGCGGTTTGGGAGTTAACATCAAAATTACATTTCTCGGCCATATCGCATAGATCTCACTGTGAAAAGGCTTAAATGACTTTTTTAATTAAGTTTGATGATTGTGTTCAAACAAAATGTCCTAGAACAAAATTTTCAAATGTAACTACTAGATTGTGATACAATACACTATTGGGTGAAGTTTGGTTGACTTCTGCGCAGCGGTTTGGGAGTTAACATCAAAATTACATTTCTCGGCCATATCGCATAGATCTCACTGTGAAAAGGCTTAAATGGCTTTTTTGACCTAAGTTTGAGGATTGCGCTCAAATCAAATGTCCTAGAACCAAATTTCCACATGTAACTACTAGATTCTGATACAATACACTAATGGGTGAAGTTTGGTTTACTTCTGCGCAGCGGTTTGGGAGTTAACATCAAAATTACATTTCTCGGCCATATCGCATAGATCTCACTGTGAAAAGGCTTAAATGGCTTTTTTGACATAAGTTTAATAATTGCGCTCAAACCAAATGTCGTAGAACGAAATTTTCAAATGTAACTACTAGAAGGTGATACAATACACTATTGGGTGAAGTTTGGTTGACTTCTGCGCAGCGGTTTGGGAGTTAACATCAAAATTACATTTCTCGGCCATATCGCATAGATCTCACTGTGAAAAGGCTTAAATGGCTTTTTTGACCTAAGTTTGAGGATTACGCTCAAATCAAATGTCCTAGAACCAAATTTCCACATGTAACTACTAGATTGTGATACAATACACTAATGGGTGAAGTTTGGTTGACTTCTGCGCAGCGGTTTGGGAGTTAACATCAAAATTACATTTCTCGGCCATATCGCATAGATCTCACTGTGAAAAGGCTTAAATGACTTTTTTAATTAAGTTTAATGATTGCGCTCAAACCAAATGTCCTAGAACGAAATTTTCAAATGTAACTACTAGAATGTGATACAATACACTATTGGGTGAAGTTTGGTTGACTTCTGCGCAGCGGTTTGGGAGTTAACATCAAAATTACATTTCTCGGCCATATCGCATAGATCTCACTGTGAAAAGGCTTAAATGGCTTTTTTGACCTAAGTTTGAGGATTGCGCTCAAATCAAATGTCCTAGAACCAAATTTCTACATGTAACTACTAGATTGTGATACAATACACTAATGGGTGAAGTTTGGTTGACTTCTGCGCAGCGGTTTGGGAGTTAACATCAAAATTACATTTCTCGGCCATATCGCATAGATCTCACTGTGAAAAGGCTTAAATGACTTTTTTAATTAAGTTTGATGATTGCTTTCAAACAAAATGTCCTAGAACAAAATTTTCAAATGTAACTACTAGATTGTGATACAATACACTATTGGGTGAAGTTTGGTTGACTTCTGCGCAGCGGTTTGGGAGTTAACATCAAAATTACATTTCTCGGCCATATCGCATAGATCTCACTGTGAAAAGGCTTAAATGACTTTTTTAATTAAATTTGATGATTGCGTTCAAACAAAATGTCCTAGAACAAAATTTTCAAATGTAACTACTAGATTGTGATACAATACACTATTGGGTGAAGTTTGGTTGACTTCTGCGCAGCGGTTTGGGAGTTAACATCAAAATTACATTTCTCGGCCATATCGCATAGATCTCACTGTGAAAAGGCTTAAATGGCTTTTTTTAATTAAGTTTGAAGATTGCGCTCAAATCAAATGTCCTAGAACTAAATTTCCAAATGTAACTACTAGATTGTGATAAAATACACTATTGGGTGAAGTTTGGTTGACTTCTGCGCAGCGGTTTGGGAGTTAACATCAAAATTCCATTTCTCGGCCATATCGCATAGATCTCACTGTGAAAAGGCTTAAATGGCTTTTTTGACCTAAGTTTGAGGATTGCGCTCAAATCAAATGTCCTATAACCAAATTTCCACATGTAACTACTAGATTGTGATACAATACACTAATGGGTGAAGTTTGGTTGACTTCTGCGCAGCGGTTTGGGAGTTAACATCAAAATTACATTTCTCGGCCATATCGCATAGATCTCACTGTGAAAAGGCTTAAATGGCTTTTTTGACCTAAGTTTAATAATTGCGCTCAAACCAAATGTCCTAGAACGAAATTTTAAAATGTAACTACTAGAATGTGATACAATACACTATTGGGTGAAGTTTGGTTGACTTCTGCGCAGCGGTTTGGGAGTTAACATCAAAATTACATTTCTCGGCCATATCGCATAGATCTCACTGTGAAAAGGCTTAAATGGCTTTTTTGACCTAAGTTTGAGGATTGCGCTCAAATCAAATGTCCTAGAACCAAATTTCCACATGTAACTACTAGATTGTGATACAATACACTAATGGTTGAAGTTTGGTTGACTTCTGCGCAGCGGTTTGGGAGTGAACATCAAAATTACATTTCTCGGCCATATCGCATAGATCTCACTGTGAAAAGGCTTAAATGACTTTTTTTAATTAAGTTTGAAGATTGCGCTCAAATCAAATGTCCTAGAACTAAATTTCCAAATGTAACTACTAGATTGTGATAAAATACACTATTGGGTGAAGTTTTGTTGACTTCTGCGCAGCGGTTTGGGAGTTAACATCAAAATTACAATTCTCGGCCATATCGCATAGATCTCACTGTGAAAAGGCTTAAATGGCTTTTTTGACCTAAGTTTGAGGATTGCGCTCAAATCAAATGTCCTATAACCAAATTTCCACATATAACTACTAGATTGTGATACAATACACTAATGGGTGAAGTTTGGTTGACTTCTGCGCAGCGGTTTGGGAGTTAACATCAAAATTACATTTCTCGGCCATATCGCATAGATCTCACTGTGAAAAGGCTTAAATGACTTTTTTAATTAAGTTTGATGATTGCGTTCAAACAAAATGTCCTAGAACAAATTTTTTTAAATGTAACTACTAGATTGTGATACAATACACTATTGGGTGAAGTTTGGTTGACTTCTGCGCAGCGGTTTGGGAGTTAACATCAAAATTACACTTCTCGGCCATATCGCATAGATCTCACTGTGAAAAGGCTTAAATGGCTTTTTTGACCTAAGTTTGAGGATTGCGCTCAAATCAAATGTCCTAGAACCAAATTTCCACATGTAACTACTAGATTGTGATACAATACACTAATGGGTGAAGTTTGGTTTACTTCTGCGCAGCGGTTTGGGAGTTAACATCAAAATTACATTTCTCGGCCATATCGCATAGATCTCACTGTGAAAAGGCTTAAATGGCTTTTTTGACCTAAGTTTAATGATTGCGCTCAAATCAAATGTCCTAGAACCAAATTTCCACATGTAACTACTAGATTGTGATACAATACACTAATGGGTGAAGTTTGGTTGACTTCTGCGCAGCGGTTTGGGAGTTAACATCAAAATTACATTTCTCGGCCATATCGCATAGATCTCACTGTGAAAAGGCTTAAATGGCTTTTTTGACCTAAGTTTGAGGATTGCGCTCAAATCAAATGTCCTAGAACCAAATTTCCACATGTAACTACTAGATTGTGATACAATACACTAATGGGTGAAGTTTGGTTGACTTCTGCGCAGCGGTTTGGGAGTTAACATCAAAATTACATTTCTCGGCCATATCGCATAGATCTCACTGTGAAAAGGCTTAAATGGCTTTTTTTAATTAAGTTTGAAGATTGCGCTCAAATCAAATGTCCTAGAACTAAATTTCCAAATGTAACTACTAGATTGTGATAAAATACACTATTGGGTGAAGTTTGGTTGACTTCTGCGCAGCGGTTTGGGAGTTAACATCAAAATTCCATTTCTCGGCCATATCGCATAGATCTCACTGTGAAAAGGCTTAAATGGCTTTTTTGACCTAAGTTTGAGGATTGCGCTCAAATCAAATGTCCTATAACCAAATTTCCACATGTAACTACTAGATTGTGATACAATACACTAATGGGTGAAGTTTGGTTGACTTCTGCGCAGCGGTTTGGGAGTTAACATCAAAATTACATTTCTCGGCCATATCGCATAGATCTCACTGTGAAAAGGCTTAAATGACTTTTTTAATTAAGTTTGATGATTGCGTTCAAACAAAATGTCCTAGAACAAAATTTTTAAATGTAACTACTAGATTGTGATACAATACACTATTGGGTGAAGTTTGGTTGACTTCTGCGCAGCGGTTTGGGAGTTAACATCAAAATTACATTTCTCGGCCATATCGCATAGATCTCACTGTGAAAAGGCTTAAATGGCTTCTTTGACCTAAGTTTGAGGATTGCGCTCAAATCAAATGTCCTATAACCAAATTTCCACATATAACTACTAGATTGTGATACAATACACTAATGGGTGAAGTTTGGTTGACTTCTGCGCAGCGGTTTGGGAGTTAACATCAAAATTACATTTCTCGGCCATATCGCATAGATCTCACTGTGAAAAGGCTTAAATGACTTTTTTAATTAAGTTTGATGATTGCGTTCAAACAAAATGTCCTAGAACAAAATTTTTTAAATGTAACTACTAGATTGTGATACAATACACTAATGGGTGAAGTTTGGTTGACTTCTGCGCAGCGGTTTGGGAGTTAACATCAAAATTACATTTCTCGGCCATATCGCATAGATCTCACTGTGAAAAGGCTTAAATGGCTTTTTTTAATTAAGTTTGAAGATTGCGCTCAAATCAAATGTCCTAGAACTAAATTTCCAAATGTAACTACTAGATTGTGATAAAATACACTATTGGGTGAAGTTTGGTTGACTTCTGCGCAGCGGTTTGGGAGTTAACATCAAAATTCCATTTCTCGGCCATATCGCATAGATCTCACTGTGAAAAGGCTTAAATGGCTTTTTTGACCTAAGTTTGAGGATTGCGCTCAAATCAAATGTCCTATAACCAAATTTCCACATGTAACTACTAGATTGTGATACAATACACTAATGGGTGAAGTTTGGTTGACTTCTGCGCAGCGGTTTGGGAGTTAACATCAAAATTACATTTCTCGGCCATATCGCATAGATCTCACTGTGAAAAGGCTTAAATGACTTTTTTAATTAAGTTTGATGATTGCGTTCAAACAAAATGTCCTAGAACAAAATTTTTAAATGTAACTACTAGATTGTGATAAAATACACTATTGGGTGAAGTTTGGTTGACTTCTGCGCAGCGGTTTGGGAGTTAACATCAAAATTCCATTTCTCGGCCATATCGCATAGATCTCACTGTGAAAAGGCTTAAATGGCTTTTTTGACCTAAGTTTGAGGATTGCGCTCAAATCAAATGTCCTAGAACCAAATTTCCACATGTAACTACTAGATTGTGATACAATACACTTATGGGTGAAGTTTGGTTGACTTCTGCGCAGCGGTTTGGGAGTTAACATCAAAATTACATTTCTCGGCCATATCGCATAGATCTCACTGTGAAAAGGCTTAAATGACTTTTTTAATTAAGTTTAATGATTGCGCTCAAACAAAATGTCCTAGAACAAAATTTTCAAATGTAACTACTAGATTGTGATACAATACACTATTGGGTGAAGTTTGGTTGACTTCTGCGCAGCGGTTTGGGAGTTAACATCAAAATTACATTTCTCGGCCATATCACATAGATCTCACTGTGAAAAGGCTTAAATGGCTTTTTTTGACCTAAGTTTGAGGATTGCGCTCAAATCAAATTTCCTAGAACCAAATTTCCACATGTAACTACTAGATTGTGATACAATACACTTATGGGTGAAGTTTGGTTGACTTCTGCGCAGCGGTTTGGGAGTTAACATCAAAATTACATTTCTCGGCCATATCGCATAGATCTCACTGTGAAAAGGCTTAAATGACTTTTTTAATTAAGTTTGATGATTGCGCTCAAACAAAATGTCCTAGAACAAAATTTTCAAATGTAACTACTAGATTGTGATACAATACACTATTGGGTGAAGTTTGGTTGACTTCTGCGCAGCGGTTTGGGAGTTAACATCAAAATTACATTTCTCGGCCATATCGCATAGATCTCACTGTGAAAAGGCTTAAATGGCTTTTTTGACCTAAGTTTGAGGATTGCGCTCAAATCAAATTTCCTAGAACCAAATTTCCACATGTAACTACTAGATTGTGATACAATACACTAATGGTTGAAGTTTGGTTGACTTCTGCGCAGCGGTTTGGGAGTGAACATCAAAATTACATTTCTCGGCCATATCGCATAGATCTCACTGTGAAAAGGCTTAAATGAATTTTTTTAATTAAGTTTGAAGATTGCGCTCAAATCAAATGTCCTAGAACTAAATTTCCAAATGTAACTACTAGATTGTGATAAAATACACTATTGGGTGAAGTTTGGTTGACTTCTGCGCAGCGGTTTTGGAGTTAACATCAAAATTACATTTCTCGGCCATATCGCATAGATCTCACTGTGAAAAGGCTTAAATGACTTTTTTAATTAAGTTTAATGATTGCGCTCAAACCAAATGTCCTAGAACGAAATTTTCAAATGTAACTACTAGAATGTGATACAATACACTATTGGGTGAAGTTTAGTTGACTTCTGCGCAGCGGTTTGGGAGTTAACATCAAAATTACATTTCTCGGCCATATCGCATAGAACTCACTGTGAAAAGGCTTAAATGACTTTTTTAATTAAGTTTAATGATTGCGCTCAAACCAAATGTCCTAGAACGAAATTTTCAAATGTAACTACTAGAATGTGATACAATACACTATTGGGTGAAGTTTGGTTTACTTCTGCGCAGCGGTTTGGGAGTTAACATCAAAATTACATTTCTCGGCCATATCGCATAGATCTCACTGTGAAAAGGCTTAAATGGCTATTTTGACCTAAGTTTGAGGATTGCGCTCAAACAAAATATCCTAGAACAAAATTTTCAAATGTAACTACTAGATTGTGATACAATACACTATTGGGTGAAGTTTGGTTGACTTCTGCGCAGCGGTTTGGGAGTTAACATCAAAATTACATTTCTCGGCCATATCGCATAGATCTCACTGTGAAAAGGCTTAAATGGCTTTTTTGACCTAAGTTTGAGGATTGCGCTCAAACAAAATGTCCTAGAACAAAATTTTCAAATGTAACTACTAGATTGTGATACAATACACTATTGGGTGAAGTTTGGTTGACTTCTGCGCAGCGGTTTGGGAGTTAACATCAAAATTACATTTCTCGGCCATATCGCATAGATCTCACTGTGAAAAGGCTTAAATGGCTTTTTTGACCTAAGTTTGAGGATTGCGCTCAAATCAAATGTCCTAGAACCAAATTTCCACATGTAACTACTAGATTGTGATACAATACACTAATGGTTGAAGTTTGGTTGACTTCTGCGCAGCGGTTTGGGAGTGAACATCAAAATTACATTTCTCGGCCATATCGCATAGATCTCACTGTGAAAAGGCTTAAATGACTTTTTTTAATTAAGTTTGAAGATTGCGCTCAAATCAAATGTCCTAGAACTAAATTTCCAAATGTAACTACTAGATTGTGATAAAATACACTATTGGGTGAAGTGTTGTTGACTTCTGCGCAGCGGTTTGGGAGTTAACATCAAAATTACAATTCTCGGCCATATCGCATAGATCTCACTGTGAAAAGGCTTAAATGGCTTTTTTGACCTAAGTTTGAGGATTGCGCTCAAATCAAATGTCCTATAACCAAATTTCCACATATAACTACTAGATTGTGATACAATACACTAATGGGTGAAGTTTGGTTGACTTCTGCGCAGCGGTTTGGGAGTTAACATCAAAATTACATTTCTCGGCCATATCGCATAGATCTCACTGTGAAAAGGCTTAAATGACTTTTTTAATTAAGTTTGATGATTGCGTTCAAACAAAATGTCCTAGAACAAAATTTTTTAAATGTAACTACTAGATTGTGATACAATACACTATTGGGTGAAGTTTGGTTGACTTCTGCGCAGCGGTTTGGGAGTTAACATCAAAATTACACTTCTCGGCCATATCGCATAGATCTCACTGTGAAAAGGCTTAAATGGCTTTTTTGACCTAAGTTTGAGGATTGCGCTCAAATCAAATGTCCTAGAACCAAATTTCCACATGTAACTACTAGATTGTGATACAATACACTAATGGGTGAAGTTTGGTTGACTTCTGCGCAGCGGTTTGGGAGTTAACATCAAAATTACATTTCTCGGCCATATCGCATAGATCTCACTGTGAAAAGGCTTAAATGGCTTTTTTGACCTAAGTTTAATGATTGCGCTCAAATCAAATGTCCTAGAACCAAATTTCCACATGTAACTACTAGATTGTGATACAATACACTAATGGGTGAAGTTTGGTTGACTTCTGCGCAGCGGTTTGGGAGTTAACATCAAAATTACATTTCTCGGCCATATCGCATAGATCTCACTGTGAAAAGGCTTAAATGGCTTTTTTGACCTAAGTTTGAGGATTGCGCTCAAATCAAATGTCCTAGAACCAAATTTCCACATGTAACTACTAGATTGTGATACAATACACTAATGGGTGAAGTTTGGTTGACTTCTGCGCAGCGGTTTGGGAGTTAACATCAAAATTACATTTCTCGGCCATATCGCATAGATCTCACTGTGAAAAGGCTTAAATGGCTTTTTTTAATTAAGTTTGAAGATTGCGCTCAAATCAAATGTCCTAGAACTAAATTTCCAAATGTAACTACTAGATTGTGATAAAATACACTATTGGGTGAAGTTTGGTTGACTTCTGCGCAGCGGTTTGGGAGTTAACATCAAAATTCCATTTCTCGGCCATATCGCATAGATCTCACTGTGAAAAGGCTTAAATGGCTTTTTTGACCTAAGTTTGAGGATTGCGCTCAAATCAAATGTCCTATAACCAAATTTCCACATGTAACTACTAGATTGTGATACAATACACTAATGGGTGAAGTTTGGTTGACTTCTGCGCAGCGGTTTGGGAGTTAACATCAAAATTACATTTCTCGGCCATATCGCATAGATCTCACTGTGAAAAGGCTTAAATGACTTTTTTAATTAAGTTTGATGATTGCGTTCAAACAAAATGTCCTAGAACAAAATTTTTAAATGTAACTTCTAGATTGTGATACAATACACTATTGGGTGAAGTTTGGTTGACTTCTGCGCAGCGGTTTGGGAGTTAACATCAAAATTACATTTCTCGGCCATATCGCATAGATCTCACTGTGAAAAGGCTTAAATGGCTTTTTTGACCTAAGTTTGAGGATTGCGCTCAAATCAAATGTCCTATAACCAAATTTCCACATATAACTACTAGATTGTGATACAATACACTAATGGGTGAAGTTTGGTTGACTTCTGCGCAGCGGTTTGGGAGTTAACATCAAAATTACATTTCTCGGCCATATCGCATAGATCTCACTGTGAAAAGGCTTAAATGACTTTTTTAATTAAGTTTGATGATTGCGTTCAAACAAAATGTCCTAGAACAAAATTTTTTAAATGTAACTACTAGATTGTGATACAATACACTATTGGGTGAAGTTTGGTTGACTTCTGCGCAGCGGTTTGGGAGTTAACATCAAAATTACACTTCTCGGCCATATCGCATAGATCTCACTGTGAAAAGGCTTAAATGGCTTTTTTGACCTAAGTTTGAGGATTGCGCTCAAATCAAATGTCCTAGAACCAAATTTCCACATGTAACTACTAGATTGTGATACAATACACTAATGGGTGAAGTTTGGTTGACTTCTGCGCAGCGGTTTGGGAGTTAACATCAAAATTACATTTCTCGGCCATATCGCATAGATCTCACTGTGAAAAGGCTTAAATGACTTTTTTAATTAAGTTTGATGATTGCGTTCAAACAAAATGTCCTAGAACAAAATTTTTTAAATGTAACTACTAGATTGTGATACAATACACTATTGGGTGAAGTTTGGTTGACTTCTGCGCAGCGGTTTGGGAGTTAACATCAAAATTACACTTCTCGGCCATATCGCATAGATCTCACTGTGAAAAGGCTTAAATGGCTTTTTTGACCTAAGTTTGAGGATTGCGCTCAAATCAAATGTCCTAGAACCAAATTTCCACATGTAACTACTAGATTGTGATACAATACACTAATGGGTGAAGTTTGGTTTACTTCTGCGCAGCGGTTTGGGAGTTAACATCAAAATTACATTTCTCGGCCATATCGCATAGATCTCACTGTGAAAAGGCTTAAATGGCTTTTTTGACCTAAGTTTAATGATTGCGCTCAAATCAAATGTCCTAGAACCAAATTTCCACATGTAACTACTAGATTGTGATACAATACACTAATGGGTGAAGTTTGGTTGACTTCTGCGCAGCGGTTTGGGAGTTAACATCAAAATTACATTTCTCGGCCATATCGCATAGATCTCACTGTGAAAAGGCTTAAATGGCTTTTTTGACCTAAGTTTGAGGATTGCGCTCAAATCAAATGTCCTAGAACCAAATTTCAACATGTAACTACTAGATTGTGATACAATACACTAATGGGTGAAGTTTGGTTGACTTCTGCGCAGCGGTTTGGGAGTTAACATCAAAATTACATTTCTCGGCCATATCGCATAGATCTCACTGTGAAAAGGCTTAAATGGCTTTTTTTAATTAAGTTTGAAGATTGCGCTCAAATCAAATGTCCTAGAACTAAATTTCCAAATGTAACTACTAGATTGTGATAAAATACACTATTGGGTGAAGTTTGGTTGACTTCTGCGCAGCGGTTTGGGAGTTAACATCAAAATTCCATTTCTCGGCCATATCGCATAGATCTCACTGTGAAAAGGCTTAAATGGCTTTTTTGACCTAAGTTTGAGGATTGCGCTCAAATCAAATGTCCTATAACCAAATTTCCACATGTAACTACTAGATTGTGATACAATACACTAATGGGTGAAGTTTGGTTGACTTCTGCGCAGCGGTTTGGGAGTTAACATCAAAATTACATTTCTCGGCCATATCGCATAGATCTCACTGTGAAAAGGCTTAAATGACTTTTTTAATTAAGTTTGATGATTGCGTTCAAACAAAATGTCCTAGAACAAAATTTTTGAATGTAACTACTAGATTGTGATACAATACACTATTGGGTGAAGTTTGGTTGACTTCTGCGCAGCGGTTTGGGAGTTAACATCAAAATTACATTTCTCGGCCATATCGCATAGATCTCACTGTGAAAAGGCTTAAATGGCTTTTTTGACCTAAGTTTGAGGATTGCGCTCAAATCAAATGTCCTAGAACCAAATTTCCACATGTAACTAATAGATTGTGATACAATACACTAATGGGTGAAGTTTGGTTGACTTCTGCGCAGCGGTTTGGGAGTTAACATCAAAATTACATTTCTCGGCCATATCGCATAGATCTCACTGTGAAAAGGCTTAAATGGCTTTTTTGACCTAAGTTTGAGGATTGCGCTCAAATCAAATGTCCTAGAACCAAATTTCCACATGTAACTACTAGATTGTGATACAATACACTAATGGGTGAAGTTTGGTTGACTTCTGCGCAGCGGTTTGGGAGTTAACATCAAAATTACATTTCTCGGCCATATCGCATAGATCTCACTGTGAAAAGGCTTAAATGGCTTTTTTTAATTAAGTTTGAAGATTGCGCTCAAATCAAATGTCCTAGAACTAAATTTCCAAATGTAACTACTAGATTGTGATAAAATACACTATTGGGTGAAGTTTGGTTGACTTCTGCGCAGCGGTTTGGGAGTTAACATCAAAATTCCATTTCTCGGCCATATCGCATAGATCTCACTGTGAAAAGGCTTAAATGGCTTTTTTGACCTAAGTTTGAGGATTGCGCTCAAATCAAATGTCCTATAACCAAATTTCCACATGTAACTACTAGATTGTGATACAATACACTAATGGGTGAAGTTTGGTTGACTTCTGCGCAGCGGTTTGGGAGTTAACATCAAAATTACATTTCTCGGCCATATCGCATAGATCTCACTGTGAAAAGGCTTAAATGACTTTTTTAATTAAGTTTGATGATTGCGTTCAAACAAAATGTCCTAGAACAAAATTTTTAAATGTAACTACTAGATTGTGATAAAATACACTATTGGGTGAAGTTTGGTTGACTTCTGCGCAGCGGTTTGGGAGTTAACATCAAAATTCCATTTCTCGGCCATATCGCATAGATCTCACTGTGAAAAGGCTTAAATGGCTTTTTTGACCTAAGTTTGAGGATTGCGCTCAAATCAAATTTCCTAGAACCAAATTTCCACATGTAACTACTAGATTGTGATACAATACACTTATGGGTGAAGTTTGGTTGACTTCTGCGCAGCGGTTTGGGAGTTAACATCAAAATTACATTTCTCGGCCATATCGCATAGATCTCACTGTGAAAAGGCTTAAATGACTTTTTTAATTAAGTTTGATGATTGCGCTCAAACAAAATGTCCTAGAACAAAATTTTCAAATGTAACTACTAGATTGTGATACAATACACTATTGGGTGAAGTTTGGTTGACTTCTGCGCAGCGGTTTGGGAGTTAACATCAAAATTACATTTCTCGGCCATATCGCATAGATCTCACTGTGAAAAGGCTTAAATGGCTTTTTTGACCTAAGTTTGAGGATTGCGCTCAAATCAAATTTCCTAGAACCAAATTTCCACATGTAACTACTAGATTGTGATACAATACACTAATGGTTGAAGTTTGGTTGACTTCTGCGCAGCGGTTTGGGAGTGAACATCAAAATTACATTTCTCGGCCATATCGCATAGATCTCACTGTGAAAAGGCTTAAATGAATTTTTTTAATTAAGTTTGAAGATTGCGCTCAAATCAAATGTCCTAGAACTAAATTTCCAAATGTAACTACTAGATTGTGATAAAATACACTATTGGGTGAAGTTTGGTTGACTTCTGCGCAGCGGTTTTGGAGTTAACATCAAAATTACATTTCTCGGCCATATCGCATAGATCTCACTGTGAAAAGGCTTAAATGACTTTTTTAATTAAGTTTAATGATTGCGCTCAAACCAAATGTCCTAGAACGAAATTTTCAAATGTAACTACTAGAATGTGATACAATACACTATTGGGTGAAGTTTAGTTGACTTCTGCGCAGCGGTTTGGGAGTTAACATCAAAATTACATTTCTCGGCCATATCGCATAGATCTCACTGTGAAAAGGCTTAAATGACTTTTTTAATTAAGTTTAATGATTGCGCTCAAACCAAATGTCCTAGAACGAAATTTTCAAATGTAACTACTAGAATGTGATACAATACACTATTGGGTGAAGTTTGGTTTACTTCTGCGCAGCGGTTTGGGAGTTAACATCAAAATTACATTTCTCGGCCATATCGCATAGATCTCACTGTGAAAAGGCTTAAATGGCTATTTTGACCTAAGTTTGAGGATTGCGCTCAAACAAAATGTCCTAGAACAAAATTTTCAAATGTAACTACTAGATTGTGATACAATACACTATTGGGTGAAGTTTGGTTGACTTCTGCGCAGCGGTTTGGGAGTTAACATCAAAATTACATTTCTCGGCCATATCGCATAGATCTCACTGTGAAAAGGCTTAAATGGCTTTTTTGACCTAAGTTTGAGGATTGCGCTCAAACAAAATGTCCTAGAACAAAATTTTCAAATGTAACTACTAGATTGTGATACAATACACTATTGGGTGAAGTTTGGTTGACTTCTGCGCAGCGGTTTGGGAGTTATCAAAATTACATTTCTCGGCCATATCGCATAGATCTCACTGTGAAAAGGCTTAAATGGCTTTTTTGACCTAAGTTTGAGGATTGCGCTCAAATCAAATGTCCTAGAACCAAATTTCCACATGTAACTACTAGATTGTGATACAATACACTAATGGGTGAAGTTTGGTTTACTTCTGCGCAGCGGTTTGGGAGTTAACATCAAAATTACATTTCTCGGCCATATCGCATAGATCTCACTGTGAAAAGGCTTAAATGACTTTTTTAATTAAGTTTGATGATTGCGTTCAAACAAAATGTCCTAGAACAAAATTTTCAAATGTAACTACTAGATTGTGATACAATACACTATTGGGTGAAGTTTGGTTGACTTCTGCGCAGCGGTTTGGGAGTTAACATCAAAATTACATTTCTCGGCCATATCGCATAGATCTCACTGTGAAAAGGCTTAAATGGCTTTTTTGACCTAAGTTTAATGATTGCGCTCAAATCAAATGTCCTAGAACCAAATTTCCACATGTAACTACTAGATTGTGATACAATACACTAATGGGTGAAGTTTGGTTGACTTCTGCGCAGCGGTTTGGGAGTTAACATCAAAATTACATTTCTCGGCCATATCGCATAGATCTCACTGTGAAAAGGCTTAAATGGCTTTTTTGACCTAAGTTTGAGGATTGCGCTCAAATCAAATGTCCTAGAACCAAATTTCCACATGTAACTACTAGATTGTGATACAATACACTAATGGGTGAAGTTTGGTTGACTTCTGCGCAGCGGTTTGGGAGTTAACATCAAAATTACATTTCTCGGCCATATCGCATAGATCTCACTGTGAAAAGGCTTAAATGGCTTTTTTTAATTAAGTTTGAAGATTGCGCTCAAATCAAATGTCCTAGAACTAAATTTCCAAATGTAACTACTAGATTGTGATAAAATACACTATTGGGTGAAGTTTGGTTGACTTCTGCGCAGCGGTTTGGGAGTTAACATCAAAATTCCATTTCTCGGCCATATCGCATAGATCTCACTGTGAAAAGGCTTAAATGGCTTTTTTGACCTAAGTTTGAGGATTGCGCTCAAATCAAATGTCCTAGAACCAAATTTCCACATGTAACTACTAGATTGTGATACAATACACTTATGGGTGAAGTTTGGTTGACTTCTGCGCAGCGGTTTGGGAGTTAACATCAAAATTACATTTCTCGGCCATATCGCATAGATCTCACTGTGAAAAGGCTTAAATGACTTTTTTAATTAAGTTTGATGATTGCGCTCAAACAAAATGTCCTAGAACAAAATTTTCAAATGTAACTACTAGATTGTGATACAATACACTATTGGGTGAAGTTTGGTTGACTTCTGCGCAGCGGTTTGGGAGTTAACATCAAAATTACATTTCTCGGCCATATCACATAGATCTCACTGTGAAAAGGCTTAAATGGCTTTTTTGACCTAAGTTTGAGGATTGCGCTCAAATCAAATTTCCTAGAACCAAATTTCCACATGTAACTACTAGATTGTGATACAATACACTTATGGGTGAAGTTTGGTTGACTTCTGCGCAGCGGTTTGGGAGTTAACATCAAAATTACATTTCTCGGCCATATCGCATAGATCTCACTGTGAAAAGGCTTAAATGACTTTTTTAATTAAGTTTGATGATTGCGCTCAAACAAAATGTCCTAGAACAAAATTTTCAAATGTAACTACTAGATTGTGATACAATACACTATTGGGTGAAGTTTGGTTGACTTCTGCGCAGCGGTTTGGGAGTTAACATCAAAATTACATTTCTCGGCCATATCGCATAGATCTCACTGTGAAAAGGCTTAAATGGCTTTTTTGACCTAAGTTTGAGGATTGCGCTCAAATCAAATTTCCTAGAACCAAATTTCCACATGTAACTACTAGATTGTGATACAATACACTAATGGTTGAAGTTTGGTTGACTTCTGCGCAGCGGTTTGGGAGTGAACATCAAAATTACATTTCTCGGCCATATCGCATAGATCTCACTGTGAAAAGGCTTAAATGAATTTTTTTAATTAAGTTTGAAGATTGCGCTCAAATCAAATGTCCTAGAACTAAATTTCCAAATGTAACTACTAGATTGTGATAAAATACACTATTGGGTGAAGTTTGGTTGACTTCTGCGCAGCGGTTTTGGAGTTAACATCAAAATTACATTTCTCGGCCATATCGCATAGATCTCACTGTGAAAAGGCTTAAATGACTTTTTTAATTAAGTTTAATGATTGCGCTCAAACCAAATGTCCTAGAACGAAATTTTCAAATGTAACTACTAGAATGTGATACAATACACTATTGGGTGAAGTTTGGTTTACTTCTGCGCAGCGGTTTGGGAGTTAACATCAAAATTACATTTCTCGGCCATATCGCATAGATCTCACTGTGAAAAGGCTTAAATGGCTTTTTTTAATTAAGTTTGAAGATTGCGCTCAAATCAAATGTCCTAGAACTAAATTTCCAAATGTAACTACTAGATTGTGATAAAATACACTATTGGGTGAAGTTTGGTTGACTTCTGCGCAGCGGTTTGGGAGTTAACATCAAAATTCCATTTCTCGGCCATATCGCATAGATCTCACTGTGAAAAGGCTTAAATGGCTTTTTTGACCTAAGTTTGAGGATTGCGCTCAAATCAAATGTCCTAGAACCAAATTTCCACATGTAACTACTAGATTGTGATACAATACACTTATGGGTGAAGTTTGGTTGACTTCTGCGCAGCGGTTTGGGAGTTAACATCAAAATTACATTTCTCGGCCATATCGCATAGATCTCACTGTGAAAAGGCTTAAATGACTTTTTTAATTAAGTTTGATGATTGCGCTCAAACAAAATGTCCTAGAACAACATTTTCAAATGTAACTACTAGATTGTGATACAATACACTATTGGGTGAAGTTTGGTTGACTTCTGCGCAGCGGTTTGGGAGTTAACATCAAAATTACATTTCTCGGCCATATCACATAGATCTCACTGTGAAAAGGCTTAAATGGCTTTTTTGACCTAAGTTTGAGGATTGCGCTCAAATCAAATTTCCTAGAACCAAATTTCCACATGTAACTACTAGATTGTGATACAATACACTTATGGGTGAAGTTTGGTTGACTTCTGCGCAGCGGTTTGGGAGTTAACATCAAAATTACATTTCTCGGCCATATCGCATAGATCTCACTGTGAAAAGGCTTAAATGACTTTTTTAATTAAGTTTGATGATTGCGCTCAAACAAAATGTCCTAGAACAAAATTTTCAAATGTAACTACTAGATTGTGATACAATACACTATTGGGTGAAGTTTGGTTGACTTCTGCGCAGCGGTTTGGGAGTTAACATCAAAATTACATTTCTCGGCCATATCGCATAGATCTCACTGTGAAAAGGCTTAAATGGCTTTTTTGACCTAAGTTTGAGGATTGCGCTCAAATCAAATTTCCTAGAACCAAATTTCCACATGTAACTACTAGATTGTGATACAATACACTAATGGTTGAAGTTTGGTTGACTTCTGCGCAGCGGTTTGGGAGTGAACATCAAAATTACATTTCTCGGCCATATCGCATAGATCTCACTGTGAAAAGGCTTAAATGAATTTTTTTAATTAAGTTTGAAGATTGCGCTCAAATCAAATGTCCTAGAACTAAATTTCCAAATGTAACTACTAGATTGTGATAAAATACACTATTGGGTGAAGTTTGGTTGACTTCTGCGCAGCGGTTTTGGAGTTAACATCAAAATTACATTTCTCGGCCATATCGCATAGATCTCACTGTGAAAAGGCTTAAATGACTTTTTTAATTAAGTTTAATGATTGCGCTCAAACCAAATGTCCTAGAACGAAATTTTCAAATGTAACTACAAGAATGTGATACAATACACTATTGGGTGAAGTTTAGTTGACTTCTGCGCAGCGGTTTGGGAGTTAACATCAAAATTACATTTCTCGGCCATATCGCATAGATCTCACTGTGAAAAGGCTTAAATGACTTTTTTAATTAAGTTTAATGATTGCGCTCAAACCAAATGTCCTAGAACGAAATTTTCAAATGTAACTACTAGAATGTGATACAATACACTATTGGGTGAAGTTTGGTTTACTTCTGCGCAGCGGTTTGGGAGTTAACATCAAAATTACATTTCTCGGCCATATCGCATAGATCTCACTGTGAAAAGGCTTAAATGGCTATTTTGACCTAAGTTTGAGGATTGCGCTCAAACAAAATGTCCTAGAACAAAATTTTCAAATGTAACTACTAGATTGTGATACAATACACTATTGGGTGAAGTTTGGTTGACTTCTGCGCAGCGGTTTGGGAGTTAACATCAAAATTACATTTCTCGGCCATATCGCATAGATCTCACTGTGAAAAGGCTTAAATGGCTTTTTTGACCTAAGTTTGAGGATTGCGCTCAAACAAAATGTCCTAGAACAAAATTTTCAAATGTAACTACTAGATTGTGATACAATACACTATTGGGTGAAGTTTGGTTGACTTCTGCGCAGCGGTTTGGGAGTTATCAAAATTACATTTCTCGGCCATATCGCATAGATCTCACTGTGAAAAGGCTTAAATGGCTTTTTTGACCTAAGTTTGAGGATTGCGCTCAAATCAAATGTCCTAGAACCAAATTTCCACATGTAACTACTAGATTGTGATACAATACACTAATGGTTGAAGTTTGGTTGACTTCTGCGCAGCGGTTTGGGAGTGAACATCAAAATTACATTTCTCGGCCATATCGCATAGATCTCACTGTGAAAAGGCTTAAATTACTTTTTTTAATTAAGTTTGAAGATTGCGCTCAAATCAAATGTCCTAGAACTAAATTTCCAAATGTAACTACTAGATTGTGATAAAATACACTATTGGGTGAAGTTTGGTTGACTTCTGCGCAGCGGTTTGGGAGTTAACATCAAAATTCCATTTCTCGGCCATATCGCATAGATCTCACTGTGAAAAGGCTTAAATGACTTTTTTAATTAAGTTTAATGATTGCGCTCAAACCAAATGTCCTAGAACGAAATTTTCAAATGTAACTACTAGAATGTGATACAATACACTATTGGGTGAAGTTTGGTTGACTTCTGCGCAGCGGTTTGGGAGTTAACATCAAAATTACATTTCTCGGCCATATCGCATAGATCTCACTGTGAAAAGGCTTAAATGGCTTTTTTGACCTAAGTTTGAGGATTGCGCTCAAATCAAATGTCCTAGAACCAAATTTCCACATGTAACTACTAGATTGTGATACAATACACTAATGGGTGAAGTTTGGTTTACTTCTGCGCAGCGGTTTGGGAGTTAACATCAAAATTACATTTCTCGGCCATATCGCATAGATCTCACTGTGAAAAGGCTTAATTGACTTTTTTAATTAAGTTTGATGATTGCGTTCAAACAAAATGTCCTAGAACAAAATGTTCAAATGTAACTACTAGATTGTGATACAATACACTATTGGGTGAAGTTTGGTTGACTTCTGCGCAGCGGTTTGGGAGTTAACATCAAAATTACATTTCTCGGCCATATCGCATAGATCTCACTGTGAAAAGGCTTAAATGACTTTTTTAATTAAGTTTGACGATTGCGTTCAAACAAAATGTCCTAGAACAAAATTTTTAAATGTAACTACTAGATTGTGATACAATACACTATTGGGTGAAGTTTGGTTGACTTCTGCGCAGCGGTTTGGGAGTTAACATCAAAATTACATTTCTCGGCCATATCGCATAGATCTCACTGTGAAAAGGCTTAAATGGCTTTTTTGACCTAAGTTTAATAATTGCTCTCAAACCAAATGTCCTAGAACGAAATTTTCAAATGTAACTACTAGAATGTGATACAATACACTATTGGGTGAAGTTTGGTTGACTTCTGCGCAGCGGTTTGGGAGTTAACATCAAAATTACATTTCTCGGCCATATCGCATAGATCTCACTGTGAAAAGGCTTAAATGGCTTTTTTGACCTAAGTTTGAGGATTGCGCTCAAATCAAATGTCCTAGAACCAAATTTCCACATGTAACTACTAGATTGTGATACAATACACTAATGGGTGAAGTTTGGTTTACTTCTGCGCAGCGGTTTGGGAGTTAACATCAAAATTACATTTCTCGGCCATATCGCATAGATCTCACTGTGAAAAGGCTTAATTGACTTTTTTAATTAAGTTTGATGATTGCGTTCAAACAAAATGTCCTAGAACAAAATTTTCAAATGTAACTACTAGATTGTGATACAATACACTATTGGGTGAAGTTTGGTTGACTTCTGCGCAGCGGTTTGGGAGTTAACATCAAAATTACATTTCTCGGCCATATCGCATAGATCTCACTGTGAAAAGGCTTAAATGACTTTTTTAATTAAGTTTGACGATTGCGTTCAAACAAAATGTCCTAGAACAAAATTTTCAAATGTAACTACTAGATTGTGATACAATACACTATTGGGTGAAGTTTGGTTGACTTCTGCGCAGCGGTTTGGGAGTTAACATCAAAATTACATTTCTCGGCCATATCGCATAGATCTCACTGTGAAAAGGCTTAATTGACTTTTTTAATTAAGTTTGATGATTGCGTTCAAACAAAATGTCCTAGAACAAAATTTTCAAATGTAACTACTAGATTGTGATACAATACACTATTGGGTGAAGTTTGGTTGACTTCTGCGCAGCGGTTTGGGAGTTAACATCAAAATTACATTTCTCGGCCATATCGCATAGATCTCACTGTGAAAAGGCTTAAATGACTTTTTTAATTAAGTTTGAGGATTGCGCTCAAATCAAATGTCCTAGAACCAAATTTCCACATGTAACTACTAGATTGTGATACAATACACTAATGGTTGAAGTTTGGTTGACTTCTGCGCAGCGGTTTGGGAGTGAACATCAAAATTACATTTCTCGGCCATATCGCATAGATCTCACTGTGAAAAGGCTTAAATTACTTTTTTTAATTAAGTTTGAAGATTGCGCTCAAATCAAATGTCCTAGAACTAAATTTCCAAATGTAACTACTAGATTGTGATAAAATACACTATTGGGTGAAGTTTGGTTGACTTCTGCGCAGCGGTTTGGGAGTTAACATCAAAATTACATTTCTCGGCCATATCGCATAGATCTCACTGTGAAAAGGCTTAAATGACTTTTTTAATTAAGTTTAATGATTGCGCTCAAACCAAATGTCCTAGAACGAAATTTTCAAATGTAACTACTAGAATGTGATACAATACACTATTGGGTGAAGTTTGGTTGACTTCTGCGCAGCGGTTTGGGAGTTAACATCAAAATTACATTTCTCGGCCATATCGCATAGATCTCACTGTGAAAAGGCTTAAATGGCTTTTTTGACCTAAGTTTGAGGATTGCGCTCAAATCAAATGTCCTAGAACCAAATTTCCACATGTAACTACTAGATTGTGATACAATACACTAATGGGTGAAGTTTGGTTTACTTCTGCGCAGCGGTTTGGGAGTTAACATCAAAATTACATTTCTCGGCCATATCGCATAGATCTCACTGTGAAAAGGCTTAATTGACTTTTTTAATTAAGTTTGATGATTGCGTTCAAACAAAATGTCCTAGAACAAAATGTTCAAATGTAACTACTAGATTGTGATACAATACACTATTGGGTGAAGTTTGGTTGACTTCTGCGCAGCGGTTTGGGAGTTAACATCAAAATTACATTTCTCGGCCATATCGCATAGATCTCACTGTGAAAAGGCTTAAATGACTTTTTTAATTAAGTTTGACGATTGCGTTCAAACAAAATGTCCTAGAACAAAATTTTTAAATGTAACTACTAGATTGTGATACAATACACTATTGGGTGAAGTTTGGTTGACTTCTGCGCAGCGGTTTGGGAGTTAACATCAAAATTACATTTCTCGGCCATATCGCATAGATCTCACTGTGAAAAGGCTTAAATGGCTTTTTTGACCTAAGTTTAATAATTGCTCTCAAACCAAATGTCCTAGAACGAAATTTTCAAATGTAACTACTAGAATGTGATACAATACACTATTGGGTGAAGTTTGGTTGACTTCTGCGCAGCGGTTTGGGAGTTAACATCAAAATTACATTTCTCGGCCATATCGCATAGATCTCACTGTGAAAAGGCTTAAATGGCTTTTTTGACCTAAGTTTGAGGATTGCGCTCAAATCAAATGTCCTAGAACCAAATTTCCACATGTAACTACTAGATTGTGATACAATACACTAATGGGTGAAGTTTGGTTTACTTCTGCGCAGCGGTTTGGGAGTTAACATCAAAATTACATTTCTCGGCCATATCGCATAGATCTCACTGTGAAAAGGCTTAATTGACTTTTTTAATTAAGTTTGATGATTGCGTTCAAACAAAATGTCCTAGAACAAAATTTTCAAATGTAACTACTAGATTGTGATACAATACACTATTGGGTGAAGTTTGGTTGACTTCTGCGCAGCGGTTTGGGAGTTAACATCAAAATTACATTTCTCGGCCATATCGCATAGATCTCACTGTGAAAAGGCTTAAATGACTTTTTTAATTAAGTTTGACGATTGCGTTCAAACAAAATGTCCTAGAACAAAATTTTCAAATGTAACTACTAGATTGTGATACAATACACTATTGGGTGAAGTTTGGTTGACTTCTGCGCAGCGGTTTGGGAGTTAACATCAAAATTACATTTCTCGGCCATATCGCATAGATCTCACTGTGAAAAGGCTTAATTGACTTTTTTAATTAAGTTTGATGATTGCGTTCAAACAAAATGTCCTAGAACAAAATTTTCAAATGTAACTACTAGATTGTGATACAATACACTATTGGGTGAAGTTTGGTTGACTTCTGCGCAGCGGTTTGGGAGTTAACATCAAAATTACATTTCTCGGCCATATCGCATAGATCTCACTGTGAAAAGGCTTAAATGACTTTTTTAATTAAGTTTGAGGATTGCGCTCAAATCAAATGTCCTAGAACCAAATTTCCACATGTAACTACTAGATTGTGATACAATACACTAATGGTTGAAGTTTGGTTGACTTCTGCGCAGCGGTTTGGGAGTGAACATCAAAATTACATTTCTCGGCCATATCGCATAGATCTCACTGTGAAAAGGCTTAAATTACTTTTTTTAATTAAGTTTGAAGATTGCGCTCAAATCAAATGTCCTAGAACTAAATTTCCAAATGTAACTACTAGATTGTGATAAAATACACTATTGGGTGAAGTTTGGTTGACTTCTGCGCAGCGGTTTGGGAGTTAACATCAAAATTACATTTCTCGGCCATATCGCATAGATCTCACTGTGAAAAGGCTTAAATGACTTTTTTAATTAAGTTTAATGATTGCGCTCAAACCAAATGTCCTAGAACGAAATTTTCAAATGTAACTACTAGAATGTGATACAATACACTATTGGGTGAAGTTTGGTTGACTTCTGCGCAGCGGTTTGGGAGTTAACATCAAAATTACATTTCTCGGCCATATCGCATAGATCTCACTGTGAAAAGGCTTAAATGGCTTTTTTGACCTAAGTTTGAGGATTGCGCTCAAATCAAATGTCCTAGAACCAAATTTCCACATGTAACTACTAGATTGTGATACAATACACTAATGGGTGAAGTTTGGTTTACTTCTGCGCAGCGGTTTGGGAGTTAACATCAAAATTACATTTCTCGGCCATATCGCATAGATCTCACTGTGAAAAGGCTTAATTGACTTTTTTAATTAAGTTTGATGATTGCGTTCAAACAAAATGTCCTAGAACAAAATGTTCAAATGTAACTACTAGATTGTGATACAATACACTATTGGGTGAAGTTTGGTTGACTTCTGCGCAGCGGTTTGGGAGTTAACATCAAAATTACATTTCTCGGCCATATCGCATAGATCTCACTGTGAAAAGGCTTAAATGACTTTTTTAATTAAGTTTGACGATTGCGTTCAAACAAAATGTCCTAGAACAAAATTTTTAAATGTAACTACTAGATTGTGATACAATACACTATTGGGTGAAGTTTGGTTGACTTCTGCGCAGCGGTTTGGGAGTTAACATCAAAATTACATTTCTCGGCCATATCGCATAGATCTCACTGTGAAAAGGCTTAAATGGCTTTTTTGACCTAAGTTTAATAATTGCTCTCAAACCAAATGTCCTAGAACGAAATTTTCAAATGTAACTACTAGAATGTGATACAATACACTATTGGGTGAAGTTTGGTTGACTTCTGCGCAGCGGTTTGGGAGTTAACATCAAAATTACATTTCTCGGCCATATCGCATAGATCTCACTGTGAAAAGGCTTAAATGGCTTTTTTGACCTAAGTTTGAGGATTGCGCTCAAATCAAATGTCCTAGAACCAAATTTCCACATGTAACTACTAGATTGTGATACAATACACTAATGGGTGAAGTTTGGTTTACTTCTGCGCAGCGGTTTGGGAGTTAACATCAAAATTACATTTCTCGGCCATATCGCATAGATCTCACTGTGAAAAGGCTTAATTGACTTTTTTAATTAAGTTTGATGATTGCGTTCAAACAAAATGTCCTAGAACAAAATTTTCAAATGTAACTACTAGATTGTGATACAATACACTATTGGGTGAAGTTTGGTTGACTTCTGCGCAGCGGTTTGGGAGTTAACATCAAAATTACATTTCTCGGCCATATCGCATAGATCTCACTGTGAAAAGGCTTAAATGACTTTTTTAATTAAGTTTGACGATTGCGTTCAAACAAAATGTCCTAGAACAAAATTTTCAAATGTAACTACTAGATTGTGATACAATACACTATTGGGTGAAGTTTGGTTGACTTCTGCGCAGCGGTTTGGGAGTTAACATCAAAATTACATTTCTCGGCCATATCGCATAGATCTCACTGTGAAAAGGCTTAAATGGCTTTTTTGACCTTAATTTGAGGATTGCGCTCAAATCAAATGTCCTAGAACCAAATTTCCACATGTAACTACTAGATTGTGATACAATACACTAATGGGTGAAGTTTGGTTTACTTCTGCGCAGCGGTTTGGGAGTTAACATCAAAATTACATATCTCGGCCATATCGCATAGATCTCACTGTGAAAAGGCTTAAATGGCTTTTTTGACCTAAGTTTAATAATTGCTCTCAAACCAAATGTCCTAGAACGAAATTTTCAAATGTAACTACTAGAATGTGATACAATACACTATTGGGTGAAGTTTAATTGACTTCTGCGCAGCGGTTTGGGAGTTAACATCAAAATTACATTTCTCGGCCATATCGCATAGATCTCACTGTGAAAAGGCTTAAATGGCTTTTTTGACCTAAGTTTAATGATTGCGCTCAAACCAAATGTCCTAGAACCAAATTTCCAAATGTAACTACTAGATTATGATAAAATACACTATTGGGTGAAGTTTGGTTGACTTCTGCGCAGCGGTTTGGGAGTTAACATCAAAATTACATTTCTCGGCCATATCGCATAGATCTCACTGTGAAAAGGCTTAAATGGCTTTTTTGACCTAAGTTTGAGGATTGCGCTCAAATCAAATTTCCTAGAACCAAATTTCCACATGTAACTACTAGATTGTGATACAATACACTAATGGTTGAAGTTTGGTTGACTTTTGCGCAGCGGTTTGGGAGTGAACATCAAAATTACATTTCTCGGCCATATCGCATAGATCTCACTGTGAAAAGGCTTAAATGAATTTTTTTAATTAAGTTTGAAGATTGCGCTCAAATCAAATGTCCTAGAACTAAATTTCCAAATGTAACTTCTAGATTGTGATAAAATACACTATTGGGTGAAGTTTGGTTGACTTCTGCGCAGCGGTTTGGGAGTTAACATCAAAATTACATTTCTCGGCCATATCGCATAGATCTCACTGTGAAAAGGCTTAAATGACTTTTTTAATTAAGTTTAATGATTGCGCTCAAACCAAATGTCCTAGAACGAAATTTTCAAATGTAACTACTAGAATGTGATACAATACACTATTGGGTGAAGTTTAGTTGACTTCTGCGCAGCGGTTTGGGAGTTAACATCAAAATTACATTTCTCGGCCATATTGCATAGATCTCACTGTGAAAAGGCTTAAATGACTTTTTTAATTAAGTTTAATGATTGCGCTCAAACCAAATGTCCTAGAACGAAATTTTCAAATGTAACTACTAGAATGTGATACAATACACTATTGGGTGAAGTTTGGTTTACTTCTGCGCAGCGGTTTGGGAGTTAACATCAAAATTACATTTCTCGGCCATATCGCATAGATCTCACTGTGAAAAGGCTTAAATGGCTTTTTTGACCTAAGTTTGAGGATTGCGCTCAAACAAAATGTCCTAGAACAAAATTTTCAAATGTAACTACTAGATTGTGATACAATACACTATTGGGTGAAGTTTGGTTGACTTCTGCGCAGCGGTTTGGGAGTTAACATCAAAATTACATTTCTCGGCCATATCGCATAGATCTCACTGTGAAAAGGCTTAAATGGCTTTTTTGACCTAAGTTTGAGGATTGCGCTCAAATCAAATGTCCTAGAACCAAATTTCCACATGTAACTACTAGATTGTGATACAATACACTAATGGGTGAAGTTTGGTTTACTTCTGCGCAGCGGTTTGGGAGTTAACATCAAAATTACATTTCTCGGCCATATCGCATAGATCTCACTGTGAAAAGGCTTAATTGACTTTTTTAATTAAGTTTGATGATTGCGTTCAAACAAAATGTCCTAGAACAAAATTTTCAAATGTAACTACTAGATTGTGATACAATACACTATTGGGTGAAGTTTGGTTGACTTCTGCGCAGCGGTTTGGGAGTTAACATCAAAATTACATTTCTCGGCCATATCGCATAGATCTCACTGTGAAAAGGCTTAAATGACTTTTTTAATTAAGTTTGACGATTGCGTTCAAACAAAATGTCCTAGAACAAAATTTTCAAATGTAACTACTAGATTGTGATACAATACACTATTGGGTGAAGTTTGGTTGACTTCTGCGCAGCGGTTTGGGAGTTAACATCAAAATTACATTTCTCGGCCATATCGCATAGATCTCACTGTGAAAAGGCTTAAATGGCTTTTTTGACCTTAATTTGAGGATTGCGCTCAAATCAAATGTCCTAGAACCAAATTTCCACATGTAACTACTAGATTGTGATACAATACACTAATGGGTGAAGTTTGGTTTACTTCTGCGCAGCGGTTTGGGAGTTAACATCAAAATTACATATCTCGGCCATATCGCATAGATCTCACTGTGAAAAGGCTTAAATGGCTTTTTTGACCTAAGTTTAATAATTGCTCTCAAACCAAATGTCCTAGAACAAAATTTTCAAATGTAACTACTAGATTGTGATACAATACACTATTGGGTGAAGTTTGGTTGACTTCTGCGCAGCGGTTTGGGAGTTAACATCAAAATTACATTTCTCGGC
Organism: Corythoichthys intestinalis; assembly: GCF_030265065.1. Taxonomy (NCBI): domain Eukaryota; kingdom Metazoa; phylum Chordata; class Actinopteri; order Syngnathiformes; family Syngnathidae; genus Corythoichthys; species Corythoichthys intestinalis. The sequence continues at coordinate 1,043,988 of NC_080405.1, read as the reverse complement.
CATATCGCATAGATCTCACTGTGAAAAGGCTTAAATGACTTTTTTAATTAAGTTTGACGATTGCGTTCAAACAAAATGTCCTAGAACAAAATTTTCAAATGTAACTACTAGATTGTGATACAATACACTATTGGGTGAAGTTTGGTTGACTTCTGCGCAGCGGTTTGGGAGTTAACATCAAAATTACATTTCTCGGCCATATCGCATAGATCTCACTGTGAAAAGGCTTAAATGGCTTTTTTGACCTTAATTTGAGGATTGCGCTCAAATCAAATGTCCTAGAACCAAATTTCCACATGTAACTACTAGATTGTGATACAATACACTAATGGGTGAAGTTTGGTTTACTTCTGCGCAGCGGTTTGGGAGTTAACATCAAAATTACATATCTCGGCCATATCGCATAGATCTCACTGTGAAAAGGCTTAAATGGCTTTTTTGACCTAAGTTTAATAATTGCTCTCAAACCAAATGTCCTAGAACAAAATTTTCAAATGTAACTACTAGATTGTGATACAATACACTATTGGGTGAAGTTTGGTTGACTTCTGCGCAGCGGTTTGGGAGTTAACATCAAAATTACATTTCTCGGCCATATCGCATAGATCTCACTGTGAAAAGGCTTAAATGGCTTTTTTGACCTAAGTTTGAGGATTGCGCTCAAATCAAATGTCCTAGAACCAAATTTCCACATGTAACTACTAGATTGTGATACAATACACTAATGGGTGAAGTTTGGTTTACTTCTGCGCAGCGGTTTGGGAGTTAACATCAAAATTACATTTCTCGGCCATATCGCATAGATCTCACTGTGAAAAGGCTTAATTGACTTTTTTAATTAAGTTTGATGATTGCGTTCAAACAAAATGTCCTAGAACAAAATTTTCAAATGTAACTACTAGATTGTGATACAATACACTATTGGGTGAAGTTTGGTTGACTTCTGCGCAGCGGTTTGGGAGTTAACATCAAAATTACATTTCTCGGCCATATCGCATAGATCTCACTGTGAAAAGGCTTAAATGACTTTTTTAATTAAGTTTGACGATTGCGTTCAAACAAAATGTCCTAGAACAAAATTTTCAAATGTAACTACTAGATTGTGATACAATACACTATTGGGTGAAGTTTGGTTGACTTCTGCGCAGCGGTTTGGGAGTTAACATCAAAATTACATTTCTCGGCCATATCGCATAGATCTCACTGTGAAAAGGCTTAAATGGCTTTTTTGACCTTAATTTGAGGATTGCGCTCAAATCAAATGTCCTAGAACCAAATTTCCACATGTAACTACTAGATTGTGATACAATACACTAATGGGTGAAGTTTGGTTTACTTCTGCGCAGCGGTTTGGGAGTTAACATCAAAATTACATATCTCGGCCATATCGCATAGATCTCACTGTGAAAAGGCTTAAATGGCTTTTTTGACCTAAGTTTAATAATTGCTCTCAAACCAAATGTCCTAGAACGAATTTTTCAAATGTAACTACTAGAATGTGATACAATACACTATTGGGTGAAGTTTAATTGACTTCTGCGCAGCGGTTTGGGAGTTAACATCAAAATTACATTTCTCGGCCATATCGCATAGATCTCACTGTGAAAAGGCTTAAATGGCTTTTTTGACCTAAGTTTAATGATTGCGCTCAAACCAAATGTCCTAGAACGAAATTTTCAAATGTAACTACTAGAATGTGATACAATACACTATTGGGTGAAGTTTGGTTGACTTCTGCGCAGCGGTTTGGGAGTTAACATCAAAATTACATTTCTCGGCCATATCACATAGATCTCACTGTGAAAAGGCTTAAATGGCTTTTTTGACCTAAGTTTGAGGATTGCGCTCAAATCAAATGTCCTAGAACCAAATTTCCACATGTAACTACTAGATTGTGATACAATACACTTATGGGTGAAGTTTGGTTGACTTCTGCGCAGCGGTTTGGGAGTTAACATCAAAATTACATTTCTCGGCCATATCGCATAGATCTCACTGTGAAAAGGCTTAAATGACTTTTTTAATTAAGTTTGATGATTGCGCTCAAACAAAATGTCCTAGAACAAAATTTTCAAATGTAACTACTAGATTGTGATACAATACACTATTGGGTGAAGTTTGGTTGACTTCTGCGCAGCGGTTTGGGAGTTAACATCAAAATTACATTTCTCGGCCATATCAAATAGATCTCACTGTGAAAAGGCTTAAATGGCTTTTTTGACCTAAGTTTGAGGATTGCGCTCAAATCAAATTTCCTAGAACCAAATTTCCACATGTAGCTACTAGATTGTGATACAATACACTAATGGTTGAAGTTTGGTTGACTTCTGCGCAGCGGTTTGGGAGTGAACATCAAAATTACATTTCTCGGCCATATCGCATAGATCTCACTGTGAAAAGGCTTAAATGAATTTTTTTAATTAAGTTTGAAGATTGCGCTCAAATCAAATGTCCTAGAACTAAATTTCCAAATGTAACTACTAGATTGTGATAAAATACACTATTGGGTGAAGTTTGGTTGACTTCTGCGCAGCGGTTTGGGAGTTAACATCAAAATTACATTTCTCGGCCATATCGCATAGATCTCACTGTGAAAAGGCTTAAATGACTTTTTTAATTAAGTTTAATGATTGCGCTCAAACCAAATGTCCTAGAACGAAATTTTCAAATGTAACTACTAGAATGTGATACAATACACTATTGGGTGAAGTTTAGTTGACTTCTGCGCAGCGGTTTGGGAGTTAACATCAAAATTACATTTCTCGGCCATATCGCATAGATCTCACTGTGAAAAGGCTTAAATGGCTTTTTTGACCTAAGTTTGAGGATTGCGCTCAAACAAAATGTCCTAGAACAAAATTTTCAAATGTAACTACTAGATTGTGATACAATACACTATTGGGTGAAGTTTGGTTGACTTCTGCGCAGCGGTTTGGGAGTTAACATCAAAATTACATTTCTCGGCCATATCGCATAGATCTCACTGTGAAAAGGCTTAAATGACTTTTTTAATTAAGTTTGATGATTGCGTTCAAACAAAATGTCCTAGAACAAAATTTTCAAATGTAACTACTAGATTGTGATACAATACACTATTGGGTGAAGTTTGGTTGACTTCTGCGCAGCGGTTTGGGAGTTAACATCAAAATTACATTTCTCGGCCATATCGCATAGATCTCACTGTGAAAAGGCTTAAATGGCTTTTTTGACCTAAGTTTGAGGATTGCGCTCAAATCAAATGTCCTAGAACGAAATTTCCACATGTAACTACTAGATTGTGATACAATACACTAATGGGTGAAGTTTGGTTTACTTCTGCGCAGCGGTTTGGGAGTTAACATCAAAATTACATTTCTCGGCCATATCGCATAGATCTCACTGTGAAAAGGCTTAAATGACTTTTTTTAATTAAGTTTGATGATTGCGTTCAAACAAAATGTCCTAGAACAAAATTTTCAAATGTAACTACTAGATTGTGATACAATACACTATTGGGTGAAGTTTGGTTGACTTCTGCGCAGCGGTTTGGGAGTTAACATCAAAATTACATTTCTCGGCCATATCGCATAGATCTCACTGTGAAAAGGCTTAAATGGCTTTTTTGACCTAAGTTTGAGGATTGCGCTCAAATCAAATGTCCTAGAACCAAATTTCCACATGTAACTACTAGATTGTGATACAATACACTAATGGTTGAAGTTTGGTTGACTTCTGCGCAGCGGTTTGGGAGTGAACATCAAAATTACATTTCTCGGCCATATCGCATAGATCTCACTGTGAAAAGGCTTAAATGACTTTTTTTAATTAAGTTTGAAGATTGCGCTCAAATCAAATGTCCTAGAACTAAATTTCCAAATGTAACTACTAGATTGTGATAAAATAAACTATTGGGTGAAGTTTGGTTGACTTCTGCGCAGCGGTTTGGGAGTTAACATCAAAATTACATTTCTCGGCCATATCGCATAGATCTCACTGTGAAAAGGCTTAAATGACTTTTTTAATTAAGTTTAATGATTGCGCTCAAACCAAATGTCCTAGAACGAAATTTTCAAATGTAACTACTAGAATGTGATACAATACACTATTGGGTGAAGTTTGGTTGACTTCTGCGCAGCGGTTTGGGAGTTAACATCAAAATTACATTTCTCGGCCATATCGCATAGATCTCACTGTGAAAAGGCTTAAATGGCTTTTTTGACCTAAGTTTGAGGATTGCGCTCAAATCAAATGTCCTAGAACCAAATTTCCACATGTAATTACTAGATTGTGATACAATACACTAATGGGTGAAGTTTGGTTGACTTCTGCGCAGCGGTTTGGGAGTTAACATCAAAATTACATTTCTCGGCCATATCGCATAGATCTCACTGTAAAAAGGCTTAAATGACTTTTTTAATTAAGTTTGATGATTGCGTTCAAACAAAATGTCCTAGAACAAAATTTTCAAATGTAACTACTAGATTGTGATACAATACACTATTGGGTGAAGTTTGGTTGACGTCTGCGCAGCGGTTTGGGAGTTAACATCAAAATTACATTTCTCGGCCATATCGCATAGATCTCACTGTGAAAAGGCTTAAATGACTTTTTTAATTAAGTTTGATGATTGCGTTCAAACAAAATGTCCTAGAACAAAATTTTCAAATGTAACTACTAGATTGTGATACAATACACTATTGGGTGAAGTTTGGTTGACTTCTGCGCAGCGGTTTGGGAGTTAACATCAAAATTACATTTCTCGGCCATATCGCATAGATCTCACTGTGAAAAGGCTTAAATGGCTTTTTTGACCTAAGTTTGAGGATTGCGCTCAAATAAAATGTCCTAGAACCAAATTTCCACATGTAACTACTAGATTGTGATACAATACACTAATGGGTGAAGTTTGGTTTACTTCTGCGCAGCGGTTTGGGAGTTAACATCAAAATTACATTTCTCGGCCATATCGCATAGATCTCACTGTGAAAAGGCTTAAATGGCTTTTTTGACCTAAGTTTAATAATTGCGCTCAAACCAAATGTCCTAGAACGAAATTTTTAAATGTAACTACTAGAATGTGATACAATACACTATTGGGTGAAGTTTAATTGACTTCTGCGCAGCGGTTTGGGAGTTAACATCAAAATTACATTTCTCGGCCATATCGCATAGATCTCACTGTGAAAAGGCTTAAATGGCTTTTTTGACCTAAGTTTAATGATTGCGCTCAAACCAAATGTCCTAGAACGAAATTTTCAAATGTAACTACTAGAATGTGATACAATACACTATTGGGTGAAGTTTGGTTGACTTCTGCGCAGCGGTTTGGGAGTTAACATCAAAATTACATTTCTCGGCCATATCGCATAGATCTCACTGTGAAAAGGCTTAAATGACTTTTTTAATTAAGTTTAATGATTGCGCTCAAACCAAATCCCCTAGAACGAAATTTTGAAATGTAACTACTAGAATGTGATACAATACACTATTGGGTGAAGTTTGGTTGACTTCTGCGCAGCGGTTTGGGAGTTAACATCAAAATTACATTTCTCGGCCATATCGCATAGATCTCACTGTGAAAAGGCTTAAATGACTTTTTTAATTAAGTTTAATGATTGCGCTCAAACCAAATCCCCTAGAACGAAATTTTGAAATGTAACTACTAGAATGTGATACAATACACTATTGGGTGAAGTTTGGTTGACTTCTGCGCAGCGGTTTGGGAGTTAACATCAAAATTACATTTCTCGGCCATATCGCATAGATCTCACTGTGAAAAGGCTTAAATGACTTTTTTAATTAAGTTTAATGATTGCGCTCAAACCAAATCCCCTAGAACGAAATTTTGAAATGTAACTACTAGAATGTGATACAATACACTATTGGGTGAAGTTTGGTTGACTTCTGCGCAGCGGTTTGGGAGTTAACATCAAAATTACATTTCTCGGCCATATCGCATAGATCTCACTGTGAAAAGGCTTAAATGACTTTTTTAATTAAGTTTGATGATTGCGTTCAAACAAAATGTCCTAGAACAAAATTTTCAAATGTAACTACTAGATTGTGATACAATACACTATTGGGTGAAGTTTGGTTGACTTCTGCGCAGCGGTTTGGGAGTTAACATCAAAATTACATTTCTCGGCCATATCGCATAGATCTCACTGTGAAAAGGCTTAAATGGCTTTTTTAATTAAGTTTAATGATTGCGCTCAAACCAAATGTCCTAGAACGAAATTTTCAAATGTAACTACTAGAATGTGATACAATACACTATTGGGTGAAGTTTAGTTGACTTCTGCGCAGCGGTTTGGGAGTTAACATCAAAATTACATTTCTCGGCCATATCGCATAGATCTCACTGTGAAAAGGCTTAAATGGCTTTTTTGACCTAAGTTTGAGGATTGCGCTCAAACAAAATGTCCTAGAACAAAATTTTCAAATGTAACTACTAGATTGTGATACAATACACTATTGGGTGAAGTTTGGTTGACTTCTGCGCAGCGGTTTGGGAGTTAACATCAAAATTACATTTCTCGGCCATATCGCATAGATCTCACTGTGAAAAGGCTTAAATGACTTTTTTAATTAAGTTTGATGATTGCGTTCAAACAAAATGTCCTAGAACAAAATTTTCAAATGTAACTACTAGATTGTGATACAATACACTATTGGGTGAAGTTTGGTTGACTTCTGCGCAGCGGTTTGGGAGTTAACATCAAAATTACATTTCTCGGCCATATCGCATAGATCTCACTGTGAAAAGGCTTAAATGGCTTTTTTGACCTAAGTTTGAGGATTGCGCTCAAATCAAATGTCCTAGAACGAAATTTCCACATGTAACTACTAGATTGTGATACAATACACTAATGGGTGAAGTTTGGTTTACTTCTGCGCAGCGGTTTGGGAGTTAACATCAAAATTACATTTCTCGGCCATATCGCATAGATCTCACTGTGAAAAGGCTTAAATGACTTTTTTTAATTAAGTTTGATGATTGCGTTCAAACAAAATGTCCTAGAACAAAATTTTCAAATGTAACTACTAGATTGTGATACAATACACTATTGGGTGAAGTTTGGTTGACTTCTGCGCAGCGGTTTGGGAGTTAACATCAAAATTACATTTCTCGGCCATATCGCATAGATCTCACTGTGAAAAGGCTTAAATGGCTTTTTTGACCTAAGTTTGAGGATTGCGCTCAAATCAAATGTCCTAGAACCAAATTTCCACATGTAACTACTAGATTGTGATACAATACACTAATGGTTGAAGTTTGGTTGACTTCTGCGCAGCGGTTTGGGAGTGAACATCAAAATTACATTTCTCGGCCATATCGCATAGATCTCACTGTGAAAAGGCTTAAATGACTTTTTTTAATTAAGTTTGAAGATTGCGCTCAAATCAAATGTCCTAGAACTAAATTTCCAAATGTAACTACTAGATTGTGATAAAATACACTATTGGGTGAAGTTTGGTTGACTTCTGCGCAGCGGTTTGGGAGTTAACATCAAAATTACATTTCTCGGCCATATCGCATAGATCTCACTGTGAAAAGGCTTAAATGACTTTTTTAATTAAGTTTAATGATTGCGCTCAAACCAAATGTCCTAGAACGAAATTTTCAAATGTAACTACTAGAATGTGATACAATACACTATTGGGTGAAGTTTGGTTGACTTCTGCGCAGCGGTTTGGGAGTTAACATCAAAATTACATTTCTCGGCCATATCGCATAGATCTCACTGTGAAAAGGCTTAAATGGCTTTTTTGACCTAAGTTTGAGGATTGCGCTCAAATCAAATGTCCTAGAACCAAATTTCCACATGTAATTACTAGATTGTGATACAATACACTAATGGGTGAAGTTTGGTTGACTTCTGCGCAGCGGTTTGGGAGTTAACATCAAAATTACATTTCTCGGCCATATCGCATAGATCTCACTGTAAAAAGGCTTAAATGACTTTTTTAATTAAGTTTGATGATTGCGTTCAAACAAAATGTCCTAGAACAAAATTTTCAAATGTAACTACTAGATTGTGATAAAATACACTATTGGGTGAAGTTTGGTTGACGTCTGCGCAGCGGTTTGGGAGTTAACATCAAAATTACATTTCTCGGCCATATCGCATAGATCTCACTGTGAAAAGGCTTAAATGACTTTTTTAATTAAGTTTGATGATTGCGTTCAAACAAAATGTCCTAGAACAAAATTTTCAAATGTAACTACTAGATTGTGATACAATACACTATTGGGTGAAGTTTGGTTGACTTCTGCGCAGCGGTTTGGGAGTTAACATCAAAATTACATTTCTCGGCCATATCGCATAGATCTCACTGTGAAAAGGCTTAAATGGCTTTTTTGACCTAAGTTTGAGGATTGCGCTCAAATAAAATGTCCTAGAACCAAATTTCCACATGTAACTACTAGATTGTGATACAATACACTAATGGGTGAAGTTTGGTTTACTTCTGCGCAGCGGTTTGGGAGTTAACATCAAAATTACATTTCTCGGCCATATCGCATAGATCTCACTGTGAAAAGGCTTAAATGGCTTTTTTGACCTAAGTTTAATAATTGCGCTCAAACCAAATGTCCTAGAACGAAATTTTTAAATGTAACTACTAGAATGTGATACAATACACTATTGGGTGAAGTTTAATTGACTTCTGCGCAGCGGTTTGGGAGTTAACATCAAAATTACATTTCTCGGCCATATCGCATAGATCTCACTGTGAAAAGGCTTAAATGGCTTTTTTGACCTAAGTTTAATGATTGCGCTCAAACCAAATGTCCTAGAACGAAATTTTCAAATGTAACTACTAGAATGTGATACAATACACTATTGGGTGAAGTTTGGTTGACTTCTGCGCAGCGGTTTGGGAGTTAACATCAAAATTACATTTCTCGGCCATATCGCATAGATCTCACTGTGAAAAGGCTTAAATGACTTTTTTAATTAAGTTTAATGATTGCGCTCAAACCAAATCCCCTAGAACGAAATTTTGAAATGTAACTACTAGAATGTGATACAATACACTATTGGGTGAAGTTTGGTTGACTTCTGCGCAGCGGTTTGGGAGTTAACATCAAAATTACATTTCTCGGCCATATCGCATAGATCTCACTGTGAAAAGGCTTAAATGACTTTTTTAATTAAGTTTAATGATTGCGCTCAAACCAAATCCCCTAGAACGAAATTTTGAAATGTAACTACTACAATGTGATACAATACACTATTGGGTGAAGTTTGGTTGACTTCTGCGCAGCGGTTTGGGAGTTAACATCAAAATTACATTTCTCGGCCATATCGCATAGATCTCACTGTGAAAAGGCTTAAATGACTTTTTTAATTAAGTTTAATGATTGCGCTCAAACCAAATCCCCTAGAACGAAATTTTGAAATGTAACTACTAGAATGTGATACAATACACTATTGGGTGAAGTTTGGTTGACTTCTGCGCAGCGGTTTGGGAGTTAACATCAAAATTACATTTCTCGGCCATATCGCATAGATCTCACTGTGAAAAGGCTTAAATGACTTTTTTAATTAAGTTTGATGATTGCGCTCAAACAAAATTTCCTAGAACAAAATTTTCAAATGTAACTACTAGATTGTGATACAATACACTATTGGGTGAATTTTGGTTGACTTCTGCGCAGCGGTTTGGGAGTTAACATCAAAATTACATTTCTCGGCCATATCGCATAGATCTCACTGTGAAAAGGCTTAAATGACTTTTTTAATTGTTTGATGATTGCGCTCAAACAAAATGTCCTAGAACAAAATTTTCAAATGTAACTACTAGATTGTGATACAATACACTATTGGGTGAAGTTTGGTTGACTTCTGCGCAGCGGTTTGGGAGTTAACATCAAAATTACATTTTTCGGCCATATCGCATAGATCTCACTGTGAAAAGGCTTAAATGGCTTTTTTGACCTAAGTTTGAGGATTGCGCTCAAATCAAATGTCCAATAACCAAATTTCCACATGTAACTACTAGATTGTGATACAATACACTAATGGGTGAAGTTTGGTTGACTTCTGCGCAGCGGTTTGGGAGTTAACATCAAAATTACATTTCTCGGCCATATCGCATAGATCTCACTGTGAAAAGGCTTAAATGACTTTTTTAATTAAGTTTGATGATTGCGTTCAAACAAAATGTCCTAGAACAAAATTTTCAAATGTAACTACTAGATTGTGATACAATACACTATTGGGTGAAGTTTGGTTGACTTCTGCGCAGCGGTTTGGGAGTTAACATCAAAATTACATTTCTCGGCCATATCGCATAGATCTCACTGTGAAAAGGCTTAAATGGCTTTTTTGACCTAAGTTTGAGGATTGCGCTCAAATCAAATGTCCTAGAACCAAATTTCCACATGTAATTACTAGATTGTGATACAATACACTAATGGGTGAAGTTTGGTTGACTTCTGCGCAGCGGTTTGGGAGTTAACATCAAAATTACATTTCTCGGCCATATCGCATTGATCTCACTGTGAAAAGGCTTAAATGACTTTTTTAATTAAGTTTAATGATTGCGCTCAAACCAAATGTCCTCGAACGAAATTTTCAAATGTAACTACTAGAATGTGATACAATACACTATTGGGTGAAGTTTAGTTGACTTCTGCGCAGCGGTTTGGGAGTTAACATCAAAATTACATTTCTCGGCCATATCGCATAGATCTCACTGTGAAAAGGCTTAAATGGCTTTTTTGACCTAAGTTTGAGGATTGCGCTCAAATCAAATGTCCTAGAACCAAATTTCCACATGTAACTACTAGATTGTGATACAATACACTAATGGGTGAAGTTTGGTTTACTTCTGCGCAGCGGTTTGGGAGTTAACATCAAAAATACATTTCTCGGCCATATCGCATAGATCTCACTGTGAAAAGGCTTAAATGGCTTTTTTGACCTAAGTTTAATAATTGCGCTCAAACCAAATGTCCTAGAACGAAATTTTAAAATGTAACTACTAGAATGTGATACAATACACTATTGGGTGAAGTTTGGTTGACTTCTGCGCAGCGGTTTGGGAGTTAACATCAAAATTACATTTCTCGGCCATATCGCATAGATCTCACTGTGAAAAGGCTTAAATGGCTTTTTTGACCTAAGTTTGAGGATTGCGCTCAAATCAAATGTCCTAGAACCAAATTTCCACATGTAACTACTAGATTGTGATACAATACACTAATGGGTGAAGTTTGGTTGACTTCTGCGCAGCGGTTTGGGAGTTAACATCAAAATTACATTTCTCGGCCATATCGCATAGATCTCACTGTGAAAAAGCTTAAATGACTTTTTTAATTAAGTTTGATGATTGCGCTCAAACAAAATTTCCTAGAACAAAATTTTCAAATGTAACTACTAGATTGTGATACAATACACTATTGGGTGAAGTTTGGTTGACTTCTGCGCAGCGGTTTGGGAGTTAACATCAAAATTACATTAATCGGCCATATCGCATAGATCTCACTGTGAAAAGGCTTAAATGACTTTTTTAATTAAGTTTGATGATTGCGTTCAAACAAAATGTCCTAGAACAAAATTTTCAAATGTAACTACTAGATTGTGATACAATACACTATTGGGTGAAGTTTGGTTGACTTCTGCGCAGCGGTTTGGGAGTTAACATCAAAATTACATTTCTCGGCCATATCGCATAGATCTCACTGTGAAAAGGCTTAAATGACTTTTTTTAATTAAGTTTAATGATTGCGCTCAAACCAAATGTCCTAGAACGAAATGTTCAAATGTAACTACTAGAATGTGATACAATACACTATTGGGTGAAGTTTAGTTGACTTCTGCGCAGCGGTTTGGGAGTTAACATCAAAATTACATTTCTCGGCCATATCGCATAGATCTCACTGTGAAAAGGCTTAAATGGCTTTTTTGACCTAAGTTTGAGGATTGCGCTCAAATCAAATGTCCTAGAACCAAATTTCCACATGTAACTACTAGATTGTGATACAATACACTAATGGGTGAAGTTTGGTTTACTTCTGCGCAGCGGTTTGGGAGTTAACATCAAAATTACATTTCTCGGCCATATCGCATAGATCTCACTGTGAAAAGGCTTAAATGGCTTTTTTGACCTAAGTTTAATAATTGCGCTCAAACCAAATGTCCTAGAACGAAATTTTAAAATGTAACTACTAGAATGTGATACAATACACTATTGGGTGAAGTTTGGTTGACTTCTGCGCAGCGGTTTGGGAGTTAACATCAAAATTACATTTCTCGGCCATATCGCATAGATCTCACTGTGAAAAGGCTTAAATGGCTTTTTTGACCTAAGTTTGAGGATTGCGCTCAAATCAAATGTCCTAGAACCAAATTTCCACATGTAACTACTAGATTGTGATACAATACACTATTGGGTGAAGTTTGGTTGACGTCTGCGCAGCGGTTTGGGAGTTAACATCAAAATTACATTTCTCGGCCATATCGCATAGATCTCACTGTGAAAAGGCTTAAATGACTTTTTTTAATTAAGTTTAATGATTGCGCTCAAACCAAATGTCCTAGAACGAAATTTTCAAATGTAACTACTAGAATGTGATACAATACACTATTGGGTGAAGTTTAGTTGACTTCTGCGCAGCGGTTTGGGAGTTAACATCAAAATTACATTTCTCGGCCATATCGCATAGATCTCACTGTGAAAAGGCTTAAATGACTTTTTTAATTAAGTTTAATGATTGCGCTCAAACCAAATCCCCTAGAACGAAATTTTCAAATGTAACTACTAGAATGTGATACAATACACTATTGGGTGAAGTTTGGTTGACTTCTGCGCAGCGGTTTGGGAGTTAACATCAAAATTACATTTCTCGGCCATATCGCATAGATCTCACTGTGAAAAGGCTTAAATGGCTTTTTTGACCTAAGTTTGAGGATTGCGCTCAAATCAAATGTCCTAGAACCAAATTTCCACATGTAACTACTAGATTGTGATACAATACACTAATGGATGAAGTTTGGTTGACTTCTGCGCAGCGGTTTGGGAGTGAACATCAAAATTACATTTCTCGGCCATATCGCATAGATCTCACTGTGAAAAGGCTTAAATGACTTTTTTAATTAAGTTTGATGATTGCGCTCAAACAAAATTTCCTAGAACAAAATTTTCAAATGTAACTACTAGATTGTGATACAATACACTATTGGGTGAAGTTTGGTTGACTTCTGCGCAGCGGTTTGGGAGTTAACATCAAAATTACATTTCTCGGCCATATCGCATAGATCTCACTGTGAAAAGGCTTAAATGACTTTTTTAATTAAGTTTGATGATTGCGCTCAAACAAAATGTCCTAGAACAAAATTTTCAAATGTAACTACTAGATTGTGATACAATACACTATTGGGTGAAGTTTGGTTGACTTCTGCGCAGCGGTTTGGGAGTTAACATCAAAATTACATTTCTCGGCCATATCGCATAGATCTCACTGTGAAAAGGCTTAAATGGCTTTTTTGACCTAAGTTTGAGGATTGCGCTCAAATCAAATGTCCAATAACCAAATTTCCACATGTAACTACTAGATTGTGATACAATACACTAATGGGTGAAGTTTGGTTGACTTCTGCGCAGCGGTTTGGGAGTTAACATCAAAATTACATTTCTCGGCCATATCGCATAGATCTCACTGTGAAAAGGCTTAAATGACTTTTTTAATTAAGTTTGATGATTGCGTTCAAACAAAATGTCCTAGAACAAAATTTTCAAATGTAACTACTAGATTGTGATACAATACACTATTGGGTGAAGTTTGGTTGACTTCTGCGCAGCGGTTTGGGAGTTAACATCAAAATTACATTTCTCGGCCATATCGCATAGATCTCACTGTGAAAAGGCTTAAATGGCTTTTTTGACCTAAGTTTGAGGATTGCGCTCAAATCAAATGTCCTAGAACCAAATTTCCACATGTAACTACTAGATTGTGATACAATACACTAATGGATGAAGTTTGGTTGACTTCTGCGCAGCGGTTTGGGAGTGAACATCAAAATTACATTTCTCGGCCATATCGCATAGATCTCACTGTGAAAAGGCTTAAATGACTTTTTTAATTAAGTTTGATGATTGCGCTCAAACAAAATTTCCTAGAACAAAATTTTCAAATGTAACTACTAGATTGTGATACAATACACTATTGGGTGAAGTTTGGTTGACTTCTGCGCAGCGGTTTGGGAGTTAACATCAAAATTACATTTCTCGGCCATATCGCATAGATCTCACTGTGAAAAGGCTTAAATGACTTTTTTAATTAAGTTTGATGATTGCGTTCAAACAAAATGTCCTAGAACAAAATTTTCAAATGTAACTACTAGATTGTGATACAATACACTATTGGGTGAAGTTTGGTTGACTTCTGCGCAGCGGTTTGGGAGTTAACATCAAAATTACATTTCTCGGCCATATCGCATAGATCTCACTGTGAAAAGGCTTAAATGGCTTTTTTGACCTAAGTTTGAGGATTAGGCTCAAATCAAATGTCCTAGAACCAAATTTCCACATGTAATTACTAGATTGTGATACAATACACTAATGGGTGAAGTTTGGTTGACTTCTGCGCAGCGGTTTGGGAGTTAACATCAAAATTACATTTCTCGGCCATATCGCATAGATCTCACTGTGAAAAGGCTTAAATGACTTTTTTAATTAAGTTTAATGATTGCGCTCAAACCAAATGTCCTCGAACGAAATTTTCAAATGTAACTACTAGAATGTGATACAATACACTATTGGGTGAAGTTTAGTTGACTTCTGCGCAGCGGTTTGGGAGTTAACATCAAAATTACATTTCTCGGCCATATCGCATAGATCTCACTGTGAAAAGGCTTAAATGGCTTTTTTGACCTAAGTTTGAGGATTGCGCTCAAATCAAATGTCCTAGAACCAAATTTCCACATGTAACTACTAGATTGTGATACAATACACTAATGGGTGAAGTTTGGTTGACTTCTGCGCAGCGGTTTGGGAGTTAACATCAAAATTACATTTCTCGGCCATATCGCATAGATCTCACTGTGAAAAGGCTTAAATGACTTTTTTAATTAAGTTTAATGATTGCGCTCAAACCAAATGTCCTCGAACGAAATTTTCAAATGTAACTACTAGAATGTGATACAATACACTATTGGGTGAAGTTTAGTTGACTTCTGCGCAGCGGTTTGGGAGTTAACATCAAAATTACATTTCTCGGCCATATCGCATAGATCTCACTGTGAAAAGGCTTAAATGGCTTTTTTGACCTAAGTTTGAGGATTGCGCTCAAATCAAATGTCCTAGAACCAAATTTCCACATGTAACTACTAGATTGTGATACAATACACTAATGGGTGAAGTTTGGTTTACTTCTGCGCAGCGGTTTGGGAGTTAACATCAAAATTACATTTCTCGGCCATATCGCATAGATCTCACTGTGAAAAGGCTTAAATGGCTTTTTTGACCTAAGTTTAATAATTGCGCTCAAACCAAATGTCCTAGAACGAAATTTTAAAATGTAACTACTAGAATGTGATACAATACACTATTGGGTGAAGTTTGGTTGACTTCTGCGCAGCGGTTTGGGAGTTAACATCAAAATTACATTTCTCGGCCATATCGCATAGATCTCACTGTGAAAAGGCTTAAATGGCTTTTTTGACCTAAGTTTGAGGATTGCGCTCAAATCAAATGTCCTAGAACCAAATTTCCACATGTAACTACTAGAATGTGATACAATACACTATTGGGTGAAGTTTGGTTGACTTCTGCGCAGCGGTTTGGGAGTTAACATCAAAATTACATTTCTCGGCCATATCGCATAGATCTCACTGTGAAAAGGCTTAAATGACTTTTTTTAATTAAGTTTAATGATTGCGCTCAAACCAAATGTCCTAGAACGAAATGTTCAAATGTAACTACTAGAATGTGATACAATACACTATTGGGTGAAGTTTAGTTGACTTCTGCGCAGCGGTTTGGGAGTTAACATCAAAATTACATTTCTCGGCCATATCGCATAGATCTCACTGTGAAAAGGCTTAAATGACTTTTTTAATTAAGTTTAATGATTGCGCTCAAACCAAATCCCCTAGAACGAAATTTTCAAATGTAACTACTAGAATGTGATACAATACACTAATGGGTGAAGTTTGGTTGACTTCTGCGCAGCGGTTTGGGAGTTAACATCAAAATTACATTTCTCGGCCATATCGCATAGATCTCACTGTAAAAAGGCTTAAATGACTTTTTTAATTAAGTTTGATGATTGCGTTCAAACAAAATGTCCTAGAACAAAATTTTCAAATGTAACTACTAGATTGTGATACAATACACTATTGGGTGAAGTTTGGTTGACGTCTGCGCAGCGGTTTGGGAGTTAACATCAAAATTACATTTCTCGGCCATATCGCATAGATCTCACTGTGAAAAGGCTTAAATGACTTTTTTAATTAAGTTTGATGATTGCGTTCAAACAAAATGTCCTAGAACAAAATTTTCAAATGTAACTACTAGATTGTGATACAATACACTATTGGGTGAAGTTTGGTTGACTTCTGCGCAGCGGTTTGGGAGTTAACATCAAAATTACATTTCTCGGCCATATCGCATAGATCTCACTGTGAAAAGGCTTAAATGGCTTTTTTGACCTAAGTTTGAGGATTGCGCTCAAATCAAATGTCCTAGAACCAAATTTCCACATGTAACTACTAGATTGTGATACAATACACTAATGGGTGAAGTTTGGTTTACTTCTGCGCAGCGGTTTGGGAGTTAACATCAAAATTACATTTCTCGGCCATATCGCATAGATCTCACTGTGAAAAGGCTTAAATGGCTTTTTTGACCTAAGTTTAATAATTGCGCTCAAACCAAATGTCCTAGAACGAAATTTTTAAATGTAACTACTAGAATGTGATACAATACACTATTGGGTGAAGTTTAATTGACTTCTGCGCAGCGGTTTGGGAGTTAACATCAAAATTACATTTCTCGGCCATATCGCATAGATCTCACTGTGAAAAGGCTTAAATGGCTTTTTTGACCTAAGTTTAATGATTGCGCTCAAACCAAATGTCCTAGAACGAAATTTTCAAATGTAACTACTAGAATGTGATACAATACACTATTGGGTGAAGTTTGGTTGACTTCTGCGCAGCGGTTTGGGAGTTAACATCAAAATTACATTTCTCGGCCATATCGCATAGATCTCACTGTGAAAAGGCTTAAATGACTTTTTTAATTAAGTTTAATGATTGCGCTCAAACCAAATCCCCTAGAACGAAATTTTGAAATGTAACTACTAGAATGTGATACAATACACTATTGGGTGAAGTTTGGTTGACTTCTGCGCAGCGGTTTGGGAGTTAACATCAAAATTACATTTCTCGGCCATATCGCATAGATCTCACTGTGAAAAGGCTTAAATGACTTTTTTAATTAAGTTTAATGATTGCGCTCAAACCAAATCCCCTAGAACGAAATTTTGAAATGTAACTACTAGAATGTGATACAATACACTATTGGGTGAAGTTTGGTTGACTTCTGCGCAGCGGTTTGGGAGTTAACATCAAAATTACATTTCTCGGCCATATCGCATAGATCTCACTGTGAAAAGGCTTAAATGGCTTTTTTGACCTAAGTTTGAGGATTGCGCTCAAATCAAATGTCCTAGAACCAAATTTCCACATGTAACTACTAGATTGTGATACAATACACTAATGGATGAAGTTTGGTTGACTTCTGCGCAGCGGTTTGGGAGTGAACATCAAAATTACATTTCTCGGCCATATCGCATAGATCTCACTGTGAAAAGGCTTAAATGACTTTTTTAATTAAGTTTGATGATTGCGCTCAAACAAAATTTCCTAGAACAAAATTTTCAAATGTAACTACTAGATTGTGATACAATACACTATTGGGTGAATTTTGGTTGACTTCTGCGCAGCGGTTTGGGAGTTAACATCAAAATTACATTTCTCGGCCATATCGCATAGATCTCACTGTGAAAAGGCTTAAATGACTTTTTTAATTAAGTTTGATGATTGCGCTCAAACAAAATGTCCTAGAACAAAATTTTCAAATGTAACTACTAGATTGTGATACAATACACTATTGGGTGAAGTTTGGTTGACTTCTGCGCAGCGGTTTGGGAGTTAACATCAAAATTACATTTTTCGGCCATATCGCATAGATCTCACTGTGAAAAGGCTTAAATGGCTTTTTTGACCTAAGTTTGAGGATTGCGCTCAAATCAAATGTCCAATAACCAAATTTCCACATGTAACTACTAGATTGTGATACAATACACTAATGGGTGAAGTTTGGTTGACTTCTGCGCAGCGGTTTGGGAGTTAACATCAAAATTACATTTCTCGGCCATATCGCATAGATCTCACTGTGAAAAGGCTTAAATGACTTTTTTAATTAAGTTTGATGATTGCGTTCAAACAAAATGTCCTAGAGCAAAATTTTCAAATGTAACTACTAGATTGTGATACAATACACTATTGGGTGAAGTTTGGTTGACTTCTGCGCAGCGGTTTGGGAGTTAACATCAAAATTACATTTCTCGGCCATATCGCATAGATCTCACTGTGAAAAGGCTTAAATGGCTTTTTTGACCTAAGTTTGAGGATTGCGCTCAAATCAAATGTCCTAGAACCAAATTTCCACATGTAATTACTAGATTGTGATACAATACACTAATGGGTGAAGTTTGGTTGACTTCTGCGCAGCGGTTTGGGAGTTAACATCAAAATTACATTTCTCGGCCATATCGCATAGATCTCACTGTGAAAAGGCTTAAATGACTTTTTTAATTAAGTTTAATGATTGCGCTCAAACCAAATGTCCTCGAACGAAATTTTCAAATGTAACTACTAGAATGTGATACAATACACTATTGGGTGAAGTTTAGTTGACTTCTGCGCAGCGGTTTGGGAGTTAACATCAAAATTACATTTCTCGGCCATATCGCATAGATCTCACTGTGAAAAGGCTTAAATGGCTTTTTTGACCTAAGTTTGAGGATTGCGCTCAAATCAAATGTCCTAGAACCAAATTTCCACATGTAACTACTAGATTGTGATACAATACACTAATGGGTGAAGTTTGGTTTACTTCTGCGCAGCGGTTTGGGAGTTAACATCAAAATTACATTTCTCGGCCATATCGCATAGATCTCACTGTGAAAAGGCTTAAATGGCTTTTTTGACCTAAGTTTAATAATTGCGCTCAAACCAAATGTCCTAGAACGAAATTTTAAAATGTAACTACTAGAATGTGATACAATACACTATTGGGTGAAGTTTGGTTGACTTCTGCGCAGCGGTTTGGGAGTTAACATCAAAATTACATTTCTCGGCCATATCGCATAGATCTCACTGTA
Organism: Corythoichthys intestinalis; assembly: GCF_030265065.1. NCBI lineage: Eukaryota > Metazoa > Chordata > Actinopteri > Syngnathiformes > Syngnathidae > Corythoichthys > Corythoichthys intestinalis. The sequence continues at coordinate 1,024,607 of NC_080405.1, read as the reverse complement.
AAAAGGCTTAAATGACTTTTTTAATTAAGTTTGATGATTGCGTTCAAACAAAATGTCCTAGAACAAAATTTTCAAATGTAACTACTAGATTGTGATACAATACACTATTGGGTGAAGTTTGGTTGACGTCTGCGCAGCGGTTTGGGAGTTAACATCAAAATTACATTTCTCGGCCATATCGCATAGATCTCACTGTGAAAAGGCTTAAATGACTTTTTTAATTAAGTTTGATGATTGCGTTCAAACAAAATGTCCTAGAACAAAATTTTCAAATGTAACTACTAGATTGTGATACAATACACTATTGGGTGAAGTTTGGTTGACTTCTGCGCAGCGGTTTGGGAGTTAACATCAAAATTACATTTCTCGGCCATATCGCATAGATCTCACTGTGAAAAGGCTTAAATGGCTTTTTTGACCTAAGTTTGAGGATTGCGCTCAAATCAAATGTCCTAGAACCAAATTTCCACATGTAACTACTAGATTGTGATACAATACACTAATGGGTGAAGTTTGGTTTACTTCTGCGCAGCGGTTTGGGAGTTAACATCAAAATTACATTTCTCGGCCATATCGCATAGATCTCACTGTGAAAAGGCTTAAATGGCTTTTTTGACCTAAGTTTAATAATTGCGCTCAAACCAAATGTCCTAGAACGAATTTTTTAAATGTAACTACTAGAATGTGATACAATACACTATTGGGTGAAGTTTAATTGACTTCTGCGCAGCGGTTTGGGAGTTAACATCAAAATTACATTTCTCGGCCATATCGCATAGATCTCACTGTGAAAAGGCTTAAATGGCTTTTTTGACCTAAGTTTAATGATTGCGCTCAAACCAAATGTCCTAGAACGAAATTTTCAAATGTAACTACTAGAATGTGATACAATACACTATTGGGTGAAGTTTGGTTGACTTCTGCGCAGCGGTTTGGGAGTTAACATCAAAATTACATTTCTCGGCCATATCGCATAGATCTCACTGTGAAAAGGCTTAAATGACTTTTTTAATTAAGTTTAATGATTGCGCTCAAACCAAATCCCCTAGAACGAAATTTTGAAATGTAACTACTAGAATGTGATACAATACACTATTGGGTGAAGTTTGGTTGACTTCTGCGCAGCGGTTTGGGAGTTAACATCAAAATTACATTTCTCGGCCATATCGCATAGATCTCACTGTGAAAAGGCTTAAATGACTTTTTTAATTAAGTTTAATGATTGCGCTCAAACCAAATCCCCTAGAACGAAATTTTGAAATGTAACTACTAGAATGTGATACAATACACTATTGGGTGAAGTTTGGTTGACTTCTGCGCAGCGGTTTGGGAGTTAACATCAAAATTACATTTCTCGGCCATATCGCATAGATCTCACTGTGAAAAGGCTTAAATGGCTTTTTTGACCTAAGTTTGAGGATTGCGCTCAAATCAAATGTCCTAGAACCAAATTTCCACATGTAACTACTAGATTGTGATACAATACACTAATGGATGAAGTTTGGTTGACTTCTGCGCAGCGGTTTGGGAGTGAACATCAAAATTACATTTCTCGGCCATATCGCATAGATCTCACTGTGAAAAGGCTTAAATGACTTTTTTAATTAAGTTTGATGATTGCGCTCAAACAAAATTTCCTAGAACAAAATTTTCAAATGTAACTACTAGATTGTGATACAATACACTATTGGGTGAATTTTGGTTGACTTCTGCGCAGCGGTTTGGGAGTTAACATCAAAATTACATTTCTCGGCCATATCGCATAGATCTCACTGTGAAAAGGCTTAAATGACTTTTTTAATTAAGTTTGATGATTGCGCTCAAACAAAATGTCCTAGAACAAAATTTTCAAATGTAACTACTAGATTGTGATACAATACACTATTGGGTGAAGTTTGGTTGACTTCTGCGCAGCGGTTTGGGAGTTAACATCAAAATTACATTTTTCGGCCATATCGCATAGATCTCACTGTGAAAAGGCTTAAATGGCTTTTTTGACCTAAGTTTGAGGATTGCGCTCAAATCAAATGTCCAATAACCAAATTTCCACATGTAACTACTAGATTGTGATACAATACACTAATGGGTGAAGTTTGGTTGACTTCTGCGCAGCGGTTTGGGAGTTAACATCAAAATTACATTTCTCGGCCATATCGCATAGATCTCACTGTGAAAAGGCTTAAATGACTTTTTTAATTAAGTTTGATGATTGCGTTCAAGCAAAATGTCCTAGAACAAAATTTTCAAATGTAACTACTAGATTGTGATACAATACACTATTGGGTGAAGTTTGGTTGACTTCTGCGCAGCGGTTTGGGAGTTAACATCAAAATTACATTTCTCGGCCATATCGCATAGATCTCACTGTGAAAAGGCTTAAATGGCTTTTTTGACCTAAGTTTGAGGATTGCGCTCAAATCAAATGTCCTAGAACCAAATTTCCACATGTAATTACTAGATTGTGATACAATACACTAATGGGTGAAGTTTGGTTGACTTCTGCGCAGCGGTTTGGGAGTTAACATCAAAATTACATTTCTCGGCCATATCGCATAGATCTCACTGTGAAAAGGCTTAAATGACTTTTTTAATTAAGTTTAATGATTGCGCTCAAACCAAATGTCCTCGAACGAAATTTTCAAATGTAACTACTAGAATGTGATACAATACACTATTGGGTGAAGTTTAGTTGACTTCTGCGCAGCGGTTTGGGAGTTAACATCAAAATTACATTTCTCGGCCATATCGCATAGATCTCACTGTGAAAAGGCTTAAATGGCTTTTTTGACCTAAGTTTGAGGATTGCGCTCAAATCAAATGTCCTAGAACCAAATTTCCACATGTAACTACTAGATTGTGATACAATACACTAATGGGTGAAGTTTGGTTTACTTCTGCGCAGCGGTTTGGGAGTTAACATCAAAATTACATTTCTCGGCCATATCGCATAGATCTCACTGTGAAAAGGCTTAAATGGCTTTTTTGACCTAAGTTTGAGGATTGCGCTCAAATCAAATGTCCTAGAACCAAATTTCCACATGTAACTACTAGATTGTGATACAATACACTAATGGGTGAAGTTTGGTTTACTTCTGCGCAGCGGTTTGGGAGTTAACATCAAAATTACATTTCTCGGCCATATCGCATAGATCTCACTGTGAAAAGGCTTAAATGGCTTTTTTGACCTAAGTTTAATAATTGCGCTCAAACAAAATGTCCTAGAACGAAATTTTTAAATGTAACTACTAGAATGTGATACAATACACTATTGGGTGAAGTTTAATTGACTTCTGCGCAGCGGTTTGGGAGTTAACATCAAAATTACATTTCTCGGCCATATCGCATAGATCTCACTGTGAAAAGGCTTAAATGGCTTTTTTGACCTAAGTTTAATGATTGCGCTCAAACCAAATGTCCTAGAACGAAATTTTCAAATGTAACTACTAGAATGTGATACAATACACTATTGGGTGAAGTTTGGTTGACTTCTGCGCAGCGGTTTGGGAGTTAACATCAAAATTACATTTCTCGGCCATATCGCATAGATCTCACTGTGAAAAGGCTTAAATGACTTTTTTAATTAAGTTTAATGATTGCGCTCAAACCAAATCCCCTAGAACGAAATTTTGAAATGTAACTACTAGAATGTGATACAATACACTATTGGGTGAAGTTTGGTTGACTTCTGCGCAGCGGTTTGGGAGTTAACATCAAAATTACATTTCTCGGCCATATCGCATAGATCTCACTGTGAAAAGGCTTAAATGACTTTTTTAATTAAGTTTAATGATTGCGCTCAAACCAAATCCCCTAGAACGAAATTTTGAAATGTAACTACTAGAATGTGATACAATACACTATTGGGTGAAGTTTGGTTGACTTCTGCGCAGCGGTTTGGGAGTTAACATCAAAATTACATTTCTCGGCCATATCGCATAGATCTCACTGTGAAAAGGCTTAAATGGCTTTTTTGACCTAAGTTTGAGGATTGCGCTCAAATCAAATGTCCTAGAACCAAATTTCCACATGTAACTACTAGATTGTGATACAATACACTAATGGATGAAGTTTGGTTGACTTCTGCGCAGCGGTTTGGGAGTGAACATCAAAATTACATTTCTCGGCCATATCGCATAGATCTCACTGTGAAAAGGCTTAAATGACTTTTTTAATTAAGTTTGATGATTGCGCTCAAACAAAATTTCCTAGAACAAAATTTTCAAATGTAACTACTAGATTGTGATACAATACACTATTGGGTGAATTTTGGTTGACTTCTGCGCAGCGGTTTGGGAGTTAACATCAAAATTACATTTCTCGGCCATATCGCATAGATCTCACTGTGAAAAGGCTTAAATGACTTTTTTAATTAAGTTTGATGATTGCGCTCAAACAAAATGTCCTAGAACAAAATTTTCAAATGTAACTACTAGATTGTGATACAATACACTATTGGGTGAAGTTTGGTTGACTTCTGCGCAGCGGTTTGGGAGTTAACATCAAAATTACATTTTTCGGCCATATCGCATAGATCTCACTGTGAAAAGGCTTAAATGGCTTTTTTGACCTAAGTTTGAGGATTGCGCTCAAATCAAATGTCCAATAACCAAATTTCCACATGTAACTACTAGATTGTGATACAATACACTAATGGGTGAAGTTTGGTTGACTTCTGCGCAGCGGTTTGGGAGTTAACATCAAAATTACATTTCTCGGCCATATCGCATAGATCTCACTGTGAAAAGGCTTAAATGACTTTTTTAATTAAGTTTGATGATTGCGTTCAAACAAAATGTCCTAGAGCAAAATTTTCAAATGTAACTACTAGATTGTGATACAATACACTATTGGGTGAAGTTTGGTTGACTTCTGCGCAGCGGTTTGGGAGTTAACATCAAAATTACATTTCTCGGCCATATCGCATAGATCTCACTGTGAAAAGGCTTAAATGGCTTTTTTGACCTAAGTTTGAGGATTGCGCTCAAATCAAATGTCCTAGAACCAAATTTCCACATGTAATTACTAGATTGTGATACAATACACTAATGGGTGAAGTTTGGTTGACTTCTGCGCAGCGGTTTGGGAGTTAACATCAAAATTACATTTCTCGGCCATATCGCATAGATCTCACTGTGAAAAGGCTTAAATGACTTTTTTAATTAAGTTTAATGATTGCGCTCAAACCAAATGTCCTCGAACGAAATTTTCAAATGTAACTACTAGAATGTGATACAATACACTATTGGGTGAAGTTTAGTTGACTTCTGCGCAGCGGTTTGGGAGTTAACATCAAAATTACATTTCTCGGCCATATCGCATAGATCTCACTGTGAAAAGGCTTAAATGGCTTTTTTGACCTAAGTTTGAGGATTGCGCTCAAATCAAATGTCCTAGAACCAAATTTCCACATGTAACTACTAGATTGTGATACAATACACTAATGGGTGAAGTTTGGTTTACTTCTGCGCAGCGGTTTGGGAGTTAACATCAAAATTACATTTCTCGGCCATATCGCATAGATCTCACTGTGAAAAGGCTTAAATGGCTTTTTTGACCTAAGTTTAATAATTGCGCTCAAACCAAATGTCCTAGAACGAAATTTTAAAATGTAACTACTAGAATGTGATACAATACACTATTGGGTGAAGTTTGGTTGACTTCTGCGCAGCGGTTTGGGAGTTAACATCAAAATTACATTTCTCGGCCATATCGCATAGATCTCACTGTAAAAAGGCTTAAATGACTTTTTTAATTAAGTTTGATGATTGCGTTCAAACAAAATGTCCTAGAACAAAATTTTCAAATGTAACTACTAGATTGTGATACAATACACTATTGGGTGAAGTTTGGTTGACGTCTGCGCAGCGGTTTGGGAGTTAACATCAAAATTACATTTCTCGGCCATATCGCATAGATCTCACTGTGAAAAGGCTTAAATGACTTTTTTAATTAAGTTTGATGATTGCGTTCAAACAAAATGTCCTAGAACAAAATTTTCAAATGTAACTACTAGATTGTGATACAATACACTATTGGGTGAAGTTTGGTTGACTTCTGCGCAGCGGTTTGGGAGTTAACATCAAAATTACATTTCTCGGCCATATCGCATAGATCTCACTGTGAAAAGGCTTAAATGGCTTTTTTGACCTAAGTTTGAGGATTGCGCTCAAATCAAATGTCCTAGAACCAAATTTCCACATGTAACTACTAGATTGTGATACAATACACTAATGGGTGAAGTTTGGTTTACTTCTGCGCAGCGGTTTGGGAGTTAACATCAAAATTACATTTCTCGGCCATATCGCATAGATCTCACTGTGAAAAGGCTTAAATGGCTTTTTTGACCTAAGTTTAATAATTGCGCTCAAACCAAATGTCCTAGAACGAATTTTTTAAATGTAACTACTAGAATGTGATACAATACACTATTGGGTGAAGTTTAATTGACTTCTGCGCAGCGGTTTGGGAGTTAACATCAAAATTACATTTCTCGGCCATATCGCATAGATCTCACTGTGAAAAGGCTTAAATGGCTTTTTTGACCTAAGTTTAATGATTGCGCTCAAACCAAATGTCCTAGAACGAAATTTTCAAATGTAACTACTAGAATGTGATACAATACACTATTGGGTGAAGTTTGGTTGACTTCTGCGCAGCGGTTTGGGAGTTAACATCAAAATTACATTTCTCGGCCATATCGCATAGATCTCACTGTGAAAAGGCTTAAATGACTTTTTTAATTAAGTTTAATGATTGCGCTCAAACCAAATCCCCTAGAACGAAATTTTGAAATGTAACTACTAGAATGTGATACAATACACTATTGGGTGAAGTTTGGTTGACTTCTGCGCAGCGGTTTGGGAGTTAACATCAAAATTACATTTCTCGGCCATATCGCATAGATCTCACTGTGAAAAGGCTTAAATGACTTTTTTAATTAAGTTTAATGATTGCGCTCAAACCAAATCCCCTAGAACGAAATTTTGAAATGTAACTACTAGAATGTGATACAATACACTATTGGGTGAAGTTTGGTTGACTTCTGCGCAGCGGTTTGGGAGTTAACATCAAAATTACATTTCTCGGCCATATCGCATAGATCTCACTGTGAAAAGGCTTAAATGGCTTTTTTGACCTAAGTTTGAGGATTGCGCTCAAATCAAATGTCCTAGAACCAAATTTCCACATGTAACTACTAGATTGTGATACAATACACTAATGGATGAAGTTTGGTTGACTTCTGCGCAGCGGTTTGGGAGTGAACATCAAAATTACATTTCTCGGCCATATCGCATAGATCTCACTGTGAAAAGGCTTAAATGACTTTTTTAATTAAGTTTGATGATTGCGCTCAAACAAAATTTCCTAGAACAAAATTTTCAAATGTAACTACTAGATTGTGATACAATACACTATTGGGTGAATTTTGGTTGACTTCTGCGCAGCGGTTTGGGAGTTAACATCAAAATTACATTTCTCGGCCATATCGCATAGATCTCACTGTGAAAAGGCTTAAATGACTTTTTTAATTAAGTTTGATGATTGCGCTCAAACAAAATGTCCTAGAACAAAATTTTCAAATGTAACTACTAGATTGTGATACAATACACTATTGGGTGAAGTTTGGTTGACTTCTGCGCAGCGGTTTGGGAGTTAACATCAAAATTACATTTTTCGGCCATATCGCATAGATCTCACTGTGAAAAGGCTTAAATGGCTTTTTTGACCTAAGTTTGAGGATTGCGCTCAAATCAAATGTCCAATAACCAAATTTCCACATGTAACTACTAGATTGTGATACAATACACTAATGGGTGAAGTTTGGTTGACTTCTGCGCAGCGGTTTGGGAGTTAACATCAAAATTACATTTCTCGGCCATATCGCATAGATCTCACTGTGAAAAGGCTTAAATGACTTTTTTAATTAAGTTTGATGATTGCGTTCAAGCAAAATGTCCTAGAACAAAATTTTCAAATGTAACTACTAGATTGTGATACAATACACTATTGGGTGAAGTTTGGTTGACTTCTGCGCAGCGGTTTGGGAGTTAACATCAAAATTACATTTCTCGGCCATATCGCATAGATCTCACTGTGAAAAGGCTTAAATGGCTTTTTTGACCTAAGTTTGAGGATTGCGCTCAAATCAAATGTCCTAGAACCAAATTTCCACATGTAATTACTAGATTGTGATACAATACACTAATGGGTGAAGTTTGGTTGACTTCTGCGCAGCGGTTTGGGAGTTAACATCAAAATTACATTTCTCGGCCATATCGCATAGATCTCACTGTGAAAAGGCTTAAATGACTTTTTTAATTAAGTTTAATGATTGCGCTCAAACCAAATGTCCTCGAACGAAATTTTCAAATGTAACTACTAGAATGTGATACAATACACTATTGGGTGAAGTTTAGTTGACTTCTGCGCAGCGGTTTGGGAGTTAACATCAAAATTACATTTCTCGGCCATATCGCATAGATCTCACTGTGAAAAGGCTTAAATGGCTTTTTTGACCTAAGTTTGAGGATTGCGCTCAAATCAAATGTCCTAGAACCAAATTTCCACATGTAACTACTAGATTGTGATACAATACACTAATGGGTGAAGTTTGGTTTACTTCTGCGCAGCGGTTTGGGAGTTAACATCAAAATTACATTTCTCGGCCATATCGCATAGATCTCACTGTGAAAAGGCTTAAATGGCTTTTTTGACCTAAGTTTAATAATTGCGCTCAAACCAAATGTCCTAGAACGAAATTTTAAAATGTAACTACTAGAATGTGATACAATACACTATTGGGTGAAGTTTGGTTGACTTCTGCGCAGCGGTTTGGGAGTTAACATCAAAATTACATTTCTCGGCCATATCGCATAGATCTCACTGTGAAAAGGCTTAAATGGCTTTTTTGACCTAAGTTTGAGGATTGCGCTCAAATCAAATGTCCTAGAACCAAATTTCCACATGTAACTACTAGATTGTGATACAATACACTAATGGGTGAAGTTTGGTTGACTTCTGCGCAGCGGTTTGGGAGTTAACATCAAAATTACATTTCTCGGCCATATCGCATAGATCTCACTGTGAAAAAGCTTAAATGACTTTTTTAATTAAGTTTGATGATTGCGCTCAAACAAAATTTCCTAGAACAAAATTTTCAAATGTAACTACTAGATTGTGATACAATACACTATTGGGTGAAGTTTGGTTGACTTCTGCGCAGCGGTTTGGGAGTTAACATCAAAATTACATTAATCGGCCATATCGCATAGATCTCACTGTGAAAAGGCTTAAATGACTTTTTTAATTAAGTTTGATGATTGCGTTCAAACAAAATGTCCTAGAACAAAATTTTCAAATGTAACTACTAGATTGTGATACAATACACTATTGGGTGAAGTTTGGTTGACTTCTGCGCAGCGGTTTGGGAGTTAACATCAAAATTACATTTCTCGGCCATATCGCATAGATCTCACTGTGAAAAGGCTTAAATGACTTTTTTTAATTAAGTTTAATGATTGCGCTCAAACCAAATGTCCTAGAACGAAATTTTCAAATGTAACTACTAGAATGTGATACAATACACTATTGGGTGAAGTTTAGTTGACTTCTGCGCAGCGGTTTGGGAGTTAACATCAAAATTACATTTCTCGGCCATATCGCATAGATCTCACTGTGAAAAGGCTTAAATGACTTTTTTGACCTAAGTTTGAGGATTGCGCTCAAATCAAATGTCCTAGAACCAAATTTCCACATGTAACTACTAGATTGTGATACAATACACTAATGGGTGAAGTTTGGTTTACTTCTGCGCAGCGGTTTGGGAGTTAACATCAAAATTACATTTCTCGGCCATATCGCATAGATCTCACTGTGAAAAGGCTTAAATGGCTTTTTTGACCTAAGTTTAATAATTGCGCTCAAACCAAATGTCCTAGAACGAAATTTTAAAATGTAACTACTAGAATGTGATACAATACACTATTGGGTGAAGTTTGGTTGACTTCTGCGCAGCGGTTTGGGAGTTAACATCAAAATTACATTTCTCGGCCATATCGCATAGATCTCACTGTGAAAAGGCTTAAATGGCTTTTTTGACCTAAGTTTGAGGATTGCGCTCAAATCAAATGTCCTAGAACCAAATTTCCATATGTAACTACTAGATTGTGATACAATACACTATTGGGTGAAGTTTGGTTGACGTCTGCGCAGCGGTTTGGGAGTTAACATCAAAATTACATTTCTCGGCCATATCGCATAGATCTCACTGTGAAAAGGCTTAAATGACTTTTTTTAATTAAGTTTAATGATTGCGCTCAAACCAAATGTCCTAGAACGAAATTTTCAAATGTAACTACTAGAATGTGATACAATACACTATTGGGTGAAGTTTAGTTGACTTCTGCGCAGCGGTTTGGGAGTTAACATCAAAATTACATTTCTCGGCCATATCGCATAGATCTCACTGTGAAAAGGCTTAAATGACTTTTTTAATTAAGTTTAATGATTGCGCTCAAACCAAATCCCCTAGAACGAAATTTTCAAATGTAACTACTAGAATGTGATACAATACACTATTGGGTGAAGTTTGGTTGACTTCTGCGCAGCGGTTTGGGAGTTAACATCAAAATTACATTTCTCGGCCATATCGCATAGATCTCACTGTGAAAAGGCTTAAATGGCTTTTTTGACCTAAGTTTGAGGATTGCGCTCAAATCAAATGTCCTAGAACCAAATTTCCACATGTAACTACTAGATTGTGATACAATACACTAATGGATGAAGTTTGGTTGACTTCTGCGCAGCGGTTTGGGAGTGAACATCAAAATTACATTTCTCGGCCATATCGCATAGATCTCACTGTGAAAAGGCTTAAATGACTTTTTTAATTAAGTTTGATGATTGCGCTCAAACAAAATTTCCTAGAACAAAATTTTCAAATGTAACTACTAGATTGTGATACAATACACTATTGGGTGAAGTTTGGTTGACTTCTGCGCAGCGGTTTGGGAGTTAACATCAAAATTACATTTCTCGGCCATATCGCATAGATCTCACTGTGAAAAGGCTTAAATGACTTTTTTAATTAAGTTTGATGATTGCGCTCAAACAAAATGTCCTAGAACAAAATTTTCAAATGTAACTACTAGATTGTGATACAATACACTATTGGGTGAAGTTTGGTTGACTTCTGCGCAGCGGTTTGGGAGTTAACATCAAAATTACATTTCTCGGCCATATCGCATAGATCTCACTGTGAAAAGGCTTAAATGGCTTTTTTGACCTAAGTTTGAGGATTGCGCTCAAATCAAATGTCCAATAACCAAATTTCCACATGTAACTACTAGATTGTGATACAATACACTAATGGGTGAAGTTTGGTTGACTTCTGCGCAGCGGTTTGGGAGTTAACATCAAAATTACATTTCTCGGCCATATCGCATAGATCTCACTGTGAAAAGGCTTAAATGACTTTTTTAATTAAGTTTGATGATTGCGTTCAAACAAAATGTCCTAGAACAAAATTTTCAAATGTAACTACTAGATTGTGATACAATACACTATTGGGTGAAGTTTGGTTGACTTCTGCGCAGCGGTTTGGGAGTTAACATCAAAATTACATTTCTCGGCCATATCGCATAGATCTCACTGTGAAAAGGCTTAAATGGCTTTTTTGACCTAAGTTTGAGGATTGCGCTCAAATCAAATGTCCTAGAACCAAATTTCCACATGTAACTACTAGATTGTGATACAATACACTAATGGATGAAGTTTGGTTGACTTCTGCGCAGCGGTTTGGGAGTGAACATCAAAATTACATTTCTCGGCCATATCGCATAGATCTCACTGTGAAAAGGCTTAAATGACTTTTTTAATTAAGTTTGATGATTGCGCTCAAACAAAATTTCCTAGAACAAAATTTTCAAATGTAACTACTAGATTGTGATACAATACACTATTGGGTGAAGTTTGGTTGACTTCTGCGCAGCGGTTTGGGAGTTAACATCAAAATTACATTTCTCGGCCATATCGCATAGATCTCACTGTGAAAAGGCTTAAATGACTTTTTTAATTAAGTTTGATGATTGCGTTCAAACAAAATGTCCTAGAACAAAATTTTCAAATGTAACTACTAGATTGTGATACAATACACTATTGGGTGAAGTTTGGTTGACTTCTGCGCAGCGGTTTGGGAGTTAACATCAAAATTACATTTCTCGGCCATATCGCATAGATCTCACTGTGAAAAGGCTTAAATGGCTTTTTTGACCTAAGTTTGAGGATTAGGCTGAAATCAAATGTCCTAGAACCAAATTTCCACATGTAATTACTAGATTGTGATACAATACACTAATGGGTGAAGTCTGGTTGACTTCTGCGCAGCGGTTTGGGAGTTAACATCAAAATTACATTTCTCGGCCATATCGCATAGATCTCACTGTGAAAAGGCTTAAATGACTTTTTTAATTAAGTTTAATGATTGCGCTCAAACCAAATGTCCTCGAACGAAATTTTCAAATGTAACTACTAGAATGTGATACAATACACTATTGGGTGAAGTTTAGTTGACTTCTGCGCAGCGGTTTGGGAGTTAACATCAAAATTACATTTCTCGGCCATATCGCATAGATCTCACTGTGAAAAGGCTTAAATGGCTTTTTTGACCTAAGTTTGAGGATTGCGCTCAAATCAAATGTCCTAGAACCAAATTTCCACATGTAACTACTAGATTGTGATACAATACACTAATGGGTGAAGTTTGGTTTACTTCTGCGCAGCGGTTTGGGAGTTAACATCAAAATTACATTTCTCGGCCATATCGCATAGATCTCACTGTGAAAAGGCTTAAATGGCTTTTTTGACCTAAGTTTAATAATTGCGCTCAAACCAAATGTCCTAGAACGAAATTTTAAAATGTAACTACTAGAATGTGATACAATACACTATTGGGTGAAGTTTGGTTGACTTCTGCGCAGCGGTTTGGGAGTTAACATCAAAATTACATTTCTCGGCCATATCGCATAGATCTCACTGTGAAAAGGCTTAAATGGCTTTTTTGACCTAAGTTTGAGGATTGCGCTCAAATCAAATGTCCTAGAACCAAATTTCCACATGTAACTACTAGAATGTGATACAATACACTATTGGGTGAAGTTTGGTTGACTTCTGCGCAGCGGTTTGGGAGTTAACATCAAAATTACATTTCTCGGCCATATCGCATAGATCTCACTGTGAAAAGGCTTAAATGACTTTTTTTAATTAAGTTTAATGATTGCGCTCAAACCAAATGTCCTAGAACGAAATGTTCAAATGTAACTACTAGAATGTGATACAATACACTATTGGGTGAAGTTTAGTTGACTTCTGCGCAGCGGTTTGGGAGTTAACATCAAAATTACATTTCTCGGCCATATCGCATAGATCTCACTGTGAAAAGGCTTAAATGACTTTTTTAATTAAGTTTAATGATTGCGCTCAAACCAAATCCCCTAGAACGAAATTTTCAAATGTAACTACTAGAATGTGATACAATACACTATTGGGTGAAGTTTGGTTGACTTCTGCGCAGCGGTTTGGGAGTTAACATCAAAATTACATTTCTCGGCCATATCGCATAGATCTCACTGTGAAAAGGCTTAAATGGCTTTTTTGACCTAAGTTTGAGGATTGCGCTCAAATCAAATGTCCTAGAACCAAATTTCCACATGTAACTACTAGATTGTGATACAATACACTAATGGGTGAAGTTTGGTTTACTTCTGCGCAGCGGTTTGGGAGTTAACATCAAAATTACATTTCTCGGCCATATCGCATAGATCTCACTGTGAAAAGGCTTAAATGGCTTTTTTGACCTAAGTTTAATAATTGCGCTCAAACCAAATGTCCTAGAACGAAATTTTAAAATGTAACTACTAGAATGTGATACAATACACTATTGGGTGAAGTTTGGTTGACTTCTGCGCAGCGGTTTGGGAGTTAACATCAAAATTACATTTCTCGGCCATATCGCATAGATCTCACTGTGAAAAGGCTTAAATGACTTTTTTAATTAAGTTTGATGATTGCGCTCAAACAAAATTTCCTAGAACAAAATTTTCAAATGTAACTACTAGATTGTGATACAATACACTATTGGGTGAAGTTTGGTTGACTTCTGCGCAGCGGTTTGGGAGTTAACATCAAAATTACATTTCTCGGCCATATCGCATAGATCTCACTGTGAAAAGACTTAAATGACTTTTTTAATTAAGTTTGATGATTGCGTTCAAACAAAATGTCCTAGAACAAAATTTTCAAATGTAACTACTAGATTGTGATACAATACACTATTGGGTGAAGTTTGGTTGACTTCTGCGCAGCGGTTTGGGAGTTAACATCAAAATTACATTTCTCGGCCATATCGCATAGATCTCACTGTGAAAAGGCTTAAATGACTTTTTTTAATTAAGTTTAATGATTGCGCTCAAACCAAATGTCCTAGAACGAAATTTTCAAATGTAACTACTAGAATGTGATACAATACACTATTGGGTGAAGTTTAGTTGACTTCTGCGCAGCGGTTTGGGAGTGAACATCAAAATTACATTTCTCGGCCATATCGCATAGATCTCACTGTGAAAAGGCTTAAATGACTTTTTTAATTAAGTTTGATGATTGCGCTCAAACAAAATTTCCTAGAACAAAATTTTCAAATGTAACTACTAGATTGTGATACAATACACTATTGGGTGAAGTTTGGTTGACTTCTGCGCAGCGGTTTGGGAGTTAACATCAAAATTACATTTCTCGGCCATATCGCATAGATCTCACTTTGAAAAGGCTTAAATGGCTTTTTTGACCTAAGTTTGAGGATTGCGCTCAAATCAAATGTCCTAGAACCAAATTTCCACATGTAACTACTAGATTGTGATACAATACACTAATGGATGAAGTTTGGTTGACTTCTGCGCAGCGGTTTGGGAGTGAACATCAAAATTACATTTCTCGGCCATATCGCATAGATCTCACTGTGAAAAGGCTTAAATGACTTTTTTAATTAAGTTTGATGATTGCGCTCAAACAAAATTTCCTAGAACAAAATTTTCAAATGTAACTACTAGATTGTGATACAATACACTATTGGGTGAAGTTTGGTTGACTTCTGCGCAGCGGTTTGGGAGTTAACATCAAAATTACATTTCTCGGCCATATCGCATAGATCTCACTGTGAAAAGGCTTAAATGACTTTTTTAATTAAGTTTGATGATTGCGCTCAAACAAAATGTCCTAGAACAAAATTTTCAAATGTAACTACTAGATTGTGATACAATACACTATTGGGTGAAGTTTGGTTGACTTCTGCGCAGCGGTTTGGGAGTTAACATCAAAATTACATTTCTCGGCCATATCGCATAGATCTCACTGTGAAAAGGCTTAAATGGCTTTTTTGACCTAAGTTTGAGGATTGCGCTCAAATCAAATGTCCAATAACCAAATTTCCACATGTAACTACTAGATTGTGATACAATACACTAATGGGTGAAGTTTGGTTGACTTCTGCGCAGCGGTTTGGGAGTTAACATCAAAATTACATTTCTCGGCCATATCGCATAGATCTCACTGTGAAAAGGCTTAAATGACTTTTTTAATTAAGTTTGATGATTGCGTTCAAACAAAATGTTCTAGAACAAAATTTTCAAATGTAACTACTAGATTGTGATACAATACACTATTGGGTGAAGTTTGGTTGACTTCTGCGCAGCGGTTTGGGAGTTAACATCAAAATTACATTTCTCGGCCATATCGCATAGATCTCACTGTGAAAAGGCTTAAATGGCTTTTTTGACCTAAGTTTGAGGATTGCGCTCAAATCAAATGTCCTAGAACCAAATTTCCACATGTAATTACTAGATTGTGATACAATACACTAATGGGTGAAGTTTGGTTGACTTCTGCGCAGCGGTTTGGGAGTTAACATCAAAATTACATTTCTCGGCCATATCGCATAGATCTCACTGTGAAAAGGCTTAAATGACTTTTTTAATTAAGTTTAATGATTGCGCTCAAACCAAATGTCCTCGAACGAAATTTTCAAATGTAACTACTAGAATGTGATACAATACACTATTGGGTGAAGTTTAGTTGACTTCTGCGCAGCGGTTTGGGAGTTAACATCAAAATTACATTTCTCGGCCATATCGCATAGATCTCACTGTGAAAAGGCTTAAATGGCTTTTTTGACCTAAGTTTGAGGATTGCGCTCAAATCAAATGTCCTAGAACCAAATTTCCACATGTAACTACTAGATTGTGATACAATACACTAATGGGTGAAGTTTGGTTTACTTCTGCGCAGCGGTTTGGGAGTTAACATCAAAATTACATTTCTCGGCCATATCGCATAGATCTCACTGTGAAAAGGCTTAAATGGCTTTTTTGACCTAAGTTTAATAATTGCGCTCAAACCAAATGTCCTAGAACGAAATTTTAAAATGTAACTACTAGAATGTGATACAATACACTATTGGGTGAAGTTTGGTTGACTTCTGCGCAGCGGTTTGGGAGTTAACATCAAAATTACATTTCTCGGCCATATCGCATAGATCTCACTGTGAAAAGGCTTAAATGGCTTTTTTGACCTAGGTTTGAGGATTGCGCTCAAATCAAATGTCCTAGAACCAAATTTCCACATGTAACTACTAGATTGTGATACAATACACTAATGGGTGAAGTTTGGTTGACTTCTGCGCAGCGGTTTGGGAGTTAACATCAAAATTACATTTCTCGGCCATATCGCATAGATCTCACTGTGAAAAGGCTTAAATGACTTTTTTAATTAAGTTTGATGATTGCGCTCAAACAAAATTTCCTAGAACAAAATTTCCACATGTAACTACTAGATTGTGATACAATACACTATTGGGTGAAGTTTGGTTGACTTCTGCGCAGCGGTTTGGGAGTTAACATCAAAATTACATTTCCCGGCCATATCGAATAGATCTCACTGTGAAAAGGCTTAAATGGCTTTTTTGACCTAAGTTTAATGATTGCGCTCAAACCAAATGTCCTAGAACCAAATTTCCACATGTAATTACTAGATTGTGATACAATACACTAATGGGTGAAGTTTGGTTGACTTCTGCGCAGCGGTTTGGGAGTTAACATCAAAATTACATTTCTCGGCCATATCGCATAGATCTCACTGTGAAAAGGCTTAAATGACTTTTTTAATTAAGTTTAATGATTGCGCTCAAACCAAATGTCCTCGAACGAAATTTTCAAATGTAACTACTAGAATGTGATACAATACACTATTGGGTGAAGTTTAGTTGACTTCTGCGCAGCGGTTTGGGAGTTAACATCAAAATTACATTTCTCGGCCATATCGCATAGATCTCACTGTGAAAAGGCTTAAATGGCTTTTTTGACCTAAGTTTAATAATTGCGCTCAAACCAAATGTCCTAGAACGAAATTTTAAAATGTAACTACTAGAATGTGATACAATACACTATTGGATGAAGTTTAGTTGACTTCTGCGCAGCGGTTTGGGAGTTAACATCAAAATTACATTTCTCGGCCATATCGCATAGATCTCACTGTGAAAAGGCTTAAATGGCTTTTTTGACCTAAGTTTGAGGATTGCGCTCAAATCAAATGTCCTAGAACCAAATTTCCACATGTAACTACTAGATTGTGATACAATACACTAATGGGTGAAGTTTGGTTTACTTCTGCGCAGCGGTTTGGGAGTTAACATCAAAATTACATTTCTCGGCCATATCGCATAGATCTCACTGTGAAAAGGCTTAAATGGCTTTTTTGACCTAAGTTTAATAATTGCGCTCAAACCAAATGTCCTAGAACGAAATTTTAAAATGTAACTACTAGAATGTGATACAATACACTATTGGGTGAAGTTTGGTTGACTTCTGCGCAGCGGTTTGGGAGTTAACATCAAAATTACATTTCTCGGCCATATCGCATAGATCTCACTGTGAAAAGGCTTAAATGGCTTTTTTGACCTAGGTTTGAGGATTGCGCTCAAATCAAATGTCCTAGAACCAAATTTCCACATGTAACTACTAGATTGTGATACAATACACTAATGGGTGAAGTTTGGTTGACTTCTGCGCAGCGGTTTGGGAGTTAACATCAAAATTACATTTCTCGGCCATATCGCATAGATCTCACTGTGAAAAGGCTTAAATGACTTTTTTAATTAAGTTTGATGATTGCGCTCAAACAAAATTTCCTAGAACAAAATTTTCAAATGTAACTACTAGATTGTGATACAATACACTATTGGGTGAAGTTTGGTTGACTTCTGCGCAGCGGTTTGGGAGTTAACATCAAAATTACATTTCTCGGCCATATAGCATAGATCTCACTTTGAAAAGGCTTAAATGGCTTTTTTGACCTAAGTTTGAGGATTGCGCTCAAATCAAATGTCCTAGAACCAAATTTCCACATGTAACTACTAGATTGTGATACAATACACTAATGGATGAAGTTTGGTTGACTTCTGCGCAGCGGTTTGGGAGTGAACATCAAAATTACATTTCTCGGCCATATCGCATAGATCTCACTGTGAAAAGGCTTAAATGACTTTTTTAATTAAGTTTGATGATTGCGCTCAAACAAAATTTCCTAGAACAAAATTTTCAAATGTAACTACTAGATTGTGATACAATACACTATTGGGTGAAGTTTGGTTGACTTCTGCGCAGCGGTTTGGGAGTTAACATCAAAATTACATTTCTCGGCCATATCGCATAGATCTCACTGTGAAAAGGCTTAAATGACTTTTTTAATTAAGTTTGATGATTGCGCTCAAACAAAATGTCCTAGAACAAAATTTTCAAATGTAACTACTAGATTGTGATACAATACACTATTGGGTGAAGTTTGGTTGACTTCTGCGCAGCGGTTTGGGAGTTAACATCAAAATTACATTTCTCGGCCATATCGCATAGATCTCACTGTGAAAAGGCTTAAATGGCTTTTTTGACCTAAGTTTGAGGATTGCGCTCAAATCAAATGTCCAATAACCAAATTTCCACATGTAACTACTAGATTGTGATACAATACACTAATGGGTGAAGTTTGGTTGACTTCTGCGCAGCGGTTTGGGAGTTAACATCAAAATTACATTTCTCGGCCATATCGCATAGATCTCACTGTGAAAAGGCTTAAATGACTTTTTTAATTAAGTTTGATGATTGCGTTCAAACAAAATGTTCTAGAACAAAATTTTCAAATGTAACTACTAGATTGTGATACAATACACTATTGGGTGAAGTTTGGTTGACTTCTGCGCAGCGGTTTGGGAGTTAACATCAAAATTACATTTCTCGGCCATATCGCATAGATCTCACTGTGAAAAGGCTCAAATGGCTTTTTTGACCTAAGTTTGAGGATTGCGCTCAAATCAAATGTCCTAGAACCAAATTTCCACATGTAATTACTAGATTGTGATACAATACACTAATGGGTGAAGTTTGGTTGACTTCTGCGCAGCGGTTTGGGAGTTAACATCAAAATTACATTTCTCGGCCATATCGCATAGATCTCACTGTGAAAAGGCTTAAATGACTTTTTTAATTAAGTTTAATGATTGCGCTCAAACCAAATGTCCTCGAACGAAATTTTCAAATGTAACTACTAGAATGTGATACAATACACTATTGGGTGAAGTTTAGTTGACTTCTGCGCAGCGGTTTGGGAGTTAACATCAAAATT
The DNA here is from genome assembly GCF_030265065.1 of Corythoichthys intestinalis. Taxonomy (NCBI): domain Eukaryota; kingdom Metazoa; phylum Chordata; class Actinopteri; order Syngnathiformes; family Syngnathidae; genus Corythoichthys; species Corythoichthys intestinalis. The sequence continues at coordinate 1,004,888 of NC_080405.1, read as the reverse complement.
ACATTTCTCGGCCATATCGCATAGATCTCACTGTGAAAAGGCTTAAATGGCTTTTTTGACCTAAGTTTGAGGATTGCGCTCAAATCAAATGTCCTAGAACCAAATTTCCACATGTAACTACTAGATTGTGATACAATACACTAATGGGTGAAGTTTGGTTTACTTCTGCGCAGCGGTTTGGGAGTTAACATCAAAATTACATTTCTCGGCCATATCGCATAGATCTCACTGTGAAAAGGCTTAAATGGCTTTTTTGACCTAAGTTTAATAATTGCGCTCAAACCAAATGTCCTAGAACGAAATTTTAAAATGTAACTACTAGAATGTGATACAATACACTATTGGGTGAAGTTTGGTTGACTTCTGCGCAGCGGTTTGGGAGTTAACATCAAAATTACATTTCTCGGCCATATCGCATAGATCTCACTGTGAAAAGGCTTAAATGGCTTTTTTGACCTAGGTTTGAGGATTGCGCTCAAATCAAATGTCCTAGAACCAAATTTCCACATGTAACTACTAGATTGTGATACAATACACTAATGGGTGAAGTTTGGTTGACTTCTGCGCAGCGGTTTGGGAGTTAACATCAAAATTACATTTCTCGGCCATATCGCATAGATCTCACTGTGAAAAGGCTTAAATGACTTTTTTAATTAAGTTTGATGATTGCGCTCAAACAAAATTTCCTAGAACAAAATTTCCACATGTAACTACTAGATTGTGATACAATACACTATTGGGTGAAGTTTGGTTGACTTCTGCGCAGCGGTTTGGGAGTTAACATCAAAATTACATTTCCCGGCCATATCGAATAGATCTCACTGTGAAAAGGCTTAAATGGCTTTTTTGACCTAAGTTTAATGATTGCGCTCAAACCAAATGTCCTAGAACCAAATTTCCACATGTAATTACTAGATTGTGATACAATACACTAATGGGTGAAGTTTGGTTGACTTCTGCGCAGCGGTTTGGGAGTTAACATCAAAATTACATTTCTCGGCCATATCGCATAGATCTCACTGTGAAAAGGCTTAAATGACTTTTTTAATTAAGTTTAATGATTGCGCTCAAACCAAATGTCCTCGAACGAAATTTTCAAATGTAACTACTAGAATGTGATACAATACACTATTGGGTGAAGTTTAGTTGACTTCTGCGCAGCGGTTTGGGAGTTAACATCAAAATTACATTTCTCGGCCATATCGCATAGATCTCACTGTGAAAAGGCTTAAATGGCTTTTTTGACCTAAGTTTAATAATTGCGCTCAAACCAAATGTCCTAGAACGAAATTTTAAAATGTAACTACTAGAATGTGATACAATACACTATTGGATGAAGTTTAGTTGACTTCTGCGCAGCGGTTTGGGAGTTAACATCAAAATTACATTTCTCGGCCATATCGCATAGATCTCACTGTGAAAAGGCTTAAATGGCTTTTTTGACCTAAGTTTGAGGATTGCGCTCAAATCAAATGTCCTAGAACCAAATTTCCACATGTAACTACTAGATTGTGATACAATACACTAATGGGTGAAGTTTGGTTTACTTCTGCGCAGCGGTTTGGGAGTTAACATCAAAATTACATTTCTCGGCCATATCGCATAGATCTCACTGTGAAAAGGCTTAAATGGCTTTTTTGACCTAAGTTTAATAATTGCGCTCAAACCAAATGTCCTAGAACGAAATTTTAAAATGTAACTACTAGAATGTGATACAATACACTATTGGGTGAAGTTTGGTTGACTTCTGCGCAGCGGTTTGGGAGTTAACATCAAAATTACATTTCTCGGCCATATCGCATAGATCTCACTGTGAAAAGGCTTAAATGGCTTTTTTGACCTAGGTTTGAGGATTGCGCTCAAATCAAATGTCCTAGAACCAAATTTCCACATGTAACTACTAGATTGTGATACAATACACTAATGGGTGAAGTTTGGTTGACTTCTGCGCAGCGGTTTGGGAGTTAACATCAAAATTACATTTCTCGGCCATATCGCATAGATCTCACTGTGAAAAGGCTTAAATGACTTTTTTAATTAAGTTTGATGATTGCGCTCAAACAAAATTTCCTAGAACAAAATTTCCACATGTAACTACTAGATTGTGATACAATACACTATTGGGTGAAGTTTGGTTGACTTCTGCGCAGCGGTTTGGGAGTTAACATCAAAATTACATTTCCCGGCCATATCGAATAGATCTCACTGTGAAAAGGCTTAAATGGCTTTTTTGACCTAAGTTTAATGATTGCGCTCAAACCAAATGTCCTAGAACCAAATTTCCACATGTAATTACTAGATTGTGATACAATACACTAATGGGTGAAGTTTGGTTGACTTCTGCGCAGCGGTTTGGGAGTTAACATCAAAATTACATTTCTCGGCCATATCGCATAGATCTCACTGTGAAAAGGCTTAAATGACTTTTTTAATTAAGTTTAATGATTGCGCTCAAACCAAATGTCCTCGAACGAAATTTTCAAATGTAACTACTAGAATGTGATACAATACACTATTGGGTGAAGTTTAGTTGACTTCTGCGCAGCGGTTTGGGAGTTAACATCAAAATTACATTTCTCGGCCATATCGCATAGATCTCACTGTGAAAAGGCTTAAATGGCTTTTTTGACCTAAGTTTAATAATTGCGCTCAAACCAAATGTCCTAGAACGAAATTTTAAAATGTAACTACTAGAATGTGATACAATACACTATTGGATGAAGTTTGGTTGACTTCTGCGCAGCGGTTTGGGAGTTATCAAAATTACATTTCTCGGCCATATCGCATAGATCTCACTGTGAAAAGGCTTAAATGGCTTTTTTGACCTAAGTTTGAGGATTGCGCTCAAATCAAATGTCCTAGAACCAAATTTCCACATGTAACTACTAGATTGTGATACAATACACTAATGGGTGAAGTTTGGTTGACTTCTGCGCAGCGGTTTGGGAGTTAACATCAAAATTACATTTCTCGGCCATATCGCATAGATCTCACTGTGAAAAGGCTTAAATGACTTTTTTAATTAAGTTTGATGATTGCGCTCAAACAAAATTTCCTAGAACAAAATTTTCAAATGTAACTACTAGATTGTGATACAATACACTATTGGGTGAAGTTTGGTTGACTTCTGCGCAGCGGTTTGGGAGTTAACATCAAAATTACATTTCTCGGCCATATCGCATAGATCTCACTGTGAAAAGGCTTAAATGACTTTTTTAATTAAGTTTGATGATTGCGTTCAAACAAAATGTCCTAGAACAAAATTTTCAAATGTAACTACTAGATTGTGATACAATACACTATTGGGTGAAGTTTGGTTGACTTCTGCGCAGCGGTTTGGGAGTTAACATCAAAATTACATTTCTCGGCCATATCGCATAGATCTCACTGTGAAAAGGCTTAAATGACTTTTTTAAATTAAGTTTAATGATTGCGCTCAAACCAAATGTCCTAGAACGAAATTTTCAAATGTAACTACTAGAATGTGATACAATACACTATTGGGTGAAGTTTAGTTGACTTCTGCGCAGCGGTTTGGGAGTTAACATCAAAATTACATTTCTCGGCCATATCGCATAGATCTCACTGTGAAAAGGCTTAAATGGCTTTTTTGACCTAAGTTTAATGATTGCGCTCAAACCAAATGTCCTAGAACAAAATTTTCAAATGTAACTACTAGAATGTGATACAATACACTATTGGGTGAAGTTTGGTTGACTTCTGCGCAGCGGTTTGGGAGTTAACATCAAAATTACATTTCTCGGCCATATCGCATAGATCTCACTGTGAAAAGGCTTAAATGGCTTTTTTGACCTAAGTTTAATAATTGCGCTCAAACCAAATGTCCTAGAACGAAATTTTAAAATGTAACTACTAGAATGTGATACAATACACTATTGGGTGAAGTTTGGTTGACTTCTGCGCAGCGGTTTGGGAGTTAACATCAAAATTACATTTCTCGGCCATATCGCATAGATCTCACTGTGAAAAGGCTTAAATGGCTTTTTTGACCTAAGTTTGAGGATTGCGCTCAAATCAAATGTCCTAGAACCAAATTTCCACATGTAACTACTAGAATGTGATACAATACACTATTGGGTGAAGTTTGGTTGACTTCTGCGCAGCGGTTTGGGAGTTAACATCAAAATTACATTTCTCGGCCATATCGCATAGATCTCACTGTGAAAAGGCTTAAATGACTTTTTTTAATTAAGTTTAATGATTGCGCTCAAACCAAATGTCCTAGAACGAAATGTTCAAATGTAACTACAAGAATGTGATACAATACACTATTGGGTGAAGTTTAGTTGACTTCTGCGCAGCGGTTTGGGAGTTAACATCAAAATTACATTTCTCGGCCATATCGCATAGATCTCACTGTGAAAAGGCTTAAATGACTTTTTTAATTAAGTTTAATGATTGCGCTCAAACCAAATCCCCTAGAACGAAATTTTCAAATGTAACTACTAGAATGTGATACAATACACTATTGGGTGAAGTTTGGTTGACTTCTGCGCAGCGGTTTGGGAGTTAACATCAAAATTACATTTCTCGGCCATATCGCATAGATCTCACTGTGAAAAGGCTTAAATGGCTTTTTTGACCTAAGTTTGAGGATTGCGCTCAAATCAAATGTCCTAGAACCAAATTTCCACATGTAACTACTAGATTGTGATACAATACACTAATGGGTGAAGTTTGGTTTACTTCTGCGCAGCGGTTTGGGAGTTAACATCAAAATTACATTTCTCGGCCATATCGCATAGATCTCACTGTGAAAAGGCTTAAATGGCTTTTTTGACCTAAGTTTAATAATTGCGCTCAAACCAAATGTCCTAGAACGAAATTTTAAAATGTAACTACTAGAATGTGATACAATACACTATTGGGTGAAGTTTGGTTGACTTCTGCGCAGCGGTTTGGGAGTTAACATCAAAATTACATTTCTCGGCCATATCGCATAGATCTCACTGTGAAAAGGCTTAAATGGCTTTTTTGACCTAAGTTTGAGGATTGCGCTCAAATCAAATGTCCTAGAACCAAATTTCCACATGTAACTACTAGATTGTGATACAATACACTAATGGGTGAAGTTTGGTTGACTTCTGCGCAGCGGTTTGGGAGTTAACATCAAAATTACATTTCTCGGCCATATCGCATAGATCTCATTGTGAAAAGGCTTAAATGACTTTTTTAATTAAGTTTGATGATTGCGCTCAAACAAAATTTCCTAGAACAATATTTTCAAATGTAACTACTAGGTTGTGATACAATACACTATTGGGTGAAGTTTGGTTGACTTCTGCGCAGCGGTTTGGGAGTTAACATCAAAATTACATTTCTCGGCCATATCGCATAGATCTCACTGTGAAAAGACTTAAATGACTTTTTTAATTAAGTTTGATGATTGCGTTCAAACAAAATGTCCTAGAACAAAATTTTCAAATGTAACTACTAGATTGTGATACAATACACTATTGGGTGAAGTTTGGTTGACTTCTGCGCAGCGGTTTGGGAGTTAACATCAAAATTACATTTCTCGGCCATATCGCATAGATCTCACTGTGAAAAGGCTTAAATGACTTTTTTAAATTAAGTTTAATGATTGCGCTCAAACCAAATGTCCTAGAACGAAATTTTCAAATGTAACTACTAGGATGTGATACAATACACTATTGGGTGAAGTTTAGTTGACTTCTGCGCAGCGGTTTGGGAGTTAACATCAAAATTACATTTCTCGGCCATATCGCATAGATCTCACTGTGAAAAGGCTTAAATGACTCTTTTAATTAAGTTTAATGATTGCGCTCAAACCAAATCCCCTAGAACGAAATTTTCAAATGTAACTACTAGAATGTGATACAATACACTATTGGGTGAAGTTTGGTTGACTTCTGCGCAGCGGTTTGGGAGTTAACATCAAAATTACATTTCTCGGCCATATCGCATAGATCTCACTGTGAAAAGGCTTAAATGGCTTTTTTGACCTAAGTTTGAGGATTGCGCTCAAATCAAATGTCCTAGAACCAAATTTCCACATGTAACTACTAGATTGTGATACAATACACTAATGGATGAAGTTTGGTTGACTTCTGCGCAGCGGTTTGGGAGTGAACATCAAAATTACATTTCTCGGCCATATCGCATAGATCTCACTGTGAAAAGGCTTAAATGACTTTTTTAATTAAGTTTGATGATTGCGCTCAAACAAAATTTCCTAGAACAAAATTTTCAAATGTAACTACTAGATTGTGATACAATACACTATTGGGTGAAGTTTGGTTGACTTCTGCGCAGCGGTTTGGGAGTTAACATCAAAATTACATTTGTCGGCCATATCGCATAGATCTCACTGTGAAAAGGCTTAAATGACTTTTTTAATGAAGTTTGATGATTGCGCTCAAACAAAATGTCCTAGAACAAAATTTTCAAATGTAACTACTAGATTGTGATACAATACACTATTGGGTGAAGTTTGGTTGACTTCTGCGCAGCGGTTTGGGAGTTAACATCAAAATTACATTTCTCGGCCATATCGCATAGATCTCACTGTGAAAAGGCTTAAATGGCTTTTTTGACCTAAGTTTGAGGATTGCGCTCAAATCAAATGTCCAATAACCAAATTTCCACATGTAACTACTAGATTGTGATACAATACACTAATGGGTGAAGTTTGGTTGACTTCTGCGCAGCGGTTTGGGAGTTAACATCAAAATTACATTTCTCGGCCATATCGCATAGATCTCACTGTGAAAAGGCTTAAATGACTTTTTTAATTAAGTTTGATGATTGCGTTCAAACAAAATGTCCTAGAACAAAATTTTCAAATGTAACTACTAGATTGTGATACAATACACTATTGGGTGAAGTTTGGTTGACTTCTGCGCAGCGGTTTGGGAGTTAACATCAAAATTACATTTCTCGGCCATATCGCATAGATCTCACTGTGAAAAGGCTTAAATGGCTTTTTTGACCTAAGTTTAATAATTGCGCTCAAACCAAATGTCCTAGAACGAAATTTTAAAATGTAACTACTAGAATGTGATACAATACACTATTGGATGAAGTTTGGTTGACTTCTGCGCAGCGGTTTGGGAGTTATCAAAATTACATTTCTCGGCCATATCGCATAGATCTCACTGTGAAAAGGCTTAAATGGCTTTTTTGACCTAAGTTTGAGGATTGCGCTCAAATCAAATGTCCTAGAACCAAATTTCCACATGTAACTACTAGATTGTGATAAAATACACTAATGGGTGAAGTTTGGTTGACTTCTGCGCAGCGGTTTGGGAGTTAACATCAAAATTACATTTCTCGGCCATATCGCATAGATCTCACTGTGAAAAGGCTTAAATGACTTTTTTAATTAAGTTTGATGATTGCGCTCAAACAAAATTTCCTAGAACAAAATTTTCAAATGTAACTACTAGATTGTGATACAATACACTATTGGGTGAAGTTTGGTTGACTTCTGCGCAGCGGTTTGGGAGTTAACATCAAAATTACATTTCTCGGCCATATCGCATAGATCTCACTGTGAAAAGGCTTAAATGACTTTTTTAATTAAGTTTGATGATTGCGTTCAAACAAAATGTCCTAGAACAAAATTTTCAAATGTAACTACTAGATTGTGATACAATACACTATTGGGTGAAGTTTGGTTGACTTCTGCGCAGCGGTTTGGGAGTTAACATCAAAATTACATTTCTCGGCCATATCGCATAGATCTCACTGTGAAAAGGCTTAAATGACTTTTTTAAATTAAGTTTAATGATTGCGCTCAAACCAAATGTCCTAGAAAGAAATTTTCAAATGTAACTACTAGAATGTGATACAATACACTATTGGGTGAAGTTTAGTTGACTTCTGCGCAGCGGTTTGGGAGTTAACATCAAAATTACATTTCTCGGCCATATCGCATAGATCTCACTGTGAAAAGGCTTAAATGGCTTTTTTGACCTAAGTTTAATGATTGCGCTCAAACCAAATGTCCTAGAACAAAATTTTCAAATGTAACTACTAGAATGTGATACAATACACTATTGGGTGAAGTTTGGTTGACTTCTGCGCAGCGGTTTGGGAGTTAACATCAAAATTACATTTCTCGGCCATATCGCATAGATCTCACTGTGAAAAGGCTTAAATGGCTTTTTTGACCTAAGTTTAATAATTGCGCTCAAACCAAATGTCCTAGAACGAAATTTTAAAATGTAACTACTAGAATGTGATACAATACACTATTGGGTGAAGTTTGGTTGACTTCTGCGCAGCGGTTTGGGAGTTAACATCAAAATTACATTTCTCGGCCATATCGCATAGATCTCACTGTGAAAAGGCTTAAATGGCTTTTTTGACCTAAGTTTGAGGATTGCGCTCAAATCAAATGTCCTAGAACCAAATTTCCACATGTAACTACTAGAATGTGATACAATACACTATTGGGTGAAGTTTGGTTGACTTCTGCGCAGCGGTTTGGGAGTTAACATCAAAATTACATTTCTCGGCCATATCGCATAGATCTCACTGTGAAAAGGCTTAAATGACTTTTTTTAATTAAGTTTAATGATTGCGCTCAAACCAAATGTCCTAGAACGAAATGTTCAAATGTAACTACAAGAATGTGATACAATACACTATTGGGTGAAGTTTAGTTGACTTCTGCGCAGCGGTTTGGGAGTTAACATCAAAATTACATTTCTCGGCCATATCGCATAGATCTCACTGTGAAAAGGCTTAAATGACTTTTTTAATTAAGTTTAATGATTGCGCTCAAACCATACCCCTAGAACGAAATTTTCAAATGTAACTACTAGAATGTGATACAATACACTATTGGGTGAAGTTTGGTTGACTTCTGCGCAGCGGTTTGGGAGTTAACATCAAAATTACATTTCTCGGCCATATCGCATAGATCTCACTGTGAAAAGGCTTAAATGGCTTTTTTGACCTAAGTTTGAGGATTGCGCTCAAATCAAATGTCCTAGAACCAAATTTCCACATGTAACTACTAGAGTGTGATACAATACACTAATGGGTGAAGTTTGGTTTACTTCTGCGCAGCGGTTTGGGAGTTAACATCAAAATTACATTTCTCGGCCATATCGCATAGATCTCACTGTGAAAAGGCTTAAATGGCTTTTTTGACCTAAGTTTAATAATTGCGCTCAAACCAAATGTCCTAGAACGAAATTTTAAAATGTAACTACTAGAATGTGATACAATACACTATTGGGTGAAGTTTGGTTGACTTCTGCGCAGCGGTTTGGGAGTTAACATCAAAATTACATTTCTCGGCCATATCGCATAGATCTCACTGTGAAAAGGCTTAAATGGCTTTTTTGACCTAAGTTTGAGGATTGCGCTCAAATCAAATGTCCTAGAACCAAATTTCCACATGTAACTACTAGATTGTGATACAATACACTAATGGGTGAAGTTTGGTTGACTTCTGCGCAGCGGTTTGGGAGTTAACATCAAAATTACATTTCTCGGCCATATCGCATAGATCTCATTGTGAAAAGGCTTAAATGACTTTTTTAATTAAGTTTGATGATTGCGCTCAAACAAAATTTCCTAGAACAAAATTTTCAAATGTAACTACTAGGTTGTGATACAATACACTATTGGGTGAAGTTTGGTTGACTTCTGCGCAGCGGTTTGGGAGTTAACATCAAAATTACATTTCTCGGCCATATCGCATAGATCTCACTGTGAAAAGACAAATGACTTTTTTAATTAAGTTTGATGATTGCGTTCAAACAAAATGTCCTAGAACAAAATTTTCAAATGTAACTACTAGATTGTGATACAATACACTATTGGGTGAAGTTTGGTTGACTTCTGCGCAGCGGTTTGGGAGTGAACATCAAAATTACATTTCTCGGCCATATCGCATAGATCTCACTGTGAAAAGGCTTAAATGACTTTTTTAATTAAGTTTGATGATTGCGCTCAAACAAAATTTCCTAGAACAAAATTTTCAAATGTAACTACTAGATTGTGATACAATACACTATTGGGTGAAGTTTGGTTGACTTCTGCGCAGCGGTTTGGGAGTTAACATCAAAATTACATTTCTCGGCCATATCGCATAGATCTCACTGTGAAAAGGCTTAAATGACTTTTTTAATTAAGTTTGATGATTGCGCTCAAACAAAATGTCCTAGAACAAAATTTTCAAAATTAACTACTAGATTGTGATACAATACACTATTGGGTGAAGTTTGGTTGACTTCTGCGCAGCGGTTTGGGAGTTAACATCAAAATTACATTTTTCGGCCATATCGCATAGATCTCACTGTGAAAAGGCTTAAATGGCTTTTTTGACCTAAGTTTGAGGATTGCGCTCAAATCAAATGTCCAATAACCAAATTTCCACATGTAACTACTAGATTGTGATACAATACACTAATGGGTGAAGTTTGGTTGACTTCTGCGCAGCGGTTTGGGAGTTAACATCAAAATTACATTTCTCGGCCATATCGCATAGATCTCACTGTGAAAAGGCTTAAATGACTTTTTTAATTAAGTTTGATGATTGCGTTCAAACAAAATGTCCTAGAACAAAATTTTCAAATGTAACTACTAGATTGTGATACAATACACTATTGGGTGAAGTTTGGTTGACTTCTGCGCAGCGGTTTGGGAGTTAACATCAAAATTACATTTCTCGGCCATATCGCATAGATCTCACTGTGAAAAGGCTTAAATGGCTTTTTTGACCTAAGTTTGAGGATTGCGCTCAAATCAAATGTCCTAGAACCAAATTTCCACATGTAATTACTAGATTGTGATACAATACACTAATGGGTGAAGTTTGGTTGACTTCTGCGCAGCGGTTTGGGAGTTAACATCAAAATTACATTTCTCGGCCATATCGCATAGATCTCACTGTGAAAAGGCTTAAATGACTTTTTTAATTAAGTTTAATGATTGCGCTCAAACCAAATGTCCTCGAACGAAATTTTCAAATGTAACTACTAGAATGTGATACAATACACTATTGGGTGAAGTTTAGTTGACTTCTGCGCAGCGGTTTGGGAGTTAACATCAAAATTACATTTCTCGGCCATATCGCATAGATCTCACTGTGAAAAGGCTTAAATGGCTTTTTTGACCTAAGTTTGAGGATTGCGCTCAAATCAAATGTCCTAGAACCAAATTTCCACATGTAACTACTAGATTGTGATACAATACACTAATGGGTGAAGTTTGGTTTACTTCTGCGCAGCGGTTTGGGAGTTAACATCAAAATTACATTTCTCGGCCATATCGCATAGATCTCACTGTTAAAAGGCTTAAATGGCTTTTTTGACCTAAGTTTAATAATTGCGCTCAAACCAAATGTCCTAGAACGAAATTTTAAAATGTAACTACTAGAATGTGATACAATACACTATTGGGTGAAGTTTGGTTGACTTCTGCGCAGCGGTTTGGGAGTTAACATCAAAATTATATTTCTCGGCCATATCGCATAGATCTCACTGTGAAAAGGCTTAAATGGCTTTTTTGACCTAAGTTTGAGGATTGCGCTCAAATCAAATGTCCTAGAACCAAATTTCCACATGTAACTACTAGATTGTGATACAATACACTATTGGGTGAAGTTTGGTTGACTTCTGCGCAGCGGTTTGGGAGTTAACATCAAAATTACATTTCTCGGCCATATCGCATAGATCTCACTGTGAAAAGGCTTAAATGGCTTTTTTGACCTAAGTTTGAGGATTGCGCTCAAATCAAATGTCCTAGAACCAAATTTCCACATGTAACTACTAGATTGTGATACAATACACTATTGGGTGAAGTTTGGTTGACGTCTGCGCAGCGGTTTGGGAGTTAACATCAAAATTACATTTCTCGGCCATATCGCATAGATCTCACTGTGAAAAGGCTTAAATGACTTTTTTTAATTAAGTTTAATGATTGCGCTCAAACCAAATGTCCTAGAACGAAATTTTCAAATGTAACTACTAGAATGTGATACAATACACTATTGGGTGAAGTTTAGTTGACTTCTGCGCAGCGGTTTGGGAGTGAACATCAAAATTACATTTCTCGGCCATATCGCATAGATCTCACTGTGAAAAGGCTTAAATGACTTTTTTAATTAAGTTTGATGATTGCGCTCAAACAAAATTTCCTAGAACAAAATTTTCAAATGTAACTACTAGATTGTGATACAATACACTATTGGGTGAAGTTTGGTTGACTTCTGCGCAGCGGTTTGGGAGTTAACATCAAAATTACATTTCTCGGCCATATCGCATAGATCTCACTGTGAAAAGGCTTAAATGACTTTTTTAATTAAGTTTGATGATTGCGCTCAAACAAAATGTCCTAGAACAAAATTTTCAAATGTAACTACTAGATTGTGATACAATACACTATTGGGTGAAGTTTGGTTGACTTCTGCGCAGCGGTTTGGGAGTTAACATCAAAATTACATTTCTCGGCCATATCGCATAGATCTCACTGTGAAAAGGCTTAAATGGCTTTTTTGACCTAAGTTTGAGGATTGCGCTCAAATCAAATGTCCAATAACCAAATTTCCACATGTAACTACTAGATTGTGATACAATACACTAATGGGTGAAGTTTGGTTGACTTCTGCGCAGCGGTTTGGGAGTTAACATCAAAATTACATTTCTCGGCCATATCGCATAGATCTCACTGTGAAAAGGCTTAAATGACTTTTTTAATTAAGTTTGATGATTGCGTTCAAACAAAATGTCCTAGAACAAAATTTTCAAATGTAACTACTAGATTGTGATACAATACACTATTGGGTGAAGTTTGGTTGACTTCTGCGCAGCGGTTTGGGAGTTAACATCAAAATTACATTTCTCGGCCATATCGCATAGATCTCACTGTGAAAAGGCTTAAATGGCTTTTTTGACCTAAGTTTGAGGATTGCGCTCAAATCAAATGTCCTAGAACAAAATTTTCAAATGTAACTACTAGATTGTGATACAATACACTATTGGGTGAAGTTTGGTTGACTTCTGCGCAGCGGTTTGGGAGTTAACATCAAAATTACATTTCTCGGCCATATCGCATAAATCTCACTGTGAAAAGGCTTAAATGGCTTTTTTGACCTAAGTTTGAGGATTGCGCTCAAATCAAATGTCCAATAACCAAATTTCCACATGTAACTACTAGATTGTGATACAATACACTAATGGGTGAAGTTTGGTTGACTTCTGCGCAGCGGTTTGGGAGTTAACATCAAAATTACATTTCTCGGCCATATCGCATAGATCTCACTGTGAAAAGGCTTAAATGACTTTTTTAATTAAGTTTGATGATTGCGTTCAAACAAAATGTCCTAGAACAAAATTTTCAAATGTAACTACTAGATTGTGATACAATACACTATTGGGTGAAGTTTGGTTGACTTCTGCGCAGCGGTTTGGGAGTTAACATCAAAATTACATTTCTCGGCCATATCGCATAGATCTCACTGTGAAAAGGCTTAAATGGCTTTTTTGACCTAAGTTTAATAATTGCGCTCAAACCAAATGTCCTAGAACGAAATTTTAAAATGTAACTACTAGAATGTGATACAATACACTATTGGGTGAAGTTTGGTTGACTTCTGCGCAGCGGTTTGGGAGTTAACATCAAAATTACATTTCTCGGCCATATCGCATAGATCTCACTGTGAAAAGGCTTAAATGTCTTTTTTGACCTAAGTTTGAGGATTGCGCTCAAATCAAATGTCCTAGAACCAAATTTCCACATGTAACTACTAGAATGTGATACAATACACTATTGGGTGAAGTTTGGTTGACTTCTGCGCAGCGGTTTGGGAGTTAACATCAAAATTACATTTCTCGGCCATATCGCATAGATCTCACTGTGAAAAGGCTTAAATGACTTTTTTTAATTAAGTTTAATGATTGCGCTCAAACCAAATATCCTAGAACGAAATGTTCAAATGTAACTACAAGAATGTGATACAATACACTATTGGGTGAAGTTTAGTTGACTTCTGCGCAGCGGTTTGGGAGTTAACATCAAAATTACATTTCTCGGCCATATCGCATAGATCTCACTGTGAAAAGGCTTAAATGACTTTTTTAATTAAGTTAAATGATTGCGCTCAAACCAAATCCCCTAGAACGAAATTTTCAAATGTAACTACTAGAATGTGATACAATACACTATTGGGTGAAGTTTGGTTGACTTCTGCGCAGCGGTTTGGGAGTTAACATCAAAATTACATTTCTCGGCCATATCGCATAGATCTCACTGTGAAAAGGCTTAAATGGCTTTTTTGACCTAAGTTTGAGGATTGCGCTCAAATCAAATGTCCTAGAACCAAATTTCCACATGTAACTACTAGATTGTGATACAATACACTAATGGGTGAAGTTTGGTTTACTTCTGCGCAGCGGTTTGGGAGTTAACATCAAAATTACATTTCTCGGCCATATCGCATAGATCTCACTGTGAAAAGGCTTAAATGGCTTTTTTGACCTAAGTTTAATAATTGCGCTCAAACCAAATGTCCTAGAACGAAATTTTAAAATGTAACTACTAGAATGTGATACAATACACTATTGGGTGAAGTTTGGTTGACTTCTGCGCAGCGGTTTGGGAGTTAACATCAAAATTACATTTCTCGGCCATATCGCATAGATCTCACTGTGAAAAGGCTTAAATGGCTTTTTTGACCTAAGTTTGAGGATTGCGCTCAAATCAAATGTCCTAGAACCAAATTTCCACATGTAACTACTAGATTGTGATACAATACACTAATGGGTGAAGTTTGGTTGACTTCTGCGCAGCGGTTTGGGAGTTAACATCAAAATTACATTTCTCGGCCATATCGCATAGATCTCATTGTGAAAAGGCTTAAATGACTTTTTTAATTAAGTTTGATGATTGCGCTCAAACAAAATTTCCTAGAACAAAATTTTCAAATGTAACTACTAGATTGTGATACAATACACTATTGGGTGAAGTTTGGTTGACTTCTGCGCAGCGGTTTGGGAGTTAACATCAAAATTACATTTCTCGGCCATATCGCATAGATCTCACTGTGAAAAGACTTAAATGACTTTTTTAATTAAGTTTGATGATTGCGTTCAAACAAAATGTCCTAGAACAAAATTTTCAAATGTAACTACTAGATTGTGATACAATACACTATTGGGTGAAGTTTGGTTGACTTCTGCGCAGCGGTTTGGGAGTTAACATCAAAATTACATTTCTCGGCCATATCGCATAGATCTCACTGTGAAAAGGCTTAAATGACTTTTTTAAATTAAGTTTAATGATTTATTCAAACCAAATGTCCTAGAACGAAATTTTCAAATGTAACTACTAGAATGTGATACAATACACTATTGGGTGAAGTTTAGTTGACTTCTGCGCAGCGGTTTGGGAGTTAACATCAAAATTACATTTCTCGGCCATATCGCATAGATCTCACTGTGAAAAGGCTTAAATGACTCTTTTAATTAAGTTTAATGATTGCGCTCAAACCAAATCCCCTAGAACGAAATTTTCAAATGTAACTACTAGAATGTGATACAATACACTATTGGGTGAAGTTTGGTTGACTTCTGCGCAGCGGTTTGGGAGTTAACATCAAAATTACATTTCTCGGCCATATCGCATAGATCTCACTGTGAAAAGGCTTAAATGGCTTTTTTGACCTAAGTTTGAGGATTGCGCTCAAATCAAATGTCCTAGAACCAAATTTCCACATGTAACTACTAGATTGTGATACAATACACTAATGGATGAAGTTTGGTTGACTTCTGCGCAGCGGTTTGGGAGTGAACATCAAAATTACATTTCTCGGCCATATCGCATAGATCTCACTGTGAAAAGGCTTAAATGACTTTTTTAATTAAGTTTGATGATTGCGCTCAAACAAAATTTCCTAGAACAAAATTTTCAAATGTAACTACTAGATTGTGATACAATACACTATTGGGTGAAGTTTGGTTGACTTCTGCGCAGCGGTTTGGGAGTTAACATCAAAATTACATTTGTCGGCCATATCGCATAGATCTCACTGTGAAAAGGCTTAAATGACTTTTTTAATGAAGTTTGATGATTGCGCTCAAACAAAATGTCCTAGAACAAAATTTTCAAATGTAACTACTAGATTGTGATACAATACACTATTGGGTGAAGTTTAGTTGACTTCTGCGCAGCGGTTTGGGAGTTAACATCAAAATTACATTTCTCGGCCATATCGCATAGATCTCACTGTGAAAAGGCTTAAATGACTTTTTTAATTAAGTTTAATGATTGCGCTCAAACCAAATCCCCTAGAACGAAATTTTCAAATGTAACTACTAGAATGTGATACAATACACTATTGGGTGAAGTTTGGTTGACTTCTGCGCAGCGGTTTGGGAGTTAACATCAAAATTACATTTCTCGGCCATATCGCATAGATCTCACTGTGAAAAGGCTTAAATGGCTTTTTTGACCTAAGTTTGAGGATTGCGCTCAAATCAAATGTCCTAGAACCAAATTTCCACATGTAACTACTAGATTGTGATACAATACACTAATGGATGAAGTTTGGTTGACTTCTGCGCAGCGGTTTGGGAGTGAACATCAAAATTACATTTCTCGGCCATATCGCATAGATCTCACTGTGAAAAGGCTTAAATGACTTTTTTAATTAAGTTTGATGATTGCGCTCAAACAAAATTTCCTAGAACAAAATTTTCAAATGTAACTACTAGATTGTGATACAATACACTATTGGGTGAAGTTTGGTTGACTTCTGCGCAGCGGTTTGGGAGTTAACATCAAAATTACATTTCTCGGCCATATCGCATAGATCTCACTGTGAAAAGGCTTAAATGACTTTTTTAATTAAGTTTGATGATTGCGCTCAAACAAAATGTCCTAGAACAAAATTTTCAAATGTAACTACTAGATTGTGATACAATACACTATTGGGTGAAGTTTGGTTGACTTCTGCGCAGCGGTTTGGGAGTTAACATCAAAATTACATTTTTCGGCCATATCGCATAGATCTCACTGTGAAAAGGCTTAAATGGCTTTTTTGACCTAAGTTTGAGGATTGCGCTCAAATCAAATGTCCAATAACCAAATTTCCACATGTAACTACTAGATTGTGATACAATACACTAATGGGTGAAGTTTGGTTGACTTCTGCGCAGCGGTTTGGGAGTTAACATCAAAATTACATTTCTCGGCCATATCGCATAGATCTCACTGTGAAAAGGCTTAAATGACTTTTTTAATTAAGTTTGATGATTGCGTTCAAACAAAATGTCCTAGAACAAAATTTTCAAATGTAACTACTAGATTGTGATACAATACACTATTGGGTGAAGTTTGGTTGACTTCTGCGCAGCGGTTTGGGAGTTAACATCAAAATTACATTTCTCGGCCATATCGCATAGATCTCACTGTGAAAAGGCTTAAATGGCTTTTTTGACCTAAGTTTGAGGATTGCGCTCAAATCAAATGTCCTAGAACCAAATTTCCACATGTAATTACTAGATTGTGATACAATACACTAATGGGTGAAGTTTGGTTGACTTCTGCGCAGCGGTTTGGGAGTTAACATCAAAATTACATTTCTCGGCCATATCGCATAGATCTCACTGTGAAAAGGCTTAAATGACTTTTTTAATTAAGTTTAATGATTGCGCTCAAACCAAATGTCCTCGAACGAAATTTTCAAATGTAACTACTAGAATGTGATACAATACACTATTGGGTGAAGTTTAGTTGACTTCTGCGCAGCGGTTTGGGAGTTAACATCAAAATTACATTTCTCGGCCATATCGCATAGATCTCACTGTGAAAAGGTTTAAATGGCTTTTTTGACCTAAGTTTGAGGATTGCGCTCAAATCAAATGTCCTAGAACCAAATTTCCACATGTAACTACTAGATTGTGATACAATACACTAATGGGTGAAGTTTGGTTTACTTCTGCGCAGCGGTTTGGGAGTTAACATCAAAATTACATTTCTCGGCCATATCGCATAGATCTCACTGTGAAAAGGCTTAAATGGCTTTTTTGACCTAAGTTTAATAATTGCGCTCAAACCAAATGTCCTAGAACGAAATTTTAAAATGTAACTACTAGAATGTGATACAATACACTATTGGGTGAAGTTTGGTTGACTTCTGCGCAGCGGTTTGGGAGTTAACATCAAAATTATATTTCTCGGCCATATCGCATAGATCTCACTGTGAAAAGGCTTAAATGGCTTTTTTGACCTAAGTTTGAGGATTGCGCTCAAATCAAATGTCCTAGAACTAAATTTCCACATGTAACTTCTAGATTGTGATACAATACACTATTGGGTGAAGTTTGGTTGACTTCTGCGCAGCGGTTTGGGAGTTAACATCAAAATTACATTTCTCGGCCATATCGCATAGATCTCACTGTGAAAAGGCTTAAATGTCTTTTTTGACCTAAGTTTGAGGATTGCGCTCAAATCAAATGTCCTAGAACCAAATTTCCACATGTAACTACTAGAATGTGATACAATACACTATTGGGTGAAGTTTGGTTGACTTCTGCGCAGCGGTTTGGGAGTTAACATCAAAATTACATTTCTCGGCCATATCGCATAGATCTCACTGTGAAAAGGCTTAAATGACTTTTTTTAATTAAGTTTAATGATTGCGCTCAAACCAAATATCCTAGAACGAAATGTTCAAATGTAACTACAAGAATGTGATACAATACACTATTGGGTGAAGTTTAGTTGACTTCTGCGCAGCGGTTTGGGAGTTAACATCAAAATTACATTTCTCGGCCATATCGCATAGATCTCACTGTGAAAAGGCTTAAATGACTTTTTTAATTAAGTTAAATGATTGCGCTCAAACCAAATCCCCTAGAACGAAATTTTCAAATGTAACTACTAGAATGTGATACAATACACTATTGGGTGAAGTTTGGTTGACTTCTGCGCAGCGGTTTGGGAGTTAACATCAAAATTACATTTCTCGGCCATATCGCATAGATCTCACTGTGAAAAGGCTTAAATGGCTTTTTTGACCTAAGTTTGAGGATTGCGCTCAAATCAAATGTCCTAGAACCAAATTTCCACATGTAACTACTAGATTGTGATACAATACACTAATGGGTGAAGTTTGGTTTACTTCTGCGCAGCGGTTTGGGAGTTAACATCAAAATTACATTTCTCGGCCATATCGCATAGATCTCACTGTGAAAAGGCTTAAATGGCTTTTTTGACCTAAGTTTAATAATTGCGCTCAAACCAAATGTCCTAGAACGAAATTTTAAAATGTAACTACTAGAATGTGATACAATACACTATTGGGTGAAGTTTGGTTGACTTCTGCGCAGCGGTTTGGGAGTTAACATCAAAATTACATTTCTCGGCCATATCGCATAGATCTCACTGTGAAAAGGCTTAAATGGCTTTTTTGACCTAAGTTTGAGGATTGCGCTCAAATCAAATGTCCTAGAACCAAATTTCCACATGTAACTACTAGATTGTGATACAATACACTAATGGGTGAAGTTTGGTTGACTTCTGCGCAGCGGTTTGGGAGTTAACATCAAAATTACATTTCTCGGCCATATCGCATAGATCTCATTGTGAAAAGGCTTAAATGACTTTTTTAATTAAGTTTGATGATTGCGCTCAAACAAAATTTCCTAGAACAAAATTTTCAAATGTAACTACTAGATTGTGATACAATACACTATTGGGTGAAGTTTGGTTGACTTCTGCGCAGCGGTTTGGGAGTTAACATCAAAATTACATTTCTCGGCCATATCGCATAGATCTCACTGTGAAAAGACTTAAATGACTTTTTTAATTAAGTTTGATGATTGCGTTCAAACAAAATGTCCTAGAACAAAATTTTCAAATGTAACTACTAGATTGTGATACAATACACTATTGGGTGAAGTTTGGTTGACTTCTGCGCAGCGGTTTGGGAGTTAACATCAAAATTACATTTCTCGGCCATATCGCATAGATCTCACTGTGAAAAGGCTTAAATGACTTTTTTAAATTAAGTTTAATGATTTATTCAAACCAAATGTCCTAGAACGAAATTTTCAAATGTAACTACTAGAATGTGATACAATACACTATTGGGTGAAGTTTAGTTGACTTCTGCGCAGCGGTTTGGGAGTTAACATCAAAATTACATTTCTCGGCCATATCGCATAGATCTCACTGTGAAAAGGCTTAAATGACTCTTTTAATTAAGTTTAATGATTGCGCTCAAACCAAATCCCCTAGAACGAAATTTTCAAATGTAACTACTAGAATGTGATACAATACACTATTGGGTGAAGTTTGGTTGACTTCTGCGCAGCGGTTTGGGAGTTAACATCAAAATTACATTTCTCGGCCATATCGCATAGATCTCACTGTGAAAAGGCTTAAATGGCTTTTTTGACCTAAGTTTGAGGATTGCGCTCAAATCAAATGTCCTAGAACCAAATTTCCACATGTAACTACTAGATTGTGATACAATACACTAATGGATGAAGTTTGGTTGACTTCTGCGCAGCGGTTTGGGAGTGAACATCAAAATTACATTTCTCGGCCATATCGCATAGATCTCACTGTGAAAAGGCTTAAATGACTTTTTTAATTAAGTTTGATGATTGCGCTCAAACAAAATTTCCTAGAACAAAATTTTCAAATGTAACTACTAGATTGTGATACAATACACTATTGGGTGAAGTTTGGTTGACTTCTGCGCAGCGGTTTGGGAGTTAACATCAAAATTACATTTGTCGGCCATATCGCATAGATCTCACTGTGAAAAGGCTTAAATGACTTTTTTAATGAAGTTTGATGATTGCGCTCAAACAAAATGTCCTAGAACAAAATTTTCAAATGTAACTACTAGATTGTGATACAATACACTATTGGGTGAAGTTTAGTTGACTTCTGCGCAGCGGTTTGGGAGTTAACATCAAAATTACATTTCTCGGCCATATCGCATAGATCTCACTGTGAAAAGGCTTAAATGACTTTTTTAATTAAGTTTAATGATTGCGCTCAAACCAAATCCCCTAGAACGAAATTTTCAAATGTAACTACTAGAATGTGATACAATACACTATTGGGTGAAGTTTGGTTGACTTCTGCGCAGCGGTTTGGGAGTTAACATCAAAATTACATTTCTCGGCCATATCGCATAGATCTCACTGTGAAAAGGCTTAAATGGCTTTTTTGACCTAAGTTTGAGGATTGCGCTCAAATCAAATGTCCTAGAACCAAATTTCCACATGTAACTACTAGATTGTGATACAATACACTAATGGATGAAGTTTGGTTGACTTCTGCGCAGCGGTTTGGGAGTGAACATCAAAATTACATTTCTCGGCCATATCGCATAGATCTCACTGTGAAAAGGCTTAAATGACTTTTTTAATTAAGTTTGATGATTGCGCTCAAACAAAATTTCCTAGAACAAAATTTTCAAATGTAACTACTAGATTGTGATACAATACACTATTGGGTGAAGTTTGGTTGACTTCTGCGCAGCGGTTTGGGAGTGAACATCAAAATTACATTTCTCGGCCATATCGCATAGATCTCACTGTGAAAAGGCTTAAATGACTTTTTTAATTAAGTTTGATGATTGCGCTCAAACAAAATGTCCTAGAACAAAATTTTCAAATGTAACTACTAGATTGTGATACAATACACTATTGGGTGAAGTTTGGTTGACTTCTGCGCAGCGGTTTGGGAGTTAACATCAAAATTACATTTTTCGGCCATATCGCATAGATCTCACTGTGAAAAGGCTTAAATGGCTTTTTTGACCTAAGTTTGAGGATTGCGCTCAAATCAAATGTCCAATAACCAAATTTCCACATGTAACTACTAGATTGTGATACAATACACTAATGGGTGAAGTTTGGTTGACTTCTGCGCAGCGGTTTGGGAGTTAACATCAAAATTACATTTCTCGGCCATATCGCATAGATCTCACTGTGAAAAGGCTTAAATGACTTTTTTAATTAAGTTTGATGATTGCGTTCAAACAAAATGTCCTAGAACAAAATTTTCAAATGTAACTACTAGATTGTGATACAATACACTATTGGGTGAAGTTTGGTTGACTTCTGCGCAGCGGTTTGGGAGTTAACATCAAAATTACATTTCTCGGCCATATCGCATAGATCTCACTGTGAAAAGGCTTAAATGGCTTTTTTGACCTAAGTTTGAGGATTGCGCTCAAATCAAATGTCCTAGAACCAAATTTCCACATGTAATTACTAGATTGTGATACAATACACTAATGGGTGAAGTTTGGTTGACTTCTGCGCAGCGGTTTGGGAGTTAACATCAAAATTACATTTCTCGGCCATATCGCATAGATCTCACTGTGAAAAGGCTTAAATGACTTTTTTAATTAAGTTTAATGATTGCGCTCAAACCAAATGTCCTCGAACGAAATTTTCAAATGTAACTACTAGAATGTGATACAATACACTATTGGGTGAAGTTTAGTTGACTTCTGCGCAGCGGTTTGGGAGTTAACATCAAAATTACATTTCTCGGCCATATCGCATAGATCTCACTGTGAAAAGGTTTAAATGGCTTTTTTGACCTAAGTTTGAGGATTGCGCTCAAATCAAATGTCCTAGAACCAAATTTCCACATGTAACTACTAGATTGTGATACAATACACTAATGGGTGAAGTTTGGTTTACTTCTGCGCAGCGGTTTGGGAGTTAACATCAAAATTACATTTCTCGGCCATATCGCATAGATCTCACTGTGAAAAGGCTTAAATGGCTTTTTTGACCTAAGTTTAATAATTGCGCTCAAACCAAATGTCCTAGAACGAAATTTTAAAATGTAACTACTAGAATGTGATACAATACACTATTGGGTGAAGTTTGGTTGACTTCTGCGCAGCGGTTTGGGAGTTAACATCAAAATTATATTTCTCGGCCATATCGCATAGATCTCACTGTGAAAAGGCTTAAATGGCTTTTTTGACCTAAGTTTGAGGATTGCGCTCAAATCAAATGTCCTAGAACCAAATTTCCACATGTAACTACTAGATTGTGATACAATACACTATTGGGTGAAGTTTGGTTGACTTCTGCGCAGCGGTTTGGGAGTTAACATCAAAATTACATTTCTCGGCCATATCGCATAGATCTCACTGTGAAAAGGCTTAAATGGCTTTTTTGACCTAAGTTTGAGGATTGCGCTCAAATCAAATGTCCTAGAACCAAATTTCCACATGTAACTACTAGATTGTGATACAATACACTATTGGGTGAAGTTTGGTTGACGTCTGCGCAGCGGTTTGGGAGTTAACATCAAAATTACATTTCTCGGCCATATCGCATAGATCTCACTGTGAAAAGGCTTAAATGACTTTTTTTAATTAAGTTTAATGATTGCGCTCAAACCAAATGTCCTAGAACGAAATTTTCAAATGTAACTACTAGAATGTGATACAATACACTATTGGGTGAAGTTTAGTTGACTTCTGCGCAGCGGTTTGGGAGTTAACATCAAAATTACATTTCTCGGCCATATCGCATAGATCTCACTGTGAAAAGGCTTAAATGACTTTTTTAATTAAGTTTAATGATTGCGCTCAAACCAAATCCCCTAGAACGAAATTTTCAAATGTAACTACTAGAATGTGATACAATACACTATTGGGTGAAGTTTGGTTGACTTCTGCGCAGCGGTTTGGGAGTTAACATCAAAATTACATTTCTCGGCCATATCGCATAGATCTCACTGTGAAAAGGCTTAAATGGCTTTTTTGACCTAAGTTTGAGGATTGCGCTCAAATCAAATGTCCTAGAACCAAATTTCCACATGTAACTACTAGATTGTGATACAATACACTAATGGATGAAGTTTGGTTGACTTCTGCGCAGCGGTTTGGGAGTGAACATCAAAATTACATTTCTCGGCCATATCGCATAGATCTCACTGTGAAAAGGCTTAAATGACTTTTTTAATTAAGTTTGATGATTGCGCTCAAACAAAATGTCCTAGAACAAAATTTTCAAATGTAACTACTAGATTGTGATACAATACACTATTGGGTGAAGTTTAGTTGACTTCTGCGCAGCGGTTTGGGAGTTAACATCAAAATTACATTTCTCGGCCATATCGCATAGATCTCACTGTGAAAAGGCTTAAATGGCTTTTTTGACCTAAGTTTGAGGATTGCGCTCAAATCAAATGTCCTAGAACCAAATTTCCACATGTAACTACTAGATTGTGATACAATACACTAATGGGTGAAGTTTGGTTTACTTCTGCGCAGCGGTTTGGGAGTTAACATCAAAATTACATTTCTCGGCCATATCGCATAGATCTCACTGTGAAAAGGCTTAAATGGCTTTTTTGACCTAAGTTTAATAATTGCGCTCAAACCAAATGTCCTAGAACGAAATTTTAAAATGTAACTACTAGAATGTGATACAATACACTATTGGGTGAAGTTTGGTTGACTTCTGCGCAGCGGTTTGGGAGTTAACATCAAAATTACATTTCTCGGCCATATCGCATAGATCTCACTGTGAAAAGGCTTAAATGGCTTTTTTGACCTAAGTTTGAGGATTGCGCTCAAATCAAATGTCCAATAACCAAATTTCCACATGTAACTACTAGATTGTGATACAATACACTAATGGGTGAAGTTTGGTTGACTTCTGCGCAGCGGTTTGGGAGTTAACATCAAAATTACATTTCTCGGCCATATCGCATAGATCTCACTGTGAAAAGGCTTAAATGACTTTTTTAATTAAGTTTGATGATTGCGTTCAAACAAAATGTCCTAGAACAAAATTTTCAAATGTAACTACTAGATTGTGATACAATACACTATTGGGTGAAGTTTGGTTGACTTCTGCGCAGCGGTTTGGGAGTTAACATCAAAATTACATTTCTCGGCCATATCGCATAGATCTCACTGTGAAAAGGCTTAAATGGCTTTTTTGACCTAAGTTTGAGGATTGCGCTCAAATCAAATGTCCTAGAACCAAATTTCCACATGTAACTACTAGATTGTGATACAATACACTAATGGATGAAGTTTGGTTGACTTCTGCGCAGCGGTTTGGGAGTGAACATCAAAATTACATTTCTCGGCCATATCGCATAGATCTCACTGTGAAAAGGCTTAAATGACTTTTTTAATTAAGTTTGATGATTGCGCTCAAACAAAATTTCCTAGAACAAAATTTTCAAATGTAACTACTAGATTGTGATACAATACACTATTGGGTGAAGTTTGGTTGACTTCTGCGCAGCGGTTTGGGAGTTAACATCAAAATTACATTTCTCGGCCATATCGCATAGATCTCACTGTGAAAAGGCTTAAATGACTTTTTTAATTAAGTTTGATGATTGCGCTCAAACAAAATGTCCTAGAACAAAATTTTCAAATGTAACTACTAGATTGTGATACAATACACTATTGGGTGAAGTTTGGTTGACTTCTGCGCAGCGGTTTGGGAGTTAACATCAAAATTACATTTCTCGGCCATATCGCATAGATCTCACTGTGAAAAGGCTTAAATGGCTTTTTTGACCTAAGTTTGAGGATTGCGCTCAAATCAAATGTCCAATAACCAAATTTCCACATGTAACTACTAGATTGTGATACAATACACTAATGGGTGAAGTTTGGTTGACTTCTGCGCAGCGGTTTGGGAGTTAACATCAAAATTACATTTCTCGGCCATATCGCATAGATCTCACTGTGAAAAGGCTTAAATGACTTTTTTAATTAAGTTTGATGATTGCGTTCAAACAAAATGTCCTAGAACAAAATTTTCAAATGTAACTACTAGATTGTGATACAATACACTATTGGGTGAAGTTTGGTTGACTTCTGCGCAGCGGTTTGGGAGTTAACATCAAAATTACATTTCTCGGCCATATCGCATAGATCTCACTGTGAAAAGGCTTAAATGGCTTTTTTGACCTAAGTTTGAGGATTGCGCTCAAATCAAATGTCCTAGAACCAAATTTCCACATGTAATTACTAGATTGTGATACAATACACTAATGGGTGAAGTTTGGTTGACTTCTGCGCAGCGGTTTGGGAGTTAACATCAAAATTACATTTCTCGGCCATATCGCATAGATCTCACTGTGAAAAGGCTTAAATGACTTTTTTAATTAAGTTTAATGATTGCGCTCAAACCAAATGTCCTCGAACGAAATTTTCAAATGTAACTACTAGAATGTGATACAATACACTATTGGGTGAAGTTTAGTTGACTTCTGCGCAGCGGTTTGGGAGTTATCAAAATTACATTTCTCGGCCATATCGCATAGATCTCACTGTGAAAAGGCTTAAATGGCTTTTTTGACCTAAGTTTGAGGATTGCGCTCAAATCAAATGTCCTAGAACCAAATTTCCACATGTAACTACTAGATTGTGATACAATACACTAATGGTTGAAGTTTGGTTGACTTCTGCGCAGCGGTTTGGGAGTGAACATCAAAATTACATTTCTCGGCCATATCGCATAGATCTCACTGTGAAAAGGCTTAAATGCCTTTTTTTAATTAAGTTTAATGATTGCGCTCAAACAAAATGTCCTAGAACAAAATTTTCAAATGTAACTACTAGATTGTGATACAATACACTATTGGGTGAAGTTTGGTTGACTTCTGCGCAGCGGTTTGGGAGTTAACATCAAAATTACATTTCTCGGCCATATCGCATAGATCTCACTGTGAAAAGGCTTAAATGGCTTTTTTGACCTAAGTTTGAGGATTGCGCTTAAATCAAATGTCCTAGAACCAAATTTCCACATGTAACTACTAGATTGTGATACAATACACTAATGGGTGAAGTTTGGTTTTATTTCTGCGCAGCGGTTTGGGAGTTAACATCAAAATTACATTTCTCGGCCATATCGCATAGATCTCACTGTGAAAAGGCTTAAATGGCTTTTTTGACCTAAGTTTAATGATTGCGCTCAAACCAAATGTCCTAGAACGAAATTTTCAAATGTAACTACTAGAATGTGATACAATACACTATTGGGTGAAGTTTGGTTGACTTCTGCGCAGCGGTTTGGGAGTTAACATCAAAATTACATTTCTCGGCCATATCGCATAGATCTCACTGTGAAAAGGCCTAAATGGCTTTTTTGACCTAAGTTTGAGGATTGCGCTCAAACAAAATGTCCTAGAACAAAATTTTCAAATATAACTACTAGATTGTGATACAATACACTATTGGGTGAAGTTTGGTTGACTTCTGCGCAGCGGTTTGGGAGTTAACATCAAAATTACATTTCTCGGCCATATCGCATAGATCTCACTGTGAAAAGGCTTAAATGACTTTTTTAATTAAGTTTGATGATTGCGTTAAAACAAAATGTCCTAGAACAAAATTTTCAAATGTAACTACTAGATTGTGATACAATACACTATTGGGTGAAGTTTGGTTGACTTCTGCGCAGCGGTTTGGGAGTTAACATCAAAATTACATTTCTCGGCCATATCGCATAGATCTCACTGTGAAAAGGCTTAAATGGCTTTTTTGACCTAAGTTTAATAATTGCGCTCAAACCAAATGTCCTAGAACGAAATTTTCAAATGTAACTACTAGAATGTGATACAATACACTATTGGGTGAAGTTTGGTTGACTTCTGCGCAGCGGTTTGGGAGTTAACATCAAAATTACATTTCTCGGCCATATCGCATAGATCTCACTGTGAAAAGGCTTAAATGGCTTTTTTGACCTAAGTTTGAGGATTGCGCTCAAATGAAATGTCCTAGAACCAAATTTTCACATGTAACTACTAGATTGTGATACAATACACTAATGGGTGAAGTTTGGTTGACTTCTGCGCAGCGGTTTGGGAGTTAACATCAAAATTACATTTCTCGGCCATATCGCATAGATCTCACTGTGAAAAGGCTTAAATGACTTTTTTAATTAAGTTTGATGATTGCGCTCAAACAAAATTTCCTAGAACAAAATTTTCAAATGTAACTCCTAGATTGTGATACAATACACTATTGGGTGAAGTTTGGTTGACTTCTGCGCAGCGGTTTGGGAGTTAACATCAAAATTACATTTCTCGGCCATATCGCATAGATCTCACTGTGAAAAGGCTTAAATGACTTTTTTAATTAAGTTTGATGATTGCGTTCAAACAAAATGTCCTAGAACAAAATTTTCAAATGTAACTACTAGATTGTGATACAATACACTATTGGGTGAAGTTTGGTTGACTTCTGCGCAGCGGTTTGGGAGTTAACATCAAAATTACATTTCTCGGCCATATCGCATAGATCTCACTGTGAAAAGGCTTAAATGGCTTTTTTGACCTAAGATTGAGGATTGCGCTCAAATCAAATGTCCTAGAACCAAATTTCCACATGTAACTACTAGATTGTGATACAATACACTAATGGGTGAAGTTTGGTTTACTTCTGCGCAGCGGTTTGGGAGTTAACATCAAAATTACATTTCTCGGCCATATCGCATAGATCTCACTGTGAAAAGGCTTAAATGACTTTTTTTAATTAAGTTTGAAGATTGCGCTCAAATTAAATGTCCTAGAACTAAATTTCCAAATGTAACTACTAGATTGTGATAAAATACACTATTGGGTGAAGTTTGGTTGACTTCTGCGCAGCGGTTTGGGAGTTAACATCAAAATTACATTTCTCGGCCATATCGCATAGATCTCACTGTGAAAAGGCTTAAATGACTTTTTTAATTAAGTTTAATGATTGCGCTCAAACCAAATGTCCTAGAACCAAATTTCCACATGTAACTACTAGATTGTGATACAATACACTAATGGGTGAAGTTTGGTTTACTTCTGCGCAGCTGTTTGGGAGTTAACATCAAAATTACATTTCTCGGCCATATCGCATAGATCTCACTGTGAAAAGGCTTAAATGGCTTTTTTGACCTAAGTTTGAGGATTGCGCTCAAATCAAATGTCCTAGAACCAAATTTCCACAAGTAACTACTAGATTGTGATACAATACACTAATGGGTGAAGTTTGGTTGACTTCTGCGCAGCGGTTTGGGAGTTAACATCAAAATTACATTTCTCGGGAATATCGCATAGATCTCACTGTGAAAAGGCTTAAATGACTTTTTTGATTAAGTTTGATGATTGCGTTCAAACAAAATGTCCTAGAACAAAATTTTCAAATGTAACTACTAGATTGTGATACAATACACTATTGGGTGAAGTTTGGTTGACTTCTGCGCAGCGGTTTGGGAGTTAACATCAAAATTACATTTCTCGGCCATATCGCATAGATCTCACTGTGAAAAGGCTTAAATGGCTTTTTTGACCTAAGTTTGAGGATTGCGCTCAAATCAAATGTCCTAGAACCAAATTTCCACATGTAACTACTAGATTGTGATACAATACACTAATGGGTGAAGTTTGGTTTACTTCTGCGCAGCGGTTTGGGAGTTAACATCAAAATTACATTTCTCGGCCATATCGCATAGATCTCAATGTGAAAAGGCTTAAATGGCTTTTTTGACCTAAGTTTGAGGATTGCGCTCAAATCAAATGTCCTAGAACCAAATTTCCACATGTAACTACTAGATTGTGATACAATACACTAATGGGTGAAGTTTGGTTGACTTCTGCGCAGCGGTTTGGGAGTTAACATCAAAATTACATTTTTTGGCCATATCGCATAGATCTCACTGTGAAAAGGCTTAAATGACTTTTTAAATTAAGTTTAATGATTGCGCTCAAACCAAATGTCCTAGAACGAAATTTTCAAATGTAACTACTAGAATGTGATACAATACACTATTGGGTGAAGTTTAGTTGACTTCTGCGCAGCGGTTTGGGAGTTAACATCAAAATTACATTTCTCGGCCATATCGCATAGATCTCACTGTGAAAAGGCTTAAATGGCTTTTTTGACCTAAGTTTAATGATTGCGCTCAAACCAAATGTCCTAGAACGAAATTTTCAAATGTAACTACTAGAATGTGATACAATACACTATTGGGTGAAGTTTGGTTGACTTCTGCGCAGCGGTTTGGGAGTTAACATCAAAATTACATTTCTCGGCCATATCGCATAGATCTCACTGTGAAAAGGCTTAAATGGCTTTTTTGACCTAAGTTTGAGGATTGCGCTCAAATCAAATGTCCTAGAACCAAATTTCCACATGTAATTACTAGATTGTGATACAATACACTAATGGGTGAAGTTTGGTTGACTTCTGCGCAGCGGTTTGGGAGTTAACATCAAAATTACATTTCTCGGCCATATCGCATAGATCTCACTGTGAAAAGGCTTAAATGACTTTTTTAATTAAGTTTAATGATTGCGCTCAAACCAAATGTCCTCGAACGAAATTTTCAAATGTAACTACTAGAATGTGATACAATACACTATTGGGTGAAGTTTAGTTGACTTCTGCGCAGCGGTTTGGGAGTTATCAAAATTACATTTCTCGGCCATATCGCATAGATCTCACTGTGAAAAGGCTTAAATGGCTTTTTTGACCTAAGTTTGAGGATTGCGCTCAAATCAAATGTCCTAGAACCAAATTTCCACATGTAACTACTAGATTGTGATACAATACACTAATGGTTGAAGTTTGGTTGACTTCTGCGCAGCGGTTTGGGAGTGAACATCAAAATTACATTTCTCGGCCATATCGCATAGATCTCACTGTGAAAAGGCTTAAATGCCTTTTTTTAATTAAGTTTAATGATTGCGCTCAAACAAAATGTCCTAGAACAAAATTTTCAAATGTAACTACTAGATTGTGATACAATACACTATTGGGTGAAGTTTGGTTGACTTCTGCGCAGCGGTTTGGGAGTTAACATCAAAATTACATTTCTCGGCCATATCGCATAGATCTCACTGTGAAAAGGCTTAAATGGCTTTTTTGACCTAAGTTTGAGGATTGCGCTTAAATCAAATGTCCTAGAACCAAATTTCCACATGTAACTACTAGATTGTGATACAATACACTAATGGGTGAAGTTTGGTTTTATTTCTGCGCAGCGGTTTGGGAGTTAACATCAAAATTACATTTCTCGGCCATATCGCATAGATCTCACTGTGAAAAGGCTTAAATGGCTTTTTTGACCTAAGTTTAATGATTGCGCTCAAACCAAATGTCCTAGAACGAAATTTTCAAATGTAACTACTAGAATGTGATACAATACACTATTGGGTGAAGTTTGGTTGACTTCTGCGCAGCGGTTTGGGAGTTAACATCAAAATTACATTTCTCGGCCATATCGCATAGATCTCACTGTGAAAAGGCCTAAATGGCTTTTTTGACCTAAGTTTGAGGATTGCGCTCAAACAAAATGTCCTAGAACAAAATTTTCAAATATAACTACTAGATTGTGATACAATACACTATTGGGTGAAGTTTGGTTGACTTCTGCGCAGCGGTTTGGGAGTTAACATCAAAATTACATTTCTCGGCCATATCGCATAGATCTCACTGTGAAAAGGCTTAAATGACTTTTTTAATTAAGTTTGATGATTGCGTTAAAACAAAATGTCCTAGAACAAAAATTTTCAAATGTAACTACTAGATTGTGATACAATACACTATTGGGTGAAGTTTGGTTGACTTCTGCGCAGCGGTTTGGGAGTTAACATCAAAATTACATTTCTCGGCCATATCGCATAGATCTCACTGTGAAAAGGCTTAAATGGCTTTTTTGACCTAAGTTTAATAATTGCGCTCAAACCAAATGTCCTAGAACGAAATTTTCAAATGTAACTACTAGAATGTGATACAATACACTATTGGGTGAAGTTTGGTTGACTTCTGCGCAGCGGTTTGGGAGTTAACATCAAAATTACATTTCTCGGCCATATCGCATAGATCTCACTGTGAAAAGGCTTAAATGGCTTTTTTGACCTAAGTTTGAGGATTGCGCTCAAATGAAATGTCCTAGAACCAAATTTTCACATGTAACTACTAGATTGTGATACAATACACTAATGGGTGAAGTTTGGTTGACTTCTGCGCAGCGGTTTGGGAGTTAACATCAAAATTACATTTCTCGGCCATATCGCATAGATCTCACTGTGAAAAGGCTTAAATGACTTTTTTAATTAAGTTTGATGATTGCGCTCAAACAAAATTTCCTAGAACAAAATTTTCAAATGTAACTCCTAGATTGTGATACAATACACTATTGGGTGAAGTTTGGTTGACTTCTGCGCAGCGGTTTGGGAGTTAACATCAAAATTACATTTCTCGGCCATATCGCATAGATCTCACTGTGAAAAGGCTTAAATGACTTTTTTAATTAAGTTTGATGATTGCGTTCAAACAAAATGTCCTAGAACAAAATTTTCAAATGTAACTACTAGATTGTGATACAATACACTATTGGGTGAAGTTTGGTTGACTTCTGCGCAGCGGTTTGGGAGTTAACATCAAAATTACATTTCTCGGCCATATCGCATAGATCTCACTGTGAAAAGGCTTAAATGGCTGTTTTGACCTAAGATTGAGGATTGCGCTCAAATCAAATGTCCTAGAACCAAATTTCCACATGTAACTACTAGATTGTGATACAAAACACTAATGGGTGAAGTTTGGTTTACTTCTGCGCAGCGGTTTGGGAGTTAACATCAAAATTACATTTCTCGGCCATATCGCATAGATCTCACTGTGAAAAGGCTTAAATGACTTTTTTTAATTAAGTTTGAAGATTGCGCTCAAATTAAATGTCCTAGAACTAAATTTCCAAATGTAACTACTAGATTGTGATAAAATACACTATTGGGTGAAGTTTGGTTGACTTCTGCGCAGCGGTTTGGGAGTTAACATCAAAATTACATTTCTCGGCCATATCGCATAGATCTCACTGTGAAAAGGCTTAAATGACTTTTTTAATTAAGTTTAATGATTGCGCTCAAACCAAATGTCCTAGAACCAAATTTCCACATGTAACTACTAGATTGTGATACAATACACTAATGGGTGAAG
Organism: Corythoichthys intestinalis; assembly: GCF_030265065.1. Classification (NCBI taxonomy): domain Eukaryota; kingdom Metazoa; phylum Chordata; class Actinopteri; order Syngnathiformes; family Syngnathidae; genus Corythoichthys; species Corythoichthys intestinalis. Next base: position 971,947 of record NC_080405.1, on the reverse strand, counting down.
TTTGGTTTACTTCTGCGCAGCTGTTTGGGAGTTAACATCAAAATTACATTTCTCGGCCATATCGCATAGATCTCACTGTGAAAAGGCTTAAATGGCTTTTTTGACCTAAGTTTGAGGATTGCGCTCAAATCAAATGTCCTAGAACCAAATTTCCACAAGTAACTACTAGATTGTGATACAATACACTAATGGGTGAAGTTTGGTTGACTTCTGCGCAGCGGTTTGGGAGTTAACATCAAAATTACATTTCTCGGGAATATCGCATAGATCTCACTGTGAAAAGGCTTAAATGACTTTTTTGATTAAGTTTGATGATTGCGTTCAAACAAAATGTCCTAGAACAAAATTTTCAAATGTAACTACTAGATTGTGATACAATACACTATTGGGTGAAGTTTGGTTGACTTCTGCGCAGCGGTTTGGGAGTTAACATCAAAATTACATTTCTCGGCCATATCGCATAGATCTCACTGTGAAAAGGCTTAAATGGCTTTTTTGACCTAAGTTTGAGGATTGCGCTCAAATCAAATGTCCTAGAACCAAATTTCCACATGTAACTACTAGATTGTGATACAATACACTAATGGGTGAAGTTTGGTTTACTTCTGCGCAGCGGTTTGGGAGTTAACATCAAAATTACATTTCTCGGCCATATCGCATAGATCTCAATGTGAAAAGGCTTAAATGGCTTTTTTGACCTAAGTTTGAGGATTGCGCTCAAATCAAATGTCCTAGAACCAAATTTCCACATGTAACTACTAGATTGTGATACAATACACTAATGGGTGAAGTTTGGTTGACTTCTGCGCAGCGGTTTGGGAGTTAACATCAAAATTACATTTTTTGGCCATATCGCATAGATCTCACTGTGAAAAGGCTTAAATGACTTTTTAAATTAAGTTTAATGATTGCGCTCAAACCAAATGTCCTAGAACGAAATTTTCAAATGTAACTACTAGAATGTGATACAATACACTATTGGGTGAAGTTTAGTTGACTTCTGCGCAGCGGTTTGGGAGTTAACATCAAAATTACATTTCTCGGCCATATCGCATAGATCTCACTGTGAAAAGGCTTAAATGGCTTTTTTGACCTAAGTTTAATGATTGCGCTCAAACCAAATGTCCTAGAACGAAATTTTCAAATGTAACTACTAGAATGTGATACAATACACTATTGGGTGAAGTTTGGTTGACTTCTGCGCAGCGGTTTGGGAGTTAACATCAAAATTACATTTCTCGGCCATATCGCATAGATCTCACTGTGAAAAGGCTTAAATGACTTTTTTAATTAAGTTTGATGATTGCGTTCAAACAAAATGTCCTAGAACAAAATTTTCAAATGTAACTACTAGATTGTGATACAATACACTATTGGGTGAAGTTTGGTTGACTTCTGCGCAGCGGTTTGGGAGTTAACATCAAAATTACATTTCTCGGCCATATCGCATAGATCTCACTGTGAAAAGGCTTAAATGACTTTTTTAATTAAGTTTAATGATTGCGCTCAAACCAAATGTCCTAGAACGAAATTTTCAAATGTAACTACTAGAATGTGATACAATACACTATTGGGTGAAGTTTGGTTGACTTCTGCGCAGCGGTTTGGGAGTTAACATCAAAATTACATTTCTCGGCCATATCGCATAGATCTCACTGTGAAAAGGCTTAAATGGCTTTTTTGACCTAAGTTTGAGGATTGCGCTCAAATCAAATGTCCTAGAACCAAATTTCCACATGTAACTACTAGATTGTGATACAATACACTAATGGGTGAAGTTTGGTTGACTTCTGCGCAGCGGTTTGGGAGTTAACATCAAAATTACATTTCTCGGCCATATCGCATAGATCTCACTGTGAAAAGGCTTAAATGACTTTTTTAATTAAGTTTAATGATTGCGCTCAAACAAAATGTCCTAGAACAAAATTTTCAAATGTAACTACTAGATTGTGATACAATACACTATTGGGTGAAGTTTGGTTGACTTCTGCGCAGCGGTTTGGGAGTTAACATCAAAATTACATTTCTCGGCCATATCGCATAGATCTCACTGTGAAAAGGCTTAAATGACTTTTTTTAATTAAGTTTAATGATTGCGCTCAAACCAAATGTCCTAGAACGAAATTTTCAAATGTAACTACTAGAATGTGATACAATACACTATTGGGTGAAGTTTAGTTGACTTCTGCGCAGCGGTTTGGGAGTTAACATCAAAATTACATTTCTCGGCCATATCGCATAGATCTCACTGTGAAAAGGCTTAAATGACTTTTTTAATTAAGTTTAATGATTGCGCTCAAACCAAAACCCCTAGAACGAAATTTTCAATTGTAACTACTAGAATGTGATACAATACACTATTGGGTGAAGTTTGGTTGACTTCTGCGCAGCGGTTTGGGAGTTAACATCAAAATTATATTTCTCGGCCATATCGCATAGATCTCACTGTGAAAAGGCTTAAATGGCTTTTTTGACCTAAGTTTGAGGATTGCGCTCAAATCAAATGTCCTAGAACCAAATTTCCACATGTAACTACTAGATTGTGATACAATACACTAATGGGTGAAGTTTGGTTGACTTCTGCGCAGCGGTTTGGGAGTGAACATCAAAATTACATTTCACGGCCATATCGCATAGATCTCACTGTGAAAAGGCTTAAATGACTTTTTTAATTAAGTTTGATAATTGCACTCAAACAAAATTTCCTAGAACAAAATTTTCAAATGTAACTACTAGATTGTGATACAATACACTATTGGGTGAAGTTTGGTTGACTTCTGCGCAGCGGTTTGGGAGTTAACATCAAAATTACATTTCTCGGCCATATCGCATAGATCTCACTGTGAAAAGGCTTAAATGACTTTTTTAATTAAGTTTGATGATTGCGCTCAAACAAAATGTCCTAGAACAAAATTTTCAAATGTAACTACTAGATTGTGATACAATACACTATTGGGTGAAGTTTGGTTGACTTCTGCGCAGCGGTTTGGGAGTTAACATCAAAATTACATTTCTCGGCCATATCGCATAGATCTCACTGTGAAAAGGCTTAAATGGCTTTTTTGACCTAAGTTTGAGGATTGCGCTCAAAACAAATGTCCAATAACCAAATTTCCACATGTAACTACTAGATTGTGATACAATACACTAATGGGTGAAGTTTGGTTGACTTCTGCGCAGCGGTTTGGGAGTTAACATCAAAATTACATTTCTCGGCCATATCGAATAGATCTCACTGTGAAAAGGCTTAAATGGCTTTTTTGACCTAAGTTTGAGGATTGCGCTCAAATCAAATGTCCTAGAACCAAATTTCCACATGTAACTACTAGATTGTGATACAATACACTAATGGGTGAAGTTTGGTTGACTTCTGCGCAGCGGTTTGGGAGTTAACATCAAAATTACATTTCTCGGCCATATCGCATAGATCTCACTGTGAAAAGGCTTAAATGACTTTTTTAATTAAGTTTGATGATTGCGCTCAAACAAAATGTCCTAGAACAAAATTTTCAAATGTAACTACTAGATTGTGATACAATACACTATTGGGTGAAGTTTGGTTGACTTCTGCGCAGCGGTTTGGGAGTTAACATCAAAATTACATTTCTCGGCCATATCGCATAGATCTCACTGTGAAAAGGCTTAAATGACTTTTTTTAATTAAGTTTAATGATTGCGCTCAAACCAAATGTCCTAGAACGAAATTTTCAAATGTAACTACTAGAATGTGATACAATACACTATTGGGTGAAGTTTAGTTGACTTCTGCGCAGCGGTTTGGGAGTTAACATCAAAATTACATTTCTCGGCCATATCGCATAGATCTCACTGTGAAAAGGCTTAAATGACTTTTTTAATTAAGTTTAATGATTGCGCTCAAACCAAATCCCCTAGAACGAAATTTTCAATTGTAACTACTAGAATGTGATACAATACACTATTGGGTGAAGTTTGGTTGACTTCTGCGCAGCGGTTTGGGAGTTAACATCAAAATTACATTTCTCGGCCATATCGCATAGATCTCACTGTGAAAAGGCTTAAATGGCTTTTTTGACCTAAGTTTGAGGATTGCGCTCAAATCAAATGTCCTAGAACCAAATTTCCACATGTAACTACTAGATTGTGATACAATACACTAATGGGTGAAGTTTGGTTGACTTCTGCGCAGCGGTTTGGGAGTGAACATCAAAATTACATTTCACGGCCATATCGCATAGATCTCACTGTGAAAAGGCTTAAATGACTTTTTTAATTAAGTTTGATAATTGCACTCAAACAAAATTTCCTAGAACAAAATTTTCAAATGTAACTACTAGATTGTGATACAATACACTATTGGGTGAAGTTTGGTTGACTTCTGCGCAGCGGTTTGGGAGTTAACATCAAAATTACATTTCTCGGCCATATCGCATAGATCTCACTGTGAAAAGGCTTAAATGACTTTTTTAATTAAGTTTGATGATTGCGCTCAAACAAAATGTCCTAGAACAAAATTTTCAAATGTAACTACTAGATTGTAATACAATACACTATTGGGTGAAGTTTGGTTGACTTCTGCGCAGCGGTTTGGGAGTTAACATCAAAATTACATTTCTCGGCCATATCGCATAGATCTCACTGTGAAAAGGCTTAAATGGCTTTTTTGACCTAAGTTTGAGGATTGCGCTCAAATCAAATGTCCAATAACCAAATTTCCACATGTAACTACTAGATTGTGATACAATACACTAATGGGTGAAGTTTGGTTGACTTCTGCGCAGCGGTTTGGGAGTTAACATCAAAATTACATTTCTCGGCCATATCGCATAGATCTCACTATGAAAAGGCTTAAATGACTTTTTTAATTAAGTTTGATGATTGCGTTCAAACAAAATGTCCTAGAACAAAATTTTCAAATGTAACTACTAGATTGTGATACAATACACTATTGGGTGAAGTTTGGTTGACTTCTGCGCAGCGGTTTGGGAGTTAACATCAAAATTACATTTCTCGGCCATATCGCATAGATCTCACTGTGAAAAGGCTTAAATGACTTTTTTAATTAAGTTTGATGTTTGCGTTCAAACAAAATGTCCTAGAACAAAATTTTCAAATGTAACTACTAGATTGTGATACAATACACTATTGGGTGAAGTTTGGTTGACTTCTGCGCAGCGGTTTTGGAGTTAACATCAAAATTACATTTCTCGGCCATATCGCATAGATCTCACTGTGAAAAGGCTTAAATGACTTTTTTAATTAAGTTTAATGATTGCGCTCAAACCAAATGTCCTAGAACGAAATTTTCAAATGTAACTACTAGAATGTGATACAATACACTATTGGGTGAAGTTTAGTTGACTTCTGCGCAGCGGTTTGGGAGTTAACATCAAAATTACATTTCTCGGCCATATCGCATAGATCTCACTGTGAAAAGGCTTAAATGGCTTTTTTGACCTAGGTTTAATGATTGCGCTCAAACCAAATGTCCTAGAACGAAATTTTCAAATGTAACTACTAGAATGTGATACAATACACTATTGGGTGAAGTTTGGTTGACTTCTGCGCAGCGGTTTGGGAGTTAACATCAAAATTATATTTCTCGGCCATATCGCATAGATCTCACTGTGAAAAGGCTTAAATGACTTTTTTAATTAAGTTTAATGATTGCGCTCAAACCAAATGTCCTAGAACGAAATTTTCAAATGTAACTACTAGAATGTGATACAATACACTATTGGGTGAAGTTTGGTTGACTTCTGCGCAGCGGTTTGGGAGTTAACATCAAAATTACATTTCTCGGCCATATCGCATAGATCTCACTGTGAAAAGGCTTAAATGGCTTTTTTGACCTAAGTTTGAGGATTGCGCTCAAATCAAATGTCCTAGAACCAAATTTCCACATGTAACTACTAGATTGTGATACAATACACTAATGGGTGAAGTTTGGTTGACTTCTGCGCAGCGGTTTGGGAGTTAACATCAAAATTACATTTCTCGGCCATATCGCATAGATCTCACTGTGAAAAGGCTTAAATGACTTTTTTAATTAAGTTTGATGATTGCGCTCAAACAAAATGTCCTAGAACAAAATTTTCAAATGTAACTACTAGATTGTGATACAATACACTATTGGGTGAAGTTTGGTTGACTTCTGCGCAGCGGTTTGGGAGTTAACATCAAAATTACATTTCTCGGCCATATCGCATAGATCTCACTGTGAAAAGGCTTAAATGACTTTTTTTAATTAAGTTTAATGATTGCGCTCAAACCAAATGTCCTAGAACGAAATTTTCAAATGTAACTACTAGAATGTGATACAATACACTATTGGGTGAAGTTTAGTTGACTTCTGCGCAGCGGTTTGGGAGTTAACATCAAAATTACATTTCTCGGCCATATCGCATAGATCTCACTGTGAAAAGGCTTAAATGACTTTTTTAATTAAGTTTAATGATTGCGCTCAAACCAAATCCCCTAGAACGAAATTTTCAATTGTAACTACTAGAATGTGATACAATACACTATTGGGTGAAGTTTGGTTGACTTCTGCGCAGCGGTTTGGGAGTTAACATCAAAATTATATTTCTCGGCCATATCGCATAGATCTCACTGTGAAAAGGCTTAAATGGCTTTTTTGACCTAAGTTTGAGGATTGCGCTCAAATCAAATGTCCTAGAACCAAATTTCCACATGTAACTACTAGATTGTGATACAATACACTAATGGGTGAAGTTTGGTTGACTTCTGCGCAGCGGTTTGGGAGTGAACATCAAAATTACATTTCACGGCCATATCGCATAGATCTCACTGTGAAAAGGCTTAAATGACTTTTTTAATTAAGTTTGATAATTGCACTCAAACAAAATTTCCTAGAACAAAATTTTCAAATGTAACTACTAGATTGTGATACAATACACTATTGGGTGAAGTTTGGTTGACTTCTGCGCAGCGGTTTGGGAGTTAACATCAAAATTACATTTCTCGGCCATATCGCATAGATCTCACTGTGAAAAGGCTTAAATGACTTTTTTAATTAAGTTTGATGATTGCGCTCAAACAAAATGTCCTAGAACAAAATTTTCAAATGTAACTACTAGATTGTGATACAATACACTATTGGGTGAAGTTTGGTTGACTTCTGCGCAGCGGTTTGGGAGTTAACATCAAAATTACATTTCTCGGCCATATCGCATAGATCTCACTGTGAAAAGGCTTAAATGGCTTTTTTGACCTAAGTTTGAGGATTGCGCTCAAAACAAATGTCCAATAACCAAATTTCCACATGTAACTACTAGATTGTGATACAATACACTAATGGGTGAAGTTTGGTTGACTTCTGCGCAGCGGTTTGGGAGTTAACATCAAAATTACATTTCTCGGCCATATCGCATAGATCTCACTGTGAAAAGGCTTAAATGACTTTTTTAATTAAGTTTAATGATTGCGCTCAAACCAAATGTCCTAGAACGAAATTTTAAAATGTAACTACTAGAATGTGATACAATACACTATTGGGTGAAGTTTGGTTGACTTCTGCGCAGCGGTTTGGGAGTTAACATCAAAATTACATTTCTCGGCCATATCGAATAGATCTCACTGTGAAAAGGCTTAAATGGCTTTTTTGACCTAAGTTTGAGGATTGCGCTCAAATCAAATGTCCTAGAACCAAATTTCCACATGTAACTACTAGATTGTGATACAATACACTAATGGGTGAAGTTTGGTTGACTTCTGCGCAGCGGTTTGGGAGTTAACATCAAAATTACATTTCTCGGCCATATCGCATAGATCTCACTGTGAAAAGGCTTAAATGACTTTTTTAATTAAGTTTGATGATTGCGCTCAAACAAAATGTCCTAGAACAAAATTTTCAAATGTAACTACTAGATTGTGATACAATACACTATTGGGTGAAGTTTGGTTGACTTCTGCGCAGCGGTTTGGGAGTTAACATCAAAATTACATTTCTCGGCCATATCGCATAGATCTCACTGTGAAAAGGCTTAAATGACTTTTTTTAATTAAGTTTAATGATTGCGCTCAAACCAAATGTCCTAGAACGAAATTTTCAAATGTAACTACTAGAATGTGATACAATACACTATTGGGTGAAGTTTAGTTGACTTCTGCGCAGCGGTTTGGGAGTTAACATCAAAATTACATTTCTCGGCCATATCGCATAGATCTCACTGTGAAAAGGCTTAAATGACTTTTTTAATTAAGTTTAATGATTGCGCTCAAACCAAATCCCCTAGAACGAAATTTTCAATTGTAACTACTAGAATGTGATACAATACACTATTGGGTGAAGTTTGGTTGACTTCTGCGCAGCGGTTTGGGAGTTAACATCAAAATTACATTTCTCGGCCATATCGCATAGATCTCACTGTGAAAAGGCTTAAATGGCTTTTTTGACCTAAGTTTGAGGATTGCGCTCAAATCAAATGTCCTAGAACCAAATTTCCACATGTAACTACTAGATTGTGATACAATACACTAATGGGTGAAGTTTGGTTGACTTCTGCGCAGCGGTTTGGGAGTGAACATCAAAATTACATTTCACGGCCATATCGCATAGATCTCACTGTGAAAAGGCTTAAATGACTTTTTTAATTAAGTTTGATAATTGCACTCAAACAAAATTTCCTAGAACAAAATTTTCAAATGTAACTACTAGATTGTGATACAATACACTATTGGGTGAAGTTTGGTTGACTTCTGCGCAGCGGTTTGGGAGTTAACATCAAAATTACATTTCTCGGCCATATCGCATAGATCTCACTGTGAAAAGGCTTAAATGACTTTTTTAATTAAGTTTGATGATTGCGCTCAAACAAAATGTCCTAGAACAAAATTTTCAAATGTAACTACTAGATTGTAATACAATACACTATTGGGTGAAGTTTGGTTGACTTCTGCGCAGCGGTTTGGGAGTTAACATCAAAATTACATTTCTCGGCCATATCGCATAGATCTCACTGTGAAAAGGCTTAAATGGCTTTTTTGACCTAAGTTTGAGGATTGCGCTCAAATCAAATGTCCAATAACCAAATTTCCACATGTAACTACTAGATTGTGATACAATACACTAATGGGTGAAGTTTGGTTGACTTCTGCGCAGCGGTTTGGGAGTTAACATCAAAATTACATTTCTCGGCCATATCGCATAGATCTCACTATGAAAAGGCTTAAATGACTTTTTTAATTAAGTTTGATGATTGCGTTCAAACAAAATGTCCTAGAACAAAATTTTCAAATGTAACTACTAGATTGTGATACAATACACTATTGGGTGAAGTTTGGTTGACTTCTGCGCAGCGGTTTGGGAGTTAACATCAAAATTACATTTCTCGGCCATATCGCATAGATCTCACTGTGAAAAGGCTTAAATGACTTTTTTAATTAAGTTTGATGTTTGCGTTCAAACAAAATGTCCTAGAACAAAATTTTCAAATGTAACTACTAGATTGTGATACAATACACTATTGGGTGAAGTTTGGTTGACTTCTGCGCAGCGGTTTTGGAGTTAACATCAAAATTACATTTCTCGGCCATATCGCATAGATCTCACTGTGAAAAGGCTTAAATGACTTTTTTAATTAAGTTTAATGATTGCGCTCAAACCAAATGTCCTAGAACGAAATTTTCAAATGTAACTACTAGAATGTGATACAATACACTATTGGGTGAAGTTTAGTTGACTTCTGCGCAGCGGTTTGGGAGTTAACATCAAAATTACATTTCTCGGCCATATCGCATAGATCTCACTGTGAAAAGGCTTAAATGGCTTTTTTGACCTAAGTTTGAGGATTGCGCTCAAATCAAATGTCCTAGAACCAAATTTCCACATGTAACTACTAGATTGTGATACAATACACTAATGGGTGAAGTTTGGTTGACTTCTGCGCAGCGGTTTGGGAGTTAACGTCAAAATTACATTTCTCGGCCATATCGCATAGATCTCACTGTGAAAAGGCTTAAATGACTTTTTTAATTAAGTTTGATGATTGCGCTCAAACAAAATGTCCTAGAACAAAATTTTCAAATGTAACTACTAGATTGTGATACAATACACTATTGGGTGAAGTTTGGTTGACTTCTGCGCAGCGGTTTGGGAGTTAACATCAAAATTACATTTCTCGGCCATATCGCATAGATCTCACTGTGAAAAGGCTTAAATGGCTTTTTTGACCTAAGTTTGAGGATTGCGCTCAAATCAAATGTCCTAGAACCAAATTTCCACATGTAACTACTAGATTGTGATACAATACACTAATGGTTGAAGTTTGGTTGACTTCTGCGCAGCGGTTTGGGAGTGAACATCAAAATTACATTTCTCGGCCATATCGCATAGATCTCACTGTGAAAAGGCTTAAATGCCTTTTTTTAATTAAGTTTGAAGATTGCGCTCAAACAAAATGTCCTAGAACAAAATTTTCAAATGTAACTACTAGATTGTGATACAATACACTATTGGGTGAAGTTTGGTTGACTTCTGCGCAGCGGTTTGGGAGTTAACATCAAAATTACGTTTCTCGGCCATATCGCATAGATCTCACTGTGAAAAGGCTTAAAAGACTTTTTTAATTAAGTTTGATGATTGCGTTCAAACAAAATGTCCTAGAACAAAATTTTCAAATGTAACTACTAGATTGTGATACAATACACTATTGGGTGAAGTTTGGTTGACTTCTGCGCAGCGGTTTGGGAGTTAACATCAAAATTACATTTCTCGGCCATATCGCATAGATCTCACTGTGAAAAGGCTTAAATGACTTTTTTAATTAAGTTTAATGATTGCGCTCAAACCAAATGTCCTCGAACGAAATTTTCAAATGTAACTACTAGAATGTGATACAATACACTATTGGGTGAAGTTTAGTTGACTTCTGCGCAGCGGTTTGGGAGTTAACATCAAAATTACATTTCTCGGCCATATCGCATAGATCTCACTGTGAAAAGGCTTAAATGGCTTTTTTGACCTAAGTTTGAGGATTGCGCTCAAATCAAATGTCCTAGAACCAAATTTCCACAAGTAACTACTAGATTGTGATACAATACACTAATGGGTGAAGTTTGGTTTACTTCTGCGCAGCGGTTTGGGAGTTAACATCAAAATTACATTTCTCGGCCATATCGCATAGATCTCACTGTGAAAAGGCTTAAATGGCTTTTTTGACCTAAGTTTAATAATTGCGCTCAAACCAAATGTCCTAGAACGAAATTTTAAAATGTAACTACTAGAATGTGATACAATACACTATTGGGTGAAGTTTGGTTGACTTCTGCGCAGCGGTTTGGGAGTTAACATCAAAATTATATTTCTCGGCCATATCGCATAGATCTCACTGTGAAAAGGCTTAAATGGCTTTTTTGACCTAAGTTTGAGGATTGCGCTCAAATCAAATGTCCTAGAACCAAATTTCCACATGTAACTACTAGATTGTGATACAATACACTATTGGGTGAAGTTTGGTTGACTTCTGCGCAGCGGTTTGGGAGTTAACATCAAAATTACATTTCTCGGCCATATCGCATAGATCTCACTGTGAAAAGGCTTAAATGGCTTTTTTGACCTAAGTTTGAGGATTGCGCTCAAATCAAATGTCCTAGAACCAAATTTCCACATGTAACTACTAGATTGTGATACAATACACTATTGGGTGAAGTTTGGTTGACTTCTGCGCAGCGGTTTGGGAGTTAACATCAAAATTACATTTCTCGGCCATATCGCATAGATCTCACTGTGAAAAGGCTTAAATGACTTTTTTTAATTAAGTTTAATGATTGCGCTCAAACCAAATGTCCTAGAACGAAATTTTCAAATGTAACTACTAGAATGTGATACAATACACTATTGGGTGAAGTTTAGTTGACTTCTGCGCAGCGGTTTGGGAGTTAACATCAAAATTACATTTCTCGGCCATATCGCATAGATCTCACTGTGAAAAGGCTTAAATGACTTTTTTAATTAAGTTTAATGATTGCGCTCAAACCAAATCCCCTAGAACGAAATTTTCAAATGTAACTACTAGAATGTGATACAATACACTATTGGGTGAAGTTTAGTTGACTTCTGCGCAGCGGTTTGGGAGTTAACATCAAAATTACATTTCTCGGCCATATCGCATAGATCTCACTGTGAAAAGGCTTAAATGACTTTTTAAATTAAGTTTAATGATTGCGCTCAAACCAAATCCCCTAGAACGAAATTTTCAAATGTAACTACTAGAATGTGATACAATACACTATTGGGTGAAGTTTGGTTGACTTCTGCGCAGCGGTTTGGGAGTTAACATCAAAATTACATTTCTCGGCCATATCGCATAGATCTCACTGTGAAAAGGCTTAAATGGCTTTTTTGACCTAAGTTTGAGGATTGCGCTCAAATCAAATGTCCTAGAACCAAATTTCCACATGTAACTACTAGATTGTGATACAATACACTATTGGGTGAAGTTTGGTTGACTTCTGCGCAGCGGTTTGGGAGTTAACATCAAAATTACATTTCTCGGCCATATCGCATAGATCTCACTGTGAAAAGGCTTAAATGGCTTTTTTGACCTAAGTTTGAGGATTGCGCTCAAATCAAATGTCCTAGAACCAAATTTCCACATGTAACTACTAGATTGTGATACAATACACTATTGGGTGAAGTTTGGTTGACGTCTGCGCAGCGGTTTGGGAGTTAACATCAAAATTACATTTCTCGGCCATATCGCATAGATCTCACTGTGAAAAGGCTTAAATGACTTTTTTTAATTAAGTTTAATGATTGCGCTCAAACCAAATGTCCTAGAACGAAATTTTCAAATGTAACTACTAGAATGTGATACAATACACTATTGGGTGAAGTTTAGTTGACTTCTGCGCAGCGGTTTGGGAGTTAACATCAAAATTACATTTCTCGGCCATATCGCATAGATCTCACTGTGAAAAGGCTTAAATGACTTTTTTAATTAAGTTTAATGATTGCGCTCAAACCAAATCCCCTAGAACGAAATTTTCAAATGTAACTACTAGAATGTGATACAATACACTATTGGGTGAAGTTTGGTTGACTTCTGCGCAGCGGTTTGGGAGTTAACATCAAAATTACATTTCTCGGCCATATCGCATAGATCTCACTGTGAAAAGGCTTAAATGGCTTTTTTGACCTAAGTTTGAGGATTGCGCTCAAATCAAATGTCCTAGAACCAAATTTCCACATGTAACTACTAGATTGTGATACAATACACTAATGGATGAAGTTTGGTTGACTTCTGCGCAGCGGTTTGGGAGTGAACATCAAAATTACATTTCTCGGCCATATCGCATAGATCTCACTGTGAAAAGGCTTAAATGACTTTTTTAATTAAGTTTGATGATTGCGCTCAAACAAAATGTCCTAGAACAAAATTTTCAAATGTAACTACTAGATTGTGATACAATACACTATTGGGTGAAGTTTAGTTGACTTCTGCGCAGCGGTTTGGGAGTTAACATCAAAATTACATTTCTCGGCCATATCGCATAGATCTCACTGTGAAAAGGCTTAAATGGCTTTTTTGACCTAAGTTTGAGGATTGCGCTCAAATCAAATGTCCTAGAACCAAATTTCCACATGTAACTACTAGATTGTGATACAATACACTAATGGGTGAAGTTTGGTTTACTTCTGCGCAGCGGTTTGGGAGTTAACATCAAAATTACATTTCTCGGCCATATCGCATAGATCTCACTGTGAAAAGGCTTAAATGGCTTTTTTGACCTAAGTTTAATAATTGCGCTCAAACCAAATGTCCTAGAACGAAATTTTAAAATGTAACTACTAGAATGTGATACAATACACTATTGGGTGAAGTTTGGTTGACTTCTGCGCAGCGGTTTGGGAGTTAACATCAAAATTACATTTCTCGGCCATATCGCATAGATCTCACTGTGAAAAGGCTTAAATGGCTTTTTTGACCTAAGTTTGAGGATTGCGCTCAAATCAAATGTCCAATAACCAAATTTCCACATGTAACTACTAGATTGTGATACAATACACTAATGGGTGAAGTTTGGTTGACTTCTGCGCAGCGGTTTGGGAGTTAACATCAAAATTACATTTCTCGGCCATATCGCATAGATCTCACTGTGAAAAGGCTTAAATGACTTTTTTAATTAAGTTTGATGATTGCGTTCAAACAAAATGTCCTAGAACAAAATTTTCAAATGTAACTACTAGATTGTGATACAATACACTATTGGGTGAAGTTTGGTTGACTTCTGCGCAGCGGTTTGGGAGTTAACATCAAAATTACATTTCTCGGCCATATCGCATAGATCTCACTGTGAAAAGGCTTAAATGGCTTTTTTGACCTAAGTTTGAGGATTGCGCTCAAATCAAATGTCCTAGAACCAAATTTCCACATGTAACTACTAGATTGTGATACAATACACTAATGGATGAAGTTTGGTTGACTTCTGCGCAGCGGTTTGGGAGTGAACATCAAAATTACATTTCTCGGCCATATCGCATAGATCTCACTGTGAAAAGGCTTAAATGACTTTTTTAATTAAGTTTGATGATTGCGCTCAAACAAAATTTCCTAGAACAAAATTTTCAAATGTAACTACTAGATTGTGATACAATACACTATTGGGTGAAGTTTGGTTGACTTCTGCGCAGCGGTTTGGGAGTTAACATCAAAATTACATTTCTCGGCCATATCGCATAGATCTCACTGTGAAAAGGCTTAAATGACTTTTTTAATTAAGTTTGATGATTGCGCTCAAACAAAATGTCCTAGAACAAAATTTTCAAATGTAACTACTAGATTGTGATACAATACACTATTGGGTGAAGTTTGGTTGACTTCTGCGCAGCGGTTTGGGAGTTAACATCAAAATTACATTTCTCGGCCATATCGCATAGATCTCACTGTGAAAAGGCTTAAATGGCTTTTTTGACCTAAGTTTGAGGATTGCGCTCAAATCAAATGTCCAATAACCAAATTTCCACATGTAACTACTAGATTGTGATACAATACACTAATGGGTGAAGTTTGGTTGACTTCTGCGCAGCGGTTTGGGAGTTAACATCAAAATTACATTTCTCGGCCATATCGCATAGATCTCACTGTGAAAAGGCTTAAATGAATTTTTTTAATTAAGTTTGAAGATTGCGCTCAAATCAAATGTCCTAGAACTAAATTTCCAAATGTAACTACTAGATTGTGATAAAATACACTATTGGGTGAAGTTTGGTTGACTTCTGCGCAGCGGTTTGGGAGTTAACATCAAAATTACATTTCTCGGCCATATCGCATAGATCTCACTGTGAAAAGGCTTAAATGACTTTTTTAATTAAGTTTAATGATTGCGCTCAAACCAAATGTCCTCGAACGAAATTTTCAAATGTAACTACTAGAATGTGATACAATACACTATTGGGTGAAGTTTAGTTGACTTCTGCGCAGCGGTTTGGGAGTTAACATCAAAATTACATTTCTCGGCCATATCGCATAGATCTCACTGTGAAAAGGCTTAAATGGCTTTTTTGACCTAAGTTTAATGATTGCGCTCAAACCAAATGTCCTAGAACGAAATTTTCAAATGTAACTACTAGAATGTGATACAATACACTATTGGGTGAAGTTTGGTTGACTTCTGCGCAGCGGTTTGGGAGTTAACATCAAAATTATATTTCTCGGCCATATCGCATAGATCTCACTGTGAAAAGGCTTAAATGACTTTTTTAATTAAGTTTGATGATTGCGTTCAAACAAAATGTCCTAGAACAAAATTTTCAAATGTAACTACTAGATTGTGATACAATACACTATTGGGTGAAGTTTGGTTGACTTCTGCGCAGCGGTTTTGGAGTTAACATCAAAATTACATTTCTCGGCCATATCGCATAGATCTCACTGTGAAAAGGCTTAAATGACTTTTTTAATTAAGTTTAATGATTGCGCTCAAACCAAATGTCCTAGAACGAAATTTTCAAATGTAACTACTAGAATGTGATACAATACACTATTGGGTGAAGTTTAGTTGACTTCTGCGCAGCGGTTTGGGAGTTAACATCAAAATTACATTTCTCGGCCATATCGCATAGATCTCACTGTGAAAAGGCTTAAATGGCTTTTTTGACCTAGGTTTAATGATTGCGCTCAAACCAAATGTCCTAGAACGAAATTTTCAAATGTAACTACTAGAATGTGATACAATACACTATTGGGTGAAGTTTGGTTGACTTCTGCGCAGCGGTTTGGGAGTTAACATCAAAATTACATTTCTCGGCCATATCGCATAGATCTCACTGTGAAAAGGCTTAAATGGCTTTTTTGACCTAAGTTTGAGGATTGCGCTCAAATCAAATGTCCTAGAACCAAATTTCCACATGTAACTACTAGATTGTGATACAATACACTAATGGGTGAAGTTTGGTTGACTTCTGCGCAGCGGTTTGGGAGTTAACATCAAAATTACATTTCTCGGCCATATCGCATAGATCTCACTGTGAAAAGGCTTAAATGACTTTTTTAATTAAGTTTGATGATTGCGCTCAAACAAAATGTCCTAGAACAAAATTTTCAAATGTAACTACTAGATTGTGATACAATACACTATTGGGTGAAGTTTGGTTGACTTCTGCGCAGCGGTTTGGGAGTTAACATCAAAATTACATTTCTCGGCCATATCGCATAGATCTCACTGTGAAAAGGCTTAAATGGCTTTTTTGACCTAAGTTTGAGGATTGCGCTCAAATCAAATGTCCTAGAACCAAATTTCCACATGTAACTACTAGATTGTGATACAATACACTAATGGTTGAAGTTTGGTTGACTTCTGCGCAGCGGTTTGGGAGTGAACATCAAAATTACATTTCTCGGCCATATCGCATAGATCTCACTGTGAAAAGGCTTAAATGCCTTTTTTTAATTAAGTTTAATGATTGCGCTCAAACAAAATGTCCTAGAACAAAATTTTCAAATGTAACTACTAGATTGTGATACAATACACTATTGGGTGAAGTTTGGTTGACTTCTGCGCAGCGGTTTGGGAGTTAACATCAAAATTACATTTCTCGGCCATATCGCATAGATCTCACTGTGAAAAGGCTTAAATGGCTTTTTTGACCTAAGTTTGAGGATTGCGCTTAAATCAAATGTCCTAGAACCAAATTTCCACATGTAACTACTAGATTGTGATACAATACACTAATGGGTGAAGTTTGGTTTTATTTCTGCGCAGCGGTTTGGGAGTTAACATCAAAATTACATTTCTCGGCCATATCGCATAGATCTCACTGTGAAAAGGCTTAAATGGCTTTTTTGACCTAAGTTTAATGATTGCGCTCAAACCAAATGTCCTAGAACGAAATTTTCAAATGTAACTACTAGAATGTGATACAATACACTATTGGGTGAAGTTTGGTTGACTTCTGCGCAGCGGTTTGGGAGTTAACATCAAAATTACATTTCTCGGCCATATCGCATAGATCTCACTGTGAAAAGGCCTAAATGGCTTTTTTGACCTAAGTTTGAGGATTGCGCTCAAACAAAATGTCCTAGAACAAAATTTTCAAATATAACTACTAGATTGTGATACAATACACTATTGGGTGAAGTTTGGTTGACTTCTGCGCAGCGGTTTGGGAGTTAACATCAAAATTACATTTCTCGGCCATATCGCATAGATCTCACTGTGAAAAGGCTTAAATGACTTTTTTAATTAAGTTTGATGATTGCGTTAAAACAAAATGTCCTAGAACAAAATTTTCAAATGTAACTACTAGATTGTGATACAATACACTATTGGGTGAAGTTTGGTTGACTTCTGCGCAGCGGTTTGGGAGTTAACATCAAAATTACATTTCTCGGCCATATCGCATAGATCTCACTGTGAAAAGGCTTAAATGGCTTTTTTGACCTAAGTTTAATAATTGCGCTCAAACCAAATGTCCTAGAACGAAATTTTCAAATGTAACTACTAGAATGTGATACAATACACTATTGGGTGAAGTTTGGTTGACTTCTGCGCAGCGGTTTGGGAGTTAACATCAAAATTACATTTCTCGGCCATATCGCATAGATCTCACTGTGAAAAGGCTTAAATGGCTTTTTTGACCTAAGTTTGAGGATTGCGCTCAAATGAAATGTCCTAGAACCAAATTTTCACATGTAACTACTAGATTGTGATACAATACACTAATGGGTGAAGTTTGGTTGACTTCTGCGCAGCGGTTTGGGAGTTAACATCAAAATTACATTTCTCGGCCATATCGCATAGATCTCACTGTGAAAAGGCTTAAATGACTTTTTTAATTAAGTTTGATGATTGCGCTCAAACAAAATTTCCTAGAACAAAATTTTCAAATGTAACTCCTAGATTGTGATACAATACACTATTGGGTGAAGTTTGGTTGACTTCTGCGCAGCGGTTTGGGAGTTAACATCAAAATTACATTTCTCGGCCATATCGCATAGATCTCACTGTGAAAAGGCTTAAATGACTTTTTTAATTAAGTTTGATGATTGCGTTCAAACAAAATGTCCTAGAACAAAATTTTCAAATGTAACTACTAGATTGTGATACAATACACTATTGGGTGAAGTTTGGTTGACTTCTGCGCAGCGGTTTGGGAGTTAACATCAAAATTACATTTCTCGGCCATATCGCATAGATCTCACTGTGAAAAGGCTTAAATGGCTTTTTTGACCTAAGATTGAGGATTGCGCTCAAATCAAATGTCCTAGAACCAAATTTCCACATGTAACTACTAGATTGTGATACAATACACTAATGGGTGAAGTTTGGTTTACTTCTGCGCAGCGGTTTGGGAGTTAACATCAAAATTACATTTCTCGGCCATATCGCATAGATCTCACTGTGAAAAGGCTTAAATGACTTTTTTTAATTAAGTTTGAAGATTGCGCTCAAATTAAATGTCCTAGAACTAAATTTCCAAATGTAACTACTAGATTGTGATAAAATACACTATTGGGTGAAGTTTGGTTGACTTCTGCGCAGCGGTTTGGGAGTTAACATCAAAATTACATTTCTCGGCCATATCGCATAGATCTCACTGTGAAAAGGCTTAAATGACTTTTTTAATTAAGTTTAATGATTGCGCTCAAACCAAATGTCCTAGAACCAAATTTCCACATGTAACTACTAGATTGTGATACAATACACTAATGGGTGAAGTTTGGTTTACTTCTGCGCAGCTGTTTGGGAGTTAACATCAAAATTACATTTCTCGGCCATATCGCATAGATCTCACTGTGAAAAGGCTTAAATGGCTTTTTTGACCTAAGTTTGAGGATTGCGCTCAAATCAAATGTCCTAGAACCAAATTTCCACAAGTAACTACTAGATTGTGATACAATACACTAATGGGTGAAGTTTGGTTGACTTCTGCGCAGCGGTTTGGGAGTTAACATCAAAATTACATTTCTCGGGAATATCGCATAGATCTCACTGTGAAAAGGCTTAAATGACTTTTTTGATTAAGTTTGATGATTGCGTTCAAACAAAATGTCCTAGAACAAAATTTTCAAATGTAACTACTAGATTGTGATACAATACACTATTGGGTGAAGTTTGGTTGACTTCTGCGCAGCGGTTTGGGAGTTAACATCAAAATTACATTTCTCGGCCATATCGCATAGATCTCACTGTGAAAAGGCTTAAATGGCTTTTTTGACCTAAGTTTGAGGATTGCGCTCAAATCAAATGTCCTAGAACCAAATTTCCACATGTAACTACTAGATTGTGATACAATACACTAATGGGTGAAGTTTGGTTTACTTCTGCGCAGCGGTTTGGGAGTTAACATCAAAATTACATTTCTCGGCCATATCGCATAGATCTCAATGTGAAAAGGCTTAAATGGCTTTTTTGACCTAAGTTTGAGGATTGCGCTCAAATCAAATGTCCTAGAACCAAATTTCCACATGTAACTACTAGATTGTGATACAATACACTAATGGGTGAAGTTTGGTTGACTTCTGCGCAGCGGTTTGGGAGTTAACATCAAAATTACATTTTTTGGCCATATCGCATAGATCTCACTGTGAAAAGGCTTAAATGACTTTTTAAATTAAGTTTAATGATTGCGCTCAAACCAAATGTCCTAGAACGAAATTTTCAAATGTAACTACTAGAATGTGATACAATACACTATTGGGTGAAGTTTAGTTGACTTCTGCGCAGCGGTTTGGGAGTTAACATCAAAATTACATTTCTCGGCCATATCGCATAGATCTCACTGTGAAAAGGCTTAAATGGCTTTTTTGACCTAAGTTTAATGATTGCGCTCAAACCAAATGTCCTAGAACGAAATTTTCAAATGTAACTACTAGAATGTGATACAATACACTATTGGGTGAAGTTTGGTTGACTTCTGCGCAGCGGTTTGGGAGTTAACATCAAAATTACATTTCTCGGCCATATCGCATAGATCTCACTGTGAAAAGGCTTAAATGACTTTTTTAATTAAGTTTGATGATTGCGTTCAAACAAAATGTCCTAGAACAAAATTTTCAAATGTAACTACTAGATTGTGATACAATACACTATTGGGTGAAGTTTGGTTGACTTCTGCGCAGCGGTTTGGGAGTTAACATCAAAATTACATTTCTCGGCCATATCGCATAGATCTCACTGTGAAAAGGCTTAAATGACTTTTTTAATTAAGTTTAATGATTGCGCTCAAACCAAATGTCCTAGAACGAAATTTTCAAATGTAACTACTAGAATGTGATACAATACACTATTGGGTGAAGTTTGGTTGACTTCTGCGCAGCGGTTTGGGAGTTAACATCAAAATTACATTTCTCGGCCATATCGCATAGATCTCACTGTGAAAAGGCTTAAATGGCTTTTTTGACCTAAGTTTGAGGATTGCGCTCAAATCAAATGTCCTAGAACCAAATTTCCACATGTAACTACTAGATTGTGATACAATACACTAATGGGTGAAGTTTGGTTGACTTCTGCGCAGCGGTTTGGGAGTTAACATCAAAATTACATTTCTCGGCCATATCGCATAGATCTCACTGTGAAAAGGCTTAAATGACTTTTTTAATTAAGTTTGATGATTGCGCTCAAACAAAATGTCCTAGAACAAAATTTTCAAATGTAACTACTAGATTGTGATACAATACACTATTGGGTGAAGTTTGGTTGACTTCTGCGCAGCGGTTTGGGAGTTAACATCAAAATTACATTTCTCGGCCATATCGCATAGATCTCACTGTGAAAAGGCTTAAATGACTTTTTTTAATTAAGTTTAATGATTGCGCTCAAACCAAATGTCCTAGAACGAAATTTTCAAATGTAACTACTAGAATGTGATACAATACACTATTGGGTGAAGTTTAGTTGACTTCTGCGCAGCGGTTTGGGAGTTAACATCAAAATTACATTTCTCGGCCATATCGCATAGATCTCACTGTGAAAAGGCTTAAATGACTTTTTTAATTAAGTTTAATGATTGCGCTCAAACCAAATCCCCTAGAACGAAATTTTCAATTGTAACTACTAGAATGTGATACAATACACTATTGGGTGAAGTTTGGTTGACTTCTGCGCAGCGGTTTGGGAGTTAACATCAAAATTATATTTCTCGGCCATATCGCATAGATCTCACTGTGAAAAGGCTTAAATGGCTTTTTTGACCTAAGTTTGAGGATTGCGCTCAAATCAAATGTCCTAGAACCAAATTTCCACATGTAACTACTAGATTGTGATACAATACACTAATGGGTGAAGTTTGGTTGACTTCTGCGCAGCGGTTTGGGAGTGAACATCAAAATTACATTTCACGGCCATATCGCATAGATCTCACTGTGAAAAGGCTTAAATGACTTTTTTAATTAAGTTTGATAATTGCACTCAAACAAAATTTCCTAGAACAAAATTTTCAAATGTAACTACTAGATTGTGATACAATACACTATTGGGTGAAGTTTGGTTGACTTCTGCGCAGCGGTTTGGGAGTTAACATCAAAATTACATTTCTCGGCCATATCGCATAGATCTCACTGTGAAAAGGCTTAAATGACTTTTTTAATTAAGTTTGATGATTGCGCTCAAACAAAATGTCCTAGAACAAAATTTTCAAATGTAACTACTAGATTGTGATACAATACACTATTGGGTGAAGTTTGGTTGACTTCTGCGCAGCGGTTTGGGAGTTAACATCAAAATTACATTTCTCGGCCATATCGCATAGATCTCACTGTGAAAAGGCTTAAATGGCTTTTTTGACCTAAGTTTGAGGATTGCGCTCAAATCAAATGTCCAATAACCAAATTTCCACATGTAACTACTAGATTGTGATACAATACACTAATGGGTGAAGTTTGGTTGACTTCTGCGCAGCGGTTTGGGAGTTAACATCAAAATTACATTTCTCGGCCATATCGCATAGATCTCACTGTGAAAAGGCTTAAATGACTTTTTTAATTAAGTTTAATGATTGCGCTCAAACCAAATGTCCTAGAACGAAATTTTAAAATGTAACTACTAGAATGTGATACAATACACTATTGGGTGAAGTTTGGTTGACTTCTGCGCAGCGGTTTGGGAGTTAACATCAAAATTACATTTCTCGGCCATATCGCATAGATCTCACTGTGAAAAGGCTTAAATGGCTTTTTTGACCTAAGTTTGAGGATTGCGCTCAAATCAAATGTCCTAGAACCAAATTTCCACATGTAACTACTAGATTGTGATACAATACACTAATGGGTGAAGTTTGGTTGACTTCTGCGCAGCGGTTTGGGAGTTAACATCAAAATTACATTTCTCGGCCATATCGCATAGATCTCACTGTGAAAAGGCTTAAATGACTTTTTTAATTAAGTTTGATGATTGCGCTCAAACAAAATGTCCTAGAACAAAATTTTCAAATGTAACTACTAGATTGTGATACAATACACTATTGGGTGAAGTTTGGTTGACTTCTGCGCAGCGGTTTGGGAGTTAACATCAAAATTACATTTCTCGGCCATATCGCATAGATCTCACTGTGAAAAGGCTTAAATGACTTTTTTTAATTAAGTTTAATGATTGCGCTCAAACCAAATGTCCTAGAACGAAATTTTCAAATGTAACTACTAGAATGTGATACAATACACTATTGGGTGAAGTTTAGTTGACTTCTGCGCAGCGGTTTGGGAGTTAACATCAAAATTACATTTCTCGGCCATATCGCATAGATCTCACTGTGAAAAGGCTTAAATGACTTTTTTAATTAAGTTTAATGATTGCGCTCAAACCAAATCCCCTAGAACGAAATTTTCAATTGTAACTACTAGAATGTGATACAATACACTATTGGGTGAAGTTTGGTTGACTTCTGCGCAGCGGTTTGGGAGTTAACATCAAAATTACATTTCTCGGCCATATCGCATAGATCTCACTGTGAAAAGGCTTAAATGGCTTTTTTGACCTAAGTTTGAGGATTGCGCTCAAATCAAATGTCCTAGAACCAAATTTCCACATGTAACTACTAGATTGTGATACAATACACTAATGGGTGAAGTTTGGTTGACTTCTGCGCAGCGGTTTGGGAGTGAACATCAAAATTACATTTCACGGCCATATCGCATAGATCTCACTGTGAAAAGGCTTAAATGACTTTTTTAATTAAGTTTGATAATTGCACTCAAACAAAATTTCCTAGAACAAAATTTTCAAATGTAACTACTAGATTGTGATACAATACACTATTGGGTGAAGTTTGGTTGACTTCTGCGCAGCGGTTTGGGAGTTAACATCAAAATTACATTTCTCGGCCATATCGCATAGATCTCACTGTGAAAAGGCTTAAATGACTTTTTTAATTAAGTTTGATGATTGCGCTCAAACAAAATGTCCTAGAACAAAATTTTCAAATGTAACTACTAGATTGTGATACAATACACTATTGGGTGAAGTTTGGTTGACTTCTGCGCAGCGGTTTGGGAGTTAACATCAAAATTACATTTCTCGGCCATATCGCATAGATCTCACTGTGAAAAGGCTTAAATGGCTTTTTTGACCTAAGTTTGAGGATTGCGCTCAAATCAAATGTCCAATAACCAAATTTCCACATGTAACTACTAGATTGTGATACAATACACTAATGGGTGAAGTTTGGTTGACTTCTGCGCAGCGGTTTGGGAGTTAACATCAAAATTACATTTCTCGGCCATATCGCATAGATCTCACTGTGAAAAGGCTTAAATGACTTTTTTAATTAAGTTTGATGATTGCGTTCAAACAAAATGTCCTAGAACAAAATTTTCAAATGTAACTACTAGATTGTGATACAATACACTATTGGGTGAAGTTTGGTTGACTTCTGCGCAGCGGTTTGGGAGTTAACATCAAAATTACATTTCTCGGCCATATCGCATAGATCTCACTGTGAAAAGGCTTAAATGACTTTTTTAATTAAGTTTGATGTTTGCGTTCAAACAAAATGTCCTAGAACAAAATTTTCAAATGTAACTACTAGATTGTGATACAATACACTATTGGGTGAAGTTTGGTTGACTTCTGCGCAGCGGTTTTGGAGTTAACATCAAAATTACATTTCTCGGCCATATCGCATAGATCTCACTGTGAAAAGGCTTAAATGACTTTTTTAATTAAGTTTAATGATTGCGCTCAAACCAAATGTCCTAGAACGAAATTTTCAAATGTAACTACTAGAATGTGATACAATACACTATTGGGTGAAGTTTAGTTGACTTCTGCGCAGCGGTTTGGGAGTTAACATCAAAATTACATTTCTCGGCCATATCGCATAGATCTCACTGTGAAAAGGCTTAAATGGCTTTTTTGACCTAGGTTTAATGATTGCGCTCAAACCAAATGTCCTAGAACGAAATTTTCAAATGTAACTACTAGAATGTGATACAATACACTATTGGGTGAAGTTTGGTTGACTTCTGCGCAGCGGTTTGGGAGTTAACATCAAAATTACATTTCTCGGCCATATCGCATAGATCTCACTGTGAAAAGGCTTAAATGGCTTTTTTGACCTAAGTTTGAGGATTGCGCTCAAATCAAATGTCCTAGAACCAAATTTCCACATGTAACTACTAGATTGTGATACAATACACTAATGGGTGAAGTTTGGTTGACTTCTGCGCAGCGGTTTGGGAGTTAACGTCAAAATTACATTTCTCGGCCATATCGCATAGATCTCACTGTGAAAAGGCTTAAATGACTTTTTTAATTAAGTTTGATGATTGCGCTCAAACAAAATGTCCTAGAACAAAATTTTCAAATGTAACTACTAGATTGTGATACAATACACTATTGGGTGAAGTTTGGTTGACTTCTGCGCAGCGGTTTGGGAGTTAACATCAAAATTACATTTCTCGGCCATATCGCATAGATCTCACTGTGAAAAGGCTTAAATGGCTTTTTTGACCTAAGTTTGAGGATTGCGCTCAAATCAAATGTCCTAGAACCAAATTTCCACATGTAACTACTAGATTGTGATACAATACACTAATGGTTGAAGTTTGGTTGACTTCTGCGCAGCGGTTTGGGAGTGAACATCAAAATTACATTTCTCGGCCATATCGCATAGATCTCACTGTGAAAAGGCTTAAATGCCTTTTTTTAATTAAGTTTGAAGATTGCGCTCAAACAAAATGTCCTAGAACAAAATTTTCAAATGTAACTACTAGATTGTGATACAATACACTATTGGGTGAAGTTTGGTTGACTTCTGCGCAGCGGTTTGGGAGTTAACATCAAAATTACGTTTCTCGGCCATATCGCATAGATCTCACTGTGAAAAGGCTTAAAAGACTTTTTTAATTAAGTTTGATGATTGCGTTCAAACAAAATGTCCTAGAACAAAATTTTCAAATGTAACTACTAGATTGTGATACAATACACTATTGGGTGAAGTTTGGTTGACTTCTGCGCAGCGGTTTGGGAGTTAACATCTAAATTACATTTCTCGGCCATATCGCATAGATCTCACTGTGAAAAGGCTTAAATGGCTTTTTTGACCTAAGTTTGAGGATTGTGTTCAAATCAAATGTCCTAGAACCAAATTTCTACATGTAACTACTAGATTGTGATACAATACACTAATGGGTGAAGTTTGGTTGACTTCTGCGCAGCGGTTTGGGAGTTAACATCAAAATTACATTTCTCGGCCATATCGCATAGATCTCACTGTGAAAAGGCTTAAATGACTTTTTTAATTAAGTTTAATGATTGCGCTCAAACAAAATGTCCTAGAACAAAATTTTCAAATGTAACTACTAGATTGTGATACAATACACTATTGGGTGAAGTTTGGTTGACTTCTGCGCAGCGGTTTGGGAGTTAACATCAAAATTACATTTCTCGGCCATATCGCATAGATCTCACTGTGAAAAGGCTTAAATGGCTTTTTTGACCTAAGTTTGAGGATTGCGCTTAAATCAAATGTCCTAGAACCAAATTTCCACATGTAACTACTAGATTGTGATACAATACACTAATGGGTGAAGTTTGGTTTTATTTCTGCGCAGCGGTTTGGGAGTTAACATCAAAATTACATTTCTCGGCCATATCGCATAGATCTCACTGTGAAAAGGCTTAAATGGCTTTTTTGACCTAAGTTTAATGATTGCGCTCAAACCAAATGTCCTAGAACGAAATTTTCAAATGTAACTACTAGAATGTGATACAATACACTATTGGGTGAAGTTTGGTTGACTTCTGCGCAGCGGTTTGGGAGTTAACATCAAAATTACATTTCTCGGCCATATCGCATAGATCTCACTGTGAAAAGGCTTAAATGGCTTTTTTGACCTAAGTTTGAGGATTGCGCTCAAACAAAATGTCCTAGAACAAAATTTTCAAATATAACTACTAGATTGTGATACAATACACTATTGGGTGAAGTTTGGTTGACTTCTGCGCAGCGGTTTGGGAGTTAACATCAAAATTACATTTCTCGGCCATATCGCATAGATCTCACTGTGAAAAGGCTTAAATGACTTTTTTAATTAAGTTTGATGATTGCGTTAAAACAAAATGTCCTAGAACAAAATTTTCAAATGTAACTACTAGATTGTGATACAATACACTATTGGGTGAAGTTTGGTTGACTTCTGCGCAGCGGTTTGGGAGTTAACATCAAAATTACATTTCTCGGCCATATCGCATAGATCTCACTGTGAAAAGGCTTAAATGGCTTTTTTGACCTAAGTTTAATAATTGCGCTCAAACCAAATGTCCTAGAACGAAATTTTCAAATGTAACTACTAGAATGTGATACAATACACTATTGGGTGAAGTTTGGTTGACTTCTGCGCAGCGGTTTGGGAGTTAACATCAAAATTACATTTCTCGGCCATATCGCATAGATCTCACTGTGAAAAGGCTTAAATGACTTTTTTAATTAAGTTTGATGATTGCGCTCAAACAAAATTTCCTAGAACAAAATTTTCAAATGTAACTCCTAGATTGTGATACAATACACTATTGGGTGAAGTTTGGTTGACTTCTGCGCAGCGGTTTGGGAGTTAACATCAAAATTACATTTCTCGGCCATATCGCATAGATCTCACTGTGAAAAGGCTTAAATGACTTTTTTAATTAAGTTTGATGATTGCGTTCAAACAAAATGTCCTAGAACAAAATTTTCAAATGTAACTACTAGATTGTGATACAATACACTATTGGGTGAAGTTTGGTTGACTTCTGCGCAGCGGTTTGGGAGTTAACATCAAAATTACATTTCTCGGCCATATCGCATAGATCTCACTGTGAAAAGGCTTAAATGGCTTTTTTGACCTAAGATTGAGGATTGCGCTCAAATCAAATGTCCTAGAACCAAATTTCCACATGTAACTACTAGATTGTGATACAATACACTAATGGGTGAAGTTTGGTTTACTTCTGCGCAGCGGTTTGGGAGTTAACATCAAAATTACATTTCTCGGCCATATCGCATAGATCTCACTGTGAAAAGGCTTAAATGACTTTTTTTAATTAAGTTTGAAGATTGCGCTCAAATCAAATGTCCTAGAACTAAATTTCCAAATGTAACTACTAGATTGTGATAAAATACACTATTGGGTGAAGTTTGGTTGACTTCTGCGCAGCGGTTTGGGAGTTAACATCAAAATTACATTTCTCGGCCATATCGCATAGATCTCACTGTGAAAAGGCTTAAATGACTTTTTTAATTAAGTTTAATGATTGCGCTCAAACCAAATGTCCTAGAACCAAATTTCCACATGTAACTACTAGATTGTGATACAATACACTAATGGGTGAAGTTTGGTTTACTTCTGCGCAGCTGTTTGGGAGTTAACATCAAAATTACATTTCTCGGCCATATCGCATAGATCTCACTGTGAAAAGGCTTAAATGGCTTTTTTGACCTAAGTTTGAGGATTGCGCTCAAATCAAATGTCCTAGAACCAAATTTCCACAAGTAACTACTAGATTGTGATACAATACACTAATGGGTGAAGTTTGGTTGACTTCTGCGCAGCGGTTTGGGAGTTAACATCAAAATTACATTTCTCGGGAATATCGCATAGATCTCACTGTGAAAAGGCTTAAATGACTTTTTTGATTAAGTTTGATGATTGCGTTCAAACAAAATGTCCTAGAACAAAATTTTCAAATGTAACTACTAGATTGTGATACAATACACTATTGGGTGAAGTTTGGTTGACTTCTGCGCAGCGGTTTGGGAGTTAACATCAAAATTACATTTCTTGGCCATATCGCATAGATCTCACTGTGAAAAGGCTTAAATGGCTTTTTTGACCTAAGTTTGAGGATTGCGCTCAAATCAAATGTCCTAGAACCAAATTTCCACATGTAACTACTAGATTGTGATACAATACACTAATGGGTGAAGTTTGGTTTACTTCTGCGCAGCGGTTTGGGAGTTAACATCAAAATTACATTTCTCGGCCATATCGCATAGATCTCACTGTGAAAAGGCTTAAATGGCTTTTTTGACCTAAGTTTGAGGATTTCGCTCAAACCAAATGTCCTAGAACGAAATTTTCAAATGTAACTACTAGAATGTGATACAATACACTATTGGGTGAAGTTTAGTTGACTTCTGCGCAGCGGTTTGGGAGTTAACATCAAAATTACATTTCTCGGCCATATCGCATAGATCTCACTGTGAAAAGGCTTAAATGGCTTTTTTGACCTAAGTTTAATGATTGCGCTCAAACCAAATGTCCTAGAACGAAATTTTCAAATGTAACTACTAGAATGTGATACAATACACTATTGGGTGAAGTTTGGTTGACTTCTGCGCAGCGGTTTGGGAGTTAACATCAAAATTACATTTCTCGGCCATATCGCATAGATCTCACTGT
Organism: Corythoichthys intestinalis; assembly: GCF_030265065.1. Lineage (NCBI taxonomy): Eukaryota > Metazoa > Chordata > Actinopteri > Syngnathiformes > Syngnathidae > Corythoichthys > Corythoichthys intestinalis. The sequence continues at coordinate 942,632 of NC_080405.1, read as the reverse complement.
GAAAAGGCTTAAATGACTTTTTTAATTAAGTTTGATGATTGCGTTCAAACAAAATGTCCTAGAACAAAATTTTCAAATGTAACTACTAGATTGTGATACAATACACTATTGGGTGAAGTTTGGTTGACTTCTGCGCAGCGGTTTGGGAGTTAACATCAAAATTACATTTCTCGGCCATATCGCATAGATCTCACTGTGAAAAGGCTTAAATGGCTTTTTTGACCTAAGTTTGAGGATTGCGCTCAAATCAAATGTCCTAGAACCAAATTTCCACATGTAACTACTAGATTGTGATACAATACACTAATGGTTGAAGTTTGGTTGACTTCTGCGCAGCGGTTTGGGAGTGAACATCAAAATTACATTTCTCGGCCATATCGCATAGATCTCACTGTGAAAAGGCTTAAATGACTTTTTTTAATTAAGTTTGAAGATTGCGCTCAAACAAAATGTCCTAGAACAAAATTTTCAAATGTAACTACTAGATTGTGATACAATACACTATTGGGTGAAGTTTGGTTGACTTCTGCGCAGCGGTTTGGGAGTTAACATCAAAATTACATTTCTCGGCCATATCGCATAGATCTCACTGTGAAAAGGCTTAAATGGCTTTTTTGACCTAAGTTTGAGGATTGCGCTCAAATCAAATGTCCTAGAACCAAATTTCCACATGTAACTACTAGAATGTGATACAATACACTATTGGGTGAAGTTTGGTTGACTTCTGCGCAGTGGTTTGGGAGTTAACATCAAAATTACATTTCTCGGCCATATCGCATAGATCTCACTGTGAAAAGGCTTAAATGGCTTTTTTGACCTAAGTTTGAGGATTGCGCTCAAATCAAATGTCCTAGAACCAAATTTCCACATGTAACTACTAGATTGTGATACAATACACTAATGGGTGAAGTTTGGTTGACTTCTGCGCAGCGGTTTGGGAGTTAACATCAAAATTACATTTCTCGGCCATATCGCATAGATCTCACTGTGAAAAGGCTTAAATGACTTTTTTAATTAAGTTTGATGATTGCGTTCAAACAAAATGTCCTAGAACAAAATTTTCAAATGTAACTACTAGATTGTGATACAATACACTATTGGGTGAAGTTTGGTTGACTTCTGCGCAGCGGTTTGGGAGTTAACATCAAAATTACATTTCTCGGCCATATCGCATAGATCTCACTGTGAAAAGGCTTAAATGGCTTTTTTGACCTAAGTTTGAGGATTGCGCTCAAATCAAATGTCCTAGAACCAAATTTCCACATGTAACTACTAGATTGTGATACAATACACTAATGGGTGAAGTTTGGTTTACTTCTGCGCAGCGGTTTGGGAGTTAACATCAAAATTACATTTCTCGGCCATATCGCATAGATCTCACTGTGAAAAGGCTTAAATGGCTTTTTTGACCTAAGTTTAATAATTGCGCTCAAACCAAATGTCCTAGAACGAAATTTTCAAATGTAACTACTAGAATGTGATACAATACACTATTGGGTGAAGATTGGTTGACTTCTGCGCAGCGGTTTGGGAGTTAACATCAAAATTACATTTCTCGGCCATATCGCATAGATCTCACTGTGAAAAGGCTTAAATGGCTTTTTTGACCTAAGTTTGAGGATTGCGCTCAAATCAAATGTCCTAGAACCAAATTTCCACATGTAACTACTAGATTGTGATACAATACACTAATGGGTGAAGTTTGGTTGACTTCTGCGCAGCGGTTTGGGAGTTAACATCAAAATTACATTTTTTGGCCATATCGCATAGATCTCACTGTGAAAAGGCTTAAATGACTTTTTTAATTAAGTTAAATGATTGCGCTCAAACCAAATGTCCTAGAACGAAATTTTCAAATGTAACTACTAGAATGTGATACAATACACTATTGGGTGAAGTTTAGTTTACTTCTGCGCAGCGGTTTGGGAGTTAACATCAAAATTACATTTCTCGGCCATATCGCATAGATCTCACTGTGAAAAGGCTTAAATGGCTTTTTTGACCTAAGTTTAATGATTGCGCTCAAACCACATGTCCTAGAACGAAATTTTCAAATGTAACTACTAGAATGTGATACAATACACTATTGGGTGAAGTTTGGTTGACTTCTGCGCAGCGGTTTGGGAGTTAACATCAAAATTATATTTCTCGGCCATATCGCATAGATCTCACTGTGAAAAGGCTTAAATGACTTTTTTAATTAAGTTTGATGATTGCGTTCAAACAAAATGTCCTAGAACAAAATTTTCAAATGTAACTACTAGATTGTGATACAATACACTATTGGGTGAAGTTTGGTTGACTTCTGCGCAGCGGTTTGGGAGTTAACATCAAAATTACATTTCTCGGCCATATCGCATAGATCTCACTGTGAAAAGGCTTAAATGACTTTTTTAATTAAGTTTAATGATTGCGCTCAAACCAAATGTCCTAGAACGAAATTTTCAAATGTAACTACTAGAATGTGATACAATACACTATTGGGTGAAGTTTAGTTGACTTCTGCGCAGCGGTTTGGGAGTTAACATCAAAATTACATTTCTCGGCCATATCGCATAGATCTCACTGTGAAAAGGCTTAAATGGCTTTTTTGACCTAGGTTTAATGATTGCGCTCAAACCAAATGTCCTAGAACGAAATTTTCAAATGTAACTACTAGAATGTGATACAATACACTATTGGGTGAAGTTTGGTTGACTTCTGCGCAGCGGTTTGGGAGTTAACATCAAAATTACATTTCTCGGCCATATCGCATAGATCTCACTGTGAAAAGGCTTAAATGGCTTTTTTGACCTAAGTTTGAGGATTGCGCTCAAATCAAATGTCCTAGAACCAAATTTCCACATGTAACTACTAGATTGTGATACAATACACTAATGGGTGAAGTTTGGTTGACTTCTGCGCAGCGGTTTGGGAGTTAACATCAAAATTACATTTCTCGGCCATATCGCATAGATCTCACTGTGAAAAGGCTTAAATGACTTTTTTAATTAAGTTTGATGATTGCGCTCAAACAAAATGTCCTAGAACAAAATTTTCAAATGTAACTACTAGATTGTGATACAATACACTATTGGGTGAAGTTTGGTTGACTTCTGCGCAGCGGTTTGGGAGTTAACATCAAAATTACATTTCTCGGCCATATCGCATAGATCTCACTGTGAAAAGGCTTAAATGACTTTTTTTAATTAAGTTTAATGATTGCGCTCAAACCAAATGTCCTAGAACGAAATTTTCAAATGTAACTACTAGAATGTGATACAATACACTATTGGGTGAAGTTTAGTTGACTTCTGCGCAGCGGTTTGGGAGTTAACATCAAAATTACATTTCTCGGCCATATCGCATAGATCTCACTGTGAAAAGGCTTAAATGACTTTTTTAATTAAGTTTAATGATTGCGCTCAAACCAAATCCCCTAGAACGAAATTTTCAATTGTAACTACTAGAATGTGATACAATACACTATTGGGTGAAGTTTGGTTGACTTCTGCGCAGCGGTTTGGGAGTTAACATCAAAATTACATTTCTCGGCCATATCGCATAGATCTCACTGTGAAAAGGCTTAAATGGCTTTTTTGACCTAAGTTTGAGGATTGCGCTCAAATCAAATGTCCTAGAACCAAATTTCCACATGTAACTACTAGATTGTGATACAATACACTAATGGGTGAAGTTTGGTTGACTTCTGCGCAGCGGTTTGGGAGTGAACATCAAAATTACATTTCTCGGCCATATCGCATAGATCTCACTGTGAAAAGGCTTAAATGACTTTTTTAATTAAGTTTGATAATTGCACTCAAACAAAATTTCCTAGAACAAAATTTTCAAATGTAACTACTAGATTGTGATACAATACACTATTGGGTGAAGTTTGGTTGACTTCTGCGCAGCGGTTTGGGAGTTAACATCAAAATTACATTTCTCGGCCATATCGCATAGATCTCACTGTGAAAAGGCTTAAATGACTTTTTTAATTAAGTTTGATGATTGCGCTCAAACAAAATGTCCTAGAACAAAATTTTCAAATGTAACTACTAGATTGTGATACAATACACTATTGGGTGAAGTTTGGTTGACTTCTGCGCAGCGGTTTGGGAGTTAACATCAAAATTACATTTCTCGGCCATATCGCATAGATCTCACTGTGAAAAGGCTTAAATGGCTTTTTTGACCTAAGTTTGAGGATTGCGCTCAAATCAAATGTCCAATAACCAAATTTTCAAATGTAACTACTAGATTGTGATACAATACACTATTGGGTGAAGTTTGGTTGACTTCTGCGCAGCGGTTTGGGAGTTAACATCAAAATTACATTTCTCGGCCATATCGCATAGATCTCACTGTGAAAAGGCTTAAATGACTTTTTTAATTAAGTTTGATGATTGCGCTCAAACAAAATGTCCTAGAACAAAATTTTCAAATGTAACTACTAGAATGTGATACAATACACTATTGGGTGAAGTTTGGTTGACTTCTGCGCAGCGGTTTGGGAGTTAACATCAAAATTACATTTCTCGGCCATATCGCATAGATCTCACTGTGAAAAGGCTTAAATGACTTTTTTAATTAAGTTTGATAATTGCACTCAAACAAAATTTCCTAGAACAAAATTTTCAAATGTAACTACTAGATTGTGATACAATACACTATTGGGTGAAGTTTGGTTGACTTCTGCGCAGCGGTTTGGGAGTTAACATCAAAATTACATTTCTCGGCCATATCGCATAGATCTCACTGTGAAAAGGCTTAAATGACTTTTTTAATTAAGTTTGATGATTGCGCTCAAACAAAATGTCCTAGAACAAAATTTTCAAATGTAACTACTAGATTGTGATACAATACACTATTGGGTGAAGTTTGGTTGACTTCTGCGCAGCGGTTTGGGAGTTAACATCAAAATTACATTTCTCGGCCATATCGCATAGATCTCACTGTGAAAAGGCTTAAATGACTTTTTTTAATTAAGTTTAATGATTGCGCTCAAACCAAATGTCCTAGAACGAAATTTTCAAATGTAACTACTAGAATGTGATACAATACACTATTGGGTGAAGTTTAGTTGACTTCTGCGCAGCGGTTTGGGAGTTAACATCAAAATTACATTTCTCGGCCATATCGCATAGATCTCACTGTGAAAAGGCTTAAATGACTTTTTTAATTAAGTTTAATGATTGCGCTCAAACCAAATCCCCTAGAACGAAATTTTCAATTGTAACTACTAGAATGTGATACAATACACTATTGGGTGAAGTTTGGTTGACTTCTGCGCAGCGGTTTGGGAGTTAACATCAAAATTACATTTCTCGGCCATATCGCATAGATCTCACTGTGAAAAGGCTTAAATGGGTTTTTTGGCCTAAGTTTGAGGATTGCGCTCAAATCAAATGTCCTAGAACCAAATTTCCACATGTAACTACTAGATTGTGATACAATACACTAATGGGTGAAGTTTGGTTGACTTCTGCGCAGCGGTTTGGGAGTGAACATCAAAATTACATTTCTCGGCCATATCGCATAGATCTCACTGTGAAAAGGCTTAAATGACTTTTTTAATTAAGTTTGATAATTGCACTCAAACAAAATTTCCTAGAACAAAATTTTCAAATGTAACTACTAGATTGTGATACAATACACTATTGGGTGAAGTTTGGTTGACTTCTGCGCAGCGGTTTGGGAGTTAACATCAAAATTACATTTCTCGGCCATATCGCATAGATCTCACTGTGAAAAGGCTTAAATGACTTTTTTAATTAAGTTTGATGATTGCGCTCAAACAAAATGTCCTAGAACAAAATTTTCAAATGTAACTACTAGATTGTGATACAATACACTATTGGGTGAAGTTTGGTTGACTTCTGCGCAGCGGTTTGGGAGTTAACATCAAAATTACATTTCTCGGCCATATCGCATAGATCTCACTGTGAAAAGGCTTAAATGGCTTTTTTGACCTAAGTTTGAGGATTGCGCTCAAATCAAATGTCCAATAACCAAATTTCCACATGTAACTACTAGATTGTGATACAATACACTAATGGGTGAAGTTTGGTTGACTTCTGCGCAGCGGTTTGGGAGTTAACATCAAAATTACATTTCTCGGCCATATCGCATAGATCTCACTGTGAAAAGGCTTAAATGACTTTTTTAATTAAGTTTGATGATTGCGTTCAAACAAAATGTCCTAGAACAAAATTTTCAAATGTAACTACTAGATTGTGATACAATACACTATTGGGTGAAGTTTGGTTGACTTCTGCGCAGCGGTTTGGGAGTTAACATCAAAATTACATTTCTCGGCCATATCGCATAGATCTCACTGTGAAAAGGCTTAAATGGCTTTTTTGACCTAAGTTTGAGGATTGCGCTCAAATCAAATGTCCTAGAACAAAATTTCCACATGTAACTACTAGATTGTGATACAATACACTAATGGGTGAAGTTTGGTTTACTTCTGCGCAGCGGTTTGGGAGTTAACATCAAAATTACATTTCTCGGCCATATCGCATAGATCTCACTGTGAAAAGGCTTAAATGGCTTTTTTGACCTAAGTTTAATAATTGCGCTCAAACCAAATGTCCTAGAACGAAATTTTCAAATGTAACTACTAGAATGTGATACAATACACTATTGGGTGAAGATTGGTTGACTTCTGCGCAGCGGTTTGGGAGTTAACATCAAAATTACATTTCTCGGCCATATCGCATAGATCTCACTGTGAAAAGGCTTAAATGGCTTTCTTGACCTAAGTTTGAGGATTGCGCTCAAATCAAATGTCCTAGAACCAAATTTCCACATGTAACTACTAGATTGTGATACAATACACTAATGGGTGAAGTTTGGTTGACTTCTGCGCAGCGGTTTGGGAGTTAACATCAAAATTACATTTTTTGGCCATATCGCATAGATCTCACTGTGAAAAGGCTTAAATGACTTTTTTAATTAAGTTAAATGATTGCGCTCAAACCAAATGTCCTAGAACGAAATTTTCAAATGTAACTACTAGAATGTGATACAATACACTATTGGGTGAAGTTTAGTTGACTTCTGCGCAGCGGTTTGGGAGTTAACATCAAAATTACATTTCTCGGCCATATCGCATAGATCTCACTGTGAAAAGGCTTAAATGGCTTTTTTGACCTAAGTTTAATGATTGCGCTCAAACCAAATGTCCTAGAACGAAATTTTCAAATGTAACTACTAGAATGTGATACAATACACTATTGGGTGAAGTTTGGTTGACTTCTGCGCAGCGGTTTGGGAGTTAACATCAAAATTATATTTCTCGGCCATATCGCATAGATCTCACTGTGAAAAGGCTTAAATGACTTTTTTAATTAAGTTTGATGATTGCGTTCAAACAAAATGTCCTAGAACAAAATTTTCAAATGTAACTACTAGATTGTGATACAATACACTATTGGGTGAAGTTTGGTTGACTTCTGCGCAGCGGTTTGGGAGTTAATATCAAAATTACATTTCTCGGCCATATCGCATAGATCTCACTGTGAAAAGGCTTAAATGACTTTTTTAATTAAGTTTAATGATTGCGCTCAAACCAAATGTCCTAGAACGAAATTTTCAAATGTAACTACTAGAATGTGATACAATACACTATTGGGTGAAGTTTAGTTGACTTCTGCGCAGCGGTTTGGGAGTTAACATCAAAATTACATTTCTCGGCCATATCGCATAGATCTCACTGTGAAAAGGCTTAAATGGCTTTTTTGACCTAGGTTTAATGATTGCGCTCAAACCAAATGTCCTAGAACGAAATTTTCAAATGTAACTACTAGAATGTGATACAATACACTATTGGGTGAAGTTTGGTTGACTTCTGCGCAGCGGTTTGGGAGTTAACATCAAAATTACATTTCTCGGCCATATCGCATAGATCTCACTGTGAAAAGGCTTAAATGGCTTTTTTGACCTAAGTTTGAGGATTGCGCTCAAATCAAATGTCCTAGAACCAAATTTCCACATGTAACTACTAGATTGTGATACAATACACTAATGGGTGAAGTTTGGTTGACTTCTGCGCAGCGGTTTGGGAGTTAACATCAAAATTACATTTCTCGGCCATATCGCATAGATCTCACTGTGAAAAGGCTTAAATGACTTTTTTAATTAAGTTTGATGATTGCGCTCAAACAAAATGTCCTAGAACAAAATTTTCAAATGTAACTACTAGATTGTGATACAATACACTATTGGGTGAAGTTTGGTTGACTTCTGCGCAGCGGTTTGGGAGTTAACATCAAAATTACATTTCTCGGCCATATCGCATAGATCTCACTGTGAAAAGGCTTAAATGACTTTTTTTAATTAAGTTTAATGATTGCGCTCAAACCAAATGTCCTAGAACGAAATTTTCAAATGTAACTACTAGAATGTGATACAATACACTATTGGGTGAAGTTTAGTTGACTTCTGCGCAGCGGTTTGGGAGTTAACATCAAAATTACATTTCTCGGCCATATCGCATAGATCTCACTGTGAAAAGGCTTAAATGACTTTTTTAATTAAGTTTAATGATTGCGCTCAAACCAAATCCCCTAGAACGAAATTTTCAATTGTAACTACTAGAATGTGATACAATACACTATTGGGTGAAGTTTGGTTGACTTCTGCGCAGCGGTTTGGGAGTTAACATCAAAATTACATTTCTCGGCCATATCGCATAGATCTCACTGTGAAAAGGCTTAAATGGCTTTTTTGACCTAAGTTTGAGGATTGCGCTCAAATCAAATGTCCTAGAACCAAATTTCCACATGTAACTACTAGATTGTGATACAATACACTAATGGGTGAAGTTTGGTTGACTTCTGCGCAGCGGTTTGGGAGTGAACATCAAAATTACATTTCTCGGCCATATCGCATAGATCTCACTGTGAAAAGGCTTAAATGACTTTTTTAATTAAGTTTGATAATTGCACTCAAACAAAATTTCCTAGAACAAAATTTTCAAATGTAACTACTAGATTGTGATACAATACACTATTGGGTGAAGTTTGGTTGACTTCTGCGCAGCGGTTTGGGAGTTAACATCAAAATTACATTTCTCGGCCATATCGCATAGATCTCACTGTGAAAAGGCTTAAATGACTTTTTTAATTAAGTTTGATGATTGCGCTCAAACAAAATGTCCTAGAACAAAATTTTCAAATGTAACTACTAGATTGTGATACAATACACTATTGGGTGAAGTTTGGTTGACTTCTGCGCAGCGGTTTGGGAGTTAACATCAAAATTACATTTCTCGGCCATATCGCATAGATCTCACTGTGAAAAGGCTTAAATGGCTTTTTTGACCTAAGTTTGAGGATTGCGCTCAAATCAAATGTCCAATAACCAAATTTTCAAATGTAACTACTAGATTGTGATACAATACACTATTGGGTGAAGTTTGGTTGACTTCTGCGCAGCGGTTTGGGAGTTAACATCAAAATTACATTTCTCGGCCATATCGCATAGATCTCACTGTGAAAAGGCTTAAATGACTTTTTTAATTAAGTTTGATGATTGCGCTCAAACAAAATGTCCTAGAACAAAATTTTCAAATGTAACTACTAGAATGTGATACAATACACTATTGGGTGAAGTTTGGTTGACTTCTGCGCAGCGGTTTGGGAGTTAACATCAAAATTACATTTCTCGGCCATATCGCATAGATCTCACTGTGAAAAGGCTTAAATGACTTTTTTAATTAAGTTTGATAATTGCACTCAAACAAAATTTCCTAGAACAAAATTTTCAAATGTAACTACTAGATTGTGATACAATACACTATTGGGTGAAGTTTGGTTGACTTCTGCGCAGCGGTTTGGGAGTTAACATCAAAATTACATTTCTCGGCCATATCGCATAGATCTCACTGTGAAAAGGCTTAAATGACTTTTTTAATTAAGTTTGATGATTGCGCTCAAACAAAATGTCCTAGAACAAAATTTTCAAATGTAACTACTAGATTGTGATACAATACACTATTGGGTGAAGTTTGGTTGACTTCTGCGCAGCGGTTTGGGAGTTAACATCAAAATTACATTTCTCGGCCATATCGCATAGATCTCACTGTGAAAAGGCTTAAATGACTTTTTTTAATTAAGTTTAATGATTGCGCTCAAACCAAATGTCCTAGAACGAAATTTTCAAATGTAACTACTAGAATGTGATACAATACACTATTGGGTGAAGTTTAGTTGACTTCTGCGCAGCGGTTTGGGAGTTAACATCAAAATTACATTTCTCGGCCATATCGCATAGATCTCACTGTGAAAAGGCTTAAATGACTTTTTTAATTAAGTTTAATGATTGCGCTCAAACCAAATCCCCTAGAACGAAATTTTCAATTGTAACTACTAGAATGTGATACAATACACTATTGGGTGAAGTTTGGTTGACTTCTGCGCAGCGGTTTGGGAGTTAACATCAAAATTACATTTCTCGGCCATATCGCATAGATCTCACTGTGAAAAGGCTTAAATGGGTTTTTTGGCCTAAGTTTGAGGATTGCGCTCAAATCAAATGTCCTAGAACCAAATTTCCACATGTAACTACTAGATTGTGATACAATACACTAATGGGTGAAGTTTGGTTGACTTCTGCGCAGCGGTTTGGGAGTGAACATCAAAATTACATTTCTCGGCCATATCGCATAGATCTCACTGTGAAAAGGCTTAAATGACTTTTTTAATTAAGTTTGATAATTGCACTCAAACAAAATTTCCTAGAACAAAATTTTCAAATGTAACTACTAGATTGTGATACAATACACTATTGGGTGAAGTTTGGTTGACTTCTGCGCAGCGGTTTGGGAGTTAACATCAAAATTACATTTCTCGGCCATATCGCATAGATCTCACTGTGAAAAGGCTTAAATGACTTTTTTAATTAAGTTTGATGATTGCGCTCAAACAAAATGTCCTAGAACAAAATTTTCAAATGTAACTACTAGATTGTGATACAATACACTATTGGGTGAAGTTTGGTTGACTTCTGCGCAGCGGTTTGGGAGTTAACATCAAAATTACATTTCTCGGCCATATCGCATAGATCTCACTGTGAAAAGGCTTAAATGGCTTTTTTGACCTAAGTTTGAGGATTGCGCTCAAATCAAATGTCCAATAACCAAATTTCCACATGTAACTACTAGATTGTGATACAATACACTAATGGGTGAAGTTTGGTTGACTTCTGCGCAGCGGTTTGGGAGTTAACATCAAAATTACATTTCTCGGCCATATCGCATAGATCTCACTGTGAAAAGGCTTAAATGACTTTTTTAATTAAGTTTGATGATTGCGTTCAAACAAAATGTCCTAGAACAAAATTTTCAAATGTAACTACTAGATTGTGATACAATACACTATTGGGTGAAGTTTGGTTGACTTCTGCGCAGCGGTTTGGGAGTTAACATCAAAATTACATTTCTCGGCCATATCGCATAGATCTCACTGTGAAAAGGCTTAAATGGCTTTTTTGACCTAAGTTTGAGGATTGCGCTCAAATCAAATGTCCTAGAACAAAATTTCCACATGTAACTACTAGATTGTGATACAATACACTAATGGGTGAAGTTTGGTTTACTTCTGCGCAGCGGTTTGGGAGTTAACATCAAAATTACATTTCTCGGCCATATCGCATAGATCTCACTGTGAAAAGGCTTAAATGGCTTTTTTGACCTAAGTTTAATAATTGCGCTCAAACCAAATGTCCTAGAACGAAATTTTCAAATGTAACTACTAGAATGTGATACAATACACTATTGGGTGAAGATTGGTTGACTTCTGCGCAGCGGTTTGGGAGTTAACATCAAAATTACATTTCTCGGCCATATCGCATAGATCTCACTGTGAAAAGGCTTAAATGGCTTTCTTGACCTAAGTTTGAGGATTGCGCTCAAATCAAATGTCCTAGAACCAAATTTCCACATGTAACTACTAGATTGTGATACAATACACTAATGGGTGAAGTTTGGTTGACTTCTGCGCAGCGGTTTGGGAGTTAACATCAAAATTACATTTTTTGGCCATATCGCATAGATCTCACTGTGAAAAGGCTTAAATGACTTTTTTAATTAAGTTAAATGATTGCGCTCAAACCAAATGTCCTAGAACGAAATTTTCAAATGTAACTACTAGAATGTGATACAATACACTATTGGGTGAAGTTTAGTTGACTTCTGCGCAGCGGTTTGGGAGTTAACATCAAAATTACATTTCTCGGCCATATCGCATAGATCTCACTGTGAAAAGGCTTAAATGGCTTTTTTGACCTAAGTTTAATGATTGCGCTCAAACCAAATGTCCTAGAACGAAATTTTCAAATGTAACTACTAGAATGTGATACAATACACTATTGGGTGAAGTTTGGTTGACTTCTGCGCAGCGGTTTGGGAGTTAACATCAAAATTATATTTCTCGGCCATATCGCATAGATCTCACTGTGAAAAGGCTTAAATGACTTTTTTAATTAAGTTTGATGATTGCGTTCAAACAAAATGTCCTAGAACAAAATTTTCAAATGTAACTACTAGATTGTGATACAATACACTATTGGGTGAAGTTTGGTTGACTTCTGCGCAGCGGTTTGGGAGTTAATATCAAAATTACATTTCTCGGCCATATCGCATAGATCTCACTGTGAAAAGGCTTAAATGACTTTTTTAATTAAGTTTAATGATTGCGCTCAAACCAAATGTCCTAGAACGAAATTTTCAAATGTAACTACTAGAATGTGATACAATACACTATTGGGTGAAGTTTAGTTGACTTCTGCGCAGCGGTTTGGGAGTTAACATCAAAATTACATTTCTCGGCCATATCGCATAGATCTCACTGTGAAAAGGCTTAAATGGCTTTTTTGACCTAGGTTTAATGATTGCGCTCAAACCAAATGTCCTAGAACGAAATTTTCAAATGTAACTACTAGAATGTGATACAATACACTATTGGGTGAAGTTTGGTTGACTTCTGCGCAGCGGTTTGGGAGTTAACATCAAAATTACATTTCTCGGCCATATCGCATAGATCTCACTGTGAAAAGGCTTAAATGGCTTTTTTGACCTAAGTTTGAGGATTGCGCTCAAATCAAATGTCCTAGAACCAAATTTCCACATGTAACTACTAGATTGTGATACAATACACTAATGGGTGAAGTTTGGTTGACTTCTGCGCAGCGGTTTGGGAGTTAACATCAAAATTACATTTCTCGGCCATATCGCATAGATCTCACTGTGAAAAGGCTTAAATGACTTTTTTAATTAAGTTTGATGATTGCGCTCAAACAAAATGTCCTAGAACAAAATTTTCAAATGTAACTACTAGATTGTGATACAATACACTATTGGGTGAAGTTTGGTTGACTTCTGCGCAGCGGTTTGGGAGTTAACATCAAAATTACATTTCTCGGCCATATCGCATAGATCTCACTGTGAAAAGGCTTAAATGGCTTTTTTGACCTAAGTTTGAGGATTGCGCTCAAATCAAATGTCCTAGAACCAAATTTCCACATGTAACTACTAGATTGTGATACAATACACTAATGGGTGAAGTTTGGTTTACTTCTGCGCAGCGGTTTGGGAGTTAACATCAAAATTACATTTCTCGGCCATATCGCATAGATCTCACTGTGAAAAGGCTTAAATGGCTTTTTTGACCTAAGTTTGAGGATTGCGCTCAAATCAAATGTCCTAGAACCAAATTTCCACATGTAACTACTAGATTGTGATACAATACACTAATGGGTGAAGTTTGGTTTACTTCTGCGCAGCGGTTTGGGAGTTAACATCAAAATTACATTTTTTGGCCATATCGCATAGATCTCACTGTGAAAAGGCTTAAATGACTTTTTTAATTAAGTTAAATGATTGCGCTCAAACCAAATGTCCTAGAACGAAATTTTCAAATGTAACTACTAGAATGTGATACAATACACTATTGGGTGAAGTTTAGTTGACTTCTGCGCAGCGGTTTGGGAGTTAACATCAAAATTACATTTCTCGGCCATATCGCATAGATCTCACTGTGAAAAGGCTTAAATGACTTTTTTAATTAAGTTTAATGATTGCGCTCAAACCAAATGTCCTAGACCGAAATTTTCAAATGTAACTACTAGAATGTGATACAATACACTATTGGGTGAAGTTTAGTTGACTTCTGCGCAGCGGTTTGGGAGTTAACATCAAAATTACATTTCTCGGCCATATCGCATAGATCTCACTGTGAAAAGGCTTAAATGGCTTTTTTGACCTAAGTTTAATGATTGCGCTCAAACCAAATGTCCTAGAACGAAATTTTCAAATGTAACTACTAGAATGTGATACAATACACTATTGGGTGAAGATTGGTTGACTTCTGCGCAGCGGTTTGGGAGTTAACATCAAAATTACATTTCTCGGCCATATCGCATAGATCTCACTGTGAAAAGGCTTAAATGGCTTTTTTGACCTAAGTTTGAGGATTGCGCTCAAATCAAATGTCCTAGAACCAAATTTCCACATGTAACTACTAGATTGTGATACAATACACTAATGGTTGAAGTTTGGTTGACTTCTGCGCAGCGGTTTGGGAGTGAACATCAAAATTACATTTCTCGGCCATATCGCATAGATCTCACTGTGAAAAGGCTTAAATGACTTTTTTTTAATTAAGTTTGAAGATTGCGCTCAAACAAAATGTCCTAGAACAAAATTTTCAAATGTAACTACTAGATTGTGATACAATACACTATTGGGTGAAGTTTGGTTGACTTCTGCGCAGCGGTTTGGGAGTTAACATCAAAATTACATTTCTCGGCCATATCGCATAGATCTCACTGTGAAAAGGCTTAAAAGACTTTTATAATTAAGTTTGATGATTGCGTTCAAACAAAATGTCCTAGAACAAAATATTCAAATGTAACTACTAGATTGTGATACAATACACTATTGGGTGAAGTTTGGTTGACTTCTGCGCAGCGGTTTGGGAGTTAACATCAAAATTACATTTCTCGGCCATATCGCATAGATCTCACTGTGAAAAGGCTTAAATGGCTTTTTTGACCTAAGTTTGAGGATTGCGCTCAAATCAAATGTCCTAGAACCAAATTTCCACATGTAACTACTAGATTGTGATACAATACACTAATGGGTGAAGTTTGGTTGACTTCTGCGCAGCGGTTTGGGAGTTAACATCAAAATTACATTTCTCGGCCATATCGCATAGATCTCACTGTGAAAAGGCTTAAATGACTTTTTTAATTAAGTTTGATGATTGCGTTCAAACAAAATGTCCTAGAACAAAATTTTCAAATGTAACTACTAGATTGTGATACAATACACTATTGGGTGAAGTTTGGTTGACTTCTGCGCAGCGGTTTGGGAGTTAACATCAAAATTACATTTCTCGGCCATATCGCATAGATCTCACTGTGAAAAGGCTTAAATGGCTTTTTTGACCTAAGTTTGAGGATTGCGCTCAAATCAAATGTCCTAGAACCAAATTTCCACATGTAATTACTAGATTGTGATACAATACACTAATGGGTGAAGTTTGGTTGACTTCTGCGCAGCGGTTTGGGAGTTAACATCAAAATTACATTTCTCGGCCATATCGCATAGATCTCACTGTGAAAAGGCTTAAATGACTTTTTTAATTAAGTTTAATGATTGCGCTCAAACCAAATGTCCTCGAACGAAATTTTCAAATGTAACTACTAGAATGTGATACAATACACTATTGGGTGAAGTTAAGTTGACTTCTGCGCAGCGGTTTGGGAGTTAACATCAAAATTACATTTCTCGGCCATATCGCATAGATCTCACTGTGAAAAGGCTTAAATGGCTTTTTTGACCTAAGTTTAATGATTGCGCTCAAACCAAATGTCCTAGAACGAAATTTTCAAATGTAACTACTAGAATGTGATACAATACACTATTGGGTGAAGTTTGGTTGACTTCTGCGCAGCGGTTTGGGAGTTAACATCAAAATTATATTTCTCGGCCATATCGCATAGATCTCACTGTGAAAAGGCTTAAATGACTTTTTTAATTAAGTTTGATGATTGCGTTCAAACAAAATGTCCTAGAACAAAATTTTCAAATGTAACTACTAGATTGTGATACAATACACTATTGGGTGAAGTTTGGTTGACTTCTGCGCAGCGGTTTTGGAGTTAACATCAAAATTACATTTCTCGGCCATATCGCATAGATCTCACTGTGAAAAGGCTTAAATGACTTTTTTAATTAAGTTTAATGATTGCGCTCAAACCAAATGTCCTAGAACGAAATTTTCAAATGTAACTACTAGAATGTGATACAATACACTATTGGGTGAAGTTTAGTTGACTTCTGCGCAGCGGTTTGGGAGTTAACATCAAAATTACATTTCTCGGCCATATCGCATAGATCTCACTGTGAAAAGGCTTAAATGGCTTTTTTGACCTAGGTTTAATGATTGCGCTCAAACCAAATGTCCTAGAACGAAATTTTCAAATGTAACTACTAGAATGTGATACAATACACTATTGGGTGAAGTTTGGTTGACTTCTGCGCAGCGGTTTGGGAGTTAACATCAAAATTACATTTCTCGGCCATATCGCATAGATCTCACTGTGAAAAGGCTTAAAAGACTTTTATAATTAAGTTTGATGATTGCGTTCAAACA
Organism: Corythoichthys intestinalis; assembly: GCF_030265065.1. NCBI lineage: Eukaryota > Metazoa > Chordata > Actinopteri > Syngnathiformes > Syngnathidae > Corythoichthys > Corythoichthys intestinalis. Next base: position 925,989 of record NC_080405.1, on the reverse strand, counting down.
AAATGTCCTAGAACAAAATATTCAAATGTAACTACTAGATTGTGATACAATACACTATTGGGTGAAGTTTGGTTGACTTCTGCGCAGCGGTTTGGGAGTTAACATCAAAATTACATTTCTCGGCCATATCGCATAGATCTCACTGTGAAAAGGCTTAAATGGCTTTTTTGACCTAAGTTTGAGGATTGCGCTCAAATCAAATGTCCTAGAACCAAATTTCCACATGTAACTACTAGATTGTGATACAATACACTAATGGGTGAAGTTTGGTTGACTTCTGCGCAGCGGTTTGGGAGTTAACATCAAAATTACATTTCTCGGCCATATCGCATAGATCTCACTGTGAAAAGGCTTAAATGACTTTTTTAATTAAGTTTGATGATTGCGTTCAAACAAAATGTCCTAGAACAAAATTTTCAAATGTAACTACTAGATTGTGATACAATACACTATTGGGTGAAGTTTGGTTGACTTCTGCGCAGCGGTTTGGGAGTTAACATCAAAATTACATTTCTCGGCCATATCGCATAGATCTCACTGTGAAAAGGCTTAAATGGCTTTTTTGACCTAAGTTTGAGGATTGCGCTCAAATCAAATGTCCTAGAACCAAATTTCCACATGTAATTACTAGATTGTGATACAATACACTAATGGGTGAAGTTTGGTTGACTTCTGCGCAGCGGTTTGGGAGTTAACATCAAAATTACATTTCTCGGCCATATCGCATAGATCTCACTGTGAAAAGGCTTAAATGACTTTTTTAATTAAGTTTAATGATTGCGCTCAAACCAAATGTCCTCGAACGAAATTTTCAAATGTAACTACTAGAATGTGATACAATACACTATTGGGTGAAGTTTAGTTGACTTCTGCGCAGCGGTTTGGGAGTTAACATCAAAATTACATTTCTCGGCCATATCGCATAGATCTCACTGTGAAAAGGCTTAAATGGCTTTTTTGACCTAAGTTTAATGATTGCGCTCAAACCAAATGTCCTAGAACGAAATTTTCAAATGTAACTACTAGAATGTGATACAATACACTATTGGGTGAAGTTTGGTTGACTTCTGCGCAGCGGTTTGGGAGTTAACATCAAAATTACATTTCTCGGCCATATCGCATAGATCTCACTGTGAAAAGGCTTAAATGACTTTTTTAATTAAGTTTGATGATTGCGTTCAAACAAAATGTCCTAGAACAAAATTTTCAAATGTAACTACTAGATTGTGATACAATACACTATTGGGTGAAGTTTGGTTGACTTCTGCGCAGCGGTTTTGGAGTTAACATCAAAATTACATTTCTCGGCCATATCGCATAGATCTCACTGTGAAAAGGCTTAAATGACTTTTTTAATTAAGTTTAATGATTGCGCTCAAACCAAATGTCCTAGAACGAAATTTTCAAATGTAACTACTAGAATGTGATACAATACACTATTGGGTGAAGTTTAGTTGACTTCTGCGCAGCGGTTTGGGAGTTAACATCAAAATTACATTTCTCGGCCATATCGCATAGATCTCACTGTGAAAAGGCTTAAATGGCTTTTTTGACCTAGGTTTAATGATTGCGCTCAAACCAAATGTCCTAGAACGAAATTTTCAAATGTAACTACTAGAATGTGATACAATACACTATTGGGTGAAGTTTGGTTGACTTCTGCGCAGCGGTTTGGGAGTTAACATCAAAATTACATTTCTCGGCCATATCGCATAGATCTCACTGTGAAAAGGCTTAAATGGCTTTTTTGACCTAAGTTTGAGGATTGCGCTCAAATCAAATGTCCTAGAACCAAATTTCCACATGTAACTACTAGATTGTGATACAATACACTAATGGGTGAAGTTTGGTTGACTTCTGCGCAGCGGTTTGGGAGTTAACGTCAAAATTACATTTCTCGGCCATATCGCATAGATCTCACTGTGAAAAGGCTTAAATGACTTTTTTAATTAAGTTTGATGATTGCGCTCAAACAAAATGTCCTAGAACAAAATTTTCAAATGTAACTACTAGATTGTGATACAATACACTATTGGGTGAAGTTTGGTTGACTTCTGCGCAGCGGTTTGGGAGTTAACATCAAAATTACATTTCTCGGCCATATCGCATAGATCTCACTGTGAAAAGGCTTAAATGGCTTTTTTGACCTAAGTTTGAGGATTGCGCTCAAATCAAATGTCCTAGAACCAAATTTCCACATGTAACTACTAGATTGTGATACAATACACTAATGGTTGAAGTTTGGTTGACTTCTGCGCAGCGGTTTGGGAGTGAACATCAAAATTACATTTCTCGGCCATATCGCATAGATCTCACTGTGAAAAGGCTTAAATGCCTTTTTTTAATTAAGTTTGAAGATTGCGCTCAAACAAAATGTCCTAGAACAAAATTTTCAAATGTAACTACTAGATTGTGATACAATACACTATTGGGTGAAGTTTGGTTGACTTCTGCGCAGCGGTTTGGGAGTTAACATCAAAATTACGTTTCTCGGCCATATCGCATAGATCTCACTGTGAAAAGGCTTAAAAGACTTTTTTAATTAAGTTTGATGATTGCGTTCAAACAAAATGTCCTAGAACAAAATTTTCAAATGTAACTACTAGATTGTGATACAATACACTATTGGGTGAAGTTTGGTTGACTTCTGCGCAGCGGTTTGGGAGTTAACATCTAAATTACATTTCTCGGCCATATCGCATAGATCTCACTGTGAAAAGGCTTAAATGGCTTTTTTGACCTAAGTTTGAGGATTGTGTTCAAATCAAATGTCCTAGAACCAAATTTCTACATGTAACTACTAGATTGTGATACAATACACTAATGGGTGAAGTTTGGTTGACTTCTGCGCAGCGGTTTGGGAGTTAACATCAAAATTACATTTCTCGGCCATATCGCATAGATCTCACTGTGAAAAGGCTTAAATGAATTTTTTAATTAAGTTTAATGATTGCGCTCAAACAAAATGTCCTAGAACAAAATTTTCAAATGTAACTACTAGATTGTGATACAATACACTATTGGGTGAAGTTTGGTTGACTTCTGCGCAGCGGTTTGGGAGTTAACATCAAAATTACATTTCTCGGCCATATCGCATAGATCTATCACTGTGAAAAGGCTTAAATGGCTTTTTTGACCTAAGTTTGAGGATTGCGCTTAAATCAAATGTCCTAGAACCAAATTTCCACATGTAACTACTAGATTGTGATACAATACACTAATGGGTGAAGTTTGGTTTTATTTCTGCGCAGCGGTTTGGGAGTTAACATCAAAATTACATTTCTCGGCCATATCGCATAGATCTCACTGTGAAAAGGCTTAAATGGCTTTTTTGACCTAAGTTTAATGATTGCGCTCAAACCAAATGTCCTAGAACGAAATTTTCAAATGTAACTACTAGAATGTGATACAATACACTATTGGGTGAAGTTTGGTTGACTTCTGCGCAGCGGTTTGGGAGTTAACATCAAAATTACATTTCTCGGCCATATCGCATAGATCTCACTGTGAAAAGGCTTAAATGGCTTTTTTGACCTAAGATTGAGGATTGCGCTCAAATCAAATGTCCTAGAACCAAATTTCCACATGTAACTACTAGATTGTGATACAATACACTAATGGGTGAAGTTTGGTTTACTTCTGCGCAGCGGTTTGGGAGTTAACATCAAAATTACATTTCTCGGCCATATCGCATAGATCTCACTGTGAAAAGGCTTAAATGACTTTTTTTAATTAAGTTTGAAGATTGCGCTCAAATCAAATGTCCTAGAACTAAATTTCCAAATGTAACTACTAGATTGTGATAAAATACACTATTGGGTGAAGTTTGGTTGACTTCTGCGCAGCGGTTTGGGAGTTAACATCAAAATTACATTTCTCGGCCATATCGCATAGATCTCACTGTGAAAAGGCTTAAATGACTTTTTTAATTAAGTTTAATGATTGCGCTCAAACCAAATGTCCTAGAACCAAATTTCCACATGTAACTACTAGATTGTGATACAATACACTAATGGGTGAAGTTTGGTTTACTTCTGCGCAGCTGTTTGGGAGTTAACATCAAAATTACATTTCTCGGCCATATCGCATAGATCTCACTGTGAAAAGGCTTAAATGGCTTTTTTGACCTAAGTTTGAGGATTGCGCTCAAATCAAATGTCCTAGAACCAAATTTCCACAAGTAACTACTAGATTGTGATACAATACACTAATGGGTGAAGTTTGGTTGACTTTTGCGCAGCGGTTTGGGAGTTAACATCAAAATTACATTTCTCGGGAATATCGCATAGATCTCACTGTGAAAAGGCTTAAATGACTTTTTTGATTAAGTTTGATGATTGCGTTCAAACAAAATGTCCTAGAACAAAATTTTCAAATGTAACTACTAGATTGTGATACAATACACTATTGGGTGAAGTTTGGTTGACTTCTGCGCAGCGGTTTGGGAGTTAACATCAAAATTACATTTCTCGGCCATATCGCATAGATCTCACTGTGAAAAGGCTTAAATGGCTTTTTTGACCTAAGTTTGAGGATTGCGCTCAAATCAAATGTCCTAGAACCAAATTTCCACATGTAACTACTAGATTGTGATACAATACACTAATGGGTGAAGTTTGGTTTACTTCTGCGCAGCGGTTTGGGAGTTAACATCAAAATTACATTTCTCGGCCATATCGCATAGATCTCACTGTGAAAAGGCTTAAATGGCTTTTTTGACCTAAGTTTGAGGATTGCGCTCAAATCAAATGTCCTAGAACCAAATTTCCACATGTAACTACTAGATTGTGATACAATACACTAATGGGTGAAGTTTGGTTGACTTCTGCGCAGCGGTTTGGGAGTTAACATCAAAATTACATTTTTTGGCCATATCGCATAGATCTCACTGTGAAAAGGCTTAAATGACTTTTTAAATTAAGTTTAATGATTGCGCTCAAACCAAATGTCCTAGAACGAAATTTTCAAATGTAACTACTAGAATGTGATACAATACACTATTGGGTGAAGTTTAGTTGACTTCTGCGCAGCGGTTTGGGAGTTAACATCAAAATTACATTTCTCGGCCATATCGCATAGATCTCACTGTGAAAAGGCTTAAATGGCTTTTTTGACCTAAGTTTAATGATTGCGCTCAAACCAAATGTCCTAGAACGAAATTTTCAAATGTAACTACTAGAATGTGATACAATACACTATTGGGTGAAGTTTGGTTGACTTCTGCGCAGCGGTTTGGGAGTTAACATCAAAATTACATTTCTCGGCCATATCGCATAGATCTCACTGTGAAAAGGCTTAAATGACTTTTTTAATTAAGTTTGATGATTGCGTTCAAACAAAATGTCCTAGAACAAAATTTTCAAATGTAACTACTAGATTGTGATACAATACACTATTGGGTGAAGTTTGGTTGACTTCTGCGCAGCGGTTTGGGAGTTAACATCAAAATTACATTTCTCAGCCATATCGCATAGATCTCACTGTGAAAAGGCTTAAATGACTTTTTTAATTAAGTTTAATGATTGCGCTCAAACCAAATGTCCTAGAACGAAATTTTCAAATGTAACTACTAGAATGTGATACAATACACTATTGGGTGAAGTTTAGTTGACTTCTGCGCAGCGGTTTGGGAGTTAACATCAAAATTACATTTCTCGGCCATATCGCATAGATCTCACTGTGAAAAGGCTTAAATGGCTTTTTTGACCTAAGTTTAATGATTGCGCTCAAACCAAATGTCCTAGAACGAAATTTTCAAATGTAACTACTAGAATGTGATACAATACACTATTGGGTGAAGTTTGGTTGACTTCTGCGCAGCGGTTTGGGAGTGAACATCAAAATTACATTTCTCGGCCATATCGCATAGATCTCACTGTGAAAAGGCTTAAATGGCTTTTTTGACCTAAGTTTGAGGATTGCGCTCAAATCAAATGTCCTAGAACCAAATTTCCACATGTAACTACTAGATTGTGATACAATACACTAATGGTTGAAGTTTGGTTGACTTCTGCGCAGCGGTTTGGGAGTGAACATCAAAATTACATTTCTCGGCCATATCGCATAGATCTCACTGTGAAAAGGCTTAAATGACTTTTTTTAATTAAGTTTGAAGATTGCGCTCAAACAAAATGTCCTAGAACAAAATTTTCAAATGTAACTACTAGATTGTGATACAATACACTATTGGGTGAAGTTTGGTTGACTTCTGCGCAGCGGTTTGGGAGTTAACATCAAAATTACATTTCTCGGCCATATCGCATAGATCTCACTGTGAAAAGGCTTAAATGGCTTTTTTGACCTAAGTTTGAGGATTGCGCTCAAATCAAATGTCCTAGAACCAAATTTCCACATGTAACTACTAGAATGTGATACAATACACTATTGGGTGAAGTTTGGTTGACTTCTGCGCAGTGGTTTGGGAGTTAACATCAAAATTACATTTCTCGGCCATATCGCATAGATCTCACTGTGAAAAGGCTTAAATGGCTTTTTTGACCTAAGTTTGAGGATTGCGCTCAAATCAAATGTCCTAGAACCAAATTTCCACATGTAACTACTAGATTGTGATACAATACACTAATGGGTGAAGTTTGGTTGACTTCTGCGCAGCGGTTTGGGAGTTAACATCAAAATTACATTTCTCGGCCATATCGCATAGATCTCACTGTGAAAAGGCTTAAATGACTTTTTTAATTAAGTTTGATGATTGCGTTCAAACAAAATGTCCTAGAACAAAATTTTCAAATGTAACTACTAGATTGTGATACAATACACTATTGGGTGAAGTTTGGTTGACTTCTGCGCAGCGGTTTGGGAGTTAACATCAAAATTACATTTCTCGGCCATATCGCATAGATCTCACTGTGAAAAGGCTTAAATGGCTTTTTTGACCTAAGTTTGAGGATTGCGCTCAAATCAAATGTCCTAGAACCAAATTTCCACATGTAACTACTAGATTGTGATACAATACACTAATGGGTGAAGTTTGGTTTACTTCTGCGCAGCGGTTTGGGAGTTAACATCAAAATTACATTTCTCGGCCATATCGCATAGATCTCACTGTGAAAAGGCTTAAATGGCTTTTTTGACCTAAGTTTAATAATTGCGCTCAAACCAAATGTCCTAGAACGAAATTTTCAAATGTAACTACTAGAATGTGATACAATACACTATTGGGTGAAGATTGGTTGACTTCTGCGCAGCGGTTTGGGAGTTAACATCAAAATTACATTTCTCGGCCATATCGCATAGATCTCACTGTGAAAAGGCTTAAATGGCTTTTTTGACCTAAGTTTGAGGATTGCGCTCAAATCAAATGTCCTAGAACCAAATTTCCACATGTAACTACTAGATTGTGATACAATACACTAATGGGTGAAGTTTGGTTGACTTCTGCGCAGCGGTTTGGGAGTTAACATCAAAATTACATTTTTTGGCCATATCACATAGATCTCACTGTGAAAAGGCTTAAATGACTTTTTTAATTAAGTTAAATGATTGCGCTCAAACCAAATGTCCTAGAACGAAATTTTCAAATGTAACTACTAGAATGTGATACAATACACTATTGGGTGAAGTTTAGTTTACTTCTGCGCAGCGGTTTGGGAGTTAACATCAAAATTACATTTCTCGGCCATATCGCATAGATCTCACTGTGAAAAGGCTTAAATGGCTTTTTTGACCTAAGTTTAATGATTGCGCTCAAACCAAATGTCCTAGAACGAAATTTTCAAATGTAACTACTAGAATGTGATACAATACACTATTGGGTGAAGTTTGGTTGACTTCTGCGCAGCGGTTTGGGAGTTAACATCAAAATTACATTTCTCGGCCATATCGCATAGATCTCACTGTGAAAAGGCTTAAATGGCTTTTTTGACCTAAGTTTGAGGATTGCGCTCAAATCAAATGTCCTAGAACCAAATTTCCACATGTAACTACTAGATTGTGATACAATACACTAATGGGTGAAGTTTGGTTGACTTCTGCGCAGCGGTTTGGGAGTTAACATCAAAATTACATTTCTCGGCCATATCGCATAGATCTCACTGTGAAAAGGCTTAAATGACTTTTTTAATTAAGTTTGATGATTGCGCTCAAACAAAATGTCCTAGAACAAAATTTTCAAATGTAACTACTAGATTGTGATACAATACACTATTGGGTGAAGTTTGGTTGACTTCTGCGCAGCGGTTTGGGAGTTAACATCAAAATTACATTTCTCGGCCATATCGCATAGATCTCACTGTGAAAAGGCTTAAATGACTTTTTTTAATTAAGTTTAATGATTGCGCTCAAACCAAATGTCCTAGAACGAAATTTTCAAATGTAACTACTAGAATGTGATACAATACACTATTGGGTGAAGTTTAGTTGACTTCTGCGCAGCGGTTTGGGAGTTAACATCAAAATTACATTTCTCGGCCATATCGCATAGATCTCACTGTGAAAAGGCTTAAATGACTTTTTTAATTAAGTTTGATAATTGCACTCAAACAGAATTTCCTAGAACAAAATTTTCAAATGTAACTACTAGATTGTGATACAATACACTATTGGGTGAAGTTTGGTTGACTTCTGCGCAGCGGTTTGGGAGTTAACATCAAAATTACATTTCTCGGCCATATCGCATAGATCTCACTGTGAAAAGGCTTAAATGACTTTTTTAATTAAATTTGATGATTGCGCTCAAACAAAATGTCCTAGAACAAAATTTTCAAATGTAACTACTAGATTGTGATACAATACACTATTGGGTGAAGTTTGGTTGACTTCTGCGCAGCGGTTTGGGAGTTAACATCAAAATTACATTTCTCGGCCATATCGCATAGATCTCACTGTGAAAAGGCTTAAATGGCTTTTTTGACCTAAGTTTGAGGATTGCGCTCAAATCAAATGTCCAATAACCAAATTTCCACATGTAACTACTAGATTGTGATACAATACACTAATGGGTGAAGTTTGGTTGACTTCTGCGCAGCGGTTTGGGAGTTAACATCAAAATTACATTTCTCGGCCATATCGCATAGATCTCACTGTGAAAAGGCTTAAATGACTTTTTTAATTAAGTTTGATGATTGCGCTCAAACAAAATGTCCTAGAACAAAATTTTCAAATGTAACTACTAGATTGTGATACAATACACTATTGGGTGAAGTTTGGTTGACTTCTGCGCAGCGGTTTGGGAGTTAACATCAAAATTACATTTCTCGGCCATATCGCATAGATCTCACTGTGAAAAGGCTTAAATGGCTTTTTTGACCTAAGTTTGAGGATTGCGTTCAAATCAAATGTCCTAGAACCAAATTTCCACATGTAACTACTAGAATGTGATACAATACACTATTGGGTGAAGTTTGGTTGACTTCTGCGCAGTGGTTTGGGAGTTAACATCAAAATTACATTTCTCGGCCATATCGCATAGATCTCACTGTGAAAAGGCTTAAATGGCTTTTTTGACCTAAGTTTGAGGATTGCGCTCAAATCAAATGTCCTAGAACCAAATTTCCACATGTAACTACTAGATTGTGATACAATACACTAATGGGTGAAGTTTGGTTGACTTCTGCGCAGCGGTTTGGGAGTTAACATCAAAATTACATTTCTCGGCCATATCGCATAGATCTCACTGTGAAAAGGCTTAAATGACTTTTTTAATTAAGTTTGATGATTGCGTTCAAACAAAATGTCCTAGAACAAAATTTTCAAATGTAACTACTAGATTGTGATACAATACACTATTGGGTGAAGTTTGGTTGACTTCTGCGCAGCGGTTTGGGAGTTAACATCAAAATTACATTTCTCGGCCATATCGCATAGATCTCACTGTGAAAAGGCTTAAATGGCTTTTTTGACCTAAGTTTGAGGATTGCGCTCAAATCAAATGTCCTAGAACCAAATTTCCACATGTAACTACTAGATTGTGATACAATACACTAATGGGTGAAGTTTGGTTTACTTCTGCGCAGCGGTTTGGGAGTTAACATCAAAATTACATTTCTCGGCCATATCGCATAGATCTCACTGTGAAAAGGCTTAAATGGCTTTTTTGACCTAAGTTTAATAATTGCGCTCAAACCAAATGTCCTAGAACGAAATTTTCAAATGTAACTACTAGAATGTGATACAATACACTATTGGGTGAAGATTGGTTGACTTCTGCGCAGCGGTTTGGGAGTTAACATCAAAATTACATTTCTCGGCCATATCGCATAGATCTCACTGTGAAAAGGCTTAAATGGCTTTTTTGACCTAAGTTTGAGGATTGCGCTCAAATCAAATGTCCTAGAACCAAATTTCCACATGTAACTACTAGATTGTGATACAATACACTAATGGGTGAAGTTTGGTTGACTTCTGCGCAGCGGTTTGGGAGTTAACATCAAAATTACATTTTTTGGCCATATCGCATAGATCTCACTGTGAAAAGGCTTAAATGACTTTTTTAATTAAGTTAAATGATTGCGCTCAAACCAAATGTCCTAGAACGAAATTTTCAAATGTAACTACTAGAATGTGATACAATACACTATTGGGTGAAGTTTAGTTTACTTCTGCGCAGCGGTTTGGGAGTTAACATCAAAATTACATTTCTCGGCCATATCGCATAGATCTCACTGTGAAAAGGCTTAAATGGCTTTTTTGACCTAAGTTTAATGATTGCGCTCAAACCAAATGTCCTAGAACGAAATTTTCAAATGTAACTACTAGAATGTGATACAATACACTATTGGGTGAAGTTTGGTTGACTTCTGCGCAGCGGTTTGGGAGTTAACATCAAAATTATATTTCTCGGCCATATCGCATAGATCTCACTGTGAAAAGGCTTAAATGACTTTTTTAATTAAGTTTGATGATTGCGTTCAAACAAAATGTCCTAGAACAAAATTTTCAAATGTAACTACTAGATTGTGATACAATACACTATTGGGTGAAGTTTGGTTGACTTCTGCGCAGCGGTTTGGGAGTTAACATCAAAATTACATTTCTCGGCCATATCGCATAGATCTCACTGTGAAAAGGCTTAAATGGCTTTTTTGACCTAGGTTTAATGATTGCGCTCAAACCAAATGTCCTATAACGAAATTTTCAAATGTAACTACTAGAATGTGATACAATACACTATTGGGTGAAGTTTGGTTGACTTCTGCGCAGCGGTTTGGGAGTTAACATCAAAATTACATTTCTCGGCCATATCGCATAGATCTCACTGTGAAAAGGCTTAAATGGCTTTTTTGACCTAAGTTTGAGGATTGCGCTCAAATCAAATGTCCTAGAACCAAATTTCCACATGTAACTACTAGATTGTGATACAATACACTAATGGGTGAAGTTTGGTTGACTTCTGCGCAGCGGTTTGGGAGTTAACATCAAAATTACATTTCTCGGCCATATCGCATAGATCTCACTGTGAAAAGGCTTAAATGACTTTTTTAATTAAGTTTGATGATTGCGCTCAAACAAAATGTCCTAGAACAAAATTTTCAAATGTAACTACTAGATTGTGATACAATACACTATTGGGTGAAGTTTGGTTGACTTCTGCGCAGCGGTTTGGGAGTTAACATCAAAATTACATTTCTCGGCCATATCGCATAGATCTCACTGTGAAAAGGCTTAAATGACTTTTTTTAATTAAGTTTAATGATTGCGCTCAAACCAAATGTCCTAGAACGAAATTTTCAAATGTAACTACTAGAATGTGATACAATACACTATTGGGTGAAGTTTAGTTGACTTCTGCGCAGCGGTTTGGGAGTTAACATCAAAATTACATTTCTCGGCCATATCGCATAGATCTCACTGTGAAAAGGCTTAAATGACTTTTTTAATTAAGTTTAATGATTGCGCTCAAACCAAATCCCCTAGAACGAAATTTTCAATTGTAACTACTAGAATGTGATACAATACACTATTGGGTGAAGTTTGGTTGACTTCTGCGCAGCGGTTTGGGAGTTAACATCAAAATTACATTTCTCGGCCATATCGCATAGATCTCACTGTGAAAAGGCTTAAATGGGTTTTTTGGCCTAAGTTTGAGGATTGCGCTCAAATCAAATGTCCTAGAACCAAATTTCCACATGTAACTACTAGATTGTGATACAATACACTAATGGGTGAAGTTTGGTTGACTTCTGCGCAGCGGTTTGGGAGTGAACATCAAAATTACATTTCTCGGCCATATCGCATAGATCTCACTGTGAAAAGGCTTAAATGGCTTTTTTGACCTAAGTTTAATAATTGCGCTCAAACCAAATGTCCTAGAACGAAATTTTCAAATGTAACTACTAGAATGTGATACAATACACTATTGGGTGAAGATTGGTTGACTTCTGCGCAGCGGTTTGGGAGTTAACATCAAAATTACATTTCTCGGCCATATCGCATAGATCTCACTGTGAAAAGGCTTAAATGGCTTTCTTGACCTAAGTTTGAGGATTGCGCTCAAATCAAATGTCCTAGAACCAAATTTCCACATGTAACTACTAGATTGTGATACAATACACTAATGGGTGAAGTTTGGTTGACTTCTGCGCAGCGGTTTGGGAGTTAACATCAAAATTACATTTTTTGGCCATATCGCATAGATCTCACTGTGAAAAGGCTTAAATGACTTTTTTAATTAAGTTAAATGATTGCGCTCAAACCAAATGTCCTAGAACGAAATTTTCAAATGTAACTACTAGAATGTGATACAATACACTATTGGGTGAAGTTTAGTTGACTTCTGCGCAGCGGTTTGGGAGTTAACATCAAAATTACATTTCTCGGCCATATCGCATAGATCTCACTGTGAAAAGGCTTAAATGGCTTTTTTGACCTAAGTTTAATGATTGCGCTCAAACCAAATGTCCTAGAACGAAATTTTCAAATGTAACTACTAGAATGTGATACAATACACTATTGGGTGAAGTTTGGTTGACTTCTGCGCAGCGGTTTGGGAGTTAACATCAAAATTATATTTCTCGGCCATATCGCATAGATCTCACTGTGAAAAGGCTTAAATGACTTTTTTAATTAAGTTTGATGATTTCGTTCAAACAAAATGTCCTAGAACAAAATTTTCAAATGTAACTACTAGATTGTGATACAATACACTATTGGGTGAAGTTTGGTTGACTTCTGCGCAGCGGTTTGGGAGTTAATATCAAAATTACATTTCTCGGCCATATCGCATAGATCTCACTGTGAAAAGGCTTAAATGACTTTTTTAATTAAGTTTAATGATTGCGCTCAAACCAAATGTCCTAGAACGAAATTTTCAAATGTAACTACTAGAATGTGATACAATACACTATTGGGTGAAGTTTAGTTGACTTCTGCGCAGCGGTTTGGGAGTTAACATCAAAATTACATTTCTCGGCCATATCGCATAGATCTCACTGTGAAAAGGCTTAAATGGCTTTTTTGACCTAGGTTTAATGATTGCGCTCAAACCAAATGTCCTAGAACGAAATTTTCAAATGTAACTACTAGAATGTGATACAATACACTATTGGGTGAAGTTTGGTTGACTTCTGCGCAGCGGTTTGGGAGTTAACATCAAAATTACATTTCTCGGCCATATCGCATAGATCTCACTGTGAAAAGGCTTAAATGGCTTTTTTGACCTAAGTTTGAGGATTGCGCTCAAATCAAATGTCCTAGAACCAAATTTCCACATGTAACTACTAGATTGTGATACAATACACTAATGGGTGAAGTTTGGTTGACTTCTGCGCAGCGGTTTGGGAGTTAACATCAAAATTACATTTCTCGGCCATATCGCATAGATCTCACTGTGAAAAGGCTTAAATGACTTTTTTAATTAAGTTTGATGATTGCGCTCAAACAAAATGTCCTAGAACAAAATTTTCAAATGTAACTACTAGATTGTGATACAATACACTATTGGGTGAAGTTTGGTTGACTTCTGCGCAGCGGTTTGGGAGTTAACATCAAAATTACATTTCTCGGCCATATCGCATAGATCTCACTGTGAAAAGGCTTAAATGGCTTTTTTGACTTAAGTTTGAGGATTGCGCTCAAATCAAATGTCCTAGAACCAAATTTCCACATGTAACTACTAGATTGTGATACAATACACTAATGGTTGAAGTTTGGTTGACTTCTGCGCAGCGGTTTGGGAGTGAACATCAAAATTACATTTCTCGGCCATATCGCATAGATCTCACTGTGAAAAGGCTTAAATGCCTTTTTTTAATTAAGTTTGAAGATTGCGCTCAAACAAAATGTCCTAGAACAAATTTTCAAATGTAACTACTAGATTGTGATACAATACACTATTGGGTGAAGTTTGGTTGACTTCTGCGCAGCGGTTTGGGAGTTAACATCAAAATTACATTTCTCGGCCATATCGCATAGATCTCACTGTGAAAAGGCTTAAAAGACTTTTTTAATTAAGTTTGATGATTGCGTTCAAACAAAATGTCCTAGAACAAAATTTTCAAATGTAACTACTAGATTGTGATACAATACACTATTGGGTGAAGTTTGGTTGACTTCTGCGCAGCGGTTTGGGAGTTAACATCAAAATTACATTTCTCGGCCATATCGCATAGATCTCACTGTGAAAAGGCTTAAATGGCTTTTTTGACCTAAGTTTGATGATTGCGCTCAAACAAAATGTCCTAGAACAAAATTTTCAAATGTAACTACTAGATTGTGATACAATACACTATTGGGTGAAGTTTGGTTGACTTCTGCGCAGCGGTTTGGGAGTTAACATCAAAATTACATTTCTCGGCCATATCGCATAGATCTCACTGTGAAAAGGCTTAAATGGCTTTTTTGACCTAAGTTTGAGGATTGCGCTCAAATCAAATGTCCTAGAACCAAATTTCCACATGTAACTACTAGAATGTGATACAATACACTATTGGGTGAAGTTTGGTTGACTTCTGCGCAGTGGTTTGGGAGTTAACATCAAAATTACATTTCTCGGCCATATCGCATAGATCTCACTGTGAAAAGGCTTAAATGGCTTTTTTGACCTAAGTTTGAGGATTGCGCTCAAATCAAATGTCCTAGAACCAAATTTCCACATGTAACTACTAGATTGTGATACAATACACTAATGGGTGAAGTTTGGTTGACTTCTGCGCAGCGGTTTGGGAGTTAACATCAAAATTACATTTCTCGGCCATATCGCATAGATCTCACTGTGAAAAGGCTTAAATGACTTTTTTAATTAAGTTTGATGATTGCGTTCAAACAAAATGTCCTAGAACAAAATTTTCAAATGTAACTACTAGATTGTGATACAATACACTATTGGGTGAAGTTTGGTTGACTTCTGCGCAGCGGTTTGGGAGTTAACATCAAAATTACATTTCTCGGCCATATCGCATAGATCTCACTGTGAAAAGGCTTAAATGGCTTTTTTGACCTAAGTTTGAGGATTGCGCTCAAATCAAATGTCCTAGAACCAAATTTCCACATGTAACTACTAGATTGTGATACAATACACTAATGGGTGAAGTTTGGTTTACTTCTGCGCAGCGGTTTGGGAGTTAACATCAAAATTACATTTCTCGGCCATATCGCATAGATCTCACTGTGAAAAGGCTTAAATGGCTTTTTTGACCTAAGTTTAATAATTGCGCTCAAACCAAATGTCCTAGAACGAAATTTTCAAATGTAACTACTAGAATGTGATACAATACACTATTGGGTGAAGATTGGTTGACTTCTGCGCAGCGGTTTGGGAGTTAACATCAAAATTACATTTCTCGGCCATATCGCATAGATCTCACTGTGAAAAGGCTTAAATGGCTTTTTTGACCTAAGTTTGAGGATTGCGCTCAAATCAAATGTCCTAGAACCAAATTTCCACATGTAACTACTAGATTGTGATACAATACACTAATGGGTGAAGTTTGGTTGACTTCTGCGCAGCGGTTTGGGAGTTAACATCAAAATTACATTTTTTGGCCATATCGCATAGATCTCACTGTGAAAAGGCTTAAATGACTTTTTTAATTAAGTTAAATGATTGCGCTCAAACCAAATGTCCTAGAACGAAATTTTCAAATGTAACTACTAGAATGTGATACAATACACTATTGGGTGAAGTTTAGTTTACTTCTGCGCAGCGGTTTGGGAGTTAACATCAAAATTACATTTCTCGGCCATATCGCATAGATCTCACTGTGAAAAGGCTTAAATGGCTTTTTTGACCTAAGTTTAATGATTGCGCTCAAACCAAATGTCCTAGAACGAAATTTTCAAATGTAACTACTAGAATGTGATACAATACACTATTGGGTGAAGTTTGGTTGACTTCTGCGCAGCGGTTTGGGAGTTAACATCAAAATTATATTTCTCGGCCATATCGCATAGATCTCACTGTGAAAAGGCTTAAATGACTTTTTTAATTAAGTTTGATGATTGCGTTCAAACAAAATGTCCTAGAACAAAATTTTCAAATGTAACTACTAGATTGTGATACAATACACTATTGGGTGAAGTTTGGTTGACTTCTGCGCAGCGGTTTGGGAGTTAACATCAAAATTACATTTCTCGGCCATATCGCATAGATCTCACTGTGAAAAGGCTTAAATGGCTTTTTTGACCTAGGTTTAATGATTGCGCTCAAACCAAATGTCCTATAACGAAATTTTCAAATGTAACTACTAGAATGTGATACAATACACTATTGGGTGAAGTTTGGTTGACTTCTGCGCAGCGGTTTGGGAGTTAACATCAAAATTACATTTCTCGGCCATATCGCATAGATCTCACTGTGAAAAGGCTTAAATGGCTTTTTTGACCTAAGTTTGAGGATTGCGCTCAAATCAAATGTCCTAGAACCAAATTTCCACATGTAACTACTAGATTGTGATACAATACACTAATGGGTGAAGTTTGGTTGACTTCTGCGCAGCGGTTTGGGAGTTAACATCAAAATTACATTTCTCGGCCATATCGCATAGATCTCACTGTGAAAAGGCTTAAATGACTTTTTTAATTAAGTTTGATGATTGCGCTCAAACAAAATGTCCTAGAACAAAATTTTCAAATGTAACTACTAGATTGTGATACAATACACTATTGGGTGAAGTTTGGTTGACTTCTGCGCAGCGGTTTGGGAGTTAACATCAAAATTACATTTCTCGGCCATATCGCATAGATCTCACTGTGAAAAGGCTTAAATGACTTTTTTTAATTAAGTTTAATGATTGCGCTCAAACCAAATGTCCTAGAACGAAATTTTCAAATGTAACTACTAGAATGTGATACAATACACTATTGGGTGAAGTTTAGTTGACTTCTGCGCAGCGGTTTGGGAGTTAACATCAAAATTACATTTCTCGGCCATATCGCATAGATCTCACTGTGAAAAGGCTTAAATGACTTTTTTAATTAAGTTTAATGATTGCGCTCAAACCAAATCCCCTAGAACGAAATTTTCAATTGTAACTACTAGAATGTGATACAATACACTATTGGGTGAAGTTTGGTTGACTTCTGCGCAGCGGTTTGGGAGTTAACATCAAAATTACATTTCTCGGCCATATCGCATAGATCTCACTGTGAAAAGGCTTAAATGGCTTTTTTGACCTAAGTTTGAGGATTGCGCTCAAATCAAATGTCCTAGAACCAAATTTCCACATGTAACTACTAGATTGTGATACAATACACTAATGGGTGAAGTTTGGTTTACTTCTGCGCAGCGGTTTGGGAGTTAACATCAAAATTACATTTCTCGGCCATATCGCATAGATCTCACTGTGAAAAGGCTTAAAAGACTTTTTTAATTAAGTTTGATGATTGCGTTCAAACAAAATGTCCTAGAACAAAATTTTCAAATGTAACTACTAGATTGTGATACAATACACTATTGGGTGAAGTTTGGTTGACTTCTGCGCAGCGGTTTGGGAGTTAACATCAAAATTATATTTCTCGGCCATATCGCATAGATCTCACTGTGAAAAGGCTTAAATGACTTTTTTAATTAAGTTTGATGATTGCGTTCAAACAAAATGTCCTAGAACAAAATTTTCAAATGTAACTACTAGATTGTGATACAATACACTATTGGGTGAAGTTTGGTTGACTTCTGCGCAGCGGTTTGGGAGTTAATATCAAAATTACATTTCTCGGCCATATCGCATAGATCTCACTGTGAAAAGGCTTAAATGACTTTTTTAATTAAGTTTAATGATTGCGCTCAAACCAAATGTCCTAGAACGAAATTTTCAAATGTAACTACTAGAATGTGATACAATACACTATTGGGTGAAGTTTAGTTGACTTCTGCGCAGCGGTTTGGGAGTTAACATCAAAATTACATTTCTCGGCCATATCGCATAGATCTCACTGTGAAAAGGCTTAAATGGCTTTTTTGACCTAGGTTTAATGATTGCGCTCAAACCAAATGTCCTAGAACGAAATTTTCAAATGTAACTACTAGAATGTGATACAATACACTATTGGGTGAAGTTTGGTTGACTTCTGCGCAGCGGTTTGGGAGTTAACATCAAAATTACATTTCTCGGCCATATCGCATAGATCTCACTGTGAAAAGGCTTAAATGGCTTTTTTGACCTAAGTTTGAGGATTGCGCTCAAATCAAATGTCCTAGAACCAAATTTCCACATGTAACTACTAGATTGTGATACAATACACTAATGGGTGAAGTTTGGTTGACTTCTGCGCAGCGGTTTGGGAGTTATTATCAAAATTAAATTTCTCGGCCATATCGCATAGATCTCACTGTGAAAAGGCTTAAATGACTTTTTTAATTAAGTTTGATGATTGCGCTCAAACAAAATGTCCTAGAACAAAATTTTCAAATGTAACTACTAGATTGTGATACAATACACTATTGGGTGAAGTTTGGTTGACTTCTGCGCAGCGGTTTGGGAGTTAACATCAAAATTACATTTCTCGGCCATATCGCATAGATCTCACTGTGAAAAGGCTTAAATGGCTTTTTTGACTTAAGTTTGAGGATTGCGCTCAAATCAAATGTCCTAGAACCAAATTTCCACATGTAACTACTAGATTGTGATACAATACACTAATGGTTGAAGTTTGGTTGACTTCTGCGCAGCGGTTTGGGAGTGAACATCAAAATTACATTTCTCGGCCATATCGCATAGATCTCACTGTGAAAAGGCTTAAATGCCTTTTTTTAATTAAGTTTGAAGATTGCGCTCAAACAAAATGTCCTAGAACAAATTTTCAAATGTAACTACTAGATTGTGATACAATACACTATTGGGTGAAGTTTGGTTGACTTCTGCGCAGCGGTTTGGGAGTTAACATCAAAATTACATTTCTCGGCCATATCGCATAGATCTCACTGTGAAAAGGCTTAAAAGACTTTTTTAATTAAGTTTGATGATTGCGTTCAAACAAAATGTCCTAGAACAAAATTTTCAAATGTAACTACTAGATTGTGATACAATACACTATTGGGTGAAGTTTGGTTGACTTCTGCGCAGCGGTTTGGGAGTTAACATCAAAATTACATTTCTCGGCCATATCGCATAGATCTCACTGTGAAAAGGCTTAAATGGCTTTTTTGACCTAAGTTTGAGGATTGCGCTCAAATCAAATGTCCTAGAACCAAATTTCCACATGTAACTACTAGAATGTGATACAATACACTATTGGGTGAAGTTTGGTTGACTTCTGCGCAGTGGTTTGGGAGTTAACATCAAAATTACATTTCTCGGCCATATCGCATAGATCTCACTGTGAAAAGGCTTAAATGGCTTTTTTGACCTAAGTTTGAGGATTGCGCTCAAATCAAATGTCCTAGAACCAAATTTCCACATGTAACTACTAGATTGTGATACAATACACTAATGGGTGAAGTTTGGTTTACTTCTGCGCAGCGGTTTGGGAGTTAACATCAAAATTACATTTCTCGGCCATATCGCATAGATCTCACTGTGAAAAGGCTTAAATGGCTTTTTTGACCTAAGTTTGAGGATTGCGCTCAAATCAAATGTCCTAGAACCAAATTTCCACATGTAACTACTAGATTGTGATACAATACACTAATGGGTGAAGTTTGGTTTACTTCTGCGCAGCGGTTTGGGAGTTAACATCAAAATTACATTTTTTGGCCATATCGCATAGATCTCACTGTGAAAAGGCTTAAATGACTTTTTTAATTAAGTTAAATGATTGCGCTCAAACCAAATGTCCTAGAACGAAATTTTCAAATGTAACTACTAGAATGTGATACAATACACTATTGGGTGAAGTTTAGTTGACTTCTGCGCAGCGGTTTGGGAGTTAACATCAAAATTACATTTCTCGGCCATATCGCATAGATCTCACTGTGAAAAGGCTTAAATGACTTTTTTAATTAAGTTTAATGATTGCGCTCAAACCAAATGTCCTAGAACGAAATTTTCAAATGTAACTACTAGAATGTGATACAATACACTATTGGGTGAAGTTTAGTTGACTTCTGCGCAGCGGTTTGGGAGTTAACATCAAAATTACATTTCTCGGCCATATCGCATAGATCTCACTGTGAAAAGGCTTAAATGGCTTTTTTGACCTAAGTTTAATGATTGCGCTCAAACCAAATGTCCTAGAACGAAATTTTCAAATGTAACCACTAGAATGTGATACAATACACTATTGGGTGAAGATTGGTTGACTTCTGCGCAGCGGTTTGGGAGTTAACATCAAAATTACATTTCTCGGCCATATCGCATAGATCTCACTGTGAAAAGGCTTAAATGGCTTTTTTGACCTAAGTTTGAGGATTGCGCTCAAATCAAATGTCCTAGAACCAAATTTCCACATGTAACTACTAGATTGTGATACAATACACTAATGGTTGAAGTTTGGTTGACTTCTGCGCAGCGGTTTGGGAGTTAACATCAAAATTATATTTCTCGGCCATATCGCATAGATCTCACTGTGAAAAGGCTTAAATGACTTTTTTAATTAAGTTTGATGATTGCGTTCAAACAAAATGTCCTAGAACAAAATTTTCAAATGTAACTACTAGATTGTGATACAATACACTATTGGGTGAAGTTTGGTTGACTTCTGCGCAGCGGTTTGGGAGTTAATATCAAAATTACATTTCTCGGCCATATCGCATAGATCTCACTGTGAAAAGGCTTAAATGACTTTTTTAATTAAGTTTAATGATTGCGCTCAAACCAAATGTCCTAGAACGAAATTTTCAAATGTAACTACTAGAATGTGATACAATACACTATTGGGTGAAGTTTAGTTGACTTCTGCGCAGCGGTTTGGGAGTTAACATCAAAATTACATTTCTCGGCCATATCGCATAGATCTCACTGTGAAAAGGCTTAAATGGCTTTTTTGACCTAGGTTTAATGATTGCGCTCAAACCAAATGTCCTAGAACGAAATTTTCAAATGTAACTACTAGAATGTGATACAATACACTATTGGGTGAAGTTTGGTTGACTTCTGCGCAGCGGTTTGGGAGTGAACATCAAAATTACATTTCTCGGCCATATCGCATAGATCTCACTGTGAAAAGGCTTAAATGGCTTTTTTGACCTAAGTTTGAGGATTGCGCTCAAATCAAATGTCCTAGAACCAAATTTCCACATGTAACTACTAGATTGTGATACAATACACTAATGGGTGAAGTTTGGTTGACTTCTGCGCAGCGGTTTGGGAGTTAACATCAAAATTACATTTCTCGGCCATATCGCATAGATCTCACTGTGAAAAGGCTTAAATGACTTTTTTAATTAAGTTTGATGATTGCGCTCAAACAAAATGTCCTAGAACAAAATTTTCAAATGTAACTACTAGATTGTGATACAATACACTATTGGGTGAAGTTTGGTTGACTTCTGCGCAGCGGTTTGGGAGTTAACATCAAAATTACATTTCTCGGCCATATCGCATAGATCTCACTGTGAAAAGGCTTAAATGGCTTTTTTGACCTAAGTTTGATGATTGCGCTCAAACAAAATGTCCTAGAACAAAATTTTCAAATGTAACTACTAGATTGTGATACAATACACTATTGGGTGAAGTTTGGTTGACTTCTGCGCAGCGGTTTGGGAGTTAACATCAAAATTACATTTCTCGGCCATATCGCATAGATCTCACTGTGAAAAGGCTTAAATGGCTTTTTTGACCTAAGTTTGAGGATTGCGCTCAAATCAAATGTCCTAGAACCAAATTTCCACATGTAACTACTAGAATGTGATACAATACACTATTGGGTGAAGTTTGGTTGACTTCTGCGCAGCGGTTTGGGAGTTAACATCAAAATTACATTTCTCGGCCATATCGCATAGATCTCACTGTGAAAAGGCTTAAATGGCTTTTTTGACCTAAGTTTGAGGATTGCGCTCAAATCAAATGTCCTAGAACCAAATTTCCACATGTAACTACTAGATTGTGATACAATACACTAATGGGTGAAGTTTGGTTGACTTCTGCGCAGCGGTTTGGGAGTTAACATCAAAATTACATTTCTCGGCCATATCGCATAGATCTCACTGTGAAAAGGCTTAAATGACTTTTTTAATTAAGTTTGATGATTGCGTTCAAACAAAATGTCCTAGAACAAAATTTTCAAATGTAACTACTAGATTGTGATACAATACACTATTGGGTGAAGTTTGGTTGACTTCTGCGCAGCGGTTTGGGAGTTAACATCAAAATTACATTTCTCGGCCATATCGCATAGATCTCACTGTGAAAAGGCTTAAATGGCTTTTTTGACCTAAGTTTGAGGATTGCGCTCAAATCAAATGTCCTAGAACCAAATTTCCACATGTAACTACTAGATTGTGATACAATACACTAATGGGTGAAGTTTGGTTTACTTCTGCGCAGCGGTTTGGGAGTTAACATCAAAATTACATTTCTCGGCCATATCGCATAGATCTCACTGTGAAAAGGCTTAAATGGCTTTTTTGACCTAAGTTTAATAATTGCGCTCAAACCAAATGTCCTAGAACGAAATTTTCAAATGTAACTACTAGAATGTGATACAATACACTATTGGGTGAAGATTGGTTGACTTCTGCGCAGCGGTTTGGGAGTTAACATCAAAATTACATTTCTCGGCCATATCGCATAGATCTCACTGTGAAAAGGCTTAAATGGCTTTTTTGACCTAAGTTTGAGGATTGCGCTCAAATCAAATGTCCTAGAACCAAATTTCCACATGTAACTACTAGATTGTGATACAATACACTAATGGGTGAAGTTTGGTTGACTTCTGCGCAGCGGTTTGGGAGTTAACATCAAAATTACATTTTTTGGCCATATCGCATAGATCTCACTGTGAAAAGGCTTAAATGACTTTTTTAATTAAGTTAAATGATTGCGCTCAAACCAAATGTCCTAGAACGAAATTTTCAAATGTAACTACTAGAATGTGATACAATACACTATTGGGTGAAGTTTAGTTTACTTCTGCGCAGCGGTTTGGGAG
Organism: Corythoichthys intestinalis; assembly: GCF_030265065.1. NCBI lineage: Eukaryota > Metazoa > Chordata > Actinopteri > Syngnathiformes > Syngnathidae > Corythoichthys > Corythoichthys intestinalis. The sequence continues at coordinate 902,571 of NC_080405.1, read as the reverse complement.
TTAACATCAAAATTACATTTCTCGGCCATATCGCATAGATCTCACTGTGAAAAGGCTTAAATGGCTTTTTTGACCTAAGTTTAATGATTGCGCTCAAACCAAATGTCCTAGAACGAAATTTTCAAATGTAACTACTAGAATGTGATACAATACACTATTGGGTGAAGTTTGGTTGACTTCTGCGCAGCGGTTTGGGAGTTAACATCAAAATTATATTTCTCGGCCATATCGCATAGATCTCACTGTGAAAAGGCTTAAATGACTTTTTTAATTAAGTTTGATGATTGCGTTCAAACAAAATGTCCTAGAACAAAATTTTCAAATGTAACTACTAGATTGTGATACAATACACTATTGGGTGAAGTTTGGTTGACTTCTGCGCAGCGGTTTGGGAGTTAACATCAAAATTACATTTCTCGGCCATATCGCATAGATCTCACTGTGAAAAGGCTTAAATGGCTTTTTTGACCTAGGTTTAATGATTGCGCTCAAACCAAATGTCCTATAACGAAATTTTCAAATGTAACTACTAGAATGTGATACAATACACTATTGGGTGAAGTTTGGTTGACTTCTGCGCAGCGGTTTGGGAGTTAACATCAAAATTACATTTCTCGGCCATATCGCATAGATCTCACTGTGAAAAGGCTTAAATGGCTTTTTTGACCTAAGTTTGAGGATTGCGCTCAAATCAAATGTCCTAGAACCAAATTTCCACATGTAACTACTAGATTGTGATACAATACACTAATGGGTGAAGTTTGGTTGACTTCTGCGCAGCGGTTTGGGAGTTAACATCAAAATTACATTTCTCGGCCATATCGCATAGATCTCACTGTGAAAAGGCTTAAATGACTTTTTTAATTAAGTTTGATGATTGCGCTCAAACAAAATGTCCTAGAACAAAATTTTCAAATGTAACTACTAGATTGTGATACAATACACTATTGGGTGAAGTTTGGTTGACTTCTGCGCAGCGGTTTGGGAGTTAACATCAAAATTACATTTCTCGGCCATATCGCATAGATCTCACTGTGAAAAGGCTTAAATGACTTTTTTTAATTAAGTTTAATGATTGCGCTCAAACCAAATGTCCTAGAACGAAATTTTCAAATGTAACTACTAGAATGTGATACAATACACTATTGGGTGAAGTTTAGTTGACTTCTGCGCAGCGGTTTGGGAGTTAACATCAAAATTACATTTCTCGGCCATATCGCATAGATCTCACTGTGAAAAGGCTTAAATGACTTTTTTAATTAAGTTTAATGATTGCGCTCAAACCAAATCCCCTAGAACGAAATTTTCAATTGTAACTACTAGAATGTGATACAATACACTATTGGGTGAAGTTTGGTTGACTTCTGCGCAGCGGTTTGGGAGTTAACATCAAAATTACATTTCTCGGCCATATCGCATAGATCTCACTGTGAAAAGGCTTAAATGGCTTTTTTGACCTAAGTTTGAGGATTGCGCTCAAATCAAATGTCCTAGAACCAAATTTCCACATGTAACTACTAGATTGTGATACAATACACTAATGGGTGAAGTTTGGTTTACTTCTGCGCAGCGGTTTGGGAGTTAACATCAAAATTACATTTCTCGGCCATATCGCATAGATCTCACTGTGAAAAGGCTTAAAAGACTTTTTTAATTAAGTTTGATGATTGCGTTCAAACAAAATGTCCTAGAACAAAATTTTCAAATGTAACTACTAGATTGTGATACAATACACTATTGGGTGAAGTTTGGTTGACTTCTGCGCAGCGGTTTGGGAGTTAACATCAAAATTATATTTCTCGGCCATATCGCATAGATCTCACTGTGAAAAGGCTTAAATGACTTTTTTAATTAAGTTTGATGATTGCGTTCAAACAAAATGTCCTAGAACAAAATTTTCAAATGTAACTACTAGATTGTGATACAATACACTATTGGGTGAAGTTTGGTTGACTTCTGCGCAGCGGTTTGGGAGTTAATATCAAAATTACATTTCTCGGCCATATCGCATAGATCTCACTGTGAAAAGGCTTAAATGACTTTTTTAATTAAGTTTAATGATTGCGCTCAAACCAAATGTCCTAGAACGAAATTTTCAAATGTAACTACTAGAATGTGATACAATACACTATTGGGTGAAGTTTAGTTGACTTCTGCGCAGCGGTTTGGGAGTTAACATCAAAATTACATTTCTCGGCCATATCGCATAGATCTCACTGTGAAAAGGCTTAAATGGCTTTTTTGACCTAGGTTTAATGATTGCGCTCAAACCAAATGTCCTAGAACGAAATTTTCAAATGTAACTACTAGAATGTGATACAATACACTATTGGGTGAAGTTTGGTTGACTTCTGCGCAGCGGTTTGGGAGTGAACATCAAAATTACATTTCTCGGCCATATCGCATAGATCTCACTGTGAAAAGGCTTAAATGGCTTTTTTGACCTAAGTTTGAGGATTGCGCTCAAATCAAATGTCCTAGAACCAAATTTCCACATGTAACTACTAGATTGTGATACAATACACTAATGGGTGAAGTTTGGTTGACTTCTGCGCAGCGGTTTGGGAGTTAACATCAAAATTACATTTCTCGGCCATATCGCATAGATCTCACTGTGAAAAGGCTTAAATGACTTTTTTAATTAAGTTTGATGATTGCGCTCAAACAAAATGTCCTAGAACAAAATTTTCAAATGTAACTACTAGATTGTGATACAATACACTATTGGGTGAAGTTTGGTTGACTTCTGCGCAGCGGTTTGGGAGTTAACATCAAAATTACATTTCTCGGCCATATCGCATAGATCTCACTGTGAAAAGGCTTAAATGGCTTTTTTGACTTAAGTTTGAGGATTGCGCTCAAATCAAATGTCCTAGAACCAAATTTCCACATGTAACTACTAGATTGTGATACAATACACTAATGGTTGAAGTTTGGTTGACTTCTGCGCAGCGGTTTGGGAGTGAACATCAAAATTACATTTCTCGGCCATATCGCATAGATCTCACTGTGAAAAGGCTTAAATGCCTTTTTTTAATTAAGTTTGAAGATTGCGCTCAAACAAAATGTCCTAGAACAAATTTTCAAATGTAACTACTAGATTGTGATACAATACACTATTGGGTGAAGTTTGGTTGACTTCTGCGCAGCGGTTTGGGAGTTAACATCAAAATTACATTTCTCGGCCATATCACATAGATCTCACTGTGAAAAGGCTTAAAAGACTTTTTAATTAAGTTTGATGATTGCGTTCAAACAAAATGTCCTAGAACAAAATTTTCAAATGTAACTACTAGATTGTGATACAATACACTATTTGGTGAAGTTTGGTTGACTTCTGCGCAGCGGTTTGGGAGTTAACATCAAAATTACATTTCTCGGCCATATCGCATAGATCTCACTGTGAAAAGGCTTAAATGGCTTTTTTGACCTAAGTTTGAGGATTGCGCTCAAATCAAATGTCCTAGAACCAAATTTCCACATGTAACTACTAGAATGTGATACAATACACTATTGGGTGAAGTTTGGTTGACTTCTGCGCAGTGGTTTGGGAGTTAACATCAAAATTACATTTCTCGGCCATATCGCATAGATCTCACTGTGAAAAGGCTTAAATGGCTTTTTTGACCTAAGTTTGAGGATTGCGCTCAAATCAAATGTCCTAGAACCAAATTTCCACATGTAACTACTAGATTGTGATACAATACACTAATGGGTGAAGTTTGGTTTACTTCTGCGCAGCGGTTTGGGAGTTAACATCAAAATTACATTTCTCGGCCATATCGCATAGATCTCACTGTGAAAAGGCTTAAATGGCTTTTTTGACCTAAGTTTGAGGATTGCGCTCAAATCAAATGTCCTAGAACCAAATTTCCACATGTAACTACTAGATTGTGATACAATACACTAATGGGTGAAGTTTGGTTGACTTCTGCGCAGCGGTTTGGGAGTTAACATCAAAATTACATTTCTCGGCCATATCGCATAGATCTCACTGTGAAAAGGCTTAAATGACTTTTTTAATTAAGTTTGATGATTGCGCTCAAACAAAATGTCCTAGAACAAAATTTTCAAATGTAACTACTAGATTGTGATACAATACACTATTGGGTGAAGTTTGGTTGACTTCTGCGCAGCGGTTTGGGAGTTAACATCAAAATTACATTTCTCGGCCATATCGCATAGATCTCACTGTGAAAAGGCTTAAATGGCTTTTTTGACTTAAGTTTGAGGATTGCGCTCAAATCAAATGTCCTAGAACCAAATTTCCACATGTAACTACTAGATTGTGATACAATACACTAATGGTTGAAGTTTGGTTGACTTCTGCGCAGCGGTTTGGGAGTGAACATCAAAATTACATTTCTCGGCCATATCGCATAGATCTCACTGTGAAAAGGCTTAAATGCCTTTTTTTAATTAAGTTTGAAGATTGCGCTCAAACAAAATGTCCTAGAACAAATTTTCAAATGTAACTACTAGATTGTGATACAATACACTATTGGGTGAAGTTTGGTTGACTTCTGCGCAGCGGTTTGGGAGTTAACATCAAAATTACATTTCTCGGCCATATCGCATAGATCTCACTGTGAAAAGGCTTAAAAGACTTTTTTAATTAAGTTTGATGATTGCGTTCAAACAAAATGTCCTAGAACAAAATTTTCAAATGTAACTACTAGATTGTGATACAATACACTATTGGGTGAAGTTTGGTTGACTTCTGCGCAGCGGTTTGGGAGTTAACATCAAAATTACATTTCTCGGCCATATCGCATAGATCTCACTGTGAAAAGGCTTAAATGGCTTTTTTGACCTAAGTTTGAGGATTGCGCTCAAATCAAATGTCCTAGAACCAAATTTCCACATGTAACTACTAGAATGTGATACAATACACTATTGGGTGAAGTTTGGTTGACTTCTGCGCAGTGGTTTGGGAGTTAACATCAAAATTACATTTCTCGGCCATATCGCATAGATCTCACTGTGAAAAGGCTTAAATGGCTTTTTTGACCTAAGTTTGAGGATTGCGCTCAAATCAAATGTCCTAGAACCAAATTTCCACATGTAACTACTAGATTGTGATACAATACACTAATGGGTGAAGTTTGGTTTACTTCTGCGCAGCGGTTTGGGAGTTAACATCAAAATTACATTTCTCGGCCATATCGCATAGATCTCACTGTGAAAAGGCTTAAAAGACTTTTTTAATTAAGTTTGATGATTGCGTTCAAACAAAATGTCCTAGAACAAAATTTTCAAATGTAACTACTAGATTGTGATACAATACACTATTGGGTGAAGTTTGGTTGACTTCTGCGCAGCGGTTTGGGAGTTAACATCAAAATTATATTTCTCGGCCATATCGCATAGATCTCACTGTGAAAAGGCTTAAATGACTTTTTTAATTAAGTTTGATGATTGCGTTCAAACAAAATGTCCTAGAACAAAATTTTCAAATGTAACTACTAGATTGTGATACAATACACTATTGGGTGAAGTTTGGTTGACTTCTGCGCAGCGGTTTGGGAGTTAATATCAAAATTACATTTCTCGGCCATATCGCATAGATCTCACTGTGAAAAGGCTTAAATGACTTTTTTAATTAAGTTTAATGATTGCGCTCAAACCAAATGTCCTAGAACGAAATTTTCAAATGTAACTACTAGAATGTGATACAATACACTATTGGGTGAAGTTTAGTTGACTTCTGCGCAGCGGTTTGGGAGTTAACATCAAAATTACATTTCTCGGCCATATCGCATAGATCTCACTGTGAAAAGGCTTAAATGGCTTTTTTGACCTAGGTTTAATGATTGCGCTCAAACCAAATGTCCTAGAACGAAATTTTCAAATGTAACTACTAGAATGTGATACAATACACTATTGGGTGAAGTTTGGTTGACTTCTGCGCAGCGGTTTGGGAGTTAACATCAAAATTACATTTCTCGGCCATATCGCATAGATCTCACTGTGAAAAGGCTTAAATGGCTTTTTTGACCTAAGTTTGAGGATTGCGCTCAAATCAAATGTCCTAGAACCAAATTTCCACATGTAACTACTAGATTGTGATACAATACACTAATGGGTGAAGTTTGGTTGACTTCTGCGCAGCGGTTTGGGAGTTAACATCAAAATTACATTTCTCGGCCATATCGCATAGATCTCACTGTGAAAAGGCTTAAATGACTTTTTTAATTAAGTTTGATGATTGCGCTCAAACAAAATGTCCTAGAACAAAATTTTCAAATGTAACTACTAGATTGTGATACAATACACTATTGGGTGAAGTTTGGTTGACTTCTGCGCAGCGGTTTGGGAGTTAACATCAAAATTACATTTCTCGGCCATATCGCATAGATCTCACTGTGAAAAGGCTTAAATGGCTTTTTTGACTTAAGTTTGAGGATTGCGCTCAAATCAAATGTCCTAGAACCAAATTTCCACATGTAACTACTAGATTGTGATACAATACACTAATGGTTGAAGTTTGGTTGACTTCTGCGCAGCGGTTTGGGAGTGAACATCAAAATTACATTTCTCGGCCATATCGCATAGATCTCACTGTGAAAAGGCTTAAATGCCTTTTTTTAATTAAGTTTGAAGATTGCGCTCAAACAAAATGTCCTAGAACAAATTTTCAAATGTAACTACTAGATTGTGATACAATACACTATTGGGTGAAGTTTGGTTGACTTCTGCGCAGCGGTTTGGGAGTTAACATCAAAATTACATTTCTCGGCCATATCGCATAGATCTCACTGTGAAAAGGCTTAAAAGACTTTTTTAATTAAGTTTGATGATTGCGTTCAAACAAAATGTCCTAGAACAAAATTTTCAAATGTAACTACTAGATTGTGATACAATACACTATTGGGTGAAGTTTGGTTGACTTCTGCGCAGCGGTTTGGGAGTTAACATCAAAATTACATTTCTCGGCCATATCGCATAGATCTCACTGTGAAAAGGCTTAAATGGCTTTTTTGACCTAAGTTTGAGGATTGCGCTCAAATCAAATGTCCTAGAACCAAATTTCAACATGTAACTACTAGAATGTGATACAATACACTATTGGGTGAAGTTTGGTTGACTTCTGCGCAGTGGTTTGGGAGTTAACATCAAAATTACATTTCTCGGCCATATCGCATAGATCTCACTGTGAAAAGGCTTAAATGGCTTTTTTGACCTAAGTTTGAGGATTGCGCTCAAATCAAATGTCCTAGAACCAAATTTCCACATGTAACTACTAGATTGTGATACAATACACTAATGGGTGAAGTTTGGTTTACTTCTGCGCAGCGGTTTGGGAGTTAACATCAAAATTACATTTCTCGGCCATATCGCATAGATCTCACTGTGAAAAGGCTTAAATGGCTTTTTTGACCTAAGTTTGAGGATTGCGCTCAAATCAAATGTCCTAGAACCAAATTTCCACATGTAACTACTAGATTGTGATACAATACACTAATGGGTGAAGTTTGGTTTACTTCTGCGCAGCGGTTTGGGAGTTAACATCAAAATTACATTTTTTGGCCATATCGCATAGATCTCACTGTGAAAAGGCTTAAATGACTTTTTTAATTAAGTTAAATGATTGCGCTCAAACCAAATGTCCTAGAACGAAATTTTCAAATGTAACTACTAGAATGTGATACAATACACTATTGGGTGAAGTTTAGTTGACTTCTGCGCAGCGGTTTGGGAGTTAACATCAAAATTACATTTCTCGGCCATATCGCATAGATCTCACTGTGAAAAGGCTTAAATGACTTTTTTAATTAAGTTTAATGATTGCGCTCAAACCAAATGTCCTAGAACGAAATTTTCAAATGTAACTACTAGAATGTGATACAATACACTATTGGGTGAAGTTTAGTTGACTTCTGCGCAGCGGTTTGGGAGTTAACATCAAAATTACATTTCTCGGCCATATCGCATAGATCTCACTGTGAAAAGGCTTAAATGGCTTTTTTGACCTAAGTTTAATGATTGCGCTCAAACCAAATGTCCTAGAACGAAATTTTCAAATGTAACCACTAGAATGTGATACAATACACTATTGGGTGAAGATTGGTTGACTTCTGCGCAGCGGTTTGGGAGTTAACATCAAAATTACATTTCTCGGCCATATCGCATAGATCTCACTGTGAAAAGGCTTAAATGGCTTTTTTGACCTAAGTTTGAGGATTGCGCTCAAATCAAATGTCCTAGAACCAAATTTCCACATGTAACTACTAGATTGTGATACAATACACTAATGGTTGAAGTTTGGTTGACTTCTGCGCAGCGGTTTGGGAGTTAACATCAAAATTATATTTCTCGGCCATATCGCATAGATCTCACTGTGAAAAGGCTTAAATGACTTTTTTAATTAAGTTTGATGATTGCGTTCAAACAAAATGTCCTAGAACAAAATTTTCAAATGTAACTACTAGATTGTGATACAATACACTATTGGGTGAAGTTTGGTTGACTTCTGCGCAGCGGTTTGGGAGTTAATATCAAAATTACATTTCTCGGCCATATCGCATAGATCTCACTGTGAAAAGGCTTAAATGACTTTTTTAATTAAGTTTAATGATTGCGCTCAAACCAAATGTCCTAGAACGAAATTTTCAAATGTAACTACTAGAATGTGATACAATACACTATTGGGTGAAGTTTAGTTGACTTCTGCGCAGCGGTTTGGGAGTTAACATCAAAATTACATTTCTCGGCCATATCGCATAGATCTCACTGTGAAAAGGCTTAAATGGCTTTTTTGACCTAGGTTTAATGATTGCGCTCAAACCAAATGTCCTAGAACGAAATTTTCAAATGTAACTACTAGAATGTGATACAATACACTATTGGGTGAAGTTTGGTTGACTTCTGCGCAGTGGTTTGGGAGTTAACATCAAAATTACATTTCTCGGCCATATCGCATAGATCTCACTGTGAAAAGGCTTAAATGGCTTTTTTGACCTAAGTTTGAGGATTGCGCTCAAATCAAATGTCCTAGAACCAAATTTCCACATGTAACTACTAGATTGTGATACAATACACTAATGGGTGAAGTTTGGTTGACTTCTGCGCAGCGGTTTGGGAGTTAACATCAAAATTACATTTCTCGGCCATATCGCATAGATCTCACTGTGAAAAGGCTTAAATGGCTTTTTTGACCTAAGTTTGAGGATTGCGCTCAAATCAAATGTCCTAGAACCAAATTTCCACATGTAACTACTAGATTGTGATACAATACACTAATGGGTGAAGTTTGGTTTACTTCTGCGCAGCGGTTTGGGAGTTAACATCAAAATTACATTTTTTGGCCATATCGCATAGATCTCACTGTGAAAAGGCTTAAATGACTTTTTTAATTAAGTTAAATGATTGCGCTCAAACCAAATGTCCTAGAACAAAATTTTCAAATGTAACTACTAGAATGTGATACAATACACTATTGGGTGAAGTTTAGTTGACTTCTGCGCAGCGGTTTGGGAGTTAACATCAAAATTACATTTCTCGGCCATATCGCATAGATCTCACTGTGAAAAGGCTTAAATGACTTTTTTAATTAAGTTTAATGATTGCGCTCAAACCAAATGTCCTAGAACGAAATTTTCAAATGTAACTACTAGAATGTGATACAATACACTATTGGGTGAAGTTTAGTTGACTTCTGCGCAGCGGTTTGGGAGTTAACATCAAAATTACATTTCTCGGCCATATCGCATAGATCTCACTGTGAAAAGGCTTAAATGGCTTTTTTGACCTAAGTTTAATGATTGCGCTCAAACCAAATGTCCTAGAACGAAATTTTCAAATGTAACTACTAGAATGTGATACAATACACTATTGGGTGAAGATTGGTTGACTTCTGCGCAGCGGTTTGGGAGTTAACATCAAAATTACATTTCTCGGCCATATCGCATAGATCTCACTGTGAAAAGGCTTAAATGGCTTTTTTGACCTAAGTTTGAGGATTGCGCTCAAATCAAATGTCCTAGAACCAAATTTCCACATGTAACTACTAGATTGTGATACAATACACTATTGGGTGAAGTTTGGTTGACTTCTGCGCAGTGGTTTGGGAGTTAACATCAAAATTACATTTCTCGGCCATATCGCATAGATCTCACTGTGAAAAGGCTTAAATGGCTTTTTTGACCTAAGTTTGAGGATTGCGCTCAAATCAAATGTCCTAGAACCAAATTTCCACATGTAACTACTAGATTGTGATACAATACACTAATGGGTGAAGTTTGGTTTACTTCTGCGCAGCGGTTTGGGAGTTAACATCAAAATTACATTTCTCGGCCATATCGCATAGATCTCACTGTGAAAAGGCTTAAATGGCTTTTTTGACCTAAGTTTGAGGATTGCGCTCAAATCAAATGTCCTAGAACCAAATTTCCACATGTAACTACTAGATTGTGATACAATACACTAATGGGTGAAGTTTGGTTTACTTCTGCGCAGCGGTTTGGGAGTTAACATCAAAATTACATTTTTTGGCCATATCGCATAGATCTCACTGTGAAAAGGCTTAAATGACTTTTTTAATTAAGTTAAATGATTGCGCTCAAACCAAATGTCCTAGAACGAAATTTTCAAATGTAACTACTAGAATGTGATACAATACACTATTGGGTGAAGTTTAGTTGACTTCTGCGCAGCGGTTTGGGAGTTAACATCAAAATTACATTTCTCGGCCATATCGCATAGATCTCACTGTGAAAAGGCTTAAATGACTTTTTTAATTAAGTTTAATGATTGCGCTCAAACCAAATGTCCTAGAACGAAATTTTCAAATGTAACTACTAGAATGTGATACAATACACTATTGGGTGAAGTTTAGTTGACTTCTGCGCAGCGGTTTGGGAGTTAACATCAAAATTACATTTCTCGGCCATATCGCATAGATCTCACTGTGAAAAGGCTTAAATGGCTTTTTTGACCTAAGTTTAATGATTGCGCTCAAACCAAATGTCCTAGAACGAAATTTTCAAATGTAACCACTAGAATGTGATACAATACACTATTGGGTGAAGATTGGTTGACTTCTGCGCAGCGGTTTGGGAGTTAACATCAAAATTACATTTCTCGGCCATATCGCATAGATCTCACTGTGAAAAGGCTTAAATGGCTTTTTTGACCTAAGTTTGAGGATTGCGCTCAAATCAAATGTCCTAGAACCAAATTTCCACATGTAACTACTAGATTGTGATACAATACACTAATGGTTGAAGTTTGGTTGACTTCTGCGCAGCGGTTTGGGAGTTAACATCAAAATTATATTTCTCGGCCATATCGCATAGATCTCACTGTGAAAAGGCTTAAATGACTTTTTTAATTAAGTTTGATGATTGCGTTCAAACAAAATGTCCTAGAACAAAATTTTCAAATGTAACTACTAGATTGTGATACAATACACTATTGGGTGAAGTTTGGTTGACTTCTGCGCAGCGGTTTGGGAGTTAATATCAAAATTACATTTCTCGGCCATATCGCATAGATCTCACTGTGAAAAGGCTTAAATGACTTTTTTAATTAAGTTTAATGATTGCGCTCAAACCAAATGTCCTAGAACGAAATTTTCAAATGTAACTACTAGAATGTGATACAATACACTATTGGGTGAAGTTTAGTTGACTTCTGCGCAGCGGTTTGGGAGTTAACATCAAAATTACATTTCTCGGCCATATCGCATAGATCTCACTGTGAAAAGGCTTAAATGGCTTTTTTGACCTAGGTTTAATGATTGCGCTCAAACCAAATGTCCTAGAACGAAATTTTCAAATGTAACTACTAGAATGTGATACAATACACTATTGGGTGAAGTTTGGTTGACTTCTGCGCAGCGGTTTGGGAGTGAACATCAAAATTACATTTCTCGGCCATATCGCATAGATCTCACTGTGAAAAGGCTTAAATGGCTTTTTTGACCTAAGTTTGAGGATTGCGCTCAAATCAAATGTCCTAGAACCAAATTTCCACATGTAACTACTAGATTGTGATACAATACACTAATGGGTGAAGTTTGGTTGACTTCTGCGCAGCGGTTTGGGAGTTAACATCAAAATTACATTTCTCGGCCATATCGCATAGATCTCACTGTGAAAAGGCTTAAATGACTTTTTTAATTAAGTTTGATGATTGCGCTCAAACAAAATGTCCTAGAACAAAATTTTCAAATGTAACTACTAGATTGTGATACAATACACTATTGGGTGAAGTTTGGTTGACTTCTGCGCAGCGGTTTGGGAGTTAACATCAAAATTACATTTCTCGGCCATATCGCATAGATCTCACTGTGAAAAGGCTTAAATGGCTTTTTTGACTTAAGTTTGAGGATTGCGCTCAAATCAAATGTCCTAGAACCAAATTTCCACATGTAACTACTAGATTGTGATACAATACACTAATGGTTGAAGTTTGGTTGACTTCTGCGCAGCGGTTTGGGAGTGAACATCAAAATTACATTTCTCGGCCATATCGCATAGATCTCACTGTGAAAAGGCTTAAATGCCTTTTTTTAATTAAGTTTGAAGATTGCGCTCAAACAAAATGTCCTAGAACAAATTTTCAAATGTAACTACTAGATTGTGATACAATACACTATTGGGTGAAGTTTGGTTGACTTCTGCGCAGCGGTTTGGGAGTTAACATCAAAATTACATTTCTCGGCCATATCGCATAGATCTCACTGTGAAAAGGCTTAAAAGACTTTTTAATTAAGTTTGATGATTGCGTTCAAACAAAATGTCCTAGAACAAAATTTTCAAATGTAACTACTAGATTGTGATACAATACACTATTGGGTGAAGTTTGGTTGACTTCTGCGCAGCGGTTTGGGAGTTAACATCAAAATTACATTTCTCGGCCATATCGCATAGATCTCACTGTGAAAAGGCTTAAATGGCTTTTTTGACCTAAGTTTGAGGATTGCGCTCAAATCAAATGTCCTAGAACCAAATTTCCACATGTAACTACTAGAATGTGATACAATACACTATTGGGTGAAGTTTGGTTGACTTCTGCGCAGTGGTTTGGGAGTTAACATCAAAATTACATTTCTCGGCCATATCGCATAGATCTCACTGTGAAAAGGCTTAAATGGCTTTTTTGACCTAAGTTTGAGGATTGCGCTCAAATCAAATGTCCTAGAACCAAATTTCCACATGTAACTACTAGATTGTGATACAATACACTAATGGGTGAAGTTTGGTTTACTTCTGCGCAGCGGTTTGGGAGTTAACATCAAAATTACATTTCTCGGCCATATCGCATAGATCTCACTGTGAAAAGGCTTAAATGGCTTTTTTGACCTAAGTTTGAGGATTGCGCTCAAATCAAATGTCCTAGAACCAAATTTCCACATGTAACTACTAGATTGTGATACAATACACTAATGGGTGAAGTTTGGTTTACTTCTGCGCAGCGGTTTGGGAGTTAACATCAAAATTACATTTTTTGGCCATATCGCATAGATCTCACTGTGAAAAGGCTTAAATGACTTTTTTAATTAAGTTAAATGATTGCGCTCAAACCAAATGTCCTAGAACAAAATTTTCAAATGTAACTACTAGAATGTGATACAATACACTATTGGGTGAAGTTTAGTTGACTTCTGCGCAGCGGTTTGGGAGTTAACATCAAAATTACATTTCTCGGCCATATCGCATAGATCTCACTGTGAAAAGGCTTAAATGACTTTTTTAATTAAGTTTAATGATTGCGCTCAAACCAAATGTCCTAGAACGAAATTTTCAAATGTAACTACTAGAATGTGATACAATACACTATTGGGTGAAGTTTAGTTGACTTCTGCGCAGCGGTTTGGGAGTTAACATCAAAATTACATTTCTCGGCCATATCGCATAGATCTCACTGTGAAAAGGCTTAAATGGCTTTTTTGACCTAAGTTTAATGATTGCGCTCAAACCAAATGTCCTAGAACGAAATTTTCAAATGTAACTACTAGAATGTGATACAATACACTATTGGGTGAAGATTGGTTGACTTCTGCGCAGCGGTTTGGGAGTTAACATCAAAATTACATTTCTCGGCCATATCGCATAGATCTCACTGTGAAAAGGCTTAAATGGCTTTTTTGACCTAAGTTTGAGGATTGCGCTCAAATCAAATGTCCTAGAACCAAATTTCCACATGTAACTACTAGATTGTGATACAATACACTAATGGTTGAAGTTTGGTTGACTTCTGCGCAGCGGTTTGGGAGTGAACATCAAAATTACATTTCTCGGCCATATCGCATAGATCTCACTGTGAAAAGGCTTAAATGACTTTTTTTTAATTAAGTTTGAAGATTGCGCTCAAACAAAATGTCCTAGAACTAAATTTCTAAATGTAACTACTAGATTGTGATAAAATACACTATTGGGTGAAGTTTGGTTGACTTCTGCGCAGCGGTTTGGGAGTTAACATCAAAATTACATTTCTCGGCCATATCGCATAGATCTCACTGTGAAAAGGCTTAAATGACTTTTTTTAATTAAGTTTGAAGATTGCGCTCAAACCAAATGTCCTAGAACTAAATTTCCAAATGTAACTACTAGATTGTGATAAAATACACTATTGGGTGAAGTTTGGTTGACTTCTGCGCAGCGGTTTGGGAGTTAACATCAAAATTACATTTCTCGGCCATATCGCATAGATCTCACTGTGAAAAGGCTTAAATGGCTTTTTTGACCTAAGTTTGAAGATTGCGCTCAAACCAAATGTCCTAGAACTAAATTTCCACATGTAACTACTAGATTGTGATACAATACACTATTGGGTAAAGTTTGGTTTACTTCTGCGCAGCGGTTTTGGAGTTAACATCAAAATTACATTTCTCGGCCATATCGCATAGATCTCACTGTGAAAAGGCTTAAATGGCTTTTTTGACCTAAGTTTGAGGATTGCGCTCAAATCAAATGTCCGAGAACCAAATTTCCACATGTAACTACTAGATTGTGATACAATACACTATTGGGTGAAGTTTGGTTTACGTCTGCGCAGCGGTTTGGGAGTTAACATCAAAATTACATTTCTCGGCCATATCGCATAGATCTCACTGTGAAAAGGCTTAAATGACTTTTTTAAATTAAGTTTGAAGACTGCGCTCAAATCAAATGTCCTAAAACTAAATTTCCAAATGTAACTACTAGATTGTGATAAAATACACTATTGGGTGAAGTTTGGTTGACTTCTGCGCAGCGGTTTGGGAGTTAACATCAAAATTACATTTCTCGGCCATATCGCATAGATCTCACTGTGAAAAGGCTTAAATGACTTTTTTTAATTAAGTTTGAAGATTGCGCTCAAACCAAATGTCCTAGAACTAAATTTCCAAATGTAACTACTAGATTATGATAAAATACACTATTGGGTGAAGTTAGGTTGACTTCTGCGCAGCGGTTTGGGAGTTAACATCAAAATTACATTTCTCGGCCATATCGCATAGATCTCACTGTGAAAAGGCTTAAATGACTTTTTTTAATTAAGTTTGAAGATTGCGCTCAAACCAAATGTCCTAGAACTAAATTTCCAAATGTAACTACTAGATTATGATAAAATACACTATTGGGAGAAGTTTGGTTTACTTCTGCGCAGCGGTTTGGGAGTTAACATCAAAATTACATTTCTCGGCCATATCGCATAGATCTCACTGTGAAAAGGCTTAAATGGCTTTTTTGACCTAAGTTTGAGGATTGCGCTCAAATCAAATGTCCTAGAACCAAATTTCCACATGTAACTACTAGATTGTGATACAATACACTATTGGGTGAAGTTTGGTTTACTTCTGCGCAGCGGTTTGGGAGTTAACATCAAAATTACATTTCTCGGCCATATCGCATAGATCTCACTGTGAAAAGGCTTAAATGGCTTTTTTGACCTAAGTTTGAGAATTGCTCTCAAATCAAATGTCCTAGAACCAAATTTCCACATGTAACTACTAGATTGTGATACAATACACTAATGGGTGAAGTTTGGTTTACTTCTGCGCAGCGGTTTGGGAGTTAACATCAAAATTACATTTCTCGGCCATATCGCATAGATCTCACTGTGAAAAGGCTTAAATGGCTTTTTTGACCTAAGTTTGAGGATTGCACTCAAATCAAATGTCCTAGAACCAAATTTCCACATGTAACTACTAGATTGTGATACAATACACTATTGGGTGAAGTTTGGTTGACTTCTGCGCAGCGGTTTGGGAGTTAACATCAAAATTACATTTCTCGGCCATATCGCATAGATCTCACTGTGAAAAGGCTTAAATGGCTTTTTTGACCTAAGTTTGAGAATTGCGCTCAAATGAAATGTCCTAGAACCAAATTTCCACATGTAACTACTAGATTGTGATACAATACAATAATGGGTGAAGTTTGGTTGACTTCTGCGCAGCGGTTTGGGAGTTAACATCAAAATTACATTTCTCGGCCATATCGCATAGATCTCACTGTGAAAAGGCTTAAATGGCTTTTTTGACCTAAGTTTGAGGATTGCGCTCAAATCAAATGTCCTAGAACCAAATTTCCACATCTAACTACTAGATTGTGATACAATACACTATTGGGTGAAGTTTGGTTTACTTCTGCGCAGCGGTTTGGGAGTTAACATCAAAATTACATTTCTCGGCCATATCGCATAGATCTCACTGTGAAAAGGCTTAAATGGCTTTTTTGACCTAAGTTTGAGGATTGCGCTCAAATCAAATGTCCTAGAACCAAATTTCCACATGTAACTACTAGATTGTGATACAATACACTATTGGGTGAAGTTTGGTTTACGTCTGCGCAGCGGTTTGGGAGTTAACATCAAAATTACATTTCTCGGCCATATCGCATAGATCTCACTGTGAAAAGGCTTAAATGACTTTTTTAAATTAAGTTTGAAGACTGCGCTCAAATCAAATGTCCTAAAACTAAATTTCCAAATGTAACTACTAGATTGTGATAAAATACACTATTGGGTGAAGTTTGGTTGACTTCTGCGCAGCGGTTTGGGAGTTAACATCAAAATTACATTTCTCGGCCATATCGCATAGATCTCACTGTGAAAAGGCTTAAATGACTTTTTTTAATTAAGTTCGAAGATTGCGCTCAAACCAAATGTCCTAGAACTAAATTTCCAAATGTAACTACTAGATTATGATAAAATACACTATTGGGTGAAGTTTGGTTGACTTCTGCGCAGCGGTTTGGGAGTTAACATCAAAATTACATTTCTCGGCCATATCGCATAGATCTCACTGTGAAAAGGCTTAAATGGCTTTTTTGACCTAAGTTTGAGAATTGCGCTCAAATGAAATGTCCTAGAACCAAATTTCCACATGTAACTACTAGATTGTGATACAATACACTAATGGGTGAAGTTTGGTTGACTTCTGCGCAGCGGTTTGGGAGTTAACATCAAAATTACATTTCTCGGCCATATCGCATAGATCTCACTGTGAAAAGGCTTAAATGGCTTTTTTGACCTAAGTTTGAGGATTGCGCTCAAATCAAATGTCCTAGAACCAAATTTCCACATCTAACTACTAGATTGTGATACAATACACTATTGGGTGAAGTTTGGTTTACTTCTGCGCAGCGGTTTGGGAGTTAACATCAAAATTACATTTCTCGGCCATATCGCATAGATCTCACTGTGAAAAGGCTTAAATGGCTTTTTTGACCTAAGTTTGAGGATTGCGCTCAAATCAAATGTCCTAGAACCAAATTTCCACATGTAACTACTAGATTGTGATACAATACACTATTGGGTGAAGTTTGGTTTACGTCTGCGCAGCGGTTTGGGAGTTAACATCAAAATTACATTTCTCGGCCATATCGCATAGATCTCACTGTGAAAAGGCTTAAATGACTTTTTTAAATTAAGTTTGAAGACTGCGCTCAAATCAAATGTCCTAAAACTAAATTTCCAAATGTAACTACTAGATTGTGATAAAATACACTATTGGGTGAAGTTTGGTTGACTTTTGCGCAGCGGTTTGGGAGTTAACATCAAAATTACATTTCTCGGCCATATTGCATAGATCTCACTGTGAAAAGGCTTAAATGACTTTTTTAAATTAAGTTTGAAGATTGCGCTCAAACCAAATGTCCTAAAACTAAATTTCCAAATGTAACTACTAGATTGTGATAAAATACACTATCGGGTGAAGTTTGGTTGACTTCTGCGCAGCGGTTTGGGAGTTAACATCAAAATTACATTTCTCGGCCATATCGCATAGATCTCACTGTGAAAAGGCTTAAATGACTTTTTTTAATTAAGTTTGAAGATTGCGCTCAAACCAAATGTCCTAGAACTAAATTTCCAAATGTAACTACTAGATTATGATAAAATACACTATTGGGTGAAGTTAGGTTTACTTCTGCGCAGCGGTTTGGGAGTTAACATCAAAATTACATTTCTCGGCCATATCGCATAGATCTCACTGTGAAAAGGCTTAAATGGCTTTTTTGACCTAAGTTTGAGAATTGCGCTCAAATGAAATGTCCTAGAACCAAATTTCCACATGTAACTACTAGATTGTGATACAATACACTAATGGGTGAAGTTTGGTTGACTTCTGCGCAGCGGTTTGGGAGTTAACATCAAAATTACATTTCTCGGCCATATCGCATAGATCTCACTGTGAAAAGGCTTAAATGGCTTTTTTGACCTAAGTTTGAGGATTGCGCTCAAATCAAATGTCCTAGAACCAAATTTCCACATGTAACTACTAGATTGTGATACAATACACTATTGGGTGAAGTTTGGTTTACTTCTGCGCAGCGGTTTGGGAGTTAACATCAAAATTACATTTCTCGGCCATATCGCATAGATCTCACTGTGAAAAGGCTTAAATGGCTTTTTTGACCTAAGTTTGAGGATTGCGCTCAAATCAAATGTCCTAGAACCAAATTTCTACATGTAACTACTAGATTGTGATACAATACACTATTGGGTGAAGTTTGGTTGACTTCTGCGCAGCGGTTTGGGAGTTAACATCAAAATTACATTTCTCGGCCATATCGCATAGATCTCACTGTGAAAAGGCTTAAATGACTTTTTTTAATTAAGTTTGAAGATTGCGCTCAAACCAAATGTCCTAGAACTAAATTTCCAAATGTAACTACTAGATTATGATAAAATACACTATTGGGAGAAGTTTGGTTTACTTCTGCGCAGCGGTTTGGGAGTTAACATCAAAATTACATTTCTCGGCCATATCGCATAGATCTCACTGTGAAAAGGCTTAAATGGCTTTTTTGACCTAAGTTTGAGAATTGCGCTCAAATGAAATGTCCTAGAACCAAATTTCCACATGTAACTACTAGATTGTGATACAATACACTAATGGGTGAAGTTTGGTTGACTTCTGCGCAGCGGTTTGGGAGTTAACATCAAAATTACATTTCTCGGCCATATCGCATAGATCTCACTGTGAAAAGGCTTAAATGGCTTTTTTGACCTAAGTTTGAGGATTGCGCTCAAATCAAATGTCCTAGAACCAAATTTCCACATCTAACTACTAGATTGTGATACAATACACTATTGGGTGAAGTTTGGTTTACTTCTGCGCAGCGGTTTGGGAGTTAACATCAAAATTACATTTCTCGGCCATATCGCATAGATCTCACTGTGAAAAGGCTTAAATGGCTTTTTTGACCTAAGTTTGAGGATTGCGCTCAAATCAAATGTCCTAGAACCAAATTTCCACATGTAACTACTAGATTGTGATACAATACACTATTGGGTGAAGTTTGGTTTACGTCTGCGCAGCGGTTTGGGAGTTAACATCAAAATTACATTTCTCGGCCATATCGCATAGATCTCACTGTGAAAAGGCTTAAATGACTTTTTTAAATTAAGTTTGAAGACTGCGCTCAAATCAAATGTCCTAAAACTAAATTTCCAAATGTAACTACTAGATTGTGATAAAATACACTATTGGGTGAAGTTTGGTTGACTTCTGCGCAGCGGTTTGGGAGTTAACATCAAAATTACATTTCTCGGCCATATCGCATAGATCTCACTGTGAAAAGGCTTAAATGACTTTTTTTAATTAAGTTCGAAGATTGCGCTCAAACCAAATGTCCTAGAACTAAATTTCCAAATGTAACTACTAGATCATGATAAAATACACTATTGGGTGAAGTTTGGTTGACTTCTGCGCAGCGGTTTGGGAGTTAACATCAAAATTACATTTCTCGGCCATATCGCATAGATCTCACTGTGAAAAGGCTTAAATGGCTTTTTTGACCTAAGTTTGAGGATTGCACTCAAATCAAATGTCCTAGAACCAAATTTCCACATGTAACTACTAGATTGTGATACAATACACTATTGGGTGAAGTTTGGTTTACTTCTGCGCAGCGGTTTTGGAGTTAACATCAAAATTACATTTCTCGGCCATATCGCATAGATCTCACTGTGAAAAGGCTTAAATGGCTTTTTTGACCTAAGTTTGAGAATTGCGCTCAAATGAAATGTCCTAGAACCAAATTTCCACAAGTAACTACTAGATTGTGATACAATACACTAATGGGTGAAGTTTGGTTGACTTCTGCGCAGCGGTTTGGGAGTTAACATCAAAATTACATTTCTCGGCCATATCGCATAGATCTCACTGTGAAAAGGCTTAAATGGCTTTTTTGACCTAAGTTTGAGGATTGCGCTCAAATCAAATGTCCTAGAACCAAATTTCCACATGTAACTACTAGATTGTGATACAATACACTATTGGGTGAAGTTTGGTTGACTTTTGCGCAGCGGTTTGGGAGTTAACATCAAAATTACATTTCTCGGCCATATCGCATAGATCTCACTGTGAAAAGGCTTAAATGGCTTTTTTGACCTAAGTTTGAGAATTGCGCTCAAATGAAATGTCCTAGAACCAAATTTCCACATGTAACTACTAGATTGTGATACAATACACTAATGGGTGAAGTTTGGTTGACTTCTGCGCAGCGGTTTGGGAGTTAACATCAAAATTACATTTCTCGGCCATATCGCATAGATCTCACTGTGAAAAGGCTTAAATGACTTTTTTAAATTAAGTTTGAAGACTGCGCTCAAATCAAATGTCCTAAAACTAAATTTCCAAATGTAACTACTAGATTGTGATAAAATACACTATTGGGTGAAGTTTGGTTGACTTTTGCGCAGCGGTTTGGGAGTTAACATCAAAATTACATTTCTCGGCCATATTGCATAGATCTCACTGTGAAAAGGCTTAAATGACTTTTTTAAATTAAGTTTGAAGATTGCGCTCAAACCAAATGTCCTAAAACTAAATTTCCAAATGTAACTACTAGATTATGATAAAATACACTATTGGGTGAAGTTAGGTTTACTTCTGCGCAGCGGTTTGGGAGTTAACATCAAAATTACATTTCTCGGCCATATCGCATAGATCTCACTGTGAAAAGGCTTAAATGGCTTTTTTGACCTAAGTTTGAGGATTGCGCTCAAATCAAATGTCCTAGAACCAAATTTCCACATGTAACTACTAGATTGTGATACAATACACTATTGGGTGAAGTTTGGTTTACTTCTGCGCAGCGGTTTGGGAGTTAACATCAAAATTACATTTCTCGGCCATATCGCATAGATCTCACTGTGAAAAGGCTTAAATGGCTTTTTTGACCTAAGTTTGAGAATTGCGCTCAAATGAAATGTCCTAGAACCAAATTTCCACATGTAACTACTAGATTGTGATACAATACACTAATGGGTGAAGTTTGGTTGACTTCTGCGCAGCGGTTTGGGAGTTAACATCAAAATTACATTTCTCGGCCATATCGCATAGATCTCACTGTGAAAAGGCTTAAATGGCTTTTTTGACCTAAGTTTGAGGATTGCGCTCAAATCAAATGTCCTAGAACCAAATTTCCACATGTAACTACTAGATTGTGATACAATACACTATTGGGTGAAGTTTGGTTTACTTCTGCGCAGCGGTTTGGGAGTTAACATCAAAATTACATTTCTCGGCCATATCGCATAGATCTCACTGTGAAAAGGCTTAAATGGCTTTTTTGACCTAAGTTTGAGGATTGCGCTCAAATCAAATGTCCTAGAACCAAATTTCTACATGTAACTACTAGATTGTGATACAATACACTATTGGGTGAAGTTTGGTTGACTTCTGCGCAGCGGTTTGGGAGTTAACATCAAAATTACATTTCTCGGCCATATCGCATAGATCTCACTGTGAAAAGGCTTAAATGACTTTTTTTAATTAAGTTTGAAGATTGCGCTCAAACCAAATGTCCTAGAACTAAATTTCCAAATGTAACTACTAGATTATGATAAAATACACTATTGGGAGAAGTTTGGTTTACTTCTGCGCAGCGGTTTGGGAGTTAACATCAAAATTACATTTCTCGGCCATATCGCATAGATCTCACTGTGAAAAGGCTTAAATGGCTTTTTTGACCTAAGTTTGAGAATTGCGCTCAAATGAAATGTCCTAGAACCAAATTTCCACATGTAACTACTAGATTGTGATACAATACACTAATGGGTGAAGTTTGGTTGACTTCTGCGCAGCGGTTTGGGAGTTAACATCAAAATTACATTTCTCGGCCATATCGCATAGATCTCACTGTGAAAAGGCTTAAATGGCTTTTTTGACCTAAGTTTGAGGATTGCGCTCAAATCAAATGTCCTAGAACCAAATTTCCACATCTAACTACTAGATTGTGATACAATACACTATTGGGTGAAGTTTGGTTTACTTCTGCGCAGCGGTTTGGGAGTTAACATCAAAATTACATTTCTCGGCCATATCGCATAGATCTCACTGTGAAAAGGCTTAAATGGCTTTTTTGACCTAAGTTTGAGGATTGCGCTCAAATCAAATGTCCTAGAACCAAATTTCCACATGTAACTACTAGATTGTGATACAATACACTATTGGGTGAAGTTTGGTTTACGTCTGCGCAGCGGTTTGGGAGTTAACATCAAAATTACATTTCTCGGCCATATCGCATAGATCTCACTGTGAAAAGGCTTAAATGACTTTTTTAAATTAAGTTTGAAGACTGCGCTCAAATCAAATGTCCTAAAACTAAATTTCCAAATGTAACTACTAGATTGTGATAAAATACACTATTGGGTGAAGTTTGGTTTACTTCTGCGCAGCGGTTTGGGAGTTAACATCAAAATTACATTTCTCGGCCATATCGCATAGATCTCACTGTGAAAAGGCTTAAATGGCTTTTTTGACCTAAGTTTGAGGATTGCGCTCAAATCAAATGTCCTAGAACCAAATTTCCACATGTAACTACTAGATTGTGATACAATACACTATTGGGTGAAGTTT
Organism: Corythoichthys intestinalis; assembly: GCF_030265065.1. Lineage (NCBI taxonomy): Eukaryota > Metazoa > Chordata > Actinopteri > Syngnathiformes > Syngnathidae > Corythoichthys > Corythoichthys intestinalis. The sequence continues at coordinate 879,269 of NC_080405.1, read as the reverse complement.
GGTTTACGTCTGCGCAGCGGTTTGGGAGTTAACATCAAAATTACATTTCTCGGCCATATCGCATAGATCTCACTGTGAAAAGGCTTAAATGACTTTTTTAAATTAAGTTTGAAGACTGCGCTCAAATCAAATGTCCTAAAACTAAATTTCCAAATGTAACTACTAGATTGTGATAAAATACACTATTGGGTGAAGTTTGGTTGACTTTTGCGCAGCGGTTTGGGAGTTAACATCAAAATTACATTTCTCGGCCATATTGCATAGATCTCACTGTGAAAAGGCTTAAATGACTTTTTTAAATTAAGTTTGAAGATTGCGCTCAAACCAAATGTCCTAAAACTAAATTTCCAAATGTAACTACTAGATTGTGATAAAATACACTATCGGGTGAAGTTTGGTTGACTTCTGTGCAGCGGTTTGGGAGTTAACATCAAAATTACATTTCTCGGCCATATCGCATAGATCTCACTGTGAAAAGGCTTAAATGACTTTTTTTAATTAAGTTTGAAGATTGCGCTCAAACCAAATGTCCTAGAACTAAATTTCCAAATGTAACTACTAGATTATGATAAAATACACTATTGGGTGAAGTTAGGTTTACTTCTGCGCAGCGGTTTGGGAGTTAACATCAAAATTACATTTCTCGGCCATATCGCATAGATCTCACTGTGAAAAGGCTTAAATGGCTTTTTTGACCTAAGTTTGAGGATTGCGCTCAAATCAAATGTCCTAGAACCAAATTTCCACATGTAACTACTAGATTGTGATACAATACACTATTGGGTGAAGTTTGGTTTATTTCTGCGCAGCGGTTTGGGAGTTAACATCAAAATTACATTTCTCGGCCATATCGCATAGATCTCACTGTGAAAAGGCTTAAATGGCTTTTTTGACCTAAGTTTGAGAATTGCGCTCAAATCAAATGTCCTAGAACCAAATTTCCACATGTAACTACTAGATTTTGATACAATACACTATTGGGTGAAGTTTGGTTTACTTCTGCGCAGCGGTTTGGGAGTTAACATCAAAATTACATTTCTCGGCCATATCGCATAGATCTCACTGTGAAAAGGCTTAAATGGCTTTTTTGACCTAAGTTTGAGAATTGCGCTCAAATGAAATGTCCTAGAACCAAATTTCCACATGTAACTACTAGATTGTGATACAATACACTAATGGGTGAAGTTTGGTTGACTTCTGCGCAGCGGTTTGGGAGTTAACATCAAAATTACATTTCTCGGCCATATCGCATAGATCTCACTGTGAAAAGGCTTAAATGGCTTTTTTGACCTAAGTTTGAGGATTGCACTCAAATCAAATGTCCTAGAACCAAATTTCCACATGTAACTACTAGATTATGATACAATACACTATTGGGTGAAGATTGGTTTACTTCTGCGCAGCGGTTTGGGAGTTAACATCAAAATTACATTTCTCGGCCATATCGCAGAGATCTCACTGTGAAAAGGCTTAAATGGCTTTTTTGACCTAAGTTTGAGAATTGCGCTCAAATGAAATGTCCTAGAACCAAATTTCCACATGTAACTACTAGATTGTGATACAATACACTAATGGGTGAAGTTTGGTTGACTTCTGCGCAGCGGTTTGGGAGTTAACATCAAAATTACATTTCTCGGCCATATCGCATAGATCTCACTGTGAAAAGGCTTAAATGGCTTTTTTGACCTAAGTTTGAGGATTGCGCTCAAATCAAATGTCCTAGAACCAAATTTCCACATGTAACTACTAGATTGTGATACAATACACTATTGGGTGAAGTTTGGTTTACTTCTGCGCAGCGGTTTGGGAGTTAACATCAAAATTACATTTCTCGGCCATATCGCATAGATCTCACTGTGAAAAGGCTTAAATGGCTTTTTTGACCTAAGTTTGAGGATTGCGCTCAAATCAAATGTCCTAGAACCAAATTTCTACATGTAACTACTAGATTGTGATACAATACACTATTGGGTGAAGTTTGGTTGACTTCTGCGCAGCGGTTTGGGAGTTAACATCAAAATTACATTTCTCGGCCATATCGCATAGATCTCACTGTGAAAAGGCTTAAATGACTTTTTTTAATTAAGTTTGAAGATTGCGCTCAAACCAAATGTCCTAGAACTAAATTTCCAAATGTAACTACTAGATTATGATAAAATACACTATTGGGAGAAGTTTGGTTTACTTCTGCGCAGCGGTTTGGGAGTTAACATCAAAATTACATTTCTCGGCCATATCGCATAGATCTCACTGTGAAAAGGCTTAAATGGCTTTTTTGACCTAAGTTTGAGGATTGCGCTCAAATCAAATGTCCTAGAACCAAATTTCCACATGTAACTACTAGATTGTGATACAATACACTATTGGGTGAAGTTTGGTTTACTTCTGCGCAGCGGTTTGGGAGTTAACATCAAAATTACATTTCTCGGCCATATCGCATAGATCTCACTGTGAAAAGGCTTAAATGGCTTTTTTGACCTAAGTTTGAGAATTGCGCTCAAATCAAATGTCCTAGAACCAAATTTCCACATGTAATTACTAGATTGTGATACAATACACTAATGGGTGAAGTTTGGTTGACTTCTGCGCAGCGGTTTGGGAGTGAACATCAAAATTACATTTCTCGGCCATATCGCATAGATCTCACTGTGAAAAGGCTTAAATGGCTTTTTTGACCTAAGTTTGAGAATTGCGCTCAAATCAAATGTCCTAGAACCAAATTTCCACATGTAATTACTAGATTGTGATACAATACACTAATGGGTGAAGTTTGGTTGACTTCTGCGCAGCGGTTTGGGAGTGAACATCAAAATTACATTTCTCGGCCATATCGCATAGATCTCACTGTGAAAAGGCTTAAATGGCTTTTTTGACCTAAGTTTGAGGATTGCACTCAAATCAAATGTCCTAGAACCAAATTTCCAAATGTAACTACTAGATTGTGATAAAATACACTATTGTGTGAAGTTTGGTTGACTTCTGCGCAGCGGTTTGGGAGTTAACATCAAAATTACATTTCTCGGCCATATCGCATAGATCTCACTGTGAAAAGGCTTAAATGACTTTTTTTAATTAAGTTTGAAGATTGCGCTCAAACCAAATGTCCTAGAACTAAATTTCCAAATGTAACTACTAGATTGTGATAAAATACACTATTGAGTGAAGTTTGGTTGACTTCTGCGCAGCGGTTTGGGAGTTAACATCAAAATTACATTTCTCGGCCATATCGCATATATCTCACTGTGAAAAGGCTTAAATGACTTTTTTTAATTAAGTTTGAAGATTGCGCTCAAACCAAATGTCCTAGAACTAAATTTCCAAATGTAACTACTAGATTATGATAAAATACACTATTGGGTGAAGTTTGGTTTACTTCTGCGCAGCGGTTTGGGAGTTAACATCAAAATTACATTTCTCGGCCATATCGCATAGATCTCACTGTGAAAAGGCTTAAATGGCTTTTTTGACCTAAGTTTGAGGATTGCGCTCAAATCAAATGTCCTAGAACCAAATTTCCACATGTAACTACTAGATTGTGATACAATACACTATTGGGTGAAGTTTGGTTTACTTCTGCGCAGCGGTTTGGGAGGTGAACATCAAAATTACATTTCTCGGCCATATCGCATAGATCTCACTGTGAAAAGGCTTAAATGGCTTTTTTGACCTAAGTTTGAGAATTGCGCTCAAATCAAATGTCCTAGAACCAAATTTCCACATGTAACTACTAGATTGTGATACAATACACTATTGGGTGAAGTTTGGTTTACTTCTGCGCAGCGGTTTGGGAGTTAACATCAAAATTACATTTCTCGGCCATATCGCATAGATCTCACTGTGAAAAGGCTTAAATGGCTTTTTTGACCTAAGTTTGAGAATTGCGCTCAAATGAAATGTCCTAGAACCAAATTTCCAGATGTAACTACTAGATTGTGATACAATACACTAATGGGTGAAGTTTGGTTGACTTCTGCGCAGCGGTTTGGGAGTTAACATCAAAATTACATTTCTCGGCCATATCGCATAGATCTCACTGTGAAAAGGCTTAAATGGCTTTTTTGACCTAAGTTTGAGGATTGCGCTCAAATCAAATGTCCTAGAACCAAATTTCCACATGTAACTACTAGATTGTGATACAATACACTATTGGGTGAAGTTTGGTTTACTTCTGCGCAGCGGTTTGGGAGTTAACATCAAAATTACATTTCTCGGCCATATCGCATAGATCTCACTGTGAAAAGGCTTAAATGGCTTTTTTGACCTAAGTTTGAGGATTGCGCTCAAATCAAATGTCCTAGAACCAAATTTCCACATGTAACTACTAGATTGTGATACAATACACTATTGGGTGAAGTTTGGTTTACGTCTGCGCAGCGGTTTGGGAGTTAACATCAAAATTACATTTCTCGGCCATATCGCATAGATCTCACTGTGAAAAGGCTTAAATGACTTTTTTAAATTAAGTTTGAAGACTGCGCTCAAATCAAATGTCCTAAAACTAAATTTCCAAATGTAACTACTAGATTGTGATAAAATACACTATTGGGTGAAGTTTGGTTGACTTCTGCGCAGCGGTTTGGGAGTTAACATCAAAATTACATTTCTCGGCCATATCGCATAGATCTCACTGTGAAAAGGCTTAAATGACTTTTTTTAATTAAGTTCGAAGATTGCGCTCAAACCAAATGTCCTAGAACTAAATTTCCAAATGTAACTACTAGATTATGATAAAATACACTATTGGGTGAAGTTTGGTTTACTTCTGCGCAGCGGTTTGGGAGTTAACATCAAAATTACATTTCTCGGCCATATCGCATAGATCTCACTGTGAAAAGGCTTAAATGGCTTTTTTGACCTAAGTTTGAGGATTGCGCTCAAATCAAATGTCCTAGAACTAAATTTCCAAATGTAACTACTAGATTGTGATAAAATATACTATTGTGTGAAGTTTGGTTGACTTCTGCGCAGCGGTTTGGGAGTTAACATCAAAATTACATTTCTCGGCCATATCGCATAGATCTCACTGTGAAAAGGCTTAAATGACTTTTTTTAATTAAGTTTGAAGATTGCGCTCAAACCAAATGTCCTAGAACTAAATTTCCAAATGTAACTAATAGATTATGATAAAATACACTATTGGGTGAAGTTTGGTTTACTTCTGCGCAGCGGTTTGGGAGTTAACATCAAAATTACATTTCTCGGCCATATCGCATAGATCTCACTGTGAAAAGGCTTAAATGGCTTTTTTGACCTAAGTTTGAGGATTGCGCTCAAATCAAATGTCCTAGAACTAAATTTCCAAATGTAACTACTAGATTGTGATACAATACACTATTGGGTGAAGTTTGGTTGACTTCTGCGCAGCGGTTTGGGAGTTAACATCAAAATTACATTTCTCGGCCATATCGCATAGATCTCACTGTGAAAAGGCTTAAATGACTTTTTTTAATTAAGTTTGAAGATTGCGCTCAAACCAAATGTCCTAGAACTAAATTTCCAAATGTAACTACTAGATTATGATAAAATACACTATTGGGAGAAGTTTGGTTTACTTCTGCGCAGCGGTTTGGGAGTTAACATCAAAATTACATTTCTCGGCCATATCGCATAGATCTCACTGTGAAAAGGCTTAAATGGCTTTTTTGACCTAAGTTTGAGGATTGCGCTCAAATCAAATGTCCTAGAACCAAATTTCCACATGTAACTACTAGATTGTGATACAATACACTATTGGGTGAAGTTTGGTTTATTTCTGCGCAGCGGTTTGGGAGTTAACATCAAAATTACATTTCTCGGCCATATCGCATAGATCTCACTGTGAAAAGGCTTAAATGGCTTTTTTGACCTAAGTTTGAGAATTGCTTTCAAATCAAATGTCCTAGAACCAAATTTCCACATGTAACTACTAGATTGTGATACAATACACTATTGGGTGAAGTTTGGTTTACTTCTGCGCAGCGGTTTGGGAGTTAACATCAAAATTACATTTCTCGGCCATATCGCATAGATCTCACTGTGAAAAGGCTTAAATGGCTTTTTTGACCTAAGTTTGAGAATTGCGCTCAAATGAAATGTCCTAGAACCAAATTTCCACATGTAACTACTAGATTGTGATACAATACACTAATGGGTGAAGTTTGGTTGACTTCTGCGCAGCGGTTTGGGAGTTAACATCAAAATTACATTTCTCGGCCATATCGCATAGATCTCACTGTGAAAAGGCTTAAATGGCTTTTTTGACCTAAGTTTGAGGATTGCACTCAAATCAAATGTCCTAGAACCAAATTTCCACATGTAACTACTAGATTGTGATACAATACACTATTGGGTGAAGTTTGGTTTACTTCTGCGCAGCGGTTTGGGAGTTAACATCAAAATTACATTTCTCGGCCATATCGCATAGATCTCACTGTGAAAAGGCTTAAATGGCTTTTTTGACCTAAGTTTGAGAATTGCGCTCAAATGAAATGTCCTAGAACCAAATTTCCACATGTAACTACTAGATTGTGATACAATACACTAATGGGTGAAGTTTGGTTGACTTCTGCATAGCGGTTTGGGAGTTAACATCAAAATTACATTTCTCGGCCATATCGCATAGATCTCACTGTGAAAAGGCTTAAATGGCTTTTTTGACCTAAGTTTGAGGATTGCGCTCAAATCAAATGTCCTAGAACCAAATTTCCACATGTAACTACTAGATTGTGATACAATACACTATTGGGTGAAGTTTGGTTTACTTCTGCGCAGCGGTTTGGGAGTTAACATCAAAATTACATTTCTCGGCCATATCGCATAGATCTCACTGTGAAAAGGCTTAAATGGCTTTTTTGACCTAAGTTTGAGGATTGCGCTCAAATCAAATGTCCTAGAACCAAATTTCTACATGTAACTACTAGATTGTGATACAATACACTATTGGGTGAAGTTTGGTTGACTTCTGCGCAGCGGTTTGGGAGTTAACATCAAAATTACATTTCTCGGCCATATCGCATAGATCTCACTGTGAAAAGGCTTAAATGACTTTTTTTAATTAAGTTTGAAGATTGCGCTCAAACCAAATGTCCTAGAACTAAATTTCCAAATGTAACTACTAGATTATGATAAAATACACTATTGGGAGAAGTTTGGTTTACTTCTGCGCAGCGGTTTGGGAGTTAACATCAAAATTACATTTCTCGGCCATATCGCATAGATCTCACTGTGAAAAGGCTTAAATGGCTTTTTTGACCTAAGTTTGAGGATTGCGCTCAAATCAAATGTCCTAGAACCAAATTTCCACATGTAACTACTAGATCGTGATACAATACACTATTGGGTGAAGTTTGGTTTACTTCTGCGCAGCGGTTTGGGAGTTAACATCAAAATTACATTTCTCGGCCATATCGCATAGATCTCACTGTGAAAAGGCTTAAATGGCTTTTTTGACCTAAGTTTGAGAATTGCGCTCAAATCAAATGTCCTAGAACCAAATTTCCACATGTAATTACTAGATTGTGATACAATACACTAATGGGTGAAGTTTGGTTGACTTCTGCGCAGCGGTTTGGGAGTGAACATCAAAATTACATTTCTCGGCCATATCGCATAGATCTCACTGTGAAAAGGCTTAAATGGCTTTTTTGACCTAAGTTTGAGAATTGCGCTCAAATCAAATGTCCTAGAACCAAATTTCCACATGTAATTACTAGATTGTGATACAATACACTAATGGGTGAAGTTTGGTTGACTTCTGCGCAGCGGTTTGGGAGTGAACATCAAAATTACATTTCTCGGCCATATCGCATAGATCTCACTGTGAAAAGGCTTAAATGGCTTTTTTGACCTAAGTTTGAGGATTGCACTCAAATCAAATGTCCTAGAACCAAATTTCCAAATGTAACTACTAGATTGTGATAAAATACACTATTGTGTGAAGTTTGGTTGACTTCTGCGCAGCGGTTTGGGAGTTAACATCAAAATTACATTTCTCGGCCATATCGCATAGATCTCACTGTGAAAAGGCTTAAATGACTTTTTTTAATTAAGTTTGAAGATTGCGCTCAAACCAAATGTCCTAGAACTAAATTTCCAAATGTAACTAATAGATTATGATAAAATACACTATTGGGTGAAGTTTGGTTTACTTCTGCGCAGCGGTTTGGGAGTTAACATCAAAATTACATTTCTCGGCCATATCGCATAGATCTCACTGTGAAATGGCTTAAATGGCTTTTTTGACCTAAGTTTGAGGATTGCGCTCAAATCAAATGTCCTAGAACTAAATTTCCAAATGTAACTACTAGATTGTGATAAAATACACTATTGAGTGAAGTTTGGTTGACTTCTGCGCAGCGGTTTGGGAGTTAACATCAAAATTACATTTCTCGGCCATATCTCATAGATCTCACTGTGAAAAGGCTTAAATGACTTTTTTTAATTAAGTTTGAAGATTGCGCTCAAACCAAATGTCCTAGAACTAAATTTCCAAATGTAACTACTAGATTATGATAAAATACACTATTGGGTGAAGTTTGGTTTACTTCTGCGCAGCGGTTTGGGAGTTAACATCAAAATTACATTTCTCGGCCATATCGCATAGATCTCACTGTGAAAAGGCTTAAATGGCTTTTTTGACCTAAGTTTGAGGATTGCGCTCAAATCAAATGTCCTAGAACCAAATTTCCACATGTAACTACTAGATTGTGATACAATACACTATTGGGTGAAGTTTGGTTTACTTCTGCGCAGCGGTTTGGGAGTGAACATCAAAATTACATTTCTCGGCCATATCGCATAGATCTCACTGTGAAAAGGCTTAAATGGCTTTTTTGACCTAAGTTTGAGAATTGCGCTCAAATCAAATGTCCTAGAACCAAATTTCCACATGTAACTACTAGATTGTGATACAATACACTATTGGGTGAAGTTTGGTTTACTTCTGCGCAGCGGTTTGGGAGTTAACATCAAAATTACATTTCTCGGCCATATCGCATAGATCTCACTGTGAAAAGGCTTAAATGGCTTTTTTGACCTAAGTTTGAGAATTGCGCTCAAATGAAATGTCCTAGAACCAAATTTCCACATGTAACTACTAGATTGTGATACAATACACTAATGGGTGAAGTTTGGTTGACTTCTGCGCAGCGGTTTGGGAGTTAACATCAAAATTACATTTCTCGGCCATATCGCATAGATCTCACTGTGAAAAGGCTTAAATGGCTTTTTTGACCTAAGTTTGAGGATTGCGCTCAAATCAAATGTCCTAGAACCAAATTTCCACATGTAACTACTAGATTGTGATACAATACACTATTGGGTGAAGTTTGGTTTACTTCTGCGCAGCGGTTTGGGAGTTAACATCAAAATTACATTTCTCGGCCATATCGCATAGATCTCACTGTGAAAAGGCTTAAATGGCTTTTTTGACCTAAGTTTGAGGATTGCGCTCAAATCAAATGTCCTAGAGCCAAATTTCCACATGTAACTACTAGATTGTGATACAATACACTATTGGGTGAAGTTTGGTTTACGTCTGCGCAGCGGTTTGGGAGTTAACATCAAAATTACATTTCTCGGCCATATCGCATAGATCTCACTGTGAAAAGGCTTAAATGACTTTTTTAAATTAAGTTTGAAGACTGCGCTCAAATCAAATGTCCTAAAACTAAATTTCCAAATGTAACTACTAGATTGTGATAAAATACACTATTGGGTGAAGTTTGGTTGACTTCTGCGCAGCGGTTTGGGAGTTAACATCAAAATTACATTTCTCGGCCATATCGCATAGATCTCACTGTGAAAAGGCTTAAATGACTTTTTTTAATTAAGTTCGAAGATTGCGCTCAAACCAAATGTCCTAGAACTAAATTTCCAAATGTAACTACTAGATTATGATAAAATACACTATTGGGTGAAGTTTGGTTGACTTCTGCGCAGCGGTTTGGGAGTGAACATCAAAATTACATTTCTCGGCCATATCGCATAGATCTCACTGTGAAAAGGCTTAAATGGCTTTTTTGACCTAAGTTTGAGGATTGCACTCAAATCAAATGTCCTAGAACCAAATTTCCAAATGTAACTACTAGATTGTGATAAAATACACTATTGTGTGAAGTTTGGTTTACTTCTGCGCAGCGGTTTGGGAGTTAACATCAAAATTACATTTCTCGGCCATATCGCATAGATCTCACTGTGAAAAGGCTTAAATGACTTTTTTTAATTAAGTTTGAAGATTGCGCTCAAACCAAATGTCCTAGAACTAAATTTCCAAATGTAACTAATAGATTATGATAAAATACACTATTGGGTGAAGTTTGGTTTACTTCTGCGCAGCGGTTTGGGAGTTAACATCAAAGTTACATTTCTCGGCCATATCGCATAGATCTCACTGTGAAATGGCTTAAATGGCTTTTTTGACCTAAGTTTGAGGATTGCGCTCAAATCAAATGTCCTAGAACTAAATTTCCAAATGTAACTACTAGATTGTGATAAAATACACTATTGAGTGAAGTTTGGTTGACTTCTGCGCAGCGGTTTGGGAGTTAACATCAAAATTACATTTCTCGGCCATATCTCATAGATCTCACTGTGAAAAGGCTTAAATGACTTTTTTTAATTAAGTTTGAAGATTGCGCTCAAACCAAATGTCCTAGAACTAAATTTCCAAATGTAACTACTAGATTATGATAAAATACACTATTGGGTGAAGTTTGGTTTACTTCTGCGCAGCGGTTTGGGAGTTAACATCAAAATTACATTTCTCGGCCATATCGCATAGATCTCACTGTGAAAAGGCTTAAATGGCTTTTTTGACCTAAGTTTGAGGATTGCGCTCAAATCAAATGTCCTAGAACCAAATTTCCACATGTAACTACTAGATTGTGATACAATACACTATTGGGTGAAGTTTGGTTTACTTCTGCGCAGCGGTTTGGGAGTGAACATCAAAATTACATTTCTCGGCCATATCGCATAGATCTCACTGTGAAAAGGCTTAAATGGCTTTTTTGACCTAAGTTTGAGAATTGCGCTCAAATCAAATGTCCTAGAACCAAATTTCCACATGTAACTACTAGATTGTTATACAATACACTATTGGGTGAAGTTTGGTTTACTTCTGCGCAGCGGTTTGGGAGTTAACATCAAAATTACATTTCTCGGCCATATCGCATAGATCTCACTGTGAAAAGGCTTAAATGGCTTTTTTGACCTAAGTTTGAGAATTGCGCTCAAATGAAATGTCCTAGAACCAAATTTCCACATGTAACTACTAGATTGTGATACAATACACTAATGGGTGAAGTTTGGTTGACTTCTGCGCAGCGGTTTGGGAGTTAACATCAAAATTACATTTCTCGGCCATATCGCATAGATCTCACTGTGAAAAGGCTTAAATGACTTTTTTTAATTAAGTTCGAAGATTGCGCTCAAACCAAATGTCCTAGAACTAAATTTCCAAATGTAACTACTAGATTATGATAAAATACACTATTGGGTGAAGTTTGGTTGACTTCTGCGCAGCGGTTTGGGAGTGAACATCAAAATTACATTTCTCGGCCATATCGCATAGATCTCACTGTGAAAAGGCTTAAATGGCTTTTTTGACCTAAGTTTGAGGATTGCACTCAAATCAAATGTCCTAGAACCAAATTTCCAAATGTAACTACTAGATTGTGATAAAATACACTATTGTGTGAAGTTTGGTTTACTTCTGCGCAGCGGTTTGGGAGTTAACATCAAAATTACATTTCTCGGCCATATCGCATAGATCTCACTGTGAAAAGGCTTAAATGACTTTTTTTAATTAAGTTTGAAGATTGCGCTCAAACCAAATGTCCTAGAACTAAATTTCCAAATGTAACTAATAGATTATGATAAAATACACTATTGGGTGAAGTTTGGTTTACTTCTGCGCAGCGGTTTGGGAGTTAACATCAAAGTTACATTTCTCGGCCATATCGCATAGATCTCACTGTGAAATGGCTTAAATGGCTTTTTTGACCTAAGTTTGAGGATTGCGCTCAAATCAAATGTCCTAGAACTAAATTTCCAAATGTAACTACTAGATTGTGATAAAATACACTATTGAGTGAAGTTTGGTTGACTTCTGCGCAGCGGTTTGGGAGTTAACATCAAAATTACATTTCTCGGCCATATCTCATAGATCTCACTGTGAAAAGGCTTAAATGACTTTTTTTAATTAAGTTTGAAGATTGCGCTCAAACCAAATGTCCTAGAACTAAATTTCCAAATGTAACTACTAGATTATGATAAAATACACTATTGGGTGAAGTTTGGTTTACTTCTGCGCAGCGGTTTGGGAGTTAACATCAAAATTACATTTCTCGGCCATATCGCATAGATCTCACTGTGAAAAGGCTTAAATGGCTTTTTTGACCTAAGTTTGAGGATTGCGCTCAAATCAAATGTCCTAGAACCAAATTTCCACATGTAACTACTAGATTGTGATACAATACACTATTGGGTGAAGTTTGGTTTACTTCTGCGCAGCGGTTTGGGAGTGAACATCAAAATTACATTTCTCGGCCATATCGCATAGATCTCACTGTGAAAAGGCTTAAATGGCTTTTTTGACCTAAGTTTGAGAATTGCGCTCAAATCAAATGTCCTAGAACCAAATTTCCACATGTAACTACTAGATTGTTATACAATACACTATTGGGTGAAGTTTGGTTTACTTCTGCGCAGCGGTTTGGGAGTTAACATCAAAATTACATTTCTCGGCCATATCGCATAGATCTCACTGTGAAAAGGCTTAAATGGCTTTTTTGACCTAAGTTTGAGAATTGCGCTCAAATGAAATGTCCCAGAACCAAATTTCCACATGTAACTACTAGATTGTGATACAATACACTAATGGGTGAAGTTTGGTTGACTTCTGCGCAGCGGTTTGGGAGTTAACATCAAAATTACATTTCTCGGCCATATCGCATAGATCTCACTGTGAAAAGGCTTAAATGGCTTTTTTGACCTAAGTTTGAGGATTGCGCTCAAATCAAATGTCCTAGAACCAAATTTCCACATGTAACTACTAGATTGTGATACAATACACTATTGGGTGAAGTTTGGTTTACTTCTGCGCAGCGGTTTGGGAGTTAACATCAAAATTACATTTCTCGGCCATATCGCATAGATCTCACTGTGAAAAGGCTTAAATGGCTTTTTTGACCTAAGTTTGAGGATTGCGCTCAAATCAAATGTCCTAGAACCAAATTTCCACATGTAACTACTAGATTGTGATACAATACACTATTGGGTGAAGTTTGGTTTACGTCTGCGCAGCGGTTTGGGAGTTAACATCAAAATTACATTTCTCGGCCATATCGCATAGATCTCACTGTGAAAAGGCTTAAATGACTTTTTTTAATTAAGTTTGAAGATTGCGCTCAAACCAAATGTCCTAGAACTAAATTTCCAAATGTAACTAATAGATTATGATAAAATACACTATTGGGTGAAGTTTGGTTTACTTCTGCGCAGCGGTTTGGGAGTTAACATCAAAGTTACATTTCTCGGCCATATCGCATAGATCTCACTGTGAAATGGCTTAAATGGCTTTTTTGACCTAAGTTTGAGGATTGCGCTCAAACCAAATGTCCTAGAACTAAATTTCGAAATGTAACTACTAGATTATGATAAAATACACTATTGGGAGAAGTTTGGTTTACTTCTGCGCAGCGGTTTGGGAGTTAACATCAAAATTACATTTCTCGGCCATATCGCATAGATCTCACTGTGAAAAGGCTTAAATGACTTTTTTTAATTAAGTTTGAAGATTGCGCTCAAACCAAATGTCCTAGAACTAAATTTCCAAATGTAACTAATAGATTATGATAAAATACACTATTGGGTGAAGTTTGGTTTACTTCTGCGCAGCGGTTTGGGAGTTAACATCAAAATTACATTTCTCGGCCATATCGCATAGATCTCACTGTGAAAAGGCTTAAATGGCTTTTTTGACCTAAGTTTGAGGATTGCGCTCAAATCAAATGTCCTAGAACCAAATTTCCACATGTAACTACTAGATTGTGATACAATACACTATTGGGTGAAGTTTGGTTTACTTCTGCGCAGCGGTTTGGGAGTGAACATCAAAATTACATTTCTCGGCCATATCGCATAGATCTCACTGTGAAAAGGCTTAAATGACTTTTTTAAATTAAGTTTGAAGATTGCGCTCAAACCAAATGTCCTAGAACTAAATTTCCAAATGTAACTACTAGATTGTGATACAATACACTATTGGGTGAAGTTTGGTTTACTTCTGCGCAGCGGTTTGGGAGTTAACATCAAAATTACATTTCTCGGCCATATCGCATAGATCTCACTGTGAAAAGGCTTAAATGACTTTTTTAAATTAAGTTTGAAGACTGCGCTCAAATCAAATGTCCTAAAACTAAATTTCCAAATGTAACTACTAGATTGTGATAAAATACACTATTGGGTGAAGTTTGGTTGACTTCTGCGCAGCGGTTTGGGAGTTAACATCAAAATTACATTTCTCGGCCATATCGCATAGATCTCACTGTGAAAAGGCTTAAATGACTTTTTTTAATTAAGTTCGAAGATTGCGCTCAAACCAAATGTCCTAGAACTAAATTTCCAAATGTAACTACTAGATTATGATAAAATACACCATTGGGTGAAGTTTGGTTTACTTCTGCGCAGCGGTTTGGGAGTTAACATCAAAATTAGATTTCTCGGCCATATCGCATAGATCTCACTGTGAAAAGGCTTAAATGGCTTTTTTGACCTAAGTTTGAGGATTGCGCTCAAATCAAATGTCCTAGAACTAAATTTCCAAATGTAACTACTAGATTGTGATAAAATATACTATTGTGTGAAGTTTGGTTGACTTCTGCGCAGCGGTTTGGGAGTTAACATCAAAATTACATTTCTCGGCCATATCGCATAGATCTCACTGTGAAAAGGCTTAAATGACTTTTTTTAATTAAGTTTGAAGATTGCGCTCAAACCAAATGTCCTAGAACTAAATTTCCAAATGTAACTAATAGATTATGATAAAATACACTATTGGGTGAAGTTTGGTTTACTTCTGCGCAGCGGTTTGGGAGTTAACATCAAAATTACATTTCTCGGCCATATCGCATAGATCTCACTGTGAAAAGGCTTAAATGGCTTTTTTGACCTAAGTTTGAGGATTGCGCTCAAATCAAATGTCCTAGAACTAAATTTCCAAATGTAACTACTAGATTGTGATACAATACACTATTGGGTGAAGTTTGGTTGACTTCTGCGCAGCGGTTTGGGAGTTAACATCAAAATTACATTTCTCGGCCATATCGCATAGATCTCACTGTGAAAAGGCTTAAATGACTTTTTTTAATTAAGTTTGAAGATTGCGCTCAAACCAAATGTCCTAGAACTAAATTTCGAAATGTAACTACTAGATTATGATAAAATACACTATTGGGAGAAGTTTGGTTTACTTCTGCGCAGCGGTTTGGGAGTTAACATCAAAATTACATTTCTCGGCCATATCGCATAGATCTCACTGTGAAAAGGCTTAAATGGCTTTTTTGACCTAAGTTTGAGGATTGCGCTCAAATCAAATGTCCTAGAACCAAATTTCCACATGTAACTACTAGATTGTGATACAATACACTATTGGGTGAAGTTTGGTTTACTTCTGCGCAGCGGTTTGGGAGTTAACATCAAAATTACATTTCTCGGCCATATCGCATAGATCTCACTGTGAAAAGGCTTAAATGGCTTTTTTGACCTAAGTTTGAGAATTGCGCTCAAATCAAATGTCCTAGAACCAAATTTCCACATGTAATTACTAGATTGTGATACAATACACTAATGGGTGAAGTTTGGTTGACTTCTGCGCAGCGGTTTGGGAGTGAACATCAAAATTACATTTCTCGGCCATATCGCATAGATTTCACTGTGAAAAGGCTTAAATGGCTTTTTTGACCTAAGTTTGAGGATTGCACTCAAATCAAATGTCCTAGAACCAAATTTCCAAATGTAACTACTAGATTGTGATAAAATACACTATTGTGTGAAGTTTGGTTGACTTCTGCGCAGCGGTTTGGGAGTTAACATCAAAATTACATTTCTCGGCCATATCGCATAGATCTCACTGTGAAAAGGCTTAAATGACTTTTTTTAATTAAGTTTGAAGATTGCGCTCAAACCAAATGTCCTAGAACTAAATTTCCAAATGTAACTAATAGATTATGATAAAATACACTATTGGGTGAAGTTTGGTTTACTTCTGCGCAGCGGTTTGGGAGTTAACATCAAAATTACATTTCTCGGCCATATCGCATAGATCTCACTGTGAAATGGCTTAAATGGCTTTTTTGACCTAAGTTTGAGGATTGCGCTCAAATCAAATGTCCTAGAACTAAATTTCCAAATGTAACTACTAGATTGTGATAAAATACACTATTGAGTGAAGTTTGGTTGACTTCTGCGCAGCTGTTTGGGAGTTAACATCAAAATTACATTTCTCGGCCATATCGCATAGATCTCACTGTGAAAAGGCTTAAATGACTTTTTTTAATTAAGTTTGAAGATTGCGCTCAAACCAAATGTCCTAGAACTAAATTTCTAAATGTAACTACTAGATTATGATAAAATACACTATTGGGTGAAGTTTGGTTTACTTCTGCGCAGCGGTTTGGGAGTTAACATCAAAATTACATTTCTCGGCCATATCGCATAGATCTCACTGTGAAAAGGCTTAAATGGCTTTTTTGACCTAAGTTTGAGGATTGCGCTCAAATCAAATGTCCTAGAACCAAATTTCCACATGTAACTACTAGATTGTGATACAATACACTATTGGGTGAAGTTTGGTTTACTTCTGCGCAGCGGTTTGGGAGTGAACATCAAAATTACATTTCTCGGCCATATCGCATAGATCTCACTGTGAAAAGGCTTAAATGACTTTTTTTAATTAAGTTTGAAGATTGCGCTCAAACCAAATGTCCTAGAACTAAATTTCCAAATGTAACTACTAGATTATGATAAAATACACTATTGGGAGAAGTTTGGTTTACTTCTGCGCAGCGGTTTGGGAGTTAACATCAAAATTACATTTCTCGGCCATATCGCATAGATCTCACTGTGAAAAGGCTTAAATGGCTTTTTTGACCTAAGTTTGAGAATTGCGCTCAAATGAAATGTCCTAGAACCAAATTTCCACATGTAACTACTAGATTGTGATACAATACACTAATGGGTGAAGTTTGGTTGACTTCTGCGCAGCGGTTTGGGAGTGAACATCAAAATTACATTTCTCGGCCATATCGCATAGATCTCACTGTGAAAAGGCTTAAATGGCTTTTTTGACCTAAGTTTGAGGATTGCGCTCAAATCAAATATCCTAGAACTAAATTTCCAAATGTAACTACTAGATTGTGATAAAATACACTATTGGGTGAAGTTTGGTTGACTTCTGCGCAGCGGTTTGGGAGTTAACATCAAAATTACATTTCTCGTCCATATCGCATAGATCTCACTGTGAAAAGGCTTAAATGACTTTTTTTAATTAAGTTTGAAGATTGCGCTCAAAGCAAATGTCCTAGAACCAAATTTCCAAATGTAACTACTAGATTATGATAAAATACACTATTGGGTGAAGTTTGGTTTACTTCTGCGCAGCAGTTTGGGAGTTAACATCAAAATTACATTTCTCGGCCATATCGCATAGATCTCACTGTGAAAAGGCTTAAATGGCTTTTTTGACCTAAGTTTGAGGATTGCGCTCAAATCAAATGTCCTAGAACCAAATTTCCACATGTAACTACTAGATTGTGATACAATACACTATTGGGTGAAGTTTGGTTTACGTCTGCGCAGCGGTTTGGGAGTTAACATCAAAATTACATTTCTCGGCCATATCGCATAGATCTCACTGTGAAAAGGCTTAAATGACTTTTTTTAATTAAGTTTGAAGATTGCGCTCAAACCAAATGTCCTAGAACTAAATTTCTAAATGTAACTACTAGATTATGATAAAATACACTATTGGGTGAAGTTTGGTTTACTTCTGCGCAGCGGTTTGGGAGTTAACATCAAAATTACATTTCTCGGCCATATCGCATAGATCTCACTGTGAAAAGGCTTAAATGGCTTTTTTGACCTAAGTTTGAGGATTGCGCTCAAATCAAATGTCCTAGAACCAAATTTCCACATGTAACTACTAGATTGTGATACAATACACTATTGGGTGAAGTTTGGTTTACTTCTGCGCAGCGGTTTGGGAGTGAACATCAAAATTACATTTCTCGGCCATATCGCATAGATCTCACTGTGAAAAGGCTTAAATGACTTTTTTTAATTAAGTTTGAAGATTGCGCTCAAACCAAATGTCCTAGAACTAAATTTCCAAATGTAACTACTAGATTGTGATACAATACACTATTGGGTGAAGTGTGGTTTACTTCTGCGCAGCGGTTTGGGAGTTAACATCAAAATTACATTTCTCGGCCATATCGCATAGATCTCACTGTGAAAAGGCTTAAATGGCTTTTTTGACCTAAGTTTGAGGATTGCGCTCAAATCAAATGTCCTAGAACTAAATTTCCAAATGTAACTACTAGATTGTGATAAAATATACTATTGTGTGAAGTTTGGTTGACTTCTGCGCAGCGGTTTGGGAGTTAACATCAAAATTACATTTCTCGGCCATATCGCATAGATCTCACTGTGAAAAGGCTTAAATGACTTTTTTTAATTAAGTTTGAAGATTGCGCTCAAACCAAATGTCCTAGAACTAAATTTCCAAATGTAACTAATAGATTATGATAAAATACACTATTGGGTGAAGTTTGGTTTACTTCTGCGCAGCGGTTTGGGAGTTAACATCAAAATTACATTTCTCGGCCATATCGCATAGATCTCACTGTGAAAAGGCTTAAATGGCTTTTTTGACCTAAGTTTGAGGATTGCGCTCAAATCAAATGTCCTAGAACTAAATTTCCAAATGTAACTACTAGATTGTGATACAATACACTATTGGGTGAAGTTTGGTTGACTTCTGCGCAGCGGTTTGGGAGTTAACATCAAAATTACATTTCTCGGCCATATCGCATAGATCTCACTGTGAAAAGGCTTAAATGACTTTTTTTAATTAAGTTTGAAGATTGCGCTCAAACCAAATGTCCTAGAACTAAATTTCCAAATGTAACTACTAGATTATGATAAAATACACTATTGGGAGAAGTTTGGTTTACTTCTGCGCAGCGGTTTGGGAGTTAACATCAAAATTACATTTCTCGGCCATATCGCATAGATCTCACTGTGAAAAGGCTTAAATGGCTTTTTTGACCTAAGTTTGAGGATTGCGCTCAAATCAAATGTCCTAGAACCAAATTTCCACATGTAACTACTAGATTGTGATACAATACACTATTGGGTGAAGTTTGGTTTACTTCTGCGCAGCGGTTTGGGAGTTAACATCAAAATTACATTTCTCGGCCATATCGCATAGATCTCACTGTGAAAAGGCTTAAATGGCTTTTTTGACCTAAGTTTGAGAATTGCGCTCAAATCAAATGTCCTAGAACCAAATTTCCACATGTAATTACTAGATTGTGATACAATACACTAATGGGTGAAGTTTGGTTGACTTCTGCGCAGCGGTTTGGGAGTGAACATCAAAATTACATTTCTCGGCCATATCGCATAGATCTCACTGTGAAAAGGCTTAAATGGCTTTTTTGACCTAAGTTTGAGGATTGCGCTCAAATCAAATGTCCTAGAACCAAATTTCCAAATGTAACTACTAGATTGTGATAAAATACACTATTGTGTGAAGTTTGGTTGACTTCTGCGCAGCGGTTTGGGAGTTAACATCAAAATTACATTTCTCGGCCATATCGCATAGATCTCACTGTGAAAAGGCTTAAATGACTTTTTTTAATTAAGTTTGAAGATTGCGCTCAAACCAAATGTCCTAGAACTAAATTTCCAAATGTAACTAATAGATTATGATAAAATACACTATTGGGTGAAGTTTGGTTTACTTCTGCGCAGCGGTTTGGGAGTTAACATCAAAATTACATTTCTCGGCCATATCGCATAGATCTCACTGTGAAATGGCTTAAATGGCTTTTTTGACCTAAGTTTGAGGATTGCGCTCAAATCAAATGTCCTAGAACTAAATTTCCAAATGTAACTACTAGATTGTGATAAAATACACTATTGAGTGAAGTTTGGTTGACTTCTGCGCAGCTGTTTGGGAGTTAACATCAAAATTACATTTCTCGGCCATATCGCATAGATCTCACTGTGAAAAGGCTTAAATGACTTTTTTTAATTAAGTTTGAAGATTGCGCTCAAACCAAATGTCCTAGAACTAAATTTCTAAATGTAACTACTAGATTGTGATAAAATACACTATTGGGTGAAGTTTGGTTTACTTCTGCGCAGCGGTTTGGGAGTTAACATCAAAATTACATTTCTCGGCCATATCGCATAGATCTCACTGTGAAATGGCTTAAATGGCTTTTTTGACCTAAGTTTGAGGATTGCGCTCAAATCAAATGTCCTAGAACCAAATTTCCACATGTAACTACTAGATTGTGATACAATACACTATTGGGTGAAGTTTGGTTTACTTCTGCGCAGCGGTTTGGGAGTGAACATCAAAATTACATTTCTCGGCCATATCGCATAGATCTCACTGTGAAAAGGCTTAAATGACTTTTTTTAATTAAGTTTGAAGATTGCGCTCAAACCAAATGTCCTAGAACTAAATTTCCAAATGTAACTACTAGATTGTGATACAATACACTATTGGGTGAAGTTTGGTTTACTTCTGCGCAGCGGTTTGGGAGTTAACATCAAAATTACATTTCTCGGCCATATCGCATAGATCTCACTGTGAAATGGCTTAAATGGCTTTTTTGACCTAAGTTTGAGGATTGCGCTCAAATCAAATGTCCTAGAACTAAATTTCCAAATGTAACTACTAGATTGTGATAAAATACACTATTGAGTGAAGTTTGGTTGACTTCTGCGCAGCTGTTTGGGAGTTAACATCAAAATTACATTTCTCGGCCATATCGCATAGATCTCACTGTGAAAAGGCTTAAATGGCTTTTTTGACCTAAGTTTGAGGATTGCGCTCAAATCAAATGTCCTAGAACCAAATTTCCACATGTAACTACTAGATTGTGATACAATACACTATTGGGTGAAGTTTGGTTTACTTCTGCGCAGCGGTTTGGGAGTGAACATCAAAATTACATTTCTCGGCCATATCGCATAGATCTCACTGTGAAAAGGCTTAAATGACTTTTTTTAATTAAGTTTGAAGATTGCGCTCAAACCAAATGTCCTAGAACTAAATTTCCAAATGTAACTACTAGATTGTGATACAATACACTATTGGGTGAAGTTTGGTTTACTTCTGCGCAGCGGTTTTGGAGTTAACATCAAAATTACATTTCTCGGCCATATCGCATAGATCTCACTGTGAAAAGGCTTAAATGACTTTTTTTAATTAAGTTTGAAGATTGCGCTCAAACCAAATGTCCTAGAACTAAATTTCTAAATGTAACTACTAGATTATGATAAAATACACTATTGGGTGAAGTTTGGTTTACTTCTGCGCAGCGGTTTGGGAGTTAACATCAAAATTACATTTCTCGGCCATATCGCATAGATCTCACTGTGAAAAGGCTTAAATGGCTTTTTTGACCTAAGTTTGAGGATTGCGCTCAAATCAAATGTCCTAGAACCAAATTTCCACATGTAACTACTAGATTGTGATACAATACACTATTGGGTGAAGTTTGGTTTACTTCTGCGCAGCGGTTTGGGAGTGAACATCAAAATTACATTTCTCGGCCATATCGCATAGATCTCACTGTGAAAAGGCTTAAATGACTTTTTTTAATTAAGTTTGAAGATTGCGCTCAAACCAAATGTCCTAGAACTAAATTTCCAAATGTAACTACTAGATTGTGATACAATACACTATTGGGTGAAGTTTGGTTTACTTCTGCGCAGCGGTTTGGGAGTTAACATCAAAATTACATTTCTCGGCCATATCGCATAGATCTCACTGTGAAAAGGCTTAAATGGCTTTTTTGACCTAAGTTTGAGGATTGCGCTCAAATCAAATGTCCTAGAACTAAATTTCCAAATGTAACTACTAGATTGTGATAAAATATACTATTGTGTGAAGTTTGGTTGACTTCTGCGCAGCGGTTTGGGAGTTAACATCAAAATTACATTTCTCGGCCATATCGCATAGATCTCACTGTGAAAAGGCTTAAATGACTTTTTTTAATTAAGTTTGAAGATTGCGCTCAAACCAAATGTCCTAGAACTAAATTTCCAAATGTAACTAATAGATTATGATAAAATACACTATTGGGAGAAGTTTGGTTTACTTCTGCGCAGCGGTTTGGGAGTTAACATCAAAATTACATTTCTCGGCCATATCGCATAGATCTCACTGTGAAAAGGCTTAAATGACTTTTTTTAATTAAGTTTGAAGACTGCGCTCAAACCAAATGTCCTAAAACTAAATTTCCAAATGTAACTACTAGATTGTGATAAAATACACTATTGGGTGAAGTTTGGTTGACTTCTGCGCAGCGGTTTGGGAGTTAACATCAAAATTACATTTCTCGGCCATATCGCATAGATCTCACTGTGAAAAGGCTTAAATGGCTTTTTTGACCTAAGTTTGAGGATTGCACTCAAATCAAATGTCCTAGAACCAAATTTCCAAATGTAACTACTAGATTGTGATAAAATACACTATTGTGTGAAGTTTGGTTGACTTCTGCGCAGCGGTTTGGGAGTTAACATCAAAATTACATTTCTCGGCCATATCGCATAGATCTCACTGTGAAAAGGCTTAAATTACATTTTTTAATTAAGTTTGAAGATTGCGCTCAAACCAAATGTCCTAGAACTAAATTTCCAAATGTAACTACTAGATTATGATAAAATACACTATTGGGTGAAGTTTGGTTTACTTCTGCGCAGCGGTTTGGGAGTTAACATCAAAATTACATTTCTCGGCCATATCGCATAGATCTCACTGTGAAAAGGCTTAAATGGCTTTTTTGACCTAAGTTTGAGGATTGCGCTCAAATCAAATGTCCTAGAACTAAATTTCCAAATGTAACTACTAGATTGTGATAAAATACACTATTGGGTGAAGTTTGGTTGACTTCTGCGCAGAGGTTTGGGAGTTAACATCAAAATTACATTTCTCGTCCATATCGCATAGATCTCACTGTGAAAAGGCTTAAATGACTTTTTTTAATTAAGTTTGAAGATTGCGCTCAAACCAAATGTCCTAGAACCAAATTTCCAAATGTAACTACTAGATTATGATAAAATACACTATTGGGTGAAGTTTGGTTTACTTCTGCGCAGCAGTTTGGGAGTTAACATCAAAATTACATTTCTCGGCCATATCGCATAGATCTCACTGTGAAAAGGCTTAAATGACTTTTTTTAATTAAGTTTGAAGACTGCGCTCAAACCAAATGTCCTAAAACTAAATTTCCAAATGTAACTACTAGATTGTGATAAAATACACTATTGGGTGAAGTTTGGTTGACTTCTGCGCAGCGGTTTGGGAGTTAACATCAAAATTACATTTCTCGGCCATATCGCATAGATCTCACTGTGAAAAGGCTTAAATGGCTTTTTTGACCTAAGTTTGAGGATTGCACTCAAATCAAATGTCCTAGAACCAAATTTCCAAATGTAACTACTAGATTGTGATAAAATACACTATTGTGTGAAGTTTGGTTGACTTCTGCGCAGCGGTTTGGGAGTTAACATCAAAATTACATTTCTCGGCCATATCGCATAGATCTCACTGTGAAAAGGCTTAAATTACATTTTTTAATTAAGTTTGAAGATTGCGCTCAAACCAAATGTCCTAGAACTAAATTTCCAAATGTAACTACTAGATTATGATAAAATACACTATTGGGTGAAGTTTGGTTTACTTCTGCGCAGCGGTTTGGGAGTTAACATCAAAATTACATTTCTCGGCCATATCGCATAGATCTCACTGTGAAAAGGCTTAAATGGCTTTTTTTTACCTAAGTTTGAGGATTGCGCTCAAATCAAATGTCCTAGAACTAAATTTCCAAATGTAACTACTAGATTGTGATAAAATACACTATTGGGTGAAGTTTGGTTGACTTCTGCGCAGCGGTTTGGGAGTTAACATCAAAATTACATTTCTCGGCCATATCGCATAGATCTCACAGTGAAAAGGCTTAAATGACTTTTTTTAATTAAGTTTGAAGATTGCGCTCAAACCAAATGTCCTAGAACTAAATTTCCAAATGTAACTACTAGATTGTGATAAAATACACTATTGGGTGAAGTTTGGTTGACTTCTGCGCAGCGGTTTGGGAGTTAACATCAAAATTACATTTCTCGGCCATATCGCATAGATCTCACTGTGAAAAGGCTTAAATGGCTTTTTTGACCTAAGTTTGAGGATTGCGCTCAAATCAAATGTCCTAGAACTAAATTTCCAAATGTAACTACTAGATTGTGATAAAATACACTATTGGGTGAAGTTTGGTTGACTTCTGCGCAGCGGTTTGGGAGTTAACATCAAAATTACATTTCTCGGCCATATCGCATAGATCTCACTGTGAAAAGGCTTAAATGACTTTTTTTAATTAAGTTTGAAGATTGCGCTCAAACCAAATGTCCTAGAACTAAATTTCCAAATGTAACTACTAGATTGTGATAAAATACACTATTGGGTGAAGTTTGGTTGACTTCTGCGCAGCGGTTTGGGAGTTAACATCAAAATTACATTTCTCGGCCATATCGCATAGATCTCACTGTGAAAAGGCTTAAATGACTTTTTTTAATTAAGTTTAAAGATTGCGCTCAAACCAAATGTCCTAGAACTAAATTTCCAAATGTAACTACTAGATTATGATAAAATACAGTATTGGGTGAAGTTTGGTTTACTTCTGCGCAGCGGTTTGGGAGTTAACATCAAAATTACATTTCTCGGCCATATCGCATAGATCTCACTGTGAAAAGGCTTAAATGGCTTTTTTGACCTAAGTTTGAGGATTGCGCTCAAATCAAATGTCCTAGAACCAAATTTCCACATGTAATTACTAGATTGTGATACAATACACTATTGGGTGAAGTTTGGTTTACTTCTGCGCAGCGGTTTGGGAGTGAACATCAAAATTACATTTCTCGGCCATATCGCATAGATCTCACTGTGAAAAGGCTTAAATGACTTTTTTTAATTAAGTTTGAAGATTGCGCTCAAACCAAATGTCCTAGAACTAAATTTCCAAATGTAACTACTAGATTGTGATACAATACACTATTGGGTGAAGTTTGGTTTACTTCTGCGCAGCGGTTTGGGAGTTAACATCAAAATTACATTTCTCGGCCATATCGCATAGATCTCACTGTGAAAAGGCTTAAATGGCTTTTTTGACCTAAGTTTGAGGATTGCGCTCAAATCAAATGTCCTAGAACCAAATTTCCACATGTAACTACTAGATTGTGATACAATACACTATTGGGTGAAGTTTGGTTTACTTCTGCGCAGCGGTTTGGGAGTTAACATCAAAATTACATTTCTCGGCCATATCGCATAGATCTCACTGTGAAAAGGCTTAAATGGCTTTTTTGACCTAAGTTTGAGGATTGCGCTCAAATCAAATGTCCTAGAACCAAATTTCCACATGTAACTACTAGATTGTGATACAATACACTAATGGGTGAAGTTTGGTTGACTTCTGCGCAGCGGTTTGGGGGTGAACATCAAAATTACATTTCTCTGCCATATCGCATAGATCTCACTGTGAAAAGGCTTAAATGACTTTTTTTAATTAAGTTTGAAGATTGCGCTCAAACCAAATGTCCTAAAACTAAATTTCCAAATGTAACTACTAGATTGTGATAAAATACACTATTGGGTGAAGTTTGGTTGTCTTCTGCGCAGCGGTTTGGGAGTTAACATCAAAATTACATTTCTCGGCCATATCGCATAGATCTCACTGTGAAAAGGCTTAAATGGCTTTTTTGACCTAAGTTTGAGGATTGCGCTCAAATCAAATGTCCTAGAACCAAATTTCCAAATTTAACTACTAGATTGTGATAAAATACACTATTGGGTGAAGTTTGGTTTACTTCTGCGCAGCGGTTTGGGAGTTAACATCAAAATTACATTTCTCGGCCATATCGCATAGATCTCACTGTGAAAAGGCTTAAATGGCTTTTTTGACCTAAGTTCGAGGATTGCGCTCAAATCAAATGTCCTAGAACTAAATTTCCAAATGTAACTACTAGATTGTGATAAAATACACTATTGGGTGAAGTTTGGTTGACTTCTGCGCAGCGGTTTGGGAGTTAACATCAAAATTACATTTCTCGGCCATATCGCATAGATCTCACTGTGAAAAGGCTTAAATGACTTTTTTTAATGAAGTTTGAAGATTGCGCTCAAACCAAATGTCCTAGAACTAAATTTCCAAATGTAACTACTAGATTATGATAAAATACACTATTGGGTGAAGTTTGATTTACTTCTGCGCAGCGGTTTGGGAGTAAACATCAAAATTACATTTCTCGGCCATATCGCATAGATCTCACTGTGAAAAGGCTTAAATGGCTTTTTTGACCTAAGTTTGAGGATTGCGCTCAAATCAAATGTCCTAGAACCAAATTTCCACATGTAACTACTAGATTGTGATACAATACACTAATGGGTGAAGTTTGGTTGACTTCTGCGCAGCGGTTTGGGAGTGAACATCAAAATTACATTTCTCGGCCATATCGCATAGATCTCACTGTGAAAAGGCTTAAATGACTTTTTTTAATTAAGTTTGAAGATTGCGCTCAAACCAAATGTCCTAAAACTACATTTCCAAATGTAACTACTAGATTGTGATAAAATACACTATTGGGTGAAGTTTGGTTGACTTCTGCGCAGCGGTTTGGGAGTTAACATCAAAATTACATTTCTCGGCCATATCGCATAGATCTCACTGTGAAAAGGCTTAAATGGCTTTTTTGACCTAAGTTTGAGGATTGCGCTCAAATCAAATGTCCTAGAACTAAATTTCCAAATGTAACTACTAGATTGTGATAAAATACACTATTGGGTGAAGTTTGGTTGACTTCTGCGCAGCGGTTTGGGAGTTAACATCAAAATTACATTTCTCGGCCATATCGCATAGATCTCACTGTGAAAAGGCTTAAATGACTTTTTTTAATTAAGTATGAAGATTGCGCTCAAACCAAATGTCCTAGAACTAAATTTCCAAATGTAACTACTAGATTATGATAAAATACACTATTGTGTGAAGTTTGGTTGACTTCTGCGCAGCGGTTTGGGAGTTAACATCAAAATTACATTTCTCGGCCATATCGCATAGATCTCACTGTGAAAAGGCTTAAATGACTTTTTTTAATTAAGTTTGAAGATTGCGCTCAAACCAAATGTCCTAGAACTAAATTTCCAAATGTAACTACTAGATTATGATAAAATACACTATTGGGTGAAGTTTGGTTTACTTCTGCGCAGCGGTTTGGGAGTTAACATCAAAATTACATTTCTCGGCCATATCGCATAGATCTCACTGTGAAAAGGCTTAAATGGCTTTTTTGACCTGAGTTTGAGGATTGCGCTCAAATCAAATGTCCTAGAACTAAATTTCCAAATGTAACTACTAGATTGTGATAAAATACACTATTGGGTGAAGTTTGGTTGACTTCTGCGCAGCGGTTTGGGAGTTAACATCAAAATTACATTTCTCGGCCATATCGCATAGATCTCACTGTGAAAAGGCTTAAATGACTTTTTTTTAATTAAGTTTGAAGATTGCGCTCAAACCAAATGTCCTAAAACTAAATTTCCAAATGTAACTACTAGATTGTGATAAAATACACTATTGGGTGAAGTTTGGTTAACTTCTGCGCAGCGGTTTGGGAGTTAACATCAAAATTACATTTCTCGGCCATATCGCATAGATCTCACTGTGAAAAGGCTTAAATGACTTTTTTTAATTAAGTTTGAAGATTGCGCTCAAACCAAATGTCCTAGAACTAAATTTCCAAATGTAACTACTAGATTATGATAAAATACACTATTGGGTGAAGTTTGGTTTACTTCTGCGCAGCGGTTTGGGAGTTAACATCAAAATTACATTTCTCGGCCATATCGCATAGATCTCACTGTGAAAAGGCTTAAATGGCTTTTTTGACCTAAGTTCGAGGATTGCGCTCAACTCAAATGTCCTAGAACTAAATTTCCAAATGTAACTACTAGATTGTGATAAAATACACTATTGGGTGAAGTTTGGTTGACTTCTGCGCAGCGGTTTGGGAGTTAACATCAAAATTACATTTCTCGGCCATATCGCATAGATCTCACTGTGAAAAGGCTTAAATGACTTTTTTTAATGAAGTTTGAAGATTGCGCTCAAACCAAATGTCCTAGAACTAAATTTCCAAATGTAACTACTAGATTATGATAAAATACACTATTGGGTGAAGTTTGATTTACTTCTGCGCAGCGGTTTGGGAGTAAACATCAAAATTACATTTCTCGGCCATATCGCATAGATCTCACTGTGAAAAGGCTTAAATGGCTTTTTTGACCTAAGTTTGAGGATTGCGCTCAAATCAAATGTCCTAGAACCAAATTTCCACATGTAACTACTAGATTGTGATACAATACACTAATGGGTGAAGTTTGGTTGACTTCTGCGCAGCGGTTTGGGAGTGAACATCAAAATTACATTTCTCGGCCATATCGCATTGATCTCACTGTGAAAAGGCTTAAATGACTTTTTTTAATTAAGTTTGAAGATTGCGCTCAAACCAAATGTCCTAAAACTACATTTCCAAATGTAACTACTAGATTGTGATAAAATACACTATTGGTTGAAGTTTGGTTGACTTCTGCGCAGCGGTTTGGGAGTTAACATCAAAATTACATTTCTCGGCCATATCGCATAGATCTCACTGTGAAAAGGCTTAAATGGCTTTTTTGACCTAAGTTTGAGGATTGCGCTCAAATCAAATGTCCTAGAACTAAATTTCCAAATGTAACTACTAGATTGTGATAAAATACACTATTGGGTGAAGTTTGGTTGACTTCTGCGCAGCGGTTTGGGAGTTAACATCAAAATTACATTTCTCGGCCATATCGCATAGATCTCACTGTGAAAAGGCTTAAATGACTTTTTTTAATTAAGTATGAAGATTGCGCTCAAACCAAATGTCCTAGAACTAAATTTCCAAATGTAACTACTAGATTATGATAAAATACACTATTGTGTGAAGTTTGGTTGACTTCTGCGCAGCGGTTTGGGAGTTAACATCAAAATTACATTTCTCGGCCATATCGCATAGATCTCACTGTGAAAAGGCTTAAATGACTTTTTTTAATTAAGTTTGAAGATTGCGCTCAAACCAAATGTCCTAGAACTAAATTTCCAAATGTAACTACTAGATTATGATAAAATACACTATTGGGTGAAGTTTGGTTTACTTCTGCGCAGCGGTTTGGGAGTTAACATCAAAATTACATTTCTCGGCCATATCGCATAGATCTCACTGTGAAAAGGCTTAAATGGCTTTTTTGACCTAAGTTTGAGGATTGCGCTCAAATCAAATGTCCTAGAACTAAATTTCCAAATGTAACTACTAGATTGTGATAAAATACACTATTGGGTGAAGTTTGGTTGACTTCTGCGCAGCGGTTTGGGAGTTAACATCAAAATTACATTTCTCGGCCATATCGCATAGATCTCACTGTGAAAAGGCTTAAATGACTTTTTTTAATTAAGTTTGAAGATTGCGCTCAAACCAAATGTCCTAGAACTAAATTTCCAAATGTAACTACTAGATTATGATAAAATACACTATTGGGTGAAGTTTGGTTTACTTCTGCGCAGCGGTTTGGGAGTTAACATCAAAATTACATTTCTCGGCCATATCGCATAGATCTCACTGTGAAAAGGCTTAAATGGCTTTTTTGACCTAAGTTTGAGGATTGCGCTCAAATCAAATGTCCTAGAACTAAATTTCCAAATGTAACTACTAGATTGTGATAAAATACACTATGGGTGAAGTTTGGTTGACTTCTGCGCAGCGGTTTGGGAGTTAACATCAAAATTACATTTCTCGGCCATATCGCATAGATCTCACTGTGAAAAGGCTTAAATGACTTTTTTGACCTAAGTTTGAGGATTGCGCTCAAATCAAATGTCCTAGAACCAAATTTCCACATGTAACTACTAGATTGTGATACAATACACTAATGGGTGAAGTTTGGTTGACTTCTGCGCAGCGGTTTGGGAGTGAACATCAAAATTACATTTCTCGGCCATATCGCATAAATCTCACTGTGAAAAGGCTTAAATGACTTTTTTTAATTAAGTTTGAAGATTGCGCTCAAACCAAATGTCCTAAAACTAAATTTCCAAATGTAACTACTAGATTGTGATAAAATACACTATTGGGTGAAGTTTGGTTGACTTCTGCGCAGCGGTTTGGGAGTTAACATCAAAATTACATTTCTCGGCCATATCGCATAGATCTCACTGTGAAAAGGCTTAAATGACTTTTTTAAATTAAGTTTGAAGATTGCGCTCAAACCAAATGTCCTAGAACTAAATTTCCAAATGTAACTACTAGATTATGATAAAATACACTATTGGGTGAAGTTTGGTTTACTTCTGCGCAGCGGTTTGGGAGTTAACATCAAAATTACATTTCTCGGCCATATCGCATAGATCTCACTGTGAAAAGGCTTAAATGGCTTTTTTGACCTAAGTTTGAGGATTGCGCTCAAATCAAACGTCCTAGAACCAAATTTTCACATGTAACTACTAGATTGTGATACAATACACTAATGGGTGAAGTTTGG
Organism: Corythoichthys intestinalis; assembly: GCF_030265065.1. Classification (NCBI taxonomy): domain Eukaryota; kingdom Metazoa; phylum Chordata; class Actinopteri; order Syngnathiformes; family Syngnathidae; genus Corythoichthys; species Corythoichthys intestinalis. The sequence goes on along the minus strand of NC_080405.1, from coordinate 848,377 downwards.
TTGACTTCTGCGCAGCGGTTTGGGAGTTAACATCAAAATTACATTTCTCGGCCATATCGCATAGATCTCACTGTGAAAAGGCTTAAATGGCTTTTTTGACCTAAGTTTGAGGATTGCGCTCAAATCAAATGTCCTAGAACTAAATTTCCAAATGTAACTACTAGATTGTGATAAAATACACTATTGGGTGAAGTTTGGTTTACTTCTGCGCAGCGGTTTGGGAGTTAACATCAAAATTACATTTCTCGGCCATATCGCATAGATCTCACTGTGAAAAGGCTTAAATGGCTTTTTTGACCTAAGTTTGAGGATTGCGCTCAAATCAAATGTCCTAGAACTAAATTTCCAAATGTAACTACTAGATTGTGATAAAATACACTATGGGTGAAGTTTGGTTGACTTCTGCGCAGCGGTTTGGGAGTTAACATCAAAATTACATTTCTCGGCCATATCGCATAGATCTCACTGTGAAAAGGCTTAAATGACTTTTTTGACCTAAGTTTGAGGATTGCGCTCAAATCAAATGTCCTAGAACCAAATTTCCACATGTAACTACTAGATTGTGATACAATACACTAATGGGTGAAGTTTGGTTGACTTCTGCGCAGCGGTTTGGGAGTGAACATCAAAATTACATTTCTCGGCCATATCGCATAGATCTCACTGTGAAAAGGCTTAAATGACTTTTTTTAATTAAGTTTGAAGATTGCGCTCAAACCAAATGTCCTAGAACTAAATTTCCAAATGTAACTACTAGATTATGATAAAATACACTATTGGGTGAAGTTTGGTTGACTTCTGCGCAGCGGTTTGGGAGTTAACATCAAAATTACATTTCTCGGCCATATCGCATAGATCTCACTGTGAAAAGGCTTAAATGACTTTTTTTAATTAAGTTTGAAGATTGCGTCCAAACCAAATGTCCTAGAACTAAATTTCCAAATGTAACTACTAGATTATGATAAAATACACTATTGGGTGAAGTTTGGTTTACTTCTGCGCAGCGGTTTGGGAGTTAACATCAAAATTACATTTCTCGGCCATATCGCATAGATCTCACTGTGAAAAGGCTTAAATGGCTTTTTTGACCTGAGTTTGAGGATTGCGCTCAAATCAAATGTCCTAGAACTAAATTTCCAAATGTAACTACTAGATTGTGATAAAATACACTATTGGGTGAAGTTTGGTTGACTTCTGCGCAGCGGTTTGGGAGTTAACATCAAAATTACATTTCTCGGCCATATCGCATAGATCTCACTGTGAAAAGGCTTAAATGACTTTTTTTTAATTAAGTTTGAAGATTGCGCTCAAACCAAATGTCCTAAAACTAAATTTCCAAATGTAACTACTAGATTGTGATAAAATACACTATTGGGTGAAGTTTGGTTAACTTCTGCGCAGCGGTTTGGGAGTTAACATCAAAATTACATTTCTCGGCCATATCGCATAGATCTCACTGTGAAAAGGCTTAAATGACTTTTTTTAATTAAGTTTGAAGATTGCGCTCAAACCAAATGTCCTAGAACTAAATTTCCAAATGTAACTACTAGATTATGATAAAATACACTATTGGGTGAAGTTTGGTTTACTTCTGCGCAGCGGTTTGGGAGTTAACATCAAAATTACATTTCTCGGCCATATCGCATAGATCTCACTGTGAAAAGGCTTAAATGGCTTTTTTGACCTAAGTTCGAGGATTGCGCTCAAATCAAATGTCCTAGAACTAAATTTCCAAATGTAACTACTAGATTGTGATAAAATACACTATTGGGTGAAGTTTGGTTGACTTCTGCGCAGCGGTTTGGGAGTTAACATCAAAATTACATTTCTCGGCCATATCGCATAGATCTCACTGTGAAAAGGCTTAAATGACTTTTTTTAATGAAGTTTGAAGATTGCGCTCAAACCAAATGTCCTAGAACTAAATTTCCAAATGTAACTACTAGATTATGATAAAATACACTATTGGGTGAAGTTTGATTTACTTCTGCGCAGCGGTTTGGGAGTAAACATCAAAATTACATTTCTCGGCCATATCGCATAGATCTCACTGTGAAAAGGCTTAAATGGCTTTTTTGACCTAAGTTTGAGGATTGCGCTCAAATCAAATGTCCTAGAACCAAATTTCCACATGTAACTACTAGATTGTGATACAATACACTATTGGGTGAAGTTTGATTTACTTCTGCGCAGCGGTTTGGGAGTAAACATCAAAATTACATTTCTCGGCCATATCGCATAGATCTCACTGTGAAAAGGCTTAAATGGCTTTTTTGACCTAAGTTTGAGGATTGCGCTCAAATCAAATGTCCTAGAACAAAATTTTCAAATGTAACTACTAGATTGTGATACAATACACTATTGGGTGAAGTTTGGTTGACTTCTGCGCAGCGGTTTGGGAGTTAACATCAAAATTACATTTCTCGGCCATATCGCATAGATCTCACTGTGAAAAGGCTTAAATGGCTTTTTTGACCTAAGTTTGAGGATTGCGCTCAAATCAAATGTCCTAGAACCAAATTTCCACATGTAACTACTAGATTGTGATACAATACACTAATGGGTGAAGTTTGGTTGACTTCTGCGCAGCGGTTTGGGAGTTAACATCAAAATTACATTTCTCGGCCATATCGCATAGATCTCACTGTGAAAAGGCTTAAATGACTTTTTTAATTAAGTTTGATGATTGCGCTCAAACAAAATTTCCTAGAACAAAATTTTCAAATGTAACTACTAAATTGTGATACAATACACTATTGGGTGAAGTTTGGTTGACTTCTGCGCAGCGGTTTGGGAGTTAACATCAAAATTACATTTCTCGGCCATATCGCATAGATCTCACTGTGAAAAGGCTTAAATGACTTTTTTAATTAAGTTTGATGATTGCGTTCAAACCAAATGTCCTCGAACGAAATTTTCAAATGTAACTACTAGAATGTGATACAATACACTATTGGGTGAAGTTTAGTTGACTTCTGCGCAGCGGTTTGGGAGTTAACATCAAAATTACATTTCTCGGCCATATCGCATAGATCTCACTGTGAAAAGGCTTAAATGGCTTTTTTGACCTAAGTTTGAGGATTGCGTTCAAATCAAATGTCCTAGAACCAAATTTCCACATGTAACTACTAGATTGTGATACAATACACTAATGGGTGAAGTTTGGTTGACTTCTGCGCAGCGGTTTGGGAGTTAACATCAAAATTACATTTCTCGGCCATATCGCATAGATCTCACTGTGAAAAGGCTTAAATGACTTTTTTAATTAAGTTTGATGATTGCGCTCAAACAAAATTTCCTAGAACAAAATTTTCAAATGTAACTACTAAATTGTGATACAATACAGTATTGGGTGAAGTTTGGTTGACTTCTGCGCAGCGGTTTGGGAGTTAACATCAAAATTACATTTCTCGGCCATATCGCATAGATCTCACTGTGAAAAGGCTTAAATGGCTTTTTTGACCTAAGTTTGAGGATTGCGCTCAAATCAAATGTCCTAGAACCAAATTTCCACATGTAATTACTAGATTGTGATACAATACACTAATGGGTGAAGTTTGGTTGACTTCTGCGCAGCGGTTTGGGAGTTAACATCAAAATTACATTTCTCGGCCATATCGCATAGATCTCACTGTGAAAAGGCTTAAATGACTTTTTTAATTAAGTTTGATGATTGCGTTCAAACAAAATGTCCTAGAACAAAATTTTCAAATGTAACTACTAGATTGTGATACAATACACTATTGGGTGAAGTTTGGTTGACTTCTGCGCAGCGGTTTGGGAGTTAACATCAAAATTACATTTCTCGGCCATATCGCATAGATCTCACTGTGAAAAGGCTTAAATGACTTTTTTAAATTAAGTTTAATGATTGCGCTCAAACCAAATGTCCTAGAACGAAATTTTCAAATGTAACTACTAGAATGTGATACAATACACTATTGGGTGAAGTTTAGTTGACTTCTGCGCAGCGGTTTGGGAGTTAACATCAAAATTACATTTCTCGGCCATATCGCATAGATCTCACTGTGAAAAGGCTTAAATGGCTTTTTTGACCTAAGTTTGAGGATTGCGCTCAAATCAAATGTCCTAGAACCAAATTTCCACATGTAACTACTAGATTGTGATACAATACACTAATGGGTGAAGTTTGGTTGACTTCTGCGCGGCGGTTTGGGAGTTAACATCAAAATTACATTTCTCGGCCATATCGCATAGATCTCACTGTGAAAAGGCTTAAATGACTTTTTTAATTAAGTTTGATGATTGCGCTCAAACAAAATTTCCTAGAACAAAATTTTCAAATGTAACTACTAGATTGTGATACAATACACTATTGGGTGAAGTTTGGTTGACTTCTGCGCAGCGGTTTGGGAGTTAACATCAAAATTACATTTCTCGGCCATATCGCATAGATCTCACTGTGAAAAGGCTTAAATGACTTTTTTAATTAAGTTTGATGATTGCGTTCAAACAAAATGTCCTAGAACAAAATTTTCAAATGTAACTACTAGATTGTGATACAATACACTATTGGGTGAAGTTTGGTTGACTTCTGCGCAGCGGTTTGGGAGTTAACATCAAAATTACATTTCTCGGCCATATCGCATAGATCTCACTGTGAAAAGGCTTAAATGACTTTTTTAAATTAAGTTTAATGATTGCACTCAAACCAAATGTCCTAGAACGAAATTTTCAAATGTAACTACTAGAATGTGATACAATACACTATTGGGTGAAGTTTAGTTGACTTCTGCGCAGCGGTTTGGGAGTTAACATCAAAATTACATTTCTCGGCCATATCGCATAGATCTCACTGTGAAAAGGCTTAAATGGCTTTTTTGACCTAAGTTTAATGATTGCGCTCAAACCAAATGTCCTAGAACCAAATTTCCACATGTAATTACTAGATTGTGATACAATACACTAATGGGTGAAGTTTGGTTGACTTCTGCGCAGCGGTTTGGGAGTTAACATCAAAATTACATTTCTCGGCCATATCGCATAGATCTCACTGTGAAAAGGCTTAAATGACTTTTTTAATTAAGTTTAATGATTGCGCTCAAACCAAATGTCCTAGAACCAAATTTCCACATGTAATTACTAGATTGTGATACAATACACTAATGGGTGAAGTTTGGTTGACTTCTGCGCAGCGGTTTGGGAGTTAACATCAAAATTACATTTCTCGGCCATATCGCATAGATCTCACTGTGAAAAGGCTTAAATGACTTTTTTAATTAAGTTTAATGATTGCGCTCAAACCAAATGTCCTCGAACGAAATTTTCAAATGTAACTACTAGAATGTGATACAATACACTATTGGGTGAAGTTTAGTTGACTTCTGCGCAGCGGTTTGGGAGTTAACATCAAAATTACATTTCTCGGCCATATCGCATAGATCTCACTGTGAAAAGGCTTAAATGGCTTTTTTGACCTAAGTTTGAGGATTGCGCTCAAATCAAATGTCCTAGAACCAAATTTCCACATGTAACTACTAGATTGTGATACAATACACTAATGGGTGAAGTTTGGTTTACTTCTGCGCAGCGGTTTGGGAGTTAACATCAAAATTACATTTCTCGGCCATATCGCATAGATCTCACTGTGAAAAGGCTTAAATGGCTTTTTTGACCTAAGTTTAATAATTGCGCTCAAACCAAATGTCCTAGAACGAAATTTTAAAATGTAACTACTAGAATGTGATACAATACACTATTGGGTGAAGTTTGGGTGACTTCTGCGCAGCGGTTTGGGAGTTAACATCAAAATTACATTTCTCGGCCATATCGCATAGATCTCACTGTGAAAAGGCTTAAATGGCTTTTTTGACCTAAGTTTGAGGATTGCGCTCAAATCAAATGTCCTAGAACCAAATTTCCACATGTAACTACTAGATTGTGATACAATACACTAATGGGTGAAGTTTGGTTGACTTCTGCGCAGCGGTTTGGGAGTTAACATCAAAATTACATTTCTCGGCCATATCGCATAGATCTCACTGTGAAAAGGCTTAAATGACTTTTTTAATTAAGTTTGATGATTGCGCTCAAACAAAATTTCCTAGAACAAAATTTTCAAATGTAACTACTAGATTGTGATACAATACACTATTGGGTCAAGTTTGGTTGACTTCTGCGCAGCGGTTTGGGAGTTAACATCAAAAATACATTTCTCGGCCATATCGCATAGATCTCACTGTGAAAAGGCTTAAATGACTTTTTTAATTAAGTTTGATGATTGCGTTCAAACAAAATGTCCTAGAACAAAATTTTCAAATGTAACTACTAGATTGTGATACAATACACTATTGGGTGAAGTTTGGTTGACTTCTGCGCAGCGGTTTGGGAGTTAACATCAAAATTACATTTCTCGGCCATATCGCATTGATCTCACTGTGAAAAGGCTTAAATGACTTTTTTTAATTAAGTTTAATGATTGCGCTCAAACCAAATGTCCTAGAACGAAATTTTCAAAAGTAACTACTAGAATGTGATACAATACACTATTGGGTGAAGTTTGGTTGACTTCTGCGCAGCGGTTTGGGAGTTAACATCAAAATTACATTTCTCGGCCATATCGCATAGATCTCACTGTGAAAAGGCTTAAATGGCTTTTTTGACCTAAGTTTAATGATTGCGCTCAAACCAAATGTCCTAGAACAAAATTTTCAAATGTAACTACTAGAATGTGATACAATACACTATTGGGTGAAGTTTGGTTGACTTCTGCGCAGCGGTTTGGGAGTTAACATCAAAATTACATTTCTCGGCCATATCGCATAGATCTCACTGTGAAAAGGCTTAAATGGCTTTTTTGACCTAAGTTTGAGGATTGCGCTCAAATCAAATGTCCTAGAACCAAATTTCCAATTGTAACTACTAGATTGTGATACAATACACTAATGGGTGAAGTTTGGTTGACTTCTGCGCAGCGGTTTGGGAGTTAACATCAAAATTACATTTCTCGGCCATATCGCATAGATCTCACTGTGAAAAGGCTTAAATGACTTTTTTAATTAAGTTTGATGATTGCGCTCAAACAAAATTTCCTAGAACAAAATTTTCAAATGTAACTACTAGATTGTGATACAATACACTATTGGGTGAAGTTTGGTTGACTTCTGCGCAGCGGTTTGGGAGTTAACATCAAAATTACATTTCTCGGCCATATCGCATAGATCTCACTGTGAAAAGGCTTAAATGGCTTTTTTGACCTAAGTTTAATAATTGCGCTCAAACCAAATGTCCTAGAACGAAATTTTAAAATGTAACTACTAGAATGTGATACAATACACTATTGGGTGAAGTTTGGTTGACTTCTGCGCAGTGGTTTGGGAGTTAACATCAAAATTACATTTCTCGGCCATATCGCATAGATCTCACTGTGAAAAGGCTTAAATGGCTTTTTTGACCTAAGTTTGAGGATTGCGCTCAAATCAAATGTCCTAGAACCAAATTTCCACATGTAACTACTAGATTGTGATACAATACACTAATGGGTGAAGTTTGGTTGACTTCTGCGCAGCGGTTTGGGAGTTAACATCAAAATTACATTTCTCGGCCATATCGCATAGATCTCACTGTGAAAAGGCTTAAATGACTTTTTTAATTAAGTTTGATGATTGCGCTCAAACAAAATTTCCTAGAACAAAATTTTCAAATGTAACTACTAGATTGTGATACAATACACTATTGGGTGAAGTTTGGTTGACTTCTGCGCAGCGGTTTGGGAGTTAACATCAAAATTACATTTCTCGGCCATATCGCATAGATCTCACTGTGAAAAGGCTTAAATGACTTTTTCAATTAAGTTTGATGATTGCGTTCAAACAAAATGTCCTAGAACAAAATTTTCAAATGTAACTACTAGATTGTGATACAATACACTATTGGGTGAAGTTTGGTTGACTTCTGCGCAGCGGTTTGGGAGTTAACATCAAAATTACATTTCTCGGCCATATCGCATAGATCTCACTGTGAAAAGGCTTAAATGACTTTTTTTAATTAAGTTTAATGATTGCGCTCAAACCAAATGTCCTAGAACGAAATTTTCAAATGTAACTACTAGAATGTGATACAATACACTATTGGGTGAAGTTTAGTTGACTTCTGCGCAGCGGTTTGGGAGTTAACATCAAAATTACATTTCTCGGCCATATCGCATAGATCTCACTGTGAAAAGGCTTAAATGGCTTTTTTGACCTAAGTTTAATGATTGCGCTCAAACCAAATGTCCTAGAACAAAATTTTCAAATGTAACTACTAGAATGTGATACAATACACTATTGGGTGAAGTTTGGTTGACTTCTGCGCAGCGGTTTGGGAGTTAACATCAAAATTACATTTCTCGGCCATATCGCATAGATCTCACTGTGAAAAGGCTTAAATGGCTTTTTTGACCTAAGTTTGAGGATTGCGCTCAAATCAAATGTCCTAGAACCAAATTTCCACATGTAACTACTAGATTGTGATACAATACACTAATGGGTGATGTTTGGTTGATTTCTGCGCAGCGGTTTGGGAGTTAACATCAAAATTACATTTCTCGGCCATATCGCATAGATCTCACTGTGAAAAGGCTTAAATGGCTTTTTTGACCTAAGTTTGAGGATTGCGCTCAAATCAAATGTCCTAGAACCAAATTTCCACATGTAACTACTAGATTGTGATACAATACACTAATGGGTGAAGTTTGGTTGACTTCTGCGCAGCGGTTTGGGAGTTAACATCAAAATTACATTTCTCGGCCATATCGCATAGATCTCACTGTGAAAAGGCTTAAATGACTTTTTTAATTAAGTTTGATGATTGCGCTCAAACAAAATTTCCTAGAACAAAATTTTCAAATGTAACTACTAGATTGTGATACAATACACTATTGGGTGAAGTTTGGTTGACTTCTGCGCAGCGGTTTGGGAGTTAACATCAAAATTACATTTCTCGGCCATATCGCATAGATCTCACTGTGAAAAGGCTTAAATGACTTTTTTAATTAAGTTTGATGATTGCGTTCAAACAAAATGTCCTAGAACAAAATTTTCAAATGTAACTACTAGATTGTGATACAATACACTATTGGGTGAAGTTTGGTTGACTTCTGCGCAGCGGTTTGGGAGTTAACATTAAAATTACATTTCTCGGCCATATCGCATAGATCTCACTGTGAAAAGGCTTAAATGACTTTTTTAAATTAAGTTTAATGATTGCGCTCAAACCAAATGTCCTAGAACGAAATTTTCAAATGTAACTACTAGAATGTGATACAATACACTATTGGGTGAAGTTTAGTTGACTTCTGCGCAGCGGTTTGGGAGTTAACATCAAAATTACATTTCTCGGCCATATCGCATAGATCTCACTGTGAAAAGGCTTAAATGGCTTTTTTGACCTAAGTTTAATGATTGCGCTCAAACCAAATGTCCTAGAACCAAATTTCCACATGTAATTACTAGATTGTGATACAATACACTAATGGGTGAAGTTTGGTTGACTTCTGCGCAGCGGTTTGGGAGTTAACATCAAAATTACATTTCTCAGCCATATCGCATAGATCTCACTGTGAAAAGGCTTAAATGACTTTTTTAATTAAGTTTAATGATTGCGCTCAAACCAAATGTCCTAGAACCAAATTTCCACATGTAATTACTAGATTGTGATACAATACACTAATGGGTGAAGTTTGGTTGACTTCTGCGCAGCGGTTTGGGAGTTAACATCAAAATTACATTTCTCGGCCATATCGCATAGATCTCACTGTGAAAAGGCTTAAATGACTTTTTTAATTAAGTTTAATGATTGCGCTCAAACCAAATGTCCTCGAACGAAATTTTCAAATGTAACTACTAGAATGTGATACAATACACTATTGGGTGAAGTTTAGTTGACTTCTGCGCAGCGGTTTGGGAGTTAACATCAAAATTACATTTCTCGGCCATATCGCATAGATCTCACTGTGAAAAGGCTTAAATGGCTTTTTTGACCTAAGTTTGAGGATTGCGCTCAAATCAAATGTCCTAGAACCAAATTTCCACATGTAACTACTAGATTGTGATACAATACACTAATGGGTGAAGTTTGGTTTACTTCTGCGCAGCGGTTTGGGAGTTAACATCAAAATTACATTTCTCGGCCATATCGCATAGATCTCACTGTGAAAAGGCTTAAATGGCTTTTTTGACCTAAGTTTAATAATTGCGCTCAAACCAAATGTCCTAGAACGAAATTTTAAAATGTAACTACTAGAATGTGATACAATACACTATTGGGTGAAGTTTGGTTGACTTCTGCGCAGCGGTTTGGGAGTTAACATCAAAATTACATTTCTCGGCCATATCGCATAGATCTCACTGTGAAAAGGCTTAAATGGCTTTTTTGACCTAAGTTTGAGGATTGCGCTCAAATCAAATGTCCTAGAACCAAATTTCCACATGTAACTACTAGATTGTGATACAATACACTAATGGGTGAAGTTTGGTTGACTTCTGCGCAGCGGTTTGGGAGTTAACATCAAAATTACATTTCTCGGCCATATCGCATAGATCTCACTGTGAAAAGGCTTAAATGACTTTTTTAATTAAGTTTGATGATTGCGCTCAAACAAAATTTCCTAGAACAAAATTTTCAAATGTAACTACTAGATTGTGATACAATACACTATTGGGTGAAGTTTGGTTGACTTCTGCGCAGCGGTTTGGGAGTTAACATCAAAATTACATTTCTCGGCCATATCGCATAGATCTCACTGTGAAAAGGCTTAAATGACTTTTTTAATTAAGTTTGATGATTGCGTTCAAACAAAATGTCCTAGAACAAAATTTTCAAATGTAACTACTAGATTGTGATACAATACACTATTGGGTGAAGTTTGGTTGACTTCTGCGCAGCGGTTTGGGAGTTAACATCAAAATTACATTTCTCGGCCATATCGCATAGATCTCACTGTGAAAAGGCTTAAATGACTTTTTTTAATTAAGTTTAATGATTGCGCTCAAACCAAATGTCCTAGAACGAAATTTTCAAATGTAACTACTAGAATGTGATACAATACACTATTGGGTGAAGTTTAGTTGACTTCTGCGCAGCGGTTTGGGAGTTAACATCAAAATTACATTTCTCGGCCATATCGCATAGATCTCACTGTGAAAAGGATTAAATGGCTTTTTTGACCTAAGTTTAATGATTGCGCTCAAATCAAATGTCCTAGAACCAAATTTCCACATGTAACTACTAGATTGTGATACAATACACTAATGGGTGAAGTTTGGTTGACTTCTGCGCAGCGGTTTGGGAGTTAACATCAAAATTACATTTCTCGGCCATATCGCATAGATCTCACTGTGAAAAGGCTTAAATGACTTTTTTTAATTAAGTTTAATGATTGCGCTCAAACCAAATGTCCTAGAACGAAATTTTCAAATGTAACTACTAGAATGTGATACAATACACTATTGGGTGAAGTTTAGTTGACTTCTGCGCAGCGGTTTGGGAGTTAACATCAAAATTACATTTCTCGGCCATATCGCATAGATCTCACTGTGAAAAGGCTTAAATGGCTTTTTTGACCTTAATTTGAGGATTGCGCTCAAATCAAATGTCCTAGAACCAAATTTCCACATGTAACTACTAGATTGTGATACAATACACTAATGGGTGAAGTTTGGTTTACTTCTGCGCAGCGGTTTGGGAGTTAACATCAAAATTACATTTCTCGGCCATATCGCATAGATCTCACTGTGAAAAGGCTTAAATGGCTTTTTTGACCTAAGTTTAATAATTGCTCTCAAACCAAATGTCCTAGAACGAAATTTTAAAATGTAACTACTAGAATGTGATACAATACACTATTGGGTGAAGTTTGGTTGACTTCTGCGCAGCGGTTTGGGAGTTAACATCAAAATTACATTTCTCGGCCATATCGCATAGATCTCACTGTGAAAAGGCTTAAATGGCTTTTTTGACCTAAGTTTGAGGATTGCGCTCAAATCAAATGTCCTAGAACCAAATTTCCACATGTAACTACTAGATTGTGATACAATACACTAATGGGTGAAGTTTGGTTGACTTCTGCGCAGCGGTTTGGGAGTTAACATCAAAATTACATTTCTCGGCCATATCGCATAGATCTCACTGTGAAAAGGCTTAAATGACTTTTTTAATTAAGTTTGATGATTGCGCTCAAACAAAATTTCCTAGAACAAAATTTTCAAATGTAACTACTAGATTGTGATACAATACACTATTGGGTGAAGTTTGGTTGACTTCTGCGCAGCGGTTTGGGAGTTAACATCAAAATTACATTTCTCGGCCATATCGCATAGATCTCACTTTGAAAAGGCTTAAATGACTTTTTTAATTAAGTTTGATGATTGCGTTCAAACAAAATGTCCTAGAACAAAATTTTCAAATGTAACTACTAGATTGTGATACAATACACTATTGGGTGAAGTTTGGTTGACTTCTGCGCAGCGGTTTGGGAGTTAACATCAAAATTACATTTCTCGGCCATATCGCATAGATCTCACTGTGAAAAGGCTTAAATGACTTTTTTAAATTAAGTTTAATGATTGCGCTCAAACCAAATGTCCTAGAACGAAATTTTCAAATGTAACTACTAGAATGTGATACAATACACTATTGGGTGAAGTTTAGTTGACTTCTGCGCAGCGGTTTGGGAGTTAACATCAAAATTACATTTCTCGGCCATATCGCATAGATCTCACTGTGAAAAGGATTAAATGGCTTTTTTGACCTAAGTTTAATGATTGCGCTCAAACCAAATGTCCTAGAACAAAATTTTCAAATGTAACTACTAGAATGTGATACAATACACTATTGGGTGAAGTTTGGTTGACTTCTGCGCAGCGGTTTGGGAGTTAACATCAAAATTACATTTCTCGGCCATATCGCATAGATCTCACTGTGAAAAGGCTTAAATGGCTTTTTTGACCTAAGTTTGAGGATTGCGCTCAAATCAAATGTCCTAGAACCAAATTTCCACATGTAACTACTAGATTGTGATACAATACACTAATGGGTGAAGTTTGGTTGACTTCTGCGCAGCGGTTTGGGAGTTAACATCAAAATTACATTTCTCGGCCATATCGCATAGATCTCACTGTGAAAAGGCTTAAATGACTTTTTTAATTAAGTTTGATGATTGCGCTCAAACAAAATTTCCTAGAACAAAATTTTCAAATGTAACTACTAGATTGTGATACAATACACTATTGGGTGAAGTTTTGTTGACTTCTGCGCAGCGGTTTGGGAGTTAACATCAAAATTACATTTCTCGGCCATATCGCATAGATCTCACTGTGAAAAGGCTTAAATGACTTTTTTTAATTAAGTTTAATGATTGCGCTCAAACCAAATGTCCTAGAACGAAATTTTCAAATGTAACTACTAGAATGTGATACAATACACTATTGGGTGAAGTTTAGTTGACTTCTGCGCAGCGGTTTGGGAGTTAACATCAAAATTACATTTCTCGGCCATATCGCATAGATCTCACTGTGAAAAGGCTTAAATGGCTTTTTTGACCTAAGTTTAATGATTGCGCTCAAACCAAATGTCCTAGAACAAAATTTTCAAATGTAACTACTAGAATGTGATACAATACACTTTTGGGTGAAGTTTGGTTGACTTCTGCGCAGCGGTTTGGGAGTTAACATCAAAATTACATTTCTCGGCCATATCGCATAGATCTCACTGTGAAAAGGCTTAAATGGCTTTTTTGACCTAAGTTTGAGGATTGCGCTCAAATCAAATGTCCTAGAACCAAATTTCCACATGTAACTACTAGATTGTGATACAATACACTAATGGGTGAAGTTTGGTTGACTTCTGCGCAGCGGTTTGGGAGTTAACATCAAAATTACATTTCTCGGCCATATCGCATAGATCTCACTGTGAAAAGGCTTAAATGACTTTTTTAATTAAGTTTGATGATTGCGTTCAAACAAAATGTCCTAGAACAAAATTTTCAAATGTAACTACTAGATTGTGATACAATACACTATTGGGTGAAGTTTAGTTGACTTCTGCGCAGCGGTTTGGGAGTTAACATCAAAATTACATTTCTCGGCCATATCGCATAGATCTCACTGTGAAAAGGCTTAAATGGCTTTTTTGATCTAAGTTTGAGGATTGCGCTCAAATCAAATGTCCTAGAACCAAATTTCCACATGTAACTACTAGATTGTGATACAATACACTAATGGGTGAAGTTTGGTTTACTTCTGCGCAGCGGTTTGGGAGTTAACATCAAAATTACATTTCTCGGCCATATCGCATAGATCTCACTGTGAAAAGGCTTAAATGGCTTTTTTGACCTAAGTTTGAGGATTGCGCTCAAACAAAATGTCCTAGAACAAAATTTTCAAATGTAACTACTAGATTGTGATACAATACACTATTGGGTGAAGTTTGGTTGACTTCTGCGCAGCGGTTTGGGAGTTAACATCTAAATTACATTTCTCGGCCATATCGCATAGATCTCACTGTGAAAAGGCTTAAATGGCTTTTTTGACCTAAGTTTGAGGATTGCGTTCAAATCAAATGTCCTAGAACCAAATTTCTACATGTAACTACTAGATTGTGATACAATACACTAATGGGTGAAGTTTGGTTGACTTCTGCGCAGCGGTTTGGGAGTTAACATCAAAATTACATTTCTCGGCCATATCGCATAGATCTCACTGTGAAAAGGCTTAAATGACTTTTTTAATTAAGTTTAATGATTGCGCTCAAACAAATGTCCTAGAACAAAATTTTCAAATGTAACTACTAGATTGTGATACAATACACTATTGGGTGAAGTTTGGTTGACTTCTGCGCAGCGGTTTGGGAGTTAACATCAAAATTACATTTCTCGGCCATATCGCATAGATCTCACTGTGAAAAGGCTTAAATGGCTTTTTTGACCTAAGTTTGAGGATTGCGCTCAAATCAAATGTCCTAGAACCAAATTTCCACATGTAACTACTAGATTGTGATACAATACACTAATGGGTGAAGTTTGGTTTTATTTCTGCGCAGCGGTTTGGGAGTTAACATCAAAATTACATTTCTCGGCCATATCGCATAGATCTCACTGTGAAAAGGCTTAAATGACTTTTTTTAATTAAGTTTAATGATTGCGCTCAAACCAAATGTCCTAGAACGAAATTTTCAAATGTAACTACTAGAATGTGATACAATACACTATTGGGTGAAGTTTAGTTGACTTCTGCGCAGCGGTTTGGGAGTTAACATCAAAATTACATTTCTCGGCCATATCGCATAGATCTCACTGTGAAAAGGCTTAAATGGCTTTTTTGACCTAAGTTTAATGATTGCGCTCAAACAAAATTTCCTAGAACAAAATTTTCAAATGTAACTACTAGATTGTGATACAATACACTATTGGGTGAAGTTTGGTTGACTTCTGCGCAGCGGTTTGGGAGTTAACATCAAAATTACATTTCTCGGCCATATCGCATAGATCTCACTGTGAAAAGGCTTAAATGACTTTTTTAATTAAGTTTGATGATTGCGTTCAAACAAAATGTCCTAGAACAAAATTTTCAAATGTAACTACTAGATTGTGATACAATACACTATTGGGTGAAGTTTGGTTGACTTCTGCGCAGCGGTTTGGGAGTTAACATTAAAATTACATTTCTCGGCCATATCGCATAGATCTCACTGTGAAAAGGCTTAAATGACTTTTTTAAATTAAGTTTAATGATTGCGCTCAAACCAAATGTCCTAGAACGAAATTTTCAAATGTAACTACTAGAATGTGATACAATACACTATTGGGTGAAGTTTAGTTGACTTCTGCGCAGCGGTTTGGGAGTTAACATCAAAATTACATTTCTCGGCCATATCGCATAGATCTCACTGTGAAAAGGCTTAAATGGCTTTTTTGACCTAAGTTTAATGATTGCGCTCAAACCAAATGTCCTAGAACCAAATTTCCACATGTAATTACTAGATTGTGATACAATACACTAATGGGTGAAGTTTGGTTGACTTCTGCGCAGCGGTTTGGGAGTTAACATCAAAATTACATTTCTCAGCCATATCGCATAGATCTCACTGTGAAAAGGCTTAAATGACTTTTTTAATTAAGTTTAATGATTGCGCTCAAACCAAATGTCCTAGAACCAAATTTCCACATGTAATTACTAGATTGTGATACAATACACTAATGGGTGAAGTTTGGTTGACTTCTGCGCAGCGGTTTGGGAGTTAACATCAAAATTACATTTCTCGGCCATATCGCATAGATCTCACTGTGAAAAGGCTTAAATGACTTTTTTAATTAAGTTTAATGATTGCGCTCAAACCAAATGTCCTCGAACGAAATTTTCAAATGTAACTACTAGAATGTGATACAATACACTATTGGGTGAAGTTTAGTTGACTTCTGCGCAGCGGTTTGGGAGTTAACATCAAAATTACATTTCTCGGCCATATCGCATAGATCTCACTGTGAAAAGGCTTAAATGGCTTTTTTGACCTAAGTTTGAGGATTGCGCTCAAATCAAATGTCCTAGAACCAAATTTCCACATGTAACTACTAGATTGTGATACAATACACTAATGGGTGAAGTTTGGTTTACTTCTGCGCAGCGGTTTGGGAGTTAACATCAAAATTACATTTCTCGGCCATATCGCATAGATCTCACTGTGAAAAGGCTTAAATGGCTTTTTTGACCTAAGTTTAATAATTGCGCTCAAACCAAATGTCCTAGAACGAAATTTTAAAATGTAACTACTAGAATGTGATACAATACACTATTGGGTGAAGTTTGGTTGACTTCTGCGCAGCGGTTTGGGAGTTAACATCAAAATTACATTTCTCGGCCATATCGCATAGATCTCACTGTGAAAAGGCTTAAATGGCTTTTTTGACCTAAGTTTGAGGATTGCGCTCAAATCAAATGTCCTAGAACCAAATTTCCACATGTAACTACTAGATTGTGATACAATACACTAATGGGTGAAGTTTGGTTGACTTCTGCGCAGCGGTTTGGGAGTTAACATCAAAATTACATTTCTCGGCCATATCGCATAGATCTCACTGTGAAAAGGCTTAAATGACTTTTTTAATTAAGTTTGATGATTGCGCTCAAACAAAATTTCCTAGAACAAAATTTTCAAATGTAACTACTAGATTGTGATACAATACACTATTGGGTGAAGTTTGGTTGACTTCTGCGCAGCGGTTTGGGAGTTAACATCAAAATTACATTTCTCGGCCATATCGCATAGATCTCACTGTGAAAAGGCTTAAATGACTTTTTTAATTAAGTTTGATGATTGCGTTCAAACAAAATGTCCTAGAACAAAATTTTCAAATGTAACTACTAGATTGTGATACAATACACTATTGGGTGAAGTTTGGTTGACTTCTGCGCAGCGGTTTGGGAGTTAACATCAAAATTACATTTCTCGGCCATATCGCATAGATCTCACTGTGAAAAGGCTTAAATGACTTTTTTTAATTAAGTTTAATGATTGCGCTCAAACCAAATGTCCTAGAACGAAATTTTCAAATGTAACTACTAGAATGTGATACAATACACTATTGGGTGAAGTTTAGTTGACTTCTGCGCAGCGGTTTGGGAGTTAACATCAAAATTACATTTCTCGGCCATATCGCATAGATCTCACTGTGAAAAGGATTAAATGGCTTTTTTGACCTAAGTTTAATGATTGCGCTCAAATCAAATGTCCTAGAACCAAATTTCCACATGTAACTACTAGATTGTGATACAATACACTAATGGGTGAAGTTTGGTTGACTTCTGCGCAGCGGTTTGGGAGTTAACATCAAAATTACATTTCTCGGCCATATCGCATAGATCTCACTGTGAAAAGGCTTAAATGACTTTTTTTAATTAAGTTTAATGATTGCGCTCAAACCAAATGTCCTAGAACGAAATTTTCAAATGTAACTACTAGAATGTGATACAATACACTATTGGGTGAAGTTTAGTTGACTTCTGCGCAGCGGTTTGGGAGTTAACATCAAAATTACATTTCTCGGCCATATCGCATAGATCTCACTGTGAAAAGGCTTAAATGGCTTTTTTGACCTTAATTTGAGGATTGCGCTCAAATCAAATGTCCTAGAACCAAATTTCCACATGTAACTACTAGATTGTGATACAATACACTAATGGGTGAAGTTTGGTTTACTTCTGCGCAGCGGTTTGGGAGTTAACATCAAAATTACATTTCTCGGCCATATCGCATAGATCTCACTGTGAAAAGGCTTAAATGGCTTTTTTGACCTAAGTTTAATAATTGCTCTCAAACCAAATGTCCTAGAACGAAATTTTAAAATGTAACTACTAGAATGTGATACAATACACTATTGGGTGAAGTTTGGTTGACTTCTGCGCAGCGGTTTGGGAGTTAACATCAAAATTACATTTCTCGGCCATATCGCATAGATCTCACTGTGAAAAGGCTTAAATGGCTTTTTTGACCTAAGTTTGAGGATTGCGCTCAAATCAAATGTCCTAGAACCAAATTTCCACATGTAACTACTAGATTGTGATACAATACACTAATGGGTGAAGTTTGGTTGACTTCTGCGCAGCGGTTTGGGAGTTAACATCAAAATTACATTTCTCGGCCATATCGCATAGATCTCACTGTGAAAAGGCTTAAATGACTTTTTTAATTAAGTTTGATGATTGCGCTCAAACAAAATTTCCTAGAACAAAATTTTCAAATGTAACTACTAGATTGTGATACAATACACTATTGGGTGAAGTTTGGTTGACTTCTGCGCAGCGGTTTGGGAGTTAACATCAAAATTACATTTCTCGGCCATATCGCATAGATCTCACTTTGAAAAGGCTTAAATGACTTTTTTAATTAAGTTTGATGATTGCGTTCAAACAAAATGTCCTAGAACAAAATTTTCAAATGTAACTACTAGATTGTGATACAATACACTATTGGGTGAAGTTTGGTTGACTTCTGCGCAGCGGTTTGGGAGTTAACATCAAAATTACATTTCTCGGCCATATCGCATAGATCTCACTGTGAAAAGGCTTAAATGACTTTTTTAAATTAAGTTTAATGATTGCGCTCAAACCAAATGTCCTAGAACGAAATTTTCAAATGTAACTACTAGAATGTGATACAATACACTATTGGGTGAAGTTTAGTTGACTTCTGCGCAGCGGTTTGGGAGTTAACATCAAAATTACATTTCTCGGCCATATCGCATAGATCTCACTGTGAAAAGGATTAAATGGCTTTTTTGACCTAAGTTTAATGATTGCGCTCAAACCAAATGTCCTAGAACAAAATTTTCAAATGTAACTACTAGAATGTGATACAATACACTATTGGGTGAAGTTTGGTTGACTTCTGCGCAGCGGTTTGGGAGTTAACATCAAAATTACATTTCTCGGCCATATCGCATAGATCTCACTGTGAAAAGGCTTAAATGGCTTTTTTGACCTAAGTTTGAGGATTGCGCTCAAATCAAATGTCCTAGAACCAAATTTCCACATGTAACTACTAGATTGTGATACAATACACTAATGGGTGAAGTTTGGTTGACTTCTGCGCAGCGGTTTGGGAGTTAACATCAAAATTACATTTCTCGGCCATATCGCATAGATCTCACTGTGAAAAGGCTTAAATGACTTTTTTAATTAAGTTTGATGATTGCGCTCAAACAAAATTTCCTAGAACAAAATTTTCAAATGTAACTACTAGATTGTGATACAATACACTATTGGGTGAAGTTTTGTTGACTTCTGCGCAGCGGTTTGGGAGTTAACATCAAAATTACATTTCTCGGCCATATCGCATAGATCTCACTGTGAAAAGGCTTAAATGACTTTTTTTAATTAAGTTTAATGATTGCGCTCAAACCAAATGTCCTAGAACGAAATTTTCAAATGTAACTACTAGAATGTGATACAATACACTATTGGGTGAAGTTTAGTTGACTTCTGCGCAGCGGTTTGGGAGTTAACATCAAAATTACATTTCTCGGCCATATCGCATAGATCTCACTGTGAAAAGGCTTAAATGGCTTTTTTGACCTAAGTTTAATGATTGCGCTCAAACCAAATGTCCTAGAACAAAATTTTCAAATGTAACTACTAGAATGTGATACAATACACTTTTGGGTGAAGTTTGGTTGACTTCTGCGCAGCGGTTTGGGAGTTAACATCAAAATTACATTTCTCGGCCATATCGCATAGATCTCACTGTGAAAAGGCTTAAATGGCTTTTTTGACCTAAGTTTGAGGATTGCGCTCAAATCAAATGTCCTAGAACCAAATTTCCACATGTAACTACTAGATTGTGATACAATACACTAATGGGTGAAGTTTGGTTGACTTCTGCGCAGCGGTTTGGGAGTTAACATCAAAATTACATTTCTCGGCCATATCGCATAGATCTCACTGTGAAAAGGCTTAAATGACTTTTTTAATTAAGTTTGATGATTGCGTTCAAACAAAATGTCCTAGAACAAAATTTTCAAATGTAACTACTAGATTGTGATACAATACACTATTGGGTGAAGTTTAGTTGACTTCTGCGCAGCGGTTTGGGAGTTAACATCAAAATTACATTTCTCGGCCATATCGCATAGATCTCACTGTGAAAAGGCTTAAATGGCTTTTTTGATCTAAGTTTGAGGATTGCGCTCAAATCAAATGTCCTAGAACCAAATTTCCACATGTAACTACTAGATTGTGATACAATACACTAATGGGTGAAGTTTGGTTTACTTCTGCGCAGCGGTTTGGGAGTTAACATCAAAATTACATTTCTCGGCCATATCGCATAGATCTCACTGTGAAAAGGCTTAAATGGCTTTTTTGACCTAAGTTTGAGGATTGCGCTCAAACAAAATGTCCTAGAACAAAATTTTCAAATGTAACTACTAGATTGTGATACAATACACTATTGGGTGAAGTTTGGTTGACTTCTGCGCAGCGGTTTGGGAGTTAACATCTAAATTACATTTCTCGGCCATATCGCATAGATCTCACTGTGAAAAGGCTTAAATGGCTTTTTTGACCTAAGTTTGAGGATTGCGTTCAAATCAAATGTCCTAGAACCAAATTTCTACATGTAACTACTAGATTGTGATACAATACACTAATGGGTGAAGTTTGGTTGACTTCTGCGCAGCGGTTTGGGAGTTAACATCAAAATTACATTTCTCGGCCATATCGCATAGATCTCACTGTGAAAAGGCTTAAATGACTTTTTTAATTAAGTTTAATGATTGCGCTCAAACAAATGTCCTAGAACAAAATTTTCAAATGTAACTACTAGATTGTGATACAATACACTATTGGGTGAAGTTTGGTTGACTTCTGCGCAGCGGTTTGGGAGTTAACATCAAAATTACATTTCTCGGCCATATCGCATAGATCTCACTGTGAAAAGGCTTAAATGGCTTTTTTGACCTAAGTTTGAGGATTGCGCTCAAATCAAATGTCCTAGAACCAAATTTCCACATGTAACTACTAGATTGTGATACAATACACTAATGGGTGAAGTTTGGTTTTATTTCTGCGCAGCGGTTTGGGAGTTAACATCAAAATTACATTTCTCGGCCATATCGCATAGATCTCACTGTGAAAAGGCTTAAATGGCTTTTTTGACCTAAGTTTAATGATTGCGCTCAAACCAAATGTCCTAGAACGAAATTTTCAAATGTAACTACTAGAATGTGATACAATACACTATTGGGTGAAGTTTGGTTGACTTCTGCGCAGCGGTTTGGGAGTTAACATCAAAATTACATTTCTCGGCCATATCGCATAGATCTCACTGTGAAAAGGCTTAAATGGCTTTTTTGACCTAAGTTTGAGGATTGCGCTCAAATCAAATGTCCTAGAACCAAATTTCCACATGTAACTACTAGATTGTGATACAATACACTAATGGGTGAAGTTTGGTTGACTTCTGCGCAGCGGTTTGGGAGTTAACATCAAAATTACATTTCTCGGCCATATCGCATAGATCTCACTGTGAAAAGGCTTAAATGACTTTTTTAATTAAGTTTGATGATTGCGCTCAAACAAAATGTCCTAGAACAAAATTTTCAAATGTAACTACTAGATTGTGATACAATACACTATTGGGTGAAGTTTGGTTGACTTCTGCGCAGCGGTTTGGGAGTTAACATCAAAATTACATTTCTCGGCCATATCGCATAGATCTCACTGTGAAAAGGCTTAAATGGCTTTTTTGACCTAAGTTTGAGGATTGCGCTCAAATCAAATGTCCTAGAACCAAATTTCCACATGTAACTACTAGATTGTGATACAATACACTAATGGGTGAAGTTTGGTTTACTTCTGCGCAGCGGTTTGGGAGTTAACATCAAAATTACATTTCTCGGCCATATCGCATAGATCTCACTGTGGAAAGGCTTAAATGGCTTTTTTGACCTAAGTTTAATAATTGCGCTCAAACCAAATGTCCTAGAACGAAATTTTCAAATGTAACTACTAGAATGTGATACAATACACTATTGGGTGAAGTTTGGTTGACTTCTGCGCAGCGGTTTGGGAGTTAACATCAAAATTACATTTCTCGGCCATATCGCATAGATCTCACTTTGAAAAGGCTTAAATGGCTTTTTTGACCTAAGTTTGAGGATTGCGCTCAAATGAAATGTCCTAGAACCAAATTTTCACATGTAACTACTAGATTGTGATACAATACACTAATGGGTGAAGTTTGGTTGACTTCTGCGCAGCGGTTTGGGAGTTAACATCAAAATTACATTTCTCGGCCATATCGCATAGATCTCACTGTGAAAAGGCTTAAATGACTTTTTTAATTAAGTTTGATGATTGCGCTCAAACAAAATTTCCTAGAACAAAATTTTCAAATGTAACTCCTAGATTGTGATACAATACACTATTGGGTGAAGTTTGGTTGACTTCTGCGCAGCGGTTTGGGAGTTAACATCAAAATTACATTTCTCGGCCATATCGCATAGATCTCACTGTGAAAAGGCTTAAATGACTTTTTTAATTAAGTTTGATGATTGCGTTCAAACAAAATGTCCTAGAACAAAATTTTCAAATGTAACTACTAGATTGTGATACAATACACTATTGGGTGAAGTTTGGTTGACTTCTGCGCAGCGGTTTGGGAGTTAACATCAAAATTACATTTCTCGGCCATATCGCATAGATCTCACTGTGAAAAGGCTTAAATGACTTTTTTAATTAAGTTTGATGATTGCGCTCAGACAAAATTTCCTAGAACAAAATTTTCAAATGTAACTACTAGATTGTGATACAAT
The DNA here is from genome assembly GCF_030265065.1 of Corythoichthys intestinalis. NCBI lineage: Eukaryota > Metazoa > Chordata > Actinopteri > Syngnathiformes > Syngnathidae > Corythoichthys > Corythoichthys intestinalis. The sequence goes on along the minus strand of NC_080405.1, from coordinate 825,072 downwards.
ACACTATTGGGTGAAGTTTGGTTTACTTCTGCGCAGCGGTTTGGGAGTTAACATCAAAATTACATTTCTCGGCCATATCGCATAGATCTCACTGTGAAAAGGCTTAAATGACTTTTTTTAATTAAGTTTGAAGATTGCGCTCAAATCAAATGTCCTAGAACTAAATTTCCAAATGTAACTACTAGATTGTGATAAAATACACTATTGGGTGAAGTTTGGTTGACTTCTGCGCAGCGGTTTGGGAGTTAACATCAAAATTACATTTCTCGGCCATATCGCATAGATCTCACTGTGAAAAGGCTTAAATGACTTTTTTAATTAAGTTTAATGATTGCGCTCAAACCAAATGTCCTAGAACCAAATTTCCACATGTAACTACTAGATTGTGATACAATACACTAATGGGTGAAGTTTGGTTTACTTCTGCGCAGCGGTTTGGGAGTTAACATCAAAATTACATTTCTCGGCCATATCGCATAGATCTCACTGTGAAAAGGCTTAAATGGCTTTTTTGACCTAAGTTTGAGGATTGCGCTCAAATCAAATGTCCTAGAACCAAATTTCCACAAGTAACTACTAGATTGTGATACAATACACTAATGGGTGAAGTTTGGTTGACTTCTGCGCAGCGGTTTGGGAGTTAACATCAAAATTACATTTCTCGGGAATATCGCATAGATCTCACTGTGAAAAGGCTTAAATGACTTTTTTGATTAAGTTTGATGATTGCGTTCAAACAAAATGTCCTAGAACAAAATTTTCAAATGTAACTACTAGATTGTGATACAATACACTATTGGGTGAAGTTTGGTTGACTTCTGCGCAGCGGTTTGGGAGTTAACATCAAAATTACATTTCTCGGCCATATCGCATAGATCTCACTGTGAAAAGGCTTAAATGGCTTTTTTGACCTAAGTTTGAGGATTGCGCTCAAATCAAATGTCCTAGAACAGAATTTCCACATGTAACTACTAGATTGTGATACAATACACTAATGGGTGAAGTTTGGTTTACTTCTGCGCAGCGGTTTGGGAGTTAACATCAAAATTACATTTCTCGGCCATATCGCATAGATCTCACTGTGAAAAGGCTTAAATGGCTTTTTTGACCTAAGTTTGAGGATTGCGCTCAAATCAAATGTCCTAGAACCAAATTTCCACATGTAACTACTAGATTGTGATACAATACACTAATGGGTGAAGTTTGGTTGACTTCTGCGCAGCGGTTTGGGAGTTAACATCAAAATTACATTTTTTGGCCATATCGCATAGATCTCACTGTGAAAAGGCTTAAATGACTTTTTAAATTAAGTTTAATGATTGCGCTCAAACCAAATGTCCTAGAACGAAATTTTCAAATGTAACTACTAGAATGTGATACAATACACTATTGGGTGAAGTTTAGTTGACTTCTGCGCAGCGGTTTGGGAGTTAACATCAAAATTACATTTCTCGGCCATATCGCATAGATCTCACTGTGAAAAGGCTTAAATGGCTTTTTTGACCTAAGTTTAATGATTGCGCTCAAACCAAATGTCCTAGAACGAAATTTTCAAATGTAACTACTAGAATGTGATACAATACACTATTGGGTGAAGTTTGGTTGACTTCTGCGCAGCGGTTTGGGAGTTAACATCAAAATTACATTTCTCGGCCATATCGCATAGATCTCACTGTGAAAAGGCTTAAATGACTTTTTTAATTAAGTTTGATGATTGCGTTCAAACAAAATGTCCTAGAACAAAATTTTCAAATGTAACTACTAGATTGTGATACAATACACTATTGGGTGAAGTTTGGTTGACTTCTGCGCAGCGGTTTGGGAGTTAACATCAAAATTACATTTCTCGGCCATATCGCATAGATCTCACTGTGAAAAGGCTTAAATGACTTTTTTAATTAAGTTTAATGATTGCGCTCAAACCAAATGTCCTAGAACGAAATTTTCAAATGTAACTACTAGAATGTGATACAATACACTATTGGGTGAAGTTTAGTTGACTTCTGCGCAGCGGTTTGGGAGTTAACATCAAAATTACATTTCTCGGCCATATCGCATAGATCTCACTGTGAAAAGGCTTAAATGGCTTTTTTGACCTAAGTTTAATGATTGCGCTCAAACCAAATGTCCTAGAACGAAATTTTCAAATGTAACTACTAGAATGTGATACAATACACTATTGGGTGAAGTTTAGTTGACTTCTGCGCAGCGGTTTGGGAGTTAACATCAAAATTACATTTCTCGGCCATATCGCATAGATCTCACTGTGAAAAGGCTTAAATGGCTTTTTTGACCTAAGTTTGAGGATTGCGCTCAAATCAAATGTCCTAGAACCAAATTTCCACATGTAACTACTAGATTGTGATACAATACACTAATGGGTGAAGTTTGGTTGACTTCTGCGCAGCGGTTTGGGAGTTAACATCAAAATTACATTTCTCGGCCATATCGCATAGATCTCACTGTGAAAAGGCTTAAATGACTTTTTTAATTAAGTTTGATGATTGCGCTCAAACAAAATGTCCTAGAACAAAATTTTCAAATGTAACTACTAGATTGTGATACAATACACTATTGGGTGAAGTTTGGTTGACTTCTGCGCAGCGGTTTGGGAGTTAACATCAAAATTACATTTCTCGGCCATATCGCATAGATCTCACTGTGAAAAGGCTTAAATGGCTTTTTTGACCTAAGTTTGAGGATTGCGCTCAAATCAAATGTCCTAGAACCAAATTTCCACATGTAACTACTAGAATGTGATACAATACACTATTGGGTGAAGTTTGGTTGACTTCTGCGCAGTGGTTTGGGAGTTAACATCAAAATTACATTTCTCGGCCATATCGCATAGATCTCACTGTTAAAAGGCTTAAATGGCTTTTTTGACCTAAGTTTGAGGATTGCGCTCAAATCAAATGTCCTAGAACCAAATTTCCACATGTAACTACTAGATTGTGATACAATACACTAATGGGTGAAGTTTGGTTGACTTCTGCGCAGCGGTTTGGGAGTTAACATCAAAATTACATTTCTCGGCCATATCGCATAGATCTCACTGTGAAAAGGCTTAAATGACTTTTTTAATTAAGTTTGATGATTGCGCTCAAACAAAATGTCCTAGAACAAAATTTTCAAATGTAACTACTAGATTGTGATACAATACACTATTGGGTGAAGTTTGGTTGACTTCTGCGCAGCGGTTTGGGAGTTAACATCAAAATTACATTTCTCGGCCATATCGCATAGATCTCACTGTGAAAAGGCTTAAATGGCTTTTTTGACCTAAGTTTGAGGATTGCGCTCAAATCAAATGTCCTAGAACCAAATTTCCACATGTAACTACTAGATTGTGATACAATACACTAATGGTTGAAGTTTGGTTGACTTCTGCGCAGCGGTTTGGGAGTGAACATCAAAATTACATTTCTCGGCCATATCGCATAGATCTCACTGTGAAAAGGCTTAAATGACTTTTTTTAATTAAGTTTGAAGATTGCGCTCAAACAAAATGTCCTAGAACAAAATTTTCAAATGTAACTACTAGATTGTGATACAATACACTATTGGGTGAAGTTTGGTTGACTTCTGCGCAGCGGTTTGGGAGTTAACATCAAAATTACATTTCTCGGCCATATCGCATAGATCTCACTGTGAAAAGGCTTAAATGACTTTTTTTAATTAAGTTTAATGATTGCGCTCAAACCAAATGTCCTAGAACAAAATTTTCAAATGTAACTACTAGAATGTGATACAATACACTTTTGGGTGAAGTTTGGTTGACTTCTGCGCAGCGGTTTGGGAGTTAACATCAAAATTACATTTCTCGGCCATATCGCATAGATCTCACTGTGAAAAGGCTTAAATGGCTTTTTTGACCTAAGTTTGAGGATTGCGCTCAAATCAAATGTCCTAGAACCAAATTTCCACATGTAACTACTAGATTGTGATACAATACACTAATGGGTGAAGTTTGGTTGACTTCTGCGCAGCGGTTTGGGAGTTAACATCAAAATTACATTTCTCGGCCATATCGCATAGATCTCACTGTGAAAAGGCTTAAATGGCTTTTTTGATCTAAGTTTGAGGATTGCGCTCAAATCAAATGTCCTAGAACCAAATTTCCACATGTAACTACTAGATTGTGATACAATACACTAATGGGTGAAGTTTGGTTTACTTCTGCGCAGCGGTTTGGGAGTTAACATCAAAATTACATTTCTCGGCCATATCGCATAGATCTCACTGTGAAAAGGCTTAAATGGCTTTTTTGATCTAAGTTTGAGGATTGCGCTCAAATCAAATGTCCTAGAACCAAATTTCCACATGTAACTACTAGATTGTGATACAATACACTAATGGGTGAAGTTTGGTTTACTTCTGCGCAGCGGTTTGGGAGTTAACATCAAAATTACATTTCTCGGCCATATCGCATAGATCTCACTGTGAAAAGGCTTAAATGGCTTTTTTGACCTAAGTTTGAGGATTGCGCTCAAACAAAATGTCCTAGAACAAAATTTTCAAATGTAACTACTAGATTGTGATACAATACACTATTGGGTGAAGTTTGGTTGACTTCTGCGCAGCGGTTTGGGAGTTAACATCTAAATTACATTTCTCGGCCATATCGCATAGATCTCACTGTGAAAAGGCTTAAATGGCTTTTTTGACCTAAGTTTGAGGATTGCGTTCAAATCAAATGTCCTAGAACCAAATTTCTACATGTAACTACTAGATTGTGATACAATACACTAATGGGTGAAGTTTGGTTGACTTCTGCGCAGCGGTTTGGGAGTTAACATCAAAATTACATTTCTCGGCCATATCGCATAGATCTCACTGTGAAAAGGCTTAAATGACTTTTTTAATTAAGTTTAATGATTGCGCTCAAACAAATGTCCTAGAACAAAATTTTCAAATGTAACTACTAGATTGTGATACAATACACTATTGGGTGAAGTTTGGTTGACTTCTGCGCAGCGGTTTGGGAGTTAACATCAAAATTACATTTCTCGGCCATATCGCATAGATCTCACTGTGAAAAGGCTTAAATGGCTTTTTTGACCTAAGTTTGAGGATTGCGCTCAAATCAAATGTCCTAGAACCAAATTTCCACATGTAACTACTAGATTGTGATACAATACACTAATGGGTGAAGTTTGGTTTTATTTCTGCGCAGCGGTTTGGGAGTTAACATCAAAATTACATTTCTCGGCCATATCGCATAGATCTCACTGTGAAAAGGCTTAAATGGCTTTTTTGACCTAAGTTTAATGATTGCGCTCAAACCAAATGTCCTAGAACGAAATTTTCAAATGTAACTACTAGAATGTGATACAATACACTATTGGGTGAAGTTTGGTTGACTTCTGCGCAGCGGTTTGGGAGTTAACATCAAAATTACATTTCTCGGCCATATCGCATAGATCTCACTGTGAAAAGGCTTAAATGGCTTTTTTGACCTAAGTTTGAGGATTGCGCTCAAATCAAATGTCCTAGAACCAAATTTCCACATGTAACTACTAGATTGTGATACAATACACTAATGGGTGAAGTTTGGTTGACTTCTGCGCAGCGGTTTGGGAGTTAACATCAAAATTACATTTCTCGGCCATATCGCATAGATCTCACTGTGAAAAGGCTTAAATGACTTTTTTAATTAAGTTTGATGATTGCGCTCAAACAAAATGTCCTAGAACAAAATTTTCAAATGTAACTACTAGATTGTGATACAATACACTATTGGGTGAAGTTTGGTTGACTTCTGCGCAGCGGTTTGGGAGTTAACATCAAAATTACATTTCTCGGCCATATCGCATAGATCTCACTGTGAAAAGGCTTAAATGGCTTTTTTGACCTAAGTTTGAGGATTGCGCTCAAATCAAATGTCCTAGAACCAAATTTCCACATGTAACTACTAGATTGTGATACAATACACTAATGGGTGAAGTTTGGTTTACTTCTGCGCAGCGGTTTGGGAGTTAACATCAAAATTACATTTCTCGGCCATATCGCATAGATCTCACTGTGGAAAGGCTTAAATGGCTTTTTTGACCTAAGTTTAATAATTGCGCTCAAACCAAATGTCCTAGAACGAAATTTTCAAATGTAACTACTAGAATGTGATACAATACACTATTGGGTGAAGTTTGGTTGACTTCTGCGCAGCGGTTTGGGAGTTAACATCAAAATTACATTTCTCGGCCATATCGCATAGATCTCACTTTGAAAAGGCTTAAATGGCTTTTTTGACCTAAGTTTGAGGATTGCGCTCAAATGAAATGTCCTAGAACCAAATTTTCACATGTAACTACTAGATTGTGATACAATACACTAATGGGTGAAGTTTGGTTGACTTCTGCGCAGCGGTTTGGGAGTTAACATCAAAATTACATTTCTCGGCCATATCGCATAGATCTCACTGTGAAAAGGCTTAAATGACTTTTTTAATTAAGTTTGATGATTGCGCTCAAACAAAATTTCCTAGAACAAAATTTTCAAATGTAACTCCTAGATTGTGATACAATACACTATTGGGTGAAGTTTGGTTGACTTCTGCGCAGCGGTTTGGGAGTTAACATCAAAATTACATTTCTCGGCCATATCGCATAGATCTCACTGTGAAAAGGCTTAAATGACTTTTTTAATTAAGTTTGATGATTGCGTTCAAACAAAATGTCCTAGAACAAAATTTTCAAATGTAACTACTAGATTGTGATACAATACACTATTGGGTGAAGTTTGGTTGACTTCTGCGCAGCGGTTTGGGAGTTAACATCAAAATTACATTTCTCGGCCATATCGCATAGATCTCACTGTGAAAAGGCTTAAATGACTTTTTTAATTAAGTTTGATGATTGCGCTCAGACAAAATTTCCTAGAACAAAATTTTCAAATGTAACTACTAGATTGTGATACAATACACTATTGGGTGAAGTTTGGTTTACTTCTGCGCAGCGGTTTGGGAGTTAACATCAAAATTACATTTCTCGGCCATATCGCATAGATCTCACTGTGAAAAGGCTTAAATGACTTTTTTTAATTAAGTTTGAAGATTGCGCTCAAATCAAATGTCCTAGAACTAAATTTCCAAATGTAACTACTAGATTGTGATAAAATACACTATTGGGTGAAGTTTGGTTGACTTCTGCGCAGCGGTTTGGGAGTTAACATCAAAATTACATTTCTCGGCCATATCGCATAGATCTCACTGTGAAAAGGCTTAAATGACTTTTTTAATTAAGTTTAATGATTGCGCTCAAACCAAATGTCCTAGAACCAAATTTCCACATGTAACTACTAGATTGTGATACAATACACTAATGGGTGAAGTTTGGTTTACTTCTGCGCAGCGGTTTGGGAGTTAACATCAAAATTACATTTCTCGGCCATATCGCATAGATCTCACTGTGAAAAGGCTTAAATGGCTTTTTTGACCTAAGTTTGAGGATTGCGCTCAAATCAAATGTCCTAGAACCAAATTTCCACAAGTAACTACTAGATTGTGATACAATACACTAATGGGTGAAGTTTGGTTGACTTCTGCGCAGCGGTTTGGGAGTTAACATCAAAATTACATTTCTCGGGAATATCGCATAGATCTCACTGTGAAAAGGCTTAAATGACTTTTTTGATTAAGTTTGATGATTGCGTTCAAACAAAATGTCCTAGAACAAAATTTTCAAATGTAACTACTAGATTGTGATACAATACACTATTGGGTGAAGTTTGGTTGACTTCTGCGCAGCGGTTTGGGAGTTAACATCAAAATTACATTTCTCGGCCATATCGCATAGATCTCACTGTGAAAAGGCTTAAATGGCTTTTTTGACCTAAGTTTGAGGATTGCGCTCAAATCAAATGTCCTAGAACAGAATTTCCACATGTAACTACTAGATTGTGATACAATACACTAATGGGTGAAGTTTGGTTTACTTCTGCGCAGCGGTTTGGGAGTTAACATCAAAATTACATTTCTCGGCCATATCGCATAGATCTCACTGTGAAAAGGCTTAAATGGCTTTTTTGACCTAAGTTTGAGGATTGCGCTCAAATCAAATGTCCTAGAACCAAATTTCCACATGTAACTACTAGATTGTGATACAATACACTAATGGGTGAAGTTTGGTTGACTTCTGCGCAGCGGTTTGGGAGTTAACATCAAAATTACATTTTTTGGCCATATCGCATAGATCTCACTGTGAAAAGGCTTAAATGACTTTTTAAATTAAGTTTAATGATTGCGCTCAAACCAAATGTCCTAGAACGAAATTTTCAAATGTAACTACTAGAATGTGATACAATACACTATTGGGTGAAGTTTAGTTGACTTCTGCGCAGCGGTTTGGGAGTTAACATCAAAATTACATTTCTCGGCCATATCGCATAGATCTCACTGTGAAAAGGCTTAAATGGCTTTTTTGACCTAAGTTTAATGATTGCGCTCAAACCAAATGTCCTAGAACGAAATTTTCAAATGTAACTACTAGAATGTGATACAATACACTATTGGGTGAAGTTTGGTTGACTTCTGCGCAGCGGTTTGGGAGTTAACATCAAAATTACATTTCTCGGCCATATCGCATAGATCTCACTGTGAAAAGGCTTAAATGACTTTTTTAATTAAGTTTGATGATTGCGTTCAAACAAAATGTCCTAGAACAAAATTTTCAAATGTAACTACTAGATTGTGATACAATACACTATTGGGTGAAGTTTGGTTGACTTCTGCGCAGCGGTTTGGGAGTTAACATCAAAATTACATTTCTCGGCCATATCGCATAGATCTCACTGTGAAAAGGCTTAAATGACTTTTTTAATTAAGTTTAATGATTGCGCTCAAACCAAATGTCCTAGAACGAAATTTTCAAATGTAACTACTAGAATGTGATACAATACACTATTGGGTGAAGTTTAGTTGACTTCTGCGCAGCGGTTTGGGAGTTAACATCAAAATTACATTTCTCGGCCATATCGCATAGATCTCACTGTGAAAAGGCTTAAATGGCTTTTTTGACCTAAGTTTAATGATTGCGCTCAAACCAAATGTCCTAGAACGAAATTTTCAAATGTAACTACTAGAATGTGATACAATACACTATTGGGTGAAGTTTGGTTGACTTCTGCGCAGCGGTTTGGGAGTTAACATCAAAATTACATTTCTCGGCCATATCGCATAGATCTCACTGTGAAAAGGCTTAAATGGCTTTTTTGACCTAAGTTTGAGGATTGCGCTCAAATCAAATGTCCTAGAACCAAATTTCCACATGTAACTACTAGATTGTGATACAATACACTAATGGGTGAAGTTTGGTTGACTTCTGCGCAGCGGTTTGGGAGTTAACATCAAAATTACATTTCTCGGCCATATCGCATAGATCTCACTGTGAAAAGGCTTAAATGACTTTTTTAATTAAGTTTGATGATTGCGCTCAAACAAAATGTCCTAGAACAAAATTTTCAAATGTAACTACTAGATTGTGATACAATACACTATTGGGTGAAGTTTGGTTGACTTCTGCGCAGCGGTTTGGGAGTTAACATCAAAATTACATTTCTCGGCCATATCGCATAGATCTCACTGTGAAAAGGCTTAAATGGCTTTTTTGACCTAAGTTTGAGGATTGCGCTCAAATCAAATGTCCTAGAACCAAATTTCCACATGTAACTACTAGAATGTGATACAATACACTATTGGGTGAAGTTTGGTTGACTTCTGCGCAGTGGTTTGGGAGTTAACATCAAAATTACATTTCTCGGCCATATCGCATAGATCTCACTGTTAAAAGGCTTAAATGGCTTTTTTGACCTAAGTTTGAGGATTGCGCTCAAATCAAATGTCCTAGAACCAAATTTCCACATGTAACTACTAGATTGTGATACAATACACTAATGGGTGAAGTTTGGTTGACTTCTGCGCAGCGGTTTGGGAGTTAACATCAAAATTACATTTCTCGGCCATATCGCATAGATCTCACTGTGAAAAGGCTTAAATGACTTTTTTAATTAAGTTTGATGATTGCGCTCAAACAAAATGTCCTAGAACAAAATTTTCAAATGTAACTACTAGATTGTGATACAATACACTATTGGGTGAAGTTTGGTTGACTTCTGCGCAGCGGTTTGGGAGTTAACATCAAAATTACATTTCTCGGCCATATCGCATAGATCTCACTGTGAAAAGGCTTAAATGGCTTTTTTGACCTAAGTTTGAGGATTGCGCTCAAATCAAATGTCCTAGAACCAAATTTCCACATGTAACTACTAGATTGTGATACAATACACTAATGGTTGAAGTTTGGTTGACTTCTGCGCAGCGGTTTGGGAGTGAACATCAAAATTACATTTCTCGGCCATATCGCATAGATCTCACTGTGAAAAGGCTTAAATGACTTTTTTTAATTAAGTTTGAAGATTGCGCTCAAACAAAATGTCCTAGAACAAAATTTTCAAATGTAACTACTAGATTGTGATACAATACACTATTGGGTGAAGTTTGGTTGACTTCTGCGCAGCGGTTTGGGAGTTAACATCAAAATTACATTTCTCGGCCATATCGCATTGATCTCACTGTGAAAAGGCTTAAATGGCTTTTTTGACCTAAGTTTGAGGATTGCGCTCAAATCAAATGTCCTAGAACGAAATTTTCAAATGTAACTACTAGAATGTGATACAATACACTATTGGGTGAAGTTTAGTTGACTTCTGCGCAGCGGTTTGGGAGTTAACATCAAAATTACATTTCTCGGCCATATCGCATAGATCTCACTGTGAAAAGGCTTAAATGACTTTTTTAATTAAGTTTGATGATTGCGCTCAAACAAAATTTCCTAGAACAAAATTTTCAAATGTAACTCCTAGATTGTGATACAATACACTATTGGGTGAAGTTTGGTTGACTTCTGCGCAGCGGTTTGGGAGTTAACATCAAAATTACATTTCTCGGCCATATCGCATAGATCTCACTGTGAAAAGGCTTAAATGACTTTTTTAATTAAGTTTGATGATTGCGTTCAAACAAAATGTCCTAGAACAAAATTTTCAAATGTAACTACTAGATTGTGATACAATACACTAATGGGTGAAGTTTGGTTGACTTCTGCGCAGCGGTTTGGGAGTTAACATCAAAATTACATTTCTCGGGAATATCGCATAGATCTCACTGTGAAAAGGCTTAAATGACTTTTTTGATTAAGTTTGATGATTGCGTTCAAACAAAATGTCCTAGAACAAAATTTTCAAATGTAACTACTAGATTGTGATACAATACACTATTGGGTGAAGTTTGGTTGACTTCTGCGCAGCGGTTTGGGAGTTAACATCAAAATTACATTTCTCGGCCATATCGCATAGATCTCACTGTGAAAAGGCTTAAATGGCTTTTTTGACCTAAGTTTGAGGATTGCGCTCAAATCAAATGTCCTAGAACAGAATTTCCACATGTAACTACTAGATTGTGATACAATACACTAATGGGTGAAGTTTGGTTTACTTCTGCGCAGCGGTTTGGGAGTTAACATCAAAATTACATTTCTCGGCCATATCGCATAGATCTCACTGTGAAAAGGCTTAAATGGCTTTTTTGACCTAAGTTTGAGGATTGCGCTCAAATCAAATGTCCTAGAACCAAATTTCCACATGTAACTACTAGATTGTGATACAATACACTAATGGGTGAAGTTTGGTTGACTTCTGCGCAGCGGTTTGGGAGTTAACATCAAAATTACATTTTTTGGCCATATCGCATAGATCTCACTGTGAAAAGGCTTAAATGACTTTTTAAATTAAGTTTAATGATTGCGCTCAAACCAAATGTCCTAGAACGAAATTTTCAAATGTAACTACTAGAATGTGATACAATACACTATTGGGTGAAGTTTAGTTGACTTCTGCGCAGCGGTTTGGGAGTTAACATCAAAATTACATTTCTCGGCCATATCGCATAGATCTCACTGTGAAAAGGCTTAAATGACTTTTTTAATTAAGTTTGATGATTGCGTTCAAACAAAATGTCCTAGAACAAAATTTTCAAATGTAACTACTAGATTGTGATACAATACACTATTGGGTGAAGTTTGGTTGACTTCTGCGCAGCGGTTTGGGAGTTAACATCAAAATTACATTTCTCGGCCATATCGCATAGATCTCACTGTGAAAAGGCTTAAATGACTTTTTTAATTAAGTTTGATGATTGCGCTCAAACAAAATTTCCTAGAACAAAATTTTCAAATGTAACTCCTAGATTGTGATACAATACACTATTGGGTGAAGTTTGGTTGACTTCTGCGCAGCGGTTTGGGAGTTAACATCAAAATTACATTTCTCGGCCATATCGCATAGATCTCACTGTGAAAAGGCTTAAATGGCTTTTTTGACCTAAGTTTAATGATTGCGCTCAAACCAAATGTCCTAGAACGAAATTTTCAAATGTAACTACTAGAATGTGATACAATACACTATTGGGTGAAGTTTGGTTGACTTCTGCGCAGCGGTTTGGGAGTTAACATCAAAATTACATTTCTCGGCCATATCGCATAGATCTCACTGTGAAAAGGCTTAAATGACTTTTTTAATTAAGTTTGATGATTGCGTTCAAACAAAATGTCCTAGAACAAAATTTTCAAATGTAACTACTAGATTGTGATACAATACACTATTGGGTGAAGTTTGGTTGACTTCTGCGCAGCGGTTTGGGAGTTAACATCAAAATTACATTTCTCGGCCATATCGCATAGATCTCACTGTGAAAAGGCTTAAATGACTTTTTTAATTAAGTTTGATGATTGCGCTCAAACAAAATTTCCTAGAACAAAATTTTCAAATGTAACTCCTAGATTGTGATACAATACACTATTGGGTGAAGTTTGGTTGACTTCTGCGCAGCGGTTTGGGAGTTAACATCAAAATTACATTTCTCGGCCATATCGCATAGATCTCACTGTGAAAAGGCTTAAATGACTTTTTTAATTAAGTTTGATGATTGCGTTCAAACAAAATGTCCTAGAACAAAATTTTCAAATGTAACTACTAGATTGTGATACAATACACTAATGGGTGAAGTTTGGTTGACTTCTGCGCAGCGGTTTGGGAGTTAACATCAAAATTACATTTCTCGGGAATATCGCATAGATCTCACTGTGAAAAGGCTTAAATGACTTTTTTGATTAAGTTTGATGATTGCGTTCAAACAAAATGTCCTAGAACAAAATTTTCAAATGTAACTACTAGATTGTGATACAATACACTATTGGGTGAAGTTTGGTTGACTTCTGCGCAGCGGTTTGGGAGTTAACATCAAAATTACATTTCTCGGCCATATCGCATAGATCTCACTGTGAAAAGGCTTAAATGGCTTTTTTGACCTAAGTTTGAGGATTGCGCTCAAATCAAATGTCCTAGAACAGAATTTCCACATGTAACTACTAGATTGTGATACAATACACTAATGGGTGAAGTTTGGTTTACTTCTGCGCAGCGGTTTGGGAGTTAACATCAAAATTACATTTCTCGGCCATATCGCATAGATCTCACTGTGAAAAGGCTTAAATGGCTTTTTTGACCTAAGTTTGAGGATTGCGCTCAAATCAAATGTCCTAGAACCAAATTTCCACATGTAACTACTAGATTGTGATACAATACACTAATGGGTGAAGTTTGGTTGACTTCTGCGCAGCGGTTTGGGAGTTAACATCAAAATTACATTTTTTGGCCATATCGCATAGATCTCACTGTGAAAAGGCTTAAATGACTTTTTAAATTAAGTTTAATGATTGCGCTCAAACCAAATGTCCTAGAACGAAATTTTCAAATGTAACTACTAGAATGTGATACAATACACTATTGGGTGAAGTTTAGTTGACTTCTGCGCAGCGGTTTGGGAGTTAACATCAAAATTACATTTCTCGGCCATATCGCATAGATCTCACTGTGAAAAGGCTTAAATGGCTTTTTTGACCTAAGTTTAATGATTGCGCTCAAACCAAATGTCCTAGAACGAAATTTTCAAAAGTAACTACTAGAATGTGATACAATACACTATTGGGTGAAGTTTGGTTGACTTCTGCGCAGCGGTTTGGGAGTTAACATCAAAATTACATTTCTCGGCCATATCGCATAGATCTCACTGTGAAAAGGCTTAAATGACTTTTTTAATTAAGTTTGATGATTGCGTTCAAACAAAATGTCCTAGAACAAAATTTTCAAATGTAACTACTAGATTGTGATACAATACACTATTGGGTGAAGTTTGGTTGACTTCTGCGCAGCGGTTTGGGAGTTAACATCAAAATTACATTTCTCGGCCATATCGCATAGATCTCACTGTGAAAAGGCTTAAATGACTTTTTTGACCTAAGTTTAATGATTGCGCTCAAACCAAATGTCCTAGAACGAAATTTTCAAATGTAACTACTAGAATGTGATACAATACACTATTGGGTGAAGTTTAGTTGACTTCTGCGCAGCGGTTTGGGAGTTAACATCAAAATTACATTTCTCGGCCATATCGCATAGATCTCACTGTGAAAAGGCTTAAATGGCTTTTTTGACCTAAGTTTGAGGATTGCGCTCAAATCAAATGTCCTAGAACCAAATTTCCACATGTAACTACTAGATTGTGATACAATACACTAATGGGTGAAGTTTGGTTGACTTCTGCGCAGCGGTTTGGGAGTTAACATCAAAATTACATTTCTCGGCCATATCGCATAGATCTCACTGTGAAAAGGCTTAAATGACTTTTTTAATTAAGTTTGATGATTGCGCTCAAACAAAATGTCCTAGAACAAAATTTTCAAATGTAACTACTAGATTGTGATACAATACACTATTGGGTGAAGTTTGGTTGACTTCTGCGCAGCGGTTTGGGAGTTAACATCAAAATTACATTTCTCGGCCATATCGCATAGATCTCACTGTGAAAAGGCTTAAATGGCTTTTTTGACCTAAGTTTGAGGATTGCGCTCAAATCAAATGTCCTAGAACCAAATTTCCACATGTAACTACTAGAATGTGATACAATACACTATTGGGTGAAGTTTGGTTGACTTCTGCGCAGTGGTTTGGGAGTTAACATCAAAATTACATTTCTCGGCCATATCGCATAGATCTCACTGTTAAAAGGCTTAAATGGCTTTTTTGACCTAAGTTTGAGGATTGCGCTCAAATCAAATGTCCTAGAACCAAATTTCCACATGTAACTACTAGATTGTGATACAATACACTAATGGGTGAAGTTTGGTTGACTTCTGCGCAGCGGTTTGGGAGTTAACATCAAAATTACATTTCTCGGCCATATCGCATAGATCTCACTGTGAAAAGGCTTAAATGACTTTTTTAATTAAGTTTGATGATTGCGCTCAAACAAAATGTCCTAGAACAAAATTTTCAAATGTAACTACTAGATTGTGATACAATACACTATTGGGTGAAGTTTGGTTGACTTCTGCGCAGCGGTTTGGGAGTTAACATCAAAATTACATTTCTCGGCCATATCGCATAGATCTCACTGTGAAAAGGCTTAAATGGCTTTTTTGACCTAAGTTTGAGGATTGCGCTCAAATCAAATGTCCTAGAACCAAATTTCCACATGTAACTACTAGATTGTGATACAATACACTAATGGTTGAAGTTTGGTTGACTTCTGCGCAGCGGTTTGGGAGTGAACATCAAAATTACATTTCTCGGCCATATCGCATAGATCTCACTGTGAAAAGGCTTAAATGACTTTTTTTAATTAAGTTTGAAGATTGCGCTCAAACAAAATGTCCTAGAACAAAATTTTCAAATGTAACTACTAGATTGTGATACAATACACTATTGGGTGAAGTTTGGTTGACTTCTGCGCAGCGGTTTGGGAGTTAACATCAAAATTACATTTCTCGGCCATATCGCATTGATCTCACTGTGAAAAGGCTTAAATGGCTTTTTTGACCTAAGTTTGAGGATTGCGCTCAAATCAAATGTCCTAGAACCAAATTTCCACATGTAACTACTAGAATGTGATACAATACACTATTGGGTGAAGTTTGGTTGACTTCTGCGCAGCGGTTTGGGAGTTAACATCAAAATTACATTTCTCGGCCATATCGCATAGATCTCACTGTGAAAAGGCTTAAATGGCTTTTTTGACCTAAGTTTGAGGATTGCGCTCAAATCAAAAGTCCTAGAACCAAATTTCCACATGTAACTAATAGATTGTGATACAATACACTAATGGGTGAAGTTTGGTTTACTTCTGCGCAGCGGTTTGGGAGTTAACATCAAAATTACATTTCTCGGCCATATCGCATAGATCTCACTGTGAAAAGGCTTAAATGGCTTTTTTGACCTAAGTTTAATAATTGCGCTCAAACCAAATGTCCTAGAACGAAATTTTCAAATGTAACTACTAGAATGTGATACAATACACTATTGGGTGAAGATTGGTTGACTTCTGCGCAGCGGTTTGGGAGTTAACATCAAAATTACATTTCTCGGCCATATCGCATAGATCTCACTGTGAAAAGGCTTAAATGGCTTTTTTGACCTAAGTTTGAGGATTGCGCTCAAATCAAATGTCCTAGAACCAAATTTCCACATGTAACTACTAGATTGTGATACAATACACTAATGGGTGAAGTTTGGTTGACTTCTGCGCAGCGGTTTGGGAGTTAACATCAAAATTACATTTTTTGGCCATATCGCATAGATCTCACTGTGAAAAGGCTTAAATGACTTTTTTAATTAAGTTAAATGATTGCGCTCAAACCAAATGTCCTAGAACGAAATTTTCAAATGTAACTACTAGAATGTGATACAATACACTATTGGGTGAAGTTTAGTTGACTTCTGCGCAGCGGTTTGGGAGTTAACATCAAAATTACATTTCTCGGCCATATCGCATAGATCTCACTGTGAAAAGGCTTAAATGGCTTTTTTGACCTAACTTTAATGATTGCGCTCAAACCAAATGTCCTAGAACGAAATTTTCAAATGTAACTACTAGAATGTGATACAATACACTATTGGGTGAAGTTTGGTTGACTTCTGCGCAGCGGTTTGGGAGTTAACATCAAAATTATATTTCTCGGCCATATCGCATAGATCTCACTGTGAAAAGGCTTAAATGCCTTTTTTAATTAAGTTTGATGATTGCGTTCAAACAAAATGTCCTAGAACAAAATTTTCAAATGTAACTACTAGATTGTGATACAATACACTATTGGGTGAAGTTTGGTTGACTTCTGCGCAGCGGTTTGGGAGTTAACATCAAAATTACATTTCTCGGCCATATCGCATAGATCTCACTGTGAAAAGGCTTAAATGACTTTTTTAATTAAGTTTAATTATTGCGCTCAAACCAAATGTCCTAGAACGAAATTTTCAAATGTAACTACTAGAATGTGATACAATACACTATTGGGTGAAGTTTAGTTGACTTCTGCGCAGCGGTTTGGGAGTTAACATCAAAATTACATTTCTCGGCCATATCGCATAGATCTCACTGTGAAAAGGCTTAAATGGCTTTTTTGACCTAGGTTTAATGATTGCGCTCAAACCAAATGTCCTAGAACGAAATTTTCAAATGTAACTACTAGAATGTGATACAATACACTATTGGGTGAAGTTTGGTTGACTTCTGCGCAGCGGTTTGGGAGTTAACATCAAAATTACATTTCTCGGCCATATCGCATAGATCTCACTGTGAAAAGGCTTAAATGGCTTTTTTGACCTAAGTTTGAGGATTGCGCTCAAATCAAATGTCCTAGAACCAAATTTCCACATGTAACTACTAGATTGTGATACAATACACTAATGGGTGAAGTTTGGTTGACTTCTGCGCAGCGGTTTGGGAGTTAACATCAAAATTACATTTCTCGGCCATATCGCATAGATCTCACTGTGAAAAGGCTTAAATGACTTTTTTTAATTAAGTTTAATGATTGCGCTCAAACCAAATGTCCTAGAACGAAATTTTCAAATGTAACTACTAGAATGTGATACAATACACTATTGGGTGAAGTTTAGTTGACTTCTGCGCAGCGGTTTGGGAGTTAACATCAAAATTACATTTCTCGGCCATATCGCATAGATCTCACTGTGAAAAGGCTTAAATGACTTTTTTAATTAAGTTTAATGATTGCGCTCAAACCAAATGTCCTAGAACGAAATTTTCAAATGTAACTACTAGAATGTGATACAATACACTATTGGGTGAAGTTTAGTTGACTTCTGCGCAGCGGTTTGGGAGTTAACATCAAAATTACATTTCTCGGCCATATCGCATAGATCTCACTGTGAAAAGGCTTAAATGGCTTTTTTGACCTAGGTTTAATGATTGCGCTCAAACCAAATGTCCTAGAACGAAATTTTCAAATGTAACTACTAGAATGTGATACAATACACTATTGGGTGAAGTTTGGTTGACTTCTGCGCAGCGGTTTGGGAGTTAACATCAAAATTACATTTCTCGGCCATATCGCATAGATCTCACTGTGAAAAGGCTTAAATGGCTTTTTTGACCTAAGTTTGAGGATTGCGCTCAAATCAAATGTCCTAGAACCAAATTTCCACATGTAACTACTAGATTGTGATACAATACACTAATGGGTGCAGTTTGGTTGACTTCTGCGCAGCGGTTTGGGAGTTAACATCAAAATTACATTTCTCGGCCATATCGCATAGATCTCACTGTGAAAAGGCTTAAATGACTTTTTTAATTAAGTTTGATGATTGCGCTCAAACAAAATGTCCTAGAACAAAATTTTCAAATGTAACTACTAGATTGTGATACAATACACTATTGGGTGAAGTTTGGTTGACTTCTGCGCAGCGGTTTGGGAGTTAACATCAAAATTACATTTCTCGGCCATATCGCATAGATCTCACTGTGAAAAGGCTTAAATGACTTTTTTAATTAAGTTTGATGATTGCGTTCAAACAAAATGTCCTAGAACAAAATTTTCAAATGTAACTACTAGATTGTGATACAATACACTATTGGGTGAAGTTTGGTTGACTTCTGCGCAGCGGTTTGGGAGTTAACATCAAAATTACATTTCTCGGCCATATCGCATAGATCTCACTGTGAAAAGGCTTAAATGGCTTTTTTGACCTAAGTTTGAGGATTGCGCTCAAATCAAATGTCCTAGAACCAAATTTCCACATGTAACTACTAGATTGTGATACAATACACTAATGGGTGAAGTTTGGTTTACTTCTGCGCAGCGGTTTGGGAGTTAACATCAAAATTACATTTCTCGGCCATATCGCATAGATCTCACTGTGAAAAGGCTTAAATGGCTTTTTTGACCTAAGTTTAATAATTGCGCTCAAACCAAATGTCCTAGAACGAAATTTTCAAATGTAACTACTAGAATGTGATACAATACACTATTGGGTGAAGATTGGTTGACACTTGCGCAGCGGTTTGGGAGTTAACATCAAAATTACATTTCTCGGCCATATCGCATAGATCTCACTGTGAAAAGGCTTAAATGGCTTTTTTGACCTAAGTTTGAGGATTGCGCTCAAATCAAATGTCCTAGAACCAAATTTCCACATGTAACTACTAGATTGTGATACAATACACTATTGGGTGAAGTTTGGTTGACTTCTGCGCAGCGGTTTGGGAGTTAACATCAAAATTACATTTCTCGGCCATATCGCATAGATCTCACTGTGAAAAGGCTTAAATGACTTTTTTAATTAAGTTTAATGATTGCGCTCAAACCAAATGTCCTAGAACGAAATTTTCAAATGTAACTACTAGAATGTGATACAATACACTATTGGGTGAAGTTTAGTTGACTTCTGCGCAGCGGTTTGGGAGTTAACATCAAAATTACATTTCTCGGCCATATCGCATAGATCTCACTGTGAAAAGGCTTAAATGGCTTTTTTGACCTAGGTTTAATGATTGCGCTCAAACCAAATGTCCTAGAACGAAATTTTCAAATGTAACTACTAGAATGTGATACAATACACTATTGGGTGAAGTTTGGTTGACTTCTGCGCAGCGGTTTGGGAGTTAATATCAAAATTACATTTCTCGGCCATATCGCATAGATCTCACTGTGAAAAGGCTTAAATGGCTTTTTTGACCTAAGTTTGAGGATTGCGCTCAAATCAAATGTCCTAGAACCAAATTTCCACATGTAACTACTAGATTGTGATACAATACACTAATGGGTGAAGTTTGGTTGACTTCTGCGCAGCGGTTTGGGAGTTAACATCAAAATTACATTTCTCGGCCATATCGCATAGATCTCACTGTGAAAAGGCTTAAATGACTTTTTTAATTAAGTTTGATGATTGCGCTCAAACAAAATGTCCTAGAACAAAATTTTCAAATGTAACTACTAGATTGTGATACAATACACTGTTGGGTGAAGTTTGGTTGACTTCTGCGCAGCGGTTTGGGAGTTAACATCAAAATTACATTTCTCGGCCATATCGCATAGATCTCACTGTGAAAAGGCTTAAATGACTTTTTTTAATTAAGTTTAATGATTGCGCTCAAACCAAATGTCCTAGAACGAAATTTTCAAATGTAACTACTAGAATGTGATACAATACACTATTGGGTGAAGTTTAGTTGACTTCTGCGCAGCGGTTTGGGAGTTAACATCAAAATTACATTTCTCGGCCATATCGCATAGATCTCACTGTGAAAAGGCTTAAATGACTTTTTTAATTAAGTTTGATGATTGCGTTCAAACAAAATGTCCTAGAACAAAATTTTCAAATGTAACTACTAGATTGTGATACAATACACTATTGGGTGAAGTTTGGTTGACTTCTGCGCAGCGGTTTGGGAGTTAACATCAAAATTACATTTCTCGGCCATATCGCATAGATCTCACTGTGAAAAGGCTTAAATGACTTTTTTAATTAAGTTTAATGATTGCGCTCAAACCAAATGTCCTAGAACGAAATTTTCAAATGTAACTACTAGAATGTGATACAATACACTATTGGGTGAAGTTTGGTTGACTTCTGCGCAGCGGTTTGGGAGTTAACATCAAAATTACATTTCTCGGCCATATCGCATAGATCTCACTGTGAAAAGGCTTAAATGGCTTTTTTGACCTAAGTTTGAGGATTGCGCTCAAATCAAATGTCCTAGAACCAAATTTCCACATGTAACTACTAGATTGTGATACAATACACTAATGGGTGAAGTTTGGTTGACTTCTGCGCAGCGGTTTGGGAGTTAACATCAAAATTACATTTCTCGGCCATATCGCATAGATCTCACTGTGAAAAGGCTTAAATGACTTTTTTAATTAAGTTTGATGATTGCGCTCAAACAAAATGTCCTAGAACAAAATTTTCAAATGTAACTACTAGATTGTGATACAATACACTATTGGGTGAAGTTTGGTTGACTTCTGCGCAGCGGTTTGGGAGTTAACATCAAAATTACATTTCTCGGCCATATCGCATAGATCTCACTGTGAAAAGGCTTAAATGGCTTTTTTGACCTAAGTTTGAGGATTGCGCTCAAATCAAATGTCCTAGAACCAAATTTCCACATGTAACTACTAGATTGTGATACAATACACTAATGGTTGAAGTTTGGTTGACTTCTGCGCAGCGGTTTGGGAGTGAACATCAAAATTACATTTCTCGGCCATATCGCATAGATCTCACTGTGAAAAGGCTTAAATGACTTTTTTTAATTAAGTTTGAAGATTGCGCTCAAACAAAATGTCCTAGAACAAAATTTTCAAATGTAACTACTAGATTGTGATACAATACACTATTGGGTAAAGTTTGGTTGACTTCTGCGCAGCGGTTTGGGAGTTAACATCAAAATTACATTTCTCGGCCATATCGCATAGATCTCACTGTGAAAAGGCTTAAATGGCTTTTTTGACCTAAGTTTGAGGATTGCGCTCAAATCAAATGTCCTAGAACCAAATTTCCACATGTAACTACTAGAATGTGATACAATACACTATTGGGTGAAGTTTGGTTGACTTCTGCGCAGTGGTTTGGGAGTTAACATCAAAATTACATTTCTCGGCCATATCGCATAGATCTCACTGTGAAAAGGCTTAAATGGCTTTTTTGACCTAAGTTTGAGGATTGCGCTCAAATCAAATGTCCTAGAACCAAATTTCCACATGTAACTACTAGATTGTGATACAATACACTAATGGGTGAAGTTTGGTTGACTTCTGCGCAGCGGTTTGGGAGTTAACATCAAAATTACATTTCTCGGCCATATCGCATAGATCTCACTGTGAAAAGGCTTAAATGACTTTTTTAATTAAGTTTGATGATTGCATTCAAACAAAATGTCCTAGAACAAAATTTTCAAATGTAACTACTAGATTGTGATACAATACACTATTGGGTGAAGTTTGGTTGACTTCTGCGCAGCGGTTTGGGAGTTAACATCAAAATTACATTTCTCGGCCATATCGCATAGATCTCACTGTGAAAAGGCTTAAATGGCTTTTTTGACCTAAGTTTGAGGATTGCGCTCAAATCAAATGTCCTAGAACCAAATTTCCACATGTAACTACTAGATTGTGATACAATACACTATTGGGTGAAGTTTGGTTGACTTCTGCGCAGCGGTTTGGGAGTTAACATCAAAATTACATTTCTCGGCCATATCGCATAGATCTCACTGTGAAAAGGCTTAAATGACTTTTTTAATTAAGTTTAATGATTGCGCTCAAACCAAATGTCCTAGAACGAAATTTTCAAATGTAACTACTAGAATGTGATACAATACACTATTGGGTGAAGTTTAGTTGACTTCTGCGCAGCGGTTTGGGAGTTAACATCAAAATTACATTTCTCGGCCATATCGCATAGATCTCACTGTGAAAAGGCTTAAATGGCTTTTTTGACCTAGGTTTAATGATTGCGCTCAAACCAAATGTCCTAGAACGAAATTTTCAAATGTAACTACTAGAATGTGATACAATACACTATTGGGTGAAGTTTGGTTGACTTCTGCGCAGCGGTTTGGGAGTTAACATCAAAATTACATTTCTCGGCCATATCGCATAGATCTCACTGTGAAAAGGCTTAAATGGCTTTTTTGACCTAAGTTTGAGGATTGCGCTCAAATCAAATGTCCTAGAACCAAATTTCCACATGTAACTACTAGATTGTGATACAATACACTAATGGGTGAAGTTTGGTTGACTTCTGCGCAGCGGTTTGGGAGTTAACATCAAAATTACATTTCTCGGCCATATCGCATAGATCTCACTGTGAAAAGGCTTAAATGACTTTTTTAATTAAGTTTGATGATTGCGCTCAAACAAAATGTCCTAGAACAAAATTTTCAAATGTAACTACTAGATTGTGATACAATACACTATTGGGTGAAGTTTGGTTGACTTCTGCGCAGCGGTTTGGGAGTTAACATCAAAATTACATTTCTCGGCCATATCGCATAGATCTCACTGTGAAAAGGCTTAAATGACTTTTTTTAATTAAGTTTAATGATTGCGCTCAAACCAAATGTCCTAGAACGAAATTTTCAAATGTAACTACTAGAATGTGATACAATACACTATTGGGTGAAGTTTAGTTGACTTCTGCGCAGCGGTTTGGGAGTTAACATCAAAATTACATTTCTCGGCCATATCGCATAGATCTCACTGTGAAAAGGCTTAAATGACTTTTTTAATTAAGTTTGATGATTGCGTTCAAACAAAATGTCCTAGAACAAAATTTTCAAATGTAACTACTAGAATGTGATACAATACACTATTGGGTGAAGTTTAGTTGACTTCTGCGCAGCGGTTTGGGAGTTAACATCAAAATTACATTTCTCGGCCATATCGCATAGATCTCACTGTGAAAAGGCTTAAATGGCTTTTTTGACCTAAGTTTGAGGATTGCGCTCAAATCAAATGTCCTAGAACCAAATTTCCACATGTAACTACTAGAATGTGATACAATACACTATTGGGTGAAGTTTGGTTGACTTCTGCGCAGTGGTTTGGGAGTTAACATCAAAATTACATTTCTCGGCCATATCGCATAGATCTCACTGTGAAAAGGCTTAAATGGCTTTTTTGACCTAAGTTTGAGGATTGCGCTCAAATCAAATGTCCTAGAACCAAATTTCCACATGTAACTACTAGATTGTGATACAATACACTAATGGGTGAAGTTTGGTTTACTTCTGCGCAGCGGTTTGGGAGTTAACATCAAAATTACATTTCTCGGCCATATCGCATAGATCTCACTGTGAAAAGGCTTAAATGGCTTTTTTGACCTAAGTTTAATAATTGCGCTCAAACCAAATGTCCTAGAACGAAATTTTCAAATGTAACTACTAGAATGTGATACAATACACTATTGGGTGAAGATTGGTTGACTTCTGCGCAGCGGTTTGGGAGTTAACATCAAAATTACATTTCTCGGCCATATCGCATAGATCTCACTGTGAAAAGGCTTAAATGGCTTTTTTGACCTAAGTTTGAGGATTGCGCTCAAATCAAATGTCCTAGAACCAAATTTCCACATGTAACTACTAGATTGTGATACAATACACTAATGGGTGAAGTTTGGTTGACTTCTGCGCAGCGGTTTGGGAGTTAACATCAAAATTACATTTTTTGGCCATATCGCATAGATCTCACTGTGAAAAGGCTTAAATGACTTTTTTAATTAAGTTAAATGATTGCGCTCAAACCAAATGTCCTAGAACGAAATTTTCAAATGTAACTACTAGAATGTGATACAATACACTATTGGGTGAAGTTTAGTTGACTTCTGCGCAGCGGTTTGGGAGTTAACATCAAAATTACATTTCTCGGCCATATCGCATAGATCTCACTGTGAAAAGGCTTAAATGGCTTTTTTGACCTAAGTTTAATGATTGCGCTCAAACCAAATGTCCTAGAACGAAATTTTCAAATGTAACTACTAGAATGTGATACAATACACTATTGGGTGAAGTTTGGTTGACTTCTGCGCAGCGGTTTGGGAGTTAACATCAAAATTATATTTCTCGGCCATATCGCATAGATCTCACTGTGAAAAGGCTTAAATGACTTTTTTAATTAAGTTTGATGATTGCGTTCAAACAAAATGTCCTAGAACAAAATTTTCAAATGTAACTACTAGATTGTGATACAATACACTATTGGGTGAAGTTTGGTTGAATTCTGCGCAGCGGTTTGGGAGTTAACATCAAAATTACATTTCTCGGCCATATCGCATAGATCTCACTGTGAAAAGGCTTAAATGACTTTTTTAATTAAGTTTAATGATTGCGCTCAAACCAAATGTCCTAGAACGAAATTTTCAAATGTAACTACTAGAATGTGATACAATACACTATTGGGTGAAGTTTAGTTGACTTCTGCGCAGCGGTTTGGGAGTTAACATCAAAATTACATTTCTCGGCCATATCGCATAGATCTCACTGTGAAAAGGCTTAAATGGCTTTTTTGACCTAGGTTTAATGATTGCGCTCAAACCAAATGTCCTAGAACGAAATTTTCAAATGTAACTACTAGAATGTGATACAATACACTATTGGGTGAAGTTTGGTTGACCTTTGCGCAGCGGTTTGGGAGTTAACATCAAAATTACATTTCTCGGCCATATCGCATAGATCTCACTGTGAAAAGGCTTAAATGGCTTTTTTGACCTAAGTTTGAGGATTGCGCTCAAATCAAATGTCCTAGAACCAAATTTCCACATGTAACTACTAGATTGCGATACAATACACTAATGGGTGAAGTTTGGTTGACTTCTGCGCAGCGGTTTGGGAGTTAACATCAAAATTACATTTCTCGGCCATATCGCATAGATCTCACTGTGAAAAGGCTTAAATGACTTTTTTTAATTAAGTTTGAAGATTGCGCTCAAACCAAATGTCCTAGAACTAAATTTCCAAATGTAACTACTAGATCATGATAAAATACACTATTGGGTGAAGTTTGCTTTACTTCTGCTCAGCGGTTTGGGAGTTAACATCAAAATTACATTTCTCGGCCATATCGCATAGATCTCACTGTGAAAAGGCTTAAATGGCTTTTTTGACCTAAGTTTGAGAATTGCGCTCAAATCAAATGTCCTAGAACCAAATTTCCACATGTAACTACTAGATTGTGATACAATACACTATTGGGTGAAGTTTGGTTGACTTCTGCGCAGCGGTTTGGGAGTGAACATCAAAATTACATTTCTCGGCCATATCGCATAGATCTCACTGTGAAAAGGCTTAAATGGCTTTTTTGACCTAAGTTTTAGGATTGCGCTCAAACCAAATGTCCTAAAACTAAATTTCCAAATGTAACTACTAGATTGTGATAAAATACACTATTGGGTGAAGTTTGGTTGACTTCTGCGCAGCGGTTTGGCAGTTAACATCAAAATTACATTTCTCGGCCATATCGCATAGATCTCACTGTGAAAAGGCTTAAATGACTTTTTTTAATTAAGTTTGTGGATTGCGCTCAAATCAAATGTCCTAGAACCAAATTTCCACATGTAACTACTAGATTGTGATACAATACACTAATGGGTGAAGTTTGGTTGACTTCTGCGCAGCGGTTTGGGAGTGAACATCAAAATTACATTTCTCGGCCATATCGCATAGATCTCACTGTGAAAAGGCTTAAATGACTTTTTTTAATTAAGTTTGAAGATTGCGCTCAAACCAAATGTCCTAAAACTAAATTTCCAAATGTAACTACTAGATTGTGATAAAATACACTATTGGGTGAAGTTTGGTTGACTTCTGCGCAGCGGTTTGGGAGTTAACATCAAAATTACATTTCTCGGCCATATCGCATAGATCTCACTGTGAAAAGGCTTAAATGGCTTTTTTGACCTAAGTTTGAGAATTGCGCTCAAATCAAATGTCCTAGAACCAAATTTCCACATGTAACTACTAGATTGTGATACAATACACTATTGGGTGAAGTTTGGTTGACTTCTGCGCAGCGGTTTGGGAGTGAACATCAAAATTACATTTCTCGGCCATATCGCATAGATCTCACTGTGAAAAGGCTTAAATGACTTTTTTTTAATTAAGTTTGAAGATTGCGCTCAAACCAAATGTCCTAAAACTAAATTTCCAAATGTAACTACTAGATTGTGATAAAATACACTATTGGGTGAAGTTTGGTTGACTTCTGCGCAGCGGTTTGGGAGTGAACATCAAAATTACATTTCTCGGCCATATCGCATAGATCTCACTGTGAAAAGGCTTAAATGACTTTTTTTAATTAAGTTTGAAGATTGCGCTCAAACCAAATGTCCTAGAACTAAATTTCCAAATGTAACTACTAGATCATGATAAAATACACTATTGGGTGAAGTTTGGTTTAGTTCTGCGCAGCGGTTTGGGAGTTAACATCAAAATTACATTTCTCGGCCATATCGCATAGATCTCACTGTGAAAAGGCTTAAATGACTTTTTTTAATTAAGTTTGAAGATTGCGCTCAAACCAAATGTCCTAGAACTAAATTTCCAAATGTAACTACTAGATCATGATAAAATACACTATTGGGTGAAGTTTGGTTTACTTCTGCTCAGCGGTTTGGGAGTTAACATCAAAATTACATTTCTCGGCCATATCGCATAGATCTCACTGTGAAAAGGCTTAAATGGCTTTTTTGACCTAAGTTTGAGGATTGCGCTCAAATCAAATGTCCTAGAACCAAATTTCCACATGTAACTACTAGATTGTGATACAATACACTAATGGGTGAAGTTTGGTTGACTTCTGCGCAGCGGTTTGGGAGTGAACATCAAAATTACATTTCTCGGCCATATCGCATAGATCTCACTGTGAAAAGGCTTAAATGACTTTTTTTAATTAAGTTTGAAGATTGCGCTCAAACCAAATGTCCTAAAACTAAATTTTCAAATGTAACTACTAGATTGTGATAAAATACACTATTGGGTGAAGTTTGGTTGACTTCTGCGCAGCGGTTTGGGAGTTAACATCAAAATTACATTTCTCGGCCATATCGCATAGATCTCACTGTGAAAAGAATTAAATGACTTTTTTTAATTAAGTTTGAGAATTGCGCTCAAATCAAATGTCCTAGAACCAAATTTCCACATGTAACTACTAGATTGTGATACAATACACTATTGGGTGAAGTTTGGTTTACTTCTGCGCAGCGGTTTGGGAGTTAACATCAAAATTACATTTCTCGGCCATATCGCATAGATCTCACTGTGAAAAGGCTTAAATGACTTTTTTAATTAAGTTTAATGATTGCGCTCAAACCAAATGTCCTAGAACGAAATTTTTAAATGTAACTACTAGATTGTGATACAATACACTAATGGGTGAAGTTTGGTTGACTTCTGCGCAGCGGTTTGGGAGTGAACATCAAAATTACATTTCTCGGCCATATCGCATAGATCTCACTGTGAAAAGGCTTAAATGGCTTTTTTGACCTAAGTTTGAGGATTGCGCTCAAATCAAATGTCCTAGAACCAAATTTCCACATGTAACTACTAGATTGTGATACAATACACTATTGGGTGAAGTTTGGTTGACTTCTGCGCAGCGGTTTGGGAGTGAACATCAAAATTACATTTCTCGGCCATATCGCATAGATCTCACTGTGAAAAGGCTTAAATGACTTTTTTTTAATTAAGTTTGAAGATTGCGCTCAAACCAAATGTCCTAAAACTAAATTTCCAAATGTAACTACTAGATTGTGATAAAATACACTATTGGGTGAAGTTTGGTTGACTTCTGCGCAGCGGTTTGGGAGTGAACATCAAAATTACATTTCTCGGCCATATCGCATAGATCTCACTGTGAAAAGGCTTAAATGACTTTTTTTAATTAAGTTTGAAGATTGCGCTCAAACCAAATGTCCTAGAACTAAATTTCCAAATGTAACTACTAGATTATGATAAAATACACTATTGGGTGAAGTTTGGTTTACTTCTGCTCAGCGGTTTGGGAGTTAACATCAAAATTACATTTCTCGGCCATATCGCATAGATCTCACTGTGAAAATGCTTAAATGGCTTTTTTGACCTAAGTTTGAGGATTGCGCTCAAATCAAATGTCCTAGAACTAAATTTCCAAATGTAACTACTAGATTGTGATAAAATACACTATTGGGTGAAGTTTGGTTTACTTCTGCGCAGCGGTTTGGGAGTGAACATCAAAATTACATTTCTCGGCCATATCGCATAGATCTCACTGTGAAAAGGCTTAAATGGCTTTTTTGACCTAAGTTTGAAGATTGCGCTCAAATCAAATGTCCTAGAACCAAATTTCCACATGTAACTACTAGATTGTGATACAATACACTAATGGGTGAAGTTTGGTTGACTTCTGCGCAGCGGTTTGGGAGTTAACATCAAAATTACATTTCTCGGCCATATCGCATAGATCTCACTGTGAAAAGGCTTAAATGACTTTTTTTAATTAAGTTTGAAGATTGCGCTCAAACCAAATGTCCTAAAACTAAATTTTCAAATGTAACTACTAGATTGTGATAAAATACACTATTGGGTGAAGTTTGGTTGACTTCTGCGCAGCGGTTTGGGAGTTAACATCAAAATTACATTTCTCGGCCATATCGCATAGATCTCACTGTGAAAAGAATTAAATGACTTTTTTTAATTAAGTTTGAGAATTGCGCTCAAATCAAATGTCCTAGAACCAAATTTCCACATGTAACTACTAGATTGTGATACAATACACTATTGGGTGAAGTTTGGTTTACTTCTGCGCAGCGGTTTGGGAGTTAACATCAAAATTACATTTCTCGGCCATATCGCATAGATCTCACTGTGAAAAGGCTTAAATGACTTTTTTAATTAAGTTTAATGATTGCGCTCAAACCAAATGTCCTAGAACTAAATTTTTAAATGTAACTACTAGATTGTGATACAATACACTAATGGGTGAAGTTTGGTTGACTTCTGCGCAGCGGTTTGGGAGTGAACATCAAAATTACATTTCTCGGCCATATCGCATAGATCTCACTGTGAAAAGGCTTAAATGGCTTTTTTGACCTAAGTTTGAGGATTGCGCCCAAATCAAATGTCCTAGAACTAAATTTCCAAATGTAACTACTAGATTGTGATAAAATACACTATTGGGTGAAGTTTGGTTGACTTCTGCGCAGCGGTTTGGGAGTGAACATCAAAATTACATTTCTCGGCCATATCGCATAGATCTCACTGTGAAAAGGCTTAAATGGCTTTTTTGACCTAAGTTTGAGGATTGCGCTCAAATCAAATGTCTTAGAACCAAATTTCCACATGTAACTACTAGATTGTGATACAATACACTAATGGGTGAAGTTTGGTTGACTTCTGCGCAGCGGTTTGGGAGTGAACATCAAAATTACATTTCTCGGCCATATCGCATAGATCTCACTGTGAAAAGGCTTAAATGGCTTTTTTGACCTAAGTTTTAGGATTGCGCTCAAACCAAATGTCCTAAAACTAAATTTCCAAATGTAACTACTAGATTGTGATAAAATACACTATTGGGTGAAGTTTGGTTGACTTCTGCGCAGCGGTTTGGCAGTTAACATCAAAATTACATTTCTCGGCCATATCGCATAGATCTCACTGTGAAAAGGCTTAAATGACTTTTTTTAATTAAGTTTGTGGATTGCGCTCAAATCAAATGTCCTAGAACCAAATTTCCACATGTAACTACTAGATTGTGATACAATACACTAATGGGTGAAGTTTGGTTGACTTCTGCGCAGCGGTTTGGGAGTGAACATCAAAATTACATTTCTCGGCCATATCGCATAGATCTCACTGTGAAAAGGCTTAAATGACTTTTTTTAATTAAGTTTGAAGATTGCGCTCAAACCAAATGTCCTAAAACTAAATTTCCAAATGTAACTACTAGATTGTGATAAAATACACTATTGGGTGAAGTTTGGTTGACTTCTGCGCAGCGGTTTGGGAGTTAACATCAAAATTACATTTCTCGGCCATATCGCATAGATCTCACTGTGAAAAGGCTTAAATGGCTTTTTTGACCTAAGTTTGAGAATTGCGCTCAAATCAAATGTCCTAGAACCAAATTTCCACATGTAACTACTAGATTGTGATACAATACACTATTGGGTGAAGTTTGGTTGACTTCTGCGCAGCGGTTTGGGAGTGAACATCAAAATTACATTTCTCGGCCATATCGCATAGATCTCACTGTGAAAAGGCTTAAATGACTTTTTTTTAATTAAGTTTGAAGATTGCGCTCAAACCAAATGTCCTAAAACTAAATTTCCAAATGTAACTACTAGATTGTGATAAAATACACTATTGGGTGAAGTTTGGTTGACTTCTGCGCAGCGGTTTGGGAGTGAACATCAAAATTACATTTCTCGGCCATATCGCATAGATCTCACTGTGAAAAGGCTTAAATGACTTTTTTTAATTAAGTTTGAAGATTGCGCTCAAACCAAATGTCCTAGAACTAAATTTCCAAATGTAACTACTAGATCATGATAAAATACACTATTGGGTGAAGTTTGGTTTAGTTCTGCGCAGCGGTTTGGGAGTTAACATCAAAATTACATTTCTCGGCCATATCGCATAGATCTCACTGTGAAAAGGCTTAAATGACTTTTTTTAATTAAGTTTGAAGATTGCGCTCAAACCAAATGTCCTAGAACTAAATTTCCAAATGTAACTACTAGATCATGATAAAATACACTATTGGGTGAAGTTTGGTTTACTTCTGCTCAGCGGTTTGGGAGTTAACATCAAAATTACATTTCTCGGCCATATCGCATAGATCTCACTGTGAAAAGGCTTAAATGGCTTTTTTGACCTAAGTTTGAGGATTGCGCTCAAATCAAATGTCCTAGAACCAAATTTCCACATGTAACTACTAGATTGTGATACAATACACTAATGGGTGAAGTTTGGTTGACTTCTGCGCAGCGGTTTGGGAGTGAACATCAAAATTACATTTCTCGGCCATATCGCATAGATCTCACTGTGAAAAGGCTTAAATGACTTTTTTTAATTAAGTTTGAAGATTGCGCTCAAACCAAATGTCCTAAAACTAAATTTTCAAATGTAACTACTAGATTGTGATAAAATACACTATTGGGTGAAGTTTGGTTGACTTCTGCGCAGCGGTTTGGGAGTTAACATCAAAATTACATTTCTCGGCCATATCGCATAGATCTCACTGTGAAAAGAATTAAATGACTTTTTTTAATTAAGTTTGAGAATTGCGCTCAAATCAAATGTCCTAGAACCAAATTTCCACATGTAACTACTAGATTGTGATACAATACACTATTGGGTGAAGTTTGGTTTACTTCTGCGCAGTGGTTTGGGAGTTAACATCAAAATTACATTTCTCGGCCATATCGCATAGATCTCACTGTGAAAAGGCTTAAATGACTTTTTTAATTAAGTTTAATGATTGCGCTCAAACCAAATGTCCTAGAACGAAATTTTTAAATGTAACTACTAGATTGTGATACAATACACTAATGGGTGAAGTTTGGTTGACTTCTGCGCAGCGGTTTGGGAGTGAACATCAAAATTACATTTCTCGGCCATATCGCATAGATCTCACTGTGAAAAGGCTTAAATGGCTTTTTTGACCTAAGTTTGAGGATTGCGCTCAAATCAAATGTCCTAGAACCAAATTTCCACATGTAACTACTAGATTGTGATACAATACACTATTGGGTGAAGTTTGGTTGACTTCTGCGCAGCGGTTTGGGAGTGAACATCAAAATTACATTTCTCGGCCATATCGCATAGATCTCACTGTGAAAAGGCTTAAATGACTTTTTTTTAATTAAGTTTGAAGATTGCGCTCAAACCAAATGTCCTAAAACTAAATTTCCAAATGTAACTACTAGATTGTGATAAAATACACTATTGGGTGAAGTTTGGTTGACTTCTGCGCAGCGGTTTGGGAGTGAACATCAAAATTACATTTCTCGGCCATATCGCATAGATCTCACTGTGAAAAGGCTTAAATGACTTTTTTTAATTAAGTTTGAAGATTGCGCTCAAACCAAATGTCCTAGAACTAAATTTCCAAATGTAACTACTAGATTATGATAAAATACACTATTGGGTGAAGTTTGGTTTACTTCTGCTCAGCGGTTTGGGAGTTAACATCAAAATTACATTTCTCGGCCATATCGCATAGATCTCACTGTGAAAATGCTTAAATGGCTTTTTTGACCTAAGTTTGAGGATTGCGCTCAAATCAAATGTCCTAGAACTAAATTTCCAAATGTAACTACTAGATTGTGATAAAATACACTATTGGGTGAAGTTTGGTTTACTTCTGCGCAGCGGTTTGGGAGTGAACATCAAAATTACATTTCTCGGCCATATCGCATAGATCTCACTGTGAAAAGGCTTAAATGGCTTTTTTGACCTAAGTTTGAAGATTGCGCTCAAATCAAATGTCCTAGAACCAAATTTCCACATGTAACTACTAGATTGTGATACAATACACTAATGGGTGAAGTTTGGTTGACTTCTGCGCAGCGGTTTGGGAGTTAACATCAAAATTACATTTCTCGGCCATATCGCATAGATCTCACTGTGAAAAGGCTTAAATGACTTTTTTTAATTAAGTTTGAAGATTGCGCTCAAACCAAATGTCCTAAAACTAAATTTTCAAATGTAACTACTAGATTGTGATAAAATACACTATTGGGTGAAGTTTGGTTGACTTCTGCGCAGCGGTTTGGGAGTTAACATCAAAATTACATTTCTCGGCCATATCGCATAGATCTCACTGTGAAAAGAATTAAATGACTTTTTTTAATTAAGTTTGAGAATTGCGCTCAAATCAAATGTCCTAGAACCAAATTTCCACATGTAACTACTAGATTGTGATACAATACACTATTGGGTGAAGTTTGGTTTACTTCTGCGCAGCGGTTTGGGAGTTAACATCAAAATTACATTTCTCGGCCATATCGCATAGATCTCACTGTGAAAAGGCTTAAATGACTTTTTTAATTAAGTTTAATGATTGCGCTCAAACCAAATGTCCTAGAACTAAATTTTTAAATGTAACTACTAGATTGTGATACAATACACTAATGGGTGAAGTTTGGTTGACTTCTGCGCAGCGGTTTGGGAGTGAACATCAAAATTACATTTCTCGGCCATATCGCATAGATCTCACTGTGAAAAGGCTTAAATGGCTTTTTTGACCTAAGTTTGAGGATTGCGCCCAAATCAAATGTCCTAGAACTAAATTTCCAAATGTAACTACTAGATTGTGATAAAATACACTATTGGGTGAAGTTTGGTTGACTTCTGCGCAGCGGTTTGGGAGTGAACATCAAAATTACATTTCTCGGCCATATCGCATAGATCTCACTGTGAAAAGGCTTAAATGGCTTTTTTGACCTAAGTTTGAGGATTGCGCTCAAATCAAATGTCTTAGAACCAAATTTCCACATGTAACTACTAGATTGTGATACAATACACTAATGGGTGAAGTTTGGTTGACTTCTGCGCAGCGGTTTGGGAGTGAACATCAAAATTACATTTCTCGGCCATATCGCATAGATCTCACTGTGAAAAGGCTTAAATGACTTTTTTTAATTAAGTTTGAAGATTGCGCTCAAACCAAATGTCCTAAAACTAAATTTCCAAATGTAACTACTAGATTGTGATAAAATACACTATTGGGTGAAGTTTGGTTGACTTCTGCGCAGCGGTTTGGCAGTTAACATCAAAATTACATTTCTCGGCCATATCGCATAGATCTCACTGTGAAAAGGCTTAAATGACTTTTTTTAATTAAGTTTGTGGATTGCGCTCAAATCAAATGTCCTAGAACCAAATTTCCACATGTAACTACTAGATTGTGATACAATACACTAATGGGTGAAGTTTGGTTGACTTCTGCGCAGCGGTTTGGGAGTGAACATCAAAATTACATTTCTCGGCCATATCGCATAGATCTCACTGTGAAAAGGCTTAAATGACTTTTTTTAATTAAGTTTGAAGATTGCGCTCAAACCAAATGTCCTAGAACTAAATTTCCAAATGTAACTACTAGATTATGATAAAATACACTATTGGGTGAAGTTTGGTTTACTTCTGCGCAGCGGTTTGGGAGTTAACATCAAAATTACATTTCTCGGCCATATCGCATAGATCTCACTGTGAAAAGGCTTAAATGACTTTTTTTAATTAAATTTGAAGATTGCGCTCAAACCAAATGTCCTAGAACTAAATTTCCAAATGTAACTACTAGATTATGATAAAATACACTATTGGGTGAAGTTTGGTTTACTTCTGCTCAGCGGTTTGGGAGTTAACATCAAAATTACATTTCTCGGCCATATCGCATAGATCTCACTGTGAAAAGGCTTAAATGGCTTTTTTGACCTAAGTTTGAGGATTGCGCTCAAATCAAATGTCCTAGAACTAAATTTCCAAATGTAACTACTAGATTGTGATAAAATACACTATTGGGTGAAGTTTGGTTTACTTCTGCGCAGCGGTTTGGGAGTGAACATCAAAATTACATTTCTCGGCCATATCGCATAGATCTCACTGTGAAAAGGCTTAAATGGCTTTTTTGACCTAAGTTTGAGGATTGCGCTCAAATCAAATGTCCTAGAACCAAATTTCCACATGTAACTACTAGATTGTGATACAATACACTAATGGGTGAAGTTTGGTTGACTTCTGCGCAGCGGTTTGGGAGTGAACATCAAAATTACATTTCTCGGCCATATCGCATAGATCTCACTGTGAAAAGGCTTAAATGACTTTTTTTAATTAAGTTTGAAGATTGCGCTCAAACCAAATGTCCTAAAACTAAATTTTCAAATGTAACTACTAGATTGTGATAAAATACACTATTGGGTGAAGTTTGGTTGACTTCTGCGCAGCGGTTTGGGAGTTAACATCAAAATTACATTCCTCGGCCATATCGCATAGATCTCACTGTGAAAAGAATTAAATGACTTTTTTTAATTAAGTTTGAGAATTGCGCTCAAATCAAATGTCCTAGAACCAAATTTCCACATGTAACTACTAGATTGTGATACAATACACTATTGGGTGAAGTTTGGTTTACTTCTGCGCAGCGGTTTGGGAGTGAACATCAAAATTACATTTCTCGGCCATATCGCATAGATCTCACTGTGAAAAGGCTTAAATGGCTTTTTTGACCTAAGTTTGAGGATTGCGCTCAAATCAAATGTCTTAGAACCAAATTTCCACATGTAACTACTAGATTGTGATACAATACACTAATGGGTGAAGTTTGGTTGACTTCTGCGCAGCGGTTTGGGAGTGAACATCAAAATTACATTTCTCGGCCATATCGCATAGATCTCACTGTGAAAAGGCTTAAATGACTTTTTTTAATTAAGTTTGAAGATTGCGCTCAAACCAAATGTCCTAAAACTAAATTTTCAAATGTAACTACTAGATTGTGATAAAATACACTATTGGGTGAAGTTTGGTTGACTTCTGCGCAGCGGTTTGGGAGTTAACATCAAAATTACATTCCTCGGCCATATCGCATAGATCTCACTGTGAAAAGAATTAAATGACTTTTTTTAATTAAGTTTGAGAATTGCGCTCAAATCAAATGTCCTAGAACCAAATTTCCACATGTAACTACTAGATTGTGATACAATACACTAATGGGTGAAGTTTGGTTGACTTCTGCGCAGCGGTTTGGGAGTGAACATCAAAATTACATTTCTCGGCCATATCGCATAGATCTCACTGTGAAAAGGCTTAAATGACTTTTTTTAATTAAGTTTGAAGATTGCGCTCAAACCAAATGTCCTAAAACTAAATTTCCAAATGTAACTACTAGATTGTGATAAAATACACTATTGGGTGAAGTTTGGTTGACTTCTGCGCAGCGGTTTGGCAGTTAACATCAAAATTACATTTCTCGGCCATATCGCATAGATCTCACTGTGAAAAGGCTTAAATGACTTTTTTTAATTAAGTTTGTGGATTGCGCTCAAATCAAATGTCCTAGAACCAAATTTCCACATGTAACTACTAGATTGTGATACAATACACTAATGGGTGAAGTTTGGTTGACTTCTGCGCAGCGGTTTGGGAGTGAACATCAAAATTACATTTCTCGGCCATATCGCATAGATCTCACTGTGAAAAGGCTTAAATGACTTTTTTTAATTAAGTTTGAAGATTGCGCTCAAACCAAATGTCCTAGAACTAAATTTCCAAATGTAACTACTAGATTATGATAAAATACACTATTGGGTGAAGTTTGGTTTACTTCTGCGCAGCGGTTTGGGAGTTAACATCAAA
Organism: Corythoichthys intestinalis; assembly: GCF_030265065.1. Taxonomy (NCBI): domain Eukaryota; kingdom Metazoa; phylum Chordata; class Actinopteri; order Syngnathiformes; family Syngnathidae; genus Corythoichthys; species Corythoichthys intestinalis. The sequence continues at coordinate 787,841 of NC_080405.1, read as the reverse complement.
ATTACATTTCTCGGCCATATCGCATAGATCTCACTGTGAAAAGGCTTAAATGACTTTTTTTAATTAAGTTTGAAGATTGCGCTCAAACCAAATGTCCTAGAACTAAATTTCCAAATGTAACTACTAGATTATGATAAAATACACTATTGGGTGAAGTTTGGTTTACTTCTGCTCAGCGGTTTGGGAGTTAACATCAAAATTACATTTCTCGGCCATATCGCATAGATCTCACTGTGAAAAGGCTTAAATGGCTTTTTTGACCTAAGTTTGAGGATTGCGCTCAAATCAAATGTCCTAGAACTAAATTTCCAAATGTAACTACTAGATTGTGATAAAATACACTATTGGGTTAAGTTTGGTTTACTTCTGCGCAGCGGTTTGGGAGTGAACATCAAAATTACATTTCTCGGCCATATCGCATAGATCTCACTGTGAAAAGGCTTAAATGGCTTTTTTGACCTAAGTTTGAGGATTGCGCTCAAATCAAATGTCCTAGAACCAAATTTCCACATGTAACTACTAGATTGTGATACAATACACTAATGGGTGAAGTTTGGTTGACTTCTGCGCAGCGGTTTGGGAGTGAACATCAAAATTACATTTCTCGGCCATATCGCATAGATCTCACTGTGAAAAGGCTTAAATGACTTTTTTTAATTAAGTTTGAAGATTGCGCTCAAACCAAATGTCCTAAAACTAAATTTTCAAATGTAACTACTAGATTGTGATAAAATACACTATTGGGTGAAGTTTGGTTGACTTCTGCGCAGCGGTTTGGGAGTTAACATCAAAATTACATTCCTCGGCCATATCGCATAGATCTCACTGTGAAAAGAATTAAATGACTTTTTTTAATTAAGTTTGAGAATTGCGCTCAAATCAAATGTCCTAGAACCAAATTTCCACATGTAACTACTAGATTGTGATACAATACACTATTGGGTGAAGTTTGGTTTACTTCTGCGCAGCGGTTTGGGAGTTAACATCAAAATTACATTTCTCGGCCATATCGCATAGATCTCACTGTGAAAAGGCTTAAATGACTTTTTTAATTAAGTTTAATGATTGCGCTCAAACCAAATGTCCTAGAACGAAATTTTTAAATGTAACTACTAGATTGTGATACAATACACTAATGGGTGAAGTTTGGTTGACTTCTGCGCAGCGGTTTGGGAGTGAACATCAAAATTACATTTCTCGGCCATATCGCATAGATCTCACTGTGAAAAGGCTTAAATGGCTTTTTTGACCTAAGTTTGAGGATTGCGCTCAAATCAAATTTCTTAGAACCAAATTTCCACATGTAACTACTAGATTGTGATACAATACACTAATGGGTGAAGTTTGGTTGACTTCTGCGCAGCGGTTTGGGAGTGAACATCAAAATTACATTTCTCGGCCATATCGCATAGATCTCACTGTGAAAAGGCTTAAATGACTTTTTTTAATTAAGTTTGAAGATTGCGCTCAAACCAAATGTCCTAAAACTAAATTTCCAAATGTAACTACTAGATTGTGATAAAATACACTATTGGGTGAAGTTTGGTTGACTTCTGCGCAGCGGTTTGGCAGTTAACATCAAAATTACATTTCTCGGCCATATCACATAGATCTCACTGTGAAAAGGCTTAAATGGCTTTTTTGACCTAAGTTTGAGGATTGCGCTCAAATCAAATGTCCTAGAACTAAATTTCCAAATGTAACTACTAGATTGTGATAAAATACACTATTGGGTGAAGTTTGGTTGACTTCTGCGCAGCGGTTTGGGAGTGAACATCAAAATTACATTTCTCGGCCATATCGCATAGATCTCACTGTGAAAAGGCTTTAAATGGCTTTTTTGACCTAAGTTTGAGGATTGCGCTCAAATCAAATGTCTTAGAACCAAATTTCCACATGTAACTACTAGATTGTGATACAATACACTAATGGGTGAAGTTTGGTTGACTTCTGCGCAGCGGTTTGGGAGTGAACATCAAAATTACATTTCTCGGCCATATCGCATAGATCTCACTGTGAAAAGGCTTAAATGACTTTTTTTAATTAAGTTTGAAGATTGCGCTCAAATCAAATGTCCTAGAACCAAATTTCCAAATGTAACTACTAGATTGTGATAAAATACACTATTGGGTGAAGTTTGGTTGACTTCTGCGCAGCGGTTTGGGAGTTAACATCAAAATTACATTTCTCGGCCATATCGCATAGATCTCACTGTGAAAAGGCTTAAATGGCTTTTTTGACCTAAGTTTGAGAATTGCGCTCAAATCAAATGTCCTAGAACCAAACTTCCACATGTAACTACTAGATTGTGATACAATACACTATTGGGTGAAGTTTGGTTGACTTCTACGCAGCGGTTTGGGAGTGAACATCAAAATTACATTTCTCGGCCATATCGCATAGATCTCACTGTGAAAAGGCTTAAATGACTTTTTTTAATTAAGTTTGAAGATTGCGCTCAAACCAAATGTCCTAGAACTAAATTTCCAAATGTAACTACTAGATTATGATAAAATACACTATTGGGTGAAGTTTGGTTTACTTCTGCGCAGCGGTTTGGGAGTTAACATCAAAATTACATTTCTCGGCCATATCGCATAGATCTCACTGTGAAAAGGCTTAAATGACTTTTTTTAATTAAGTTTGAAGATTGCGCTCAAACCAAATGTCCTAAAACTAAATTTCCAAATGTAACTACTAGATTGTGATAAAATACACTATTGGGTGAAGTTTGGTTGACTTCTGCGCAGCGGTTTGGGAGTTAACATCAAAATTACATTTCTCGGCCATATCGCATAGATCTCACTGTGAAAAGGCTTAAATGGCTTTTTTTAACCTAAGTTTGAGGATTGCGCTCAAATCAAATGTCCTAGAACTACATTTCCAAATGTAACTACTAGATTGTGATAAAATACACTATTGGGTGAAGTTTGGTTGACTTCTGCGCAGCGGTTTGGGAGTTAACATCAAAATTACATTTCTCGGCCATATCGCATAGATCTCACTGTGAAAAGGCTTAAATGGCTTTTTTGACCTAAGTTTGAGGATTGCGCTCAAATCAAATGTCTTAGAACCAAATTTCCACATGTAACTACTAGATTGTGATACAATACACTAATGGGTGAAGTTTGGTTGACTTCTGCGCAGCGGTTTGGGAGTGAACATCAAAATTACATTTCTCGGCCATATCGCATAGATCTCACTGTGAAAAGGCTTAAATGACTTTTTTTAATTAAGTTTGAAGATTGCGCTCAAATCAAATGTCCTAGAACCAAATTTCCAAATGTAACTACTAGATTGTGATAAAATACACTATTGGGTGAAGTTTGGTTGACTTCTGCGCAGCGGTTTGGGAGTTAACATCAAAATTACATTTCTCGGCCATATCGCATAGATCTCACTGTGAAAAGGCTTAAATGACTTTTTTTAATTAAGTTTGAAGATTGCGCTCAAACCAAATGTCCTAAAACTAAATTTCCAAATGTAACTACTAGATTGTGATAAAATACACTATTGGGTGAAGTTTGGTTGACTTCTGCGCAGCGGTTTGGCAGTTAACATCAAAATTACATTTCTCGGCCATATCGCATAGATCTCACTGTGAAAAGGCTTAAATGGCTTTTTTGACCTAAGTTTGAGGATTGCGCTCAAATCAAATGTCCTAGAACCAAATTTCCACATGTAACTACTAGATTGTGATACAATACACTAATGGGTGAAGTTTGGTTGACTTCTGCGCAGCGGTTTGGGAGTGAACATCAAAATTACATTTCTCGGCCATATCGCATAGATCTCACTGTGAAAAGGCTTAAATGACTTTTTTTAATTAAGTTTGAAGATTGCGCTCAAACCAAATGTCCTAAAACTAAATTTCCAAATATAACTACTAGATTGTGATAAAATACACTATTGGGTGAAGTTTGGTTGACTTCTGCGCAGCGGTTTGGGAGTTAACATCAAAATTACATTTCTCGGCCATATCGCATAGATCTCACTGTGAAAAGGCTTAAATGGCTTTTTTGACCTAAGTTTGAGAATTGCGCTCAAATCAAATGTCCTAGAACCAAATTTCCACATGTAACTACTAGATTGTGATACAATACACTATTGGGTGAAGTTTGGTTGACTTCTACGCAGCGGTTTGGGAGTGAACATCAAAATTACATTTCTCGGCCATATCGCATAGATCTCACTGTGAAAAGGCTTAAATGACTTTTTTTAATTAAGTTTGAAGATTGCGCTCAAACCAAATGTCCTAGAACTAAATTTCCAAATGTAACTACTAGATTATGATAAAATACACTATTGGGTGAAGTTTGGTTTACTTCTGCGCAGCGGTTTGGGAGTTAACATCAAAATTACATTTCTCGGCCATATCGCATAGATCTCACTGTGAAAAGGCTTAAATGACTTTTTTTAATTAAGTTTGAAGATTGCGCTCAAACCAAATGTCCTAAATTAAATTTCCAAATGTAACTACTAGATTGTGATAAAATACACTATTGGGTGAAGTTTGGTTGACTTCTGCGCAGCGGTTTGAGAGTTAACATCAAAATTACATTTCTCGGCCATATCGCATAGATCTCACTGTGAAAAGGCTTAAATGGCTTTTTTGACCTAAGTTTGAGGATTGCGCTCAAATCAAATGTCCTAGAATTAAATTTCCAAATGTAACTACTAGATTGTGATAAAATACACTATTGGGTGAAGTTTGGTTGACTTCTGCGCAGCGGTTTGGGAGTGAACATCAAAATTACATTTCTCGGCCATATCGCATAGATCTCACTGTGAAAAGGCTTAAATGGCTTTTTTGACCTAAGTTTGAGGATTGCGCTCAAATCAAATGTCTTAGTACCAAATTTCCACATGTAACTACTAGATTGTGATACAATACACTAATGGGTGAAGTTTGGTTGACTTCTGCGCAGCGGTTTGGGAGTGAACATCAAAATTACATTTCTCGGCCATATCGCATAGATCTCACTGTGAAAAGGCTTAAATGACTTTTTTTAATTAAGTTTGAAGATTGCGCTCAAACCAAATGTCCTAAAACTAAATTTCCAAATGTAACTACTAGATTGTGATAAAATACACTATTGGGTGAAGTTTGGTTGACTTCTGCGCATCGGTTTGGCAGTTAACATCAAAATTACATTTCTCGGCCATATCGCATAGATCTCACTGTGAAAAGGCTTAAATGACTTTTTTTAATTAAGTTTGTGGATTGCGCTCAAATCAAATGTCCTAGAACCAAATTTCCACATGTAACTACTAGATTGTGATACAATACACTAATGGGTGAAGTTTGGTTGACTTCTGCGCAGCGGTTTGGGAGTGAACATCAAAATTACATTTCTCGGCCATATCGCATAGATCTCACTGTGAAAAGGCTTAAATGACTTTTTTTAATTAAGTTTGAAGATTGCGCTCAAACCAAATGTCCTAAAACTAAATTTCCAAATGTAACTACTAGATTGTGATAAAATACACTATTGGGTGAAGTTTGGTTGACTTCTGCGCAGCGGTTTGGCAGTTAACATCAAAATTACATTTCTCGGCCATATCGCATAGATCTCACTGTGAAAAGGCTTAAATGACTTTTTTTAATTAAGTTTGAAGATTGCGCTCAAACCAAATGTCCTAGAACTAAATTTCCAAATGTAACTACTAGATTATGATAAAATACACTATTGGGTGAAGTTTGGTTTACTTCTGCGCAGCGGTTTGGGAGTTAACATCAAAATTACATTTCTCGGCCATATCGCATAGATCTCACTGTGAAAAGGCTTAAATGACTTTTTTTAATTAAGTTTGAAGATTGCGCTCAAACCAAATGTCCTAGAACTAAATTTCCAAATGTAACTACTAGATTATGATAAAATACACTATTGGGTGAAGTTTGGTTGACTTCTGCGCAGCGGTTTGGGAGTTAACATCAAAATTACATTTCTCGGCCATATCGCATAGATCTCACTGTGAAAAGGCTTAAATGGCTTTTTTGACCTAAGTTTGAGGATTGCGCTCAAATCAAATGTCCTAGAACTAAATTTCCAAATGTAACTACTAGATTGTGATAAAATACACTATTGGGTGAAGTTTGGTTTACTTCTGCGCAGCGGTTTGGGAGTGAACATCAAAATTACATTTCTCGGCCATATCGCATAGATCTCACTGTGAAAAGGCTTAAATGGCTTTTTTGACCTAAGTTTGAGGATTGCGCTCAAATCAAATGTCCTAGAACCAAATTTCCACATGTAACTACTAGATTGTGATACAATACACTAATGGGTGAAGTTTGGTTGACTTCTGCGCAGCGGTTTGGGAGTGAACATCAAAATTACATTTCTCGGCCATATCGCATAGATCTCACTGTGAAAAGGCTTAAATGACTTTTTTAATTAAATTTGATGATTGCGCTCAAACAAAATGTCCTAGAACAAAATTTTCAAATGTAACTACTAGAATGTGATACAATACACTATTGGGTGAAGTTTGGTTTTCTTCTGCGCAGCGGTTTGGGAGTTAACATCAAAATTACATTTCTCGGCCATATCGCATAGATCTCACTGTGAAAAGGCTTAAATGGCTTTTTTGACCTAAGTTTGAGGATTGCGCTAAAATCAAATGTCCTAGAACCAAATTTCCACATGTAACTACTAGATTGTGATAAAATACACTATTGGGTGAAGTTTGGTTGACTTCTGCGCAGCGGTTTGGGAGTGAACATCAAAATTACATTTCTCGGCCATATCGCATAGATCTCACTGTGAAAAGGCTTAAATGACTTTTTTAATTAAGTTTAATGATTGCGCTCAAACCAAATGTCCTAGAACGAAATTTTTAAATGTAACTACTAGATTGTGATACAATACTTTAATGGGCGAAGTTTGGTTGACTTCTGCGCAGCGGTTTGGGAGTGAACATCAAAATTACATTTCTCGGCCATATCGCATAGTTCTCACTGTGAAAAGGCTTAAATGGCTTTTTTGACCTAAGTTTGAGGATTGCGCTCAAATCAAATGTCCTAGAACTAAATTTCCAAATGTAACTACTAGATTGTGATAAAATACACTATTGGGTGAAGTTTGGTTGACTTCTGCGCAGCGGTTTGGGAGTGAACATCAAAATTACATTTCTCGGCCATATCGCATAGATCTCACTGTGAAAAGGCTTAAATGGCTTTTTTGACCTAAGTTTGAGGATTGCGCTCAAATCAAATGTTTTAGAACCAAATTTCCACATGTAACTACTAGATTGTGATACAATACACTAATGGGTGAAGTTTGGTTTACTTCTGCGCAGCGGTTTGGGAGTGAACATCAAAATTACATTTCTCGGCCATATCGCATAGATCTCACTGTGAAAAGGCTTAAATGACTTTTTTTAATTAAGTTTGAAGATTGCGCTCAAACCAAATGTCCTAAAACTAAATTTCCAAATGTAACTACTAGATTGTGATAAAATACACTATTGGGTGAAGTTTGGTTGACTTCTGCGCAGCGGTTTGGCAGTTAACATCAAAATTACATTTCTCGGCCATATCGCATAGATCTCACTGTGAAAAGGCTTAAATGACTTTTTTTAATTAAGTTTGTGGATTGCGCTCAAATCAAATGTCCTAGAACCAAATTTCCACATGTAACTACTAGATTGTGATACAATACACTAATGGGTGAAGTTTGGTTGACTTCTGCGCAGCGGTTTGGGAGTGAACATCAAAATTACATTTCTCGGCCATATCGCATAGATCTCACTGTGAAAAGGCTTAAATGACTTTTTTTAATTAAGTTTGAAGATTGCGCTCAAACCAAATGTCCTAAAACTAAATTTCCAAATGTAACTACTAGATTGTGATAAAATACACTATTGGGTGAAGTTTGGTTGACTTCTGCGCAGCGGTTTGGGAGTTAACATCAAAATTACATTTCTCGGCCATATCGCATAGATCTCACTGTGAAAAGGCTTAAATGGCTTTTTTGACCTAAGTTTGAGAATTGCGCTCAAATCAAATGTCCTAGAACCAAATTTCCACATGTAACTACTAGATTGTGATACAATACACTATTGGGTGAAGTTTGGTTGACTTCTGCGCAGCGGTTTGGGAGTGAACATCAAAATTACATTTCTCGGCCATATCGCATAGATCTCACTGTGAAAAGGCTTAAATGACTTTTTTTTAATTAAGTTTGAAGATTGCGCTCAAACCAAATGTCCTAAAACTAAATTTCCAAATGTAACTACTAGATTGTGATAAAATACACTATTGGGTGAAGTTTGGTTGACTTCTGCGCAGCGGTTTGGGAGTGAACATCAAAATTACATTTCTCGGCCATATCGCATAGATCTCACTGTGAAAAGGCTTAAATGACTTTTTTTAATTAAGTTTGAAGATTGCGCTCAAACCAAATGTCCTAGAACTAAATTTCCAAATGTAACTACAAGATTATGATAAAATACACTATTGGGTGAAGTTTGGTTTACTTCTGCTCAGCGGTTTGGGAGTTAACATCAAAATTACATTTCTCGGCCATATCGCATAGATCTCACTGTGAAAAGGCTTAAATGGCTTTTTTGACCTAAGTTTGAGGATTGCGCTCAAATCAAATGTCCTAGAACTAAATTTCCAAATGTAACTACTAGATTGTGATAAAATACACTATTGGGTGAAGTTTGGTTTACTTCTGCACAGCGGTTTGGGAGTGATCATCAAAATTACATTTCTCGGCCATATCGCATAGATCTCACTGTGAAAAGGCTTAAATGGCTTTTTTGACCTAAGTTTGAGGATTGCGCTAAAATCAAATGTCCTAGAACCAAATTTCCACATGTAACTACTAGATTGTGATACAATACACTAATGGGTGAAGTTTGGTTGACTTCTGCGCAGCGGTTTGGGAGTGAACATCAAAATTACATTTCTCGGCCATATCGCATAGATCTCACTGTGAAAAGGCTTAAATGACTTTTTTTAATTAAGTTTGAAGATTGCGCTCAAACCAAATGTCCTAAAACTAAATTTTCAAATGTAACTACTAGATTGTGATAAAATACACTATTGGGTGAAGTTTGGTTGACTTCTGCGCAGCGGTTTGGGAGTTAACATCAAAATTACATTTCTCGGCCATATCGCATAGATCTCACTGTGAAAAGAATTAAATGACTTTTTTTAATTAAGTTTGAGAATTGCGCTCAAATTAAATGTCCTAGAACCAAATTTCCACATGTAACTACTAGATTGTGATACAATACACTATTGGGTGAAGTTTGGTTTACTTCTGCGCAGCGGTTTGGGAGTTAACATCAAAATTACATTTCTCGGCCATATCGCATAGATCTCACTGTGAAAAGGCTTAAATGACTTTTTTAATTAAGTTTAATGATTGCGCTCAAACCAAATGTCCTAGAACGAAATTTTTAAATGTAACTACTAGAATGTGATACATTACACTATTGGGTGAAGTTTGGTTGACTTCTGCGCAGCGGTTTGGGAGTTAACATGAAATTTACATTTCTCGGCCATATCGCATAGATCTCACTGTGAAAAGGCTTAAATGGCTTTTTTGACCTAAGTTTGAGGATTGCGCTCAAATCAAATGTCCTAGAACTAAATTTCCAAATGTAACTACTAGATTGTGATAAAATACACTATTGGGTGAAGTTTGGTTTACTTCTGCGCAGCGGTTTGGGAGTGAACATCAAAATTACATTTCTCGGCCATATCGCATAGATCTCACTGTGAAAAGGCTTAAATGGCTTTTTTGACCTAAGTTTGAGGATTGCGCTCAAATCAAATGTCCTAGAACCAAATTTCCACATGTAACTACTAGATTGTGATACAATACACTAATGGGTGAAGTTTGGTTGACTTCTGCGCAGCGGTTTGGGAGTGAACATCAAAATTACATTTCTCGGCCATATCGCATAGATCTCACTGTGAAAAGGCTTAAATGACTTTTTTTAATTAAGTTTGAAGATTGCGCTCAAACCAAATGTCCTAAAACTAAATTTTCCAATGTAACTACTAGATTGTGATAAAATACACTATTGGGTGAAGTTTGGTTGACTTCTGCGCAGCGGTTTGGGAGTTAACATCAAAATTACATTTCTCGGCCATATCGCATAGATCTCACTGTGAAAAGAATTAAATGACTTTTTTTAATTAAGTTTGAGAATTGCGCTCAAATCAAATGTCCTAGAACCAAATTTCCACATGTAACTACTAGATTGTGATACAATACACTATTGGGTGAAGTTTGGTTTACTTCTGCTCAGCGGTTTGGGAGTTAACATCAAAATTACATTTCTCGGCCATATCGCATAGATCTCACTGTGAAAAGGCTTAAATGACTTTTTTTAATTAAGTTTGAAGATTGCGCTCAAACCAAATGTCCTAGAACTAAATTTCCAAATGTAACTACAAGATTATGATAAAATACACTATTGGGTGAAGTTTGGTTTACTTCTGCTCAGCGGTTTGGGAGTTAACATCAAAATTACATTTCTCGGCCATATCGCATAGATCTCACTGTGAAAAGGCTTAAATGGCTTTTTTGACCTAAGTTTGAGGATTGCGCTCAAATCAAATGTCCTAGAACTAAATTTCCAAATGTAACTACTAGATTGTGATAAAATACACTATTGGGTGAAGTTTGGTTTACTTCTGCGCAGCGGTTTGGGAGTGATCATCAAAATTACATTTCTCGGCCATATCGCATAGATCTCACTGTGAAAAGGCTTAAATGGCTTTTTTGACCTAAGTTTGAGGATTGCGCTAAAATCAAATGTCCTAGAACCAAATTTCCACATGTAACTACTAGATTGTGATACAATACACTAATGGGTGAAGTTTGGTTGACTTCTGCGCAGCGGTTTGGGAGTGAACATCAAAATTACATTTCTCGGCCATATCGCATAGATCTCACTGTGAAAAGGCTTAAATGACTTTTTTTAATTAAGTTTGAAGATTGCGCTCAAACCAAATGTCCTAAAACTAAATTTTCAAATGTAACTACTAGATTGTGATAAAATACACTATTGGGTGAAGTTTGGTTGACTTCTGCGCAGCGGTTTGGGAGTTAACATCAAAATTACATTTCTCGGCCATATCGCATAGATCTCACTGTGAAAAGAATTAAATGACTTTTTTTAATTAAGTTTGAGAATTGCGCTCAAATCAAATGTCCTAGAACCAAATTTCCACATGTAACTACTAGATTGTGATACAATACACTATTGGGTGAAGTTTGGTTTACTTCTGCGCAGCGGTTTGGGAGTTAACATCAAAATTACATTTCTCGGCCATATCGCATAGATCTCACTGTGAAAAGGCTTAAATGACTTTTTTAATTAAGTTTAATGATTGCGCTCAAACCAAATGTCCTAGAACGAAATTTTTAAATGTAACTACTAGAATGTGATACATTACACTATTGGGTGAAGTTTGGTTGACTTCTGCGCAGCGGTTTGGGAGTTAACATGAAATTTACATTTCTCGGCCATATCGCATAGATCTCACTGTGAAAAGGCTTAAATGGCTTTTTTGACCTAAGTTTGAGGATTGCGCTCAAATCAAATGTCCTAGAACTAAATTTCCAAATGTAACTACTAGATTGTGATAAAATACACTATTGGGTGAAGTTTGGTTTACTTCTGCGCAGCGGTTTGTGAGTGAACATCAAAATTACATTTCTCGGCCATATCGCATAGATCTCACTGTGAAAAGGCTTAAATGGCTTTTTTGACCTAAGTTTGAGGATTGCGCTCAAATCAAATGTCCTAGAACCAAATTTCCACATGTAACTACTAGATTGTGATACAATACACTAATGGGTGAAGTTTGGTTGACTTCTGCGCAGCGGTTTGGGAGTGAACATCAAAATTACATTTCTCGGCCATATCGCATAGATCTCACTGTGAAAAGGCTTAAATGACTTTTTTTAATTAAGTTTGAAGATTGCGCTCAAACCAAATGTCCTAAAACTAAATTTTCAAATGTAACTACTAGATTGTGATAAAATACACTATTGGGTGAAGTTTGGTTGACTTCTGCGCAGCGGTTTGGGAGTTAACATCAAAATTACATTTCTCGGCCATATCGCATAGATCTCACTGTGAAAAGAATTAAATGACTTTTTTTAATTAAGTTTGAGAATTGCGCTCAAATCAAATGTCCTAGAACCAAATTTCCACATGTAACTACTAGATTGTGATACAATACACTATTGGGTGAAGTTTGGTTGACTTCTGCGCAGCGGTTTGGGAGTGAACATCAAAATTACATTTCTCGGCCATATCGCATAGATCTCACTGTGAAAAGGCTTAAATGACTTTTTTTTAATTAAGTTTGAAGATTGCGCTCAAACCAAATGTCCTAAAACTAAATTTTCAAATGTAACTACTAGATTGTGATAAAATACACTATTGGGTGAAGTTTGGTTGACTTCTGCGCAGCGGTTTGGGAGTTAACATCAAAATTACATTTCTCGGCCATATCGCATAGATCTCACTGTGAAAAGAATTAAATGACTTTTTTTAATTAAGTTTGAGAATTGCGCTCAAATCAAATGTCCTAGAACCAAATTTCCACATGTAACTACTAGATTGTGATACAATACACTATTGGGTGAAGTTTGGTTTACTTCTGCGCAGCGGTTTGGGAGTTAACATCAAAATTACATTTCTCGGCCATATCGCATAGATCTCACTGTGAAAAGGCTTAAATGACTTTTTTAATTAAGTTCAATGATTGCGCTCAAACCAAATGTCCTAGAACGAAATTTTTAAATGTAACTACTAGAATGTGATACATTACACTATTGGGTGAAGTTTGGTTGACTTCTGCGCAGCGGTTTGGGAGTTAACATGAAATTTACATTTCTCGGCCATATCGCATAGATCTCACTGTGAAAAGGCTTAAATGGCTTTTTTGACCTAAGTTTGAGGATTGCGCTCAAATCAAATGTCCTAGAACTAAATTTCCAAATGTAACTACTAGATTGTGATAAAATACACTATTGGGTGAAGTTTGGTTTACTTCTGCGCAGCGGTTTGGGAGTGAACATCAAAATTACATTTCTCGGCCATATCGCATAGATCTCACTGTGAAAAGGCTTAAATGGCTTTTTTGACCTAAGTTTGAGGATTGCGCTCAAATCAAATGTCCTAGAACCAAATTTCCACATGTAACTACTAGATTGTGATACAATACACTAATGGGTGAAGTTTGGTTGACTTCTGCGCAGCGGTTTGGGAGTGAACATCAAAATTACATTTCTCGGCCATATCGCATAGATCTCACTGTGAAAAGGCTTAAATGACTTTTTTTAATTAAGTTTGAAGATTGCGCTCAAACCAAATGTCCTAAAACTAAATTTTCAAATGTAACTACTAGATTGTGATAAAATACACTATTGGGTGAAGTTTGGTTGACTTCTGCGCAGCGGTTTGGGAGTTAACATCAAAATTACATTTCTCGGCCATATCGCATAGATCTCACTGTGAAAAGAATTAAATGACTTTTTTTAATTAAGTTTGAGAATTGCGCTCAAATCAAATGTCCTAGAACCAAATTTCCACATGTAACTACTAGATTGTGATACAATACACTATTGGGTGAAGTTTGGTTTACTTCTGCGCAGCGGTTTGGGAGTTAACATCAAAATTACATTTCTCGGCCATATCGCATAGATCTCACTGTGAAAAGGCTTAAATGACTTTTTTTTAATTAAGTTTGAAGATTGCGCTCAAACCAAATGTCCTAAAACTAAATTTCCAAATGTAACTACTAGATTGTGATAAAATACACTATTGGGTGAAGTTTGGTTGACTTCTGCGCAGCGGTTTGGGAGTGAACATCAAAATTACATTTCTCGGCCATATCGCATAGATCTCACTGTGAAAAGGCTTAAATGACTTTTTTTAATTAAGTTTGAAGATTGCGCTCAAACCAAATGTCCTAGAACTAAATTTCCAAATGTAACTACAAGATTATGATAAAATACACTATTGGGTGAAGTTTGGTTTACTTCTGCTCAGCGGTTTGGGAGTTAACATCAAAATTACATTTCTCGGCCATATCGCATAGATCTCACTGTGAAAAGGCTTAAATGGCTTTTTTGACCTAAGTTTGAGGATTGCGCTCAAATCAAATGTTCTAGAACTAAATTTCCAAATGTAACTACTAGATTGTGATAAAATACACTATTGGGTGAAGTTTGGTTTACTTCTGCGCAGCGGTTTGGGAGTGATCATCAAAATTACATTTCTCGGCCATATCGCATAGATCTCACTGTGAAAAGGCTTAAATGGCTTTTTTGACCTAAGTTTGAGGATTGCGCTCAAATCAAATGTCCTAGAACCAAATTTCCACATGTAACTACTAGATTGTGATAAAATACACTATTGGGTGAAGTTTGGTTGACTTCTGCGCAGCGGTTTGGGAGTGAACATCAAAATTACATTTCTCGGCCATATCGCATAGATCTCACTGTGAAAACGCTTAAATGACTTTTTTTAATTAAGTTTGAAGATTGCGCTCAAATCAAATGTCCTAGAACTAAATTTCCAAATGTAACTACTAGATTGTGATAAAATACACTATTGGGTGAAGTTTGGTTGACTTCTGCGCAGCGGTTTGGGAGTTAACATCAAAATTACATTTCTCGGCCATATCGCATAGATCTCACTGTGAAAAGGCTTAAATGGCTTTTTTGACCTAAGTTTGAGGATTGCGCTCAAATCAAATGTCCTAGAACCAAATTTCCACATGTAACTACTATATTGTGATAAAATACACTATTGGGTGAAGTTTGGTTGACTTCTGCGCAGCGGTTTGGGAGTGAACATCAAAATTACATTTCTCGGCCATATCGCATAGATCTCACTGTGAAAACGCTTAAATGACTTTTTTTAATTAAGTTTGAAGATTGCGCTCAAATCCAATGTCCTAGAACTAAATTTCCAAATGTAACTACTAGATTGTGATAAAATACACTATTGGGTGAAGTTTGGTTGACTTCTGCGCAGCGGTTTGGGAGTTAACATCAAAATTACATTTCTCGGCCATATCGCATAGATCTCACTGTGAAAAGGCTTAAATGGCTTTTTTGACCTAAGTTTGAGGATTGCGCTCAAATCAAATGTCCTAGAACCAAATTTCCACATGTAACTACTATATTGTGATAAAATACACTATTGGGTGAAGTTTGGTTGACTTCTGCGCAGCGGTTTGGGAGTGAACATCAAAATTACATTTCTCGGCCATATCGCATAGATCTCACTGTGAAAACGCTTAAATGACTTTTTTTAATTAAGTTTGAAGATTGCGCTCAAATCCAATGTCCTAGAACTAAATTTCCAAATGTAACTACTAGATTGTGATAAAATACACTATTGGGTGAAGTTTGGTTGACTTCTGCGCAGCGGTTTGGGAGTTAACATCAAAATTACATTTCTCGGCAATATCGCATAGATCTCACTGTGAAAAGCCTTAAATGACTTTTTTTAATTAAGTTTGAAGATTGCGCTCAAACCAAATGTCCTAGAACTAAATTTCCAAATGTAACTACTAGATTGTGATAAAATACACTATTGGGTGAAGTTTGGTTGACTTCTGCGCAGCGGTTTGGGAGTTAACATCAAAATTACATTTCTCGGCCATATCGCATAGATCTCACTGTGAAAAGTTTTAAATGACTTTTTTTAATTAAGTTTGAAGATTGCGCTCAAACCAAATGTCCTAGAACTAAATTTCCAAATGTAACTACTAGATTGTGATACAATACACTATTGGGTGAAGTTTGGTTGACTTCTGCGCAGCGGTTTGGGAGTGAACATCAAAATTACATTTCTCGGCCATATCGCATAGATCTCACTGTGAAAAGGCTTAAATGGCTTTTTTGACCTAAGTTTGAGAATTGCGCTCAAATCAAATGTCCTAGAACCAAATTTCCACATGTAACTACTAGATTGTGATACAATACACTATTGGGTGAAGTTTGGTTGACTTCTGCGCAGCGGTTTGGGAGTTAACATCAAAATTACATTTCTCGGCCATATCGCATAGATCTCACTGTGAAAAGGCTTAAATGACTTTTTTAATTAAGTTTGATGATTGCGTTCAAACAAAATGTCCTAGAACAAAATTTTCAAATGTAACTACTAGATTGTGATACAATACACTATTGGGTGAAGTTTGGTTGACTTCTGCGCAGCGGTTTGGGAGTTAACATCAAAATTACATTTCTCGGCCATATCGCATAGATCTCACTGTGAAAAGCCTTAAATGACTTTTTTTAATTAAGTTTGAAGATTGCGCTCAAACCAAATGTCCTAGAACTAAATTTCCAAATGTAACTACTAGATTGTGATAAAATACACTATTGGGTGAAGTTTGGTTGACTTCTGCGCAGCGGTTTGGGAGTTAACATCAAAATTACATTTCTCGGCCATATCGCATAGATCTCACTGTGAAAAGTTTTAAATGACTTTTTTCAATTAAGTTTGAAGATTGCGCTCAAACCAAATGTCCTAGAACTAAATTTCCAAATGTAACTACTAGATTGTGATACAATACACTATTGGGTGAAGTTTGGTTGACTTCTGCGCAGCGGTTTGGGAGTTAACATCAAAATTACATTTCTCGGCCATATCGCATAGATCTCACTGTGAAAAGCCTTAAATGACTTTTTTAATTAAGTTTGATGATTGCGTTCAAACAAAATGTCCTAGAACAAAATTTTCAAATGTAACTACTAGATTGTGATACAATACACTATTGGGTGAAGTTTGGTTGACTTCTGCGCAGCGGTTTGGGAGTTAACATCAAAATTACATTTCTCGGCCATATCGCATAGATCTCACTGTGAAAAGGCTTAAATGGCTTTTTTGACCTAAGTTTGAGGATTGCGCTCAAATCAAATGTCCTAGAACAAAATTTCCACATGTAACTACTAGATTGTGATACAATACACTAATGGGTGAAGTTTGGTTGACTTCTGCGCAGCGGTTTGGGAGTGAACATCAAAATTACATTTCTCGGCCATATCGCATAGATCTCACTGTGAAAAGGCTTAAATGGCTTTTGTGACCTAAGTTTGAGGATTGCGCTCAAATCAAATGTCCTAGAACCAAATTTTTACATGTAACTACTAGAATGTGATACAATACACTATTGGGTGAAGTTTGGTTGACTTCTGCGCAGCGGTTTGGGAGTTAACATCAAAATTACATTTCTCGGCCATATCGCATAGATCTCACTGTGAAAAGGCTTAAATGGCTTTTTTGACCTAAGTTTGAGGATTGCGCTCAAATCAAATGTCCTAGAACCAAATTTCCACATGTAACTACTAGATTGTGATACAATACACTAATGGATGAAGTTTGGTTTACTTCTGCGCAGCGGTTTGGGAGTTAACATCAAAATTACATTTCTCGGCCATATCGCATAGATCTCACTGTGAAAAGGCTTAAATGGCTTTTTTGACCTAAGTTTGAGGATTGCGCTCAAATCAAATGTCCTAGAACCAAATTTCCACATGTAACTACTAGATTGTGATACAATACACTAATGGGTGAAGTTTGGTTGACTTCTGCGCAGCGGTTTGGGAGTTAACATCAAAATTACGTTTCTCGGCCATATCGCATAGATCTCACTGTGAAAACGCTTAAATGACTTTTTTTAATTAAGTTTGAAGATTGCGCTCAAATCAAATGTCCTAGAACTAAATTTCCAAATGTAACTACTAGATTGTGATAAAATACACTATTGGGTGAAGTTTGGTTGACTTCTGCGCAGCGGTTTGGGAGTTAACATCAAAATTACATTTCTCGGCCATATCGCATAGATCTCACTGTGAAAAGCCTTAAATGACTTTTTTTAAATTAAGTTTGAAGATTGCGCTCAAACCAAATGTCCTAGAACTAAATTTCCAAATGTAACTACTAGATTGTGATAAAATACACTATTGGGTAAAGTTTGGTTGACTTCTGCGCAGCGGTTTGGGAGTTAACATCAAAATTACATTTCTCGGCCATATCGCATAGATCTCACTGTGAAAAGGCTTAAATGGCTTTTTTGACCTAAGTTTGAGGATTGCGCTCAAACCAAATGTCCTAGAACTAAATTTCCACATGTAACTACTAGATTGTGATACAATACACTAATGGGTGAAGTTTGGTTTACTTCTGCGCAGCGGTTTGGGAGTTAACATCAAAATTACATTTCTCGGCCATATCGCATAGATCTCACTGTGAAAAGGCTTAAATGGCTTTTTTGACCTAAGTTTATGGATTGCGCTCAAATCAAATGTCCTAGAACCAAATTTCCACATGTAACTACTAGATTGTGATAAAATACACTATTGGGTGAAGTTTGGTTGACTTCTGCGCAGCGGTTTGGGAGTGAACATCAAAATTACATTTCTCGGCCATATCGCATAGATCTCACTGTGAAAAGCCTTAAATGACTTTTTTTAATTAAGTTTGAAGATTGCGCTCAAACCAAATGTCCTAGAACTAAATTTCCAAATGTAACTACTAGATTGTGATAAAATACACTATTGGGTGAAGTTTGGTTGACTTCTGCGAAGCGGTTTGGGAGTTAACATCAAAATTACATTTCTCGGCCATATCGCATAGATCTCACTGTGAAAAGGCTTAAATGACTTTTTTAATTAAGTTTGAAGATTGCGCTCAAACCAAATGTCCTAGAACTAAATTTCCACATGTAACTACTAGATTGTGATACAATACACTAATGGGTGAAGTTTGGTTTACTTCTGCGCAGCGGTTTTGGAGTTAACATCAAAATTACATTTCTCGGCCATATCGCATAGATCTCACTGTGAAAAGGCTTAAATGGCTTTTTTGACCTAAGTTTGAGGATTGCGCTCAAATCAAATGTCCTAGAACCAAATTTCCACATGTAACTACTAGATTGTGATACAATACAATAATGGGTGAAGTTTGGTTGACTTCTGCGCAGCGGTTTGGGAGTGAACATCAAAATTACATTTCTCGGCCATATCGCATAGATCTCACTGTGAAAAGGCTTAAATGACTTTTTTTAATTAAGTTTGAAGATTGCGCTCAAACCAAATGTCCTAGAACTAAATTTCCAAATGTAACTACTAGATTGTGATAAAATACACTATTGGGTGAAGTTTGGTTGACTTTTGCGCAGCGGTTTGGGAGTTAACATCAAAATTACATTTCTCGGCCATATCGCATAGATCTCACTGTGAAAAGGCTTAAATGGCTTTTTTGACCTACGTTTGAGGATTGCGCTCAAATCAAATGTCCTAGAACCAAATTTCCACATGTAACTACTAGATTGTGATACATTACACTAATGGGTGAAGTTTGGTTGACTTCTGCGCAGCGGTTTGGGAGTTAACATCAAAATTACATTTCTCGGCCATATCGAATAGATCTCACTGTGAAAAGGCTTAAATGACTTTTTTAATTAAGTTTAATGATTGAGCTCAAACCAAATGTCCTAGAACGAAATTTCCACATGTAACTACTAGATTTTGATACAATACACTAATGGGTGAAGTTTGGTTTACTTCTGCGCAGCGGTTTGGGAGTTAACATCAAAATTACATTTCTCGGCCATATCGCATAGATCTCACTGTGAAAAGAATTAAATGACTTTTTTTAATTAAGTTTGAGAATTGCGCTCAAATCAAATGTCCTAGAACCAAATTTCCACATGTAACTACTAGATTGTGATACAATACACTATTGGGTGAAGTTTGGTTTACTTCTGCGCAGCGGTTTGGGAGTTAACATCAAAATTACATTTCTCGGCCATATCGCATAGATCTCACTGTGAAAAGGCTTAAATGACTTTTTTAATTAAGTTCAATGATTGCGCTCAAACCAAATGTCCTAGAACGAAATTTTTAAATGTAACTACTAGAATGTGATACATTACACTATTGGGTGAAGTTTGGTTGACTTCTGCGCAGCGGTTTGGGAGTTAACATGAAATTTACATTTCTCGGCCATATCGCATAGATCTCACTGTGAAAAGGCTTAAATGGCTTTTTTGACCTAAGTTTGAGGATTGCGCTCAAATCAAATGTCCTAGAACTAAATTTCCAAATGTAACTACTAGATTGTGATAAAATACACTATTGGGTGAAGTTTGGTTTACTTCTGCGCAGCGGTTTGGGAGTGAACATCAAAATTACATTTCTCGGCCATATCGCATAGATCTCACTGTGAAAAGGCTTAAATGGCTTTTTTGACCTAAGTTTGAGGATTGCGCTCAAATCAAATGTCCTAGAACCAAATTTCCACATGTAACTACTAGATTGTGATACAATACACTAATGGGTGAAGTTTGGTTGACTTCTGCGCAGCGGTTTGGGAGTGAACATCAAAATTACATTTCTCGGCCATATCGCATAGATCTCACTGTGAAAAGGCTTAAATGACTTTTTTTAATTAAGTTTGAAGATTGCGCTCAAACCAAATGTCCTAAAACTAAATTTTCAAATGTAACTACTAGATTGTGATAAAATACACTATTGGGTGAAGTTTGGTTGACTTCTGCGCAGCGGTTTGGGAGTTAACATCAAAATTACATTTCTCGGCCATATCGCATAGATCTCACTGTGAAAAGAATTAAATGACTTTTTTTAATTAAGTTTGAGAATTGCGCTCAAATCAAATGTCCTAGAACCAAATTTCCACATGTAACTACTAGATTGTGATACAATACACTATTGGGTGAAGTTTGGTTTACTTCTGCGCAGCGGTTTGGGAGTTAACATCAAAATTACATTTCTCGGCCATATCGCATAGATCTCACTGTGAAAAGGCTTAAATGACTTTTTTTTAATTAAGTTTGAAGATTGCGCTCAAACCAAATGTCCTAAAACTAAATTTCCAAATGTAACTACTAGATTGTGATAAAATACACTATTGGGTGAAGTTTGGTTGACTTCTGCGCAGCGGTTTGGGAGTTAACATCAAAATTACATTTCTCGGCCATATCGCATAGATCTCACTGTGAAAAGGCTTAAATGACTTTTTTTAATTAAGTTTGAAGATTGCGCTCAAACCAAATGTCCTAGAACTAAATTTCCAAATGTAACTACAAGATTATGATAAAATACACTATTGGGTGAAGTTTGGTTTACTTCTGCTCAGCGGTTTGGGAGTTAACATCAAAATTACATTTCTCGGCCATATCGCATAGATCTCACTGTGAAAAGGCTTAAATGGCTTTTTTGACCTAAGTTTGAGGATTGCGCTCAAATCAAATGTTCTAGAACTAAATTTCCAAATGTAACTACTAGATTGTGATAAAATACACTATTGGGTGAAGTTTGGTTTACTTCTGCGCAGCGGTTTGGGAGTGATCATCAAAATTACATTTCTCGGCCATATCGCATAGATCTCACTGTGAAAAGGCTTAAATGGCTTTTTTGACCTAAGTTTGAGGATTGCGCTCAAATCAAATGTCCTAGAACCAAATTTCCACATGTAACTACTAGATTGTGATAAAATACACTATTGGGTGAAGTTTGGTTGACTTCTGCGCAGCGGTTTGGGAGTGAACATCAAAATTACATTTCTCGGCCATATCGCATAGATCTCACTGTGAAAACGCTTAAATGACTTTTTTTAATTAAGTTTGAAGATTGCGCTCAAATCAAATGTCCTAGAACTAAATTTCCAAATGTAACTACTAGATTGTGATAAAATACACTATTGGGTGAAGTTTGGTTGACTTCTGCGCAGCGGTTTGGGAGTTAACATCAAAATTACATTTCTCGGCCATATCGCATAGATCTCACTGTGAAAAGGCTTAAATGGCTTTTTTGACCTAAGTTTGAGGATTGCGCTCAAATCAAATGTCCTAGAACCAAATTTCCACATGTAACTACTATATTGTGATAAAATACACTATTGGGTGAAGTTTGGTTGACTTCTGCGCAGCGGTTTGGGAGTGAACATCAAAATTACATTTCTCGGCCATATCGCATAGATCTCACTGTGAAAACGCTTAAATGACTTTTTTTAATTAAGTTTGAAGATTGCGCTCAAATCCAATGTCCTAGAACTAAATTTCCAAATGTAACTACTAGATTGTGATAAAATACACTATTGGGTGAAGTTTGGTTGACTTCTGCGCAGCGGTTTGGGAGTTAACATCAAAATTACATTTCTCGGCCATATCGCATAGATCTCACTGTGAAAAGGCTTAAATGGCTTTTTTGACCTAAGTTTGAGGATTGCGCTCAAATCAAATGTCCTAGAACCAAATTTCCACATGTAACTACTATATTGTGATAAAATACACTATTGGGTGAAGTTTGGTTGACTTCTGCGCAGCGGTTTGGGAGTGAACATCAAAATTACATTTCTCGGCCATATCGCATAGATCTCACTGTGAAAACGCTTAAATGACTTTTTTTAATTAAGTTTGAAGATTGCGCTCAAATCCAATGTCCTAGAACTAAATTTCCAAATGTAACTACTAGATTGTGATAAAATACACTATTGGGTGAAGTTTGGTTGACTTCTGCGCAGCGGTTTGGGAGTTAACATCAAAATTACATTTCTCGGCAATATCGCATAGATCTCACTGTGAAAAGCCTTAAATGACTTTTTTTAATTAAGTTTGAAGATTGCGCTCAAACCAAATGTCCTAGAACTAAATTTCCAAATGTAACTACTAGATTGTGATAAAATACACTATTGGGTGAAGTTTGGTTGACTTCTGCGCAGCGGTTTGGGAGTTAACATCAAAATTACATTTCTCGGCCATATCGCATAGATCTCACTGTGAAAAGTTTTAAATGACTTTTTTTAATTAAGTTTGAAGATTGCGCTCAAACCAAATGTCCTAGAACTAAATTTCCAAATGTAACTACTAGATTGTGATACAATACACTATTGGGTGAAGTTTGGTTGACTTCTGCGCAGCGGTTTGGGAGTGAACATCAAAATTACATTTCTCGGCCATATCGCATAGATCTCACTGTGAAAAGGCTTAAATGGCTTTTTTGACCTAAGTTTGAGAATTGCGCTCAAATCAAATGTCCTAGAACCAAATTTCCACATGTAACTACTAGATTGTGATACAATACACTATTGGGTGAAGTTTGGTTGACTTCTGCGCAGCGGTTTGGGAGTTAACATCAAAATTACATTTCTCGGCCATATCGCATAGATCTCACTGTGAAAAGGCTTAAATGACTTTTTTAATTAAGTTTGATGATTGCGTTCAAACAAAATGTCCTAGAACAAAATTTTCAAATGTAACTACTAGATTGTGATACAATACACTATTGGGTGAAGTTTGGTTGACTTCTGCGCAGCGGTTTGGGAGTTAACATCAAAATTACATTTCTCGGCCATATCGCATAGATCTCACTGTGAAAAGCCTTAAATGACTTTTTTTAATTAAGTTTGAAGATTGCGCTCAAACCAAATGTCCTAGAACTAAATTTCCAAATGTAACTACTAGATTGTGATAAAATACACTATTGGGTGAAGTTTGGTTGACTTCTGCGCAGCGGTTTGGGAGTTAACATCAAAATTACATTTCTCGGCCATATCGCATAGATCTCACTGTGAAAAGTTTTAAATGACTTTTTTCAATTAAGTTTGAAGATTGCGCTCAAACCAAATGTCCTAGAACTAAATTTCCAAATGTAACTACTAGATTGTGATACAATACACTATTGGGTGAAGTTTGGTTGACTTCTGCGCAGCGGTTTGGGAGTTAACATCAAAATTACATTTCTCGGCCATATCGCATAGATCTCACTGTGAAAAGCCTTAAATGACTTTTTTAATTAAGTTTGATGATTGCGTTCAAACAAAATGTCCTAGAACAAAATTTTCAAATGTAACTACTAGATTGTGATACAATACACTATTGGGTGAAGTTTGGTTGACTTCTGCGCAGCGGTTTGGGAGTTAACATCAAAATTACATTTCTCGGCCATATCGCATAGATCTCACTGTGAAAAGGCTTAAATGGCTTTTTTGACCTAAGTTTGAGGATTGCGCTCAAATCAAATGTCCTAGAACAAAATTTCCACATGTAACTACTAGATTGTGATACAATACACTAATGGGTGAAGTTTGGTTGACTTCTGCGCAGCGGTTTGGGAGTGAACATCAAAATTACATTTCTCGGCCATATCGCATAGATCTCACTGTGAAAAGGCTTAAATGGCTTTTGTGACCTAAGTTTGAGGATTGCGCTCAAATCAAATGTCCTAGAACCAAATTTTTACATGTAACTACTAGAATGTGATACAATACACTATTGGGTGAAGTTTGGTTGACTTCTGCGCAGCGGTTTGGGAGTTAACATCAAAATTACATTTCTCGGCCATATCGCATAGATCTCACTGTGAAAAGGCTTAAATGGCTTTTTTGACCTAAGTTTGAGGATTGCGCTCAAATCAAATGTCCTAGAACCAAATTTCCACATGTAACTACTAGATTGTGATACAATACACTAATGGATGAAGTTTGGTTTACTTCTGCGCAGCGGTTTGGGAGTTAACATCAAAATTACATTTCTCGGCCATATCGCATAGATCTCACTGTGAAAAGGCTTAAATGGCTTTTTTGACCTAAGTTTGAGGATTGCGCTCAAATCAAATGTCCTAGAACCAAATTTCCACATGTAACTACTAGATTGTGATACAATACACTAATGGGTGAAGTTTGGTTGACTTCTGCGCAGCGGTTTGGGAGTTAACATCAAAATTACGTTTCTCGGCCATATCGCATAGATCTCACTGTGAAAACGCTTAAATGACTTTTTTTAATTAAGTTTGAAGATTGCGCTCAAATCAAATGTCCTAGAACTAAATTTCCAAATGTAACTACTAGATTGTGATAAAATACACTATTGGGTGAAGTTTGGTTGACTTCTGCGCAGCGGTTTGGGAGTTAACATCAAAATTACATTTCTCGGCCATATCGCATAGATCTCACTGTGAAAAGCCTTAAATGACTTTTTTTAAATTAAGTTTGAAGATTGCGCTCAAACCAAATGTCCTAGAACTAAATTTCCAAATGTAACTACTAGATTGTGATAAAATACACTATTGGGTAAAGTTTGGTTGACTTCTGCGCAGCGGTTTGGGAGTTAACATCAAAATTACATTTCTCGGCCATATCGCATAGATCTCACTGTGAAAAGGCTTAAATGGCTTTTTTGACCTAAGTTTGAGGATTGCGCTCAAACCAAATGTCCTAGAACTAAATTTCCACATGTAACTACTAGATTGTGATACAATACACTAATGGGTGAAGTTTGGTTTACTTCTGCGCAGCGGTTTGGGAGTTAACATCAAAATTACATTTCTCGGCCATATCGCATAGATCTCACTGTGAAAAGGCTTAAATGGCTTTTTTGACCTAAGTTTATGGATTGCGCTCAAATCAAATGTCCTAGAACCAAATTTCCACATGTAACTACTAGATTGTGATAAAATACACTATTGGGTGAAGTTTGGTTGACTTCTGCGCAGCGGTTTGGGAGTGAACATCAAAATTACATTTCTCGGCCATATCGCATAGATCTCACTGTGAAAAGCCTTAAATGACTTTTTTTAATTAAGTTTGAAGATTGCGCTCAAACCAAATGTCCTAGAACTAAATTTCCAAATGTAACTACTAGATTGTGATAAAATACACTATTGGGTGAAGTTTGGTTGACTTCTGCGAAGCGGTTTGGGAGTTAACATCAAAATTACATTTCTCGGCCATATCGCATAGATCTCACTGTGAAAAGGCTTAAATGACTTTTTTAATTAAGTTTGAAGATTGCGCTCAAACCAAATGTCCTAGAACTAAATTTCCACATGTAACTACTAGATTGTGATACAATACACTAATGGGTGAAGTTTGGTTTACTTCTGCGCAGCGGTTTTGGAGTTAACATCAAAATTACATTTCTCGGCCATATCGCATAGATCTCACTGTGAAAAGGCTTAAATGGCTTTTTTGACCTAAGTTTGAGGATTGCGCTCAAATCAAATGTCCTAGAACCAAATTTCCACATGTAACTACTAGATTGTGATACAATACACTAATGGGTGAAGTTTGGTTGACTTCTGCGCAGCGGTTTGGGAGTGAACATCAAAATTACATTTCTCGGCCATATCGCATAGATCTCACTGTGAAAAGGCTTAAATGACTTTTTTTAATTAAGTTTGAAGATTGCGCTCAAACCAAATGTCCTAGAACTAAATTTCCAAATGTAACTACTAGATTGTGATAAAATACACTATTGGGTGAAGTTTGGTTGACTTTTGCGCAGCGGTTTGGGAGTTAACATCAAAATTACATTTCTCGGCCATATCGCATAGATCTCACTGTGAAAAGGCTTAAATGGCTTTTTTGACCTACGTTTGAGGATTGCGCTCAAATCAAATGTCCTAGAACCAAATTTCCACATGTAACTACTAGATTGTGATACATTACACTAATGGGTGAAGTTTGGTTGACTTCTGCGCAGCGGTTTGGGAGTTAACATCAAAATTACATTTCTCGGCCATATCGCATAGATCTCACTGTGAAAAGGCTTAAATGACTTTTTTAATTAAGTTTAATGATTGAGCTCAAACCAAATGTCCTAGAACGAAATTTCCACATGTAACTACTAGATTTTGATACAATACACTAATGGGTGAAGTTTGGTTTACTTCTGCGCAGCGGTTTGGGAGTTAACATCAAAATTACATTTCTCGGCCATATCGCATAGATCTCACTGTGAAAACGCTTAAATGACTTTTTTTAATTAAGTTTGAAAATTGCGCTCAAATCAAATGTCCTAGAACCAAATTTCCAAATGTAACTACTAGATTGTGATAAAATACACTATTGGGTGAAGTTTGGTTTACTTCTGCGCAGCGGTTTGGGAGTTAACATCAAAATTACATTTCTCGGCCATATCGCATAGATCTCACTGTGAAAAGGCTTAAATGACTTTTTTAATTAAGTTCAATGATTGCGCTCAAACCAAATGTCCTAGAACGAAATTTTTAAATGTAACTACTAGAATGTGATACATTACACTATTGGGTGAAGTTTGGTTGACTTCTGCGCAGCGGTTTGGGAGTTAACATGAAATTTACATTTCTCGGCCATATCGCATAGATCTCACTGTGAAAAGGCTTAAATGGCTTTTTTGACCTAAGTTTGAGGATTGCGCTCAAATCAAATGTCCTAGAACTAAATTTCCAAATGTAACTACTAGATTGTGATAAAATACACTATTGGGTGAAGTTTGGTTTACTTCTGCGCAGCGGTTTGGGAGTGAACATCAAAATTACATTTCTCGGCCATATCGCATAGATCTCACTGTGAAAAGGCTTAAATGGCTTTTTTGACCTAAGTTTGAGGATTGCGCTCAAATCAAATGTCCTAGAACCAAATTTCCACATGTAACTACTAGATTGTGATACAATACACTAATGGGTGAAGTTTGGTTGACTTCTGCGCAGCGGTTTGGGAGTGAACATCAAAATTACATTTCTCGGCCATATCGCATAGATCTCACTGTGAAAAGGCTTAAATGACTTTTTTTAATTAAGTTTGAAGATTGCGCTCAAACCAAATGTCCTAAAACTAAATTTTCAAATGTAACTACTAGATTGTGATAAAATACACTATTGGGTGAAGTTTGGTTGACTTCTGCGCAGCGGTTTGGGAGTTAACATCAAAATTACATTTCTCGGCCATATCGCATAGATCTCACTGTGAAAAGAATTAAATGACTTTTTTTAATTAAGTTTGAGAATTGCGCTCAAATCAAATGTCCTAGAACCAAATTTCCACATGTAACTACTAGATTGTGATACAATACACTATTGGGTGAAGTTTGGTTTACTTCTGCGCAGCGGTTTGGGAGTTAACATCAAAATTACATTTCTCGGCCATATCGCATAGATCTCACTGTGAAAAGGCTTAAATGACTTTTTTTTAATTAAGTTTGAAGATTGCGCTCAAACCAAATGTCCTAAAACTAAATTTCCAAATGTAACTACTAGATTGTGATAAAATACACTATTGGGTGAAGTTTGGTTGACTTCTGCGCAGCGGTTTGGGAGTGAACATCAAAATTACATTTCTCGGCCATATCGCATAGATCTCACTGTGAAAAGGCTTAAATGACTTTTTTTAATTAAGTTTGAAGATTGCGCTCAAACCAAATGTCCTAGAACTAAATTTCCAAATGTAACTACAAGATTATGATAAAATACACTATTGGGTGAAGTTTGGTTTACTTCTGCGCAGCGGTTTGGGAGTTAACATCAAAATTACATTTCTCGGCCATATCGCATAGATCTCACTGTGAAAAGGCTTAAATGGCTTTTTTGACCTAAGTTTGAGGATTGCGCTCAAATCAAATGTCCTAGAACCAAATTTCCACATGTAACTACTATATTGTGATAAAATACACTATTGGGTGAAGTTTGGTTGACTTCTGCGCAGCGGTTTGGGAGTGAACATCAAAATTACATTTCTCGGCCATATCGCATAGATCTCACTGTGAAAACGCTTAAATGACTTTTTTTAATTAAGTTTGAAGATTGCGCTCAAATCCAATGTCCTAGAACTAAATTTCCAAATGTAACTACTAGATTGTGATAAAATACACTATTGGGTGAAGTTTGGTTGACTTCTGCGCAGCGGTTTGGGAGTTAACATCAAAATTACATTTCTCGGCCATATCGCATAGATCTCACTGTGAAAAGGCTTAAATGGCTTTTTTGACCTAAGTTTGAGGATTGCGCTCAAATCAAATGTCCTAGAACCAAATTTCCACATGTAACTACTATATTGTGATAAAATACACTATTGGGTGAAGTTTGGTTGACTTCTGCGCAGCGGTTTGGGAGTGAACATCAAAATTACATTTCTCGGCCATATCGCATAGATCTCACTGTGAAAACGCTTAAATGACTTTTTTTAATTAAGTTTGAAGATTGCGCTCAAATCCAATGTCCTAGAACTAAATTTCCAAATGTAACTACTAGATTGTGATAAAATACACTATTGGGTGAAGTTTGGTTGACTTCTGCGCAGCGGTTTGGGAGTTAACATCAAAATTACATTTCTCGGCAATATCGCATAGATCTCACTGTGAAAAGCCTTAAATGACTTTTTTTAATTAAGTTTGAAGATTGCGCTCAAACCAAATGTCCTAGAACTAAATTTCCAAATGTAACTACTAGATTGTGATAAAATACACTATTGGGTGAAGTTTGGTTGACTTCTGCGCAGCGGTTTGGGAGTTAACATCAAAATTACATTTCTCGGCCATATCGCATAGATCTCACTGTGAAAAGTTTTAAATGACTTTTTTTAATTAAGTTTGAAGATTGCGCTCAAACCAAATGTCCTAGAACTAAATTTCCAAATGTAACTACTAGATTGTGATACAATACACTATTGGGTGAAGTTTGGTTGACTTCTGCGCAGCGGTTTGGGAGTGAACATCAAAATTACATTTCTCGGCCATATCGCATAGATCTCACTGTGAAAAGGCTTAAATGGCTTTTTTGACCTAAGTTTGAGAATTGCGCTCAAATCAAATGTCCTAGAACCAAATTTCCACATGTAACTACTAGATTGTGATAAAATACACTATTGGGTGAAGTTTGGTTGACTTCTGCGCAGCGGTTTGGGAGTTAACATCAAAATTACATTTCTCGGCCATATCGCATAGATCTCACTGTGAAAAGGCTTAAATGACTTTTTTAATTAAGTTTGATGATTGCGTTCAAACAAAATGTCCTAGAACAAAATTTTCAAATGTAACTACTAGATTGTGATACAATACACTATTGGGTGAAGTTTGGTTGACTTCTGCGCAGCGGTTTGGGAGTTAACATCAAAATTACATTTCTCGGCCATATCGCATAGATCTCACTGTGAAAAGCCTTAAATGACTTTTTTTAATTAAGTTTGAAGATTGCGCTCAAACCAAATGTCCTAGAACTAAATTTCCAAATGTAACTACTAGATTGTGATAAAATACACTATTGGGTGAAGTTTGGTTGACTTCTGCGCAGCGGTTTGGGAGTTAACATCAAAATTACATTTCTCGGCCATATCGCATAGATCTCACTGTGAAAAGTTTTAAATGACTTTTTTCAATTAAGTTTGAAGATTGCGCTCAAACCAAATGTCCTAGAACTAAATTTCCAAATGTAACTACTAGATTGTGATACAATACACTATTGGGTGAAGTTTGGTTGACTTCTGCGCAGCGGTTTGGGAGTTAACATCAAAATTACATTTCTCGGCCATATCGCATAGATCTCACTGTGAAAAGCCTTAAATGACTTTTTTAATTAAGTTTGATGATTGCGTTCAAACAAAATGTCCTAGAACAAAATTTTCAAATGTAACTACTAGATTGTGATACAATACACTATTGGGTGAAGTTTGGTTGACTTCTGCGCAGCGGTTTGGGAGTTAACATCAAAATTACATTTCTCGGCCATATCGCATAGATCTCACTGTGAAAAGGCTTAAATGGCTTTTTTGACCTAAGTTTGAGGATTGCGCTCAAATCAAATGTCCTAGAACAAAATTTCCACATGTAACTACTAGATTGTGATACAATACACTAATGGGTGAAGTTTGGTTGACTTCTGCGCAGCGGTTTGGGAGTGAACATCAAAATTACATTTCTCGGCCATATCGCATAGATCTCACTGTGAAAAGGCTTAAATGGCTTTTGTGACCTAAGTTTGAGGATTGCGCTCAAATCAAATGTCCTAGAACCAAATTTTTACATGTAACTACTAGAATGTGATACAATACACTATTGGGTGAAGTTTGGTTGACTTCTGCGCAGTGGTTTGGGAGTTAACATCAAAATTACATTTCTCGGCCATATCGCATAGATCTCACTGTGAAAAGGCTTAAATGGCTTTTTTGACCTAAGTTTGAGGATTGCGCTCAAATCAAATGTCCTAGAACCAAATTTCCACATGTAACTACTAGATTGTGATACAATACACTAATGGATGAAGTTTGGTTTACTTCTGCGCAGCGGTTTGGGAGTTAACATCAAAATTACATTTCTCGGCCATATCGCATAGATCTCACTGTGAAAAGGCTTAAATGGCTTTTTTGACCTAAGTTTGAGGATTGCGCTCAAATCAAATGTCCTAGAACCAAATTTCCACATGTAACTACTAGATTGTGATACAATACACTAATGGGTGAAGTTTGGTTGACTTCTGCGCAGCGGTTTGGGAGTTAACATCAAAATTACGTTTCTCGGCCATATCGCATAGATCTCACTGTGAAAACGCTTAAATGACTTTTTTTAATTAAGTTTGAAGATTGCGCTCAAATCAAATGTCCTAGAACTAAATTTCCAAATGTAACTACTAGATTGTGATAAAATACACTATTGGGTGAAGTTTGGTTGACTTCTGCGCAGCGGTTTGGGAGTTAACATCAAAATTACATTTCTCGGCCATATCGCATAGATCTCACTGTGAAAAGCCTTAAATGACTTTTTTTAAATTAAGTTTGAAGATTGCGCTCAAACCAAATGTCCTAGAACTAAATTTCCAAATGTAACTACTAGATTGTGATAAAATACACTATTGGGTAAAGTTTGGTTGACTTCTGCGCAGCGGTTTGGGAGTTAACATCAAAATTACATTTCTCGGCCATATCGCATAGATCTCACTGTGAAAAGGCTTAAATGGCTTTTTTGACCTAAGTTTGAGGATTGCGCTCAAACCAAATGTCCTAGAACTAAATTTCCACATGTAACTACTAGATTGTGATACAATACACTAATGGGTGAAGTTTGGTTTACTTCTGCGCAGCGGTTTGGGAGTTAACATCAAAATTACATTTCTCGGCCATATCGCATAGATCTCACTGTGAAAAGGCTTAAATGGCTTTTTTGACCTAAGTTTATGGATTGCGCTCAAATCAAATGTCCTAGAACCAAATTTCCACATGTAACTACTAGATTGTGATAAAATACACTATTGGGTGAAGTTTGGTTGACTTCTGCGCAGCGGTTTGGGAGTGAACATCAAAATTACATTTCTCGGCCATATCGCATAGATCTCACTGTGAAAAGCCTTAAATGACTTTTTTTAATTAAGTTTGAAGATTGCGCTCAAACCAAATGTCCTAGAACTAAATTTCCAAATGTAACTACTAGATTGTGATAAAATACACTATTGGGTGAAGTTTGGTTGACTTCTGCGAAGCGGTTTGGGAGTTAACATCAAAATTACATTTCTCGGCCATATCGCATAGATCTCACTGTGAAAAGGCTTAAATGACTTTTTTAATTAAGTTTGAAGATTGCGCTCAAACCAAATGTCCTAGAACTAAATTTCCACATGTAACTACTAGATTGTGATACAATACACTAATGGGTGAAGTTTGGTTTACTTCTGCGCAGCGGTTTTGGAGTTAACATCAAAATTACATTTCTCGGCCATATCGCATAGATCTCACTGTGAAAAGGCTTAAATGGCTTTTTTGACCTAAGTTTGAGGATTGCGCTCAAATCAAATGTCCTAGAACCAAATTTCCACATGTAACTACTAGATTGTGATACAATACACTAATGGGTGAAGTTTGGTTGACTTCTGCGCAGCGGTTTGGGAGTGAACATCAAAATTACATTTCTCGGCCATATCGCATAGATCTCACTGTGAAAAGGCTTAAATGACTTTTTTTAATTAAGTTTGAAGATTGCGCTCAAACCAAATGTCCTAGAACTAAATTTCCAAATGTAACTACTAGATTGTGATAAAATACACTATTGGGTGAAGTTTGGTTGACTTTTGCGCAGCGGTTTGGGAGTTAACATCAAAATTACATTTCTCGGCCATATCGCATAGATCTCACTGTGAAAAGGCTTAAATGGCTTTTTTGACCTACGTTTGAGGATTGCGCTCAAATCAAATGTCCTAGAACCAAATTTCCACATGTAACTACTAGATTGTGATACATTACACTAATGGGTGAAGTTTGGTTGACTTCTGCGCAGCGGTTTGGGAGTTAACATCAAAATTACATTTCTCGGCCATATCGCATAGATCTCACTGTGAAAAGGCTTAAATGACTTTTTTAATTAAGTTTAATGATTGAGCTCAAACCAAATGTCCTAGAACGAAATTTCCACATGTAACTACTAGATTTTGATACAATACACTAATGGGTGAAGTTTGGTTTACTTCTGCGCAGCGGTTTGGGAGTTAACATCAAAATTACATTTCTCGGCCATATCGCATAGATCTCACTCTGAAAAGGCTTAAATGGCTTTTTTGACCTAAGTTTGATGATTGCGCTCAAATCAAATGTTCTAGAACCAAATTTCCACATGTAACTACTAGATTGTGATACAATACACTATTGGGTGAAGTTTGGTTGACTTCTGCGCAGCGGTTTGGGAGTTAACATCAAAATTACATTTCTCGGCCATATCGCATAGATCTCACTGTGAAAAGGCTTAAATGGCTTTTTTGACCTAAGTTTGAGGATTGCGCTCAAATCAAATGTCCTAGAACCAAATTTCCACATGTAACTACTAGATTGTGATAAAATACACTATTGGGTGAAGTTTGGTTGACTTCTGCGCAGCGGTTTGGGAGTGAACATCAAAATTACATTTCTCGGCCATATCGCATAGATCTCACTGTGAAAACGCTTAAATGACTTTTTTTAATTAAGTTTGAAGATTGCGCTCAAATCAAATGTCCTAGAACCAAATTTCCACATGTAACTACTAGATTGTGATACAATACACTAATGGGTGAAGTTTGGTTGACTTCTGCGCAGCGGTTTGGGAGTGAACATCAAAATTACATTTCTCGGCCATATCGCATAGATCTCACTGTGAAAAGGCTTAAATGGCTTTTTTGACCTAAGTTTGAGGATTGCGCTCAAATCAAATGTCCTAGAACCAAATTTTTATATGTAACTACTAGAATGTGATACAATACACTATTGGGTGAAGCTTGGTTGACTTCTGCGCAGCGGTTTGGGAGTTAACATCAAAATTACATTTCTCGGCCATATCGCATAGATCTCACTGTGAAAAGGCTTAAATGGCTTTTTTGACCTAAGTTTGAGGATTGCGCTCAAATCAAATGTCCTAGAACCAAATTTCCACATGTAACTACTAGATTGTGATACAATACACTAATGGGTGAAGTTTGGTTTACTTCTGCGCAGCGGTTTGGGAGTTAACATCAAAATTACATTTCTCGGCCATATCGCATAGATCTCACTGTGAAAAGGCTTAAATGGCTTTTTTGACCTAAGTTTGAGGATTGCGCTCAAATCAAATGTCCTAGAACCAAATTTCCACATGTAACTACTAGATTGTGATACAATACACTAATGGGTGAAGTTTGGTTGACTTCTGCGCAGCGGTTTGGGAGTTAACATCAAAATTACGTTTCTCGGCCATATCGCATAGATCTCACTGTGAAAACGCTTGAATGACTTCTTTTAATTAAGTTTGAAGATTGCGCTCAAATCAAATGTCCTAGAACTAAATTTCCAAATGTAACTACTAGATTGTGATAAAATACACTATTGGGTGAAGTTTGGTTGACTTCTGCGCAGCGGTTTGGGAGTTAACATCAAAATTACATTTCTCGGCCATATCGCATAGATCTCACTGTGAAAAGCCTTAAATGACTTTTTTAAATTAAGTTTGAAGATTGCGCTCAAACCAAATGTCCTAGAACTAAATTTCCAAATGTAACTACTAGATTGTGATAAAATACACTATTGGGTGAAGTTTGGTTGACTCCTGCGCAGCGGTTTGGGAGTTAACATCAAAATTACATTTCTCGGCCATATCGCATAGATCTCACTGTGAAAAGGCTTAAATGACTTTTTTTTAATTAAGTTTGAAGATTGCGCTCAAACCAAATGTCCTAGAACTAAATTTCCAAATGTAACTACTAGATTATGATACAATACACTATTGGGTGAAGTTTGGTTGACTTCTGCGCAGCGGTTTGGGAGTTAACATCAAAATTACATTTCTCGGCCATATCGCATAGATCTCACTGTGAAAAGGCTTAAATGACTTTTTTGACCTAAGTTTGAGGATTGCGCTCAAATCAAATGTCCTAGAACCAAATTTCCACATGTAACTACTAGATTGTGATACAATACACTATTGGGTGAAGTTTGGTTTACTTCTGCGCAGCGGTTTGGGAGTTAACATCAAAATTACATTTCTCGGCCATATCGCATAGATCTCACTGTGAAAAGGCTTAAATGGCTTTTTTGACCTATGTTTGAGGATTGCGCTCAAATCAAATGTCCTAGAACCAAATTTCCACATGTAACTACTAGAATGTGATACAATACACTATTGGGTGAAGTTTGGTTGACTTCTGCGCAGCGGTTTGGGAGTTAACATCAAAATTACATTTCTCGGCCATATCGCATAGATCTCACTGTGAAAAGGCTTAAATGACTTTTTTAATTAAGTTTGATGATTGCGCTCAAACAAAATGTCCTAAAACAAAATTTTCAAATGTAACTACTAGATTGTGATACAATACACTATTGGGTGAAGTTTGGTTTACTTCTGCGCAGCGGTTTGGGAGTTAACATCAAAATTACATTTCTCGGCCATATCGCATAGATCTCACTCTGAAAAGGCTTAAATGGCTTTTTTGACCTAAGTTTGATGATTGCGCTCAAATCAAATGTTCTAGAACCAAATTTCCACATGTAACTACTAGATTGTGATACAATACACTATTGGGTGAAGTTTGGTTGACTTCTGCGCAGCGGTTTGGGAGTTAACATCAAAATTACATTTCTCGGCCATATCGCATTGATCTCACTGTGAAAAGGCTTAAATGGCTTTTTTGACCTAAGTTTGAGGATTGCGCTCAAATCAAATGTCCTAGAACCAAATTTCCACATGTAACTACTAGATTGTGATAAAATACACTATTGGGTGAAGTTTGGTTGACTTCTGCGCAGCGGTTTGGGAGTGAACATCAAAATTACATTTCTCGGCCATATCGCATAGATCTCACTGTGAAAACGCTTAAATGACTTTTTTTAATTAAGTTTGAAGATTGCGCTCAAATCTAATGTCCTAGAACTAAATTTCCAAATGTAACTACTAGATTGTGATACAATACACTATTGGGTGAAGTTTGGTTGACTTCTGCGCAGCGGTTTGGGAGTTAACATCAAAATTACATTTCTCGGCCATATCGCATAGATCTCACTGTGAAAAGGCTTAAATGGCTTTTTTGACCTAAGTTTGAGGATTGCGCTCAAATCAAATGTCCTAGAACCAAATTTCCACATGTAACTACTAGAATGTGATACAATACACTATTGGGTGAAGTTTGGTTGACTTCTGCGCAGCGGTTTGGGAGTTAACATCAAAATTACATTTCTCGGCCATATCGCATAGATCTCACTGTGAAAAGGCTTAAATGGCTTTTTTGACCTAGGTTTGAGGATTGCGCTCAAATCAAATGTCCTAGAACCAAATTTCCACATGTAACTACTAGATTGTGATACAATACACTATTGGGTGAAGTTTGGTTTACTTCTGCGCAGCGGTTTGGGAGTTAACATCAAAATTACATTTCTCGGCCATATCGCATAGATCTCACTGTGAAAAGGCTTAAATGGCTTTTTTGACCTAAGTTTGAGGATTGCGCTCAAATCAAATGTCCTAGAACCAAATTTCCACATGTAACTACTAGATTGTGATACAATACACTAATGGGTGAAGTTTGGTTGACTTCTGCGCAGCGGTTTGGGAGTTAACATCAAAATTACATTTCTCGGCCATATCGCATAGATCTCACTGTGAAAAGGCTTAAATGACTTTTTTAATTAAGTTTAATGATTGCGCTCAAACCAAATGTCCTAGAACAAAATTTTTAAATGTAACTACTAGATTGTGATACAATACACTATTGGGTGA
The DNA here is from genome assembly GCF_030265065.1 of Corythoichthys intestinalis. Lineage (NCBI taxonomy): Eukaryota > Metazoa > Chordata > Actinopteri > Syngnathiformes > Syngnathidae > Corythoichthys > Corythoichthys intestinalis. The sequence continues at coordinate 750,871 of NC_080405.1, read as the reverse complement.
AGTTTGGTTTACTTCTGCGCAGCGGTTTGGGAGTTAACATCAAAATTACATTTCTCGGCCATATCGCATAGATCTCACTGTGAAAAGGCTTAAATGGCTTTTTTGACCTAAGTTTGAGGATTGCGCTCAAATCAAATGTCCTAGAACCAAATTTCCACATGTAACTACTAGATTGTGATAAAATACACTATTGGGTGAAGTTTGGTTGACTTCTCTGCGCAGCGGTATGGGAGTTAACATCAAAATTACATTTCTCGGCCATATCGCATAGATCTCACTGTGAAAAGGCTTAAATGACTTTTTTAATTAAGTTTGAAGATTGCGCTCAAACCAAATGTCCTAGAACTAAATTTCCACATGTAACTACTAGATTGTGATACAATACACTAATGGGTGAAGTTTGGTTTACTTCTGCGCAGCGGTTTGGGAGTTAACATCAAAATTACATTTCTCGGCCATATCGCATAGATCTCACTGTGAAAAGGCTTAAATGGCTTTTTTGACCTAAGTTTATGGATTGCGCTCAAATCAAATGTCCTAGAACCAAATTTCCACATGTAACTACTAGATTGTGATAAAATACACTATTGGGTGAAGTTTGGTTGACTTCTGCGCAGCGGTTTGGGAGTGAACATCAAAATTACATTTCTCGGCCATATCGCATAGATCTCACTGTGAAAAGCCTTAAATGACTTTTTTTAATTAAGTTTGAAGATTGCGCTCAAACCAAATGTCCTAGAACTAAATTTCCAAATGTAACTACTAGATTGTGATAAAATACACTATTGGGTGAAGTTTGGTTGACTTCTGCGCAGCGGTTTGGGAGTTAACATCAAAATTACATTTCTCGGCCATATCGCATAGATCTCACTGTGAAAAGCCTTGAATGACTTTTTTTAATTAAGTTTGAAGATTGCGCTCAAACCAAATGTCCTAGAACTAAATTTCCAAATGTAACTACTAGATTGTGATAAAATACACTATTGGGTGAAGTTTGGTTGACTTCTGCGCAGCGGTTTGGGAGTTAACATCAAAATTACATTTCTCGGCCATATCGCATAGATCTCACTGTGAAAAGTTTTAAATGACTTTTTTTAATTAAGTTTGAAGATTGCGCTCAAACCAAATGTCCTAGAACTAAATTTCCAAATGTAACTACTAGATTGTGATACAATACACTATTGGGTGAAGTTTGGTTGACTTCTGCGCAGCGGTTTGGGAGTTAACATCAAAATTACATTTCTCGGCCATATCGCATAGATCTCACTGTGAAAAGGCTTAAATGACTTTTTTAATTAAGTTTGATGATTGCGTTCAAACAAAATGTCCTAGAACAAAATTTTCAAATGTAACTACTAGATTGTGATACAATACACTATTGGGTGAAGTTTGGTTGACTTCTGCGCAGCGGTTTGGGAGTTAACATCAAAATTACATTTCTCGGCCATATCGCATAGATCTCACTGTAAAAAGGCTTAAATGGCTTTTTTGACCTAAGTTTGAGGATTGCGCTCAAATCAAATGTCCTAGAACCAAATTTCCACATGTAACTTCTAGATTGTGATAAAATACACTATTGGGTGAAGTTTGGTTGACTTCTGCGCAGCGGTTTGGGAGTGAACATCAAAATTACATTTCTCGGCCATATCGCATAGATCTCACTGTGAAAACGCTTAAATGACTTTTTTTAATTAAGTTTGAAGATTGCGCTCAAATCAAATGTCCTAGAACTAAATTTCCAAATGTAACTACTAGATTGTGATAAAATACACTATTGGGTGAAGTTTGGTTGACTTCTGCGCAGCGGTTTGGGAGTTAACATCAAAATTACATTTCTCGGCCATATCGCATAGATCTCACTGTGAAAAGGCTTAAATGGCTTTTTTGACCTAAGTTTGAGGATTGCGCTCAAATCAAATGTCCTAGAACCAAATTTCCACATGTAACTACTAGATTGTGATACAATACACTAATGGGTGAAGTTTGGTTGACTTCTGCGCAGCGGTTTGGGAGTTAACATCAAAATTACATTTCTCGGCCATATCGCATAGATCTCACTGTGAAAAGGCTTAAATGGCTTTTTTGACCTAAGTTTGAGGATTGCGCTCAAATCAAATGTCCTAGAACCAAATTTCCACATGTAACTACTAGATTGTGATACAATACACTAATGGGTGAAGTTTGGTTTACTTCTGCGCAGCGGTTTGGGAGTTAACATCAAAATTACATTTCTCGGCCATATCGCATAGATCTCACTGTGAAAAGGCTTAAATGGCTTTTTTGACCTAAGTTTGAGGATTGCGCTCAAATCAAATGTCCTAGAACCAAATTTCCACATGTAACTACTAGATTGTGATACAATACACTATTGGGTGAAGTTTGGTTGACTTCTGCGCAGCGGTTTGGGAGTTAACATCAAAATTACGTTTCTCGGCCATATCGCATAGATCTCACTGTGAAAACGCTTGAATGACTTTTTTTAATTAAGTTTGAAGATTGCGCTCAAATCAAATGTCCTAGAACTAAATTTCCAAATGTAACTACTAGATTGTGATAAAATACACTATTGGGTGAAGTTTGGTTGACTTCTGCGCAGCGGTTTGGGAGTTAACATCAAAATTACATTTCTCGGCCATATCGCATAGATCTCACTGTGAAAAGCCTTAAATGACTTTTTTAAATTAAGTTTGAAGATTGCGCTCAAACCAAATGTCCTAGAACTAAATTTCCAAATGTAACTACTAGATTGTGATAAAATACACTATTGGGTGAAGTTTGGTTGACTCCTGCGCAGCGGTTTGGGAGTTAACATCAAAATTACATTTCTCGGCCATATCGCATAGATCTCACTGTGAAAAGGCTTAAATGACTTTTTTTTAATTAAGTTTGAAGATTGCGCTCAAACCAAATGTCCTAGAACAAAATTTCCAAATGTAACTACTAGATTATGATACAATACACTATTGGGTGAAGTTTGGTTGACTTCTGCGCAGCGGTTTGGGAGTTAACATCAAAATTACATTTCTCGGCCATATCGCATAGATCTCACTGTGAAAAGTCCTAAATGACTTTTTTGACCTAAGTTTGAGGATTGCGCTCAAATCAAATGTCCTAGAACCAAATTTCCACATGTAACTACTAGATTGTGATACAATACACTATTGGGTGAAGTTTGGTTTACTTCTGCGCAGCGGTTTGGGAGTTAACATCAAAATTACATTTCTCGGCCATATCGCATAGATCTCACTGTGAAAAGGCTTAAATGGCTTTTTTGACCTAAGTTTGAGGATTGCGCTCAAATCAAATGTCCTAGAACCAAATTTCCACATGTAACTACTAGAATGTGATACAATACACTATTGGGTGAAGTTTGGTTGACTTCTGCGCAGCGGTTTGGGAGTTAACATCAAAATTACATTTCTCGGCCATATCGCATAGATCTCACTGTGAAAAGGCTTAAATGACTTTTTTAATTAAGTTTGATGATTGCGCTCAAACAAAATGTCCTAAAACAAAATTTTCAAATGTAACTACTAGATTGTGATACAATACACTATTGGGTGAAGTTTGGTTTACTTCTGCGCAGCGGTTTGGGAGTTAACATCAAAATTACATTTCTCGGCCATATCGCATAGATCTCACTGTGAAAAGGCTTAAATGGCTTTTTTGACCTAAGTTTGATGATTGCGCTCAAATCAAATGTTCTAGAACCAAATTTCCACATGTAACTACTAGATTGTGATACAATACACTATTGGGTGAAGTTTGGTTGACTTCTGCGCAGCGGTTTGGGAGTTAACATCAAAATTACATTTCTCGGCCATATCGCATTGATCTCACTGTGAAAAGGCTTAAATGGCTTTTTTGACCTAAGTTTGAGGATTGCGCTCAAATCAAATGTCCTAGAACCAAATTTCCACATGTAACTACTAGATTGTGATAAAATACACTATTGGGTGAAGTTTGGTTGACTTCTGCGCAGCGGTTTGGGAGTGAACATCAAAATTACATTTCTCGGCCATATCGCATAGATCTCACTGTGAAAACGCTTAAATGACTTTTTTTAATTAAGTTTGAAGATTGCGCTCAAATCTAATGTCCTAGAACTAAATTTCCAAATGTAACTACTAGATTGTGATATAATACACTATTGGGTGAAGTTTGGTTGACTTCTGCGCAGCGGTTTGGGAGTTAACATCAAAATTACATTTCTCGGCCATATCGCATAGATCTCACTGTGAAAAGGCTTAAATGGCTTTTTTGACCTAAGTTTGAGGATTGCGCTCAAATCAAATGTCCTAGAACCAAATTTCCACATGTAACTACTAGAATTTGATACAATACACTATTGGGTGAAGTTTGGTTGACTTCTGCGCAGCGGTTTGGGAGTTAACATCAAAATTACATTTCTCGGCCATATCGCATAGATCTCACTGTGAAAAGGCTTAAATGGCTTTTTTGACCTAAGTTTGAGGATTGCGCTCAAATCAAATGTCCTAGAACCAAATTTCCACATGTAACTACTAGATTGTGATACAATACACTATTGGGTGAAGTTTGGTTGACTTCTGCGCAGCGGTTTGGGAGTTAACATCAAATTTACATTTCTCGGCCATATCGCATAGATCTCACTGTGAAAAGGCTTAAATGACTTTTTTAATAAAGTTTGATGATTGCGCTCAAACAAAATGTCCTAGAACAAAATTTCTCAAAATAACTACTAGATTGTGATACAATACACTATTGGGTGAAGTTTGGTTGACTTCTGCGCAGCGGTTTGGGAGTTAACATCAAAATTACATTTCTCGGCCATATCGCATAGATCTCACTGTGAAAAGGCTTAAATGACTTTTTTAATTAAGTTTGATGATTGCGCTCAAACAAAATGTCCTAGAACAAAATTTTCAAATGTAACTACTAGATTGTGATACAATACACTATTGGGTGAAGTTTGGTTTACGTCTGCGCAGCGGTTTGGGAGTTAACATCAAAATTACATTTCTCGGCCATATCGCATTGATCTCACTGTGAAAAGGCTTAAATGGCTTTTTTGACCTAAGTTTGAGGATTGCGCTCAAATCAAATGTCCTAGAACCAAATTTCCACATGTAACTACTAGATTGTGATAAAATACACTATTGGGTGAAGTTTGGTTGACTTCTGCGCAGCGGTTTGGGAGTTAACATCAAATTTACATTTCTCGGCCATATCACATAGATCTCACTGTGAAAAGGCTTAAATGACTTTTTTAATAAAGTTTGATGATTGCGCTCAAACAAAATGTCCTAGAACAAAATTTTCAAATGTAACTACTAGATTGTGATACAATACACTATTGGGTGAAGTTTGGTTTACTTCTGCGCAGCGGTTTGGGAGTTAACATCAAAATTACATTTCTCGGCCATATCGCATTGATCTCACTGTGAAAAGGCTTAAATGGCTTTTTTGACCTAAGTTTGAGGATTGCGCTCAAATAAAATGTCCTAGAACCAAATTTCCACATGTAACTACTAGATTGTGATAAAATACACTATTGGGTGAAGTTTGGTTGACTTCTGCGCAGCGGTTTGGGAGTGAACATCAAAATTACATTTCTCGGCCATATCGCATAGATCTCACTGTGAAAACGCTTAAATGACTTTTTTTTAATTAAGTTTGAAGATTGCGCTCAAATCAAATGTCCTAGAACTAAATTTCCAAATGTAACTACTAGATTGTGATAAAATACACTATTGGGTGAAGTTTGGTTGACTTCTGCGCAGCGGTTTGGGAGTTAACATCAAAATTACATTTCTCGGCCATATCGCATAGATCTCACTGTGAAAAGCCTTAAATGACTTTTTTAAATTAAGTTTCAAGATTGCGCTCAAACCAAATGTCCTAGAACTAAATTTCCAAATGTAACTACAAGATTGTGATAAAATACACTATTGGGTGAAGTTTGGTTTACTTCTGCTCAGCGGTTTGGGAGTTAACATCAAAATTACATTTCTCGGCCATATCGCATAGATCTCACTGTGAAAAGGCTTAAATGGCTTTTTTGACCTAAGTTTGAGGATTGCGCTCAAATCAAATGTCCTAGAACTAAATTTCCAAATGTAACTACTAGATTGTGATAAAATACACTATTGGGTGAAGTTTGGTTTACTTCTGCGCAGCGGTTTGGGAGTTAACATCAAAATTACATTTCTCGGCCATATCGCATAGATCTCACTGTGAAAAGGCTTAAATGGCTTTTTTGACCTAAGTTTGAGGATTGCGCTCAAATCAAATGTCCTAGAACCAAATTTCCACATGTAACTACTAGATTGTGATACAATACACTATTGGGTGAAGTTTGGTTGACTTCTGCGCAGCGGTTTGGGAGTTAACATCAAAATTACATTTCTCGGCCATATCGCTTAGATCTCACTGTGAAAAGGCTTAAATGACTTTTTTAATTAAGTTTAATGATTGCGCTCAAACCAAATGTCCTAGAACTAAATTTCCAAATGTAACTACTAGATTGTGATAAAATACACTATTGGGTGAAGTTTGGTTGACTTCTGCGCAGCGGTTTGGGAGTTAACATCAAAATTACATTTCTCGGCCATATCACATAGATCTCACTGTGAAAAGGCTTAAATGGCTTTTTTAATTAAGTTTGATGATTGCGCTCAAATCAAATGTCCTAGAACTAAATTTCCAAATGTAACTACTAGATTGTGATAACATACACTATTGGGTGAAGTTTGGTTGACTTCTGCGCAGCGGTTTGGGAGTTAACATCAAAATTACATTTCTCGGCCATATCGCATAGATCTCACTGTGAAAAGGCTTAAATGGCTTTTTTGACCTAAGTTTGAGGATTGCGCTCAAATCAAATGTCCTAGAACCAAATTTCCACATGTAACTACAAGATTGTGATACAATACACTAATGGGTGAAGTTTGGTTGACTTCTGCGCAGCGGTTTGGGAGTTAACATCAAAATTACATTTCTCGGCCATATCGCATAGATCTCACTGTGAAAAGGCTTAAATGACTTTTTTAAATAAGTTTAATGATTGCGCTCAAACCAAATGTCCTAGAACGAAATTTTTAAATGTAACTACTAGAATGTGATACAATACACTATTGGGTGAAGTTTGGTTGACTTCTGCGCAGCGGTTTGGGAGTTAACATCAAATTTACATTTCTCGGCCATATCGCATAGATCTCACTGTGAAAAGGCTTAAATGACTTTTTTATTTAAGTTTGATGATTGCGCTCAAACAAAATGTCCTAGAACAAAATTTTCAAATGTAACTACTAGATTGTGATACAATACACTATTGGGTGAAGTTTGGTTTACGTCTGCGCAGCGGTTTGGGAGTTAACATCAAAATTACATTTCTCGGCCATATCGCATTGATCTCACTGTGAAAAGGCTTAAATGGCTTTTTTGACCTAAGTTTGAGGATTGCGCTCAAATCAAATGTCCTAGAACCAAATTTCCACATGTAACTACTAGATTGTGATAAAATACACTATTGGGTGAAGTTTGGTTGACTTCTGCGCAGCGGTTTGGGAGTTAACATCAAATTTACATTTCTCGGCCATATCACATAGATCTCACTGTGAAAAGGCTTAAATGACTTTTTTAATAAAGTTTGATGATTGCGCTCAAACAAAATGTCCTAGAACAAAATTTTCAAATGTAACTACTAGATTGTGATACAATACACTATTGGGTGAAGTTTGGTTTACTTCTGCGCAGCGGTTTGGGAGTTAACATCAAAATTACATTTCTCGGCCATATCGCATTGATCTCACTGTGAAAAGGCTTAAATGGCTTTTTTGACCTAAGTTTGAGGATTGCGCTCAAATAAAATGTCCTAGAACCAAATTTCCACATGTAACTACTAGATTGTGATAAAATACACTATTGGGTGAAGTTTGGTTGACTTCTGCGCAGCGGTTTGGGAGTGAACATCAAAATTACATTTCTCGGCCATATCGCATAGATCTCACTGTGAAAACGCTTAAATGACTTTTTTTTAATTAAGTTTGAAGATTGCGCTCAAATCAAATGTCCTAGAACTAAATTTCCAAATGTAACTACTAGATTGTGATAAAATACACTATTGGGTGAAGTTTGGTTGACTTCTGCGCAGCGGTTTGGGAGTTAACATCAAAATTACATTTCTCGGCCATATCGCATAGATCTCACTGTGAAAAGCCTTAAATGACTTTTTTAAATTAAGTTTCAAGATTGCGCTCAAACCAAATGTCCTAGAACTAAATTTCCAAATGTAACTACAAGATTGTGATAAAATACACTATTGGGTGAAGTTTGGTTTACTTCTGCTCAGCGGTTTGGGAGTTAACATCAAAATTACATTTCTCGGCCATATCGCATAGATCTCACTGTGAAAAGGCTTAAATGGCTTTTTTGACCTAAGTTTGAGGATTGCGCTCAAATCAAATGTCCTAGAACTAAATTTCCAAATGTAACTACTAGATTGTGATAAAATACACTATTGGGTGAAGTTTGGTTTACTTCTGCGCAGCGGTTTGGGAGTTAACATCAAAATTACATTTCTCGGCCATATCGCATAGATCTCACTGTGAAAAGGCTTAAATGGCTTTTTTGACCTAAGTTTGAGGATTGCGCTCAAATCAAATGTCCTAGAACCAAATTTCCACATGTAACTACTAGATTGTGATACAATACACTATTGGGTGAAGTTTGGTTGACTTCTGCGCAGCGGTTTGGGAGTTAACATCAAAATTACATTTCTCGGCCATATCGCTTAGATCTCACTGTGAAAAGGCTTAAATGACTTTTTTAATTAAGTTTAATGATTGCGCTCAAACCAAATGTCCTAGAACTAAATTTCCAAATGTAACTACTAGATTGTGATAAAATACACTATTGGGTGAAGTTTGGTTGACTTCTGCGCAGCGGTTTGGGAGTTAACATCAAAATTACATTTCTCGGCCATATCACATAGATCTCACTGTGAAAAGGCTTAAATGGCTTTTTTAATTAAGTTTGATGATTGCGCTCAAATCAAATGTCCTAGAACTAAATTTCCAAATGTAACTACTAGATTGTGATAACATACACTATTGGGTGAAGTTTGGTTGACTTCTGCGCAGCGGTTTGGGAGTTAACATCAAAATTACATTTCTCGGCCATATCGCATAGATCTCACTGTGAAAAGGCTTAAATGGCTTTTTTGACCTAAGTTTGAGGATTGCGCTCAAATCAAATGTCCTAGAACCAAATTTCCACATGTAACTACAAGATTGTGATACAATACACTAATGGGTGAAGTTTGGTTGACTTCTGCGCAGCGGTTTGGGAGTTAACATCAAAATTACATTTCTCGGCCATATCGCATAGATCTCACTGTGAAAAGGCTTAAATGACTTTTTTAAATAAGTTTAATGATTGCGCTCAAACCAAATGTCCTAGAACGAAATTTTTAAATGTAACTACTAGAATGTGATACAATACACTATTGGGTGAAGTTTGGTTGACTTCTGCGCAGCGGTTTGGGAGTTAACATCAAATTTACATTTCTCGGCCATATCGCATAGATCTCACTGTGAAAAGGCTTAAATGACTTTTTTATTTAAGTTTGATGATTGCGCTCAAACAAAATGTCCTAGAACAAAATTTTCAAATGTAACTACTAGATTGTGATACAATACACTATTGGGTGAAGTTTGGTTTACTTCTGCGCAGCGGTTTGGGAGTTAACATCAAAATTACATTTCTCGGCCATATCGCATTGATCTCACTGTGAAAAGGCTTAAATGGCTTTTTTGACCTAAGTTTGAGGATTGCCCTCAAACAAAATGTCCTAGAACAAAATTTTCAAATGTAACTACTAGATTGTGATACAATACACTATTGGGTGAAGTTTGGTTTACTTCTGCGCAGCGGTTTGGGAGTTAACATCAAAATTACATTTCTCGGCCATATCGCATAGATCTCACTGTGAAAACGCTTAAATGACTTTTTTTAATTAAGTTTGAAGATTGCGCTCAAATCAAATGTCCTAGAACTAAATTTCCAAATGTAACTACTAGATTGTGATAAAATACACTATTGGGTGAAGTTTGGTTGACTTCTGCGCAGCGGTTTGGGAGTTAACATCAAAATTACATTTCTCGGCCATATCGCATAGATCTCACTGTGAAAAGCCTTAAATGACTTTTTTAAATTAAGTTTCAAGATTGCGCTCAAACCAAATGTCCTAGAACTAAATTTCCAAATGTAACTACAAGATTGTGATAAAATACACTATTGGGTGAAGTTTGGTTGACTTCTGCGCAGCGGTTTGGGAGTTAACATCAAAATTACATTTCTCGGCCATATCGCATAGATCTCACTGTGAAAAGGCTTAAATGGCTTTTTTGACCTAAGTTTGAGGATTGCGCTCAAATCAAATGTCCTAGAACCAAATTTCCAAATGTAACTACTAGATTGTGATACAATACACTATTGGGTGAAGTTTGGTTGACTTCTGCGCAGCGGTTTGGGAGTTAACATCAAAATTACATTTCTCGGCCATATCGCATAGATCTCACTGTGAAAAGGCTTAAATGACTTTTTTTAATTAAGTTTGAAGATTGCGCTCAAATCAAATGTCCTAGAACTAAATTTCCAAATGTAACTACTAGATTGTGATAAAATACACTATTGGGTGAAGTTTGGTTGACTTCTGCGCAGCGGTTTGGGAGTTAACATCAAAATTACATTTCTCGGCCATATCGCATAGATCTCACTGTGAAAAGCCTTAAATGACTTTTTTTAATTAAGTTTGAAGATTGCGCTCAAACCAAATGTAACTACTAGATTGTGATAAAATACACTATTGGGTGAAGTTTGGTTGACTTCTGCGCAGCGGTTTGGGAGTTAACATCAAAATTACATTTCTCGGCCATATCGCATAGATCTCACTGTGAAAAGGCTTAAATGACTTTTTTAATTAAGTTTGAAGATTGCGCTCAAACCAAATGTCCTAGAACTAAATTTCCAAATGTAACTACTAGATTGTGATAAAATACACTATTGGGTGAAGTTTGGTTGACTTCTGCGCAGCGGTTTGGGAGTTAACATCAAAATTACATTTCTCGGCCATATCACATAGATCTCACTGTGAAAAGGCTTAAATGGCTTTTTTAAATAAGTTTGATGATTGCGCTCAAATCAAATGTCCTAGAACCAAATTTCCACATGTAACTACTAGATTGTGATACAATACACTAATGGGTGAAGTTTGGTTGACTTCTGCGCAGCGGTTAGGGAGTTAACATCAAAATTACATTTCTCGGCCATATCGCATAGATCTCACTGTGAAAAGGCTTAAATGACTTTTTTTAATTAAGTTTGAAGATTGCGCTCAAACCAAATGTCCTAAAACTAAATTTTCAAATGTAACTACTAGATTGTGATAAAATACACTATTGGGTGAAGTTTGGTTGACTTCTGCGCAGCGGTTTGGGAGTTAACATCAAAATTACATTTCTCGGCCATATCGCATAGATCTCACTGTGAAAAGGCTTAAATGACTTTTTTAATTAAGTTTGATGATTGCGCTCAAACAAAATGTCCTAGAACAAAATTTTCAAATGTAACTACTAGATTGTGGTACAATACACTATTGGGTGAAGTTTAATTTACTTCTGCGCAGCGATTTGGGAGTTAACATCAAAATTACATTTCTCGGCCATATCGCATAGATCTCACTGTGAAAAGGCTTAAATGGATTTTTTGACCTAAGTTTGAGGATTGCGCTCAAATCAAATGTCCTAGAACCAAATTTCCACATGTAACTACTAGATTGTGATAAAATACACTATTGGGTGAAGTTTGGTTGACTTCTGCGCAGCGGTTTGGGAGTTAACATCAAAATTACATTTCTCGGCCATATCGCATAGATCTCACTGTGAAAAGGCTTAAATGACTTTTTTAAATAAGTTTAATGATTGCGCTCAAACCAAATGTCCTAGAACGAAATTTTTAAATGTAACTACTAGAATGTGATACAATACACTATTGGGTGAAGTTTGGTTGACTTCTGCGCAGCGGTTTGGGAGTTAACATCAAATTTACATTTCTCGGCCATATCGCATAGATCTCACTGTGAAAAGGCTTAAATGACTTTTTTATTTAAGTTTGATGATTGCGCTCAAACAAAATGTCCTAGAACAAAATTTTCAAATGTAACTACTAGATTGTGATACAATACACTATTGGGTGAAGTTTGGTTTACTTCTGCGCAGCGGTTTGGGAGTTAACATCAAAATTACATTTCTCGGCCATATCGCATTGATCTCACTGTGAAAAGGCTTAAATGGCTTTTTTGACCTAAGTTTGAGGATTGCCCTCAAACAAAATGTCCTAGAACAAAATTTTCAAATGTAACTACTAGATTGTGATACAATACACTATTGGGTGAAGTTTGGTTTACTTCTGCGCAGCGGTTTGGGAGTTAACATCAAAATTACATTTCTCGGCCATATCGCATAGATCTCACTGTGAAAACGCTTAAATGACTTTTTTTAATTAAGTTTGAAGATTGCGCTCAAATCAAATGTCCTAGAACTAAATTTCCAAATGTAACTACTAGATTGTGATAAAATACACTATTGGGTGAAGTTTGGTTGACTTCTGCGCAGCGGTTTGGGAGTTAACATCAAAATTACATTTCTCGGCCATATCGCATAGATCTCACTGTGAAAAGCCTTAAATGACTTTTTTAAATTAAGTTTCAAGATTGCGCTCAAACCAAATGTCCTAGAACTAAATTTCCAAATGTAACTACAAGATTGTGATAAAATACACTATTGGGTGAAGTTTGGTTGACTTCTGCGCAGCGGTTTGGGAGTTAACATCAAAATTACATTTCTCGGCCATATCGCATAGATCTCACTGTGAAAAGGCTTAAATGGCTTTTTTGACCTAAGTTTGAGGATTGCGCTCAAATCAAATGTCCTAGAACCAAATTTCCAAATGTAACTACTAGATTGTGATACAATACACTATTGGGTGAAGTTTGGTTGACTTCTGCGCAGCGGTTTGGGAGTTAACATCAAAATTACATTTCTCGGCCATATCGCATAGATCTCACTGTGAAAAGGCTTAAATGACTTTTTTTAATTAAGTTTGAAGATTGCGCTCAAATCAAATGTCCTAGAACTAAATTTCCAAATGTAACTACTAGATTGTGATAAAATACACTATTGGGTGAAGTTTGGTTGACTTCTGCGCAGCGGTTTGGGAGTTAACATCAAAATTACATTTCTCGGCCATATCGCATAGATCTCACTGTGAAAAGCCTTAAATGACTTTTTTTAATTAAGTTTGAAGATTGCGCTCAAACCAAATGTAACTACTAGATTGTGATAAAATACACTATTGGGTGAAGTTTGGTTGACTTCTGCGCAGCGGTTTGGGAGTTAACATCAAAATTACATTTCTCGGCCATATCGCATAGATCTCACTGTGAAAAGGCTTAAATGACTTTTTTAATTAAGTTTGAAGATTGCGCTCAAACCAAATGTCCTAGAACTAAATTTCCAAATGTAACTACTAGATTGTGATAAAATACACTATTGGGTGAAGTTTGGTTGACTTCTGCGCAGCGGTTTGGGAGTTAACATCAAAATTACATTTCTCGGCCATATCACATAGATCTCACTGTGAAAAGGCTTAAATGGCTTTTTTAAATAAGTTTGATGATTGCGCTCAAATCAAATGTCCTAGAACCAAATTTCCACATGTAACTACTAGATTGTGATACAATACACTAATGGGTGAAGTTTGGTTGACTTCTGCGCAGCGGTTAGGGAGTTAACATCAAAATTACATTTCTCGGCCATATCGCATAGATCTCACTGTGAAAAGGCTTAAATGACTTTTTTTAATTAAGTTTGAAGATTGCGCTCAAACCAAATGTCCTAAAACTAAATTTTCAAATGTAACTACTAGATTGTGATAAAATACACTATTGGGTGAAGTTTGGTTGACTTCTGCGCAGCGGTTTGGGAGTTAACATCAAAATTACATTTCTCGGCCATATCGCATAGATCTCACTGTGAAAAGGCTTAAATGACTTTTTTAATTAAGTTTGATGATTGCGCTCAAACAAAATGTCCTAGAACAAAATTTTCAAATGTAACTACTAGATTGTGGTACAATACACTATTGGGTGAAGTTTAATTTACTTCTGCGCAGCGATTTGGGAGTTAACATCAAAATTACATTTCTCGGCCATATCGCATAGATCTCACTGTGAAAAGGCTTAAATGGATTTTTTGACCTAAGTTTGAGGATTGCGCTCAAATCAAATGTCCTAGAACCAAATTTCCACATGTAACTACTAGATTGTGATAAAATACACTATTGGGTGAAGTTTGGTTGACTTCTGCGCAGCGGTTTGGGAGTTAACATCAAAATTACATTTCTCGGCCATATCGCATAGATCTCACTGTGAAAAGCCTTAAATGACTTTTTTTAATTAAGTTTGAAGATTGCGCTCAAACCAAATGTCCTAGAACTAAATTTCCAAATGTAACTACAAGATTGTGATAAAATACACTATTGGGTGAAGTTTGGTTGACTTCTGCGCAGCGGTTTGGGAGTTAACATCAAAATTACATTTCTCGGCCATATCGCATAGATCTCACTGTGAAAAGGCTTAAATGGCTTTTTTGACCTAAGTTTGAGGATTGCGCTCAAATCAAATGTCCTAGAACCAAATTTCCACATGTAACTACTAGATTGTGATACAATACACTAATGGGTGAAGTTTGGTTGACTTCTGCGCAGCGGTTTGGGAGTTAACATCAAAATTACATTTCTCGGTCATATCGCATAGATCTCACTGTGAAAAGGCTTAAATGACTTTTTTAATAAAGTTTGAAGATTGCGCTCAAACAAAATGTCCTAGAACTAAATTTCCAAATGTAACTACTAGATTGTGATAAAATACACTATTGGGTGAAGTTTGGTTGACTTCTGCGCAGCGGTTTGGGAGTTAACATCAAAATTACATTTCTCAGCCATATCGCATAGATCTCACTGTGAAAAGGCTTAAATGACTTTTTTAATTAAGTTTGAAGATTGCGCTCAAACCAAATGTCCTAGAACTAAATTTCCAAATGTAACTACTAGATTGTGATAAAATACACTATTGGGTGAAGTTTGGTTGACTTCTGCGCAGCGGTTTGGGAGTTAACATCAAAATTACATTTCTCGGCCATATCGCATTGATCTCACTGTGAAAAGGCTTAAATGGCTTTTTTGACCTAAGTTTGAGGATTGCGCTCAAATAAAATGTCCTAGAACCAAATTTCCACATGTAACTACTAGATTGTGATAAAATACACTATTGGGTGAAGTTTGGTTGACTTCTGCGCAGCGGTTTGGGAGTGAACATCAAAATTACATTTCTCGGCCATATCGCATAGATCTCACTGTGAAAACGCTTAAATGACTTTTTTTTAATTAAGTTTGAAGATTGCGCTCAAATCAAATGTCCTAGAACTAAATTTCCAAATGTAACTACTAGATTGTGATAAAATACACTATTGGGTGAAGTTTGGTTGACTTCTGCGCAGCGGTTTGGGAGTTAACATCAAAATTACATTTCTCGGCCATATCGCATAGATCTCACTGTGAAAAGCCTTAAATGACTTTTTTAAATTAAGTTTCAAGATTGCGCTCAAACCAAATGTCCTAGAACTAAATTTCCAAATGTAACTACAAGATTGTGATAAAATACACTATTGGGTGAAGTTTGGTTTACTTCTGCTCAGCGGTTTGGGAGTTAACATCAAAATTACATTTCTCGGCCATATCGCATAGATCTCACTGTGAAAAGGCTTAAATGGCTTTTTTGACCTAAGTTTGAGGATTGCGCTCAAATCAAATGTCCTAGAACTAAATTTCCAAATGTAACTACTAGATTGTGATAAAATACACTATTGGGTGAAGTTTGGTTTACTTCTGCGCAGCGGTTTGGGAGTTAACATCAAAATTACATTTCTCGGCCATATCGCATAGATCTCACTGTGAAAAGGCTTAAATGGCTTTTTTGACCTAAGTTTGAGGATTGCGCTCAAATCAAATGTCCTAGAACCAAATTTCCACATGTAACTACTAGATTGTGATACAATACACTATTGGGTGAAGTTTGGTTGACTTCTGCGCAGCGGTTTGGGAGTTAACATCAAAATTACATTTCTCGGCCATATCGCTTAGATCTCACTGTGAAAAGGCTTAAATGACTTTTTTAATTAAGTTTAATGATTGCGCTCAAACCAAATGTCCTAGAACTAAATTTCCAAATGTAACTACTAGATTGTGATAAAATACACTATTGGGTGAAGTTTGGTTGACTTCTGCGCAGCGGTTTGGGAGTTAACATCAAAATTACATTTCTCGGCCATATCACATAGATCTCACTGTGAAAAGGCTTAAATGGCTTTTTTAATTAAGTTTGAAGATTGCGCTGAAATCAAATGTCCTAGAACTAAATTTCCAAATGTAACTACTAGATTGTGATAACATACACTATTGGGTGAAGTTTGGTTGACTTCTGCGCAGCGGTTTGGGAGTTAACATCAAAATTACATTTCTCGGCCATATCGCATAGATCTCACTGTGAAAAGGCTTAAATGGCTTTTTTGACCTAAGTTTGAGGATTGCGCTCAAATCAAATGTCCTAGAACCAAATTTCCACATGTAACTACAAGATTGTGATACAATACACTAATGGGTGAAGTTTGGTTGACTTCTGCGCAGCGGTTTGGGAGTTAACATCAAAATTACATTTCTCGGCCATATCGCATAGATCTCACTGTGAAAAGGCTTAAATGACTTTTTTAAATAAGTTTAATGATTGCGCTCAAACCAAATGTCCTAGAACGAAATTTTTAAATGTAACTACTAGAATGTGATACAATACACTATTGGGTGAAGTTTGGTTGACTTCTGCGCAGCGGTTTGGGAGTTAACATCAAATTTACATTTCTCGGCCATATCGCATAGATCTCACTGTGAAAAGGCTTAAATGACTTTTTTATTTAAGTTTGATGATTGCGCTCAAACAAAATGTCCTAGAACAAAATTTTCAAATGTAACTACTAGATTGTGATACAATACACTATTGGGTGAAGTTTGGTTTACTTCTGCGCAGCGGTTTGGGAGTTAACATCAAAATTACATTTCTCGGCCATATCGCATTGATCTCACTGTGAAAAGGCTTAAATGGCTTTTTTGACCTAAGTTTGAGGATTGCCCTCAAACAAAATGTCCTAGAACAAAATTTTCAAATGTAACTACTAGATTGTGATACAATACACTATTGGGTGAAGTTTGGTTTACTTCTGCGCAGCGGTTTGGGAGTTAACATCAAAATTACATTTCTCGGCCATATCGCATAGATCTCACTGTGAAAACGCTTAAATGACTTTTTTTAATTAAGTTTGAAGATTGCGCTCAAATCAAATGTCCTAGAACTAAATTTCCAAATGTAACTACTAGATTGTGATAAAATACACTATTGGGTGAAGTTTGGTTGACTTCTGCGCAGCGGTTTGGGAGTTAACATCAAAATTACATTTCTCGGCCATATCGCATAGATCTCACTGTGAAAAGCCTTAAATGACTTTTTTAAATTAAGTTTCAAGATTGCGCTCAAACCAAATGTCCTAGAACTAAATTTCCAAATGTAACTACAAGATTGTGATAAAATACACTATTGGGTGAAGTTTGGTTGACTTCTGCGCAGCGGTTTGGGAGTTAACATCAAAATTACATTTCTCGGCCATATCGCATAGATCTCACTGTGAAAAGGCTTAAATGGCTTTTTTGACCTAAGTTTGAGGATTGCGCTCAAATCAAATGTCCTAGAACCAAATTTCCAAATGTAACTACTAGATTGTGATACAATACACTATTGGGTGAAGTTTGGTTGACTTCTGCGCAGCGGTTTGGGAGTTAACATCAAAATTACATTTCTCGGCCATATCGCATAGATCTCACTGTGAAAAGGCTTAAATGACTTTTTTTAATTAAGTTTGAAGATTGCGCTCAAATCAAATGTCCTAGAACTAAATTTCCAAATGTAACTACTAGATTGTGATAAAATACACTATTGGGTGAAGTTTGGTTGACTTCTGCGCAGCGGTTTGGGAGTTAACATCAAAATTACATTTCTCGGCCATATCGCATAGATCTCACTGTGAAAAGCCTTAAATGACTTTTTTTAATTAAGTTTGAAGATTGCGCTCAAACCAAATGTAACTACTAGATTGTGATAAAATACACTATTGGGTGAAGTTTGGTTGACTTCTGCGCAGCGGTTTGGGAGTTAACATCAAAATTACATTTCTCGGCCATATCGCATAGATCTCACTGTGAAAAGGCTTAAATGACTTTTTTAATTAAGTTTGAAGATTGCGCTCAAACCAAATGTCCTAGAACTAAATTTCCAAATGTAACTACTAGATTGTGATAAAATACACTATTGGGTGAAGTTTGGTTGACTTCTGCGCAGCGGTTTGGGAGTTAACATCAAAATTACATTTCTCGGCCATATCACATAGATCTCACTGTGAAAAGGCTTAAATGGCTTTTTTAAATAAGTTTGATGATTGCGCTCAAATCAAATGTCCTAGAACCAAATTTCCACATGTAACTACTAGATTGTGATACAATACACTAATGGGTGAAGTTTGGTTGACTTCTGCGCAGCGGTTAGGGAGTTAACATCAAAATTACATTTCTCGGCCATATCGCATAGATCTCACTGTGAAAAGGCTTAAATGACTTTTTTTAATTAAGTTTGAAGATTGCGCTCAAACCAAATGTCCTAAAACTAAATTTTCAAATGTAACTACTAGATTGTGATAAAATACACTATTGGGTGAAGTTTGGTTGACTTCTGCGCAGCGGTTTGGGAGTTAACATCAAAATTACATTTCTCGGCCATATCGCATAGATCTCACTGTGAAAAGGCTTAAATGACTTTTTTAATTAAGTTTGATGATTGCGCTCAAACAAAATGTCCTAGAACAAAATTTTCAAATGTAACTACTAGATTGTGGTACAATACACTATTGGGTGAAGTTTAATTTACTTCTGCGCAGCGATTTGGGAGTTAACATCAAAATTACATTTCTCGGCCATATCGCATAGATCTCACTGTGAAAAGCCTTAAATGACTTTTTTTAATTAAGTTTGAAGATTGCGCTCAAACCAAATGTCCTAGAACTAAATTTCCAAATGTAACTACAAGATTGTGATAAAATACACTATTGGGTGAAGTTTGGTTGACTTCTGCGCAGCGGTTTGGGAGTTAACATCAAAATTACATTTCTCGGCCATATCGCATAGATCTCACTGTGAAAAGGCTTAAATGGCTTTTTTGACCTAAGTTTGAGGATTGCGCTCAAATCAAATGTCCTAGAACCAAATTTCCACATGTAACTACTAGATTGTGATACAATACACTAATGGGTGAAGTTTGGTTGACTTCTGCGCAGCGGTTTGGGAGTTAACATCAAAATTACATTTCTCGGTCATATCGCATAGATCTCACTGTGAAAAGGCTTAAATGACTTTTTTAATAAAGTTTGAAGATTGCGCTCAAACAAAATGTCCTAGAACTAAATTTCCAAATGTAACTACTAGATTGTGATAAAATACACTATTGGGTGAAGTTTGGTTGACTTCTGCGCAGCGGTTTGGGAGTTAACATCAAAATTACATTTCTCAGCCATATCGCATAGATCTCACTGTGAAAAGGCTTAAATGACTTTTTTAATTAAGTTTGAAGATTGCGCTCAAACCAAATGTCCTAGAACTAAATTTCCAAATGTAACTACTAGATTGTGATAAAATACACTATTGGGTGAAGTTTGGTTGACTTCTGCGCAGCGGTTTGGGAGTTAACATCAAAATTACATTTCTCGGCCATATCACATAGATCTCACTGTGAAAAAGCTTAAATGGCTTTTTTAATTAAGTTTGATGATTGCGCTCAAATCAAATGTCCTAGAACCAAATTTCCACATGTAACTACTAGATTGTGATACAATACACTAATGGGTGAAGTTTGGTTTACTTCTGCGCAGCGGTTTGGGAGTTAACATCAAAATTACATTTCTCGGCCATATCGCATAGATCTCACTGTGAAAAGGCTTAAATGGCTTTTTTGACCTAAGTTTGATGATTGCGCTCAAATCAAATGTCCTAGAACCAAATTTCCACATGTAACTACTAGATTGTGATACAATACACTAATGGGTGAAGTTTGGTTGACTTCTGCGCAGCGGTTTGGGAGTTAACATCAAAATTACATTTCTCGGCCATATCGCATAGATCTCACTGTGAAAAGGCTTAAATGGCTTTTTTGACCTAAGTTTGAGGATTGCGCTCAAATCAAATGTGCTAGAACTAAATTTCCAAATGTAACTACTAGATTGTGATAAAATACACTATTGGGTGAAGTTTGGTTGACTTCTGCGCAGCGGTTTGGGAGTTAACATCAAAATTACATTTCTCGGCCATATCGCATAGATCTCACTGTGAAAAGGCTTAAATGACTTTTTTTAATTAAGTTTGATGATTGCGCTCAAACCAAATGTCCTAGAACTAAATTTCCAAATGTAACTACTAGATTATGATAAAATACACTATTGGGTGAAGTTTGGTTTACTTCTGCGCAGCGGTTTGGGAGTTAACATCAAAATTACATTTCTCGGCCATATCGCATAGATCTCACTGTGAAAAGGCTTAAATGGCTTTTTTGACCTAAGTTTGAGGATTGCGCTCAAATCAAATGTCCTAGAACCAAATTTCCACATGTAACTACTAGATTGTGAGACAATACACTAATGGGTGAAGTTTGGTTGACTTCTGCGCAGCGGTTTGGGAGTGAACATCAAAATTACATTTCTCGGCCATATCGCATAGATCTCACTGTGAAAAGGCTTAAATGACTTTTTTTAATTAAGTTTGAAGATTGCGCTCAAACCAAATGTCCTAAAACTAAATTTCCAAATGTAACTACTAGATTGTGATACAATACACTATTGGCTGAAGTTTGGTTGACTTCTGCGCAGCGGTTTGGGAGTTAACATCAAAATTACATTTCTCGGCCATATCGCATAGATCTCACTGTGAAAAGGCTTAAATGGCTTTTTTGACCTAAGTTTGAGGATTGCGCTCAAATCAAATGTGCTAGAACTAAATTTCCAAATGTAACTACTAGATTGTGATAAAATACACTATTGGGTGAAGTTTGGTTTACTTCTGCGCAGCGGTTTGGGAGTTAACATCAAAATTACATTTCTCGGCCATATCGCATAGATCTCACTGTGAAAAGGCTTAAATGACTTTTTTTAATTAAGTTTGAAGATTGCGCTCAAACCAAATGTCCTAGAACTAAATTTCCAAATGTAACTACTAGATTATGATAAAATACACTATTGGGTGAAGTTTGGTTTACTTCTGCGCAGCGGTTTGGGAGTTAACATCAAAATTACATTTCTCGGCCATATCGCATAGATCTCACTGTGAAAAGGCTTAAATGGCTTTTTTGACCTAAGTTTGAGGATTGCGCTCAAATCAAATGTCCTAGAACTAAATTTCCAAATGTAACTACTAGATTGTGATACAATACACTATTGGGTGAAGTTTGGTTTACTTCTGCGCAGCGGTTTGGGAGTTAACATCAAAATTACATTTCTCGGCCATATCGCATAGATCTCACTGTGAAAAGGCTTAAATGACTTTTTTAAATTAAGTTTGAAGATTGCGCTCAAACCAAATGTCCTAAAACTAAATTTCCAAATATAACTACTAGATTGTGATAAAATACACTATTGGGTGAAGTTTGGTTGACTTCTGCGCAGCGGTTTGGGAGTTAACATCAAAATTACATTTCTCGGCCATATCGCATAGATCTCACTGTGAAAAGGCTTAAATGACTTTTTTTAATTAAGTTTGAAGATTGCGCTCAAACCAAATGTCCTAGAACTAAATTTCCAAATGTAACTACTAGATTATGATAAAATACACTATTGGGTGAAGTTTGGTTTACTTCTGCGCAGCGGTTTGGGAGTTAACATCAAAATTACATTTCTCGGCCATATCGCATAGATCTCACTGTGAAAAGGCTTAAATGGCTTTTTTGACCTAAGTTTGAGGATTGCGCTCAAATCAAATGTCCTAGAACCAAATTTCCACATGTAACTACTAGATTGTGATACAATACACTAATGGGTGAAGTTTGGTTGACTTCTGCGCAGCGGTTTGGGAGTGAACATCAAAATTACATTTCTCGGCCATATCGCATAGATCTCACTGTGAAAAGGCTTAAATGACTTTTTTTAATTAAGTTTGAAGATTGCGCTCAAACCAAATGTCCTAAAACTAAATTTCCAAATGTAACTACTAGATTGTGATAAAATACACTATTGGGTGAAGTTTGGTTGACTTCTGCGCAGCGGTTTGGGAGTTAACATCAAAGTTACATTTATCGGCCATATCGCATAGATCTCACTGTGAAAAGGCTTAAATGACTTTTTTTAATTAAGTTTGAAGATTGCGCTCAAACCAAATGTCCTAGAACTAAATTTCCAAATGTAACTACTAGATTATGATAAAATACACTATTGGGTGAAGTTTGGTTTACTTCTGCGCAGCGGTTTGGGAGTTAACATCAAAATTACATTTCTCGGCCATATCGCATAGATCTCACTGTGAAAAGGCTTAAATGGCTTTTTTGACCTAAGTTTGAGGATTGCGCTCAAATCAAATGTCCTAGAACCAAATTTCCACATGTAACTACTAGATTGTGATACAATACACTAATGGGTGAAGTTTGGTTGACTTCTGCGCAGCGGTTTGGGAGTGAACGTCAAAATTACATTTCTCGGCCATATCGCATAGATCTCACTGTGAAAAGGCTTAAATGACTTTTTTTAATTAAGTTTGAAGATTGCGCTCAAACCAAATGTCCTAAAACTAAATTTCCAAATGTAACTACTAGATTGTGATACAATACACTATTGGCTGAAGTTTGGTTGACTTCTGCGCAGCGGTTTGGGAGTTAACATCAAAATTACATTTCTCGGCCATATCGCATAGATCTCACTGTGAAAAGGCTTAAATGACTTTTTTTAATTAAGTTTGAAGATTGCGCTCAAACCAAATGTCCTAAAACTAAATTTCCAAATGTAACTACTAGATTGTGATAAAATACACTATTGGGTGAAGTTTGGTTGACTTCTGCGCAGCGGTTTGGGAGTTAACATCAAAATTACATTTCTCGGCCATATCGCATAGATCTCACTGTGAAAAGGCTTAAATGGCTTTTTTGACCTAAGTTTGAGGATTGCGCTCAAATCAAATGTCCTAGAACTAAATTTCCAAATGTAACTACTAGATTGTGATAAAATACACTATTGGGTGAAGTTTGGTTGACTTCTGCGCAGCGGTTTGGGAGTTAACATCAAAATTACATTTCTCGGCCATATCGCATAGATCTCACTGTGAAAAGGCTTAAATGACTTTTTTTAATTAAGTTTGAAGATTGCGCTCAAACCAAATGTCCTAGAACTAAATTTCCAAATGTAACTACTAGATTGTGATACAATACACTATTGGGTGAAGTTTGGTTGACTTCTGCGCAGCGGTTTGGGAGTTAACATCAAAATTACATTTCTCGGCCATATCGCATAGATCTCACTGTGAAAAGGCTTAAATGGCTTTTTTGACCTAAGTTTGAGGATTGCGCTCAAATCAAATGTCCTAGAACTAAATTTCCAAATGTAACTACTAGATTGTGATAAAATACACTATTGAGTGAAGTTTGGTTGACTTCTGCGCAGCTGTTTGGGAGTTAACATCAAAATTACATTTCTCGGCCATATCGCATAGATCTCACTGTGAAAAGGCTTAAATGACTTTTTTTAATTAAGTTTGAAGATTGCGCTCAAACCAAATGTCCTAAAACTAAATTTCCAAATGTAACTACTAGATTGTGATAAAATACACTATTGGGTGAAGTTTGGTTGACTTCTGCGCAGCGGTTTGGGAGTTAACATCAAAATTACATTTCTCGGCCATATCGCATAGATCTCACTGTGAAAAGGCTTAAATGACTTTTTTTAATTAAGTTTGAAGATTGCGCTCAAACCAAATGTCCTAGAACTAAATTTCCAAATGTAACTACTAGATTATGATAAAATACACTATTGGGTGAAGTTTGGTTGACTTCTGCGCAGCGGTTTGGGAGTTAACATCAAAATTACATTTCTCGGCCATATCGCATAGATCTCACTGTGAAAAGGCTTAAATGGCTTTTTTGACCTAAGTTTGAGGATTGCGCTCAAATCAAATGTCCTAGAACTAAATTTCCAAATGTAACTACTAGATTGTGATACAATACACTATTGGGTGAAGTTTGGTTTACTTCTGCGCAGCGGTTTGGGAGTTAACATCAAAATTACATTTCTCGGCCTTATCGCATAGATCTCACTGTGAAAAGGCTTAAATGGCTTTTTTGACCTAAGTTTGAGGATTGCGCTCAAATCAAATGTGCTAGAACTAAATTTCCAAATGTAACTACTAGATTGTGATAAAATACACTATTGGGTGAAGTTTGGTTGACTTCTGCGCAGCGGTTTGGGAGTTAACATCAAAATTACATTTCTCGGCCATATCGCATAGATCTCACTGTGAAAAGGCTTAAATGACTTTTTTTAATTAAGTTTGAAGATTGCGCTCAAACCAAATGTCCTAGAACTAAATTTCCAAATGTAACTACTAGATTATGATAAAATACACTATTGGGTGAAGTTTGGTTTACTTCTGCGCAGCGGTTTTGGAGTTAACATCAAAATTACATTTCTCGGCCATATCGCATAGATCTCACTGTGAAAAGGCTTAAATGGCTTTTTTGACCTAAGTTTGAGGATTGCGCTCAAACCAAATGTCCTAAAACTAAATTTCCAAATGTAACTACTAGATTGTGATAAAATACACTATTGGGTGAAGTTTGGTTGACTTCTGCGCAGCGGTTTGGGAGTTAACATCAAAATTACATTTCTCGGCCATATCGCATAGATCTCACTGTGAAAAGGCTTAAATGACTTTTTTTAATTAAGTTTGAAGATTGCGCTCAAACCAAATGTCCTAAAACTAAATTTCCAAATGTAACTACTAGATTATGATAAAATACACTTTTGGGTGAAGTTTGGTTTACTTCTGCGCAGCGGTTTGGGAGTTAACATCAAAATTACATTTCTCGGCCATATCGCATAGATCTCACTGTGAAAAGGCTTAAATGGCTTTTTTGACCTAAGTTTGAGGATTGCGCTCAAATCAAATGTGCTAGAACTAAATTTCCAAATGTAACTACTAGATTGTGATAAAATACACTATTGGGTGAAGTTTGGTTTACTTCTGCGCAGCGGTTTGGGAGTTAACATCAAAATTACATTTCTCGGCCATATCGCATAGATCTCACTGTGAAAAGGCTTAAATGGCTTTTTTGACCTAAGTTTGAGGATTGCGCTCAAATCAAATGTCCTAGAACCAAATTTCCACATGTAACTACTAGATTGTGATACAATACACTAATGGGTGAAGTTTGGTTGACTTCTGCGCAGCGGTTTGGGAGTGAACATCAAAATTACATTCCTCGGCCATATCGCATAGATCTCACTGTGAAAAGGCTTAAATGACTTTTTTTAATTAAGTTTGAAGATTGCGCTCAAACCAAATGTCCTAAAACTAAATTTCCAAATGTAACTACTAGATTGTGATACAATACACTATTGGCTGAAGTTTGGTTGACTTCTGCGCAGCGGTTTGGGAGTTGACATCAAAATTACATTTCTCGGCCATATCGCATAGATCTCACTGTGAAAAGGCTTAAATGACTTTTTTTAATTAAGTTTGAAGATTGCGCTCAAACCAAATGTCCTAGAACTAAATTTCCAAATGTAACTACTAGATTATGATAAAATACACTATTGGGTGAAGTTTGGTTTACTTCTGCGCAGCGGTTTGGGAGTTAACATCAAAATTACATTTCTCGGCCATATCGCATAGATCTCACTGTGAAAAGGCTTAAATGGCTTTTTTGACCTAAGTTTGAGGATTGCGCTCAAATCAAATGTCCTAGAACTAAATTTCCAAATGTAACTACTAGATTGTGATACAATACACTATTGGGTGAAGTTTGGTTTACTTCTGCGCAGCGGTTTGGGAGTTAACATCAAAATTACATTTCTCGGCCATATCGCATAGATCTCACTGTGAAAAGGCTTAAATGACTTTTTTTAATTAAGTTTGAAGATTGCGCTCAAACCAAATGTCCTAGAACTAAATTTCCAAATGTAACTACTAGATTATGATAAAATACACTATTGGGTGAAGTTTGGTTTACTTCTGCGCAGCGGTTTGGGAGTTAACATCAAAATTACATTTCTCGGCCATATCGCATAGATCTCACTGTGAAAAGGCTTAAATTGCTTTTTTGACCTAAGTTTGAGGATTGCGCTCAAATCAAATGTGCTAGAACTAAATTTCCAAATGTAACTACTAGATTGTGATAAAATACACTATTGGGTGAAGTTTGGTTGACTTCTGCGCAGCGGTTTGGGAGTTAACATCAAAATTACATTTCTCGGCCATATCGCATAGATCACACTGTGAAAAGGCTTATTAAATGACTTTTTTTAATTAAGTTTGAAGATTGCGCTCAAACCAAATGTCCTAGAACTAAATTTCCAAATGTAACTACTAGATTATGATAAAATACACTATTGGGTGAAGTTTGGTTTACTTCTGCGCAGCGGTTTGGGAGTTAACATCAAAATTACATTTCTCGGCCATATCGCATAGATCTCACTGTGAAAAGGCTTAAATGGCTTTTTTGACCTACGTTTGAGGATTGCGCTCAAATCAAATGTCCTAGAACTAAATTTCCAAATTTAACTACTAGATTGTGATACAATACACTATTGGGTGAAGTTTGGTTTACTTCTGCGCAGCGGTTTGGGTTTTAACATCAAAATTACATTTCTCGGCCATATCGCATAGATCTCACTGTGAAAAGGCTTAAATGACTTTTTTTAATTAAGTTTGAAGATTGCGCTCAAACCAAATGTCCTAAAACTAAATTTCCAAATGTAACTACTAGATTATGATAAAATACACTATTGGGTGAAGTTTGGTTTACTTCTGCGCAGCGGTTTGGGAGTTAACATCAAAATTACATTTCTCGGCCATATCGCATAGATCTCACTGTGAAAAGGCTTAAATGGCTTTTTTGACCTACGTTTGAGGATTGCGCTCAAATCAAATGTCCTAGAACTAAATTTCCAAATTTAACTACTAGATTGTGATACAATACACTATTGGGTGAAGTTTGGTTTACTTCTGCGCAGCGGTTTGGGTTTTAACATCAAAATTACATTTCTCGGCCATATCGCATAGATCTCACTGTGAAAAGGCTTAAATGACTTTTTTTAATTAAGTTTGAAGATTGCGCTCAAACCAAATGTCCTAGAACTAAATTTCCAAATGTAACTACTAGATTGTGATACATTACACTATTGGGTGAAGTTTGGTTGACTTCTGCGCAGCGGTTTGGGTGTTAACATCAAAATTACATTTCTCGGCCATATCGCATAGATCTCACTGTGAAAAGGCTTAAATGGCTTTTTTGACCTAAGTTTGAGGATTGCGCTCAAATCAAATGTCCTAGAACTAAATTTCCAAATGTAACTACTAGATTGTGATAAAATACACTATTGAGTGAAGTTTGGTTGACTTCTGCGCAGCGGTTTGGGAGTTAACATCAAAATTACATTTCTCGGCCATATCGCATAGATCTCACTGTGAAAAGGCTTAAATGACTTTTTTTAATTAAGTTTGAAGATTGCGCTCAAACCAAATGTCCTAGAACTAAATTTCCAAATGTAACTACTAGATTATGATAAAATACACTATTGGGTGAAGTTTGGTTTACTTCTGCGCAGCGGTTTGGGAGTTAACATCAAAATTACATTTCTCGGCCATATCGCATAGATCTCACTGTGAAAAGGCTTAAATGGCTTTTTTGACCTAAGTTTGAGGATTGCGCTCAAATCAAATGTCCTAGAACCAAATTTCCAAATGTAACTACTAGATTGTGATACAATACACTATTGGGTGAAGTTTGGTTGACTTCTGCGCAGCGGTTTGGGAGTTAACATCAAAATTAAATTTCTCGGCCATATCGCATAGATCTCACTGTGAAAAGGCTTAAATGGCTTTTTTGACCTAAGTTTGAGGATTGCGCTCAAATCAAATGTCCTAGAACTAAATTTCCAAATGTAACTACTAGATTGTGATAAAATACACTATTGGGTGAAGTTTGGTTGACTTCTGCGCAGCGGTTTGGGAATTAACATCAAAATTACATTTCTCGGCCATATTGCATAGATCTCACTGTGAAAAGGCTTAAATGACTTTTTTTAATTAAGTTTGAAGATTGCGCTCAAACCAAATGTTCTAGAACTAAATTTCCAAATGTAACTACTAGATTGTGATACAATACACTATTGGGTGAAGTTTGGTTGACTTCTGCGCAGCGGTTTGGGAGTTAACATCAAAATTACATTTCTCGGCCATATCGCATAGATCTCACTGTGAAAAGGCTTAAATGGCTTTTTTGACCTAAGTTTGAGGATTGCGCTCAAATCAAATGTCCTAGAACTAAATTTCCAAATGTAACTACTAGATTGTGATAAAATACACTATTGAGTGAAGTTTGGTTGACTTCTGCGCAGCGGTTTGGGAGTGAACATCAAAATTACATTTCTCGGCCATATCGCATAGATCTCACTGTGAAAAGGCTTAAATGACTTTTTTTAATTAAGTTTGAAGATTGCGCTCAAACCAAATGTCCTAGAACTAAATTTCCAAATGTAACTACTAGATTGTGATACATTACACTATTGGGTGAAGTTTGGTTGACTTCTGCGCAGCGGTTTGGGTGTGAACATCAAAATTACATTTCTCGGCCATATCGCATAGATCTCACTGTGAAAAGGCTTAAATGGCTTTTTTGACCTAAGTTTGAGGATTGCGCTCAAATCAAATGTCCTAGAACTAAATTTCCAAATGTAACTACTAGATTGTGATAAAATACACTATTGAGTGAAGTTTGGTTGACTTCTGCGCAGCGGTTTGGGAGTTAACATCAAAATTACATTTCTCGGCCATATCGCATAGATCTCACTGTGAAAAGGCTTAAATGACTTTTTTTAATTAAGTTTGAAGATTGCGCTCAAACCAAATGTCCTAGAACTAAATTTCCAAATGTAACTACTAGATTATGATAAAATACACTATTGGGTGAAGTTTGGTTTACTTCTGCGCAGCGGTTTGGGAGTTAACATCAAAATTACATTTCTCGGCCATATCGCATAGATCTCACTGTGAAAAGGCTTAAATGGCTTTTTTGACCTAAGTTTGAGGATTGCGCTCAAATCAAATGTCCTAGAACCAAATTTCCACATGTAACTACTAGATTGTGATACAATACACTATTGGGTGAAGTTTGGTTGACTTCTGCGCAGCGGTTTGGGAGTTAACATCAAAATTAAATTTCTCGGCCATATCGCATAGATCTCACTGTGAAAAGGCTTAAATGGCTTTTTTGACCTAAGTTTGAGGATTGCGCTCAAATCAAATGTCCTAGAACTAAATTTCCAAATGTAACTACTAGATTGTGATAAAATACACTATTGGGTGAAGTTTGGTTGACTTCTGCGCAGCGGTTTGGGAATTAACATCAAAATTACATTTCTCGGCCATATCGCATAGATCTCACTGTGAAAAGGCTTAAATGGCTTTTTTGACCTAAGTTTGAGGATTGCGCTCAAATCAAATGTCCTAGAACTAAATTTCCAAATGTAACTACTAGATTGTGATAAAATACACTATTGAGTGAAGTTTGGTTGACTTCTGCGCAGCGGTTTGGGAGTGAACATCAAAATTACATTTCTCGGCCATATCGCATAGATCTCACTGTGAAAAGGCTTAAATGACTTTTTTTAATTAAGTTTGAAGATTGCGCTCAAACCAAATGTCCTAGAACTAAATTTCCAAATGTAACTACTAGATTATGATAAAATACACTATTGGGTGAAGTTTGGTTTACTTCTGCGCAGCGGTTTGGGAGTTAACATCAAAATTACATTTCTCGGCCATATCGCATAGATCTCACTGTGAAAAGGCTTAAATGGCTTTTTTGACCTAAGTTTGAGGATTGCGCTCAAATCAAATGTGCTAGAACTAAATTTCCAAATGTAACTACTAGATTGTGATAAAATACACTATTGGGTGAAGTTTGGTTTACTTCTGCGCAGCGGTTTGGGAGTTAACATCAAAATTACATTTCTCGGCCATATCGCATAGATCTCACTGTGAAAAGGCTTAAATGACTTTTTTTAATTAAGTTTGAAGATTGCGCTCAAACCAAATGTCCTAGAACTAAATTTCCAAATGTAACTACTAGATTATGATAAAATACACTATTGGGTGAAGTTTGGTTTACTTCTGCGCAGCGGTTTGGGAGTTAACATCAAAATTACATTTCTCGGCCATATCGCATAGATCTCACTGTGAAAAGGCTTAAATGGCTTTTTTGACCTAAGTTTGAGGATTGCGCTCAAATCAAATGTCCTAGAACTAAATTTCCAAATGTA
Organism: Corythoichthys intestinalis; assembly: GCF_030265065.1. Classification (NCBI taxonomy): domain Eukaryota; kingdom Metazoa; phylum Chordata; class Actinopteri; order Syngnathiformes; family Syngnathidae; genus Corythoichthys; species Corythoichthys intestinalis. The sequence continues at coordinate 720,113 of NC_080405.1, read as the reverse complement.
ACTACTAGATTGTGATACAATACACTATTGGGTGAAGTTTGGTTTACTTCTGCGCAGCGGTTTGGGAGTTAACATCAAAATTACATTTCTCGGCCATATCGCATAGATCTCACTGTGAAAAGGCTTAAATGACTTTTTTTAATTAAGTTTGAAGATTGCGCTCAAACCAAATGTCCTAAAACTAAATTTCCAAATGTAACTACTAGATTGTGATACAATACACTATTGGCTGAAGTTTGGTTGACTTCTGCGCAGCGGTTTGGGAGTTAACATCAAAATTACATTTCTCGGCCATATCGCATAGATCTCACTGTGAAAAGGCTTAAATGACTTTTTTTAATTAAGTTTGAAGATTGCGCTCAAACCAAATGTCCTAAAACTAAATTTCCAAATGTAACTACTAGATTGTGATAAAATACACTATTGGGTGAAGTTTGGTTGACTTCTGCGCAGCGGTTTGGGAGTTAACATCAAAATTACATTTCTCGGCCATATTGCATAGATCTCACTGTGAAAAGGCTTAAATGACTTTTTTTAATTAAGTTTGAAGATTGCGCTCAAACCAAATGTCTTAGAACTAAATTTCCAAATGTAACTACTAGATTATGATAAAATACAATATTGGGTGAAGTTTGGTTTACTTCTGCGCAGCGGTTTGGGAGTTAACATCAAAATTACATTTCTCGGCCATATCGCATAGATCTCACTGTGAAAAGGCTTAAATGGCTTTTTTGACCTAAGTTTGAGGATTGCGCTCAAATCAAATGTCCTAGAACTAAATTTCCAAATGTAATTACTAGATTGTGATAAAATACACTATTGGGTGAAGTTTGGTTGACTTCTGCGCAGCGGTTTGGGAGTTAACATCAAAATTACATTTCTCGGCCATATCGCATAGATCTCACTGTGAAAAGGCTTAAATGACTTTTTTTAATTAAGTTTGAAGATTGCGCTCAAACCAAATGTCCTAGAACTAAATTTCCAAATGTAACTACTAGATTGTGATACAATACACTATTGGGTGAAGTTTGGTTGACTTCTGCGCAGCGGTTTGGGAGTTAACATCAAAATTACATTTCTCGGCCATATCGCATAGATCTCACTGTGAAAAGGCTTAAATGGCTTTTTTGACCTAAGTTTGAGGATTGCGCTCAAATCAAATGTCCTAGAACTAAATTTCCAAATGTAACTACTAGATTGTGATAAAATACACTATTGAGTGAAGTTTGGTTGACTTCTGCGCAGCGGTTTGGGAGTTAACATCAAAATTACATTTCTCGGCCATATCGCATAGATCTCACTGTGAAAAGGCTTAAATGACTTTTTTTAATTAAGTTTGAAGATTGCGCTCAAACCAAATGTCCTAGAACTAAATTTCCAAATGTAACTACTAGATTATGATAAAATACACTATTGGGTGAAGTTTGGTTTACTTCTGCGCAGCGGTTTGGGAGTTAACATCAAAATTACATTTCTCGGCCATATCGCATAGATCTCACTGTGAAAAGGCTTAAATGGCTTTTTTGACCTAAGTTTGAGGATTGCGCTCAAATCAAATGTCCTAGAACCAAATTTCCACATGTAACTACTAGATTGTGATACAATACACTATTGGGTGAAGTTTGGTTTACTTCTGCGCAGCGGTTTGGGAGTTAACATCAAAATTAAATTTCTCGGCCATATCGCATAGATCTCACTGTGAAAAGGCTTAAATGGCTTTTTTGACCTAAGTTTGAGGATTGCGCTCAAATCAAATGTCCTAGAACTAAATTTCCAAATGTAACTACTAGATTGTGATAAAATACACTATTGGGTGAAGTTTGGTTGACTTCTGCGCAGCGGTTTGGGAGTTAACATCAAAATTACATTTCTCGGCCATATTGCATAGATCTCACTGTGAAAAGGCTTAAATGACTTTTTTTAATTAAGTTTGAAGATTGCGCTCAAACCAAATGTCCTAGAACTAAATTTCCAAATGTAACTACTAGATTGTGATACAATACACTATTGGGTGAAGTTTGGTTGACTTCTGTGCAGCGGTTTGGGAGTTAACATCAAAATTACATTTCTCGGCTATATCGCATAGATCTCACTGTGAAAAGGCTTAAATGGCTTTTTTGACCTAAGTTTGAGGATTGCGCTCAAATCAAATGTCCTAGAACTAAATTTCCAAATGTAACTACTAGATTGTGATAAAATACACTATTGAGTGAAGTTTGGTTGACTTCTGCGCAGCGGTTTGGGAGTGAACATCAAAATTACATTTCTCGGCCATATCGCATAGATCTCACTGTGAAAAGGCTTAAATGACTTTTTTTAATTAAGTTTGAAGATTGCCCTCAAACCAAATGTCCTAGAACTAAATTTCCAAATGTAACTACTAGATTATGATAAAATACACTATTGGGTGAAGTTTGGTTTACTTCTGCGCAGCGGTTTGGGAGTTAACATCAAAATTACATTTCTCGGCCATATCGCATAGATCTCACTGTGAAAAGGCTTAAATGGCTTTTTTGACCTAAGTTTGAGGATTGCGCTCAAATCAAATGTGCTAGAACTAAATTTCCAAATGTAACTACTAGATTGTGATAAAATACACTATTGGGTGAAGTTTGGTTTATTTCTGCGCAGCGGTTTGGGAGTTAACATCAAAATTACATTTCTCGGCCATATCGCATAGATCTCACTGTGAAAAGGCTTAAATGACTTTTTTTAATTAAGTTTGAAGATTGCGCTCAAACCAAATGTCCTAGAACTAAATTTCCAAATGTAACTACTAGATTATGATAAAATACACTATTGGGTGAAGTTTGGTTTACTTCTGCGCAGCGGTTTGGGAGTTAACATCAAAATTACATTTCTCGGCCATATCGCATAGATCTCACTGTGAAAAGGCTTAAATGGCTTTTTTGACCTAAGTTTGAGGATTGCGCTCAAATCAAATGTCCTAGAACTAAATTTCCAAATGTAACTACTAGATTGTGATACAATACACTATTGGGTGAAGTTTGGTTTACTTCTGCGCAGCGGTTTGGGAGTTAACATCAAAATTACATTTCTCGGCCATATCGCATAGATCTCACTGTGAAAAGGCTTAAATGACTTTTTTTAATTAAGTTTGAAGATTGCGCTCAAACCAAATGTCCTAAAACTAAATTTCCAAATGTAACTACTAGATTGTGATAAAATACACTATTGGGTGAAGTTTGGTTGACTTCTGCGCAGCGGTTTGGGAGTTAACATCAAAATTACATTTCTCGGCCATATCGCATAGATCTCACTGTGAAAAGGCTTAAATGGCTTTTTTGACCTAAGTTTGAGGATTGCGCTCAAATCAAATGTGCTAGAACTAAATTTCCAAATGTAACTACTAGATTGTGATAAAATACACTATTGGGTGAAGTTTGGTTTACTTCTGCGCAGCGGTTTGGGAGTTAACATCAAAATTACATTTCTCGGCCATATCGCATAGATCTCACTGTGAAAAGGCTTAAATGACTTTTTTTAATTAAGTTTGAAGATTGCGCTCAAACCAAATGTCCTAGAACTAAATTTCCAAATGTAACTACTAGATTATGATAAAATACACTATTGGGTGAAGTTTGGTTGACTTCTGCGCAGCGGTTTGGGAGTTAACATCAAAATTACATTTCTCGGCCATATCGCATAGATCTCACTGTGAAAAGGCTTAAATGGCTTTTTTGACCTAAGTTTGAGGATTGCGCTCAAATCAAATGTCCTAGAACTAAATTTCCAAATGTAACTACTAGATTGTGATACAATACACTATTGGGTGAAGTTTGGTTTACTTCTGCGCAGCGGTTTGGGAGTTAACATCAAAATTACATTTCTCGGCCATATCGCATAGATCTCACTGTGAAAAGGCTTAAATGACTTTTTTTAATTAAGTTTGAAGATTGCGCTCAAACCAAATGTCCTAAAACTAAATTTCCAAATGTAACTACTAGATTGTGATACAATACACTATTGGCTGAAGTTTGGTTGACTTCTGCGCAGCGGTTTGGGAGTTAACATCAAAATTACATTTCTCGGCCATATCGCATAGATCTCACTGTGAAAAGGCTTAAATGACTTTTTTTAATTAAGTTTGAAGATTGCGCTCAAACCAAATGTCCTAAAACTAAATTTCCAAATGTAACTACTAGATTGTGATAAAATACACTATTGGGTGAAGTTTGGTTGACTTCTGCGCAGCGGTTTGGGAGTTAACATCAAAATTACATTTCTCGGCCATATTGCATAGATCTCACTGTGAAAAGGCTTAAATGACTTTTTTTAATTAAGTTTGAAGATTGCGCTCAAACCAAATGTCTTAGAACTAAATTTCCAAATGTAACTACTAGATTATGATAAAATACAATATTGGGTGAAGTTTGGTTTACTTCTGCGCAGCGGTTTGGGAGTTAACATCAAAATTACATTTCTCGGCCATATCGCATAGATCTCACTGTGAAAAGGCTTAAATGGCTTTTTTGACCTAAGTTTGAGGATTGCGCTCAAATCAAATGTCCTAGAACTAAATTTCCAAATGTAATTACTAGATTGTGATAAAATACACTATTGGGTGAAGTTTGGTTGACTTCTGCGCAGCGGTTTGGGAGTTAACATCAAAATTACATTTCTCGGCCATATCGCATAGATCTCACTGTGAAAAGGCTTAAATGACTTTTTTTAATTAAGTTTGAAGATTGCGCTCAAACCAAATGTCCTAGAACTAAATTTCCAAATGTAACTACTAGATTGTGATACAATACACTATTGGGTGAAGTTTGGTTGACTTCTGCGCAGCGGTTTGGGAGTTAACATCAAAATTACATTTCTCGGCCATATCGCATAGATCTCACTGTGAAAAGGCTTAAATGGCTTTTTTGACCTAAGTTTGAGGATTGCGCTCAAATCAAATGTCCTAGAACTAAATTTCCAAATGTAACTACTAGATTGTGATAAAATACACTATTGAGTGAAGTTTGGTTGACTTCTGCGCAGCGGTTTGGGAGTTAACATCAAAATTACATTTCTCGGCCATATCGCATAGATCTCACTGTGAAAAGGCTTAAATGACTTTTTTTAATTAAGTTTGAAGATTGCGCTCAAACCAAATGTCCTAGAACTAAATTTCCAAATGTAACTACTAGATTATGATAAAATACACTATTGGGTGAAGTTTGGTTTACTTCTGCGCAGCGGTTTGGGAGTTAACATCAAAATTACATTTCTCGGCCATATCGCATAGATCTCACTGTGAAAAGGCTTAAATGGCTTTTTTGACCTAAGTTTGAGGATTGCGCTCAAATCAAATGTCCTAGAACCAAATTTCCACATGTAACTACTAGATTGTGATACAATACACTATTGGGTGAAGTTTGGTTTACTTCTGCGCAGCGGTTTGGGAGTTAACATCAAAATTAAATTTCTCGGCCATATCGCATAGATCTCACTGTGAAAAGGCTTAAATGGCTTTTTTGACCTAAGTTTGAGGATTGCGCTCAAATCAAATGTCCTAGAACTAAATTTCCAAATGTAACTACTAGATTGTGATAAAATACACTATTGGGTGAAGTTTGGTTGACTTCTGCGCAGCGGTTTGGGAGTTAACATCAAAATTACATTTCTCGGCCATATTGCATAGATCTCACTGTGAAAAGGCTTAAATGACTTTTTTTAATTAAGTTTGAAGATTGCGCTCAAACCAAATGTCCTAGAACTAAATTTCCAAATGTAACTACTAGATTGTGATACAATACACTATTGGGTGAAGTTTGGTTGACTTCTGTGCAGCGGTTTGGGAGTTAACATCAAAATTACATTTCTCGGCTATATCGCATAGATCTCACTGTGAAAAGGCTTAAATGGCTTTTTTGACCTAAGTTTGAGGATTGCGCTCAAATCAAATGTCCTAGAACTAAATTTCCAAATGTAACTACTAGATTGTGATAAAATACACTATTGAGTGAAGTTTGGTTGACTTCTGCGCAGCGGTTTGGGAGTGAACATCAAAATTACATTTCTCGGCCATATCGCATAGATCTCACTGTGAAAAGGCTTAAATGACTTTTTTTAATTAAGTTTGAAGATTGCCCTCAAACCAAATGTCCTAGAACTAAATTTCCAAATGTAACTACTAGATTATGATAAAATACACTATTGGGTGAAGTTTGGTTTACTTCTGCGCAGCGGTTTGGGAGTTAACATCAAAATTACATTTCTCGGCCATATCGCATAGATCTCACTGTGAAAAGGCTTAAATGGCTTTTTTGACCTAAGTTTGAGGATTGCGCTCAAATCAAATGTGCTAGAACTAAATTTCCAAATGTAACTACTAGATTGTGATAAAATACACTATTGGGTGAAGTTTGGTTTATTTCTGCGCAGCGGTTTGGGAGTTAACATCAAAATTACATTTCTCGGCCATATCGCATAGATCTCACTGTGAAAAGGCTTAAATGACTTTTTTTAATTAAGTTTGAAGATTGCGCTCAAACCAAATGTCCTAGAACTAAATTTCCAAATGTAACTACTAGATTATGATAAAATACACTATTGGGTGAAGTTTGGTTTACTTCTGCGCAGCGGTTTGGGAGTTAACATCAAAATTACATTTCTCGGCCATATCGCATAGATCTCACTGTGAAAAGGCTTAAATGGCTTTTTTGACCTAAGTTTGAGGATTGCGCTCAAATCAAATGTCCTAGAACTAAATTTCCAAATGTAACTACTAGATTGTGATACAATACACTATTGGGTGAAGTTTGGTTTACTTCTGCGCAGCGGTTTGGGAGTTAACATCAAAATTACATTTCTCGGCCATATCGCATAGATCTCACTGTGAAAAGGCTTAAATGACTTTTTTTAATTAAGTTTGAAGATTGCGCTCAAACCAAATGTCCTAAAACTAAATTTCCAAATGTAACTACTAGATTGTGATAAAATACACTATTGGGTGAAGTTTGGTTGACTTCTGCGCAGCGGTTTGGGAGTTAACATCAAAATTACATTTCTCGGCCATATCGCATAGATCTCACTGTGAAAAGGCTTAAATGACTTTTTTTAATTAAGTTTGAAGATTGCGCTCAAACCAAATGTCCTAGAACTAAATTTCCAAATGTAACTACTAGATTATGATAAAATACACTATTGGGTGAAGTTTGGTTTACTTCTGCGCAGCGGTTTGGGAGTTAACATCAAAATTACATTTCTCGGCCATATCGCATAGATCTCACTGTGAAAAAGCTTAAATGGCTTTTTTGACCTAAGTTTGAGGATTGCGCTCAAATCAAATGTGCTAGAACTAAATTTCCAAATGTAACTACTAGATTGTGATAAAATACACTATTGGGTGAAGTTTGGTTGACTTCTGCGCAGCGGTTTGGGAGTTAACATCAAAATTACATTTCTCGGCCATATCGCATAGATCTCACTGTGAAAAGGCTTAAATGACTTTTTTTAATTAAGTTTGAAGATTGCGCTCAAACCAAATGTCCTAGAACTAAATTTCCAAATGTAACTACTAGATTATGATAAAATACACTATTGGGTGAAGTTTGGTTGACTTCTGCGCAGCGGTTTGGGAGTTAACATCAAAATTACATTTCTCGGCCATATCGCATAGATCTCACTGTGAAAAGGCTTAAATGACTTTTTTTAATTAAGTTTGAAGATTGCGCTCAAACCAAATGTCCTAGAACTAAATTTCCAAATGTAACTACTAGATTATGATAAAATACACTATTGGGTGAAGTTTGGTTGACTTCTGCGCAGCGGTTTGGGAGTTAACATCAAAATTACATTTCTCGGCCATATCGCATAGATCTCACTGTGAAAAGGCTTAAATGACTTTTTTTAATTAAGTTTGAAGATTGCGCTCAAACCAAATGTCCTAGAACTAAATTTCCAAATGTAACTACTAGATTATGATAAAATACACTATTGGGTGAAGTTTGGTTTACTTCTGCGCAGCGGTTTGGGAGTTAACATCAAAATTACATTTCTCGGCCATATCGCATAGATCTCACTGTGAAAAGGCTTAAATGGCTTTTTTGACCTAAGTTTGAGGATTGCGCTCAAATCAAATGTCCTAGAACCAAATTTCCACATGTAACTACTAGATTGTGATAAAATACACTATTGGGTGAAGTTTGGTTGACTTCTGCGCAGCGGTTTGGGAGTTAACATCAAAATTACATTTCTCGGCCATATCGCATAGATCTCACTGTGAAAAGGCTTAAATGACTTTTTTTAATTAAGTTTGAAGATTGCGCTCAAACCAAATGTCCTAGAACTAAATTTCCAAATGTAACTACTAGATTATGATAAAATACACTATTGGGTGAAGTTTGGTTTACTTCTGCGCAGCGGTTTGGGAGTTAACATCAAAATTACATTTCTCGGCCATATCGCATAGATCTCACTGTGAAAAGGCTTAAATGGCTTTTTTGACCTAAGTTTGAGGATTGCGCTCAAATCAAATGTCCTAGAACCAAATTTCCACATGTAACTACTAGATTGTGATACAATACACTAATGGGTGAAGTTTGGTTTACTTCTGCGCAGCGGTTTGGGAGTTAACATCAAAATTACATTTCTCGGCCATATCGCATAGATCTCACTGTGAAAAGGCTTAAATAGCTTTTTTGACCTAAGTTTGAGGATTGCGCTCAAACCAAATGTCCTAGAACGAAATTTTTAAATGTAACTACTAGAATGTGATACAATACACTATTGGGTGAAGTTTGGTTGACTTCTGCGCAGCGGTTTGGGAGTTAACATGAAATTTACATTTCTCGGCCATATCGCATAGATCTCACTGTGAAAACGCTTAAATGACTTTTTTAATGAAGTTTAATGATTGCGCTCAAACAAAATGTCCTAGAACAAAATTTTCAAATGTAACTACTAGATTGTTATACAATACACTATTGGGTGAAGTTTGGTTGACTTCTGCGCAGCGGTTTGGGAGTTAACATCAAAATTACATTTCTCGGCCATATCGCATAGATCTCACTGTGAAAAGGCTTAAATGACTTTTTTAATTAAGTTTGATGATTGCGCTCAAACAAAATGTCCTAGAACAAAATTTTCAAATGTAACTACTAGATTGTGATAAAATACACTATTGGGTGAAGTTTGGTTTACTTCTGCGCAGCGGTTTGGCAGTTAACATCAAAATTACATTTCTCGGCCATATCGCATAGATCTCACTGTGAAAAGGCTTAAATGGCTTTTTTGACCTAAGTTTGAGGATTACGCTCAAATCAAATGTCCTAGAACCAAATTTCCACATGTAACTACTAGATTGTGATAAAATACACTATTGGGTGAAGTTTGGTTGACTTCTGCGCAGCGGTTTGGGAGTGAACATCAAAATTACATTTCTCGGCCATATCGCATAGATCTCACTGTGAAAACGCTTAAATGACTTTTTTTATTTAAGTTTGAAGATTGCGCTCAAACCAAATGTCCTAGAACTAAATTTCCAAATGTAACTACTAGATTGTGATACAATACACTATTGGGTGAAGTTTGGTTGACTTCTGCGCAGCGGTTTGGGAGTTAACATCAAAATTACATTTCTCGGCCATATCGCATAGATCTCACTGTGAAAAGGCTTAAATGGCTTTTTTGACCTAAGTTTGAGGATTGCGCTCAAATCAAATGTCCTAGAACCAAATTTCCACATGTAACTACTAGATTGTGATACAATACACTATTGGGTGAAGTTTGGTTTACTTCTGCGCAGCGGTTTGGGAGTTAACATCAAAATTAAATTTCTCGGCCATATCGCATAGATCTCACTGTGAAAAGGCTTAAATGGCTTTTTTGACCTAAGTTTGAGGATTGCGCTCAAATCAAATGTCCTAGAACTAAATTTCCAAATGTAACTACTAGATTGTGATAAAATACACTATTGGGTGAAGTTTGGTTGACTTCTGCGCAGCGGTTTGGGAGTTAACATCAAAATTACATTTCTCGGCCATATTGCATAGATCTCACTGTGAAAAGGCTTAAATGACTTTTTTTAATTAAGTTTGAAGATTGCGCTCAAACCAAATGTCCTAGAACTAAATTTCCAAATGTAACTACTAGATTGTGATACAATACACTATTGGGTGAAGTTTGGTTGACTTCTGCGCAGCGGTTTGGGAGTTAACATCAAAATTACATTTCTCGGCCATATCGCATAGATCTCACTGTGAAAAGGCTTAAATGGCTTTTTTGACCTAAGTTTGAGGATTGCGCTCAAATCAAATGTCCTAGAACTAAATTTCCAAATGTAACTACTAGATTGTGATAAAATACACTATTGAGTGAAGTTTGGTTGACTTCTGCGCAGCGGTTTGGGAGTGAACATCAAAATTACATTTCTCGGCCATATCGCATAGATCTCACTGTGAAAAGGCTTAAATGACTTTTTTTAATTAAGTTTGAAGATTGCCCTCAAACCAAATGTCCTAGAACTAAATTTCCAAATGTAACTACTAGATTATGATAAAATACACTATTGGGTGAAGTTTGGTTTACTTCTGCGCAGCGGTTTGGGAGTTAACATCAAAATTACATTTCTCGGCCATATCGCATAGATCTCACTGTGAAAAGGCTTAAATGGCTTTTTTGACCTAAGTTTGAGGATTGCGCTCAAATCAAATGTGCTAGAACTAAATTTCCAAATGTAACTACTAGATTGTGATAAAATACACTATTGGGTGAAGTTTGGTTTATTTCTGCGCAGCGGTTTGGGAGTTAACATCAAAATTACATTTCTAGGCCATATCGCATAGATCTCACTGTGAAAAGGCTTAAATGACTTTTTTTAATTAAGTTTGAAGATTGCGCTCAAACCAAATGTCCTAGAACTAAATTTCCAAATGTAACTACTAGATTATGATAAAATACACTATTGGGTGAAGTTTGGTTTACTTCTGCGCAGCGGTTTGGGAGTTAACATCAAAATTACATTTCTCGGCCATATCGCATAGATCTCACTGTGAAAAGGCTTAAATGACTTTTTTTAATTAAGTTTGAAGATTGCGCTCAAACCAAATGTCCTAGAACTAAATTTCCAAATGTAACTACTAGATTATGATAAAATACACTATTGGGTGAAGTTTGGTTTACTTCTGCGCAGCGGTTTGGGAGTTAACATCAAAATTACATTTCTCGGCCATATCGCATAGATCTCACTGTGAAAAAGCTTAAATGGCTTTTTTGACCTAAGTTTGAGGATTGCGCTCAAATCAAATGTGCTAGAACTAAATTTCCAAATGTAACTACTAGATTGTGATAAAATACACTATTGGGTGAAGTTTGGTTGACTTCTGCGCAGCGGTTTGGGAGTTAACATCAAAATTACATTTCTCGGCCATATCGCATAGATCTCACTGTGAAAAGGCTTAAATGACTTTTTTTAATTAAGTTTGAAGATTGCGCTCAAACCAAATGTCCTAGAACTAAATTTCCAAATGTAACTACTAGATTATGATAAAATACACTATTGGGTGAAGTTTGGTTTACTTCTGCGCAGCGGTTTGGGAGTTAACATCAAAATTACATTTCTCGGCCATATCGCATAGATCTCACTGTGAAAAGGCTTAAATGGCTTTTTTGACCTAAGTTTGAGGATTGCGCTCAAATCAAATGTCCTAGAACCAAATTTCCACATGTAACTACTAGATTGTGATAAAATACACTATTGGGTGAAGTTTGGTTGACTTCTGCGCAGCGGTTTGGGAGTTAACATCAAAATTACATTTCTCGGCCATATCGCATAGATCTCACTGTGAAAAGGCTTAAATGACTTTTTTAAATTAAGTTTGAAGATTGCGCTCAAACCAAATGTCCTAGAACTAAATTTCCAAATGTAACTACTAGATTATGATAAAATACACTATTGGGTGAAGTTTGGTTTACTTCTGCGCAGCGGTTTGGGAGTTAACATCAAAATTACATTTCTCGGCCATATCGCATAGATCTCACTGTGAAAAGGCTTAAATGGCTTTTTTGACCTAAGTTTGAGGATTGCGCTCAAATCAAATGTCCTAGAACTAAATTTCCAAATGTAACTACTAGATTGTGATAAAATACACTATTGGGTGAAGTTTGGTTGACTTCTGCGCAGCGGTTTGGGAGTTAACATCAAAATTACATTTCTCGGCCATATCGCATAGATCTCACTGTGAAAAGGCTTAAATGACTTTTTTAATGAAGTTTAATGATTGCGCTCAAACAAAATGTCCTAGAACAAAATTTTCAAATGTAACTACTAGATTGTGATACAATACACTATTGGGTGAAGTTTGGTTGACTTCTGCGCAGCGGTTTGGGAGTTAACATCAAAATTACATTTCTCGGCCATATCGCATAGATCTCACTGTGAAAAGGCTTAAATGACTTTTTTAATTAAGTTTGATGATTGCGCTCAAACAAAATGTCCTAGAACAAAATTTTCAAATGTAACTACTAGATTGTGATAAAATACACTTTTGGGTGAAGTTTGGTTTACTTCTGCGCAGCGGTTTGGCAGTTAACATCAAAATTACATTTCTCGGCCATATCGCATAGATCTCACTGTGAAAAGGCTTAAATGGCTTTTTTGACCTAAGTTTGAGGATTACGCTCAAATCAAATGTCCTAGAACCAAATTTCCACATGTAACTACTAGATTGTGATAAAATACACTATTGGGTGAAGTTTGGTTGACTTCTGCGCAGCGGTTTGGGAGTGAACATCAAAATTACATTTCTCGGCCATATCGCATAGATCTCACTGTGAAAACGCTTAAATGACTTTTTTTATTTAAGTTTGAAGATTGCGCTCAAACCAAATGTCCTAGAACTAAATTTCCAAATGTAACTACTAGATTGTGATACAATACACTATTGGGTGAAGTTTGGTTGACTTCTGCGCAGCGGTTTGGGAGTTAACATCAAAATTACATTTCTCGGCCATATCGCATAGATCTCACTGTGAAAAGGCTTAAATGACTTTTTTTAATTAAGTTTGATGATTGCGTTCAAACAAAATGTCTTAGAACAAAATTTTCAAATGTAACTACTAGATTGTGATACAATACACTATTGGGTGAAGTTTGGTTGACTTCTGCGCAGCGGTTTGGGAGTTAACATCAAAATTACATTTCTCGGCCATATCGCATAGATCTCACTGTGAAAAGGCTTAAATGGCTTTTTTGACCTAAGTTTGAGGATTGCGCTCAAATCAAATGTCCTAGAACCAAATTTCCACATGTAACTACTAGATTGTGATACAATACACTATTGGGTGAAGTTTGGTTGACTTCTGCGCAGCGGTTTGGGAGTTAACATCAAAATTACATTTCTCGGCCATATCGCATAGATCTCACTGTGAAAAGGCTTAAATGGCTTTTTTGACCTAAGTTTAAAGATTGCGCTCAAACCAAATGTCCTAGAACGAAATTTTCAAATGTAACTACTAGAATGTGATACAATACACTATTGGGTGAAGTTTGGTTGACTTCTGCGCAGCGGTTTGGGAGTTAACATCAAAATTACATTTCTCGGCCATATCGCATAGATCTCACTGTGAAAAGGCTTAAATGGCTTTTTTGACCTAAGTTTGAGGATTGCGCTCAAATCAAATGTCCTAGAACCAAATTTCCACATGTAACTACTAGATTGTGATACAATACACTAATGGGTGAAGTTTGGTTGACTTCTGCGCAGCGGTTTGGGAGTTAACATCAAAATTACATTTCTCGGCCATATCGCATAGATCTCACTGTGAAAAGGCTTAAATGACTTTTTTAATTAAGTTTGATGATTGCGCTCAAACAAAATGTCCTAGAACAAAATTTTCAAATGTAACTACTAGATTGTGATACAATACACTATTGGGTGAAGTTTGGTTGACTTCTGCGCAGCGGTTTGGGAGTTAACATCAAAATTACATTTCTCGGCCATATCGCATAGATCTCACTGTGAAAAGGCTTAAATGGCTTTTTTGACCTAGGTTTGAGGATTGCGCTCAAATCAAATGTCCTAGAACCAAATTTCCACATGTAATTACTAGATTGTGATACAATACACTAATGGGTGAAGTTTGGTTGACTTCTGCGCAGCGGTTTGGGAGTTAACATCAAAATTACATTTCTCGGCCATATCGCATAGATCTCACTGTGAAAAGGCTTAAATGACTTTTTTAATTAAGTTTAATGATTGCGCTCAAATCAAATGTCCTAGAACCAAATTTCCACATGTAACTACTAGATTGTGATACAATACACTAATGGGTGAAGTTTGGTTGACTTCTGCGCAGCGGTTTGGGAGTGAACATCAAAATTACATTTCTCGGCCATATCGCATAGATCTCACTGTGAAAAGGCTTAAATGGCTTTTTTGACCTAAGTTTGAGGATTGCGCTCAAATCAAATGTCCTAGAACCAAATTTCCAAATGTAACTACTAGATTGTGATACAATACACTATTGGGTGAAGTTTGGTTGACTTCTGCGCAGCGGTTTGGGAGTTAACATCAAAATTACATTTCTCGGCCATATCGCATAGATCTCACTGTGAAAATGCTTAAATGGCTTTTTTGACCTAAGTTTGAGGATTGCGCTCAAATCAAATGTCCTAGAACCAAATTTCCACATGTAACTACTAGATTGTGATACAATACACTAATGGGTGAAGTTTGGTTTACTTCTGCGCAGCGGTTTGGGAGTTAACATCAAAATTACATTTCTCGGCCATATCGCATAGATCTCACTGTGAAAAGGCTTAAATAGCTTTTTTGACCTAAGTTTGAGGATTGCGCTCAAACCAAATGTCCTAGAACGAAATTTTTAAATGTAACTACTAGAATGTGATACAATACACTATTGGGTGAAGTTTGGTTGACTTCTGCGCAGCGGTTTGGGAGTTAACATGAAATTTACATTTCTCGGCCATATCGCATAGATCTCACTGTGAAAAGGCTTAAATGACTTTTTTAATGAAGTTTAATGATTGCGCTCAAACAAAATGTCCTAGAACAAAATTTTCAAATGTAACTACTAGATTGTGATACAATACACTATTGGGTGAAGTTTGGTTGACTTCTGCGCAGCGGTTTGGGAGTTAACATCAAAATTACATTTCTCGGCCATATCGAATAGATCTCTCTGTGAAAAGGCTTAAATGACTTTTTTAATTAAGTTTGATGATTGCGCTCAAACAAAATGTCCTAGAACAAAATTTTCAAATGTAACTACTAGATTGTGATAAAATACACTATTGGGTGAAGTTTGGTTTACTTCTGCGCAGCGGTATTGCAGTTAACATCAAAATTACATTTCTCGGCCATATCGCATAGATCTCACTGTGAAAAGGCTTAAATGGCTTTTTTGACCTAAGTTTGAGGATTACGCTCAAATCAAATGTCCTAGAACCAAATTTCCACATGTAACTACTAGATTGTGATAAAATACACTATTGGGTGAAGTTTGGTTGACTTCTGCGCAGCGGTTTGGGAGTGAACATCAAAATTACATTTCTCGGCCATATCGCATAGATCTCACTGTGAAAACGCTTAAATGACTTTTTTTATTTAAGTTTGAAGATTGCGCTCAAACCAAATGTCCTAGAACTAAATTTCCAAATGTAACTACTAGATTGTGATACAATACACTATTGGGTGAAGTTTGGTTGACTTCTGCGCAGCGGTTTGGGAGTTAACATCAAAATTACATTTCTCGGCCATATCGCATAGGTCTCACTGTGAAAAGGCTTAAATGACTTTTTTAATTAAGTTTGATGATTGCGCTCAAACAAAATGTCCTAGAACAAAATTTTCAAATGTAACTACTAGATTGTGATAAAATACACTATTGGGTAAAGTTTGGTTTACTTCTGCGCAGCGGTTTGGCAGTTAACATCAAAATTACATCTCTCGGCCATATCGCATAGATCTCACTGTGAAAAGGCTTAAATGGCTTTTTTGACCTAAGTTTGAGGATTACGCTCAAATCAAATGTCCTAGAACCAAATTTCCACATGTAACTACTAGATTGTGATAAAATACACTATTGGGTGAAGTTTGGTTGACTTCTGCGCAGCGGTTTGGGAGTGAACATCAAAATTACATTTCTCGGCCATATCGCATAGATCTCACTGTGAAAACGCTTAAATGACTTTTTTTATTTAAGTTTGAAGATTGCGCTCAAACCAAATGTCCTAGAACTAAATTTCCAAATGTAACTACTAGATTGTGATACAATACACTATTGGGTGAAGTTTGGTTGACTTCTGCGCAGCGGTTTGGGAGTTAACATCAAAATTACATTTCTCGGCCATATCGCATAGATCTCACTGTGAAAAGGCTTAAATGGCTTTTTTGACCTAAGTTTGAGGATTGCGCTCAAATCAAATGTCCTAGAACCAAATTTCCACATGTAACTACTAGATTGTGATACAATACACTATTGGGTGAAGTTTGGTTTACTTCTGCGCAGCGGTTTGGGAGTTAACATCAAAATTACATTTCTCGGCCATATCGCATAGATCTCACTGTGAAAAGGCTTAAATGGCTTTTTTGACCTAAGTTTGAGGATTACGCTCAAATCAAATGTCCTAGAACCAAATTTCCAAATGTAACTACTAGAATGTGATACAATACACTATTGGGTGAAGTTTGGTTGACTTCTGCGCAGCGGTTTGGGAGTTAACATCAAAATTACATTTCTCGGCCATATCGCATAGATCTCACTGTGAAAAGGCTTAAATGGCTTTTTTGACCTAAGTTTGAGGATTGCGCTCAAATCAAATGTCCTAGAACCAAATTTCCACATGTAACTACTAGATTGTGATACAATACACTAATGGGTGAAGTTTGGTTGACTTCTGCGCAGCGGTTTGGGAGTTAACATCAAAATTACATTTCTCGGCCATATCGCATAGATCTCACTGTGAAAAGGCTTAAATGGCTTTTTTGACCTAAGTTTGAGGATTGCGCTCAAATCAAATGTCCTAGAACCAAATTTCCACATGTAACTACTAGATTGTGATACAATACACTAATGGGTGAAGTTTGGTTGACTTCTGCGCAGCGGTTTGGGAGTGAACATCAAAATTACATTTCTCGGCCATATCGCATAGATCTTACTGTGAAAAGGCTTAAATGACTTTTTTTAATTAAGTTTGAAGATTGCGCTAAAACCAAATGTCCTAGAACGAAATTTTCAAATGTAACTACTAGATTGTGATACAATACACTATTGGGTGAAGTTTGGTTGACTTCTGCGCAGCGGTTTGGGAGTTAACATCAAAATTACATTTCTCGGCCATATCGCATAGATCTCACTGTGAAAAGGCTTAAATGACTTTTTTAATTAAGTTTAATGATTGCGCTCAAACCAAATGTCCTAGAACGAAATTTTTAAATGTAACTACTAGAATGTGATACAATACACTATTGGGTGAAGTTTGGTTGACTTCTGCGCAGCGGTTTGGGAGTTAACATGAAATTTACATTTCTCGGCCATATCGCATAGATCTCACTGTGAAAAGGCTTAAATGACTTTTTTAATAAAGTTTGATGATTGCGCTCAAACAAAATGTCCTAGAACAAAATTTTCAAATGTAACTACTAAATTGTGATACAATACACTATTGGGTGAAGTTTGGTTGACTTCTGCGCAGCGGTTTGGGAGTTAACATCAAAATTACATTTCTCGGCCATATCGCATAGATCTCACTGTGAAAAGGCTTAAATGACTTTTTTAATTAAGTTTGATGATTGCGCTCAAACAAAATGTCCTAGAACAAAATTTTCAAATGTAACTACTAGATTGTGATAAAATACACTATTGGGTGAAGTTTGGTTTACTTCTGCGCAGCGGTTTGGGAGTTAACATCAAAATTACATTTCTCGGCCATATCGCATAGATCTCACTGTGAAAAGGCTTAAATGGCTTTTTTGACCTAAGTTTGAGGATTACGCTCAAATCAAATGTCCTAGAACCAAATTTCCACATGTAACTACTAGATTGTGATAAAATACACTATTGGGTGAAGTTTGGTTGACTTCTGCGCAGCGGTTTGGGAGTGAACATCAAAATTACATTTCTCGGCCATATCGCATAGATCTCACTGTGAAAAGGCTTAAATGGCTTTTTTGACCTAAGTTTGAGGATTACGCTCAAATCAAATGTCCTAGAACCAAATTTTCAAATGTAACTACTAGATTGTGATACAATACACTATTGGGTGAAGTTTGGTTGACTTCTGCGCAGCGGTTTGGGAGTTAACATCAAAATTACATTTCTCGGCCATATCGCATAGATCTCACTGTGAAAACGCTTAAAATGACTTTTTTTAATTAAGTTTGAAGATTGCGCTCAAATCAAATGTCCTAGAACTAAATTTCCAAATGTAACTACTAGATTGTGATAAAATACACTATTGGGTGAAGTTTGGTTGACTTCTGCGCAGCGGTTTGGGAGTTAACATCAAAATTACATTTCTCGGCCATATCTTATAGATCTCACTGTGAAAAGGCTTAAATGACTTTTTTAATTAAGTTTGATGATTGCGCTCAAACAAAATGTCCTAGAACGAAATTTTCAAATGTAACTACTAGATTGTGATACAATACACTATTGGGTGAAGTTTGGTTGACTTCTGCGCAGCGGTTTGGGAGTTAACATCAAAATTACATTTCTCGGCCATATCGCATAGATCTCACTGTGAAAAGGCTTAAATGACTTTTTTAATTAAGTTTAATGATTGCGCTCAAACCAAATGTCCTAGAACGAAATTTTTAAATGTAACTACTAGAATGTGATACAATACACTATTGGGTGAAGTTTGGTTGACTTCTGCGCAGCGGTTTGGGAGTTAAAATGAAATTTACATTTCTCGGCCATATCGCATAGATCTCACTGTGAAAAGGCTTAAATGACTTTTTTAATAAAGTTTGATGATTGCGCTCAAACAAAATGTCCTAGAACAAAATTTTCAAATGTAACTACTAGATTGTGATACAATACACTATTGGGTGAAGTTTGGTTGACTTCTGCGCAGCGGTTTGGGAGTTAACATCAAAATTACATTTCTCGGCCATATCGCATAGATCTCACTGTGAAAAGGCTTAAATGGCTTTTTTGACCTAAGTTTGAGGATTGCGCTCAAATCAAATGTCCTAGAATCAAATTTCCACATGTAACTACTAGATTGTGATAAAATACACTATTGGGTGAAGTTTGGTTGACTTCTTTGCAGCGGTTTGGGAGTGAACATCAAAATTACATTTCTCGGCCATATCGCATAGATCTCACTGTGAAAACGCTTGAATGACTTTTTTTAATTAAGTTTGAAGATTGCGCTCAAATCAAATGTCCTAGAACTAAATTTCCAAATGTAACTACTAGATTGTGATAAAATACACTATTGGGTGAAGTTTGGTTGACTTCTGCGCAGCGGTTTGGGAGTTAACATCAAAATTACATTTCTCGGCCATATCGCATAGATCTCACTGTGAAAAGCCTTAAATGACTTTTTTTAATTAAGTTTGAAGATTGCGCTCAAACCAAATGTCCTAGAACTAATTTTCCAAATGTAACTACTAGATTGTGATACAATACACTATTGGGTGAAGTTTGGTTGACTTCTGCGCAGCGGTTTGGGAGTTAACATCAAAATTACATTTCTCGGCCATATCGCATAGATCTCACTGTGAAAAGGCTTAAATGACTTTTTTTAATTAAGTTTGAAGATTGCGCTCAAACCAAATGTCCTAGAACTAAATTTCTAAATGTAACTACTAGATTGTGATAAAATACACTATTGGGTGAAGTTTGGTTGACTTCTGCGCAGCGGTTTGGGAGTTAACATCAAAATTACATTTCTCGGCCATATCGCATAGATCTCACTGTGAAAAGGCTTAAATGACTTTTTTTAATTAAGTTTGAAGATTGCGCTCAAACCAAATGTCCTAGAACTAAATTTCCAAATGTAACTACTAGATTGTGATACAATACACTATTGGGTGAAGTTTGGTTGACTTCTGCGCAGCGGTTTGGGAGTTAACATCAAAATTACATTTCTCGGCCATATCGCATAGATCTCACTGTGAAAAGGCTTAAATGACTTTTTTAATTAAGTTTAATGATTGCGCTCAAACCAAATGTCCTAGAACGAAATTTTTAAATGTAACTACTAGAATGTGATACAATACACTATTGGGTGAAGTTTGGTTGACTTCTGCGCAGCGGTTTGGGAGTTAACATGAAATTTACATTTCTCGGCCATATCGCATAGATCTCACTGTGAAAAGGCTTAAATGACTTTTTTAATTAAGTTTGATGATTGCGCTCAAACAAAATGTCCTAGAACAAAATTTTCAAATGTAACTACTAGATTGTGATACAATACACTATTGGGTGAAGTTTGGTTTACTTCTGCGCAGCGGTTTGGGAGTTAACATCAAAATTACATTTCTCGGCCATATCGCATAGATCTCACTGTGAAAAGGCTTAAATGACTTTTTTAATTAAGTTTGATGATTGCGCTCAAACAAAATGTCCTAGAACGAAATTTTTAAATGTAACTACTAGAATGTGATACAATACACTATTGGGTGAAGTTTGGTTGACTTCTGCGCAGCGGTTTGGGAGTTAACATCAAAATTACATTTCTCGGCCATATCGCATAGATCTCACTGTGAAAAGGCTTAAATGGCTTTTTTGACCTAAGTTTGAGGATTGCGCTCAAATCAAATGTCCTAGAACCAAATTTCCACATGTAACTACTAGATTGTGATACAATACACTAATGGGTGAAGTTTGGTTTACTTCTGCGCAGCGGTTTGGGAGTTAACATCAAAATTACATTTCTCGGCCATATCACATAGATCTCACTGTGAAAAGGCTTAAATGGCTTTTTTGACCTAAGTTTGAGGATTGCGCTCAAATCAAATGTCCTAGAACTAAATTTCCAAATGTAACTACTAGATTGTGATAAAATACACTATTGGGTGAAGTTTGGTTGACTTCTGCGCAGCGGTTTGGGAGTTAACATCAAAATTACATTTCTCGGCCATATCGCATAGATCTCACTGTGAAAAGCTTAAATGACTTTTTTTAATTAAGTTTGAAGATTGCGCTCAAACCAAATGTCCTAAAACTAAATTTCCAAATGTAACTACTAGATTGTGATAAAATACACTATTGGGTGAAGTTTGGTTGACTTCTGCGCAGCGGTTTGGGAGTGAACATCAAAATTACATTTCTCGGCCATATCGCATAGATCTCACTGTGAAAAGGCTTAAATGACTTTTTTTAATTAAGTTTGAAGATTGCGCTCAAACCAAATGTCCTAGAACTAAATTTCCAAATGTAACTACTAGATTATGATAAAATACACTATTGGGTGAAGTTTGGTTTACTTCTGCGCAGCGGTTTGGGAGTTAACATCAAAATTACATTTCTCGGCCATATCGCATAGATCTCACTGTGAAAAGGCTTAAATGGCTTTTTTGACCTAAGTTTGAGAATTGCGCTCAAATCAAATGTCCTAGAACCAAATTTCCACATGTAACTACTAGATTGTGATACAATACACTATTGGGTGAAGTTTGTTTGACTTCTGCGCAGCGGTTTGGGAGTTAACATCAAAATTACATTTCTCGGCCATATCGCATAGATCTCACTGTGAAAAGGCTTAAATGACTTTTTTTAATTAAGTTTGAAGATTGCGCTCAAACCAAATGTCCTAAAACTAAATTTCCAAATGTAACTACTAGATTGTGATACAATACACTATTGGGTGAAGTTTGGTTTACTTCTGCGCAGCGGTTTGGGAGTTAACATCAAAATTACATTTCTCGGCCATATCGCATAGATCTCAATGTGAAAAGGCTTAAATGGCTTTTTTGACCTAAGTTTGAGGATTGCGCTCAAATCAAATGTCCTAGAACCAAATTTCCACATGTAACTACTAGATTGTGATACAATACACTATTGGGTGAAGTTTGGTTTACTTCTGCGCAGCGGTTTGGGAGTTAACATCAAAATTACATTTCTCGGCCATATCGCATAGATCTCACTGTGAAAAGGCTTAAATGACTTTTTTTAATTAAGTTTGAAGACTGCGCTCAAACCAAATGTCCTAAAACTAAATTTCCAAATGTAACTACTAGATTGTGATAAAATACACTATTGGTTGAAGTTTGGTTGACTTCTGTGCAGCGGTTTGGGAGTTAACATCAAAATTACATTTCTCGGCCATATCGCACTGTGAAAAGGCTTAAATGGATTTTTTGACCTAAGTTTGAGGATTGCACTCAAATCAAATGTCCTAGAACCAAATTTCCAAATGTAACTACTAGATTGTGATAAAATACACTATTGTGTGAAGTTTGGTTGACTTCTGCGCAGCGGTTTTGGAGTTAACATCAAAATTACATTTCTCGGCCATATCGCATAGATCTCACTGTGAAAAGGCTTAAATGACTTTTTTTAATTAAGTTTAAAGATTGCGCTCAAACCAAATGTCCTAAAACTAAATTTCTAAATGTAACTACTAGATTGTGATAAAATACACTATTGGGTGAAGTTTGGTTGACTTCTGCGCAGCGGTTTGGGAGTTAACATCAAAATTATATTTCTCAGCCATATCGCATAGATCTCACTGTGAAAAGGCTTAAATGGCTTTTTGACCTAAGTTTGATGATTGCGCTCAAACCAAATGTCCTAGAACTAAATTTCCAAATGTAACTACTAGATTGTGATAAAATACACTATTGGGTGAAGTTTGGTTGACTTCTGCGCAGCGGTTTGGGAGTTAACATCAAAATTACATTTCTCGGCCATATCGCATAGATCTCACTGTGAAAAGGCTTAAATGGCTTTTTTGACCTAAGTTTGAGAATTGCGCTCAAATCAAATGTCCTAGAACCAAATTTCCACATGTAACTACTAGATTGTGATACAATACACTATTGGGTGAAGTTTGGTTGACTTCTGCGCAGCGGTTTGGGAGTTAACATCAAAATTACATTTCTCGGCCATATCGCATAGATCTCACTGTGAAAAGGCTTAAATGACTTTTTTTAATTAAGTTTGAAGATTGCGCTCAAATCAAATGTCCTAGAACTAAATTTCCAAATGTAACTACTAGATTATGATAAAATACACTATTGGGTGAAGTTTGGTTGACTTCTGCGCAGCGGTTTGGGAGTTAACATCAAAATTACATTTCTCAGCCATATCGCATAGATCTCACTGTGAAAAGGCTTAAATGGCTTTTTTGACCTAAGTTTGATGATTGCGCTCAAACCAAATGTCCTAGAACTAAATTTCCAAATGTAACTACTAGATTGTGATAAAATACACTATTGGGTGAAGTTTGGTTGACTTCTGCGCAGCGGTTTGGGAGTTAACATCAAAATTACATTTCTCGGCCATATCGCATAGATCTCACTGTGAAAAGGCTTAAATGGCTTTTTTGACCTAAGTTTGAGGATTGCGCTCAAATCAAATGTCCTAGAACCAAATTTCCACATGTAACTACTAGATTGTGATACAATACACTATTGGGTGAAGTTTGGTTTACTTCTGCGCAGCGGTTTGGGAGTTAACATCAAAATTACATTTCTCGGCCATATCGCATAGATCTCACTGTGAAAAAGCTTAAATGACTTTTTTTAATTAAGTTTGAAGACTGCGCTCAAACCAAATGTCCTAAAACTAAATTTCCAAATGTAACTACTAGATTGTGATAAAATACACTATTGGGTGAAGTTTGGTTGACTTCTGCGCAGCGGTTTGTGAGTTAACATCAAAATTACATTTCTCTGCCATATCGCATAGATCTCACTGTGAAAAGGCTTAAATGGCTTTTTTGACCTAAGTTTGAGGATTGCACTCAAATCAAATGTCCTAGAACCAAATTTCCAAATGTAACTACTAGATTGTGATAAAATACACTATTGTGTGAAGTTTGGTTGACTTCTGCGCAGCGGTTTTGGAGTTAACATCAAAATTACATTTCTCGGCCATATCGCATAGATCTCACTGTGAAAAGGCTTAAATGACTTTTTTTAATTAAGTTTGAAGATTGCGCTCAAACCAAATGTCCTAGAACTAAATTTCCAAATGTAACTACTAGATTATGATAAAATACACTATTGGGTGAAGTTTGGTTTACTTCTGCGCAGCGGTTTGGGAGTTAACATCAAAATTACATTTCTCGGCCATATCGCATAGATCTCACTGTGAAAAGGCTTAAATGGCTTTTTTGACCTAAGTTTGAGGATTGCGCTCAAATCAAATGTCCTAGAACCAAATTTCCACATGTAACTACTAGATTGTGATACAATACACTATTGGGTGAAGTTTGGTTGACTTCTGCGCAGCGGTTTGGGAGTGAACATCAAAATTACATTTCTCGGCCATATCGCATAGATCTCACTGTGAAAAGGCTTAAATGACTTTTTTTAATTAAGTTTAAAGATTGCGCTCAAACCAAATGTCCTAAAACTAAATTTCTAAATGTAACTACTAGATTGTGATAAAATACACTATTGGGTGAAGTTTGGTTGACTTCTGCGCAGCGGTTTGGGAGTGAACATCAAAATTACATTTCTCGGCCATATCGCATAGATCTCACTGTGAAAAGGCTTAAATGACTTTTTTTAATTAAGTTTGAAGACTGCGCTCAAACCAAATGTCCTAGAACTAAATTTCCAAATGTAACTACTAGATTATGATAAAATACACTATTGGGTGAAGTTTGGTTTACTTCTGCGCAGCGGTTTGGGAGTTAACATCAAAATTACATTTCTCGGCCATATCGCATAGATCTCACTGTGAAAAGGCTTAAATGACTTTTTTTAATTAAATTTGAGGATTGCGCTCAAATCAAATGTCCTAGAACTAAATTTCCAAATGTAACTACTAGATTGTGATACAATACACTATTGGGTGAAGTTTGGTTGACTTCTGCGCAGCGGTTTGGGAGTTAACATCCAAATTACATTTCTCGGCCATATCGCATAGATCTCACTGTGAAAAGGCTTGAATGACTTTTTTTAATTAAGTTTGAAGATTGCGCTCAAATCAAATGTCCTAGAACCAAATTTCCACATGTAACTACTAGATTGTCATACAATACACTAATGGGTGAAGTTTGGTTGACTTCTGCGCAGCGGTTTGGGAGTGAACATCAAAATTACATTTCTCGGCCATATCGCATAGATCTCACTGTGAAAAGGCTTAAATGGCTATTTTGACCTAAGTTTGATGATTGCGCTCAAACCAAATGTCCTAGAACTAAATTTCCAAATGTAACTACTAGATTGTGATAAAATACACTATTGGGTGAAGTTTGGTTGACTTCTGCGCAGCGGTTTGGGAGTTAACATCAAAATTACATTTCTCGGCCATATCGCATAGATCTCACTGTGAAAAGGCTTAAATGGCTTTTTTGACCTAAGTTTGAGAATTGCGCTCAAATCAAATGTCCTAGAACCAAATTTCCACATGTAACTACTAGATTGTGATACAATACACTATTGGGTGAAGTTTGGTTGACTTCTGCGCAGCGGTTTGGGAGTTAACATCAAAATTACATTTCTCGGCCATATCGCATAGATCTCACTGTGAAAAGGCTTAAATGACTTTTTTTAATTAAGTTTGAAGATTGCGCTCAAACCAAATGTCCTAGAACTAAATTTCCAAATGTAACTACTAGATTATGATACAATACACTAATGGGTGAAGTTTGGTTGACTTCTGCGCAGCGGTTTGGGAGTGAACATCAAAATTACATTTCTCGGCCATATCGCATAGATCTCACTGTGAAAAGGCTTAAATGACTTTTTTTAATTAAGTTTGAAGATTGCGCTCAAACCAAATGTCCTAAAACTAAATTTCCAAATGTAACTACTAGATTGTGATAAAATACACTATTGGGTGAAGTTTGGTTGACTTCTGCGCAGCGGTTTGGGAGTTAACATCAAAATTACATTTCTCGGCCATATCGCATAGATCTCACTGTGAAAAGGCTTAAATGGCTTTTTTGACCTAAGTTTGAGGATTGCGCTCAAATCAAATGTCCTAGCACCAAATTTCCACATTTAACTACTAGATTGTGATACAATACACTATTGGGTGAAGTTTGGTTTACTTCTGCGCAGCGGTTTGGGAGTTAACATCAAAATTACATTTCTCGGCCATATCGCATAGATCTCACTGTGAAAAGGCTTAAATGGCTTTTTTGACCTACGTTTGAGGATTGCGCTCAAATCAAATGTCCTAGAACCAAATTTCCACATGTAACTACTAGATTGTGATACAATACACTATTGGGTGAAGTTTGGTTTACTTCTGCGCAGCGGTTTGGGAGTTAACATCAAAATTACATTTCTCGGCCATATCGCATAGATCTCATTGTGAAAAGGCTTAAATGACTTTTTTTAATTAAGTTTGAAGACTGCGCTCAAACCAAATGTCCTAAAACTAAATTTCCAAATGTAACTACTAGATTATGATAAAATACACTATTGGGTGAAGTTTGGTTGACTTCTGCGCAGCGGTTTGGGAGTTAACATCAAAATTACATTTCTCGGCCATATCGCATAGATCTCACTGTGAAAAGGCTTAAATGGCTTTTTTGACCTAAGTTTGAGGATTGCACTCAAATCAAATGTCCTAGAACCAAATTTCCAAATGTAACTACTAGATTGTGATAAAATACACTATTGTGTGAAGTTTGGTTGACTTCTGCGCAGCGGTTTTGGAGTTAACATCAAAATTACATTTCTCGGCCATATCGCATAGATCTCACTGTGAAAAGGCTTAAATGACTTTTTTTAATTAAGTTTGAAGACTGCGCTCAAACCAAATGTCCTAAAACTAAATTTCCAAATGTAACTACTAGATTGTGATAAAATACACTATTGGGTGAAGTTTGGTTGACTTCTGCGCAGCGGTTTGGGAGTTAACATCAAAATTACATTTCTCGGCCATATCGCATAGATCTCACTGTGAAAAGGCTTAAATGGATTTTTTGACCTAAGTTTGAGGATTGCACTCAAATCAAATGTCCTAGAACTAAATTTCCAAATGTAACTACTAGATTGTGATAAAATACACTATTGGGTGAAGTTTGGTTGACTTCTGCGCAGCGGTTTGGGAGTTAACATCAAAATTACATTTCTCGGCCATATCGCATAGATCTCACTGTGAAAAGGCTTAAATGGCTTTTTTGACCTAAGTTTGAGAATTGCGCTCAAATCAAATGTCCTAGAACCAAATTTCCACATGTAACTACTAGATTGTGATACAATACACTATTGGGTGAAGTTTGGTTGACTTCTGCGCAGCGGTTTGGGAGTTAACATCAAAATTACATTTCTCGGCCATATCGCATAGATCTCACTGTGAAAAGGCTTAAATGGCTTTTTTGACCTAAGTTTGAGGATTGCACTCAAATCAAATGTCCTAGAACCAAATTTCCAAATGTAACTACTAGATTGTGATAAAATACACTATTGTGTGAAGTTTGGTTGACTTCTGCGCAGCGGTTTTGGAGTTAACATCAAAATTACATTTCTCGGCCATATCGCATAGATCTCACTGTGAAAAGGCTTAAATGACTTTTTTTAATTAAGTTTGAAGACTGCGCTCAAACCAAATGTCCTAAAACTAAATTTCCAAATGTAACTACTAGATTGTGATAAAATACACTATTGGGTGAAGTTTGGTTGACTTCTGCGCAGCGGTTTGGGAGTTAACATCAAAATTACATTTCTCGGCCATATCGCATAGATCTCACTGTGAAAAGGCTTAAATGGATTTTTTGACCTAAGTTTGAGGATTGCACTCAAATCAAATGTCCTAGAACTAAATTTCCAAATGTAACTACTAGATTGTGATAAAATACACTATTGGGTGAAGTTTGGTTGACTTCTGCGCAGCGGTTTGGGAGTTAACATCAAAATTACATTTCTCGGCCATATCGCATAGATCTCACTGTGAAAAGGCTTAAATGGCTTTTTTGACCTAAGTTTGAGAATTGCGCTCAAATCAAATGTCCTAGAACCAAATTTCCACATGTAACTACTAGATTGTGATACAATACACTATTGGGTGAAGTTTGGTTGACTTCTGCGCAGCGGTTTGGGAGTTAACATCAAAATTACATTTCTCGGCCATATCGCATAGATCTCACTGTGAAAAGGCTTAAATGACTTTTTTTAATTAAGTTTGAAGATTGCGCTCAAACCAAATGTCCTAGAACTAAATTTCCAAATGTAACTACTAGATTATGATAAAATACACTATTGGGTGAAGTTTGGTTTACTTCTGCGCAGCGGTTTGGGAGTGAACATCAAAATTACATTTCTCGGCCATATCGCATAGATCTCACTGTGAAAAGGCTTAAATGACATTTTTTAATTAAGTTTGAAGATTGCGCTCAAACCAAATGTCCTAAAACTAAATTTCCAAATGTAACTACTAGATTGTGATACAATACACTATTGGGTGAAGTTTGGTTTACTTCTGCGCAGCGGTTTGGGAGTTAACATCAAAATTACATTTCTCGGCCATATCGCATAGATCTCAATGTGAAAAGGCTTAAATGGCTTTTTTGACCTAAGTTTGAGGATTGCGCTCAAATCAAATGTCCTAGAACCAAATTTCCACATGTAACTACTAGATTGTGATACAATACACTATTGGGTGAAGTTTGGTTTACTTCTGCGCAGCGGTTTGGGAGTTAACATCAAAATTATATTTCTCGGCCATATCGCATAGATCTCACTGTGAAAAGGCTTAAATGGCTTTTTTGACCTAAGTTTGATGATTGCGCTCAAACCAAATGTCCTAGAACTAAATTTCCAAATGTAACTACTAGATTGTGATAAAATACACTATTGGGTGAAGTTTGGTTGACTTCTGCGCAGCGGTTTGGGAGTTAACATCAAAATTACATTTCTCGGCCATATCGCATAGATCTCACTGTGAAAAGGCTTAAATGGCTTTTTTGACCTAAGTTTGAGGATTGCGCTCAAATCAAATGTCCTAGAACCAAATTTCCACATGTAACTACTAGATTGTGATACAATACACTATTGGGTGAAGTTTGGTTTACTTCTGCGCAGCGGTTTGGGAGTTAACATCAAAATTACATTTCTCGGCCATATCGCATAGATCTCACTGTGAAAAAGCTTAAATGACTTTTTTTAATTAAGTTTGAAGACTGCGCTCAAACCAAATGTCCTAAAACTAAATTTCCAAATGTAACTACTAGATTGTGATAAAATACACTATTGGGTGAAGTTTGGTTGACTTCTGCGCAGCGGTTTGGGAGTTAACATCAAAATTACATTTCTCGGCCATATCGCATAGATCTCACTGTGAAAAGGCTTAAATGGCTTTTTTGACCTAAGTTTGAGGATTGCGCTCAAATCAAATGTCCTAGCACCAAATTTCCACATGTAACTACTAGATTGTGATACAATACACTATTGGATGAAGTTTGGTTTACTTCTGCGCAGCGGTTTGGGAGTTAACATCAAAATTACATTTCTCGGCCATATCGCATAGATCTCACTGTGAAAAGGCTTAAATGACTTTTTTTAATTAAGTTTGAAGACTGCGCTCAAACCAAATGTCCTAAAACTAAATTTCCAAATGTAACTACTAGATTGTGATAAAATACACTATTGGGTGAAGTTTGGTTGACTTCTGCGCAGCGGTTTGGGAGTTAACATCAAAATTACATTTCTCGGCCATATCGCATAGATCTCACTGTGAAAAGGCTTAAATGGCTTTTTTGACCTAAGTTTGAGGATTGCACTCAAATCAAATGTCCTAGAACCAAATTTCCAAATGTAACTACTAGATTGTGATAAAATACACTATTGGGTGAAGTTTGGTTGACTTCTGCGCAGCGGTTTGGGAGTTAACATCAAAATTACATTTCTCGGCCATATCGCATAGATCTCACTGTGAAAAGGCTTAAATGACTTTTTTTAATTAAGTTTGAAGATTGCGCTCAAACCAAATGTCCTAGAACTAAATTTCCAAATGTAACTACTAGATTATGATAAAATACACTATTGGGTGAAGTTTGGTTGACTTCTGCGCAGCGGTTTGGGAGTTAACATCAAAATTACATTTCTCGGCCATATCGCATAGATCTCACTGTGAAAAGGCTTAAATGGCTTTTTTGACCTAAGTTTGAGGATTGCGCTCAAATCAAATGTCCTAGAACTAAATTTCCAAATGTAACTACTAGATTGTGATAAAATACACTAATGGGTGAAGTTTGGTTGACTTCTGCGCAGCGGTTTGGGAGTTAACATCAAAATTACATTTCTCGGCCATATCGCATAGATCTCACTGTGAAAAGGCTTAAATGGCTTTTTTGACCTAAGTTTGAGGATTGCGCTCAAATCAAATGTCCTAGAACCAAATTTCCACATGTAACTACTAGATTGTGATACAATACACTATTGGGTGAAGTTTGGTTTACTTCTGCGCAGCGGTTTGGGAGTTAACATCAAAATTACATTTCTCGGCCATATCGCATAGATCTCACTGTGAAAAGGCTTAAATGACTTTTTTTAATTAAGTTTGAAGACTGCGCTCAAACCAAATGTCCTAAAACTAAATTTCCAAATGTAACTACTAGATTGTGATAAAATACACTATTGGGTGAAGTTTGGTTGACTTCTGCGCAGCGGTTTGGGAGTTAACATCAAAATTACATTTCTCGGCCATATCGCATAGATCTCACTGTGAAAAGGCTTAAATGGCTTTTTTGACCTAAGTTTGAGGATTGCGCTCAAACCAAATGTCCTAGAACGAAATTTTAAAATGTAACTACTAGAATGTGATACAATACACCATTGGGTGAAGTTTGGTTGACTTCTGCGCAGCGGTTTGGGAGTTAACATCAAAATTACATTTCTCGGCCATATCGCATTGATCTCACTGTGAAAAGGCTTAAATGGTTTTTTTGACCTAAGTTTGAGGATTGCGCTCAAATCAAATGTCCTAGAACCAAATTTCCACATGTAACTACTAGATTGTGATACAATACACTAATGGGTGAAGTTTGGTTGACTTCTGCGCAGCGGTTTGGGAGTTAACATCAAAATTACATTTCTCGGCCATATCGCATAGATCTCACTGTGAAAAGGCTTAAATGGCTTTTTTGACCTAAGTTTGAGGATTGCGCTCAAATCAAATGTCCTATAACCAAATTTCCACATGTAACTACTAGATTGTGATACAATACACTAATGGGTGAAGTTTGGTTGACTTCTGCGCAGCGGTTTGGGAGTTAACATCAAAATTACATTTCTCGGCCATATCGCATAGATCTCACTGTGAAAAGGCTTAAATGGCTTTTTTGACCTAAGTTTGAGGATTGCGCTCAAATCAAATGTCCTATAACCAAATTTCCACATGTAACTACTAGATTGTGATACAATACACTAATGGGTGAAGTTTGGTTGACTTCTGCGCAGCGGTTTGGGAGTTAACATCAAAATTACATTTCTCGGCCATATCGCATAGATCTCACTGTGAAAAGGCTTAAATGACTTTTTCAATTAAGTTTAATGATTGCGCTCAAACCAAATGTCCTAGAACGAAATTTTCAAATGTAACTACTAGAATGTGATACAATACACTATTGGGTGAAGTTTAGTTGACTTCTGCGCAGCGGTTTGGGAGTTAACATCAAAATTACATTTCTCGGCCATATCGCATAGATCTCAATGTGAAAAGGCTTAAATGGCTTTTTTGACCTAAGTTTAATGATTGCGCTCAAACCAAATGTCCTAGAACGAAATTTTCAAATGTAACTACTAGATTGTGATACAATACACTATTGGGTGAAGTTTGGTTGACTTCTGCGCAGCGGTTTGGGAGTGAACATCAAAATTACATTTAACGGCCATATCGCATAGATCTCACTGTGAAAAGGCTTAAATGACTTTTTTTAATTAAGTTTGAAGATTGCGCTCAAATCAAATGTCCTAGAACTAAATTTCCAAATGTAACTACTAGATTGTGATAAAATACACTATTGGGTGAAGTTTGGTTGACTTCTGCGCAGCGGTTTGGGAGTTAACATCAAAATTACATTTCTCGGCCATATCGCATAGATCTCACTGTGAAAAGGCTTAAATGGCTTTTTTGACCTAAGTTTGAGGATTGCGCTCAAATCAAATGTCCTAGAACCAAATTTCCACATGTAACTACTAGATTGTGATACAATACACTAATGGGTGAAGTTTGGTTTACTTCTGCGCAGCGGTTTGGGAGTTAACATCAAAATTACATTTCTCGGCCATATCGCATAGATCTCACTGTGAAAAGGCTTAAATGACTTTTTTAATTAAGTTTGAGGATTGCGCTCAAATCAAATGTCCTATAACCAAATTTCCACATGTAACTACTAGATTGTGATACAATACACTAATGGGTGAAGTTTGGTTGACTTCTGCGCAGCGGTTTGGGAGTTAACATCAAAATTACATTTCTCGGCCATATCGCATAGATCTCACTGTGAAAAGGCTTAAATGGCTTTTTTGACCTAAGTTTGAGGATTGCGCTCAAATCAAATGTCCTATAACCAAATTTCCACATGTAACTACTAGATTGTGATACAATACACTAATGGGTGAAGTTTGGTTGACTTCTGCGCAGCGGTTTGGGAGTTAACATCAAAATTACATTTCTCGGCCATATCGCATAGATCTCACTGTGAAAAGGCTTAAATGACTTTTTCAATTAAGTTTAATGATTGCGCTCAAACCAAATGTCCTAGAACGAAATTTTCAAATGTAACTACTAGAATGTGATACAATACACTATTGGGTGAAGTTTAGTTGACTTCTGCGCAGCGGTTTGGGAGTTAACATCAAAATTACATTTCTCGGCCATATCGCATAGATCTCAATGTGAAAAGGCTTAAATGGCTTTTTTGACCTAAGTTTAATGATTGCGCTCAAACCAAATGTCCTAGAACGAAATTTTCAAATGTAACTACTAGATTGTGATACAATACACTATTGGGTGAAGTTTGGTTGACTTCTGCGCAGCGGTTTGGGAGTGAACATCAAAATTACATTTAACGGCCATATCGCATAGATCTCACTGTGAAAAGGCTTAAATGACTTTTTTTAATTAAGTTTGAAGATTGCGCTCAAATCAAATGTCCTAGAACTAAATTTCCAAATGTAACTACTAGATTGTGATAAAATACACTATTGGGTGAAGTTTGGTTGACTTCTGCGCAGCGGTTTGGGAGTTAACATCAAAATTACATTTCTCGGCCATATCGCATAGATCTCACTGTGAAAAGGCTTAAATGGCTTTTTTGACCTAAGTTTGAGGATTGCGCTCAAATCAAATGTCCTAGAACCAAATTTCCACATGTAACTACTAGATTGTGATACAATACACTAATGGGTGAAGTTTGGTTTACTTCTGCGCAGCGGTTTGGGAGTTAACATCAAAATTACATTTCTCGGCCATATCGCATAGATCTCACTGTGAAAAGGCTTAAATGACTTTTTTAATTAAGTTTGATGATTGCGTTCAAACAAAATGTCCTAGAACAAAATTTTCAAATGTAACTACTAGATTGTGATACAATACACTATTGGGTGAAGTTTGGTTGACTTCTGCGCAGCGGTTTGGGAGTTAACATCAAAATTACATTTCTCGGCCATATCGCATTGATCTCACTGTGAAAAGGCTTAAATGGCTTTTTTGACCTAAGTTTGAGGATTGCGCTCAAATCAAATGTCCTAGAACCAAATTTCCACATGTAACTACTAGATTGTGATACAATACACTAATGGGTGAAGTTTGGTTTACTTCTGCGCAGCGGTTTGGGAGTTAACATCAAAATTACATTTCTCGGCCATATCGCATAGATCTCACTGTGAAAAGGCTTAAATGGCTTTTTTGACCTAAGTTTAATGATTGCGCTCAAACCAAATGTCCTAGAACGAAATTTTCAAATGTAACTACTAGAATGTGATACAATACACTATTGGGTGAAGTTTGGTTGACTTCTGCGCAGCGGTTTGGGAGTGAACATCAAAATTACATTTCTCGGCCATATCGCATAGATCTCACTGTGAAAAGGCTTAAATGACTTTTTTTAATTAAGTTTGAAGATTGCGCTCAAATCAAATGTCCTAGAACTAAATTTCCAAATGTAACTACTAGATTGTGATAAAATACACTATTGGGTGAAGTTTGGTTTACTTCTGCGCATCGGTTTGGGAGTTAACATCAAAATTACATTTCTCGGCCATATCGCATAGATCTCACTGTGAAAAGGCTTAAATGACTTTTTTAATTAAGTTTGATGATTGCGTTCAAACAAAATGTCCTAGAACAAAATTTTTTAAATGTAACTACTAAATTGTGATACAATACACTATTGGGTGAAGTTTGGTTGACTTCTGCGCAGCGGTTTGG
The DNA here is from genome assembly GCF_030265065.1 of Corythoichthys intestinalis. NCBI lineage: Eukaryota > Metazoa > Chordata > Actinopteri > Syngnathiformes > Syngnathidae > Corythoichthys > Corythoichthys intestinalis. The sequence continues at coordinate 685,628 of NC_080405.1, read as the reverse complement.
GAGTTAACATCAAAATTACATTTCTCGGCCATATCGCATAGATCTCACTGTGAAAAGGCTTAAATGGCTTTTTTGACCTAAGTTTGAGGATTGCGCTCAAATCAAATGTCCTAGAACCAAATTTCCACATGTAACTACTAGATTGTGATACAATACACTAATGGGTGAAGTTTGGTTTACTTCTGCGCAGCGGTTTGGGAGTTAACATCAAAATTACATTTCTCGGCCATATCGCATAGATCTCACTGTGAAAAGGCTTAAATGGCTTTTTTGACCTAAGTTTAATGATTGCGCTCAAATCAAATGTCCTAGAACCAAATTTCCACATGTAACTACTAGATTGTGATACAATACACTAATGGGTGAAGTTTGGTTGACTTCTGCGCAGCGGTTTGGGAGTTAACATCAAAATTACATTTCTCGGCCATATCGCATAGATCTCACTGTGAAAAGGCTTAAATGGCTTTTTTGACCTAAATTTGAGGATTGCGCTCAAATCAAATGTCCTAGAACCAAATTTCCACATGTAACTACTAGATTGTGATACAATACACTAATGGGTGAAGTTTGGTTGACTTCTGCGCAGCGGTTTGGGAGTTAACATCAAAATTACATTTCTCGGCCATATCGCATAGATCTCACTGTGAAAAGGCTTAAATGGCTTTTTTTAATTAGGTTTGAAGATTGCGCTCAAATCAAATGTCTTAGAACTAAATTTCCAAATGTAACTACTAGATTGTGATAAAATACACTATTGGGTGAAGTTTGGTTGACTTCTGCGCAGCGGTTTGGGAGTTAACATCAAAATTCCATTTCTCGGCCATATCGCATAGATCTCACTGTGAAAAGGCTTAAATGGCTTTTTTGACCTAAGTTTGAGGATTGCGCTCAAATCAAATGTCCTATAACCAAATTTCCACATGTAACTACTAGATTGTGATACAATACACTAATGGGTGAAGTTTGGTTGACTTCTGCGCAGCGGTTTGGGAGTTAACATCAAAATTACATTTCTCGGCCATATCGCATAGATCTCACTGTGAAAAGGCTTAAATGACTTTTTTAATTAAGTTTGATGATTGCGTTCAAACAAAATGTCCTAGAACAAAATTTTTAAATGTAACTACTAGATTGTGATACAATACACTATTGGGTGAAGTTTGGTTGACTTCTGCGCAGCGGTTTGGGAGTTAACATCAAAATTACATTTCTCGGCCATATCGCATAGATCTCACTGTGAAAAGGCTTAAATGGCTTTTTTGACCTAAGTTTGAGGATTGCGCTCAAATCAAATGTCCTAGAACCAAATTTCCACATGTAACTACTAGATTGTGATACAATACACTAATGGGTGAAGTTTGGTTTACTTCTGCGCAGCGGTTTGGGAGTTAACATCAAAATTACATTTCTCGGCCATATCGCATAGATCTCACTGTGAAAAGGCTTAAATGGCTTTTTTGACCTAAGTTTAATGATTGCGCTCAAACCAAATGTCCTAGAACGAAATTTCCAAATGTAACTACTAGAATGTGATACAATACACTATTGGGTGAAGTTTGGTTGACTTCTGCGCAGCGGTTTGGGAGTTAACATCAAAATTACATTTCTCGGCCATATCGCATAGATCTCACTGTGAAAAGGCTTAAATGACTTTTTTAATTAAGTTTGATGATTGCGTTCAAACAAAATGTCCTAGAACAAAATTTTCAAATGTAACTACTAGATTGTGATAAAATACACTATTGGGTGAAGTTTGGTTGACTTCTGCGCAGCGGTTTGGGAGTTAACATCAAAATTACATTTCTCGGCCATATCGCATAGATCTCACTGTGAAAAGGCTTAAATGACTTTTTTAATTAAGTTTGATGATTGCGTTCAAACAAAATGTCCTAGAACAAAATTTTTTAAATGTAACTACTAGATTGTGATACAATACACTATTGGGTGAAGTTTGGTTGACTTCTGCGCAGCGGTTTGGGAGTTAACATCAAAATTACATTTCTCGGCCATATCGCATAGATCTCACTGTGAAAAGGCTTAAATGGCTTTTTTGACCTAAGTTTGAGGATTGCGCTCAAATCAAATGTCCTAGAACCAAATTTCCACATGTAACTACTAGATTGTGATACAATACACTAATGGGTGAAGTTTGGTTTACTTCTGCGCAGCGGTTTGGGAGTTAACATCAAAATTACATTTCTCGGCCATATCGCATAGATCTCACTGTGAAAAGGCTTAAATGGCTTTTTTGACCTAAGTTTGAGGATTGCGCTCAAACCAAATGTCCTAGAACGAAATTTTAAAATGTAACTACTAGAATGTGATACAATACACCATTGGGTGAAGTTTGGTTGACTTCTGCGCAGCGGTTTGGGAGTTAACATCAAAATTACATTTCTCGGCCATATCGCATTGATCTCACTGTGAAAAGGCTTAAATGGCTTTTTTGACCTAAGTTTGAGGATTGCGCTCAAATCAAATGTCCTAGAACCAAATTTCCACATGTAACTACTAGATTGTGATACAATACACTAATGGGTGAAGTTTGGTTGACTTCTGCGCAGCGGTTTGGGAGTTAACATCAAAATTACATTTCTCGGCCATATCGCATAGATCTCACTGTGAAAAGGCTTAAATGGCTTTTTTGACCTAAGTTTGAGGATTGCGCTCAAATCAAATGTCCTATAACCAAATTTCCACATGTAACTACTAGATTGTGATACAATACACTAATGGGTGAAGTTTGGTTGACTTCTGCGCAGCGGTTTGGGAGTGAACATCAAAATTACATTTCTCGGCCATATCGCATAGATCTCACTGTGAAAAGGCTTAAATGACTTTTTTAATTAAGTTTGATGATTGCGCTCAAACAAAATTTCCTAAAACAAAATTTTCAAATGTAACTACTAGATTGTGATACAATACACTATTGGGTGAAGTTTGGTTGACTTCTGCGCAGCGGTTTGGGAGTTAACATCAAAATTACATTTCTCGGCCATATCGCATAGATCTCACTGTGAAAAGGCTTAAATGACTTTTTTAATTAAGTTTGATGATTGCGTTCAAACAAAATGTCCTAGAACAAAATTTTCAAATGTAACTACTAGATTGTGATACAATACACTATTGGGTGAAGTTTGGTTGACTTCTGCGCAGCGGTTTGGGAGTTAACATCAAAATTACATTTCTCGGCCATATCGCATAGATCTCACTGTGAAAAGGCTTAAATGGCTTTTTTGACCTAAGTTTGAGGATTGCGCTCAAATCAAATGTCCTAGAACCAAATTTCCACATGTAACTACTAGATTGTGATACAATACACTAATGGGTGAAGTTTGGTTGACTTCTGCGCAGCGGTTTGGGAGTTAACATCAAAATTACATTTCTCGGCCATATCGCATAGATCTCACTGTGAAAAGGCTTAAATGACTTTTTTAATTAAGTTTGATGATTGCGTTCAAACAAAATGTCCTAGAACAAAATTTTTTAAATGTAACTACTAGATTGTGATACAATACACTATTGGGTGAAGTTTGGTTGACTTCTGCGCAGCGGTTTGGGAGTTAACATCAAAATTACATTTCTCGGCCATATCGCATAGATCTCACTGTGAAAAGGCTTAAATGGCTTTTTTGACCTAAGTTTGAGGATTGCGCTCAAATCAAATGTCCTAGAACCAAATTTCCACATGTAACTACTAGATTGTGATACAATACACTAATGGGTGAAGTTTGGTTTACTTCTGCGCAGCGGTTTGGGAGTTAACATCAAAATTACATTTCTCGGCCATATCGCATAGATCTCACTGTGAAAAGGCTTAAATGGCTTTTTTGACCTAAGTTTAATGATTGCGCTCAAACCAAATGTCCTAGAACGAAATTTTCAAATGTAACTACTAGAATGTGATACAATACACTATTGGGTGAAGTTTGGTTGACTTCTGCGCAGCGGTTTGGGAGTTAACATCAAAATTACATTTCTCGGCCATATCGCATAGATCTCACTGTGAAAAGGCTTAAATGGCTTTTTTGACCTAAGTTTGAGGATTGCGCTCAAACCAAATGTCCTAGAACCAAATTTTAAAATGTAACTACTAGAATGTGATACAATACACCATTGGGTGAAGTTTGGTTGACTTCTGCGCAGCGGTTTGGGAGTTAACATCAAAATTACATTTCTCGGCCATATCGCATTGATCTCACTGTGAAAAGGCTTAAATGGCTTTTTTGACCTAAGTTTGAGGATTGCGCTCAAATCAAATGTCCTAGAACCAAATTTCCACATGTAACTACTAGATTGTGATACAATACACTAATGGGTGAAGTTTGGTTGACTTCTGCGCAGCGGTTTGGGAGTTAACATCAAAATTACATTTCTCGGCCATATCGCATAGATCTCACTGTGAAAAGGCTTAAATGGCTTTTTTGACCTAAGTTTGAGGATTGCGCTCAAATCAAATGTCCTATAACCAAATTTCCACATGTAACTACTAGATTTTGATACAATACACTAATGGGTGAAGTTTGGTTGACTTCTGCGCAGCGGTTTGGGAGTGAACATCAAAATTACATTTCTCGGCCATATCGCATAGATCTCACTGTGAAAAGGCTTAAATGACTTTTTTAATTAAGTTTGATGATTGCGCTCAAACAAAATTTCCTAAAACAAAATTTTCAAATGTAACTACTAGATTGTGATACAATACACTATTGGGTGAAGTTTGGTTGACTTCTGCGCAGCGGTTTGGGAGTTAACATCAAAATTACATTTCTCGGCCATATCGCATAGATCTCACTGTGAAAAGGCTTAAATGACTTTTTTAATTAAGTTTGATGATTGCGTTCAAACAAAATGTCCTTGAACAAAATTTTCAAATGTAACTACTAGATTGTGATACAATACACTATTGGGTGAAGTTTGGTTGACTTCTGCGCAGCGGTTTGGGAGTTAACATCAAAATTACATTTCTCGGCCATATCGCATAGATCTCACTGTGAAAAGGCTTAAATGGCTTTTTTGACCTAAGTTTGAGGATTGCGCTCAAATCAAATGTCCTAGAACAAAATTTCCACATGTAACTACTAGATTGTGATACAATACACTAATGGGTGAAGTTTGGTTTACTTCTGCGCAGCGGTTTGGGAGTTAACATCAAAATTACATTTCTCGGCCATATCGCATAGATCTCACTGTGAAAAGGCTTAAATGGCTTTTTTGACCTAAGTTTAATGATTGCGCTCAAACCAAATGTCCTAGAACGAAATTTTCAAATGTAACTACTAGAATGTGATACAATACACTATTGGGTGAAGTTTGGTTGACTTCTGCGCAGCGGTTTGGGAGTTAACATCAAAATTACATTTCTCGGCCATATCGCATAGATCTCACTGTGAAAAGGCTTAAATGGCTTTTTTGACCTAAGTTTGAGGATTGCGCTCAAATCAAATGTCCTAGAACCAAATTTCCACATGTAACTACTAGATTGTGATACAATACACTAATGGGTGAAGTTTGGTTTACTTCTGCGCAGCGGTTTGGGAGTTAACATCAAAATTACATTTCTCGGCCATATCGCATAGATCTCACTGTGAAAAGGCTTAAATGGCTTTTTTGACCTAAGTTTAATAATTGCGCTCAAACCAAATGTCCTAGAACGACATTTTAAAATGTAACTACTAGAATGTGATACAATACACTATTGGGTGAAGTTTGGTTGACTTCTGCGCAGCGGTTTGGGAGTTAACATCAAAATTACATTTCTCGGCCATATCGCATAGATCTCACTGTGAAAAGGCTTAAATGGCTTTTTTGACCTAAGTTTGAGGATTGCGCTCAAATCAAATGTCCTAGAACCAAATTTCCACATGTAACTACTAGATTGTGATACAATACACTAATGGTTGAAGTTTGGTTGACTTCTGCGCAGCGGTTTGGGAGTGAACATCAAAATTACATTTCTCGGCCATATCGCATAGATCTCACTGTGAAAAGGCTTAAATGACTTTTTTTAATTAAGTTTGAAGATTGCACTCAAATCAAATGTCCTAGAACTAAATTTCCAAATGTAACTACTAGATTGTGATAAAATACACTATTGGGTGAAGTTTTGTTGACTTCTGCGCAGCGGTTTGGGAGTTAACATCAAAATTACATTTCTCGGCCATATCGCATAGATCTCACTGTGAAAAGGCTTAAATGACTTTTTTAATTAAGTTTAATGATTGCGCTCAAACCAAATGTCCTAGAACCAAATTTTCAAATGTAACTACTAGAATGTGATACAATACACTATTGGGTGAAGTTTAGTTGACTTCTGCGCAGCGGTTTGGGAGTTAACATCAAAATTACATTTCTCGGCCATATCGCATAGATCTCACTGTGAAAAGGCTTAAATGGCTTTTTTGACCTAAGTTTAATGATTGCGCTCAAACCAAATGTCCTAGAACGAAATTTTCAAATGTAACTACTAGAATGTGATACAATACACTATTGGGTGAAGTTTGGTTGACTTCTGCGCAGCGGTTTGGGAGTTAACATCAAAATTACATTTCTCGGCCATATCGCATAGATCTCACTGTGAAAAGGCTTAAATGGCTTTTTTGACCTAATTTTGAGGATTGCGCTCAAATCAAATGTCCTAGAACCAAATTTCCACATGTAACTACTAGATTGTGATACAATACACTAATGGGTGAAGTTTGGTTGACTTCTGCGCAGCGGTTTGGGAGTTAACATCAAAATTACATTTCTCGGCCATATCGCATAGATCTCACTGTGAAAAGGCTTAAATGACTTTTTTAATTAAGTTTGATGATTGCGCTCAAACAAAATGTCCTAGAACCAAATTTTCAAATGTAACTACTAGATTGTGATACAATACACTATTGGGTGAAGTTTGGTTGACTTCTGCGCAGCGGTTTGGGAGTTAACATCAAAATTACATTTCTCGGCCATATCGCATAGATCTCACTGTGAAAAGGCTTAAATGGCTTTTTTGACCTAAGTTTGAGGATTGCGCTCAAATCAAATGTCCTAGAACCAAATTTCCACATGTAACTACTAGATTGTGATACAATACACTAATGGTTGAAGTTTGGTTGACTTCTGCGCAGCGGTTTGGGAGTGAACATCAAAATTACATTTCTCGGCCATATCGCATAGATCTCACTGTGAAAAGGCTTAAATGACTTTTTTTAATTAAGTTTGAAGATTGCGCTCAAATCAAATGTCCTAGAACTAAATTTCCAAATGTAACTACTAGATTGTGATAAAATACACTATTGGGTGAAGTTTGGTTGACTTCTGCGCAGCGGTTTGGGAGTTAACATCAAAATTACATTTCTCGGCCATATCGCATAGATCTCACTGTGAAAAGGCTTAAATGGCTGTTTTGACCTAAGTTTGAGGATTGCGCTCAAATCAAATGTCCTATAACCAAATTTCCACATGTAACTACTAGATTGTGATACAATACACTAATGGGTGAAGTTTGGTTGACTTCTGCGCAGCGGTTTGGGAGTTAACATCAAAATTACATTTCTCGGCCATATCGCATAGATCTCACTGTGAAAAGGCTTAAATGACTTTTTTAATTAAGTTTGATGATTGCGTTCAAACAAAATGTCCTAGAACAAAATTTTTAAATGTAACTACTAGATTGTGATACAATACACTATTGGGTGAAGTTTGGTTGACTTCTGCGCAGCGGTTTGGGAGTTAACATCAAAATTACATTTCTCGGCCATATCGCATAGATCTCACTGTGAAAAGGCTTAAATGACTTTTTTAATTAAGTTTAATGATTGCGCTCAAACCAAATGTCCTAGAACCAAATTTTCAAATGTAACTACTAGAATGTGATACAATACACTATTGGGTGAAGTTTAGTTGACTTCTGCGCAGCGGTTTGGGAGTTAACATCAAAATTACATTTCTCGGCCATATCGCATAGATCTCACTGTTAAAAGGCTTAAATGGCTTTTTTGACCTAATTTTGAGGATTGCGCTCAAATCAAATGTCCTAGAACCAAATTTCCACATGTAACTACTAGATTGTGATACAATACACTAATGGGTGAAGTTTGGTTGACTTCTGCGCAGCGGTTTGGGAGTTAACATCAAAATTACATTTCTCGGCCATATCGCATAGATCTCACTGTGAAAAGGCTTAAATGACTTTTTTAATTAAGTTTGATGATTGCGCTCAAACAAAATGTCCTAGAACCAAATTTTCAAATGTAACTACTAGATTGTGATACAATACACTATTGGGTGAAGTTTGGTTGACTTCTGCGCAGCGGATTGGGAGTTAACATCAAAATTACATTTCTCGGCCATATCGCATAGATCTCACTGTGAAAAGGCTTAAATGGCTTTTTTGACCTAAGTTTGAGGATTGCGCTCAAATCAAATGTCCTAGAACCAAATTTCCACATGTAACTACTAGATTGTGATACAATACACTAATGGTTGAAGTTTGGTTGACTTCTGCGCAGCGGTTTGGGAGTGAACATCAAAATTACATTTCTCGGCCATATCGCATAGATCTCACTGTGAAAAGGCTTAAATGACTTTTTTTAATTAAGTTTGAAGATTGCGCTCAAATCAAATGTCCTAGAACTAAATTTCCAAATGTAACTACTAGATTGTGATAAAATACACTATTGGGTGAAGTTTGGTTGACTTCTGCGCAGCGGTTTGGGAGTTAACATCAAAATTACATTTCTCGGCCATATCGCATAGATCTCACTGTGAAAAGGCTTAAATGGCTGTTTTGACCTAAGTTTGAGGATTGCGCTCAAATCAAATGTCCTATAACCAAATTTCCACATGTAACTACTAGATTGTGATACAATACACTAATGGGTGAAGTTTGGTTGACTTCTGCGCAGCGGTTTGGGAGTTAACATCAAAATTACATTTCTCGGCCATATCGCATAGATCTCACTGTGAAAAGGCTTAAATGACTTTTTTAATTAAGTTTGATGATTGCGTTCAAACAAAATGTCCTAGAACAAAATTTTTAAATGTAACTACTAGATTGTGATACAATACACTATTGGGTGAAGTTTGGTTGACTTCTGCGCAGCGGTTTGGGAGTTAACATCAAAATTACATTTCTCGGCCATATCGCATAGATCTCACTGTGAAAAGGCTTAAATGACTTTTTTAATTAAGTTTGATGATTGCGTTCAAACAAAATGTCCAGAACAAAAATTTCAAATGTAACTACTAGATTGTGATACAATACACTATTGGTTGAAGTTTGGTTGACTTCTGCGCAGCGGTTTGGGAGTTAACATCAAAATTACATTTCTCGGCCATATCGCATAGATCTCACTGTGAAAAGGCTTAAATGGCTTTTTTGACCTAAGTTTGAGGATTGCGCTCAAACCAAATGTCCTAGAACGAAATTTTAAAATGTAACTACTAGAATGTGATACAATACACCATTGGGTGAAGTTTGGTTGACTTCTGCGCAGCGGTTTGGGAGTTAACATCAAAATTACATTTCTCGGCCATATCGCATTGATCTCACTGTGAAAAGGCTTAAATGGCTTTTTTGACCTAAGTTTGAGGATTGCGCTCAAATCAAATGTCCTAGAACCAAATTTCCACATGTAACTACTAGATTGTGATACAATACACTAATGGGTGAAGTTTGGTTGACTTCTGCGCAGCGGTTTGGGAGTTAACATCAAAATTACATTTCTCGGCCATATCGCATAGATCTCACTGTGAAAAGGCTTAAATGGCTTTTTTGACCTAAGTTTGAGGATTGCGCTCAAATCAAATGTCCTATAACCAAATTTCCACATGTAACTACTAGATTGTGATACAATACACTAATGGGTGAAGTTTGGTTGACTTCTGCGCAGCGGTTTGGGAGTGAACATCAAAATTACATTTCTCGGCCATATCGCATAGATCTCACTGTGAAAAGGCTTAAATGACTTTTTTAATTAAGTTTGATGATTGCGCTCAAACAAAATTTCCTAAAACAAAATTTTCAAATGTAACTACTAGATTGTGATACAATACACTATTGGGTGAAGTTTGGTTGACTTCTGCGCAGCGGTTTGGGAGTTAACATCAAAATTACATTTCTCGGCCATATCGCATAGATCTCACTGTGAAAAGGCTTAAATGACTTTTTTAATTAAGTTTAATGATTGCGCTCAAACCAAATGTCCTAGAACGAAATTTTCAAATGTAACTACTAGAATGTGATACAATACACTATTGGGTGAAGTTTAGTTGACTTCTGCGCAGCGGTTTGGGAGTTAACATCAAAATTACATTTCTCGGCCATATCGCATAGATCTCACTGTGAAAAGGCTTAAATGACTTTTTTAATTAAGTTTGATGATTGCGCTCAAACAAAATGTCCTAGAACCAAATTTTCAAATGTAACTACTAGATTGTGATACAATACACTATTGGGTGAAGTTTGGTTGACTTCTGCGCAGCGGTTTGGGAGTTAACATCAAAATTACATTTCTCGGCCATATCGCATAGATCTCACTGTGAAAAGGCTTAAATGACTTTTTTAATTAAGTTTGATGATTGCGTTCAAACAAAATGTCCTAGAACAAAATTTTCAAATGTAACTACTAGATTGTGATACAATTGGGTGAAGTTTGGTTGACTTCTGCGCAGCGGTTTGGGAGTTAACATCAAAATTACATTTCTCGGCCATATCGCATAGATCTCACTGTGAAAAGGCTTAAATGACTTTTTTAATTAAGTTTAATGATTGCGCTCAAACCAAATGTCCTAGAACGAAATTTTCAAATGTAACTACTAGAATGTGATACAATACACTATTGGGTGAAGTTTAGTTGACTTCTGCGCAGCGGTTTGGGAGTTAACATCAAAATTACATGTCTCGGCCATATCGCATAGATCTCACTGTGAAAAGGCTTAAATGGCTTTTTTGACCTAAGTTTAATGATTGCGCTCAAACCAAATGTCCTAGAACGAAATTTTCAAATGTAACTACTAGAATGTGATACAATACACTATTGGGTGAAGTTTGGTTGACTTCTGCGCAGCGGTTTGGGAGTTAACATCAAAATTACATTTCTCGGCCATATCGCATAGATCTCACTGTGAAAAGGCTTAAATGGCTTTTTTGACCTAAGTTTGAGGATTGCGCTCAAATCAAATGTCCTAGAACCAAATTTCCACATGTAACTACTAGATTGTGATACAATACACTAATGGGTGAAGTTTGGTTGACTTCTGCGCAGCGGTTTGGGAGTTAACATCAAAATTACATTTCTCGGCCATATCGCATAGATCTCACTGTGAAAAGGCTTAAATGACTTTTTTAATTAAGTTTGATGATTGCGCTCAAACAAAATGTCCTAGAACAAAATTTTCAAATGTAACTACTAGATTGTGATACAATACACTATTGGGTGAAGTTTGGTTGACTTCTGCGCAGCGGTTTGGGAGTTAACATCAAAATTACATTTCTCGGCCATATCGCATAGATCTCACTGTGAAAAGGCTTAAATGGCTTTTTTGACCTAAGTTTGAGGATTGCGCTCAAATCAAATGTCCTAGAACCAAATTTCCACATGTAACTACTAGATTGTGATACAATACACTAATGGGTGAAGTTTGGTTTACTTCTGCGCAGCGGTTTGGGAGTTAACATCAAAATTACATTTCTCGGCCATATCGCATAGATCTCACTGTGAAAAGGCTTAAATGGCTTTTTTGACCTAAGTTTGAGGATTGCGCTCAAATCAAATGTCCTAGAACCAAATTTCCACATGTAACTACTAGATTGTGATACAATACACTAATGGGTGAAGTTTGGTTGACTTCTGCGCAGCGGTTTGGGAGTTAACATCAAAATTACATTTCTCGGCCATATCGCATAGATCTCACTGTGAAAAGGCTTAAATGACTTTTTTAATTAAGTTTGATGATTGCGCTCAAACAAAATGTCCTAGAACAAAATTTTCAAATGTAACTACTAGATTGTGATACAATACACTATTGGGTGAAGTTTGGTTGACTTCTGCGCAGCGGTTTGGGAGTTAACATCAAAATTACATTTCTCGGCCATATCGCATAGATCTCACTGTGAAAAGGCTTAAATGGCTTTTTTGACCTAAGTTTGAGGATTGCGCTCAAATCAAATGTCCTAGAACCAAATTTCCACATGTAACTACTAGATTGTGATACAATACACTAATGGTTGAAGTTTGGTTGACTTCTGCGCAGCGGTTTGGGAGTGAACATCAAAATTACATTTCTCGGCCATATCGCATAGATCTCACTGTGAAAAGGCTTAAATGACTTTTTTTAATTAAGTTTGAAGATTGCGCTCAAATCAAATGTCCTAGAACTAAATTTCCAAATGTAACTACTAGATTGTGATAAAATACACTATTGGGTGAAGTTTGGTTGACTTCTGCGCAGCGGTTTGGGAGTTAACATCAAAATTACATTTCTCGGCCATATCGCATAGATCTCACTGTGAAAAGGCTTAAATGGCTTTTTTGACCTAAGTTTGAGGATTGCGCTCAAATCAAATGTCCTATAACCAAATTTCCACATATAACTACTAGATTGTGATACAATACACTAATGGGTGAAGTTTGGTTGACTTCTGCGCAGCGGTTTGGGAGTTAACATCAAAATTACATTTCTCGGCCATATCGCATAGATCTCACTGTGAAAAGGCTTAAATGGCTTTTTTGACCTAAGTTTGAGGATTGCGCTCAAATCAAATGTCCTAGAACCAAATTTCCACATGTAACTACTAGATTGTGATACAATACACTAATGGTTGAAGTTTGGTTGACTTCTGCGCAGCGGTTTGGGAGTGAACATCAAAATTACATTTCTCGGCCATATCGCATAGATCTCACTGTGAAAAGGCTTAAATGACTTTTTTTAATTAAGTTTGAAGATTGCGCTCAAATCAAATGTCCTAGAACTAAATTTCCAAATGTAACTACTAGATTGTGATAAAATACACTATTGGGTGAAGTTTGGTTGACTTCTGCGCAGCGGTTTGGGAGTTAACATCAAAATTACATTTCTCGGCCATATCGCATAGATCTCACTGTGAAAAGGCTTAAATGGCTGTTTTGACCTAAGTTTGAGGATTGCGCTCAAATCAAATGTCCTATAACCAAATTTCCACATGTAACTACTAGATTGTGATACAATACACTAATGGGTGAAGTTTGGTTGACTTCTGCGCAGCGGTTTGGGAGTTAACATCAAAATTACATTTCTCGGCCATATCGCATAGATCTCACTGTGAAAAGGCTTAAATGACTTTTTTAATTAAGTTTGATGATTGCGTTCAAACAAAATGTCCTAGAACAAAATTTTTAAATGTAACTACTAGATTGTGATACAATACACTATTGGGTGAAGTTTGGTTGACTTCTGCGCAGCGGTTTGGGAGTTAACATCAAAATTACATTTCTCGGCCATATCGCATAGATCTCACTGTGAAAAGGCTTAAATGACTTTTTTAATTAAGTTTGATGATTGCGTTCAAACAAAATGTCCTAGAACAAAAATTTCAAATGTAACTACTAGATTGTGATACAATACACTATTGGTTGAAGTTTGGTTGACTTCTGCGCAGCGGTTTGGGAGTTAACATCAAAATTACATTTCTCGGCCATATCGCATAGATCTCACTGTGAAAAGGCTTAAATGGCTTTTTTGACCTAAGTTTGAGGATTGCGCTCAAACCAAATGTCCTAGAACGAAATTTTAAAATGTAACTACTAGAATGTGATACAATACACCATTGGGTGAAGTTTGGTTGACTTCTGCGCAGCGGTTTGGGAGTTAACATCAAAATTACATTTCTCGGCCATATCGCATTGATCTCACTGTGAAAAGGCTTAAATGGCTTTTTTGACCTAAGTTTGAGGATTGCGCTCAAATCAAATGTCCTAGAACCAAATTTCCACATGTAACTACTAGATTGTGATACAATACACTAATGGGTGAAGTTTGGTTGACTTCTGCGCAGCGGTTTGGGAGTTAACATCAAAATTACATTTCTCGGCCATATCGCATAGATCTCACTGTGAAAAGGCTTAAATGGCTTTTTTGACCTAAGTTTGAGGATTGCGCTCAAATCAAATGTCCTATAACCAAATTTCCACATGTAACTACTAGATTGTGATACAATACACTAATGGGTGAAGTTTGGTTGACTTCTGCGCAGCGGTTTGGGAGTGAACATCAAAATTACATTTCTCGGCCATATCGCATAGATCTCACTGTGAAAAGGCTTAAATGACTTTTTTAATTAAGTTTGATGATTGCGCTCAAACAAAATTTCCTAAAACAAAATTTTCAAATGTAACTACTAGATTGTGATACAATACACTATTGGGTGAAGTTTGGTTGACTTCTGCGCAGCGGTTTGGGAGTTAACATCAAAATTACATTTCTCGGCCATATCGCATAGATCTCACTGTGAAAAGGCTTAAATGACTTTTTTAATTAAGTTTGATGATTGCGTTCAAACAAAATGTCCTAGAACAAAATTTTCAAATGTAACTACTAGATTGTGATACAATTGGGTGAAGTTTGGTTGACTTCTGCGCAGCGGTTTGGGAGTTAACATCAAAATTACATTTCTCGGCCATATCGCATAGATCTCACTGTGAAAAGGCTTAAATGACTTTTTTAATTAAGTTTAATGATTGCGCTCAAACCAAATGTCCTAGAACGAAATTTTCAAATGTAACTACTAGAATGTGATACAATACACTATTGGGTGAAGTTTAGTTGACTTCTGCGCAGCGGTTTGGGAGTTAACATCAAAATTACATGTCTCGGCCATATCGCATAGATCTCACTGTGAAAAGGCTTAAATGGCTTTTTTGACCTAAGTTTAATGATTGCGCTCAAACCAAATGTCCTAGAACGAAATTTTCAAATGTAACTACTAGAATGTGATACAATACACTATTGGGTGAAGTTTGGTTGACTTCTGCGCAGCGGTTTGGGAGTTAACATCAAAATTACATTTCTCGGCCATATCGCATAGATCTCACTGTGAAAAGGCTTAAATGGCTTTTTTGACCTAAGTTTGAGGATTGCGCTCAAATCAAATGTCCTAGAACCAAATTTCCACATGTAACTACTAGATTGTGATACAATACACTAATGGGTGAAGTTTGGTTGACTTCTGCGCAGCGGTTTGGGAGTTAACATCAAAATTACATTTCTCGGCCATATCGCATAGATCTCACTGTGAAAAGGCTTAAATGACTTTTTTAATTAAGTTTGATGATTGCGCTCAAACAAAATGTCCTAGAACAAAATTTTCAAATGTAACTACTAGATTGTGATACAATACACTATTGGGTGAAGTTTGGTTGACTTCTGCGCAGCGGTTTGGGAGTTAACATCAAAATTACATTTCTCGGCCATATCGCATAGATCTCACTGTGAAAAGGCTTAAATGGCTTTTTTGACCTAAGTTTGAGGATTGCGCTCAAATCAAATGTCCTAGAACCAAATTTCCACATGTAACTACTAGATTGTGATACAATACACTAATGGTTGAAGTTTGGTTGACTTCTGCGCAGCGGTTTGGGAGTGAACATCAAAATTACATTTCTCGGCCATATCGCATAGATCTCACTGTGAAAAGGCTTAAATGACTTTTTTAAATTAAGTTTGAAGATTGCGCTCAAATCAAATGTCCTAGAACTAAATTTCCAAATGTAACTACTAGATTGTGATAAAATACACTATTGGGTGAAGTTTGGTTGACTTCTGCGCAGCGGTTTGGGAGTTAACATCAAAATTACATTTCTCGGCCATATCGCATAGATCTCACTGTGAAAAGGCTTAAATGGCTTTTTTGACCTAAGTTTGAGGATTGCGCTCAAATCAAATGTCCTATAACCAAATTTCCACATATAACTACTAGATTGTGATACAATACACTAATGGGTGAAGTTTGGTTGACTTCTGCGCAGCGGTTTGGGAGTTAACATCAAAATTACATTTCTCGGCCATATCGCATAGATCTCACTGTGAAAAGGCTTAAATGACTTTTTTAATTAAGTTTGATGATTGCGTTCAAGCAAAATGTCCTAGAACAAAATTTTTAAATGTAACTACTAGATTGTGATACAATACACTATTGGGTGAAGTTTGGTTGACTTCTGCGCAGCGGTTTGGGAGTTAACATCAAAATTACATTTCTCGGCCATATCGCATAGATCTCACTGTGAAAAGGCTTAAATGGCTTTTTTGACCTAAGTTTGAGGATTGCGCTCAAATCAAATGTCCTAGAACCAAATTTCCACATGTAACTACTAGATTGTGATACAATACACTAATGGGTGAAGTTTGGTTTACTTCTGCGCAGCGGTTTGGGAGTTAACATCAAAATTACATTTCTCGGCCATATCGCATAGATCTCACTGTGAAAAGGCTTAAATGGCTTTTTTGACCTAAGTTTGAGGATTGCGCTCAAATCAAATGTCCTAGAACCAAATTTCCACATGTAACTACTAGATTGTGATACAATACACTAATGGGTGAAGTTTGGTTGACTTCTGCGCAGCGGTTTGGGAGTTAACATCAAAATTACATTTCTCGGCCATATCGCATAGATCTCACTGTGAAAAGGCTTAAATGACTTTTTTAATTAAGTTTGATGATTGCGCTCAAACAAAATGTCCTAGAACAAAATTTTCAAATGTAACTACTAGATTGTGATACAATACACTATTGGGTGAAGTTTGGTTGACTTCTGCGCAGCGGTTTGGGAGTTAACATCAAAATTACATTTCTCGGCCATATCGCATAGATCTCACTGTGAAAAGGCTTAAATGGCTTTTTTGACCTAAGTTTGAGGATTGCGCTCAAATCAAATGTCCTAGAACCAAATTTCCGCATGTAACTACTAGATTGTGATACAATACACTAATGGTTGAAGTTTGGTTGACTTCTGCGCAGCGGTTTGGGAGTGAACATCAAAATTACATTTCTCGGCCATATCGCATAGATCTCACTGTGAAAAGGCTTAAATGACTTTTTTTAATTAAGTTTGAAGATTGCGCTCAAATCAAATGTCCTAGAACTAAATTTCCAAATGTAACTACTAGATTGTGATAAAATACACTATTGGGTGAAGTTTGGTTGACTTCTGCGCAGCGGTTTGGGAGTTAACATCAAAATTACATTTCTCGGCCATATCGCATAGATCTCACTGTGAAAAGGCTTAAATGGCTTTTTTGACCTAAGTTTGAGGATTGCGCTCAAATCAAATGTCCTATAACCAAATTTCCACATATAACTACTAGATTGTGATACAATACACTAATGGGTGAAGTTTGGTTGACTTCTGCGCAGCGGTTTGGGAGTTAACATCAAAATTACATTTCTCGGCCATATCGCATAGATCTCACTGTGAAAAGGCTTAAATGACTTTTTTAATTAAGTTTGATGATTGCGTTCAAACAAAATGTCCTAGAACAAAATTTTTTAAATGTAACTACTAGATTGTGATACAATACACTATTGGGTGAAGTTTGGTTGACTTCTGCGCAGCGGTTTGGGAGTTAACATCAAAATTACATTTCTCGGCCATATCGCATAGATCTCACTGTGAAAAGGCTTAAATGGCTTTTTTGACCTAAGTTTGAGGATTGCGCTCAAATCAAATGTCCTAGAACCAAATTTCCACATGTAACTACTAGATTGTGATACAATACACTAATGGGTGAAGTTTGGTTTACTTCTGCGCAGCGGTTTGGGAGTTAACATCAAAATTACATTTCTCGGCCATATCGCATAGATCTCACTGTGAAAAGGCTTAAATGGCTTTTTTGACCTAAGTTTAATGATTGCGCTCAAACCAAATGTCCTAGAACGAAATTTTCAAATGTAACTACTAGAATGTGATACAATACACTATTGGGTGAAGTTTGGTTGACTTCTGCGCAGCGGTTTGGGAGTTAACATCAAAATTACATTTCTCGGCCATATCGCATAGATCTCACTGTGAAAAGGCTTAAATGACTTTTTTAATTAAGTTTGATGATTGCGTTCAAACAAAATGTCCTAGAACAAAATTTTTAAATGTAACTACTAGATTGTGATACAATACACTATTGGGTGAAGTTTGGTTGACTTCTGCGCAGCGGTTTGGGAGTTAACATCAAAATTACATTTCTCGGCCATATCGCATAGATCTCACTGTGAAAAGGCTTAAATGGCTTTTTTGACCTAAGTTTGAGGATTGCGCTCAAATCAAATGTCCTAGAACCAAATTTCCACATGTAACTACTAGATTGTGATACAATACACTAATGGGTGAAGTTTGGTTTACTTCTGCGCAGCGGTTTGGGAGTTAACATCAAAATTACATTTCTCGGCCATATCGCATAGATCTCACTGTGAAAAGGCTTAAATGGCTTTTTTGACCTAAGTTTAATGATTGCGCTCAAACCAAATGTCCTAGAACGAAATTTTCAAATGTAACTACTAGAATGTGATACAATACACTATTGGGTGAAGTTTGGTTGACTTCTGCGCAGCGGTTTGGGAGTTAACATCAAAATTACATTTCTCGGCCATATCGCATAGATCTCACTGTGAAAAGGCTTAAATGACTTTTTTAATTAAGTTTGATGATTGCGTTCAAACAAAATGTCCTAGAACAAAATTTTTAAATGTAACTACTAGATTGTGATACAATACACTATTGGGTGAAGTTTGGTTGACTTCTGCGCAGCGGTTTGGGAGTTAACATCAAAATTACATTTCTCGGCCATATCGCATAGATCTCACTGTGAAAAGGCTTAAATGGCTTTTTTGACCTAAGTTTGAGGATAGCGCTCAAATCAAATGTCCTAGAACCAAATTTCCACATGTAACTACTAGATTGTGATACAATACACTAATGGGTGAAGTTTGGTTTACTTCTGCGCAGCGGCTTGGGAGTTAACATCAAAATTACATTTCTCGGCCATATCGCATAGATCTCACTGTGAAAAGGCTTAAATGGCTTTTTTGACCTAAGTTTAATGACTGCGCTCAAACCAAATGTCCTAGAACGAAATTTTCAAATGTAACTACTAGAATGTGATACAATACACTATTGGGTGAAGTTTGGTTGACTTCTGCGCAGCGGTTTGGGAGTTAACATCAAAATTACATTTCTCGGCCATATCGCATAGATCTCACTGTGAAAAGGCTTAAATGGCTTTTTTGACCTAAGTTTAATGATTGCGCTCAAACCAAATGTCCTAGAACGAAATTTTCAAATGTAACTACTAGAATGTGATACAATACACTATTGGGTGAAGTTTGGTTGACTTCTGCGCAGCGGTTTGGGAGTTAACATCAAAATTACATTTCTCGGCCATATCGCATAGATCTCACTGTGAAAAGGCTTAAATGACTTTTTTAATTAAGTTTGATGATTGCGTTCAAACAAAATGTCCTAGAACAAAATTTTCACATGTAACTACTAGATTGTGATACAATACACTATTGGGTGAAGTTTGGTTGACTTCTGCGCAGCGGTTTGGGAGTTAACATCAAAATTACATTTCTCGGCCATATCGCATAGATCTCACTGTGAAAAGGCTTAAATGGCTTTTTTGACCTAAGTTTGAGGATTGCGCTCAAATCAAATGTCCTAGAACCAAATTTCCACATGTAACTACTAGATTGTGATACAATACACTAATGGTTGAAGTTTGGTTGACTTCTGCGCAGCGGTTTGGGAGTGAACATCAAAATTACATTTCTCGGCCATATCGCATAGATCTCACTGTGAAAAGGCTTAAATGACTTTTTTTAATTAAGTTTGAAGATTGCGCTCAAATCAAATGTCCTAGAACTAAATATCCAAATGTAACTACTAGATTGTGATAAAATACACTATTGGGTGAAGTTTGGTTGACTTCTGCGCAGCGGTTTAGGAGTTGACATCAAAATTCCATTTCTCGGCCATATCGCATAGATCTCACTGTGAAAAGGCTTAAATGGCTTTTTTGACCTAAGTTTGAGGATTGCGCTCAAATCAAATGTCCTATAACCAAATTTCCACATGTAACTACTAGATTGTGATACAATACACTAATGGGTGAAGTTTGGTTGACTTCTGCGCAGCGGTTTGGGAGTTAACATCAAAATTACATTTCTCGGCCATATCGCATAGATCTCACTGTGAAAAGGCTTAAATGACTTTTTTAATTAAGTTTGATGATTGCGTTCAAACAAAATGTCCTAGAACAAAATTTTTAAATGTAACTACTAGATTGTGATACAATACACTATTGGGTGAAGTTTGGTTGACTTCTGCGCAGCGGTTTGGGAGTTAACATCAAAATTACATTTCTCGGCCATATCGCATAGATCTCACTGTGAAAAGGCTTAAATGGCTTTTTTGACCTAAGTTTGAGGATTGCGCTCAAATCAAATGTCCTAGAACCAAATTTCCACATGTAACTACTAGATTGTGATACAATACACTAATGGGTGAAGTTTGGTTTACTTCTGCGCAGCGGTTTGGGAGTTAACATCAAAATTACATTTCTCGGCCATATCGCATAGATCTCACTGTGAAAAGGCTTAAATGACTTTTTTAATTAAGTTTGATGATTGCGTTCAAACAAAATGTCCTAGAACAAAATTTTTAAATGTAACTACTAGATTGTGATACAATACACTATTGGGTGAAGTTTGGTTGACTTCTGCGCAGCGGTTTGGGAGTTAACATCAAAATTACATTTCTCGGCCATATCGCATAGATCTCACTGTGAAAAGGCTTAAATGGCTTTTTTGACCTAAGTTTGAGGATAGCGCTCAAATCAAATGTCCTAGAACCAAATTTCCACATGTAACTACTAGATTGTGATACAATACACTAATGGGTGAAGTTTGGTTTACTTCTGCGCAGCGGCTTGGGAGTTAACATCAAAATTACATTTCTCGGCCATATCGCATAGATCTCACTGTGAAAAGGCTTAAATGGCTTTTTTGACCTAAGTTTAATGACTGCGCTCAAACCAAATGTCCTAGAACGAAATTTTCAAATGTAACTACTAGAATGTGATACAATACACTATTGGGTGAAGTTTGGTTGACTTCTGCGCAGCGGTTTGGGAGTTAACATCAAAATTACATTTCTCGGCCATATCGCATAGATCTCACTGTGAAAAGGCTTAAATGACTTTTTTAATTAAGTTTGATGATTGCGCTCAAACAAAATGTTCTAGAACAAAATTTTCAAATGTAACTACTAGATTGTGATACAATACACTATTGGGTGAAGTTTGGTTGACTTCTGCGCAGCGGTTTGGGAGTTAACATCAAAATTACATTTCTCGGCCATATCGCATAGATCTCACTGTGAAAAGGCTTAAATGGCTTTTTTGACCTAAGTTTGAGGATTGCGCTCAAATCAAATGTCCTAGAACCAAATTTCCACATGTAACTACTAGATTGTGATACAATACACTAATGGTTGAAGTTTGGTTGACTTCTGCGCAGCGGTTTGGGAGTGAACATCAAAATTACATTTCTCGGCCATATCGCATAGATCTCACTGTGAAAAGGCTTAAATGACTTTTTTTAATTAAGTTTGAAGATTGCGCTCAAATCAAATGTCCTAGAACTAAATATCCAAATGTAACTACTAGATTGTGATAAAATACACTATTGGGTGAAGTTTGGTTGACTTCTGCGCAGCGGTTTAGGAGTTAACATCAAAATTCCATTTCTCGGCCATATCGCATAGATCTCACTGTGAAAAGGCTTAAATGGCTTTTTTGACCTAAGTTTGAGGATTGCGCTCAAATCAAATGTCCTATAACCAAATTTCCACATGTAACTACTAGATTGTGATACAATACACTAATGGGTGAAGTTTGGTTGACTTCTGCGCAGCGGTTTGGGAGTTAACATCAAAATTACATTTCTCGGCCATATCGCATAGATCTCACTGTGAAAAGGCTTAAATGACTTTTTTAATTAAGTTTGATGATTGCGTTCAAACAAAATGTCCTAGAACAAAATTTTTAAATGTAACTACTAGATTGTGATACAATACACTATTGGGTGAAGTTTGGTTGACTTCTGCGCAGCGGTTTGGGAGTTAACATCAAAATTACATTTCTCGGCCATATCGCATAGATCTCACTGTGAAAAGGCTTAAATGGCTTTTTTGACCTAAGTTTGAGGATTGCGCTCAACTCAAATGTCCTAGAACCAAATTTCCACATGTAACTACTAGATTGTGATACAATACACTAATGGGTGAAGTTTGGTTTACTTCTGCGCAGCGGTTTGGGAGTTAACATCAAAATTACATTTCTCGGCCATATCGCATAGATCTCACTGTGAAAAGGCTTAAATGGCTTTTTTGACCTAAGTTTAATGATTGCGCTCAAACCAAATGTCCTAGAACGAAATTTTCAAATGTAACTACTAGAATGTGATACAATACACTATTGGGTGAAGTTTGGTTGACTTCTGCGCAGCGGTTTGGGAGTTAACATCAAAATTACATTTCTCGGCCATATCGCATAGATCTCACTGTGAAAAGGCTTAAATGACTTTTTTAATTAAGTTTGATGATTGCGTTCAAACAAAATGTCCTAGAACAAAATTTTCAAATGTAACTACTAGATTGTGATACAATACACTATTGGGTGAAGTTTGGTTGACTTCTGCGCAGCGGTTTGGGAGTTAACATCAAAATTACATTTCTCGGCCATATCGCATAGATCTCACTGTGAAAAGGCTTAAATGGCTTTTTTGACCTAAGTTTGAGGATTGCGCTCAAATCAAATGTCCTAGAACCAAATTTCCACATGTAACTACTAGATTGTGATACAATACACTAATGGGTGAAGTTTGGTTTACTTCTGCGCAGCGGTTTGGGAGTTAACATCAAAATTACATTTCTCGGCCATATCGCATAGATCTCACTGTGAAAAGGCTTAAATGGCTTTTTTGACCTAAGTTTAATAATTGCGCTCAAACCAAATGTCCTAGAACGACATTTTAAAATGTAACTACTAGAATGTGATACAATACACTATTGGGTGAAGTTTGGTTGACTTCTGCGCAGCGGTTTGGGAGTTAACATCAAAATTACATTTCTCGGCCATATCGCATAGATCTCACTGTGAAAAGGCTTAAATGGCTTTTTTGACCTAAGTTTGAGGATTGCGCTCAAATCAAATGTCCTAGAACCAAATTTCCACATGTAACTACTAGATTGTGATACAATACACTAATAGTTGAAGTTTGGTTGACTTCTGCGCAGCGGTTTGGGAGTGAACATCAAAATTACATTTCTCGGCCATATCGCATAGATCTCACTGTGAAAAGGCTTAAATGACTTTTTTTAATTAAGTTTGAAGATTGCGCTCAAATCAAATGTCCTAGAACTAAATTTCCAAATGTAACTACTAGATTGTGATAAAATACACTATTGGGTGAAGTTTTGTTGA
The DNA here is from genome assembly GCF_030265065.1 of Corythoichthys intestinalis. NCBI lineage: Eukaryota > Metazoa > Chordata > Actinopteri > Syngnathiformes > Syngnathidae > Corythoichthys > Corythoichthys intestinalis. The sequence goes on along the minus strand of NC_080405.1, from coordinate 662,136 downwards.
CTTCTGCGCAGCGGTTTGGGAGTTAACATCAAAATTACATTTCTCGGCCATATCGCATAGATCTCACTGTGAAAAGGCTTAAATGGCTTTTTTGACCTAAGTTTGAGGATTGCGCTCAAATCAAATGTCCTATAACCAAATTTCCACATATAACTACTAGATTGTGATACAATACACTAATGGGTGAAGTTTGGTTGACTTCTGCGCAGCGGTTTGGGAGTTAACATCAAAATTACATTTCTCGGCCATATCGCATAGATCTCACTGTGAAAAGGCTTAAATGACTTTTTTAATTAAGTTTGATGATTGCGTTCAAACAAAATGTCCTAGAACAAAATTTTTTAAATGTAACTACTAGATTGTGATTGCGCTCAAATCAAATGTCCTAGAACCAAATTTCCACATGTAACTACTAGATTGTGATACAATACACTAATGGGTGAAGTTTGGTTGACTTCTGCGCAGCGGTTTGGGAGTTAACATCAAAATTACATTTCTCGGCCATATCGCATAGATCTCACTGTGAAAAGGCTTAAATGACTTTTTTAATTAAGTTTGATGATTGCGCTCAAACAAAATGTTCTAGAACAAAATTTTCAAATGTAACTACTAGATTGTGATACAATACACTATTGGGTGAAGTTTGGTTGACTTCTGCGCAGCGGTTTGGGAGTTAACATCAAAATTACATTTCTCGGCCATATCGCATAGATCTCACTGTGAAAAGGCTTAAATGACTTTTTTAATTAAGTTTGATGATTGCGTTCAAACAAAATGTCCTAGAACAAAATTTTTAAATGTAACTACTAGATTGTGATACAATACACTATTGGGTGAAGTTTGGTTGACTTCTGCGCAGCGGTTTGGGAGTTAACATCAAAATTACATTTCTCGGCCATATCGCATAGATCTCACTGTGAAAAGGCTTAAATGGCTTTTTTGACCTAAGTTTGAGGATTGCGCTCAAATCAAATGTCCTAGAACCAAATTTCCACATGTAACTACTAGATTGTGATACAATACACTAATGGGTGAAGTTTGGTTTACTTCTGCGCAGCGGTTTGGGAGTTAACATCAAAATTACATTTCTCGGCCATATCGCATAGATCTCACTGTGAAAAGGCTTAAATGGCTTTTTTGACCTAAGTTTAATGATTGCGCTCAAACCAAATGTCCTAGAACGAAATTTTCAAATGTAACTACTAGAATGTGATACAATACACTAATGGGTGAAGTTTGGTTGACTTCTGCGCAGCGGTTTGGGAGTTAACATCAAAATTACATTTCTCGGCCATATCGCATAGATCTCACTGTGAAAAGGCTTAAATGACTTTTTTAATTAAGTTTGATGATTGCGCTCAAACAAAATGTTCTAGAACAAAATTTTCAAATGTAACTACTAGATTGTGATACAATACACTATTGGGTGAAGTTTGGTTGACTTCTGCGCAGCGGTTTGGGAGTTAACATCAAAATTACATTTCTCGGCCATATCGCATAGATCTCACTGTGAAAAGGCTTAAATGGCTTTTTTGACCTAAGTTTGAGGATTGCGCTCAAATCAAATGTCCTAGAACCAAATTTCCACATGTAACTACTAGATTGTGATACAATACACTAATGGTTGAAGTTTGGTTGACTTCTGCGCAGCGGTTTGGGAGTGAACATCAAAATTACATTTCTCGGCCATATCGCATAGATCTCACTGTGAAAAGACTTAAATGACTTTTTTTAATTAAGTTTGAAGATTGCGCTCAAATCAAATGTCCTAGAACTAAATATCCAAATGTAACTACTAGATTGTGATAAAATACACTATTGGGTGAAGTTTGGTTGACTTCTGCGCAGCGGTTTGGGAGTTAACATCAAAATTCCATTTCTCGGCCATATCGCATAGATCTCACTGTGAAAAGGCTTAAATGGCTTTTTTGACCTAAGTTTGAGGATTGCGCTCAAATCAAATGTCCTATAACCAAATTTCCACATGTAACTACTAGATTGTGATACAATACACTAATGGGTGAAGTTTGGTTGACTTCTGCGCAGCGTTTTGGGAGTTAACATCAAAATTACATTTCTCGGCCATATCGCATAGATCTCACTGTGAAAAGGCTTAAATGACTTTTTTAATTAAGTTTGATGATTGCGCTCAAACAAAATTTCCTAAAACAAAATTTTCAAATGTAACTACTAGATTGTGATACAATACACTATTGGGTGAAGTTTGGTTGACTTCTGCGCAGCGGTTTGGGAGTTAACATCAAAGTTACATTTCTCGGCCATATCGCATAGATCTCACTGTGAAAAGGCTTAAATGGCTTTTTTGACCTAAGTTTGAGGATTGCGCTCAAATCAAATGTCCTAGAACCAAATTTCCACATGTAACTACTAGATTGTGATACAATACACTAATGGGTGAAGTTTGGTTTACTTCTGCGCAGCGGTTTGGGAGTTAACATCAAAATTACATTTCTCGGCCATATCGCATAGATCTCACTGTGAAAAGGCTTAAATGGCTTTTTTGACCTAAGTTTAATGATTGCGCTCAAACCAAATGTCCTAGAACGAAATTTTCAAATGTAACTACTAGAATGTGATACAATACACTAATGGGTGAAGTTTGGTTGACTTCTGCGCAGCGGTTTGGGAGTTAACATCAAAATTACATTTCTCGGCCATATCGCATAGATCTCACTGTGAAAAGGCTTAAATGACTTTTTTAATTAAGTTTGATGATTGCGCTCAAACAAAATGTTCTAGAACAAAATTTTCAAATGTAACTACTAGATTGTGATACAATACACTATTGGGTGAAGTTTGGTTGACTTCTGCGCAGCGGTTTGGGAGTTAACATCAAAATTACATTTCTCGGCCATATCGCATAGATCTCACTGTGAAAAGGCTTAAATGGCTTTTTTGACCTAAGTTTGAGGATTGCGCTCAAATCAAATGTCCTAGAACCAAATTTCCACATGTAACTACTAGATTGTGATACAATACACTAATGGTTGAAGTTTGGTTGACTTCTGCGCAGCGTTTTGGGAGTTAACATCAAAATTACATTTCTCGGCCATATCGCATAGATCTCACTGTGAAAAGGCTTAAATGACTTTTTTAATTAAGTTTGATGATTGCGTTCAAACAAAATGTCCTAGAACAAAATTTTTAAATGTAACTACTAGATTGTGATACAATACACTATTGGGTGAAGTTTGGTTGACTTCTGCGCAGCGGTTTGGGAGTTAACATCAAAATTACATTTCTCGGCCATATCGCATAGATCTCACTGTGAAAAGGCTTAAATGGCTTTTTTGACCTAAGTTTGAGGATTGCGCTCAAATCAAATGTCCTAGAACCAAATTTCCACATGTAACTACTAGATTGTGATACAATACACTAATGGGTGAAGTTTGGTTTACTTCTGCGCAGCGGTTTGGGAGTTAACATCAAAATTACATTTCTCGGCCATATCGCATAGATCTCACTGTGAAAAGGCTTAAATGGCTTTTTTGACCTAAGTTTAATGATTGCGCTCAAACCAAATGTCCTAGAACGAAATTTTCAAATGTAACTACTAGAATGTGATACAATACACTATTGGGTGAAGTTTGGTTGACTTCTGCGCAGCGGTTTGGGAGTTAACATCAAAATTACATTTCTCGGCCATATCGCATAGATCTCACTGTGAAAAGGCTTAAATGGCTTTTTTGACCTAAGTTTGAGGATTGCGCTCAAACCAAATGTCCTAGAACGAAATTTTAAAATGTAACTACTAGAATGTGATACAATACACCATTGGGTGAAGTTTGGTTGACTTCTGCGCAGCGGTTTGGGAGTTAACATCAAAATTACATTTCTCGGCCATATCGCATTGATCTCACTGTGAAAAGGCTTAAATGGCTTTTTTGACCTAAGTTTAATAATTGCGCTCAAACCAAATGTCCTAGAACGACATTTTAAAATGTAACTACTAGAATGTGATACAATACACTATTGGGTGAAGTTTGGTTGACTTCTGCGCAGCGGTTTGGGAGTTAACATCAAAATTACATTTCTCGGCCATATCGCATAGATCTCACTGTGAAAAGGCTTAAATGGCTTTTTTGACCTAAGTTTGAGGATTGCGCTCAAATCAAATGTCCTAGAACCAAATTTCCACATGTAACTACTAGATTGTGATACAATACACTAATAGTTGAAGTTTGGTTGACTTCTGCGCAGCGGTTTGGGAGTGAACATCAAAATTACATTTCTCGGCCATATCGCATAGATCTCACTGTGAAAAGGCTTAAATGACTTTTTTTAATTAAGTTTGAAGATTGCGCTCAAATCAAATGTCCTAGAACTAAATTTCCAAATGTAACTACTAGATTGTGATAAAATACACTATTGGGTGAAGTTTTGTTGACTTCTGCGCAGCGGTTTGGGAGTTAACATCAAAATTACATTTCTCGGCCATATCGCATAGATCTCACTGTGAAAAGGCTTAAATGGCTTTTTTGACCTAAGTTTGAGGATTGCGCTCAAATCAAATGTCCTATAACCAAATTTCCACATATAACTACTAGATTGTGATACAATACACTAATGGGTGAAGTTTGGTTGACTTCTGCGCAGCGGTTTGGGAGTTAACATCAAAATTACATTTCTCGGCCATATCGCATAGATCTCACTGTGAAAAGGCTTAAATGACTTTTTTAATTAAGTTTGATGATTGCGTTCAAACAAAATGTCCTAGAACAAAATTTTTTAAATGTAACTACTAGATTGTGATTGCGCTCAAATCAAATGTCCTAGAACCAAATTTCCACATGTAACTACTAGATTGTGATACAATACACTAATGGGTGAAGTTTGGTTTACTTCTGCGCAGCGGTTTGGGAGTTAACATCAAAATTACATTTCTCGGCCATATCGCATAGATCTCACTGTGAAAAGGCTTAAATGGCTTTTTTGACCTAAGTTTAATGATTGCGCTCAAACCAAATGTCCTAGAACGAAATTTTCAAATGTAACTACTAGAATGTGATACAATACACTAATGGGTGAAGTTTGGTTGACTTCTGCGCAGCGGTTTGGGAGTTAACATCAAAATTACATTTCTCGGCCATATCGCATAGATCTCACTGTGAAAAGGCTTAAATGACTTTTTTAATTAAGTTTGATGATTGCGCTCAAACAAAATGTTCTAGAACAAAATTTTCAAATGTAACTACTAGATTGTGATACAATACACTATTGGGTGAAGTTTGGTTGACTTCTGCGCAGCGGTTTGGGAGTTAACATCAAAATTACATTTCTCGGCCATATCGCATAGATCTCACTGTGAAAAGGCTTAAATGGCTTTTTTGACCTAAGTTTGAGGATTGCGCTCAAATCAAATGTCCTAGAACCAAATTTCCACATGTAACTACTAGATTGTGATACAATACACTAATGGTTGAAGTTTGGTTGACTTCTGCGCAGCGGTTTGGGAGTGAACATCAAAATTACATTTCTCGGCCATATCGCATAGATCTCACTGTGAAAAGACTTAAATGACTTTTTTTAATTAAGTTTGAAGATTGCGCTCAAATCAAATGTCCTAGAACTAAATATCCAAATGTAACTACTAGATTGTGATAAAATACACTATTGGGTGAAGTTTGGTTGACTTCTGCGCAGCGGTTTGGGAGTTAACATCAAAATTCCATTTCTCGGCCATATCGCATAGATCTCACTGTGAAAAGGCTTAAATGGCTTTTTTGACCTAAGTTTGAGGATTGCGCTCAAATCAAATGTCCTATAACCAAATTTCCACATGTAACTACTAGATTGTGATACAATACACTAATGGGTGAAGTTTGGTTGACTTCTGCGCAGCGTTTTGGGAGTTAACATCAAAATTACATTTCTCGGCCATATCGCATAGATCTCACTGTGAAAAGGCTTAAATGACTTTTTTAATTAAGTTTGATGATTGCGCTCAAACAAAATTTCCTAAAACAAAATTTTCAAATGTAACTACTAGATTGTGATACAATACACTATTGGGTGAAGTTTGGTTGACTTCTGCGCAGCGGTTTGGGAGTTAACATCAAAATTACATTTCTCGGCCATATCGCATAGATCTCACTGTGAAAAGGCTTAAATGGCTTTTTTGACCTAAGTTTGAGGATTGCGCTCAAATCAAATGTCCTAGAACCAAATTTCCACATGTAACTACTAGATTGTGATACAATACACTAATGGGTGAAGTTTGGTTTACTTCTGCGCAGCGGTTTGGGAGTTAACATCAAAATTACATTTCTCGGCCATATCGCATAGATCTCACTGTGAAAAGGCTTAAATGGCTTTTTTGACCTAAGTTTAATGATTGCGCTCAAACCAAATGTCCTAGAACGAAATTTTCAAATGTAACTACTAGAATGTGATACAATACACTAATGGGTGAAGTTTGGTTGACTTCTGCGCAGCGGTTTGGGAGTTAACATCAAAATTACATTTCTCGGCCATATCGCATAGATCTCACTGTGAAAAGGCTTAAATGACTTTTTTAATTAAGTTTGATGATTGCGCTCAAACAAAATGTTCTAGAACAAAATTTTCAAATGTAACTACTAGATTGTGATACAATACACTATTGGGTGAAGTTTGGTTGACTTCTGCGCAGCGGTTTGGGAGTTAACATCAAAATTACATTTCTCGGCCATATCGCATAGATCTCACTGTGAAAAGGCTTAAATGGCTTTTTTGACCTAAGTTTGAGGATTGCGCTCAAATCAAATGTCCTAGAACCAAATTTCCACATGTAACTACTAGATTGTGATACAATACACTAATGGTTGAAGTTTGGTTGACTTCTGCGCAGCGGTTTGGGAGTGAACATCAAAATTACATTTCTCGGCCATATCGCATAGATCTCACTGTGAAAAGACTTAAATGACTTTTTTTAATTAAGTTTGAAGATTGCGCTCAAATCAAATGTCCTAGAACTAAATATCCAAATGTAACTACTAGATTGTGATAAAATACACTATTGGGTGAAGTTTGGTTGACTTCTGCGCAGCGGTTTGGGAGTTAACATCAAAATTCCATTTCTCGGCCATATCGCATAGATCTCACTGTGAAAAGGCTTAAATGGCTTTTTTGACCTAAGTTTGAGGATTGCGCTCAAATCAAATGTCCTATAACCAAATTTCCACATGTAACTACTAGATTGTGATACAATACACTAATGGGTGAAGTTTGGTTGACTTCTGCGCAGCGTTTTGGGAGTTAACATCAAAATTACATTTCTCGGCCATATCGCATAGATCTCACTGTGAAAAGGCTTAAATGACTTTTTTAATTAAGTTTGATGATTGCGTTCAAACAAAATGTCCTAGAACAAAATTTTTAAATGTAACTACTAGATTGTGATACAATACACTATTGGGTGAAGTTTGGTTGACTTCTGCGCAGCGGTTTGGGAGTTAACATCAAAATTACATTTCTCGGCCATATCGCATAGATCTCACTGTGAAAAGGCTTAAATGGCTTTTTTGACCTAAGTTTGAGGATTGCGCTCAAATCAAATGTCCTAGAACCAAATTTCCACATGTAACTACTAGATTGTGATACAATACACTAATGGGTGAAGTTTGGTTTACTTCTGCGCAGCGGTTTGGGAGTTAACATCAAAATTACATTTCTCGGCCATATCGCATAGATCTCACTGTGAAAAGGCTTAAATGGCTTTTTTGACCTAAGTTTAATGATTGCGCTCAAACCAAATGTCCTAGAACGAAATTTTCAAATGTAACTACTAGAATGTGATACAATACACTATTGGGTGAAGTTTGGTTGACTTCTGCGCAGCGGTTTGGGAGTTAACATCAAAATTACATTTCTCGGCCATATCGCATTGATCTCACTGTGAAAAGGCTTAAATGGCTTTTTTGACCTAAGTTTGAGGATTGCGCTCAAATCAAATGTCCTAGAACCAAATTTCCACATGTAACTACTAGATTGTGATACAATACACTAATGGGTGAAGTTTGGTTGACTTCTGCGCAGCGGTTTGGGAGTTAACATCAAAATTACATTTCTCGGCCATATCGCATAGATCTCACTGTGAAAAGGCTTAAATGGCTTTTTTGACCTAAGTTTGAGGATTGCGCTCAAATCAAATGTCCTATAACCAAATTTCCACATGTAACTACTAGATTGTGATACAATACACTAATGGGTGAAGTTTGGTTGACTTCTGCGCAGCGGTTTGGGAGTGAACATCAAAATTACATTTCTCGGCCATATCGCATAGATCTCACTGTGAAAAGGCTTAAATGACTTTTTTAATTAAGTTTGATGATTGCGCTCAAACAAAATTTCCTAAAACAAAATTTTCAAATGTAACTACTAGATTGTGATACAATACACTATTGGGTGAAGTTTGGTTGACTTCTGCGCAGCGGTTTGGGAGTTAACATCAAAATTACATTTCTCGGCCATATCGCATAGATCTCACTGTGAAAAGGCTTAAATGACTTTTTTAATTAAGTTTGATGATTGCGTTCAAACAAAATGTCCTTGAACAAAATTTTCAAATGTAACTACTAGATTGTGATACAATACACTATTGGGTGAAGTTTGGTTGACTTCTGCGCAGCGGTTTGGGAGTTAACATCAAAATTACATTTCTCGGCCATATCGCATAGATCTCACTGTGAAAAGGCTTAAATGACTTTTTTAATTAAGTTTAATGATTGCGCTCAAACCAAATGTCCTATAACCAAATTTCCACATGTAACTACTAGAATGTGATACAATACACTATTGGGTGAAGTTTAGTTGACTTCTGCGCAGCGGTTTGGGAGTTAACATCAAAATTACATTTCTCGGCCATATCGCATAGATCTCACTGTGAAAAGGCTTAAATGGCTTTTTTGACCTAAGTTTAATGATTGCGCTCAAACCAAATGTCCTAGAACAATTACATTTCTCGGCCATATCGCATAGATCTCACTGTGAAAAGGCTTAAATTACTTTTTTAATTAAGTTTGATGATTGCGTTCAAACAAAATGTCCTAGAACAAAATTTTCAAATGTAACTACTAGATTGTGATACAATACACTATTGGGTGAAGTTTGGTTGACTTCTGCGCAGCGGTTTGGGAGTTAACATCAAAATTACATTTCTCGGCCATATCGCATAGATCTCACTGTGAAAAGGCTTAAATGACTTTTTTAATTAAGTTTAATGATTGCGCTCAAACCAAATGTCCTAGAACCAAATTTCCAAATGTAACTACTAGACTGTGATAAAATACACTATTGGGTGAAGTTTGGTTGACTTCTGCGCAGCGGTTTGGGAGTTAACATCAAAATTACATTTCTCGGCCATATCGCGTAGATCTCACTGTGAAAAGGCTTAAATGACTTTTTTAATTAAGTTTGATGATTGCGCTCAAACCAAATGTCCTAGAACCAAATTTCCAAATGTAACTACTAGACTGTGATAAAATACACTATTGGGTGAAGTTTGGTTGACTTCTGCGCAGCGGTTTGGGAGTTAACATCAAAAATACATTTCTTAGCCATATCGCATAGATCTCACTGTGAAAAGGCTTAAATGGCTTTTTTGACCTATGTTTGAGGATTGCGCTCAAAACAAATGTCCTAGAACCAAATTTCCACATGTAACTAGTAGATTGTGATACAATACACTATTGGGTGAAGTTTGGTTGACTTCTGCGCAGCGGTTTGGGAGTTAACATCAAAATTACATTTCTCGGCCATATCGCGTAGATCTCACTGTGAAAAGGCTTAAATGACTTTTTTAATTAAGTTTGATGATTGCGCTCAAACCAAATGTCCTAGAACTAAATTTCCAAATGTAACTACTAGATTGTGATACAATACACTATTGGGTGAAGTTTGGTTGACTTCTGCGAAGTGGTTTGGGATTTAACATCAAAATTACATTTCTCGGCCATATCGCGTACACTGTAAATGCTAACATTCAAATTAATTAAATGTGATAAGTGAACTAAACTCAATTTTCATCAACCTGTTGTGAACACTACTTTTAAATAAGTAAGTAGTAATTTGGGGTTGGAGAACTTGCTTAACTTGATATATCCCAGTTAAGTCAAATTAGAAAAAATAATTTCTTGTACCCAGTGTCCTTTGGGCGTTCTATCAGACATGCGCAGATCTGCCCTGCCCACTTTCGCGCTCTTTCCAACACCTTTCTCAGTTATTTTCGCCATTGTGGGTTTACTTGTCCTCAGCACACTGATTTGGTAAGTACATATTTTACTCTTTTGTAAACCGTCGATTTGTCTTGTTGTAGTGTAGTAGCCTGTGTGCTGCCAGGGAGGAGAAGTGTCAATTACATCAAATATCACCGCTAGCAAGCATGCTATATGACCGTGACAGTAACCTTATCATTTTCAGAAACAAATGTAGACTACAGTTTATGGTAGACTCCCATTTTATGCCGGCCGGCGTTTTGAATTCTTGACAGACGGGGCTCGTAACGTTTTTAGGCGATGGGAGAGGTTTTTAAAACCGATTTAAAACAGTTACCGAGCGGTTTTAAGTTAGCTAGACCGAGGGGAGGTTCGCGTCCTGTTTTAAAAATAAAAACACTAATTCTATCGTTAGCGGGTCTTTTATTTTGTGAAACTAACAGGAAGTGCCTTAATCACTACGGCTAGCTTGAGTAGCGCCGAATTTGCACGTTGTGGATCTAAACGGCTACTTTCTCGCGTAAAAATGTTAGAAATGTCGATAAAGTGATTTATTTACAGAGTTAGTGCTAGAATTAAGTCAGCTTCAGCCTGTCTATTTCGGCTCAGGTAAGAGCTAAATGCACAGTCAGACCTTATGTGCGCCAACGTAATCGGTTCTTGCGTTGGAGCAGGGGTCCCCAAACTACGGCCCGCGGGCCGGCCGGATACGGCCCGCCTCCACAATTGGTCCGGCCCCCTGAAAATAGTGTTATTATTTCCTGGCTTTTTTCTGTGAAGAACCCAGACAGGGTTATTTGGTTATTATCTATTTAATTAATTGTGTTATTATTATTCATTATTATATGATATTATATTATGTTATAATTATTTTTATTTTATTTTGTTCCAAGAAGAATTCAGAAAGGGTTATTTAATTATGGCTTTCTGAAAAACAATAATTTTTTTACATTTAGGCACTGCTGCAATCGTCACACTTTTTCTGTTACAAACTGACCCGGCCCCTCATCAGAGAAGGGAAAAGTCATGTGGCCTTCACAGGAAAAGGTTTGGGGACCCCTGCTTTAGAGTGTTTGTCATCTGCCCTTCCATTTGCTTTTCTTCATGTGCAGTGCCCCCCCTCCATGTTTGATCAAACTGCACTGATAATTTGAAATTGTTTTAAAATGCATTAATCGCAAAAATCAGAGGACTAGATCACATTTCCCCCTGTTATTTCACCACTTTAACTTTGGTCTAACCTAATATAGGAATACAGATAGAAAGAGTGCAGAGATCACACTCGACGCCATAACAACCTGGTGTGTTTAAGGTTGGTCATTTATGTGCCTATATTTTGACATTGTTGCCTTAATTTTGTGTTCTTTTTCACCATCCCCCAATCAGGCTGAAGCAAATGGTCAAAAGTCCACACATACCTCAGTCTCAGCAATTACAGGTATGTTTCATACACTGATCAATGAATCATTTAATATTTGTATTTGTTTCATGGGTTGGGATAACAAACATGCATTAATGTTTTTACAGATGGATTAAGAAATTAATTGTACATCTCAATTTGAATGTTCAAAAATAATCAATAACTCATTGTTAAACATTTTAGTTTGTGAATATTAAAATAATTTATTGCAGATTTTAATTTGTGGTTAAAAATAATTGGACATTTTAATTTGTGACTGTTAAGAAAAAATTTAACTTTTTTTTTTTCTAACAAGTTCTCAATGCTGAAATTATCATGTCTTTTCAGGTCAACCAAAGCAGTATTCTCTAATGCAGTGGACTTGCAAGTACTGCACATTTTCTGCTGAAAAGAGCCTACTTGCTTAAGCATTACCGCTTAAAACATGGATACCACACTCGGACATCCCAACTCCCATGTCTTCATAAGGACTGCCTCTGCACATTTAAATCTTTTGATGCACTCAAAGTACACCTATCGACATGGCACTCTCAAAAAGATGCAGGCAAAAGTGGAGAAACTGCATTTGACCATCAGTTGTGCAACTTTGTGGAGCCCTGCTCAGAAGCAGACTTCTTTACCCATTTGTCTCAAATATTTTTTCACATTCAAACCTTTTTTTCTACAATTGTTTTTTTTTGTTTTTTTTAATTGAAGTGATTTTATTTTGAAAATATACATTTTTTGTTTGAAGCAACTTATTTTTGGATTGAATAATAAAGACACAAATGTCCTAGCCAAAATGTGGTCCAAACGCAGAATTAAATCAATCAAAAAAGTTGTTTCAAAAAAAAAAAAAAAAAAAAAGAATGAAAATTTTAAAAAAAAATTTCAATCAAAGAAAAATAGTTTTCAAACATATTTTTTGACTTACAAATTTATTTTTGCATTCAAACAAATTTTTTTGATTGACATGACTTTTTCTTTGATTGAAAAAAAATATATATATATACTAATGAAATATTTTTGAATAGAAATTACTTTTACTTTTACTTTTTTAATTTTTTTTTTTTTTGAGGAAAAAGCTTAATATGAAATTAGAATTTGAATAAAAATATGACACATATTCTTGGTAAGATTTTAGGTTTCTCAGGTGTATAACTCCAGTACACGTTTTGCATTTACTCTTTTAGTGATGTGAAAAAAACAAAGTATCTTGTTTACTGTATCAGGTGTTAAAGTGAAATTTGAATTTGAACTGAGTTGTGTGTTTTAAAAGGAGTTCTGTATTTTTATGTTTATTTTATCACTGCTGCACAGTTTAAACCATGGCACAATGTTGATTGTAGTTCCAGTTTTGATCACTAATATTGTTGGAGAAATCAGAACTGTTAGCTTTACCAGAGCTCAAGCTCATGTTGTAATGGGAAACTAGTTTGACGCCATGTCTTCAATGCTGAGTTAATGTCCTGAAATTATGATAATAGGATCTCGCCTGTTAGTCTTTGGAAATTACAGGATAGGAGTGGACATTGATGCAGTTCAGGTATTATTCAGTAATTTCTGTAGCAAAAGGTTATTTTAGGTACTTATACTTTGTATGAGGTGCAAAATGTTTGCAAAAGTAGGTTTATAATTAATCCACTGATTGTTCATTGATACTGAGCATTAACCAAACACCGTTCAGCCTGCCAGGAGCCTGTGTCTCTCATTAAATGCACTTTTGAGCATTTTAAAGTAAATTTTAATTCCATTGAATTAATCCAATGAGTGTTCTCCATTTATTGTGTTTTGGGGGTCATTACTGTTAGATAATGTGTTTTTAATGAAATTAGTATGTGCAGATGTAATTTCTATTGTGGAATTCTTTTAGGTCAAGAAAATTAAGTTGACCTGAATATGATGGGAGTACTGTACACTCAAAATAAACAAGTTACTGTAATCCAGTTATTTTAGTTAGTTTGAGTACTGCCAACTCAATAAAAACAAGTGACTATAATCCAAATGTTTTAAGTTAATTTGAGTACTGCCAACTCACAATAATTAAGTTAATCAAATCTAATTCATCTAAGTCAACATAAATTAATTTTTTTAAGGCAGCAAGTTTGCATATATTTTTTTAGTAAAGTCAACTTTTAATATTTTACAGTGTAGATCTCACTGTGAAAAGGCTTAAATGACTTTTTTTAATTAAGTTTGAAGATTGCGCTCAAACCAAATGTCCTAGAACTAAATTTCCACATGTAACTACTAGATTGTGATACAATACAATATTGGGTGAAGTTTGGTTGACTTCTGCGCAGCGGTTTGGGAGTGAACATCAAAATTACATTTCTCGGCCATATCGCATAGATCTCACTGTGAAAAGGCTTAAAAGACTTTTTTTAATTAAGTTTGAAGATTGCGCTCAAACCAAATGTCCTAGAACTAAATTTCTAAATGTAACTACTAGATTGTGATAAAATACACTATTGGGTGAAGTTTGGTTGACTTCTGCGCAGCGGTTTGGGAGTTAACATCAAAATTACATTTCTCGGCAATATCGCATAGATCTCACTGTGAAAAGGCTGAAATGACTTTTTTAATTAAGTTTGATGATTGCGCTCAAACCAAATGTCCTAGAACGAAATTTCCAAATGTAACTACTAGATTGTGATAAAATACACTATTGGGTGAAGTTTGGTTGACTTCTGCGCAGCGGTTTGGGAGTTAACATCAAAATTACATTTCTCAGCCATATCGCATAAATCTCACTGTGAAAAGGCTTAAATGGCTTTTTTGACCTAAGTTTGATGATTGCGCTCAAACCAAATGTCCTAGAACTAAATTTCCAAATGTAACTACTAGATTGTGATAAAATACACTATTGGGTGAAGTTTGGTTGACTTCTGCGCAGCGGTTTGGGAGTTAACATCAAAATTACATTTCTCGGCCATATCGCATAGATCTCACTGTGAAAAGGCTTAAATGACTTTTTTAAATTAAGTTTGAAGATTGCGCTCAAACCAAATGTCCTAAAACTAAATTTCCATATGTAACTACTAGATTGTGATAAAATACACTATTGGGTGAAGTTTGGTTGACTTCTGCGCAGCGGTTTGGGAGTTAACATCAAAATTCCATTTCTCGGCCATATCGCATAGATCTCACTGTGAAAAGGCTTAAATGGCTTTTTTGACCTAAGTTTGAGGATTGCGCTCAAATCAAATGTCCTAAAACCAAATTTCCATATGTAACTACTAGATTGTGATAAAATACACTATTGGGTGAAGTTTGGTTGACTTCTGCGCAGCGGTTTGGGAGTTAACATCAAAATTACATTTCTCGGCCATATCGCATAGATCTCACTGTGAAAAGGCTTAAATGGCTTTTTTGACCTAAGTTTGAGAATTGCGCTCAAACCAAATGTCCTAGAACGAAATTTCCAAATGTAACTACTAGATTGTGATACAATACACTATTGGGTGAAGTTTGGTTGACTTCTGCGCAGCGGTTTGGGAGTTAACATCAAAATTACATTTCTCGGCCATATCGCATAGATCTCACTGTGAAAAGGCTTAAATGGCTTTTTTGACCTAAGTTTGAGGATTGCGCTCAAATCAAATGTCCTAGAACCAAATTTCCACATGTAACTACTAGATTGTGATACAATACACTATTGGGTGAAGTTTGGTTGACTTCTGCGCAGCGGTTTGGGAGTGAACATCAAAATTACATTTCTCGGCCATATCGAATAGATCTCACTGTGAAAAGGCTTAAATGACTTTTTTTAATTAAGTTTGAAGATTGCGCTCAAACCAAATGTCCTAAAACTAAATTTCTAAATGTAACTACTAGATTGTGATAAAATACACTATTGGGTGAAGTTTGGTTGACTTCTGCGCAGCGGTTTGGGAGTTAACATCAAAATTACATTTCTCGGCCATATCGCGTAGATCTCACTGTGAAAAGGCTTAAATGACTTTTTTAATTAAGTTTGATGATTGCGCTCAAACCAAATGTCCTAGAACCAAATTTCCAAATGTAACTACTAGACTGTGATAAAATACACTATTGGGTGAAGTTTGGTTGACTTCTGCGCAGCGGTTTGGGAGTTAACATCAAAAATACATTTCTTAGCCATATCGCATAGATCTCACTGTGAAAAGGCTTAAATGGCTTTTTTGACCTAAGTTTGAGGATTGCGCTCAAATCAAATGTCCTAGAACCAAATTTCCACATGTAATTACTAGATTGTGATACAATACACTAATGGGTGAAGTTTGGTTTACTTCTGCGCAGCGGTTTGGGAGTTAACATCAAAATTACATTTCTCGGCCATATCGCATAGATCTCACTGTGAAAAGGCTTAAATGACTTTTTTAATTAAGTTTAATGATTGCGCTCAAACCAAATGTCCTAGAACGAAATTTTCAAATGTAACTACTAGAATGTGATACAATACACTATTGGGTGAAGTTTAGTTGACTTCTGCGCAGCGGTTTGGGAGTTAACATCAAAATTACATTTCTCGGCCATATAGCATAGATCTCACTGTGAAAAGGCTTAAATGGCTTTTTTGACCTAAGTTTAATGATTGCGCTCAAACCAAATGTCCTAGAACGAAATTTTCAAATGTAACTACTAGAATGTGATACAATACACTATTGGGTGAAGTTTGATTGACTTCTGCGCAGCGGTTTGGGAGTTAACATCAAAATTACATTTCTCGGCCATATCGCATAGATCTCACTGTGAAAAGGCTTAAATGGCTTTTTTGACCTAAGTTTGAGGATTGCGCTCAAATTAAATGTCCTAGAACCAAATTTCTACATGTAACTACTAGATTGTGATACAATACACTAATGGGTGAAGTTTGGTTGACTTCTGCGCAGCGGTTTGGGAGTTAACATCAAAATTACATTTCTCGGCCATAGCGCATAGATCTCACTGTGAAAAGGCTTAAATGACTTTTTTAATTAAGTTTGATGATTGCGCTCAAACAAAATATCCTAGAACAAAATTTTCAAATGTAACTACTAGATTGTGATACAATACACTATTGGGTGAAGTTTGGTTGACTTCTGCGCAGCGGTTTGGGAGTTAACATCAAAATTACATTTCTCGGCCATATCGCATAGATCTCACTGTGAAAAGGCTTAAATGGCTTTTTTGACCTAAGTTTGAGGATTGCGCTCAAATCAAATGTCCTAGAACCAAATTTCTACATGTAACTACTAGATTGTGATACAATACACTAATGGGTGAAGTTTGGTTGACTTCTGCGCAGCGGTTTGGGAGTTAACATCAAAATTACATTTCTCGGCCATATCGCATAGATCTCACTGTGAAAAGGCTTAAATGGCTTTTTTGACCTAAGTTTGAGGATTGCGCTCAAATCAAATGTCCAATAACCAAATTTCCACATGTAACTACTAGATTGTGATACAATACACTAATGGGTGAAGTTTGGTTGACTTCTGCGCAGCGGTTTGGGAGTTAACATCAAAATTACATTTCTCGGCCATATCGCATAGATCTCACTGTGAAAAGGCTTAAATGACTTTTTTAATTAAGTTTGATGATTGCGTTCAAACAAAATGTCATAGAACAAAATTTTCAAATGTAACTACTAGATTGTGATACAATACACTATTGGGTGAAGTTTGGTTGACTTCTGCGCAGCGGTTTGGGAGTTAACATCAAAATTACATTTCTCGGCCATATCGCAGAGATCTCACTGTGAA
This sequence comes from Corythoichthys intestinalis, assembly GCF_030265065.1. Lineage (NCBI taxonomy): Eukaryota > Metazoa > Chordata > Actinopteri > Syngnathiformes > Syngnathidae > Corythoichthys > Corythoichthys intestinalis. The sequence goes on along the minus strand of NC_080405.1, from coordinate 644,797 downwards.
AAGGCTTAAATGGCTTTTTTGACCTAAGTTTGAGGATTGCGCTCAAATTAAATGTCCTAGAACCAAATTTCTACATGTAACTACTAGATTGTGATACAATACACTAATGGGTGAAGTTTGGTTTACTTCTGCGCAGCGGTTTGGGAGTTAACATCAAAATTACATTTCTCGGCCATATCGCATAGATCTCACTGTGAAAAGGCTTAAATGACTTTTTTAATTAAGTTTGATGATTGCGCTCAAACAAAATATCCTAGAACAAAATTTTTAAATGTAACTACTAGATTGTGATACAATACACTATTGGGTGAAGTTTGGTTGACTTCTGCGCAGCGGTTTGGGAGTTAACATCAAAATTACATTTCTCGGCCATATCGCATAGATCTCACTGTGAAAAGGCTTAAATGGCTTTTTTGACCTAAGTTTGAGGATTGCGCTCAAATCAAATGTCCTAGAACCAAATTTCCACATGTAACTACTAGATTGTGATACAATACACTATTGGGTGAAGTTTGGTTGACTTCTGCGCAGCGGTTTGGGAGTTAACATCAAAATTCCATTTCTCGGCCATATCGCATAGATCTCACTGTGAAAAGGCTTAAATGGCTTTTTTGACCTAAGTTTGAGGATTGCGCTCAAATCAAATGTCCTAAAACCAAATTTCCATATGTAACTACTAGATTGTGATAAAATACACTATTGGGTGAAGTTTGGTTGACTTCTGCGCAGCGGTTTGGGAGTTAACATCAAAATTACATTTCTCGGCCATATCGCATAGATCTCACTGTGAAAAGGCTTAAATGGCTTTTTTGACCTAAGTTTGAGAATTGCGCTCAAACCAAATGTCCTAGAACGAAATTTCCAAATGTAACTACTAGATTGTGATACAATACACTATTGGGTGAAGTTTGGTTGACTTCTGCGCAGCGGTTTGGGAGTTAACATCAAAATTACATTTCTCGGCCATATCGCATAGATCTCACTGTGAAAAGGCTTAAATGGCTTTTTTGACCTAAGTTTGAGGATTGCGCTCAAATCAAATGTCCTAGAACCAAATTTCCACATGTAACTACTAGATTGTGATACAATACACTATTGGGTGAAGTTTGGTTGACTTCTGCGCAGCGGTTTGGGAGTGAACATCAAAATTACATTTCTCGGCCATATCGAATAGATCTCACTGTGAAAAGGCTTAAATGACTTTTTTTAATTAAGTTTGAAGATTGCGCTCAAACCAAATGTCCTAAAACTAAATTTCTAAATGTAACTACTAGATTGTGATAAAATACACTATTGGGTGAAGTTTGGTTGACTTCTGCGCAGCGGTTTGGGAGTTAACATCAAAATTACATTTCTCGGCCATATCGCGTAGATCTCACTGTGAAAAGGCTTAAATGACTTTTTTAATTAAGTTTGATGATTGCGCTCAAACCAAATGTCCTAGAACCAAATTTCCAAATGTAACTACTAGACTGTGATAAAATACACTATTGGGTGAAGTTTGGTTGACTTCTGCGCAGCGGTTTGGGAGTTAACATCAAAAATACATTTCTTAGCCATATCGCATAGATCTCACTGTGAAAAGGCTTAAATGGCTTTTTTGACCTAAGTTTGAGGATTGCGCTCAAATCAAATGTCCTAGAACCAAATTTCCACATGTAATTACTAGATTGTGATACAATACACTAATGGGTGAAGTTTGGTTTACTTCTGCGCAGCGGTTTGGGAGTTAACATCAAAATTACATTTCTCGGCCATATCGCATAGATCTCACTGTGAAAAGGCTTAAATGACTTTTTTAATTAAGTTTAATGATTGCGCTCAAACCAAATGTCCTAGAACGAAATTTTCAAATGTAACTACTAGAATGTGATACAATACACTATTGGGTGAAGTTTAGTTGACTTCTGCGCAGCGGTTTGGGAGTTAACATCAAAATTACATTTCTCGGCCATATAGCATAGATCTCACTGTGAAAAGGCTTAAATGGCTTTTTTGACCTAAGTTTAATGATTGCGCTCAAACCAAATGTCCTAGAACGAAATTTTCAAATGTAACTACTAGAATGTGATACAATACACTATTGGGTGAAGTTTGATTGACTTCTGCGCAGCGGTTTGGGAGTTAACATCAAAATTACATTTCTCGGCCATATCGCATAGATCTCACTGTGAAAAGGCTTAAATGGCTTTTTTGACCTAAGTTTGAGGATTGCGCTCAAATTAAATGTCCTAGAACCAAATTTCTACATGTAACTACTAGATTGTGATACAATACACTAATGGGTGAAGTTTGGTTGACTTCTGCGCAGCGGTTTGGGAGTTAACATCAAAATTACATTTCTCGGCCATAGCGCATAGATCTCACTGTGAAAAGGCTTAAATGACTTTTTTAATTAAGTTTGATGATTGCGCTCAAACAAAATATCCTAGAACAAAATTTTCAAATGTAACTACTAGATTGTGATACAATACACTATTGGGTGAAGTTTGGTTGACTTCTGCGCAGCGGTTTGGGAGTTAACATCAAAATTACATTTCTCGGCCATATCGCATAGATCTCACTGTGAAAAGGCTTAAATGGCTTTTTTGACCTAAGTTTGAGGATTGCGCTCAAATCAAATGTCCTAGAACCAAATTTCTACATGTAACTACTAGATTGTGATACAATACACTAATGGGTGAAGTTTGGTTGACTTCTGCGCAGCGGTTTGGGAGTTAACATCAAAATTACATTTCTCGGCCATATCGCATAGATCTCACTGTGAAAAGGCTTAAATGGCTTTTTTGACCTAAGTTTGAGGATTGCGCTCAAATCAAATGTCCAATAACCAAATTTCCACATGTAACTACTAGATTGTGATACAATACACTAATGGGTGAAGTTTGGTTGACTTCTGCGCAGCGGTTTGGGAGTTAACATCAAAATTACATTTCTCGGCCATATCGCATAGATCTCACTGTGAAAAGGCTTAAATGACTTTTTTAATTAAGTTTGATGATTGCGTTCAAACAAAATGTCATAGAACAAAATTTTCAAATGTAACTACTAGATTGTGATACAATACACTATTGGGTGAAGTTTGGTTGACTTCTGCGCAGCGGTTTGGGAGTTAACATCAAAATTACATTTCTCGGCCATATCGCAGAGATCTCACTGTGAAAAGGCTTAAATGGCTTTTTTGACCTAAGTTTGAGGATTGCGCTCAAATTAAATGTCCTAGAACCAAATTTCTACATGTAACTACTAGATTGTGATACAATACACTAATGGGTGAAGTTTGGTTTACTTCTGCGCAGCGGTTTGGGAGTTAACATCAAAATTACATTTCTCGGCCATATCGCATAGATCTCACTGTGAAAAGGCTTAAATGACTTTTTTAATTAAGTTTGATGATTGCGCTCAAACAAAATATCCTAGAACAAAATTTTTAAATGTAACTACTAGATTGTGATACAATACACTATTGGGTGAAGTTTGGTTGACTTCTGCGCAGCGGTTTGGGAGTTAACATCAAAATTACATTTCTCGGCCATATCGCATAGATCTCACTGTGAAAAGGCTTAAATGGCTTTTTTGACCTAAGTTTGAGGATTGCGCTCAAATCAAATGTCCTAGAACCAAATTTCCACATGTAACTACTAGATTGTGATACAATACACTAATGGTTGAAGTTTGGTTGACTTCTGCGCAGCGGTTTGGGAGTGAACATCAAAATTACATTTCTCGGCCATATCGCATAGATCTCACTGTGAAAAGGCTTAAATGACTTTTTTAATTAAGTTTGATGATTGCGTTCAAACAAAATGTCATAGAACAAAATTTTCAAATGTAACTACTAGAATGTGATACAATACACTATTGGGTGAAGTTTAGTTGACTTCTGCGCAGCGGTTTGGGAGTTAACATCAAAATTACATTTCTCGGCCATATCGCATAGATCTCACTGTGAAAAGGCTTAAATGGCTTTTTTGACCTAAGTTTAATGATTGCGCTCAAACAAAATATCCTAGAACAAAATTTTCAAATGTAACTACTAGATTGTGATACAATACACTATTGGGTGAAGTTTGGTTGACTTCTGCGCAGCGGTTTGGGAGTTAACATCAAAATTACATTTCTCGGCCATATCGCATAGATCTCACTGTGAAAAGGCTTAAATGGCTTTTTTGACCTAAGTTTGAGGATTGCGCTCAAATCAAATGTCCTAGAACCAAATTTCTACATGTAACTACTAGATTGTGATACAATACACTAATGGGTGAAGTTTGGTTGACTTCTGCGCAGCGGTTTGGGAGTTAACATCAAAATTACATTTCTCGGCCATATCGCATAGATCTCACTGTGAAAAGGCTTAAATGACTTTTTTAATTAAGTTTAATGATTGCGCTCAAACCAAATGTCCTAGAACGAAATTTTCAAATGTAACTACTAGAATGTGATACAATCTACTATTGGGTGAAGTTTAGTTGACTTCTGCGCAGCGGTTTGGGAGTTAACATAAAAATTACATTTCTCGGCCATATCGCATAGATCTCACTGTGAAAAGGCTTAAACGGCTTTTTTGACCTAAGTTTAATGATTGCGCTCAAACCAAATGTCCTAGAACGAAATTTTCAAATGTAACTACTAGAATGTGATACAATACACTATTGGGTGAAGTTTGATTGACTTCTGCGCAGCGGTTTGGGAGTTAACATCAAAATTACATTTCTCGGCCATATCGCATAGATCTCACTGTGAAAAGGCTTAAATGGCTTTTTTGACCTAAGTTTGAGGATTGCGCTCAAATCAAATGTCCTAGAACCAAATTTCCACATGTAACTACTAGATTGTGATACAATACACTAATGGTTGAAGTTTGGTTGACTTCTGCGCAGCGGTTTGGGAGTGAACATCAAAATTACATTTCTCGGCCATATCGCATAGATCTCACTGTGAAAAGGCTAAAATGACTTTTTTTAATTAAGTTTGAAGATTGCGCTCAAATCAAATGTCCTATAACTAAATTTCCAAATGTAACTACTAGATTGTGATAAAATACACTATTGGGTGAAGTTTGGTTGACTTCTGCGCAGCGGTTTGGGAGTTAACATCAAAATTACATTTCTCGGCCATATCGCATAGATCTCACTGTGAAAAGGCTTAAATGACTTTTTTAATTAAGTTTGATGATTGCGTTTAAACAAAATGTCCTAGAACAAAATTTTCAAATGTAACTACTAGATTGTGATACAATACACTATTGGGTGAAGTTTGGTTAACTTCTGCGCAGCGGTTTGGGAGTTAACATCAAAATTACATTTCTCGGCCATATCGCATAGATCTCACTGTGAAAAGGCTTAAATGGCTTTTTTGACCTAAGTTTAATGATTGCGCTCAAACCAAATGTCCTAGAACGAAATTTTCAAATGTAACTACTAGAATGTGATACAATTCACTATTGGGTGAAGTTTGATTGACTTCTGCGCAGCGGTTTGGGAGTTAACATCAAAATTACATTTCTCGGCCATATCGCATAGATCTCACTGTGAAAAGGCTTAAATGGCTTTTTTGACCTAAGTTTGAGGATTGCGCTCAAATTAAATGTCCTAGAACCAAATTTCTACATGTAACTACTAGATTGTGATACAATACACTAATGGGTGAAGTTTGGTTGACTTCTGCGCAGCGGTTTGGGAGTTAACATCAAAATTACATTTCTCGGCCATATCGCATAGATCTCACTGTGAAAAGGCTTAAATGACTTTTTTAATTAAGTTTGATGATTGCGCTCAAACAAAATATCCTAGAACAAAATTTTTAAATGTAACTACTAGATTGTGATACAATACACTATTGGGTGAAGTTTGGTTGACTTCTGCGCAGCGGTTTGGGAGTTAACATCAAAATTACATTTCTCGGCCATATCGCATAGATCTCACTGTGAAAAGGCTTAAATGGCTTTTTTGACCTAAGTTTGAGGATTGCGCTCAAATCAAATGTCCTAGAACCAAATTTCCACATGTAACTACTAGATTGTGATACAATACACTAATGGTTGAAGTTTGGTTGACTTCTGCGCAGCGGTTTGGGAGTGAACATCAAAATTACATTTCTCGGCCATATCGCATAGATCTCACTGTGAAAAGGCTTAAATGACTTTTTTAATTAAGTTTGATGATTGCGTTCAAACAAAATGTCATAGAACAAAATTTTCAAATGTAACTACTAGAATGTGATACAATACACTATTGGGTGAAGTTTAGTTGACTTCTGCGCAGCGGTTTGGGAGTTAACATCAAAATTACATTTCTCGGCCATATCGCATAGATCTCACTGTGAAAAGGCTTAAATGGCTTTTTTGACCTAAGTTTAATGATTGCGCTCAAACCAAATGTCCTAGAACGAAATTTTCAAATGTAACTACTAGAATGTGATACAATACACTATTGGGTGAAGTTTGATTGACTTCTGCGCAGCGGTTTGGGAGTTAACATCAAAATTACATTTCTCGGCCATATCGCATAGATCTCACTGTGAAAAGGCTTAAATGGCTTTTTTGACCTAAGTTTGAGGATTGCGCTCAAATTAAATGTCCTAGAACCAAATTTCTACATGTAACTACTAGATTGTGATACAATACACTAATGGGTGAAGTTTGGTTGACTTCTGCGCAGCGGTTTGGGAGTTAACATCAAAATTACATTTCTCGGCCATATCGCATAGATCTCACTGTGAAAAGGCTTAAATGACTTTTTTAATTAAGTTTGATGATTGCGCTCAAACAAAATATCCTAGAACAAAATTTTCAAATGTAACTACTAGATTGTGATACAATACACTATTGGGTGAAGTTTGGTTGACTTCTGCGCAGCGGTTTGGGAGTTAACATCAAAATTACATTTCTCGGCCATATCGCATAGATCTCACTGTGAAAAGGCTTAAATGGCTTTTTTGACCTAAGTTTGAGGATTGCGCTCAAATCAAATGTCCTAGAACCAAATTTCTACATGTAACTACTAGATTGTGATACAATACACTAATGGGTGAAGTTTGGTTGACTTCTGCGCAGCGGTTTGGGAGTTAACATCAAAATTACATTTCTCGGCCATATCGCATAGATCTCACTGTGAAAAGGCTTAAATGGCTTTTTTGACCTAAGTTTGAGGATTGCGCTCAAATCAAATGTCCAATAACCAAATTTCCACATGTAACTACTAGATTGTGATACAATACACTAATGGGTGAAGTTTGGTTGACTTCTGCGCAGCGGTTTGGGAGTTAACATCAAAATTACATTTCTCGGCCATATCGCATAGATCTCACTGTGAAAAGGCTTAAATGACTTTTTTAATTAAGTTTGATGATTGCGTTCAAACAAAATGTCATAGAACAAAATTTTCTAATGTAACTACTAGATTGTGATACAATACACTATTGGGTGAAGTTTGGTTGACTTCTGCGCAGCGGTTTGGGAGTTAACATCAAAATTACATTTCTCGGCCATATCGCAGAGATCTCACTGTGAAAAGGCTTAAATGGCTTTTTTGACCTAAGTTTGAGGATTGCGCTCAAATCAAATGTCCTAGAACCAAATTTCCACATGTAATTACTAGATTGTGATACAATACACTAATGGGTGAAGTTTGGTTGACTTCTGCGCAGCGGTTTGGGAGTTAACATCAAAATTACATTTCTCGGCCATATCGCATAGATCTCACTGTGAAAAGGCTTAAATGACTTTTTTAATTAAGTTTAATGATTGCGCTCAAACCAAATGTCCTAGAACGAAATTTTCAAATGTAACTACTAGAATGTGATACAATACACTATTGGGTGAAGTTTAGTTGACTTCTGCGCAGCGGTTTGGGAGTTAACATCAAAATTACATTTCTCGGCCATATCGCATAGATCTCACTGTGAAAAGGCTTAAATGGCTTTTTTGACCTAAGTTTATTAATGATTGCGCTCAAACCAAATGTCCTAGAACGAAATTTTCAAATGTAACTACTAGAATGTGATACAATACACTATTGGGTGAAGTTTGATTGACTTCTGCGCAGCGGTTTGGGAGTTAACATCAAAATTACATTTCTCGGCCATATCGCATAGATCTCACTGTGAAAAGGCTTAAATGGCTTTTTTGACCTAAGTTTGAGGATTGCGCTCAAATTAAATGTCCTAGAACCAAATTTCTACATGTAACTACTAGATTGTGATACAATACACTAATGGGTGAAGTTTGGTTGACTTCTGCGCAGCGGTTTGGGAGTTAACATCAAAATTACATTTCTCGGCCATATCGCATAGATCTCACTGTGAAAAGGCTTAAATGACTTTTTTAATTAAGTTTGATGATTGCGCTCAAACAAAATATCCTAGAACAAAATTTTCAAATGTAACTACTAGATTGTGATACAATACACTATTGGGTGAAGTTTGGTTGACTTCTGCGCAGCGGTTTGGGAGTTAACATCAAAATTACATTTCTCGGCCATATCGCATAGATCTCACTGTGAAAAGGCTTAAATGGCTTTTTTGACCTAAGTTTGAGGATTGCGCTCAAATCAAATGTCCTAGAACCAAATTTCCACATGTAACTACTAGATTGTGATACAATACACTAATGGTTGAAGTTTGGTTGACTTCTGCGCAGCGGTTTGGGAGTGAACATCAAAATTACATTTCTCGGCCATATCGCATAGATCTCACTGTGAAAAGGCTTAAATGACTTTTTTTAATTAAGTTTGAAGATTGCGCTCAAATCAAATGTCCTATAACTAAATTTCCAAATGTAACTACTAGATTGTGATAAAATACACTATTGGGTGAAGTTTGGTTGACTTCTGCGCAGCGGTTTGGGAGTTAACATCAAAATTACATTTCTCGGCCATATCGCATAGATCTCACTGTGAAAAGGCTTAAATGACTTTTTTAATTAAGTTTGATGATTGCGTTCAAACAAAATGTCCTAGAACAAAATTTTCAAATGTAACTACTAGATTGTGATACAATACACTATTGGGTGAAGTTTGGTTAACTTCTGCGCAGCGGTTTGGGAGTTAACATCAAAATTACATTTCTCGGCCATATCGCATAGATCTCACTGTGAAAAGGCTTAAATGGCTTTTTTGACCTAAGTTTGAGGATTGCGCTCAAATCAAATGTCCAAGAACCAAATTTCCAAATGTAACTACTAGATTGTGATACAATACACTATTGGGTGAAGTTTGGTTGACTTCTGCGCAGCGGTTTGGGAGTTAACATCAAAATTACATTTCTCGGCCATATCGCATAGATCTCACTGTGAAAAGGCTTAAATGACTTTTTTAATTAAGTTTGATGATTGCGTTTAAACAAAATGTCCTAGAACAAAATTTTCAAATGTAACTACTAGATTGTGATACAATACACTATTGGGTGAAGTTTGATTGACTTCTGCGCAGCGGTTTGGGAGTTAACATCAAAATTACATTTCTCGGCCATATCGCATACATCTCACTGTGAAAAGGCTTAAATGGCTTTTTTGACCTAAGTTTAAAGATTGCGCTCAAACCAAATGTCCTAGAACGAAATTTTCAAATGTAACTACTAGAATGTGATACAATACACTATTGGGTGAAGTTTGGTTGACTTCTGCGCAGCGGTTTGGGAGTTAACATCAAAATTACATTTCTCGGCCATATCGCATAGATCTCACTGTGAAAAGGCTTAAATGGCTTTTTTGACCTAAGTTTGAGGATTGCGCTCAAATCAAATGTCCAATAACCAAATTTCCACATGTAACTACTAGATTGTGATACAATACACTAATGGGTGAAGTTTGGTTGACTTCTGCGCAGCGGTTTGGGAGTTAACATCAATATTACATTTCTCGGCCATATCGCATAGATCTCACTGTGAAAAGGCTTAAATGACTTTTTTAATTAAGTTTGATGATTAAGTTCAAACAAAATGTCATAGAACAAAATTTTCAAATGTAACTACTAGATTGTGATACAATACACTATTGGGTGAAGTTTGGTTGACTTCTGCGCAGCGGTTTGGGAGTTAACATCAAAATTACATTTCTCGGCCATATCGCAGAGATCTCACTGTGAAAAGGCTTAAATGGCTTTTTTGACCTAAGTTTGAGGATTGCGCTCAAATCAAATGTCCTAGAACCAAATTTCCACATGTAATTACTAGATTGTGATACAATACACTAATGGGTGAAGTTTGGTTGACTTCTGCGCAGCGGTTTGGGAGTTAACATCAAAATTACATTTCTCGGCCATATCGCATAGATCTCACTGTGAAAAGGCTTAAATGACTTTTTTAATTAAGTTTAATGATTGCGCTCAAACCAAATGTCCTAGAACGAAATTTTCAAATGTAACTACTAGAATGTGATACAATACACTATTGGGTGAAGTTTAGTTGACTTCTGCGCAGCGGTTTGGGAGTTAACATCAAAATTACATTTCTCGGCCATATCGCATAGATCTCACTGTGAAAAGGCTTAAATGGCTTTTTTGACCTAAGTTTAATGATTGCGCTCAAACCAAATGTCCTAGAACGAAATTTTCAAATGTAACTACTAGAATGTGATACAATACACTATTGGGTGAAGTTTGATTGACTTCTGCGCAGCGGTTTGGGAGTTAACATCAAAATTACATTTCTCGGCCATATCGCATAGATCTCACTGTGAAAAGGCTTAAATGGCTTTTTTGACCTAAGTTTGAGGATTGCGCTCAAATTAAATGTCCTAGAACCAAATTTCTACATGTAACTACTAGATTGTGATACAATACACTAATGGGTGAAGTTTGGTTGACTTCTGCGCAGCGGTTTGGGAGTTAACATCAAAATTACATTTCTCGGCCATATCGCATAGATCTCACTGTGAAAAGGCTTAAATGACTTTTTTAATTAAGTTTGATGATTGCGCTCAAACAAAATATCCTAGAACAAAATTTTCAAATGTAACTACTAGATTGTGATACAATACACTATTGGGTGAAGTTTGGTTGACTTCTGCGCAGCGGTTTGGGAGTTAACATCAAAATTACATTTCTCGGCCATATCGCATAGATCTCACTGTGAAAAGGCTTAAATGGCTTTTTTGACCTAAGTTTGAGGATTGCGCTCAAATCAAATGTCCTAGAACCAAATTTCCACATGTAACTACTAGATTGTGATACAATACACTAATGGTTGAAGTTTGGTTGACTTCTGCGCAGCGGTTTGGGAGTGAACATCAAAATTACATTTCTCGGCCATATCGCATAGATCTCACTGTGAAAAGGCTTAAATGACTTTTTTTAATTAAGTTTGAAGATTGCGCTCAAATCAAATGTCCTATAACTAAATTTCCAAATGTAACTACTAGATTGTGATAAAATACACTATTGGGTGAAGTTTGGTTGACTTCTGCGCAGCGGTTTGGGAGTTAACATCAAAATTACATTTCTCGGCCATATCGCATAGATCTCACTGTGAAAAGGCTTAAATGGCTTTTTTGACCTAAGTTTGAGGATTGCGCTCAAATCAAATGTCCTAGAACCAAATTTCCACATGTAACTACTAGATTGTGATACAATACACTAATGGTTGAAGTTTGGTTGACTTCTGCGCAGCGGTTTGGGAGTTAACATCAAAATTACATTTCTCGGCCATATCGCATAGATCTCACTGTGAAAAGGCTTAAATGGCTTTTTTGACCTAAGTTTGAGGATTGCGCTCAAATCAAATGTCCAATAACCAAATTTCCACATGTAACTACTAGATTGTGATACAATACACTAATGGGTGAAGTTTGGTTGACTTCTGCGCAGCGGTTTGGGAGTTAACATCAAAATTACATTTCTCGGCCATATCGCATAGATCTCACTGTGAAAAGGCTTAAATGACTTTTTTAATTAAGTTTGATGATTGCTTTCAAACAAAATGTCATAGAACAAAATTTTCAAATGTAACTACTAGATTGTGATACAATACACTATTGGGTGAAGTTTGGTTGACTTCTGCGCAGCGGTTTGGGAGTTAACATCAAAATTACATTTCTCGGCCATATCGCAGAGATCTCACTGTGAAAAGGCTTAAATGGCTTTTTTGACCTAAGTTTGAGGATTGCGCTCAAATCAAATGTCCTAAAACCAAATTTCCACATGTAATTACTAGATTGTGATACAATACACTAATGGGTGAAGTTTGGTTTACTTCTGCGCAGCGGTTTGGGAGTTAACATCAAAATTACATTTCTCGGCCATATCGCATAGATCTCACTGTGAAAAGGCTTAAATGACTTTTTTAATTAAGTTTAATGATTGCGCTCAAACCAAATGTCCTAGAACGAAATTTTCAAATGTAACTACTAGAATGTGATACAATACACTATTGGGTGAAGTTTAGTTGACTTCTGCGCAGCGGTTTGGGAGTTAACATCAAAATTACATTTCTCGGCCATTTCGCATAGATCTCACTGTGAAAAGGCTTAAATGGCTTTTTTGACCTAAGTTTAATGATTGCGCTCAAACCAAATGTCCTAGAACGAAATTTTCAAATGTAACTACTAGAATGTGATAAAATACACTATTGGGTGAAGTTTGATTGACTTCTGCGCAGCGGTTTGGGAGTTAACATCAAAATTACATTTCTCGGCCATATCGCATAGATCTCACTGTGAAAAGGCTTAAATGGCTTTTTTGACCTAAGTTTGAGGATTGCGCTCAAATTAAATGTCCTAGAACCAAATTTCTACATGTAACTACTAGATTGTGATACAATACACTAATGGGTGAAGTTTGGTTGACTTCTGCGCAGCGGTTTGGGAGTTAACATCAAAATTACATTTCTCGGCCATATCGCATAGATCTCACTGTGAAAAGGCTTAAATGACTTTTTTAATTAAGTTTGATGATTGCGCTCAAACAAAATATCCTAGAACAAAATTTTCAAATGTAACTACTAGATTGTGATACAATACACTAATGGGTGAAGTTTGGTTGACTTCTGCGCAGCGGTTTGGGAGTTAACATCAAAATTACATTTCTCGGCCATATCGCATAGATCTCACTGTGAAAAGGCTTAAATGGCTTTTTTGACCTAAGTTTGAGGATTGCGCTAAAATCAAATGTCCAATAACCAAATTTCCACATGTAACTACTAGATTGTGATACAATACACTAATGGGTGAAGTTTGGTTGACTTCTGCGCAGCGGTTTGGGAGTTAACATCAAAATTACATTTCTCGGCCATATCGCATAGATCTCACTGTGAAAAGGCTTAAATGACTTTTTTAATTAAGTTTGATGACTGCGTTCAAACAAAATGTCATGGAACAAAATTTTCAAATGTAACTACTAGATTGTGATACAATACACTATTGGGTGAAGTTTGGTTGACTTCTGCGCAGCGGTTTGGGAGTTAACATCAAAATTACATTTCTCGGCCATATCGCAGAGATCTCACTGTGAAAAGGCTTAAATGGCTTTTTTGACCTAAGTTTGAGGATTGCGCTCAAATCAAATGTCCTAGAACCAAATTTCCACATGTAATTACTAGATTGTGATACAATACACTAATGGGTGAAGTTTGGTTGACTTCTGCGCAGCGGTTTGGGAGTTAACATCAAAATTACATTTCTCGGCCATATCGCATAGATCTCACTGTGAAAAGGCTTAAATGGCTTTTTTGACCTAAGTTTGAGGATTGCGCTCAAATTAAATGTCCTAGAACCAAATTTCTACATGTAACTACTAGATTGTGATACAATACACTAATGGGTGAAGTTTGGTTGACTTCTGCGCAGCGGTTTGGGAGTTAACATCAAAATTACATTTCTCGGCCATATCGCATAGATCTCACTGTGAAAAGGCTTAAATGGCTTTTTTGACCTAAGTTTAATGATTGCGCTCAAACCAAATGTCCTAGAACGAAATTTTCAAATGTAACTACTAGAATGTGATACAATACACTATTGGGTGAAGTTTGATTGACTTCTGCGCAGCGGTTTGGGAGTTAACATCAAAATTACATTTCTCGGCCATATCGCATAGATCTCACTGTGAAAAGGCTTAAATGGCTTTTTTGACCTAAGTTTGAGGATTGCGCTCAAATTGAAAGTCCTAGAACCAAATTTCTACATGTAACTACTAGATTGTGATACAATACACTAATGGGTGAAGTTTGGTTGACTTCTGCGCAGCGGTTTGGGAGTTAACATCAAAATTACATTTCTCGGCCATATCGCATAGATCTCACTGTGAAAAGGCTTAAATGACTTTTTTAATTAAGTTTGATGATTGCGCTCAAACAAAATATCCTAGAACAAAATTTTCAAATGTAACTACTAGATTGTGATACAATACACTATTGGGTGAAGTTTGGTTGACTTCTGCGCAGCGGTTTGGGAGTTAACATCAAAATTACATTTCTCGGCCATATCGCATAGATCTCACTGTGAAAAGGCTTAAATGGCTTTTTTGACCTAAGTTTGAGGATTGCGCTCAAATCAAATGTCCTAGAACCAAATTTCCACATGTAACTACTGGATTGTGATACAATACACTAATGGTTGAAGTTTGGTTGACTTCTGCGCAGCGGTTTGGGAGTGAACATCAAAATTACATTTCTCGGCCATATCGCATAGATCTCACTGTGAAAAGGCTTAAATGACTTTTTTAATTAAGTTTGATGATTGCGTTCAAACAAAATGTCATAGAACAAAATTTTCAAATGTAACTACTAGATTGTGATACAATACACTATTGGGTGAAGTTTGGTTGACTTCTGCGCAGCGGTTTGGGAGTTAACATCAAAATTACATTTCTCGGCCATATCGCAGAGATCTCACTGTGAAAAGGCTTAAATGGCTTTTTTGACCTAAGTTTGAGGATTGCGCTCAAATCAAATGTCCTAGAACCAAATTTCCACATGTAATTACTAGATTGTGATACAATACACTAATGGGTGAAGTTTGGTTGACTTCTGCGCAGCGGTTTGGGAGTTAACATCAAAATTACATTTCTCGGCCATATCGCATAGATCTCACTGTGAAAAGGCTTAAATGACTTTTTTAAATAAGTTTAATGATTGCGCTCAAACCAAATGTCCTAGAACGAAATTTTCAAATGTAACTACTAGAATGTGATACAATACACTATTGGGTGAAGTTTAGTTGACTTCTGCGCAGCGGTTTGGGAGTTAACATCAAAATGACATTTCTCGGCCATATAGCATAGATCTCACTGTGAAAAGGCTTAAATGGCTTTTTTGACCTAAGTTTAATGATTGCGCTCAAACCAAATGTCCTAGAACGAAATTTTCAAATGTAACTACTAGAATGTGATAAAATACACTATTGGGTGAAGTTTGATTGACTTCTGCGCAGCGGTTTGGGAGTTAACATCAAAATTACATTTCTCGGCCATATCGCATAGATCTCACTGTGAAAAGGCTTAAATGGCTTTTTTGACCTAAGTTTGAGGATTGCGCTCAAATTAAATGTCCTAGAACCAAATTTCTACATGTAACTACTAGATTGTGATACAATACACTAATGGGTGAAGTTTGGTTGACTTCTGCGCAGCGGTTTGGGAGTTAACATCAAAATTACATTTCTCGGCCATATCGCATAGATCTCACTGTGAAAAGGCTTAAATGACTTTTTTAATTAAGTTTGATGATTGCGCTCAAACAAAATATCCTAGAACAAAATTTTCAAATGTAACTACTAGATTGTGATACAATACACTATTGGGTGAAGTTTGGTTGACTTCTGCGCAGCGGTTTGGGAGTTAACATCAAAATTACATTTCTCGGCCATATCGCATAGATCTCACTGTGAAAAGGCTTAAATGGCTTTTTTGACCTAAGTTTGAGGATTGCGCTCAAATCAAATGTCCTAGAACCAAATTTCTACATGTAACTACTAGATTGTGATACAATACACTAATGGGTGAAGTTTGGTTGACTTCTGCGCAGCGGTTTGGGAGTTAACATCAAAATTACATTTCTCGGCCATATCGCATAGATCTCACTGTGAAAAGGCTTAAATGGCTTTTTTGACCTAAGTTTGAGGATTGCGCTCAAATCAAATGTCCAATAACCAAATTTCCACATGTAACTACTAGATTGTGATACAATACACTAATGGGTGAAGTTTGGTTGACTTCTGCGCAGCGGTTTGGGAGTTAACATCAAAATTACATTTCTCGGCCATATCGCATAGATCTCACTGTGAAAAGGCTTAAATGACTTTTTTAATTAAGTTTGATGACTGCGTTCAAACAAAATGTCATAGAACAAAATTTTCAAATGTAACTACTAGATTGTGATACAATACACTATTGGGTGAAGTTTGGTTGACTTCTGCGCAGCGGTTTGGGAGTTAACATCAAAATTACATTTCTCGGCCATATCGCAGAGATCTCACTGTGAAAAGGCTTAAATGGCTTTTTTGACCTAAGTTTGAGGATTGCGCTCAAATCAAATGTCCTAGAACCAAATTTCCACATGTAATTACTAGATTGTGATACAATACACTAATGGGTGAAGTTTGGTTGACTTCTGCGCAGCGGTTTGGGAGTTAACATCAAAATTACATTTCTCGGCCATATCGCATAGATCTCACTGTGAAAAGGCTTAAATGGCTTTTTTGACCTAAGTTTGAGGATTGCGCTCAAATCAAATGTCCAATAACCAAATTTCCACATGTAACTACTAGATTGTGATACAATACACTAATGGGTGAAGTTTGGTTGACTTCTGCGCAGCGGTTTGGGAGTTAACATCAAAATTACATTTCTCGGCCATATCGCATAGATCTCACTGTGAAAAGGCTTAAATGACTTTTTTAATTAAGTTTGATGACTGCGTTCAAACAAAATGTCATAGAACAAAATTTTCAAATGTAACTACTAGATTGTGATACAATACACTATTGGGTGAAGTTTGGTTGACTTCTGCGCAGCGGTTTGGGAGTTAACATCAAAATTACATTTCTCGGCCATATCGCAGAGATCTCACTGTGAAAAGGCTTAAATGGCTTTTTTGACCTAAGTTTGAGGATTGCGCTCAAATCAAATGTCCTAGAACCAAATTTCCACATGTAATTACTAGATTGTGATACAATACACTAATGGGTGAAGTTTGGTTGACTTCTGCGCAGCGGTTTGGGAGTTAACATCAAAATTACATTTCTCGGCCATATCGCATAGATCTCACTGTGAAAAGGCTTAAATGACTTTTTTAATTAAGTTTAATGATTGCGCTCAAACCAAATGTCCTAGAACGAAATTTTCAAATGTAACTACTAGAATGTGATACAATACACTATTGGGTGAAGTTTAGTTGACTTCTGCGCAGCGGTTTGGGAGTTAACATCAAAATTACATTTCTCGGCCATATCGCATAGATCTCACTGTGAAAAGGCTTAAATGGCTTTTTTGACCTAAGTTTAATGATTGCGCTCAAACCAAATGTCCTAGAACGAAATTTTCAAATGTAACTACTAGAATGTGATACAATACACTATTGGGTGAAGTTTGATTGACTTCTGCGCAGCGGTTTGGGAGTTAACATCAAAATTACATTTCTCGGCCATATCGCATAGATCTCACTGTGAAAAGGCTTAAATGGCTTTTTTGACCTAAGTTTGAGGATTGCGCTCAAATTAAATGTCCTAGAACCAAATTTCTACATGTAACTACTAGATTGTGATACAATACACTAATGGGTGAAGTTTGGTTGACTTCTGCACAGCGGTTTGGGAGTTAACATCAAAATTACATTTCTCGGCCATATCGCATAGATCTCACTGTGAAAAGGCTTAAATGACTTTTTTAATTAAGTTTGATGATTGCGCTCAAACAAAATATCCTAGAACAAAATTTTCAAATGTAACTACTAGATTGTGATACAATACACTATTGGGTGAAGTTTGGTTGACTTCTGCGCAGCGGTTTGGGAGTTAACATCAAAATTACATTTCTCGGCCATATCGCATAGATCTCACTGTGAAAAGGCTTAAATGGCTTTTTTGACCTAAGTTTGAGGATTGCGCTCAAATCAAATGTCCTAGAACCAAATTTCCACATGTAACTACTAGATTGTGATACAATACACTAATGGTTGAAGTTTGGTTGACTTCTGCGCAGCGGTTTGGGAGTGAACATCAAAATTACATTTCTCGGCCATATCGCATAGATCTCACTGTGAAAAGGCTTAAATGACTTTTTTTAATTAAGTTTGAAGATTGCGCTCAAATCAAATGTCCTATAACTAAATTTCCAAATGTAACTACTAGATTGTGATAAAATACACTATTGGGTGAAGTTTGGTTGACTTCTGCGCAGCGGTTTGGGAGTTAACATCAAAATTACATTTCTCGGCCATATCGCATAGATCTCACTGTGAAAAGGCTTAAATGACTTTTTTAATTAAGTTTGATGATTGCGTTCAAACAAAATGTCCTAGAACAAAATTTTCAAATGTAACTACTAGATTGTGATACAATACACTATTGGGTGAAGTTTGGTTAACTTCTGCGCAGCGGTTTGGGAGTTAACATCAAAATTACATTTCTCGGCCATATCGAATAGATCTCACTGTGAAAAGGCTTAAATGGCTTTTTTGACCTAAGTTTGAGGATTGCGCTCAAATCAAATGTCCAAGAACCAAATTTCCAAATGTAACTACTAGATTGTGATACAATACACTATTGGGTGAAGTTTGGTTGACTTCTGCGCAGCGGTTTGGGAGTTAACATCAAAATTACATTTCTCGGCCATATCGCATAGATCTCACTGTGAAAAGGCTTAAATGACTTTTTTAATTAAGTTTGATGATTGCGTTTAAACAAAATGTCCTAGAACAAAATTTTCAAATGTAACTACTAGATTGTGATACAATACACTATTGGGTGAAGTTTGGTTGACTTCTGCGCAGCGGTTTGGGAGTTAACATCAAAATTACATTTCTCGGCCATATCGCATAGATCTCACTGTGAAAAGGCTTAAATGGCTTTTTTGACCTAAGTTTAAAGATTGCGCTCAAACCAAATGTCCTAGAACGAAATTTTCAAATGTAACTACTAGAATGTGATACAATACACTATTGGGTGAAGTTTGGTTGACTTCTGCGCAGCGGTTTGGGAGTTAACATCAAAATTACATTTCTCGGCCATATCGCATAGATCTCACTGTGAAAAGGCTTAAATGGCTTTTTTGACCTAAGTTTGAGGATTGCGCTCAAATCAAATGTCCTAGAACCAAATTTCTACATGTAACTACTAGATTGTGATACAATACACTAATGGGTGAAGTTTGGTTGACTTCTGCGCAGCGGTTTGGGAGTTAACATCAAAATTACATTTCTCGGCCATATCGCATAGATCTCACTGTGAAAAGGCTTAAATGGCTTTTTTGACCTAAGTTTGAGGATTGCGCTCAAATCAAATGTCCAATAACCAAATTTCCACATGTAACTACTAGATTGTGATACAATACACTAATGGGTGAAGTTTGGTTGACTTCTGCGCAGCGGTTTGGGAGTTAACATCAAAATTACATTTCTCGGCCATATCGCAGAGATCTCACTGTGAAAAGGCTTAAATGGCTTTTTTGACCTAAGTTTGAGGATTGCGCTCAAATCAAATGTCCTAGAACCAAATTTCCACATGTAATTACTAGATTGTGATACAATACACTAATGGGTGAAGTTTGGTTGACTTCTGCGCAGCGGTTTGGGAGTTAACATCAAAATTACATTTCTCGGCCATATCGCATAGATCTCACTGTGAAAAGGCTTAAATGACTTTTTTAATTAAGTTTAATGATTGCGCTCAAACCAAATGTCCTAGAACGAAATTTTCAAATGTAACTACTAGAATGTGATACAATACACTATTGGGTGAAGTTTAGTTGACTTCTGCGCAGCGGTTTGGGAGTTAACATCAAAATTACATTTCTCGGCCATATCGCATAGATCTCACTGTGAAAAGGCTTAAATGGCTTTTTTGACCTAAGTTTAATGATTGCGCTCAAACCAAATGTCCTAGAACGAAATTTTCAAATGTAACTACTAGAATGTGATACAATACACTATTGGGTGAAGTTTGATTGACTTCTGCGCAGCGGTTTGGGAGTTAACATCAAAATTACATTTCTCGGCCATATCGCATAGATCTCACTGTGAAAAGGCTTAAATGGCTTTTTTGACCTAAGTTTGAGGATTGCGCTCAAATTAAATGTCCTAGAACCAAATTTCTACATGTAACTACTACATTTTGATACAATACACTAATGGGTGAAGTTTGGTTGACTTCTGCGCAGCGGTTTGGGAGTTAACATCAAAATTACATTTCTCGGCCATATCGCATAGATCTCACTGTGAAAAGGCTTAAATGACTTTTTTAATTAAGTTTGATGATTGCGCTCAAACAAAATATCCTAGAACAAAATTTTCAAATGTAACTACTAGATTGTGATACAATACACTATTGGGTGAAGTTTGGTTGACTTCTGCGCAGCGGTTTGGGAGTTAACATCAAAATTACATTTCTCGGCCATATCGCATAGATCTCACTGTGAAAAGGCTTAAATGGCTTTTTTGACCTAAGTTTGAGGATTGCGCTCAAATTAAATGTCCTAGAACCAAATTTCTACATGTAACTACTAGATTGTGATACAATACACTAATGGGTGAAGTTTGGTTGACTTCTGCGCAGCGGTTTGGGAGTTAACATCAAAATTACATTTCTCGGCCATATCGCATAGATCTCACTGTGAAAAGCCTTAAATGACTTTTTTAATTAAGTTTGATGATTGCGCTCAAACAAAATATCCTAGAACAAAATTTTCAAATGTAACTACTAGATTGTGATACAATACACTATTGGGTGAAGTTTGGTTGACTTCTGCGCAGCGGTTTGGGAGTTAACATCAAAATTACATTTCTCGGCCATATCGCATAGATCTCACTGTGAAAAGGCTTAAATGGCTTTTTTGACCTAAGTTTGAGGATTGCGCTCAAATCAAATGTCCTAGAACCAAATTTCCACATGTAACTGCTAGATTGTGATACAATACACTAATGGTTGAAGTTTGGTTGACTTCTGCGCAGCGGTTTGGGAGTGAACATCAAAATTACATTTCTCGGCCATATCGCATAGATCTCACTGTGAAAAGGCTTAAATGACTTTTTTAATTAAGTTTGATGATTGCGTTCAAACAAAATGTCATAGAACAAAATTTTCAAATGTAACTACTAGAATGTGATACAATACACTATTGGGTGAAGTTTAGTTGACTTCTGCGCAGCGGTTTGGGAGTTAACATCAAAATTACATTTCTAGGCCATATCGCATAGATCTCACTGTGAAAAGGCTTAAATGGCTTTTTTGACCTAAGTTTAATGATTGCGCTCAAACCAAATGTCCTAGAACGAAATTTTCAAATGTAACTACTAGAATGTGATACAATACACTATTGGGTGAAGTTTGATTGACTTCTGCGCAGCGGTTTGGGAGTTAACATCAAAATTACATTTCTCGGCCATATCGCATAGATCTCACTGTGAAAAGGCTTAAATGGCTTTTTTGACCTATGTTTGAGGATTGCGCTCAAATTAAATGTCCTAGAACCAAATTTCTACATGTAACTACTAGATTGTGATACAATACACTAATGGGTGAAGTTTGGTTGACTTCTGCGCAGCGGTTTGGGAGTTAACATCAAAATTACATTTCTCGGCCATATCGCAGAGATCTCACTGTGAAAAGGCTTAAATGGCTTTTTTGACCTAAGTTTGAGGATTGCGCTCAAATCAAATGTCCTAGAACCAAATTTCCACATGTAACTACTAGATTGTGATACAATACACTAATGGGTGAAGTTTGGTTGACTTCTGCGCAGCGGTTTGGGAGTTAACATCAAAATTACATTTCTCGGCCATATCGCATAGATCTCACTGTGAAAAGGCTTAAATGACTTTTTTTAATTAAGTTTGAAGATTGCGCTCAAATCAAATGTCCTATAACTAAATTTCCAAATGTAACTACTAGATTGTGATAAAATACACTATTGGGTGAAGTTTGGTTGACTTCTGCGCAGCGGTTTGGGAGTTAACATCAAAATTACATTTCTCGGCCATATCGCATAGATCTCACTGTGAAAAGGCTTAAATGACTTTTTTAATTAAGTTTGATGATTGCGCTCAAACAAAATATCCTAGAACAAAATTTTCAAATGTAACTACTAGATTGTGATACAATACACTATTGGGTGAAGTTTGGTTGACTTCTGCGCAGCGGTTTGGGAGTTAACATCAAAATTACATTTCTCGGCCATATCGCATAGATCTCACTGTGAAAAGGCTTAAATGACTTTTTTAATTAAGTTTGATGATTGCGTTCAAACAAAATGTCCTAGAACAAAATTTTCAAATGTAACTACTAGATTGTGATACAATACACTATTGGGTGAAGTTTGGTTAACTTCTGCGCAGCGGTTTGGGAGTTAACATCAAAATTACATTTCTCGGCCATATCGAATAGATCTCACTGTGAAAAGGCTTAAATGGCTTTTTTGACCTAAGTTTGAGGATTGCGCTCAAATCAAATGTCCAAGAACCAAATTTCCAAATGTAACTACTAGATTGTGATACAATACACTATTGGGTGAAGTTTGGTTGACTTCTGCGCAGCGGTTTGGGAGTTAACATCAAAATTACATTTCTCGGCCATATCGCATTGATCTCACTGTGAAAAGGCTTAAATGACTTTTTTAATTAAGTTTGATGATTGCGTTTAAACAAAATGTCCTAGAACAAAATTTTCAAATGTAACTACTAGATTGTGATACAATACACTATTGGGTGAAGTTTGGTTGACTTCTGCGCAGCGGTTTGGGAGTTAACATCAAAATTACATTTCTCGGCCATATCGCATAGATCTCACTGTGAAAAGGCTTAAATGGCTTTTTTGACCTAAGTTTGAGGATTGCGCTCAAATCAAATGTCCTAGAACCAAATTTCTACATGTAACTACTAGATTGTGATACAATACACTAATGGGTGAAGTTTGGTTGACTTCTGCGCAGCGGTTTGGGAGTTAACATCAAAATTACATTTCTCGGCCATATCGCATAGATCTCACTGTGAAAAGGCTTAAATGGCTTTTTTGACCTAAGTTTGAGGATTGCGCTCAAATCAAATGTCCAATAACCAAATTTCCACATGTAACTACTAGATTGTGATACAATACACTAATGGGTGAAGTTTGGTTGACTTCTGCGCAGCGGTTTGGGAGTTAACATCAAAATTACATTTCTCGGCCATATCGCATAGATCTCACTGTGAAAAGGCTTAAATGACTTTTTTAATTAAGTTTGATGATTGCGTTCAAACAAAATGTCATAGAACAAAATTTTCAAATGTAACTACTAGATTGTGATACAATACACTATTGGGTGAAGTTTGGTTGACTTCTGCGCAGCGGTTTGGGAGTTAACATCAAAATTACATTTCTCGGCCATATCGCATAGATCTCACTGTGAAAAGGCTTAAATGGCTTTTTTGACCTAAGTTTGAGGATTGCGCTCAAATTAAATGTCCTAGAACCAAATTTCTACATGTAACTACTAGATTGTGATACAATACACTAATGGGTGAAGTTTGGTTGACTTCTGCGCAGCGGTTTGGGAGTTAACATCAAAATTACATTTCTCGGCCATATCGCATAGATCTCACTGTGAAAAGGCTTAAATGACTTTTTTAATTAAGTTTGATGATTGCGCTCAAACAAAATATCCTAGAACAAAATTTTCAAATGTAACTACTAGAATGTGATACAATACACTATTGGGTGAAGTTTAGTTGACTTCTGCGCAGCGGTTTGGGAGTTAACATCAAAATTACATTTCTCGGCCATATCGCATAGATCTCACTGTGAAAAGGCTTAAATGGCTTTTTTGACCTAAGTTTGAGGATTGCGCTCAAATCAAATGTCCTAGAACCAAATTTCCACATGTAACTACTAGATTGTGATACAATACACTAATGGTTGAAGTTTGGTTGACTTCTGCGCAGCGGTTTGGGAGTGAACATCAAAATTACATTTCTCGGCCATATCGCATAGATCTCACTGTGAAAAGGCTTAAATGACTTTTTTTAATTAAGTTTGAAGATTGCGCTCAAATCAAATGTCCTATAACTAAATTTCCAAATGTAACTACTAGATTGTGATAAAATACACTATTGGGTGAAGTTTGGTTGACTTCTGCGCAGCGGTTTGGGAGTTAACATCAAAATTACATTTCTCGGCCATATCGCATAGATCTCACTGTGAAAAGGCTTAAATGGCTTTTTTGACCTAAGTTTGAGGATTGCGCTCAAATCAAATGTCCAATAACCAAATTTCCACATGTAACTACTAGATTGTGATACAATACACTAATGGGTGAAGTTTGGTTGACTTCTGCGCAGCGGTTTGGGAGTTAACATCAAAATTACATTTCTCGGCCATATCGCATAGATCTCACTGTGAAAAGGCTTAAATGACTTTTTTAATTAAGTTTGATGATTGCGTTCAAACAAAATGTCATAGAACAAAATTTTCAAATGTAACTACTAGATTGTGATACAATACACTATTGGGTGAAGTTTGGTTGACTTCTGCGCAGCGGTTTGGGAGTTAACATCAAAATTACATTTCTCGGCCATATCGCAGAGATCTCACTGTGAAAAGGCTTAAATGGCTTTTTTGACCTAAGTTTGAGGATTGCGCTCAAATCAAATGTCCTAGAACCAAATTTCCACATGTAATTACTAGATTGTGATACAATACACTAATGGGTGAAGTTTGGTTGACTTCTGCGCAGCGGTTTGGGAGTTAACATCAAAATTACATTTCTCGGCCATATCGCATAGATCTCACTGTGAAAAGGCTTAAATGACTTTTTTAATTAAGTTTAATGATTGCGCTCAAACCAAATGTCCTAGAACGAAATTTTCAAATGTAACTACTAGAATGTGATACAATACACTATTGGGTGAAGTTTAGTTGACTTCTGCGCAGCGGTTTGGGAGTTAACATCAAAATTACATTTCTCGGCCATATCGCATAGATCTCACTGTGAAAAGGCTTAAATGGCTTTTTTGACCTAAGTTTAATGATTGCGCTCAAACCAAATGTCCTAGAACGAAATTTTCAAATGTAACTACTAGAATGTGATACAATACACTATTGGGTGAAGTTTGATTGACTTCTGCGCAGCGGTTTGGGAGTTAACATCAAAATTACATTTCTCGGCCATATCGCATAGATCTCACTGTGAAAAGGCTTAAATGGCTTTTTTGACTTAAGTTTGAGGATTGCGATCAAATTAAATGTCCTAGAACCAAATTTCTACATGTAACTACTAGATTGTGATACAATACACTAATGGGTGAAGTTTGGTTGACTTCTGCGCAGCGGTTTGGGAGTTAACATCAAAATTACATTTCTCGGCCATATCGCATAGATCTCACTGTGAAAAGGCTTAAATGACTTTTTTAATTAAGTTTGATGATTGCGCTCAAACAAAATATCCTAGAACAAAATTTTCAAATGTAACTACTAGATTGTGATACAATACACTATTGGGTGAAGTTTGGTTGACTTCTGCGCAGCGGTTTGGGAGTTAACATCAAAATTACATTTCTCGGCCATATCGCAGAGATCTCACTGTGAAAAGGCTTAAATGGCTTTTTTGACCTAAGTTTGAGGATTGCGCTCAAATCAAATGTCCTAGAACCAAATTTCCACATGTAACTACTAGATTGTGATACAATACACTAATGGTTGAAGTTTGGTTGACTTCTGCGCAGCGGTTTGGGAGTGAACATCAAAATTACATTTCTCGGCCATATCGCATAGATCTCACTGTGAAAAGGCTTAAATGACTTTTTTTAATTAAGTTTGAAGATTGCGCTCAAATCAAATGTCCTATAACTAAATTTCCAAATGTAACTACTAGATTGTGATAAAATACACTATTGGGTGAAGTTTGGTTGACTTCTGCGCAGCGGTTTGGGAGTTAACATCAAAATTACATTTCTCGGCCATATCGCATAGATCTCACTGTGAAAAGGCTTAAATGACTTTTTTAATTAAGTTTGATGATTGCGTTCAAACAAAATGTCCTAGAACAAAATTTTCAAATGTAACTACTAGATTGTGATACAATACACTATTGGGTGAAGTTTGGTTAACTTCTGCGCAGCGGTTTGGGAGTTAACATCAAAATTACATTTATGGCCATATCGCATAGATCTCACTGTGAAAAGGCTTAAATGGCATTTTTGACCTAAGTTTGAGGATTGCGCTCAAATCAAATGTCCAAGAACCAAATTTCCAAATGTAACTACTAGATTGTGATACAATACACTATTGGGTGAAGTTTGGTTGACTTCTGCGCAGCGGTTTGGGAGTTAACATCAAAATTACATTTCTCGGCCATATCGCATAGATCTCACTGTGAAAAGGCTTAAATGACTTTTTTAATTAAGTTTGATGATTGCGTTTAAACAAAATGTCCTAGAACAAAATTTTCAAATGTAACTACTAGATTGTGATACAATACACTATTGGGTGAAGTTTGATTGACTTCTGCGCAGCGGTTTGGGAGTTAACATCAAAATTACATTTCTCGGCCATATCGCATAGATCTCACTGTGAAAAGGCTTAAATGGCTTTTTTGACCTAAGTTTAAAGATTGCGCTCAAACCAAATGTCCTAGAACGAAATTTTCAAATGTAACTACTAGAATGTGATACAATACACTATTGGGTGAAGTTTGGTTGACTTCTGCGCAGCGGTTTGGGAGTTAACATCAAAATTACATTTCTCGGCCATATCGCATAGATCTCACTGTGAAAAGGCTTAAATGGCTTTTTTGACCTAAGTTTGAGGATTGCGCTCAAATCAAATGTCCTAGAACCAAATTTCCACATGTAACTACTAGATTGTGATACAATACACTAATGGTTGAAGTTTGGTTGACTTCTGCGCAGCGGTTTGGGAGTGAACATCAAAATTACATTTCTCGGCCATATCGCATAGATCTCACTGTGAAAAGGCTTAAATGACTTTTTTTAATTAAGTTTGAAGATTGCGCTCAAATCAAATGTCCTATAACTAAATTTCCAAATGTAACTACTAGATTGTGATAAAATACACTATTGGGTGAAGTTTGGTTGACTTCTGCGCAGCGGTTTGGGAGTTAACATCAAAATTACATTTCTCGGCCATATCGCATAGATCTCACTGTGAAAAGGCTTAAATGACTTTTTTAATTAAGTTTGATGACTGCGTTCAAACAAAATGTCCTAGAACAAAATTTTCAAATGTAACTACTAGATTGTGATACAATACACTATTGGGTGAAGTTTGGTTGACTTCTGCGCAGCGGTTTGGGAGTGAACATCAAAATTACATTTCTCGGCCATATCGCATAGATCTCACTGTGAAAAGGCTTAAATGACTTTTTTTAATTAAGTTTGAAGATTGCGCTCAAATCAAATGTCCTATAACTAAATTTCCAAATGTAACTACTAGATTGTGATACAATACACTATTGGGTGAAGTTTGGTTAACTTCTGCGCAGCGGTTTGGGAGTTAACATCAAAATTACATTTCTCGGCCATATCGAATAGATCTCACTGTGAAAAGGCTTAAATGGCTTTTTTGACCTAAGTTTGAGGATTGCGCTCAAATCAAATGTCCAAGAACCAAATTTCCAAATGTAACTACTAGATTGTGATACAATACACTATTGGGTGAAGTTTGGTTGACTTCTGCGCAGCGGTTTGGGAGTTAACATCAAAATTACATTTCTCGGCCATATCGCATAGATCTCACTGTGAAAAGGCTTAAATGACTTTTTTAATTAAGTTTGATGATTGCGTTTAAACAAAATGTCCTAGAACAAAATTTTCAAATGTAACTACTAGATTGTGATACAATACACTATTGGGTGAAGTTTGGTTGACTTCTGCGCAGCGGTTTGGGAGTTAACATCAAAATTACATTTCTCGGCCATATCGCATAGATCTCACTGTGAAAAGGCTTAAATGGCTTTTTTGACCTAAGTTTAAAGATTGCGCTCAAACCAAATGTCCTAGAACGAAATTTTCAAATGTAACTACTAGAATGTGATACAATACACTATTGGGTGAAGTTTGGTTGACTTCTGCGCAGCGGTTTGGGAGTTAACATCAAAATTACATTTCTCGGCCATATCGCATAGATCTCACTGTGAAAAGGCTTAAATGGCTTTTTTGACCTAAGTTTGAGGATTGCGCTCAAATCAAATGTCCAATAACCAAATTTCCACATGTAACTACTAGATTGTGATACAATACACTAATGGGTGAAGTTTGGTTGACTTCTGCGCAGCGGTTTGGGAGTTAACATCAAAATTACATTTCTCGGCCATATCGCATAGATCTCACTGTGAAAAGGCTTAAATGACTTTTTTAATTAAGTTTGATGATTGCGTTCAAACAAAATGTCATAGAACAAAATTTTCAAATGTAACTACTAGATTGTGATACAATACACTATTGGGTGAAGTTTGGTTGACTTCTGCGCAGCGGTTTGGGAGTTAACATCAAAATTACATTTCTCGGCCTTATCGCAGAGATCTCACTGTGAAAAGGCTTAAATGGCTTTTTTGACCTAAGTTTGAGGATTGCGCTCAAATCAAATGTCCTAGAACCAAATTTCCACATGTAATTACTAGATTGTGATACAATACACTAATGGGTGAAGTTTGGTTGACTTCTGCGCAGCGGTTTGGGAGTTAACATCAAAATTACATTTCTCGGCCATATCGCATAGATCTCACTGTGAAAAGGCTTAAATGACTTTTTTAATTAAGTTTAATGATTGCGCTCAAACCAAATGTCCTAGAACGAAATTTTCAAATGTAACTACTAGAATGTGATACAATACACTATTGGGTGAAGTTTAGTTGACTTCTGCGCAGCGGTTTGGGAGTTAACATCAAAATTACATTTCTCGGCCATATCGCATAGATCTCACTGTGAAAAGGCTTAAATGGCTTTTTTGACCTAAGTTTAATGATTGCGCTCAAACCAAATGTCCTAGAACGAAATTTTCAAATGTAACTACTAGAATGTGATACAATACACTATTGGGTGAAGTTTGATTGACTTCTGCGCAGCGGTTTGGGAGTTAACATCAAAATTACATTTCTCGGCCATATCGCATAGATCTCACTGTGAAAAGGCTTAAATGGCTTTTTTGACCTAAGTTTGAGGATTGCGCTCAAATTAAATGTCCTAGAACCAAATTTCTACATGTAACTACTAGATTGTGATACAATACACTAATGGGTGAAGTTTGGTTGACTTCTGCGCAGCGGTTTGGGAGTTAACATCAAAATTACATTTCTCGGCCATATCGCATAGATCTCACTGTGAAAAGGCTTAAATGACTTTTTTAATTAAGTTTGATGATTGCGCTCAAACAAAATATCCTAGAACAAAATTTTCAAATGTAACTACTAGATTGTGATACAATACACTATTGGGTGAAGTTTGGTTGACTTCTGCGCAGCGGTTTGGGAGTTAACATCAAAATTACATTTCTCGGCCATATCGCATAGATCTCACTGTGAAAAGGCTTAAATGGCTTTTTTGACCTAAGTTTGAGGATTGCGCTCAAATCAAATGTCCTAGAACCAAATTTCCACATGTAACTACTAGATTGTGATACAATACACTAATGGTTGAAGTTTGGTTGACTTCTGCGCAGCGGTTTGGGAGTGAACATCAAAATTACATTTCTCGGCCATATCGCATAGATCTCACTGTGAAAAGGCTTAAATGACTTTTTTAATTAAGTTTGATGATTGCGTTCAAACAAAATGTCATAGAACAAAATTTTCAAATGTAACTACTAGAATGTGATACAATACACTATTGGGTGAAGTTTAGTTGACTTCTGCGCAGCGGTTTGGGAGTTAACATCAAAATTACATTTCTCGGCCATATCGCATAGATCTCACTGTGAAAAGGCTTAAATGGCTTTTTTGACCTAAGTTTAATGATTGCGCTCAAACCAAATGTCCTAGAAGAAATTTTCAAATGTAACTACTAGAATGTGATACAATACACTATTGGGTGAAGTTTGATTGACTTCTGCGCAGCGGTTTGGGAGTTAACATCAAAATTACATTTCTCGGCCATATCGCATAGATCTCACTGTGAAAAGGCTTAAATGGCTTTTTTGACCTAAGTTTGAGGATTGCGCTCAAATTAAATGTCCTAGAACCAAATTTCTACATGTAACTACTAGATTGTGATACAATACACTAATGGGTGAAGTTTGGTTGACTTCTGCGCAGCGGTTTGGGAGTTAACATCAAAATTACATTTCTCGGCCATATCGCATAGATCTCACTGTGAAAAGGCTTAAATGACTTTTTTAATTAAGTTTGATGATTGCGCTCAAACAAAATATCCTAGAACAAAATTTTCAAATGTAACTACTAGATTGTGATACAATACACTATTGGGTGAAGTTTGGTTGACTTCTGCGCAGCGGTTTGGGAGTTAACATCAAAATTACATTTCTCGGCCATATCGCATAGATCTCACTGTGAAAAGGCTTAAATGGCTTTTTTGACCTAAGTTTGAGGATTGCGCTCAAATCAAATGTCCTAGAACCAAATTTCCACATGTAATTACTAGATTGTGATACAATACACTAATGGGTGAAGTTTGGTTGACTTCTGCGCAGCGGTTTGGGAGTTAACATCAAAATTACATTTCTCGGCCATATCGCATAGATCTCACTGTGAAAAGGCTTAAATGACTTTTTTAATTAAGTTTAATGATTGCGCTCAAACCAAATGTCCTAGAACGAAATTTTCAAATGTAACTACTAGAATGTGATACAATACACTATTGGGTGAAGTTTAGTTGACTTCTGCGCAGCGGTTTGGGAGTTAACATCAAAATTACATTTCTCGGCCATATCGCATAGATCTCACTGTGAAAAGGCTTAAATGGCTTTTTTGACCTAAGTTTAATGATTGCGCTCAAACCAAATGTCCTAGAACGAAATTTTCAAATGTAACTACTAGAATGTGATACAATACACTATTGGGTGAAGTTTGATTGACTTCTGCGCAGCGGTTTGGGAGTTAACATCAAAATTACATTTCTCGGCCATATCGCATAGATCTCACTGTGAAAAGGCTTAAATGGCTTTTTTGACCTAAGTTTGAGGATTGCGCTCAAATTAAATGTCCTAGAACCAAATTTCTACATGTAACTACTAGATTGTGATACAATACACTAATGGGTGAAGTTTGGTTGACTTCTGCGCAGCGGTTTGGGAGTTAACATCAAAATTACATTTCTCGGCCATATCGCATAGATCTCACTGTGAAAAGGCTTAAATGACTTTTTTAATTAAGTTTGATGATTGCGCTCAAACAAAATATCCTAGAACAAAATTTTCAAATGTAACTACTAGATTGTGATACAATACACTATTGGGTGAAGTTTGGTTGACTTCTGCGCAGCGGTTTGGGAGTTAACATCAAAATTACATTTCTCGGCCATATCGCATAGATCTCACTGTGAAAAGGCTTAAATGGCTTTTTTGACCTAAGTTTGAGGATTGCGCTCAAATCAAATGTCCTAGAACCAAATTTCCACATGTAACTACTAGATTGTGATACAATACACTAATGGTTGAAGTTTGGTTGACTTCTGCGCAGCGGTTTGGGAGTTAACATCAAAATTACATTTCTCGGCCATATCGCATAGATCTCACTGTGAAAAGGCTTAAATGACTTTTTTTAATTAAGTTTGAAGATTGCGCTCAAATCAAATGTCCTATAACTAAATTTCCAAATGTAACTACTAGATTGTGATAAAATACACTATTGGGTGAAGTTTGGTTGACTTCTGCGCAGCGGTTTGGGAGTTAACATCAAAATTACATTTCTCGGCCATATCGCATAGATCTCACTGTGAAAAGGCTTAAATGACTTTTTTAATTAAGTTTGATGATTGCGTTCAAACAAAATGTCCTAGAACAAAATTTTCAAATGTAACTACTAGATTGTGATACAATACACTATTGGGTGAAGTTTGGTTAACTTCTGCGCAGCGGTTTGGGAGTTAACATCAAAATTACATTTCTCGGCCATATCGCATAGATCTCACTGTGAAAAGGCTTAAATGGCTTTTTTGACCTAAGTTTGAGGATTGCGCTCAAATCAAATGTCCAAGAACCAAATTTCCAAATGTAACTACTAGATTGTGATACAATACACTATTGGGTGAAGTTTGGTTGACTTCTGCGCAGCGGTTTGGGAGTTAACATCAAAATTACATTTCTCGGCCATATCGCATAGATCTCACTGTGAAAAGGCTTAAATGACTTTTTTAATTAAGTTTGATGATTGCGTTTAAACAAAATGTCCTAGAACAAAATTTTCAAATGTAACTACTAGATTGTGATACAATACACTATTGGGTGAAGTTTGATTGACTTCTGCGCAGCGGTTTGGGAGTTAACATCAAAATTACATTTCTCGGCCATATCGCATAGATCTCACTGTGAAAAGGCTTAAATGGCTTTTTTGACCTAAGTTTAAAGATTGCGCTCAAACCAAATGTCCTAGAACGAAATTTTCAAATGTAACTACTAGAATGTGATACAATACACTATTGGGTGAAGTTTGGTTGACTTCTGCGCAGCGGTTTGGGAGTTAACATCAAAATTACATTTCTCGGCCATATCGCATAGATCTCACTGTGAAAAGGCTTAAATGGCTTTTTTGACCTAAGTTTGAGGATTGCGCTCAAATCAAATGTCCAATAACCAAATTTCCACATGTAACTACTAGATTGTGATACAATACACTAATGGGTGAAGTTTGGTTGACTTCTGCGCAGCGCTTTGGGAGTTAACATCAAAATTACATTTCTCGGCCATATCGCATAGATCTCACTGTGAAAAGGCTTAAATGACTTTTTTAATTAAGTTTGATGATTGCGTTCAAACAAAATGTCATAGAACAAAATTTTCAAATGTAACTACTAGATTGTGATACAATACACTATTGGGTGAAGTTTGGTTGACTTCTGCGCAGCGGTTTGGGAGTTAACATCAAAATTACATTTCTCGGCCATATCGCAGAGATCTCACTGTGAAAAGGCTTAAATGGCTTTTTTGACCTAAGTTTGAGGATTGCGCTCAAATCAAATGTCCTAGAACCAAATTTCCACATGTAATTACTAGATTGTGATACAATACACTAATGGGTGAAGTTTGGTTGACTTCTGCGCAGCGGTTTGGGAGTTAACATCAAAATTACATTTCTCGGCCATATCGCATAGATCTCACTGTGAAAAGGCTTAAATGACTTTTTTAATTAAGTTTAATGATTGCGCTCAAACCAAATGTCCTAGAACGAAATTTTCAAATGTAACTACTAGAATGTGATACAATACACTATTGGGTGAAGTTTAGTTGACTTCTGCGCAGCGGTTTGGGAGTTAACATCAAAATTACATTTCTCGGCCATATCGCATAGATCTCACTGTGAAAAGGCTTAAATGGCTTTTTTGACCTAAGTTTAATGATTGCGCTCAAACCAAATGTCCTAGAACGAAATTTTCAAATGTAACTACTAGAATGTGATACAATACACTATTGGGTGAAGTTTGATTGACTTCTGCGCAGCGGTTTGGGAGTTAACATCAAAATTACATTTCTCGGCCATATCGCATAGATCTCACTGTGAAAAGGCTTAAATGGCTTTTTTGACCTAAGTTTGAGGATTGCGCTCAAATTAAATGTCCTAGAACCAAATTTCTACATGTAACTACTAGATTGTGATACAATACACTAATGGGTGAAGTTTGGTTGACTTCTGCGCAGCGG
Source organism: Corythoichthys intestinalis (assembly GCF_030265065.1). Taxonomy (NCBI): domain Eukaryota; kingdom Metazoa; phylum Chordata; class Actinopteri; order Syngnathiformes; family Syngnathidae; genus Corythoichthys; species Corythoichthys intestinalis. The sequence continues at coordinate 610,860 of NC_080405.1, read as the reverse complement.
TTTGGGAGTTAACATCAAAATTACATTTCTCGGCCATATCGCATAGATCTCACTGTGAAAAGGCTTAAATGACTTTTTTAATTAAGTTTGATGATTGCGCTCAAACAAAATATCCTAGAACAAAATTTTCAAATGTAACTACTAGATTGTGATACAATACACTATTGGGTGAAGTTTGGTTGACTTCTGCGCAGCGGTTTGGGAGTTAACATCAAAATTACATTTCTCGGCCATATCGCATAGATCTCACTGTGAAAAGGCTTAAATGGCTTTTCTGACCTAAGTTTGAGGATTGCGCTCAAATCAAATGTCCAAGAACCAAATTTCCAAATGTAACTACTAGATTGTGATACAATACACTATTGGGTGAAGTTTGGTTGACTTCTGCGCAGCGGTTTGGGAGTTAACATCAAAATTACATTTCTCGGCCATATCGCATAGATCTCACTGTGAAAAGGCTTAAATGACTTTTTTAATTAAGTTTGATGATTGCGTTCAAACAAAATGTCCTAGAACAAAATTTTCAAATGTAACTACTAGATTGTGATACAATACACTATTGGGTGAAGTTTGATTGACTTCTGCGCAGCGGTTTGGGAGTTAACATCAAAATTACATTTCTCGGCCATATCGCATAGATCTCACTGTGAAAAGGCTTAAATGGCTTTTTTGACCTAAGTTTAAAGATTGCGCTCAAACCAAATGTCCTAGAACGAAATTTTCAAATGTAACTACTAGATTGTGATACAATACACTATTGGGTGAAGTTTGGTTGACTTCTGCGCAGCGGTTTGGGAGTTAACATCAAAATTACATTTCTCGGCCATATCGCATAGATCTCACTGTGAAAAGGCTTAAATGGCTTTTTTGACCTAAGTTTGAGGATTGCGCTCAAATCAAATGTCCTAGAACCTAATTTCCACATGTAACTACTAGATTGTGATACAATACACTAATGGGTGAAGTTTGGTTGACTTCTGCGCAGCGGTTTGGGAGTTAACATCAAAATTACATTTCTCGGCCATATCGCATAGATCTCACTGTGAAAAGGCTTAAATGACTTTTTTAATTAAATTTGATGATTGCGCTCAAACAAAATGTCCTAGAACAAAATTTTCAAATGTAACTACTAGATTGTGATAAAATACACTATTGGGTGAAATTTGGTTGACTTCTGCGCAGCGGTTTGGGAGTTAACATCAAAATTACATTTCTCGGCCATATCGCATAGATCTCACTGTGAAAAGGCTTAAATGGCTTTTTTGACCTAAGTTTGAGGATTGCGCTCAAATTAAATGTCCTAGAACCAAATTTCTACATGTAACTACTAGATTGTGATACAATACACTAATGGGTGAAGTTTGGTTGACTTCTGCGCAGCGGTTTGGGAGTTAACATCAAAATTACATTTCTCGGCCATATCGCATAGATCTCACTGTGAAAAGGCTTAAATGACTTTTTTAATTAAGTTTGATGATTGCGTTCAAACAAAATGTCCTAGAACAAAATTTTCAAATGTAACTACTAGATTGTGATACAATACACTATTGGGTGAAGTTTGGTTGACTTCTGCGCAGCGGTTTGGGAGTTAACATCAAAATTACATTTCTCGGCCATATCGCATAGATCTCACTGTGAAAAGGCTTAAATGGCTTTTTTGACCTAAGTTTGAGGATTGCGCTCAAATCAAATGTCCAAGAACCAAATTTCCAAATGTAACTACTAGATTGTGATACAATACACTATTGGGTGAAGTTTGGTTGACTTCTGCGCAGCGGTTTGGGAGTTAACATCAAAATTACATTTCTCGGCCATATCGCATAGATCTCACTGTGAAAAGGCTTAAATGACTTTTTTAATTAAGTTTGATGATTGCGTTCAAACAAAATGTCCTAGAACAAAATTTTCAAATGTAACTACTAGATTGTGATACAATACACTATTGGGTGAAGTTTGATTGACTTCTGCGCAGCGGTTTGGGAGTTAACATCAAAATTACATTTCTCGGCCATATCGCATAGATCTCACTGTGAAAAGGCTTAAATGGCTTTTTTGACCTAAGTTTAAAGATTGCGCTCAAACCAAATGTCCTAGAACGAAATTTTCAAATGTAACTACTAGAATGTGATACAATACACTATTGGGTGAAGTTTGGTTAACTTCTGCGCAGCGGTTTGGGAGTTAACATCAAAATTACATTTCTCGGCCATATCGCATAGATCTCACTGTGAAAAGGCTTAAATGGCTTTTTTGACCTAAGTTTGAGGATTGCGCTCAAATCAAATGTCCAATAACCAAATTTCCACATGTAACTACTAGATTGTGATACAATACACTAATGGGTGAAGTTTGGTTGACTTCTGCGCAGCGGTTTGGGAGTTAACATCAAAATTACATTTCTCGGCCATATCGCATAGATCTCACTGTGAAAAGGCTTAAATGACTTTTTTAATTAAGTTTGATGATTGCTTTCAAACAAAATGTCATAGAACAAAATTTTCAAATGTAACTACTAGATTGTGATACAATACACTATTGGGTGAAGTTTGGTTGACTTCTGCGCAGCGGTTTGGGAGTTAACATCAAAATTACATTTCTCGGCCATATCGCAGAGATCTCACTGTGAAAAGGCTTAAATGGCTTTTTTGACCTAAGTTTGAGGATTGCGCTCAAATCAAATGTCCTAAAACCAAATTTCCACATGTAATTACTAGATTGTGATACAATACACTAATGGGTGAAGTTTGGTTTACTTCTGCGCAGCGGTTTGGGAGTTAACATCAAAATTACATTTCTCGGCCATATCGCATAGATCTCACTGTGAAAAGGCTTAAATGACTTTTTTAATTAAGTTTAATGATTGCGCTCAAACCAAATGTCCTAGAACGAAATTTTCAAATGTAACTACTAGAATGTGATACAATACACTATTGGGTGAAGTTTAGTTGACTTCTGCGCAGCGGTTTGGGAGTTAACATCAAAATTACATTTCTCGGCCATATCGCATAGATCTCACTGTGAAAAGGCTTAAATGGCTTTTTTGACCTAAGTTTAATGATTGCGCTCAAACCAAATGTCCTAGAACGAAATTTTCAAATGTAACTACTAGAATGTGATACAATACACTATTGGGTGAAGTTTGATTGACTTCTGCGCAGCGGTTTGGAAGTTAACATCAAAATTACATTTCTCGGCCATATCGCATAGATCTCACTGTGAAAAGGCTTAAATGGCTTTTTTGACCTAAGTTTGAGGATTGCGCTCAAATTAAATGTCCTAGAACCAAATTTCTACATGTAACTACTAGATTGTGATACAATACACTAATGGGTGAAGTTTGGTTGACTTCTGCGCAGCGGTTTGGGAGTTAACATCAAAATTACATTTCTCGGCCATATCGCATAGATCTCACTGTGAAAAGGCTTAAATGACTTTTTTAATTAAGTTTGATGATTGCGCTCAAACAAAATATCCTAGAACAAAATTTTCAAATGTAACTACTAGATTGTGATACAATACACTATTGGGTGAAGTTTGGTTGACTTCTGCGCAGCGGTTTGGGAGTTAACATCAAAATTACATTTCTCGGCCATATCGCATAGATCTCACTGTGAAAAGGCTTAAATGGCTTTTTTGACCTAAGTTTGAGGATTGCGCTCAAATCAAATGTCCTAGAACCAAATTTCTACATGTAACTACTAGATTGTGATACAATACACTAATGGGTGAAGTTTGGTTGACTTCTGCGCAGCGGTTTGGGAGTTAACATCAAAATTACATTTCTCGGCCATATCGCATAGATCTCACTGTGAAAAGGCTTAAATGGCTTTTTTGACCTAAGTTTGAGGATTGCGCTCAAATCAAATGTCCAATAACCAAATTTCCACATGTAACTACTAGATTGTGATACAATACACTAATGGGTGAAGTTTGGTTGACTTCTGCGCAGCGGTTTGGGAGTTAACATCAAAATTACATTTCTCGGCCATATCGCATAGATCTCACTGTGAAAAGGCTTAAATGACTTTTTTAATTAAGTTTGATGATTGCGTTCAAACAAAATGTCATAGAACAAAATTTTCAAATGTAACTACTAGATTGTGATACAATACACTATTGGGTGAAGTTTGGTTGACTTCTGCGCAGCGGTTTGGGAGTTAACATCAAAATTACATTTCTCGGCCATATCGCAGAGATCTCACTGTGAAAAGGCTTAAATGGCTTTTTTGACCTAAGTTTGAGGATTGCGCTCAAATCAAATGTCCTAGAACCAAATTTCCACATGTAATTACTAGATTGTGATACAATACACTAATGGGTGAAGTTTGGTTGACTTCTGCGCAGCGGTTTGGGAGTTAACATCAAAATTACATTTCTCGGCCATATCGCATAGATCTCACTGTGAAAAGGCTTAAATGACTTTTTTAATTAAGTTTAATGATTGCGCTCAAACCAAATGTCCTAGAACGAAATTTTCAAATGTAACTACTAGAATGTGATACAATACACTATTGGGTGAAGTTTAGTTGACTTCTGCGCAGCGGTTTGGGAGTTAACATCAAAATTACATTTCTCGGCCATATCGCATAGATCTCACTGTGAAAAGGCTTAAATGGCTTTTTTGACCTAAGTTTAATGATTGCGCTCAAACCAAATGTCCTAGAACGAAATTTTCAAATGTAACTACTAGAATGTGATACAATACACTATTGGGTGAAGTTTGATTGACTTCTGCGCAGCGGTTTGGGAGTTAACATCAAAATTACATTTCTCGGCCATATCGCATAGATCTCACTGTGAAAAGGCTTAAATGACTTTTTTAATTAAGTTTGATGATTGCGCTCAAACAAAATATCCTAGAACAAAATTTTCAAATGTAACTACTAGATTGTGATACAATACACTATTGGGTGAAGTTTGGTTGACTTCTGCGCAGCGGTTTGGGAGTTAACATCAAAATTACATTTCTCGGCCATATCGCATAGATCTCACTGTGAAAAGGCTTAAATGGCTTTTTTGACCTAAGTTTGAGGATTGCGCTCAAATCAAATGTCCTAGAACCAAATTTCCACATGTAACTACTAGATTGTGATACAATACACTAATGGTTGAAGTTTGGTTGACTTCTGCGCAGCGGTTTGGGAGTGAACATCAAAATTACATTTCTCGGCCATATCGCATAGATCTCACTGTGAAAAGGCTTAAATGACTTTTTTTAATTAAGTTTGAAGATTGCGCTCAAATCAAATGTCCTATAACTAAATTTCCAAATGTAACTACTAGATTGTGATAAAATACACTATTGGGTGAAGTTTGGTTGACTTCTGCGCAGCGGTTTGGGAGTTAACATCAAAATTACATTTCTCGGCCATATCGCATAGATCTCACTGTGAAAAGGCTTAAATGGCTTTTTTGACCTAAGTTTGAGGATTGCGCTCAAATCAAATGTCCAAGAACCAAATTTCCAAATGTAACTACTAGATTGTGATACAATACACTATTGGGTGAAGTTTGGTTGACTTCTGCGCAGCGGTTTGGGAGTTAACATCAAAATTACATTTCTCGGCCATATCGCATAGATCTCACTGTGAAAAGGCTTAAATGACTTTTTTAATTAAGTTTGATGATTGCGTTTAAACAAAATGTCCTAGAACAAAATTTTCAAATGTAACTACTAGATTGTGATACAATACACTATTGGGTGAAGTTTGGTTGACTTCTGCGCAGCGGTTTGGGAGTTAACATCAAAATTACATTTCTCGGCCATATCGCATAGATCTCACTGTGAAAAGGCTTAAATGGCTTTTTTGACCTAAGTTTAAAGATTGCGCTCAAACCAAATGTCCTAGAACGAAATTTTCAAATGTAACTACTAGAATGTGATACAATACACTATTGGGTGAAGTTTGGTTGACTTCTGCGCAGCGGTTTGGGAGTTAACATCAAAATTACATTTCTCGGCCATATCGCATAGATCTCACTGTGAAAAGGCTTAAATGGCTTTTTTGACCTAAGTTTGAGGATTGCGCTCAAATCAAATGTCCAATAACCAAATTTCCACATGTAACTACTAGATTGTGATACAATACACTAATGGGTGAAGTTTGGTTGACTTCTGCGCAGCGGTTTGGGAGTTAACATCAAAATTACATTTCTCGGCCATATCGCATAGATCTCACTGTGAAAAGGCTTAAATGACTTTTTTAATTAAGTTTGATGATTGCGTTCAAACAAAATGTCATAGAACAAAATTTTCAAATGTAACTACTAGATTGTGATACAATAAACTATTGGGTGAAGTTTGGTTGACTTCTGCGCAGCGGTTTGGGAGTTAACATCAAAATTACATTTCTCGGCCATATCGCAGAGATCTCACTGTGAAAAGGCTTAAATGGCTTTTTTGACCTAAGTTTGAGGATTGCGCTCAAATCAAATGTCCTAGAACCAAATTTCCACATGTAATTACTAGATTGTGATACAATACACTAATGGGTGAAGTTTGGTTGACTTCTGCGCAGCGGTTTGGGAGTTAACATCAAAATTACATTTCTCGGCCATATCGCATAGATCTCACTGTGAAAAGGCTTAAATGACTTTTTTAATTAAGTTTAATGATTGCGCTCAAACCAAATGTCCTAGAACGAAATTTTCAAATGTAACTACTAGAATGTGATACAATACACTATTGGGTGAAGTTTAGTTGACTTCTGCGCAGCGGTTTGGGAGTTAACATCAAAATTACATTTCTCGGCCATATCGCATAGATCTCACTGTGAAAAGGCTTAAATGGCTTTTTTGACCTAAGTTTAATGATTGCGCTCAAACCAAATGTCCTAGAACGAAATTTTCAAATGTAACTACTAGAATGTGATACAATACACTATTGGGTGAAGTTTGATTGACTTCTGCGCAGCGGTTTGGGAGTTAACATCAAAATTACATTTCTCGGCCATATCGCATAGATCTCACTGTGAAAAGGCTTAAATGGCTTTTTTGACCTAAGTTTGAGGATTGCGCTCAAATTAAATGTCCTAGAACCAAATTTGTACATGTAACTACTAGATTGTGATACAATACACTAATGGGTGAAGTTTGGTTGACTTCTGCGCAGCGGTTTGGGAGTTAACATCAAAATTACATTTCTCGGCCATATCGCATAGATCTCACTGTGAAAAGGCTTAAATGACTTTTTTAATTAAGTTTGATGATTGCGCTCAAACAAAATATCCTAGAACAAAATTTTCAAATGTAACTACTAGATTGTGATACAATACACTATTGGGTGAAGTTTGGTTGACTTCTGCGCAGCGGTTTGGGAGTTAACATCAAAATTACATTTCTCGGCCATATCGCATAGATCTCACTGTGAAAAGGCTTAAATGGCTTTTTTGACCTAAGTTTGAGGATTGCGCTCAAATCAAATGTCCTAGAACCAAATTTCCACATGTAACTACTAGATTGTGATACAATACACTAATGGTTGAAGTTTGGTTGACTTCTGCGCAGCGGTTTGGGAGTGAACATCAAAATTACATTTCTCGGCCATATCGCATAGATCTCACTGTGAAAAGGCTTAAATGACTTTTTTAATTAAGTTTGATGATTGCGTTCAAACAAAATGTCATAGAACAAAATTTTCAAATGTAACTACTAGATTGTGATAAAATACACTATTGGGTGAAGTTTGGTTGACTTCTGCGCAGCGGTTTGGGAGTTAACATCAAAATTACATTTCTCGGCCATATCGCATAGATCTCACTGTGAAAAGGCTTAAATGACTTTTTTAATTAAGTTTGATGATTGCGTTCAAACAAAATGTCCTAGAACAAAATTTTCAAATGTAACTACTAGATTGTGATACAATACACTATTGGGTGAAGTTTGGTTAACTTCTGCGCAGCGGTTTGGGAGTTAACATCAAAATTACATTTATGGCCATATCGCATAGATCTCACTGTGAAAAGGCTTAAATGGCATTTTTGACCTAAGTTTGAGGATTGCGCTCAAATCAAATGTCCAAGAACCAAATTTCCAAATGTAACTACTAGATTGTGATACAATACACTATTGGGTGAAGTTTGGTTGACTTCTGCGCAGCGGTTTGGGAGTTAACATCAAAATTACATTTCTCGGCCATATCGCATAGATCTCACTGTGAAAAGGCTTAAATGACTTTTTTAATTAAGTTTGATGATTGCGTTTAAACAAAATGTCCTAGAACAAAATTTTCAAATGTAACTACTAGATTGTGATACAATACACTATTGGGTGAAGTTTGATTGACTTCTGCGCAGCGGTTTGGGAGTTAACATCAAAATTACATTTCTCGGCCATATCGCATAGATCTCACTGTGAAAAGGCTTAAATGGCTTTTTTGACCTAAGTTTAAAGATTGCGCTCAAACCAAATGTCCTAGAACGAAATTTTCAAATGTAACTACTAGAATGTGATACAATACACTATTGGGTGAAGTTTGGTTGACTTCTGCGCAGCGGTTTGGGAGTTAACATCAAAATTACATTTCTCGGCCATATCGCATAGATCTCACTGTGAAAAGGCTTAAATGGCTTTTTTGACCTAAGTTTGAGGATTGCGCTCAAATCAAATGTCCTAGAACCAAATTTCCACATGTAACTACTAGATTGTGATACAATACACTAATGGTTGAAGTTTGGTTGACTTCTGCGCAGCGGTTTGGGAGTGAACATCAAAATTACATTTCTCGGCCATATCGCATAGATCTCACTGTGAAAAGGCTTAAATGACTTTTTTTAATTAAGTTTGAAGATTGCGCTCAAATCAAATGTCCTATAACTAAATTTCCAAATGTAACTACTAGATTGTGATAAAATACACTATTGGGTGAAGTTTGGTTGACTTCTGCGCAGCGGTTTGGGAGTTAACATCAAAATTACATTTCTCGGCCATATCGCATAGATCTCACTGTGAAAAGGCTTAAATGACTTTTTTAATTAAGTTTGATGACTGCGTTCAAACAAAATGTCCTAGAACAAAATTTTCAAATGTAACTACTAGATTGTGATACAATACACTATTGGGTGAAGTTTGGTTGACTTCTGCGCAGCGGTTTGGGAGTGAACATCAAAATTACATTTCTCGGCCATATCGCATAGATCTCACTGTGAAAAGGCTTAAATGACTTTTTTTAATTAAGTTTGAAGATTGCGCTCAAATCAAATGTCCTATAACTAAATTTCCAAATGTAACTACTAGATTGTGATACAATACACTATTGGGTGAAGTTTGGTTAACTTCTGCGCAGCGGTTTGGGAGTTAACATCAAAATTACATTTCTCGGCCATATCGAATAGATCTCACTGTGAAAAGGCTTAAATGGCTTTTTTGACCTAAGTTTGAGGATTGCGCTCAAATCAAATGTCCAAGAACCAAATTTCCAAATGTAACTACTAGATTGTGATACAATACACTATTGGGTGAAGTTTGGTTGACTTCTGCGCAGCGGTTTGGGAGTTAACATCAAAATTACATTTCTCGGCCATATCGCATAGATCTCACTGTGAAAAGGCTTAAATGACTTTTTTAATTAAGTTTGATGATTGCGTTTAAACAAAATGTCCTAGAACAAAATTTTCAAATGTAACTACTAGATTGTGATACAATACACTATTGGGTGAAGTTTGGTTGACTTCTGCGCAGCGGTTTGGGAGTTAACATCAAAATTACATTTCTCGGCCATATCGCATAGATCTCACTGTGAAAAGGCTTAAATGGCTTTTTTGACCTAAGTTTAAAGATTGCGCTCAAACCAAATGTCCTAGAACGAAATTTTCAAATGTAACTACTAGAATGTGATACAATACACTATTGGGTGAAGTTTGGTTGACTTCTGCGCAGCGGTTTGGGAGTTAACATCAAAATTACATTTCTCGGCCATATCGCATAGATCTCACTGTGAAAAGGCTTAAATGGCTTTTTTGACCTAAGTTTGAGGATTGCGCTCAAATCAAATGTCCAATAACCAAATTTCCACATGTAACTACTAGATTGTGATACAATACACTAATGGGTGAAGTTTGGTTGACTTCTGCGCAGCGGTTTGGGAGTTAACATCAAAATTACATTTCTCGGCCATATCGCATAGATCTCACTGTGAAAAGGCTTAAATGACTTTTTTAATTAAGTTTGATGATTGCGTTCAAACAAAATGTCATAGAACAAAATTTTCAAATGTAACTACTAGATTGTGATACAATACACTATTGGGTGAAGTTTGGTTGACTTCTGCGCAGCGGTTTGGGAGTTAACATCAAAATTACATTTCTCGGCCTTATCGCAGAGATCTCACTGTGAAAAGGCTTAAATGGCTTTTTTGACCTAAGTTTGAGGATTGCGCTCAAATCAAATGTCCTAGAACCAAATTTCCACATGTAATTACTAGATTGTGATACAATACACTAATGGGTGAAGTTTGGTTGACTTCTGCGCAGCGGTTTGGGAGTTAACATCAAAATTACATTTCTCGGCCATATCGCATAGATCTCACTGTGAAAAGGCTTAAATGACTTTTTTAATTAAGTTTAATGATTGCGCTCAAACCAAATGTCCTAGAACGAAATTTTCAAATGTAACTACTAGAATGTGATACAATACACTATTGGGTGAAGTTTAGTTGACTTCTGCGCAGCGGTTTGGGAGTTAACATCAAAATTACATTTCTCGGCCATATCGCATAGATCTCACTGTGAAAAGGCTTAAATGGCTTTTTTGACCTAAGTTTAATGATTGCGCTCAAACCAAATGTCCTAGAACGAAATTTTCAAATGTAACTACTAGAATGTGATACAATACACTATTGGGTGAAGTTTGATTGACTTCTGCGCAGCGGTTTGGGAGTTAACATCAAAATTACATTTCTCGGCCATATCGCATAGATCTCACTGTGAAAAGGCTTAAATGGCTTTTTTGACCTAAGTTTGAGGATTGCGCTCAAATTAAATGTCCTAGAACCAAATTTCTACATGTAACTACTAGATTGTGATACAATACACTAATGGGTGAAGTTTGGTTGACTTCTGCGCAGCGGTTTGGGAGTTAACATCAAAATTACATTTCTCGGCCATATCGCATAGATCTCACTGTGAAAAGGCTTAAATGACTTTTTTAATTAAGTTTGATGATTGCGCTCAAACAAAATATCCTAGAACAAAATTTTCAAATGTAACTACTAGATTGTGATACAATACACTATTGGGTGAAGTTTGGTTGACTTCTGCGCAGCGGTTTGGGAGTTAACATCAAAATTACATTTCTCGGCCATATCGCATAGATCTCACTGTGAAAAGGCTTAAATGGCTTTTTTGACCTAAGTTTGAGGATTGCGCTCAAATCAAATGTCCTAGAACCAAATTTCCACATGTAACTACTAGATTGTGATACAATACACTAATGGTTGAAGTTTGGTTGACTTCTGCGCAGCGGTTTGGGAGTGAACATCAAAATTACATTTCTCGGCCATATCGCATAGATCTCACTGTGAAAAGGCTTAAATGACTTTTTTAATTAAGTTTGATGATTGCGTTCAAACAAAATGTCATAGAACAAAATTTTCAAATGTAACTACTAGATTGTGATACAATACACTATTGGGTGAAGTTTGGTTGACTTCTGCGCAGCGGTTTGGGAGTTAACATCAAAATTACATTTCTCGGCCATATCGCAGAGATCTCACTGTGAAAAGGCTTAAATGGCTTTTTTGACCTAAGTTTGAGGATTGCGCTCAAATCAAATGTCCTAGAACCAAATTTCCACATGTAATTACTAGATTGTGATACAATACACTAATGGGTGAAGTTTGGTTTACTTCTGCGCAGCGGTTTGGGAGTTAACATCAAAATTACATTTCTCGGCCATATCGCATAGATCTCACTGTGAAAAGGCTTAAATGACTTTTTTAATTAAGTTTAATGATTGCGCTCAAACCAAATGTCCTAGAACGAAATTTTCAAATGTAACTACTAGAATGTGATACAATACACTATTGGGTGAAGTTTAGTTGACTTCTGCGCAGCGGTTTGGGAGTTAACATCAAAATTACATTTCTCGGCCATATAGCATAGATCTCACTGTGAAAAGGCTTAAATGGCTTTTTTGACCTAAGTTTAATGATTGCGCTCAAACCAAATGTCCTAGAACGAAATTTTCAAATGTAACTACTAGAATGTGATACAATACACTATTGGGTGAAGTTTGATTGACTTCTGCGCAGCGGTTTGGGAGTTAACATCAAAATTACATTTCTCGGCCATATCGCATAGATCTCACTGTGAAAAGGCTTAAATGGCTTTTTTGACCTAAGTTTGAGGATTGCGCTCAAATTAAATGTCCTAGAACCAAATTTCTACATGTAACTACTAGATTGTGATACAATACACTAATGGGTGAAGTTTGGTTGACTTCTGCGCAGCGGTTTGGGAGTTAACATCAAAATTACATTTCTCGGCCATATCGCATAGATCTCACTGTGAAAAGGCTTAAATGACTTTTTTAATTAAGTTTGATGATTGCGCTCAAACAAAATATCCTAGAACAAAATTTTCAAATGTAACTACTAGATTGTGATACAATACACTATTGGGTGAAGTTTGGTTGACTTCTGCGCAGCGGTTTGGGAGTTAACATCAAAATTACATTTCTCGGCCATATCGCATAGATCTCACTGTGAAAAGGCTTAAATGGCTTTTTTGACCTAAGTTTGAGGATTGCGCTCAAATCAAATGTCCTAGAACCAAATTTCTACATGTAACTACTAGATTGTGATACAATACACTAATGGGTGAAGTTTGGTTGACTTCTGCGCAGCGGTTTGGGAGTTAACATCAAAATTACATTTCTCGGCCATATCGCATAGATCTCACTGTGAAAAGGCTTAAATGGCTTTTTTGACCTAAGTTTGAGGATTGCGCTCAAATCAAATGTCCAATAACCAAATTTCCACATGTAACTACTAGATTGTGATACAATACACTAATGGGTGAAGTTTGGTTGACTTCTGCGCAGCGGTTTGGGAGTTAACATCAAAATTACATTTCTCGGCCATATCGCATAGATCTCACTGTGAAAAGGCTTAAATGACTTTTTTAATTAAGTTTGATGATTGCGTTCAAACAAAATGTCATAGAACAAAATTTTCAAATGTAACTACTAGATTGTGATACAATACACTATTGGGTGAAGTTTGGTTGACTTCTGCTCAGCGGTTTGGGAGTTAACATCAAAATTACATTTCTCGGCCATATCGCAGAGATCTCACTGTGAAAAGGCTTAAATGGCTTTTTTGACCTAAGTTTGAGGATTGCGCTCAAATCAAATGTCCTAGAACCAAATTTCCACATGTAATTACTAGATTGTGATACAATACACTAATGGGTGAAGTTTGGTTGACTTCTGCGCAGCGGTTTGGGAGTTAACATCAAAATTACATTTCTCGGCCATATCGCATAGATCTCACTGTGAAAAGGCTTAAATGACTTTTTTAATTAAGTTTAATGATTGCGCTCAAACCAAATGTCCTAGAACGAAATTTTCAAATGTAACTACTAGAATGTGATACAATACACTATTGGGTGAAGTTTAGTTGACTTCTGCGCAGCGGTTTGGGAGTTAACATCAAAATTACATTTCTCGGCCATATCGCATAGATCTCACTGTGAAAAGGCTTAAATGGCTTTTTTGACCTAAGTTTAATGATTGCGCTCAAACCAAATGTCCTAGAACGAAATTTTCAAATGTAACTACTAGAATGTGATACAATACACTATTGGGTGAAGTTTAGTTGACTTCTGCGCAGCGGTTTGGGAGTTAACATCAAAATTACATTTCTCGGCCATATAGCATAGATCTCACTGTGAAAAGGCTTAAATGGCTTTTTTGACCTAAGTTTAATGATTGCGCTCAAACCAAATGTCCTAGAACGAAATTTTCAAATGTAACTACTAGAATGTGATACAATACACTATTGGGTGAAGTTTGATTGACTTCTGCGCAGCAGTTTGGGAGTTAACATCAAAATTACATTTCTCGGCCATATCGCATAGATCTCACTGTGAAAAGGCTTAAATGGCTTTTTTGACCTAAGTTTGAGGATTGCGCTCAAATTAAATGTCCTAGAACCAAATTTCTACATGTAACTACTAGATTGTGATACAATACACTAATGGGTGAAGTTTGGTTGACTTCTGCGCAGCGGTTTGGGAGTTAACATCAAAATTACATTTCTCGGCCATATCGCATAGATCTCACTGTGAAAAGGCTTAAATGACTTTTTTAATTAAGTTTGATGATTGCGCTCAAACAAAATATCCTAGAACAAAATTTTCAAATGTAACTACTAGATTGTGATACAATACACTATTGGGTGAAGTTTGGTTGACTTCTGCGCAGCGGTTTGGGAGTTAACATCAAAATTACATTTCTCGGCCATATCGCATAGATCTCACTGTGAAAAGGCTTAAATGGCTTTTTTGACCTAAGTTTGAGGATTGCGCTCAAATCAAATGTCCTAGAACCAAATTTCCACATGTAACTACTAGATTGTGATACAATACACTAATGGTTGAAGTTTGGTTGACTTCTGCGCAGCGGTTTGGGAGTGAACATCAAAATTACATTTCTCGGCCATATCGCATAGATCTCACTGTGAAAAGGCTTAAATGACTTTTTTAATTAAGTTTGATGATTGCGTTCAAACAAAATGTCATAGAACAAAATTTTCAAATGTAACTACTAGAATGTGATACAATACACTATTGGGTGAAGTTTAGTTGACTTCTGCGCAGCGGTTTGGGAGTTAACATCAAAATTACATTTCTCGGCCATATCGCATAGATCTCACTGTGAAAAGGCTTAAATGGCTTTTTTGACCTAAGTTTAATGATTGCGCTCAAACCAAATGTCCTAGAAGAAATTTTCAAATGTAACTACTAGAATGTGATACAATACACTATTGGGTGAAGTTTGATTGACTTCTGCGCAGCGGTTTGGGAGTTAACATCAAAATTACATTTCTCGGCCATATCGCATAGATCTCACTGTGAAAAGGCTTAAATGGCTTTTTTGACCTAAGTTTGAGGATTGCGCTCAAATTAAATGTCCTAGAACCAAATTTCTACATGTAACTACTAGATTGTGATACAATACACTAATGGGTGAAGTTTGGTTGACTTCTGCGCAGCGGTTTGGGAGTTAACATCAAAATTACATTTCTCGGCCATATCGCATAGATCTCACTGTGAAAAGGCTTAAATGACTTTTTTAATTAAGTTTGATGATTGCGCTCAAACAAAATATCCTAGAACAAAATTTTCAAATGTAACTACTAGATTGTGATACAATACACTATTGGGTGAAGTTTGGTTGACTTCTGCGCAGCGGTTTGGGAGTTAACATCAAAATTACATTTCTCGGCCATATCGCATAGATCTCACTGTGAAAAGGCTTAAATGGCTTTTTTGACCTAAGTTTGAGGATTGCGCTCAAATCAAATGTCCTAGAACCAAATTTCCACATGTAATTACTAGATTGTGATACAATACACTAATGGGTGAAGTTTGGTTGACTTCTGCGCAGCGGTTTGGGAGTTAACATCAAAATTACATTTCTCGGCCATATCGCATAGATCTCACTGTGAAAAGGCTTAAATGACTTTTTTAATTAAGTTTAATGATTGCGCTCAAACCAAATGTCCTAGAACGAAATTTTCAAATGTAACTACTAGAATGTGATACAATACACTATTGGGTGAAGTTTAGTTGACTTCTGCGCAGCGGTTTGGGAGTTAACATCAAAATTACATTTCTCGGCCATATCGCATAGATCTCACTGTGAAAAGGCTTAAATGGCTTTTTTGACCTAAGTTTAATGATTGCGCTCAAACCAAATGTCCTAGAACGAAATTTTCAAATGTAACTACTAGAATGTGATACAATACACTATTGGGTGAAGTTTGATTGACTTCTGCGCAGCGGTTTGGGAGTTAACATCAAAATTACATTTCTCGGCCATATCGCATAGATCTCACTGTGAAAAGGCTTAAATGGCTTTTTTGACCTAAGTTTGAGGATTGCGCTCAAATTAAATGTCCTAGAACCAAATTTCTACATGTAACTACTAGATTGTGATACAATACACTAATGGGTGAAGTTTGGTTGACTTCTGCGCAGCGGTTTGGGAGTTAACATCAAAATTACATTTCTCGGCCATATCGCATAGATCTCACTGTGAAAAGGCTTAAATGACTTTTTTAATTAAGTTTGATGATTGCGCTCAAACAAAATATCCTAGAACAAAATTTTCAAATGTAACTACTAGATTGTGATACAATACACTATTGGGTGAAGTTTGGTTGACTTCTGCGCAGCGGTTTGGGAGTTAACATCAAAATTACATTTCTCGGCCATATCGCATAGATCTCACTGTGAAAAGGCTTAAATGGCTTTTTTGACCTAAGTTTGAGGATTGCGCTCAAATCAAATGTCCTAGAACCAAATTTCCACATGTAACTACTAGATTGTGATACAATACACTAATGGTTGAAGTTTGGTTGACTTCTGCGCAGCGGTTTGGGAGTTAACATCAAAATTACATTTCTCGGCCATATCGCATAGATCTCACTGTGAAAAGGCTTAAATGACTTTTTTTAATTAAGTTTGAAGATTGCGCTCAAATCAAATGTCCTATAACTAAATTTCCAAATGTAACTACTAGATTGTGATAAAATACACTATTGGGTGAAGTTTGGTTGACTTCTGCGCAGCGGTTTGGGAGTTAACATCAAAATTACATTTCTCGGCCATATCGCATAGATCTCACTGTGAAAAGGCTTAAATGACTTTTTTAATTAAGTTTGATGATTGCGTTCAAACAAAATGTCCTAGAACAAAATTTTCAAATGTAACTACTAGATTGTGATACAATACACTATTGGGTGAAGTTTGGTTAACTTCTGCGCAGCGGTTTGGGAGTTAACATCAAAATTACATTTCTCGGCCATATCGCATAGATCTCACTGTGAAAAGGCTTAAATGGCTTTTTTGACCTAAGTTTGAGGATTGCGCTCAAATCAAATGTCCAAGAACCAAATTTCCAAATGTAACTACTAGATTGTGATACAATACACTATTGGGTGAAGTTTGGTTGACTTCTGCGCAGCGGTTTGGGAGTTAACATCAAAATTACATTTCTCGGCCATATCGCATAGATCTCACTGTGAAAAGGCTTAAATGACTTTTTTAATTAAGTTTGATGATTGCGTTTAAACAAAATGTCCTAGAACAAAATTTTCAAATGTAACTACTAGATTGTGATACAATACACTATTGGGTGAAGTTTGATTGACTTCTGCGCAGCGGTTTGGGAGTTAACATCAAAATTACATTTCTCGGCCATATCGCATAGATCTCACTGTGAAAAGGCTTAAATGGCTTTTTTGACCTAAGTTTAAAGATTGCGCTCAAACCAAATGTCCTAGAACGAAATTTTCAAATGTAACTACTAGAATGTGATACAATACACTATTGGGTGAAGTTTGGTTGACTTCTGCGCAGCGGTTTGGGAGTTAACATCAAAATTACATTTCTCGGCCATATCGCATAGATCTCACTGTGAAAAGGCTTAAATGGCTTTTTTGACCTAAGTTTGAGGATTGCGCTCAAATCAAATGTCCAATAACCAAATTTCCACATGTAACTACTAGATTGTGATACAATACACTAATGGGTGAAGTTTGGTTGACTTCTGCGCAGCGCTTTGGGAGTTAACATCAAAATTACATTTCTCGGCCATATCGCATAGATCTCACTGTGAAAAGGCTTAAATGACTTTTTTAATTAAGTTTGATGATTGCGTTCAAACAAAATGTCATAGAACAAAATTTTCAAATGTAACTACTAGATTGTGATACAATACACTATTGGGTGAAGTTTGGTTGACTTCTGCGCAGCGGTTTGGGAGTTAACATCAAAATTACATTTCTCGGCCATATCGCAGAGATCTCACTGTGAAAAGGCTTAAATGGCTTTTTTGACCTAAGTTTGAGGATTGCGCTCAAATCAAATGTCCTAGAACCAAATTTCCACATGTAATTACTAGATTGTGATACAATACACTAATGGGTGAAGTTTGGTTGACTTCTGCGCAGCGGTTTGGGAGTTAACATCAAAATTACATTTCTCGGCCATATCGCATAGATCTCACTGTGAAAAGGCTTAAATGACTTTTTTAATTAAGTTTAATGATTGCGCTCAAACCAAATGTCCTAGAACGAAATTTTCAAATGTAACTACTAGAATGTGATACAATACACTATTGGGTGAAGTTTAGTTGACTTCTGCGCAGCGGTTTGGGAGTTAACATCAAAATTACATTTCTCGGCCATATCGCATAGATCTCACTGTGAAAAGGCTTAAATGGCTTTTTTGACCTAAGTTTAATGATTGCGCTCAAACCAAATGTCCTAGAACGAAATTTTCAAATGTAACTACTAGAATGTGATACAATACACTATTGGGTGAAGTTTGATTGACTTCTGCGCAGCGGTTTGGGAGTTAACATCAAAATTACATTTCTCGGCCATATCGCATAGATCTCACTGTGAAAAGGCTTAAATGGCTTTTTTGACCTAAGTTTGAGGATTGCGCTCAAATTAAATGTCCTAGAACCAAATTTCTACATGTAACTACTAGATTGTGATACA
The DNA here is from genome assembly GCF_030265065.1 of Corythoichthys intestinalis. Lineage (NCBI taxonomy): Eukaryota > Metazoa > Chordata > Actinopteri > Syngnathiformes > Syngnathidae > Corythoichthys > Corythoichthys intestinalis. The sequence goes on along the minus strand of NC_080405.1, from coordinate 592,130 downwards.
ATACACTAATGGGTGAAGTTTGGTTGACTTCTGCGCAGCGGTTTGGGAGTTAACATCAAAATTACATTTCTCGGCCATATCGCATAGATCTCACTGTGAAAAGGCTTAAATGACTTTTTTAATTAAGTTTGATGATTGCGCTCAAACAAAATATCCTAGAACAAAATTTTCAAATGTAACTACTAGATTGTGATACAATACACTATTGGGTGAAGTTTGGTTGACTTCTGCGCAGCGGTTTGGGAGTTAACATCAAAATTACATTTCTCGGCCATATCGCATAGATCTCACTGTGAAAAGGCTTAAATGGCTTTTCTGACCTAAGTTTGAGGATTGCGCTCAAATCAAATGTCCAAGAACCAAATTTCCAAATGTAACTACTAGATTGTGATACAATACACTATTGGGTGAAGTTTGGTTGACTTCTGCGCAGCGGTTTGGGAGTTAACATCAAAATTACATTTCTCGGCCATATCGCATAGATCTCACTGTGAAAAGGCTTAAATGACTTTTTTAATTAAGTTTGATGATTGCGTTCAAACAAAATGTCCTAGAACAAAATTTTCAAATGTAACTACTAGATTGTGATACAATACACTATTGGGTGAAGTTTGATTGACTTCTGCGCAGCGGTTTGGGAGTTAACATCAAAATTACATTTCTCGGCCATATCGCATAGATCTCACTGTGAAAAGGCTTAAATGGCTTTTTTGACCTAAGTTTAAAGATTGCGCTCAAACCAAATGTCCTAGAACGAAATTTTCAAATGTAACTACTAGATTGTGATACAATACACTATTGGGTGAAGTTTGGTTGACTTCTGCGCAGCGGTTTGGGAGTTAACATCAAAATTACATTTCTCGGCCATATCGCATAGATCTCACTGTGAAAAGGCTTAAATGGCTTTTTTGACCTAAGTTTGAGGATTGCGCTCAAATCAAATGTCCTAGAACCTAATTTCCACATGTAACTACTAGATTGTGATACAATACACTAATGGGTGAAGTTTGGTTGACTTCTGCGCAGCGGTTTGGGAGTTAACATCAAAATTACATTTCTCGGCCATATCGCATAGATCTCACTGTGAAAAGGCTTAAATGACTTTTTTAATTAAATTTGATGATTGCGCTCAAACAAAATGTCCTAGAACAAAATTTTCAAATGTAACTACTAGATTGTGATAAAATACACTATTGGGTGAAATTTGGTTGACTTCTGCGCAGCGGTTTGGGAGTTAACATCAAAATTACATTTCTCGGCCATATCGCATAGATCTCACTGTGAAAAGGCTTAAATGGCTTTTTTGACCTAAGTTTGAGGATTGCGCTCAAATTAAATGTCCTAGAACCAAATTTCTACATGTAACTACTAGATTGTGATACAATACACTAATGGGTGAAGTTTGGTTGACTTCTGCGCAGCGGTTTGGGAGTTAACATCAAAATTACATTTCTCGGCCATATCGCATAGATCTCACTGTGAAAAGGCTTAAATGACTTTTTTAATTAAGTTTGATGATTGCGTTCAAACAAAATGTCCTAGAACAAAATTTTCAAATGTAACTACTAGATTGTGATACAATACACTATTGGGTGAAGTTTGGTTGACTTCTGCGCAGCGGTTTGGGAGTTAACATCAAAATTACATTTCTCGGCCATATCGCATAGATCTCACTGTGAAAAGGCTTAAATGGCTTTTTTGACCTAAGTTTGAGGATTGCGCTCAAATCAAATGTCCAAGAACCAAATTTCCAAATGTAACTACTAGATTGTGATACAATACACTATTGGGTGAAGTTTGGTTGACTTCTGCGCAGCGGTTTGGGAGTTAACATCAAAATTACATTTCTCGGCCATATCGCATAGATCTCACTGTGAAAAGGCTTAAATGACTTTTTTAATTAAGTTTGATGATTGCGTTCAAACAAAATGTCCTAGAACAAAATTTTCAAATGTAACTACTAGATTGTGATACAATACACTATTGGGTGAAGTTTGATTGACTTCTGCGCAGCGGTTTGGGAGTTAACATCAAAATTACATTTCTCGGCCATATCGCATAGATCTCACTGTGAAAAGGCTTAAATGGCTTTTTTGACCTAAGTTTAAAGATTGCGCTCAAACCAAATGTCCTAGAACGAAATTTTCAAATGTAACTACTAGAATGTGATACAATACACTATTGGGTGAAGTTTGGTTAACTTCTGCGCAGCGGTTTGGGAGTTAACATCAAAATTACATTTCTCGGCCATATCGCATAGATCTCACTGTGAAAAGGCTTAAATGGCTTTTTTGACCTAAGTTTGAGGATTGCGCTCAAATCAAATGTCCAATAACCAAATTTCCACATGTAACTACTAGATTGTGATACAATACACTAATGGGTGAAGTTTGGTTGACTTCTGCGCAGCGGTTTGGGAGTTAACATCAAAATTACATTTCTCGGCCATATCGCATAGATCTCACTGTGAAAAGGCTTAAATGACTTTTTTAATTAAGTTTGCTGATTGCTTTCAAACAAAATGTCATAGAACAAAATTTTCAAATGTAACTACTAGATTGTGATACAATACACTATTGGGTGAAGTTTGGTTGACTTCTGCGCAGCGGTTTGGGAGTTAACATCAAAATTACATTTCTCGGCCATATCGCAGAGATCTCACTGTGAAAAGGCTTAAATGGCTTTTTTGACCTAAGTTTGAGGATTGCGCTCAAATCAAATGTCCTAAAACCAAATTTCCACATGTAATTACTAGATTGTGATACAATACACTAATGGGTGAAGTTTGGTTTACTTCTGCGCAGCGGTTTGGGAGTTAACATCAAAATTACATTTCTCGGCCATATCGCATAGATCTCACTGTGAAAAGGCTTAAATGACTTTTTTAATTAAGTTTAATGATTGCGCTCAAACCAAATGTCCTAGAACGAAATTTTCAAATGTAACTACTAGAATGTGATACAATACACTATTGGGTGAAGTTTAGTTGACTTCTGCGCAGCGGTTTGGGAGTTAACATCAAAATTACATTTCTCGGCCATATCGCATAGATCTCACTGTGAAAAGGCTTAAATGGCTTTTTTGACCTAAGTTTAATGATTGCGCTCAAACCAAATGTCCTAGAACGAAATTTTCAAATGTAACTACTAGAATGTGATACAATACACTATTGGGTGAAGTTTGATTGACTTCTGCGCAGCGGTTTGGAAGTTAACATCAAAATTACATTTCTCGGCCATATCGCATAGATCTCACTGTGAAAAGGCTTAAATGGCTTTTTTGACCTAAGTTTGAGGATTGCGCTCAAATTAAATGTCCTAGAACCAAATTTCTACATGTAACTACTAGATTGTGATACAATACACTAATGGGTGAAGTTTGGTTGACTTCTGCGCAGCGGTTTGGGAGTTAACATCAAAATTACATTTCTCGGCCATATCGCATAGATCTCACTGTGAAAAGGCTTAAATGACTTTTTTAATTAAGTTTGATGATTGCGCTCAAACAAAATATCCTAGAACAAAATTTTCAAATGTAACTACTAGATTGTGATACAATACACTATTGGGTGAAGTTTGGTTGACTTCTGCGCAGCGGTTTGGGAGTTAACATCAAAATTACATTTCTCGGCCATATCGCATAGATCTCACTGTGAAAAGGCTTAAATGGCTTTTTTGACCTAAGTTTGAGGATTGCGCTCAAATCAAATGTCCTAGAACCAAATTTCTACATGTAACTACTAGATTGTGATACAATACACTAATGGGTGAAGTTTGGTTGACTTCTGCGCAGCGGTTTGGGAGTTAACATCAAAATTACATTTCTCGGCCATATCGCATAGATCTCACTGTGAAAAGGCTTAAATGGCTTTTTTGACCTAAGTTTGAGGATTGCGCTCAAATCAAATGTCCAATAACCAAATTTCCACATGTAACTACTAGATTGTGATACAATACACTAATGGGTGAAGTTTGGTTGACTTCTGCGCAGCGGTTTGGGAGTTAACATCAAAATTACATTTCTCGGCCATATCGCATAGATCTCACTGTGAAAAGGCTTAAATGACTTTTTTAATTAAGTTTGATGATTGCGTTCAAACAAAATGTCATAGAACAAAATTTTCAAATGTAACTACTAGATTGTGATACAATACACTATTGGGTGAAGTTTGGTTGACTTCTGCGCAGCGGTTTGGGAGTTAACATCAAAATTACATTTCTCGGCCATATCGCAGAGATCTCACTGTGAAAAGGCTTAAATGGCTTTTTTGACCTAAGTTTGAGGATTGCGCTCAAATCAAATGTCCTAGAACCAAATTTCCACATGTAATTACTAGATTGTGATACAATACACTAATGGGTGAAGTTTGGTTGACTTCTGCGCAGCGGTTTGGGAGTTAACATCAAAATTACATTTCTCGGCCATATCGCATAGATCTCACTGTGAAAAGGCTTAAATGACTTTTTTAATTAAGTTTAATGATTGCGCTCAAACCAAATGTCCTAGAACGAAATTTTCAAATGTAACTACTAGAATGTGATACAATACACTATTGGGTGAAGTTTAGTTGACTTCTGCGCAGCGGTTTGGGAGTTAACATCAAAATTACATTTCTCGGCCATATCGCATAGATCTCACTGTGAAAAGGCTTAAATGGCTTTTTTGACCTAAGTTTAATGATTGCGCTCAAACCAAATGTCCTAGAACGAAATTTTCAAATGTAACTACTAGAATGTGATACAATACACTATTGGGTGAAGTTTGATTGACTTCTGCGCAGCGGTTTGGGAGTTAACATCAAAATTACATTTCTCGGCCATATCGCATAGATCTCACTGTGAAAAGGCTTAAATGACTTTTTTAATTAAGTTTGATGATTGCGCTCAAACAAAATATCCTAGAACAAAATTTTCAAATGTAACTACTAGATTGTGATACAATACACTATTGGGTGAAGTTTGGTTGACTTCTGCGCAGCGGTTTGGGAGTTAACATCAAAATTACATTTCTCGGCCATATCGCATAGATCTCACTGTGAAAAGGCTTAAATGGCTTTTTTGACCTAAGTTTGAGGATTGCGCTCAAATCAAATGTCCTAGAACCAAATTTCCACATGTAACTACTAGATTGTGATACAATACACTAATGGTTGAAGTTTGGTTGACTTCTGCGCAGCGGTTTGGGAGTGAACATCAAAATTACATTTCTCGGCCATATCGCATAGATCTCACTGTGAAAAGGCTTAAATGACTTTTTTTAATTAAGTTTGAAGATTGCGCTCAAATCAAATGTCCTATAACTAAATTTCCAAATGTAACTACTAGATTGTGATAAAATACACTATTGGGTGAAGTTTGGTTGACTTCTGCGCAGCGGTTTGGGAGTTAACATCAAAATTACATTTCTCGGCCATATCGCATAGATCTCACTGTGAAAAGGCTTAAATGGCTTTTTTGACCTAAGTTTGAGGATTGCGCTCAAATCAAATGTCCAAGAACCAAATTTCCAAATGTAACTACTAGATTGTGATACAATACACTATTGGGTGAAGTTTGGTTGACTTCTGCGCAGCGGTTTGGGAGTTAACATCAAAATTACATTTCTCGGCCATATCGCATAGATCTCACTGTGAAAAGGCTTAAATGACTTTTTTAATTAAGTTTGATGATTGCGTTTAAACAAAATGTCCTAGAACAAAATTTTCAAATGTAACTACTAGATTGTGATACAATACACTATTGGGTGAAGTTTGGTTGACTTCTGCGCAGCGGTTTGGGAGTTAACATCAAAATTACATTTCTCGGCCATATCGCATAGATCTCACTGTGAAAAGGCTTAAATGGCTTTTTTGACCTAAGTTTAAAGATTGCGCTCAAACCAAATGTCCTAGAACGAAATTTTCAAATGTAACTACTAGAATGTGATACAATACACTATTGGGTGAAGTTTGGTTGACTTCTGCGCAGCGGTTTGGGAGTTAACATCAAAATTACATTTCTCGGCCATATCGCATAGATCTCACTGTGAAAAGGCTTAAATGGCTTTTTTGACCTAAGTTTGAGGATTGCGCTCAAATCAAATGTCCAATAACCAAATTTCCACATGTAACTACTAGATTGTGATACAATACACTAATGGGTGAAGTTTGGTTGACTTCTGCGCAGCGGTTTGGGAGTTAACATCAAAATTACATTTCTCGGCCATATCGCATAGATCTCACTGTGAAAAGGCTTAAATGACTTTTTTAATTAAGTTTGATGATTGCGTTCAAACAAAATGTCATAGAACAAAATTTTCAAATGTAACTACTAGATTGTGATACAATAAACTATTGGGTGAAGTTTGGTTGACTTCTGCGCAGCGGTTTGGGAGTTAACATCAAAATTACATTTCTCGGCCATATCGCAGAGATCTCACTGTGAAAAGGCTTAAATGGCTTTTTTGACCTAAGTTTGAGGATTGCGCTCAAATCAAATGTCCTAGAACCAAATTTCCACATGTAATTACTAGATTGTGATACAATACACTAATGGGTGAAGTTTGGTTGACTTCTGCGCAGCGGTTTGGGAGTTAACATCAAAATTACATTTCTCGGCCATATCGCATAGATCTCACTGTGAAAAGGCTTAAATGACTTTTTTAATTAAGTTTAATGATTGCGCTCAAACCAAATGTCCTAGAACGAAATTTTCAAATGTAACTACTAGAATGTGATACAATACACTATTGGGTGAAGTTTAGTTGACTTCTGCGCAGCGGTTTGGGAGTTAACATCAAAATTACATTTCTCGGCCATATCGCATAGATCTCACTGTGAAAAGGCTTAAATGGCTTTTTTGACCTAAGTTTAATGATTGCGCTCAAACCAAATGTCCTAGAACGAAATTTTCAAATGTAACTACTAGAATGTGATACAATACACTATTGGGTGAAGTTTGATTGACTTCTGCGCAGCGGTTTGGGAGTTAACATCAAAATTACATTTCTCGGCCATATCGCATAGATCTCACTGTGAAAAGGCTTAAATGGCTTTTTTGACCTAAGTTTGAGGATTGCGCTCAAATTAAATGTCCTAGAACCAAATTTGTACATGTAACTACTAGATTGTGATACAATACACTAATGGGTGAAGTTTGGTTGACTTCTGCGCAGCGGTTTGGGAGTTAACATCAAAATTACATTTCTCGGCCATATCGCATAGATCTCACTGTGAAAAGGCTTAAATGACTTTTTTAATTAAGTTTGATGATTGCGCTCAAACAAAATATCCTAGAACAAAATTTTCAAATGTAACTACTAGATTGTGATACAATACACTATTGGGTGAAGTTTGGTTGACTTCTGCGCAGCGGTTTGGGAGTTAACATCAAAATTACATTTCTCGGCCATATCGCATAGATCTCACTGTGAAAAGGCTTAAATGGCTTTTTTGACCTAAGTTTGAGGATTGCGCTCAAATCAAATGTCCTAGAACCAAATTTCCACATGTAACTACTAGATTGTGATACAATACACTAATGGTTGAAGTTTGGTTGACTTCTGCGCAGCGGTTTGGGAGTGAACATCAAAATTACATTTCTCGGCCATATCGCATAGATCTCACTGTGAAAAGGCTTAAATGACTTTTTTAATTAAGTTTGATGATTGCGTTCAAACAAAATGTCATAGAACAAAATTTTCAAATGTAACTACTAGATTGTGATACAATACACTATTGGGTGAAGTTTGGTTGACTTCTGCGCAGCGGTTTGGGAGTTAACATCAAAATTACATTTCTCGGCCATATCGCAGAGATCTCACTGTGAAAAGGCTTAAATGGCTTTTTTGACCTAAGTTTGAGGATTGCGCTCAAATCAAATGTCCTAGAACCAAATTTCCACATGTAATTACTAGATTGTGATACAATACACTAATGGGTGAAGTTTGGTTTACTTCTGCGCAGCGGTTTGGGAGTTAACATCAAAATTACATTTCTCGGCCATATCGCATAGATCTCACTGTGAAAAGGCTTAAATGACTTTTTTAATTAAGTTTAATGATTGCGCTCAAACCAAATGTCCTAGAACGAAATTTTCAAATGTAACTACTAGAATGTGATACAATACACTATTGGGTGAAGTTTAGTTGACTTCTGCGCAGCGGTTTGGGAGTTAACATCAAAATTACATTTCTCGGCCATATCGCATAGATCTCACTGTGAAAAGGCTTAAATGGCTTTTTTGACCTAAGTTTAATGATTGCGCTCAAACCAAATGTCCTAGAACGAAATTTTCAAATGTAACTACTAGAATGTGATACAATACACTATTGGGTGAAGTTTGATTGACTTCTGCGCAGCGGTTTGGGAGTTAACATCAAAATTACATTTCTCGGCCATATCGCATAGATCTCACTGTGAAAAGGCTTAAATGGCTTTTTTGACCTAAGTTTGAGGATTGCGCTCAAATTAAATGTCCTAGAACCAAATTTCTACATGTAACTACTAGATTGTGATACAATACACTAATGGGTGAAGTTTGGTTGACTTCTGCGCAGCGGTTTGGGAGTTAACATCAAAATTACATTTCTCGGCCATATCGCATAGATCTCACTGTGAAAAGGCTTAAATGACTTTTTTAATTAAGTTTGATGATTGCGCTCAAACAAAATATCCTAGAACAAAATTTTCAAATGTAACTACTAGATTGTGATACAATACACTATTGGGTGAAGTTTGGTTGACTTCTGCGCAGCGGTTTGGGAGTTAACATCAAAATTACATTTCTCGGCCATATCGCATAGATCTCACTGTGAAAAGGCTTAAATGGCTTTTTTGACCTAAGTTTGAGGATTGCGCTCAAATCAAATGTCCTAGAACCAAATTTCCACATGTAACTACTAGATTGTGATACAATACACTAATGGTTGAAGTTTGGTTGACTTCTGCGCAGCGGTTTGGGAGTGAACATCAAAATTACATTTCTCGGCCATATCGCATAGATCTCACTGTGAAAAGGCTTAAATGACTTTTTTTAATTAAGTTTGAAGATTGCGCTCAAATCAAATGTCCTATAACTAAATTTCCAAATGTAACTACTAGATTGTGATAAAATACACTATTGGGTGAAGTTTGGTTGACTTCTGCGCAGCGGTTTGGGAGTTAACATCAAAATTACATTTCTCGGCCATATCGCATAGATCTCACTGTGAAAAGGCTTAAATGACTTTTTTAATTAAGTTTGATGATTGCGTTCAAACAAAATGTCCTAGAACAAAATTTTCAAATGTAACTACTAGATTGTGATACAATACACTATTGGGTGAAGTTTGGTTAACTTCTGCGCAGCGGTTTGGGAGTTAACATCAAAATTACATTTCTCGGCCATATCGCATAGATCTCACTGTGAAAAGGCTTAAATGGCTTTTTTGACCTAAGTTTGAGGATTGCGCTCAAATCAAATGTCCAAGAACCAAATTTCCAAATGTAACTACTAGATTGTGATACAATACACTATTGGGTGAAGTTTGGTTGACTTCTGCGCAGCGGTTTGGGAGTTAACATCAAAATTACATTTCTCGGCCATATCGCATAGATCTCACTGTGAAAAGGCTTAAATGACTTTTTTAATTAAGTTTGATGATTGCGTTTAAACAAAATGTCCTAGAACAAAATTTTCAAATGTAACTACTAGATTGTGATACAATACACTATTGGGTGAAGTTTGGTTGACTTCTGCGCAGCGGTTTGGGAGTTAACATCAAAATTACATTTCTCGGCCATATCGCATAGATCTCACTGTGAAAAGGCTTAAATGGCTTTTTTGACCTAAGTTTAAAGATTGCGCTCAAACCAAATGTCCTAGAACGAAATTTTCAAATGTAACTACTAGAATGTGATACAATACACTATTGGGTGAAGTTTGGTTGACTTCTGCGCAGCGGTTTGGGAGTTAACATCAAAATTACATTTCTCGGCCATATCGCATAGATCTCACTGTGAAAAGGCTTAAATGGCTTTTTTGACCTAAGTTTGAGGATTGCGCTCAAATCAAATGTCCAATAACCAAATTTCCACATGTAACTACTAGATTGTGATACAATACACTAATGGGTGAAGTTTGGTTGACTTCTGCGCAGCGGTTTGGGAGTTAACATCAAAATTACATTTCTCGGCCATATCGCATAGATCTCACTGTGAAAAGGCTTAAATGACTTTTTTAATTAAGTTTGATGATTGCGTTCAAACAAAATGTCATAGAACAAAATTTTCAAATGTAACTACTAGATTGTGATACAATAAACTATTGGGTGAAGTTTGGTTGACTTCTGCGCAGCGGTTTGGGAGTTAACATCAAAATTACATTTCTCGGCCATATCGCAGAGATCTCACTGTGAAAAGGCTTAAATGGCTTTTTTGACCTAAGTTTGAGGATTGCGCTCAAATCAAATGTCCTAGAACCAAATTTCCACATGTAATTACTAGATTGTGATACAATACACTAATGGGTGAAGTTTGGTTGACTTCTGCGCAGCGGTTTGGGAGTTAACATCAAAATTACATTTCTCGGCCATATCGCATAGATCTCACTGTGAAAAGGCTTAAATGACTTTTTTAATTAAGTTTAATGATTGCGCTCAAACCAAATGTCCTAGAACGAAATTTTCAAATGTAACTACTAGAATGTGATACAATACACTATTGGGTGAAGTTTAGTTGACTTCTGCGCAGCGGTTTGGGAGTTAACATCAAAATTACATTTCTCGGCCATATCGCATAGATCTCACTGTGAAAAGGCTTAAATGGCTTTTTTGACCTAAGTTTAATGATTGCGCTCAAACCAAATGTCCTAGAACGAAATTTTCAAATGTAACTACTAGAATGTGATACAATACACTATTGGGTGAAGTTTGATTGACTTCTGCGCAGCGGTTTGGGAGTTAACATCAAAATTACATTTCTCGGCCATATCGCATAGATCTCACTGTGAAAAGGCTTAAATGGCTTTTTTGACCTAAGTTTGAGGATTGCGCTCAAATTAAATGTCCTAGAACCAAATTTGTACATGTAACTACTAGATTGTGATACAATACACTAATGGGTGAAGTTTGGTTGACTTCTGCGCAGCGGTTTGGGAGTTAACATCAAAATTACATTTCTCGGCCATATCGCATAGATCTCACTGTGAAAAGGCTTAAATGACTTTTTTAATTAAGTTTGATGATTGCGCTCAAACAAAATATCCTAGAACAAAATTTTCAAATGTAACTACTAGATTGTGATACAATACACTATTGGGTGAAGTTTGGTTGACTTCTGCGCAGCGGTTTGGGAGTTAACATCAAAATTACATTTCTCGGCCATATCGCATAGATCTCACTGTGAAAAGGCTTAAATGGCTTTTTTGACCTAAGTTTGAGGATTGCGCTCAAATCAAATGTCCTAGAACCAAATTTCCACATGTAACTACTAGATTGTGATACAATACACTAATGGTTGAAGTTTGGTTGACTTCTGCGCAGCGGTTTGGGAGTGAACATCAAAATTACATTTCTCGGCCATATCGCATAGATCTCACTGTGAAAAGGCTTAAATGACTTTTTTAATTAAGTTTGATGATTGCGTTCAAACAAAATGTCATAGAACAAAATTTTCAAATGTAACTACTAGATTGTGATACAATACACTATTGGGTGAAGTTTGGTTGACTTCTGCGCAGCGGTTTGGGAGTTAACATCAAAATTACATTTCTCGGCCATATCGCAGAGATCTCACTGTGAAAAGGCTTAAATGGCTTTTTTGACCTAAGTTTGAGGATTGCGCTCAAATCAAATGTCCTAGAACCAAATTTCCACATGTAATTACTAGATTGTGATACAATACACTAATGGGTGAAGTTTGGTTTACTTCTGCGCAGCGGTTTGGGAGTTAACATCAAAATTACATTTCTCGGCCATATCGCATAGATCTCACTGTGAAAAGGCTTAAATGACTTTTTTAATTAAGTTTAATGATTGCGCTCAAACCAAATGTCCTAGAACGAAATTTTCAAATGTAACTACTAGAATGTGATACAATACACTATTGGGTGAAGTTTAGTTGACTTCTGCGCAGCGGTTTGGGAGTTAACATCAAAATTACATTTCTCGGCCATATAGCATAGATCTCACTGTGAAAAGGCTTAAATGGCTTTTTTGACCTAAGTTTAATGATTGCGCTCAAACCAAATGTCCTAGAACGAAATTTTCAAATGTAACTACTAGAATGTGATACAATACACTATTGGGTGAAGTTTGATTGACTTCTGCGCAGCGGTTTGGGAGTTAACATCAAAATTACATTTCTCGGCCATATCGCATAGATCTCACTGTGAAAAGGCTTAAATGGCTTTTTTGACCTAAGTTTGAGGATTGCGCTCAAATTAAATGTCCTAGAACCAAATTTCTACATGTAACTACTAGATTGTGATACAATACACTAATGGGTGAAGTTTGGTTGACTTCTGCGCAGCGGTTTGGGAGTTAACATCAAAATTACATTTCTCGGCCATATCGCATAGATCTCACTGTGAAAAGGCTTAAATGACTTTTTTAATTAAGTTTGATGATTGCGCTCAAACAAAATATCCTAGAACAAAATTTTCAAATGTAACTACTAGATTGTGATACAATACACTATTGGGTGAAGTTTGGTTGACTTCTGCGCAGCGGTTTGGGAGTTAACATCAAAATTACATTTCTCGGCCATATCGCATAGATCTCACTGTGAAAAGGCTTAAATGGCTTTTTTGACCTAAGTTTGAGGATTGCGCTCAAATCAAATGTCCTAGAACCAAATTTCCACATGTAACTACTAGATTGTGATACAATACACTAATGGTTGAAGTTTGGTTGACTTCTGCGCAGCGGTTTGGGAGTGAACATCAAAATTACATTTCTCGGCCATATCGCATAGATCTCACTGTGAAAAGGCTTAAATGACTTTTTTAATTAAGTTTGATGATTGCGTTCAAACAAAATGTCATAGAACAAAATTTTCAAATGTAACTACTAGATTGTGATACAATACACTATTGGGTGAAGTTTAGTTGACTTCTGCGCAGCGGTTTGGGAGTTAACATCAAAATTACATTTCTCGGCCATATCGCATAGATCTCACTGTGAAAAGGCTTAAATGGCTTTTTTGACCTAAGTTTGAGGATTGCGCTCAAATTAAATGTCCTAGAACCAAATTTCTACATGTAACTACTAGATTGTGATACAATACACTAATGGGTGAAGTTTGGTTGACTTCTGCGTAGCGGTTTGGGAGTTAACATCAAAATTACATTTCTCGGCCATATCGCAGAGATCTCACTGTGAAAAGGCTTAAATGGCTTTTTTGACCTAGGTTTGAGGATTGCGCTCAAATCAAATGTCCTAGAACCAAATTTCCACATGTAATTACTAGATTGTGATACAATACACTAATGGGTGAAGTTTGGTTTACTTCTGCGCAGCGGTTTGGGAGTTAACATCAAAATTACATTTCTCGGCCATATCGCATAGATCTCACTGTGAAAAGGCTTAAATGACTTTTTTAATTAAGTTTAATGATTGCGCTCAAACCAAATGTCCTAGAACGAAATTTTCAAATGTAACTACTAGAATGTGATACAATACACTATTGGGTGAAGTTTAGTTGACTTCTGCGCAGCGGTTTGGGAGTTAACATCAAAATTACATTTCTCGGCCATATCGCATAGATCTCACTGTGAAAAGGCTTAAATGGCTTTTTTGACATAAGTTTGAGGATTGCGCTCAAATTAAATGTCCTAGAACCAAATTTCTACATGTAACTACTAGATTGTGATACAATACACTAATGGGTGAAGTTTGGTTGACTTCTGCGTAGCGGTTTGGGAGTTAACATCAAAATTACATTTCTCGGCCATATCGCATAGATCTCACTGTGAAAAGGCTTAAATGACTTTTTTAATTAAGTTTGATGATTGCGCTCAAACAAAATATCCTAGAACAAAATTTTCAAATGTAACTACTAGATTGTGATACAATACACTATTGGGTGAAGTTTGGTTGACTTCTGCGCAGCGGTTTGGGAGTTAACATCAAAATTACATTTCTCGGCCATATCGCATAGATCTCACTGTGAAAAGGCTTAAATGGCTTTTTTGACCTAAGTTTGAGGATTGCGCTCAAATCAAATGTCCTAGAACCAAATTTCTACATGTAACTACTAGATTGTGATACAATACACTAATGGGTGAAGTTTGGTTGACTTCTGCGCAGCGGTTTGGGAGTTAACATCAAAATTACATTTCTCGGCCATATCGCATAGATCTCACTGTGAAAAGGCTTAAATGGCTTTTTTGACCTAAGTTTGAGGATTGCGCTCAAATCAAATGTCCAATAACCAAATTTCCACATGTAACTACTAGATTGTGATACAATACACTAATGGGTGAAGTTTGGTTGACTTCTGCGCAGCGGTTTGGGAGTTAACATCAAAATTACATTTCTCGGCCATATCGCATAGATCTCACTGTGAAAAGGCTTAAATGACTTTTTTAATTAAGTTTGATGATTGCGTTCAAACAAAATGTCATAGAACAAAATTTTCAAATGTAACTACTAGATTGTGATACAATACACTATTGGGTGAAGTTTGGTTGACTTCTGCGCAGCGGTTTGGGAGTTAACATCAAAATTACATTTCTCGGCCATATCGCATAGATCTCACTGTGAAAAGGCTTAAATGGCTTTTTTGACCTAAGTTTGAGGATTGCGCTCAAATCAAATGTCCAATAACCAAATTTCCACATGTAACTACTAGATTGTGATACAATACACTAATGGGTGAAGTTTGGTTGACTTCTGCGCAGCGGTTTGGGAGTTAACATCAAAATTACATTTCTCGGCCATATCGCATAGATCTCACTGTGAAAAGGCTTAAATGACTTTTTTAATTAAGTTTGATGATTGCGTTCAAACAAAATGTCATAGAACAAAATTTTCAAATGTAACTACTAGATTGTGATACAATACACTATTGGGTGAAGATTGGTTGACTTCTGCGCAGCGGTTTGGGAGTTAACATCAAAATTACATTTCTCGGCCATATCGCAGAGATCTCACTGTGAAAAGGCTTAAATGGCTTTTTTGACCTAAGTTTGAGGATTGCGCTCAAATCAAATGTCCTAGAACCAAATTTCCACATGTAATTACTAGATTGTGATACAATACACTAATGGGTTAAGTTTGGTTGACTTCTGCGCAGCGGTTTGGGAGTTAACATCAAAATTACATTTCTCGGCCATATCGCATAGATCTCACTGTGAAAAGGCTTAAATGACTTTTTTAATTAAGTTTAATGATTGCGCTCAAACCAAATGTCCTAGAACGAAATTTTCAAATGTAACTACTAGAATGTGATACAATACACTATTGGGTGAAGTTTAGTTGACTTCTGCGCAGCGGTTTGGGAGTTAACATCAAAATTACATTTCTCGGCCATATCGCATAGATCTCACTGTGAAAAGGCTTAAATGGCTTTTTTGACCTAAGTTTAATGATTGCGCTCAAACCAAATGTCCTAGAACGAAATTTTCAAACGTAACTACTAGAATGTGATACAATACACTATTGGGTGAAGTTTGATTGACTTCTGCGCAGCGGTTTGGGAGTTAACATCAAAATTACATTTCTCGGCCATATCGCATAGATCTCACTGTGAAAAGGCTTAAATGGCTTTTTTGACCTAAGTTTGAGGATTGCGCTCAAATTAAATGTCCTAGAACCAAATTTCTACATGTAACTACTAGATTGTGATACAATACACTAATGGGTGAAGTTTGGTTGACTTCTGCGCAGCGGTTTGGGAGTTAACATCAAAATTACATTTCTCGGCCATATCGCATAGATCTCACTGTGAAAAGGCTTAAATGACTTTTTTAATTAAGTTTGATGATTGCGCTCAAACAAAATATCCTAGAACAAAATTTTCAAATGTAACTACTAGATTGTGATACAATACACTATTGGGTGAAGTTTGGTTGACTTCTGCGCAGCGGTTTGGGAGTTAACATCAAAATTACATTTCTCGGCCATATCGCATAGATCTCACTGTGAAAAGGCTTAAATGGCTTTTTTGACCTAAGTTTGAGGATTGCGCTCAAATCAAATGTCCTAGAACCAAATTTCCACATGTAACTACTAGATTGTGATACAATACACTAATGGTTGAAGTTTGGTTGACTTCTGCGCAGCGGTTTGGGAGTTAACATCAAAATTACATTTCTCGGCCATATCGCATAGATCTCACTGTGAAAAGGCTTAAATGGCTTTTTTGACCTAAGTTTGAGGATTGCGCTCAAATCAAATGTCCTAGAACCAAATTTCTACATGTAACTACTAGATTGTGATACAATACACTAATGGGTGAAGTTTGGTTGACTTCTGCGCAGCGGTTTGGGAGTTAACATCAAAATTACATTTCTCGGCCATATCGCATAGATCTCACTGTGAAAAGGCTTAAATGACTTTTTTAATTAAGTTTGATGATTGCGTTCAAACAAAATGTCATAGAACAAAATTTTCAAATGTAACTACTAGATTGTGATACAATACACTATTGGGTGAAGTTTGGTTGACTTCTGCGCAGCGGTTTGGGAGTTAACATCAAAATTACATTTCTCGGCCATATCGCAGAGATCTCACTGTGAAAAGGCTTAAATGGCTTTTTTGACCTAAGTTTGAGGATTGCGCTCAAATCAAATGTCCTAGAACCAAATTTCCACATGTAATTACTAGATTGTGATACAATACACTAATGGGTGAAGTTTGGTTGACTTCTGCGCAGCGGTTTGGGAGTTAACATCAAAATTACATTTTTCGGCCATATCGCATAGATCTCACTGTGAAAAGGCTTAAATGACTTTTTTAATTAAGTTTGATGATTGCGCTCAAACAAAATGTCCTAGAACAAAATTTTCAAATGTAACTACTAGATTGTGATACAATACACTATTGGGTGAAGTTTGGTTGACTTCTGCGCAGCGGTTTGGGAGTTAACATCAAAATTACATTTCTCGGCCATATCGCATAGATCTCACTGTGAAAAGGCTTAAATGACTTTTTTAATTAAGTTTGATGATTGCGCTCAAACAAAATTTCCTAGAACAAAATTTTCAAATGTAACTACTAGATTGTGATACAATACACTATTGGGTGAAGTTTGGTTGACTTCTGCGCAGCGGTTTGGGAGTTAACATCAAAATTACATTTCTCGGCCATATCGCATAGATCTCACTGTGAAAAGGCTTAAATGGCTTTTTTGACCTAAGTTTGATGATTGCGCTCAAACAAAATGTCCTAGAACAAAATTTTCAAATGTAACTACTAGATTGTGATACAATACACTATTGGGTGAAGTTTGGTTGACTTCTGCGCAGCGGTTTGGGAGTTAACATCAAAATTACATTTCTCGGCCATATCGCATAGATCTCACTGTGAAAAGGCTTAAATGGCTTTTTTGACCTAAGTTTGAGGATTGCGCTCAAATCAAATGTCCTATAATCAAATTTCCACATGTAACTACTAGATTGTGATACAATACACTAATGGGTGAAGTTTGGTTGACTTCTGCGCAGCGGTTTGGGAGTTAACATCAAAATTACATTTCTCGGCCATGTCGCATAGATCTCACTGTGAAAAGGCTTAAGTGGCTTTTTTGACCTAAGTTTAATGATTGCGTTCAAACCAAATGTCCTAGAACAAAATTTTCCAATGTACCTACTAGATTGTGATACAATACACTATTGGGTGAAGTTTGGTTGACTTCTGCGCAGCGGTTTGGGAGTTAACATCAAAATTACATTTCTCGGCCATATCGCATAGATCTCACTGTGAAAAGGCTTAAATGGCTTTTTTGACCTAAGTTTGAGGATTGCGCTCAAACAAAATGTCCTAGAACAAAATTTTCAAATGTAACTACTAGATTGTGATACAATACACTATTGGGTGAAGTTTGGTTGACTTCTGCGCAGCGGTTTGGGAGTTATCATCAAAATTACATTTCTCGGCCATATCGCATAGATCTCACTGTGAATAGGCTTAAATGACTTTTTAAATTAAGTTTGATGATTGCGTTCAAACAAAATGTCCTAGAACCAAATTTCTACATGTAACTAGTAGATTGTGATACAATACACTAATGGGTGAAGTTTGGTTGACTTCTGCGCAGCGGTTTGGGAGTTAACATCAAAATTACATTTCTCGGCCATATCGCATAGATCTCACTGTGAAAAGGCTTAAATGACTTTTTTAATTAAGTTTGATGATTGCGCTCAAACAAAATGTCCTAGAACAAAATTTTCAAATGTAACTACTAGATTGTGATACAATACACTATTGGGTGAAGTTTGGTTGACTTCTGCGCAGCGGTTTGGGAGTTAACATCAAAATTACATTTCTCGGCCATATCGCATAGATCTCACTGTGAAAAGGCTTAAATGGCTTTTTTGACCTAAGTTTGAGGATTGCGCTCAAATCAAATGTCCTAGAACCAAATTTCCACATGTAACTACTAGATTGTGATACAATACACTAATGGGTGAAGTTTGGTTGACTTCTGCGCAGCGGTTTGGGAGTTAACATCAAAATTACATTTCTCGGCCATATCGCATAGATCTCACTGTGAAAAGGCTTAAATGGCTTTTTTGACCTAAGTTTAATAATTGCGCTCAAACCAAATGTCCTAGAACGAAATTTTCAAATGTAACTACTAGAATGTGATACAATACACTAATGGGTGAAGTTTGGTTTACTTCTGCGCAGCGGTTTGGGAGTTAACATCAAAATTACATTTCTCGGCCATATCGCATAGATCTCACTGTGAAAAGGCTTAAATGACTTTTTTAATTAAGTTTGATGATTGCGCTCAAACAAAATTTCCTAGAACAAAATTTTCAAATGTAACTACTAGATTGTGATACAATACACTATTGGGTGAAGTTTGGTTGACTTCTGCGCAGCGGTTTGGGAGTTAACATCAAAATTACATTTCTCGGCCATATCGCATAGATCTCACTGTGAAAAGGCTTAAATGGCTTTTTTGACCTAAGTTTGATGATTGCGCTCAAACAAAATGTCCTAGAACAAAATTTTCAAATGTAACTACTAGATTGTGATACAATACACTATTGGGTGAAGTTTGGTTGACTTCTGCGCAGCGGTTTGGGAGTTAACATCAAAATTACATTTCTCGGCCATATCGCATAGATCTCACTGTGAAAAGGCTTAAATGGCTTTTTTGACCTAAGTTTGAGGATTGCGCTCAAATCAAATGTCCAATAACCAAATTTCCACATGTAACTACTAGATTTTGATACAATACACTAATGGTTGAAGTTTGGTTGACTTCTGCGCAGCGGTTTGGGAGTGAACATCAAAATTACATTTCTCGGCCATATCGCATAGATCTCACTGTGAAAAGGCTTAAATGACTTTTTTTAATTAAGTTTGAAGATTGCGCTCAAATCAAATGTCCTAGAACTAAATTTCCAAATGTAACTACTAGATTGTGATAAAATACACTATTGGGTGAAGTTTGGTTGACTTCTGCGCAGCGGTTTGGGAGTTAACATCAAAATTACATTTCTCGGCCATATCGCATAGATCTCACTGTGAAAAGGCTTAAATGGCTTTTTTGACCTAAGTTTGAGGATTGCGCTCAAATCAAATGTCCTATAATCAAATTTCCACATGTAACTACTAGATTGTGATACAATACACTAATGGGTGAAGTTTGGTTGACTTCTGCGCAGCGGTTTGGGAGTTAACATCAAAATTACATTTCTCGGCCATATCGCATAGATCTCACTGTGAAAAGGCTTAAATGGCTTTTTTGACCTAAGTTTGAGGATTGCGCTCAAATCAAATGTCCTATAATCAAATTTCCACATGTAACTACTAGATTGTGATACAATACACTAATGGGTGAAGTTTGGTTGACTTCTGCGCAGCGGTTTGGGAGTTAACATCAAAATTACATTTCTCGGCCATATCGCATAGATCTCACTGTGAAAAGGCTTAAGTGGCTTTTTTGACCTAAGTTTAATGATTGCGTTCAAACCAAATGTCCTAGAACAAAATTTTCCAATGTACCTACTAGATTGTGATACAATACACTATTGGGTGAAGTTTGGTTGACTTCTGCGCAGCGGTTTGGGAGTTAACATCAAAATTACATTTCTCGGCCATATCGCATAGATCTCACTGTGAAAAGGCTTAAATGGCTTTTTTGACCTAAGTTTGAGGATTGCGCTCAAACAAAATGTCCTAGAACAAAATTTTCAAATGTAACTACTAGATTGTGATACAATACACTATTGGGTGAAGTTTGGTTGACTTCTGCGCAGCGGTTTGGAAGTTAACATCAAAATTACATTTCTCGGCCATATCGCATAGATCTCACTGTGAAAAGGCTTAAATGACTTTTTTAATTAAGTTTGATGATTGCGCTCAAACAAAATGTCCTAGAACAAAATTTTCAAATGTAACTACTAGATTGTGATACAATACACTATTGGGTGAAGTTTGGTTGACTTCTGCGCAGCGGTTTGGGAGTTAACATCAAAATTACATTTCTCGGCCATATCGCATAGATCTCACTGTGAAAAGGCTTAAATGGCTTTTTTGACCTAAGTTTGAGGATTGCGCTCAAATCAAATGTCCTATAATCAAATTTCCACATGTAACTACTAGATTGTGATACAATACACTAATGGGTGAAGTTTGGTTGACTTCTGCGCAGCGGTTTGGGAGTTAACATCAAAATTACATTTCTCGGCCATATCGCATAGATCTCACTGTGAAAAGGCTTAAATGGCTTTTTTGACCTAAGTTTGAGGATTGCGCTCAAACAAAATGTCCTAGAACAAAATTTTCAAATGTAACTACTAGATTGTGATACAATACACTATTGGGTGAAGTTTGGTTGACTTCTGCGCAGCGGTTTGGGAGTAAACATCAAAATTACATTTCTCGGCCATATCGCATAGATCTCACTATGAATAGGCTTAAATGACTTTTTAAATTAAGTTTGATGATTGCGTTCAAACAAAATGTCCTAGAACCAAATTTCTACATGTAACTACTAGATTGTGATACAATACACTAATGGGTGAAGTTTGGTTGACTTCTGCGCAGCGGTTTGGGAGTTAACATCAAAATTACATTTCTCGGCCATATCGCATAGATCTCACTGTGAAAAGGCTTAAATGACTTTTTTAATTAAGTTTGATGATTGCGCTCAAACAAAATGTCCTAGAACAAAATTTTCAAATGTAACTACTAGATTGTGATACAATACACTATTGGGTGAAGTTTGGTTGACTTCTGCGCAGCGGTTTGGGAGTTAACATCAAAATTACATTTCTCGGCCATATCGCATATATCTCACTGTGAAAAGGCTTAAATGACTTTTTAAATTAAGTTTGATGATTGCGTTCAAACAAAATGTCCTAGAACAAAATTTTCAAATGTAACTACTAGATTGTGATACAATACACTATTGGGTGAAGTTTGGTTGACTTCTGCGCAGCGGTTTGGGAGTTAACATCAAAATTACATTTCTCGGCCATATCGCATAGATCTCACTGTGAAAAGGCTTAAATGGCTTTTTTGACCTAAGTTTGAGGATTGCGCTCAAATCAAATGTCCTAGAACCAAATTTCCACATGTAACTACTAGACTGTGATACAATACACTAATGGGTGAAGTTTGGTTTACTTCTGCGCAGCGGTTTGGGAGTTAACATCAAAATTACATTTCTCGGCCATATCGCATAGATCTCACTGTGAAAAGGCTTAAATGGCTTTTTTGACCTAAGTTTAATAATTGCGCTCAAACCAAATGTCCTAGAACTAAATTTTCAAATGTAACTACTAGAATGTGATTCAATACACTATTGGGTGAAGTTTGGTTGACTTCTGCGCAGCGGTTTGGGAGTTAACATCAAAATTACATTTCTCGGCCATATCGCAAAGATCTCACTGTGAAAAGGCTTAAATGGCTTTTTTAATTAAGTTTGATGATTGCGCTCAAACAAAATGTCCTAGAACAAAATTTTCAAATGTAACTACTAGATTGTGATACAAAACACTATTGGGTGAAGTTTGGTTGACTTCTGCGCAGCGGTTTGGGAGTTAACATCAAAATTACATTTCTCGGCCATATCGCATAGATCTCACTGTGAAAAGGCTTAAATGACTTTTTTAATTAAGTTTAATGATTGCGCTCAAACCAAATCCCCTAGAACGAAATTTTCAAATGTAACTACTAGAATGTGATACAATACACTATTGGGTTAAGTTTGGTTGACTTCTGCGCAGCGGTTTGGGAGTTAACATCAAAATTACATTTCTCGGCCATATCGCATAGATCTCACTGTGAAAAGGCTTAAATGGCTTTTTTGACCTAAGTTTGAGGATTGCGCTCAAATCAAATGTCCTAGAACCAAATTTCCACATGTAACTACTAGATTGTGATACAATACACTAATGGGTGAAGTTTGGTTGACTTCTGCGCAGCGGTTTGGGAGTGAACATCAAAATTACATTTCTCGGCCATATCGCATAGATCTCACTGTGAAAAGGCTTAAATGACTTTTTTAATTAAGTTTGATGATTGCGCTCAAACAAAATTTCCTAGAACAAAATTTTGAAATGTAACTACTAGATTGTGATACAATACACTATTGGGTGAAGTTTGGTTGACTTCTGCGCAGCGGTTTGGGAGTTAACATCAAAATTACATTTCTCGGCCATATCGCATAGATCTCACTGTGAAAAGGCTTAAATGACTTTTTTAATTAAGTTTGATGATTGCGCTCAAACAAAATGTCCTAGAACAAAATTTTCAAATGTAACTACTAGATTGTGATACAATACACTAATGGGTGAAGTTTGGTTGACTTCTGCGCAGCGGTTTGGGAGTTAACATCAAAATTACATTTCTCGGCCATATCGCATAGATCTCACTGTGAAAAGGCTTAAATGGCTTTTTTGACCTAAGTTTGAGGATTGCGCTCAAACAAAATGTCCTAGAACAAAATTTTCAAATGTAACTACTAGATTGTGATACAATACACTATTGGGTGAAGTTTGGTTGACTTCTGCGCAGCGGTTTGGGAGTAAACATCAAAATTACATTTCTCGGCCATATCGCATAGATCTCACTGTGAATAGGCTTAAATGACTTTTTAAATTAAGTTTGATGATTGCGTTCAAACAAAATGTCCTAGAACCAAATTTCTACATGTAACTACTAGATTGTGATACAATACACTAATGGGTGAAGTTTGGTTGACTTCTGCGCAGCGGTTTGGGAGTTAACATCAAAATTACATTTCTCGGCCATATCGCATAGATCTCACTGTGAAAAGGCTTAAATGACTTTTTTAATTAAGTTTGATGATTGCGCTCAAACAAAATGTCCTAGAACAAAATTTTCAAATGTAACTACTAGATTGTGATACAATACACTATTGGGTGAAGTTTGGTTGACTTCTGCGCAGCGGTTTGGGAGTTAACATCAAAATTACATTTCTCGGCCATATCGCATATATCTCACTGTGAAAAGGCTTAAATGACTTTTTAAATTAAGTTTGATGATTGCGTTCAAACAAAATGTCCTAGAACAAAATTTTCAAATGTAACTACTAGATTGTGATACAATACACTATTGGGTGAAGTTTGGTTGACTTCTGCGCAGCGGTTTGGGAGTTAACATCAAAATTACATTTCTCGGCCATATCGCATAGATCTCACTGTGAAAAGGCTTAAATGGCTTTTTTGACCTAAGTTTGAGGATTGCGCTCAAATCAAATGTCCTAGAACCAAATTTCCACATGTAACTACTAGACTGTGATACAATACACTAATGGGTGAAGTTTGGTTTACTTCTGCGCAGCGGTTTGGGAGTTAACATCAAAATTACATTTCTCGGCCATATCGCATAGATCTCACTGTGAAAAGGCTTAAATGGCTTTTTTGACCTAAGTTTAATAATTGCGCTCAAACCAAATGTCCTAGAACTAAATTTTCAAATGTAACTACTAGAATGTGATACAATACACTATTGGGTGAAGTTTGGTTGACTTCTGCGCAGCGGTTTGGGAGTTAACATCAAAATTACATTTCTCGGCCATATCGCAAAGATCTCACTGTGAAAAGGCTTAAATGGCTTTTTTAATTAAGTTTGATGATTGCGCTCAAACAAAATGTCCTAGAACAAAATTTTCAAATGTAACTACTAGATTGTGATACAAAACACTATTGGGTGAAGTTTGGTTGACTTCTGCGCAGCGGTTTGGGAGTTAACATCAAAATTACATTTCTCGGCCATATCGCATAGATCTCACTGTGAAAAGGCTTAAATGACTTTTTTAATTAAGTTTAATGATTGCGCTCAAACCAAATCCCCTAGAACGAAATTTTCAAATGTAACTACTAGAATGTGATACAATACACTATTGGGTTAAGTTTGGTTGACTTCTGCGCAGCGGTTTGGGAGTTAACATCAAAATTACATTTCTCGGCCATATCGCATAGATCTCACTGTGAAAAGGCTTAAATGGCTTTTTTGACCTAAGTTTGAGGATTGCGCTCAAATCAAATGTCCTAGAACCAAATTTCCACATGTAACTACTAGATTGTGATACAATACACTAATGGGTGAAGTTTGGTTGACTTCTGCGCAGCGGTTTGGGAGTGAACATCAAAATTACATTTCTCGGCCATATCGCATAGATCTCACTGTGAAAAGGCTTAAATGACTTTTTTAATTAAGTTTGATGATTGCGCTCAAACAAAATTTCCTAGAACAAAATTTTGAAATGTAACTACTAGATTGTGATACAATACACTATTGGGTGAAGTTTGGTTGACTTCTGCGCAGCGGTTTGGGAGTTAACATCAAAATTACATTTCTCGGCCATATCGCATAGATCTCACTGTGAAAAGGCTTAAATGACTTTTTTAATTAAGTTTGATGATTGCGCTCAAACAAAATGTCCTAGAACAAAATTTTCAAATGTAACTACTAGATTGTGATACAATACACTAATGGGTGAAGTTTGGTTGACTTCTGCGCAGCGGTTTGGGAGTTAACATCAAAATTACATTTCTCGGCCATATCGCATAGATCTCACTGTGAAAAGGCTTAAATGACTTTTTTAATTAAGTTTGATGATTGCGTTCAAACAAAATGTCCTAGAACAAAATTTTCAAATGTAACTACTAGATTGTGATACAATACACTATTGGGTGAAGTTTGGTTGACTTCTGCGCAGCGGTTTGGGAGTTAACATCAAAATTACATTTCTCGGCCATATCGCATAGATCTCACTGTGAAAAGGCTTAAATGGCTTTTTTGACCTAAGTTTGAGGATTGCGCTCAAATCAAATGTCCTAGAACCAAATTTCCACATGTAATTACTAGATTGTGATACAATACACTAATGGGTGAAGTTTGGTTGACTTCTGCGCAGCGGTTTGGGAGTTAACATCAAAATTACATTTCTCGGCCATATCGCATAGATCTCACTGTGAAAAGGCTTAAATGACTTTTTTAATTAAGTTTAATGATTGCGCTCAAACCAAATGTCCTCGAACGAAATTTTCAAATGTAACTACTAGAATGTGATACAATACACTATTGGGTGAAGTTTAGTTGACTTCTGCGCAGCGGTTTGGGAGTTAACATCAAAATTACATTTCTCGGCCATATCGCATAGATCTCACTGTGAAAAGGCTTAAATGGCTTTTTTGACCTAAGTTTGAGGATTGCGCTCAAATCAAATGTCCTAGAACCAAATTTCCACATGTAACTACTAGATTGTGATACAATACACTAATGGGTGAAGTTTGGTTTACTTCTGCGCAGCGGTTTGGGAGTTAACATCAAAATTACATTTCTCGGCCATATCGCATAGATCTCACTGTGAAAAGGCATAAATGGCTTTTTTGACCTAAGTTTAATAATTGCGCTCAAACCAAATGTCCTAGAACGAAATTTTAAAATGTAACTACTAGAATGTGATACAATACACTATTGGGTGAAGTTTGGTTGACTTCTGCGCAGCGGTTTGGGAGTTAACATCAAAATTACATTTCTCGGCCATATCGCATAGATCTCACTGTGAAAAGGCTTAAATGGCTTTTTTGACCTAAGTTTGAGGATTGCGCTCAAATCAAATGTCCTAGAACCAAATTTCCACATGTAATTACTAGATTGTGATACAATACACTAATGGGTGAAGTTTGGTTGACTTCTGCGCAGCGGTTTGGGAGTTAACATCAAAATTACATTTCTCGGCCATATCGCATAGATCTCACTGTGAAAACTCTTAAATGACTTTTTTAATTAAGTTTAATGATTGCGCTCAAACCAAATGTCCTCGAACGAAATTTTCAAATGTAACTACTAGAATGTGATACAATACACTATTGGGTGAAGTTTAGTTGACTTCTGCGCAGCGGTTTGGGAGTTAACATCAAAATTACATTTCTCGGCCATATCGCATAGATCTCACTGTGAAAAGGCTTAAATGGCTTTTTTTACCTAAGTTTGAGGATTGCGCTCAAATCAAATGTCCTAGAACCAAATTTCCACATGTAACTACTAGATTGTGATACAATACACTAATGGGTGAAGTTTGGTTTACTTCTGCGCAGCGGTTTGGGAGTTAACATCAAAATTACATTTCTCGGCCATATCGCATAGATCTCACTGTGAAAAGGCTTAAATGGCTTTTTTGACCTAAGTTTAATAATTGCGCTCAAACCAAATGTCCTAGAACGAAATTTTAAAATGTAACTACTAGAATGTGATACAATACACTATTGGGTGAAGTTTGGTTGACTTCTGCGCAGCGGTTTGGGAGTTAACATCAAAATTACATTTCTCGGCCATATCGCATAGATCTCACTGTGAAAAGGCTTAAATGGCTTTTTTGACCTAAGTTTGAGGATTGCGCTCAAATCAAATGTCCTAGAACCAAATTTCCACATGTAACTACTAGATTGTGATACAATACACTAATGGGTGAAGTTTGGTTGACTTCTGCGCAGCGGTTTGGGAGTTAACATCAAAATTACATTTCTCGGCCATATCGCATAGATCTCACTGTGAAAAGGCTTAAATGACTTTTTTAATTAAGTTTGATGATTGCGCTCAAACAAAATGTCCTAGAACCAAATTTCCACATGTAACTACTAGATTGTGATACAATACACTAATGGGTGAAGTTTGGTTGACTTCTGCGCAGCGGTTTGGGAGTGAACATCAAAATTACATTTCTCGGCCATATCGCATAGATCTCACTGTGAAAAGGCTTAAATGGCTTTTTTGACCTAAGTTTGATGATTGCGCTCAAACAAAATGTCCTAGAACAAAATTTTCAAATGTAACTACTAGATTGTGATACAATACACTATTGGGTGAAGTTTGGTTGACTTCTGCGCAGCGGTTTGGGAGTTAACATCAAAATTACATTTCTCGGCCATATCGCATAGATCTCACTGTGAATAGGCTTAAATGACTTTTTAAATTAAGTTTGATGATTGCGTTCAAACAAAATGTCCTAGAACAAAATTTTCAAATGTAACTACTAGATTGTGATACAATACACTATTGGGTGAAGTTTGGTTGACTTCTGCGCAGCGGTTTGGGAGTTAACATCAAAATTACATTTCTCGGCCATATCGCATATATCTCACTGTGAAAAGGCTTAAATGACTTTTTAAATTAAGTTTGATGATTGCGTTCAAACAAAATGTCCTAGAACAAAATTTTCAAATGTAACTACTAGATTGTGATACAATACACTATTGGGTGAAGTTTGGTTGACTTCTGCGCAGCGGTTTGGGAGTTAACATCAAAATTACATTTCTCGGCCATATCGCATAGATCTCACTGTGAAAAGGCTTAAATGGCTTTTTTGACCTAAGTTTGATGATTGCGCTCAAATCAAATGTCCTAGAACCAAATTTCCACATGTAACTACTAGACTGTGATACAATACACTAATGGGTGAAGTTTGGTTTACTTCTGCGCAGCGGTTTGGGAGTTAACATCAAAATTACATTTCTCGGCCATATCGCATAGATCTCACTGTGAAAAGGCTTAAATGGCTTTTTTGACCTAAGTTTAATAATTGCGCTCAAACCAAATGTCCTAGAACTAAATTTTCAAATGTAACTACTAGAATGTGATACAATACACTATTGGGTGAAGTTTGGTTGACTTCTGCGCAGCGGTTTGGGAGTTAACATCAAAATTACATTTCTCGGCCATATCGCAAAGATCTCACTGTGAAAAGGCTTAAATGGCTTTTTTAATTAAGTTTGATGATTGCGCTCAAACAAAATGTCCTAGAACAAAATTTTCAAATGTAACTACTAGATTGTGATACAAAACACTATTGGGTGAAGTTTGGTTGACTTCTGCGCAGCGGTTTGGGAGTTAACATCAAAATTACATTTCTCGGCCATATCGCATAGATCTCACTGTGAAAAGGCTTAAATGACTTTTTTAATTAAGTTTAATGATTGCGCTCAAACCAAATCCCCTAGAACGAAATTTTCAAATGTAACTACTAGAATGTGATACAATACACTATTGGGTTAAGTTTGGTTGACTTCTGCGCAGCGGTTTGGGAGTTAACATCAAAATTACATTTCTCGGCCATATCGCATAGATCTCACTGTGAAAAGGCTTAAATGGCTTTTTTGACCTAAGTTTGAGGATTGCGCTCAAATCAAATGTCCTAGAACCAAATTTCCACATGTAACTACTAGATTGTGATACAATACACTAATGGGTGAAGTTTGGTTGACTTCTGCGCAGCGGTTTGGGAGTGAACATCAAAATTACATTTCTCGGCCATATCGCATAGATCTCACTGTGAAAAGGCTTAAATGACTTTTTTAATTAAGTTTGATGATTGCGCTCAAACAAAATGTCCTAGAACAAAATTTTCAAATGTAACTACTAGATTGTGATACAATACACTAATGGGTGAAGTTTGGTTGACTTCTGCGCAGCGGTTTGGGAGTTAACATCAAAATTACATTTCTCGGCCATATCGCATAGATCTCACTGTGAAAAGGCTTAAATGACTTTTTTAATTAAGTTTGATGATTGCGTTCAAACAAAATGTCCTAGAACAAAATTTTCAAATGTAACTACTAGATTGTGATACAATACACTATTGGGTGAAGTTTGGTTGACTTCTGCGCAGCGGTTTGGGAGTTAACATCAAAATTACATTTCTCGGCCATATCGCATAGATCTCACTGTGAAAAGGCTTAAATGGCTTTTTTGACCTAAGTTTGAGGATTGCGCTCAAATCAAATGTCCTAGAACCAAATTTCCACATGTAATTACTAGATTGTGATACAATACACTAATGGGTGAAGTTTGGTTGACTTCTGCGCAGCGGTTTGGGAGTTAACATCAAAATTACATTTCTCGGCCATATCGCATAGATCTCACTGTGAAAAGGCTTAAATGACTTTTTTAATTAAGTTTAATGATTGCGCTCAAACCAAATGTCCTCGAACGAAATTTTCAAATGTAACTACTAGAATGTGATACAATACACTATTGGGTGAAGTTTAGTTGACTTCTGCGCAGCGGTTTGGGAGTTAACATCAAAATTACATTTCTCGGCCATATCGCATAGATCTCACTGTGAAAAGGCTTAAATGGCTTTTTTGACCTAAGTTTGAGGATTGCGCTCAAATCAAATGTCCTAGAACCAAATTTCCACATGTAACTACTAGATTGTGATACAATACACTAATGGGTGAAGTTTGGTTTACTTCTGCGCAGCGGTTTGGGAGTTAACATCAAAATTACATTTCTCGGCCATATCGCATAGATCTCACTGTGAAAAGGCATAAATGGCTTTTTTGACCTAAGTTTAATAATTGCGCTCAAACCAAATGTCCTAGAACGAAATTTCCACATGTAATTACTAGATTGTGATACAATACACTAATGGGTGAAGTTTGGTTGACTTCTGCGCAGCGGTTTGGGAGTTAACATCAAAATTACATTTCTCGGCCATATCGCATAGATCTCACTGTGAAAAGGCTTAAATGACTTTTTTAATTAAGTTTGATGATTGCGCTCAAACAAAATGTCCTAGAACAAAATTTTCAAATGTAACTACTAGATTGTGATACAATACACTATTGGGTGAAGTTTGGTTGACTTCTGCGCAGCGGTTTGGGAGTTAACATCAAAATTACATTTCTCGGCCATATCGCATAGATCTCACTGTGAAAAGGCTTAAATGGCTTTTTTGACCTAAGTTTGAGGATTGCGCTCAAATCAAATGTCCTAGAACCAAATTTGCACATGTAACTACTAGATTGTGATACAATACACTAATGGGTGAAGTTTGGTTGACTTCTGCGCAGCGGTTTGGGAGTTAACATCAAAATTACATTTCTCGGCCATATCGCATAGATCTCACTGTGAAAAGGCTTAAATGGCTTTTTTGACCTAAGTTTAATAATTGCGCTCAAACCAAATGTCCTAGAACGAAATTTTCAAATGTAACTACTAGATTGTGATACAATACACTATTGGGTGAAGTTTGGTTGACTTCTGCGCAGCGGTTTGGGAGTTAACATCAAAATTACATTTCTCGGCCATATCGCATAGATCTCACTGTGAAAAGGCTTAAATGGCTTTTTTGACCTAAGTTTGAGGATTGCGCTCAAACAAAATGTCCTAGAACAAAATTTTCAAATGTAACTACTAGATTGTGATACAATACACTATTGGGTGAAGTTTGGTTGACTTCTGCGCAGCGGTTTGGGAGTTAACATCAAAATTACATTTCTCGGCCATATCGCATAGATCTCACTGTGAATAGGCTTAAATGACTTTTTAAATTAAGTTTGATGATTGCGTTCAAACAAAATGTCCTAGAACCAAATTTCTACATGTAACTACTAGATTGTGATACAATACACTATTGGGTGAAGTTTGGTTGACTTCTGCGCAGCGGTTTGGGAGTTAACATCAAAATTACATTTCTCGGCCATATCGCATAGATCTCACTGTGAAAAGGCTTAAATGGCTTTTTTGACCTAAGTTTGAGGATTGCGCTCAAATCAAATGTCCTATAATCAAATTTCCACATGTAACTACTAGATTGTGATACAATACACTAATGGGTGAATTTTGGTTGACTTCTGCGCAGCGGTTTGGGAGTTAACATCAAAATTACATTTCTCGGCCATATCGCATAGATCTCACTGTGAAAAGGCTTAAGTGGCTTTTTTGACCTAAGTTTAATGATTGCGTTTAAACCAAATGTCCTAGAACAAAATTTTCCAATGTACCTACTAGATTGTGATACAATACACTATTGGGTGAAGTTTGGTTGACTTCTGCGCAGCGGTTTGGGAGTTAACATCAAAATTACATTTCTCGGCCATATCGCATAGATCTCACTGTGAAAAGGCTTAAATGGCTTTTTTGACCTAAGTTTGAGGATTGCGCTCAAACAAAATGTCCTAGAACAAAATTTTCAAATGTAACTACTAGATTGTGATACAATACACTATTGGGTGAAGTTTGGTTGACTTCTGCGCAGCGGTTTGGGAGTTAACATCAAAATTACATTTCTCGGCCATATCGCATAGATCTCACTGTGAATAGGCTTAAATGACTTTTTAAATTAAGTTTGATGATTGCGTTCAAACAAAATGTCCTAGAACCAAATTTCTACATGTAACTAGTAGATTGTGATACAATACACTAATGGGTGAAGTTTGGTTGACTTCTGCGCAGCGGTTTGGGAGTTAACATCAAAATTACATTTCTCGGCCATATCGCATAGATCTCACTGTGAAAAGGCTTAAATGACTTTTTTAATTAAGTTTGATGATTGCGCTCAAACAAAATGTCCTAGAACAAAATTTTCAAATGTAACTACTAGATTGTGATACAATACACTATTGGGTGAAGTTTGGTTGACTTCTGCGCAGCGGTTTGGGAGTTAACATCAAAATTACATTTCTCGGCCATATCGCATAGATCTCACTGTGAAAAGGCTTAAATGGCTTTTTTGACCTAAGTTTGAGGATTGCGCTCAAATCAAATGTCCTAGAACCAAATTTCCACATGTAACTACTAGATTGTGATACAATACACTAATGGGTGAAGTTTGGTTGACTTCTGCGCAGCGGTTTGGGAGTTAACATCAAAATTACATTTCTCGGCCATATCGCATAGATCTCACTGTGAAAAGGCTTAAATGGCTTTTTTGACCTAAGTTTAATAATTGCGCTCAAACCGAATGTCCTAGAACGAAATTTTCAAATGTAACTACTAGAATGTGATACAATACACTAATGGGTGAAGTTTGGTTTACTTCTGCGCAGCGGTTTGGGAGTTAACATCAAAATTACATTTCTCGGCCATATCGCATAGATCTCACTGTGAAAAGGCTTAAATGACTTTTTTAATTAAGTTTGATGATTGCGCTCAAACAAAATTTCCTAGAACAAAATTTTCAAATGTAACTACTAGATTGTGATACAATACACTATTGGGTGAAGTTTGGTTGACTTCTGCGCAGCGGTTTGGGAGTTAACATCAAAATTACATTTCTCGGCCATATCGCATAGATCTCACTGTGAAAAGGCTTAAATGGCTTTTTTGACCTAAGTTTGATGATTGCGCTCAAACAAAATGTCCTAGAACAAAATTTTCAAATGTAACTACTAGATTGTGATACAATACACTATTGGGTGAAGTTTGGTTGACTTCTGCGCAGCGGTTTGGGAGTTAACATCAAAATTACATTTCTCGGCCATATCGCATAGATCTCACTGTGAAAAGGCTTAAATGGCTTTTTTGACCTAAGTTTGAGTATTGCGCTCAAATCAAATGTCCAATAACCAAATTTCCACATGTAACTACTAGATTTTGATACAATACACTAATGGTTGAAGTTTGGTTGACTTCTGCGCAGCGGTTTGGGAGTGAACATCAAAATTACATTTCTCGGCCATATCGCATAGATCTCACTGTGAAAAGGCTTAAATGACTTTTTTTAATTAAGTTTGAAGATTGCGCTCAAATCAAATGTCCTAGAACTAAATTTCCAAATGTAACTACTAGATTGTGATAAAATACACTATTGGGTGAAGTTTGGTTGACTTCTGCGCAGCGGTTTGGGAGTTAACATCAAAATTACATTTCTCGGCCATATCGCATAGATCTCACTGTGAAAAGGCTTAAATGGCTTTTTTGACCTAAGTTTGAGGATTGCGCTCAAATCAAATGTCCTATAATCAAATTTCCACATGTAACTACTAGATTGTGATACAATACACTAATGGGTGAAGTTTGGTTGACTTCTGCGCAGCGGTTTGGGAGTTAACATCAAAATTACATTTCTCGGCCATATCGCATAGATCTCACTGTGAAAAGGCTTAAATGGCTTTTTTGACCTAAGTTTGAGGATTGCGCTCAAATCAAATGTCCTATAATCAAATTTCCACATGTAACTACTAGATTGTGATACAATACACTAATGGGTGAAGTTTGGTTGACTTCTGCGCAGCGGTTTGGGAGTTAACATCAAAATTACATTTCTCGGCCATATCGCATAGATCTCACTGTGAAAAGGCTTAAATGGCTTTTTTGACCTAAGTTTGATGATTGCGCTCAAACAAAATGTCCTAGAACAAAATTTTCAAATGTAACTACTAGATTGTGATACAATACACTATTGGGTGAAGTTTGGTTGACTTCTGCGCAGCGGTTTGGGAGTTAACATCAAAATTACATTTCTCGGCCATATCGCATAGATCTCACTGTGAAAAGGCTTAAATGGCTTTTTTGACCTAAGTTTGAGGATTGCGCTCAAATCAAATGTCCTATAATCAAATTTCCACATGTAACTACTAGATTGTGATACAATACACTAATGGGTGAAGTTTGGTTGACTTCTGCGCAGCGGTTTGGGAGTTAACATCAAAATTACATTTCTCGGCCATATCGCATAGATCTCACTGTGAAAAGGCTTAAATGGCTTTTTTGACCTAAGTTTAATGATTGCGTTCAAACCAAATGTCCTAGAACAAAATTTTCAAATGTACCTACTAGATTGTGATACAATACACTATTGGGTGAAGTTTGGTTGACTTCTGCGCAGCGGTTTGGGAGTTAACATCAAAATTACATTTCTCGGCCATATCGCATAGATCTCACTGTGAAAAGGCTTAAATGGCTTTTTTGACCTAAGTTTGAGGATTGCGCTCAAACAAAATGTCCTAGAACAAAATTTTCAAAT
Organism: Corythoichthys intestinalis; assembly: GCF_030265065.1. Taxonomy (NCBI): domain Eukaryota; kingdom Metazoa; phylum Chordata; class Actinopteri; order Syngnathiformes; family Syngnathidae; genus Corythoichthys; species Corythoichthys intestinalis. The sequence goes on along the minus strand of NC_080405.1, from coordinate 557,770 downwards.
GTAACTACTAGATTGTGATACAATACACTATTGGGTGAAGTTTGGTTGACTTCTGCGCAGCGGTTTGGGAGTAAACATCAAAATTACATTTCTCGGCCATATCGCATAGATCTCACTGTGAATAGGCTTAAATGACTTTTTAAATTAAGTTTGATGATTGCGTTCAAACAAAATGTCCTAGAACCAAATTTCTACATGTAACTACTAGATTGTGATACAATACACTAATGGGTGAAGTTTGGTTGACTTCTGCGCAGCGGTTTGGGAGTTAACATCAAAATTACATTTCTCGGCCATATCGCATAGATCTCACTGTGAAAAGGCTTAAATGACTTTTTTAATTAAGTTTGATGATTGCGCTCAAACAAAATGTCCTAGAACAAAATTTTCAAATGTAACTACTAGATTGTGATACAATACACTATTGGGTGAAGTTTGGTTGACTTCTGCGCAGCGGTTTGGGAGTTAACATCAAAATTACATTTCTCGGCCATATCGCATATATCTCACTGTGAAAAGGCTTAAATGACTTTTTAAATTAAGTTTGATGATTGCGTTCAAACAAAATGTCCTAGAACAAAATTTTCAAATGTAACTACTAGATTGTGATACAATACACTATTGGGTGAAGTTTGGTTGACTTCTGCGCAGCGGTTTGGGAGTTAACATCAAAATTACATTTCTCGGCCATATCGCATAGATCTCACTGTGAAAAGGCTTAAATGGCTTTTTTGACCTAAGTTTGAGGATTGCGCTCAAATCAAATGTCCTAGAACCAAATTTCCACATGTAACTACTAGACTGTGATACAATACACTATTGGGTGAAGTTTGGTTTACTTCTGCGCAGCGGTTTGGGAGTTAACATCAAAATTACATTTCTCGGCCATATCGCATAGATCTCACTGTGAAAAGGCTTAAATGGCTTTTTTGACCTAAGTTTAATAATTGCGCTCAAACCAAATGTCCTAGAACTAAATTTTCAAATGTAACTACTAGAATGTGATACAATACACTATTGGGTGAAGTTTGGTTGACTTCTGCGCAGCGGTTTGGGAGTTAACATCAAAATTACATTTCTCGGCCATATCGCAAAGATCTCACTGTGAAAAGGCTTAAATGGCTTTTTTAATTAAGTTTGATGATTGCGCTCAAACAAAATGTCCTAGAACAAAATTTTCAAATGTAACTACTAGATTGTGATACAAAACACTATTGGGTGAAGTTTGGTTGACTTCTGCGCAGCGGTTTGGGAGTTAACATCAAAATTACATTTCTCGGCCATATCGCATAGATCTCACTGTGAAAAGGCTTAAATGACTTTTTTAATTAAGTTTAATGATTGCGCTCAAACCAAATCCCCTAGAACGAAATTTTCAAATGTAACTACTAGAATGTGATACAATACACTATTGGGTTAAGTTTGGTTGACTTCTGCGCAGCGGTTTGGGAGTTAACATCAAAATTACATTTCTCGGCCATATCGCATAGATCTCACTGTGAAAAGGCTTAAATGGCTTTTTTGACCTAAGTTTGAGGATTGCGCTCAAATCAAATGTCCTAGAACCAAATTTCCACATGTAACTACTAGATTGTGATACAATACACTAATGGGTGAAGTTTGGTTGACTTCTGCGCAGCGGTTTGGGAGTGAACATCAAAATTACATTTCTCGGCCATATCGCATAGATCTCACTGTGAAAAGGCTTAAATGACTTTTTTAATTAAGTTTGATGATTGCGCTCAAACAAAATTTCCTAGAACAAAATTTTGAAATGTAACTACTAGATTGTGATACAATACACTATTGGGTGAAGTTTGGTTGACTTCTGCGCAGCGGTTTGGGAGTTAACATCAAAATTACATTTCTCGGCCATATCGCATAGATCTCACTGTGAAAAGGCTTAAATGACTTTTTTAATTAAGTTTGATGATTGCGCTCAAACAAAATGTCCTAGAACAAAATTTTCAAATGTAACTACTAGATTGTGATACAATACACTAATGGGTGAAGTTTGGTTGACTTCTGCGCAGCGGTTTGGGAGTTAACATCAAAATTACATTTCTCGGCCATATCGCATAGATCTCACTGTGAAAAGGCTTAAATGACTTTTTTAATTAAGTTTGATGATTGCGTTCAAACAAAATGTCCTAGAACAAAATTTTCAAATGTAACTACTAGATTGTGATACAATACACTATTGGGTGAAGTTTGGTTGACTTCTGCGCAGCGGTTTGGGAGTTAACATCAAAATTACATTTCTCGGCCATATCGCATAGATCTCACTGTGAAAAGGCTTAAATGGCTTTTTTGACCTAAGTTTGAGGATTGCGCTCAAATCAAATGTCCTAGAACCAAATTTCCACATGTAATTACTAGATTGTGATACAATACACTAATGGGTGAAGTTTGGTTGACTTCTGCGCAGCGGTTTGGGAGTTAACATCAAAATTACATTTCTCGGCCATATCGCATAGATCTCACTGTGAAAAGGCTTAAATGACTTTTTTAATTAAGTTTAATGATTGCGCTCAAACCAAATGTCCTCGAACGAAATTTTCAAATGTAACTACTAGAATGTGATACAATACACTATTGGGTGAAGTTTAGTTGACTTCTGCGCAGCGGTTTGGGAGTTAACATCAAAATTACATTTCTCGGCCATATCGCATAGATCTCACTGTGAAAAGGCTTAAATAGCTTTTTTGACCTAAGTTTGAGGATTGCGCTCAAATCAAATGTCCTAGAACCAAATTTCCACATGTAACTACTAGATTGTGATACAATACACTAATGGGTGAAGTTTGGTTTACTTCTGCGCAGCGGTTTGGGAGTTAACATCAAAATTACATTTCTCGGCCATATCGCATAGATCTCACTGTGAAAAGGCATAAATGGCTTTTTTGACCTAAGTTTAATAATTGCGCTCAAATCAAATGTCCTAGAACCAAATTTCCACATATAACTACTAGATTGTGATACAATACACTAATGGGTGAAGTTTGGTTGACTTCTGCGCAGCGGTTTGGGAGTTAACATCAAAATTACATTTCTCGGCCATATCGCATAGATCTCACTGTGAAAAGGCTTAAATGGCTTTTTTGACCTAAGTTTGAGGATTGCGCTCAAATCAAATGTCCTAGAACCAAATTTCCACATGTAACTACTAGATTGTGATACAATACACTAATGGGTGAAGTTTGGTTGACTTCTGCGCAGCGGTTTGGGAGTGAACATCAAAATTACATTTCTCGGCCATATCGCATAGATCTCACTGTGAAAAGGCTTAAATGACTTTTTTAATTAAGTTTGATGATTGCGCTCAAACAAAATTTCCTAGAACAAAATTTTGAAATGTAACTACTAGATTGTGATACAATACACTATTGGGTGAAGTTTGGTTGACTTCTGCGCAGCGGTTTGGGAGTTAACATCAAAATTACATTTCTCGGCCATATCGCATAGATCTCACTGTGAAAAGGCTTAAATGACTTTTTTAATTAAGTTTGATGATTGCGCTCAAACAAAATGTCCTAGAACAAAATTTTCAAATGTAACTACTAGATTGTGATACAATACACTAATGGGTGAAGTTTGGTTGACTTCTGCGCAGCGGTTTGGGAGTTAACATCAAAATTACATTTCTCGGCCATATCGCATAGATCTCACTGTGAAAAGGCTTAAATGACTTTTTTAATTAAGTTTGATGATTGCGTTCAAACAAAATGTCCTAGAACAAAATTTTCAAATGTAACTACTAGATTGTGATACAATACACTATTGGGTGAAGTTTGGTTGACTTCTGCGCAGCGGTTTGGGAGTTAACATCAAAATTACATTTCTCGGCCATATCGCATAGATCTCACTGTGAAAAGGCTTAAATGGCTTTTTTGACCTAAGTTTGAGGATTGCGCTCAAATCAAATGTCCTAGAACCAAATTTCCACATGTAATTACTAGATTGTGATACAATACACTAATGGGTGAAGTTTGGTTGACTTCTGCGCAGCGGTTTGGGAGTTAACATCAAAATTACATTTCTCGGCCATATCGCATAGATCTCACTGTGAAAAGGCTTAAATGACTTTTTTAATTAAGTTTAATGATTGCGCTCAAACCAAATGTCCTCGAACGAAATTTTCAAATGTAACTACTAGAATGTGATACAATACACTATTGGGTGAAGTTTAGTTGACTTCTGCGCAGCGGTTTGGGAGTTAACATCAAAATTACATTTCTCGGCCATATCGCATAGATCTCACTGTGAAAAGGCTTAAATAGCTTTTTTGACCTAAGTTTGAGGATTGCGCTCAAATCAAATGTCCTAGAACCAAATTTCCACATGTAACTACTAGATTGTGATACAATACACTAATGGGTGAAGTTTGGTTTACTTCTGCGCAGCGGTTTGGGAGTTAACATCAAAATTACATTTCTCGGCCATATCGCATAGATCTCACTGTGAAAAGGCATAAATGGCTTTTTTGACCTAAGTTTAATAATTGCGCTCAAATCAAATGTCCTAGAACCAAATTTCCACATGTAACTACTAGATTGTGATACAATACACTAATGGGTGAAGTTTGGTTGACTTCTGCGCAGCGGTTTGGGAGTTAACATCAAAATTACATTTCTCGGCCATATCGCATAGATCTCACTGTGAAAAGGCTTAAATGGCTTTTTTGACCTAAGTTTGAGGATTGCGCTCAAATCAAATGTCCTAGAACCAAATTTCCACATGTAACTACTAGATTGTGATACAATACACTAATGGGTGAAGTTTGGTTGACTTCTGCGCAGCGGTTTGGGAGTGAACATCAAAATTACATTTCTCGGCCATATCGCATAGATCTCACTGTGAAAAGGCTTAAATGACTTTTTTAATTAAGTTTGATGATTGCGCTCAAACAAAATTTCCTAGAACAAAATTTTGAAATGTAACTACTAGATTGTGATACAATACACTATTGGGTGAAGTTTGGTTGACTTCTGCGCAGCGGTTTGGGAGTTAACATCAAAATTACATTTCTCGGCCATATCGCATAGATCTCACTGTGAAAAGGCTTAAATGACTTTTTTAATTAAGTTTGATGATTGCGCTCAAACAAAATGTCCTAGAACAAAATTTTCAAATGTAACTACTAGATTGTGATACAATACACTAATGGGTGAAGTTTGGTTGACTTCTGCGCAGCGGTTTGGGAGTTAACATCAAAATTACATTTCTCGGCCATATCGCATAGATCTCACTGTGAAAAGGCTTAAATGACTTTTTTAATTAAGTTTGATGATTGCGTTCAAACAAAATGTCCTAGAACAAAATTTTCAAATGTAACTACTAGATTGTGATACAATACACTATTGGGTGAAGTTTGGTTGACTTCTGCGCAGCGGTTTGGGAGTTAACATCAAAATTACATTTCTCGGCCATATCGCATAGATCTCACTGTGAAAAGGCTTAAATGGCTTTTTTGACCTAAGTTTGAGGATTGCGCTCAAATCAAATGTCCTAGAACCAAATTTCCACATGTAATTACTAGATTGTGATACAATACACTAATGGGTGAAGTTTGGTTGACTTCTGCGCAGCGGTTTGGGAGTTAACATCAAAATTACATTTCTCGGCCATATCGCATAGATCTCACTGTGAAAAGGCTTAAATGACTTTTTTAATTAAGTTTAATGATTGCGCTCAAACCAAATGTCCTCGAACGAAATTTTCAAATGTAACTACTAGAATGTGATACAATACACTATTGGGTGAAGTTTAGTTGACTTCTGCGCAGCGGTTTGGGAGTTAACATCAAAATTACATTTCTCGGCCATATCGCATAGATCTCACTGTGAAAAGGCTTAAATGGCTTTTTTTACCTAAGTTTGAGGATTGCGCTCAAATCAAATGTCCTAGAACCAAATTTCCACATGTAACTACTAGATTGTGATACAATACACTAATGGGTGAAGTTTGGTTTACTTCTGCGCAGCGGTTTGGGAGTTAACATCAAAATTACATTTCTCGGCCATATCGCATAGATCTCACTGTGAAAAGGCATAAATGGCTTTTTTGACCTAAGTTTAATAATTGCGCTCAAACCAAATGTCCTAGAACGAAATTTTAAAATGTAACTACTAGAATGTGATACAATACACTATTGGGTGAAGTTTGGTTGACTTCTGCGCAGCGGTTTGGGAGTTAACATCAAAATTACATTTCTCGGCCATATCGCATAGATCTCACTGTGAAAAGGCTTAAATGGCTTTTTTGACCTAAGTTTGAGGATTGCGCTCAAATCAAATGTCCTAGAACCAAATTTCCACATGTAATTACTAGATTGTGATACAATACACTAATGGGTGAAGTTTGGTTGACTTCTGCGCAGCGGTTTGGGAGTTAACATCAAAATTACATTTCTCGGCCATATCGCATAGATCTCACTGTGAAAAGGCTTAAATGACTTTTTTAATTAAGTTTAATGATTGCGCTCAAACCAAATGTCCTCGAACGAAATTTTCAAATGTAACTACTAGAATGTGATACAATACACTATTGGGTGAAGTTTAGTTGACTTCTGCGCAGCGGTTTGGGAGTTAACATCAAAATTACATTTCTCGGCCATATCGCATAGATCTCACTGTGAAAAGGCTTAAATGGCTTTTTTTACCTAAGTTTGAGGATTGCGCTCAAATCAAATGTCCTAGAACCAAATTTCCACATGTAACTACTAGATTGTGATACAATACACTAATGGGTGAAGTTTGGTTTACTTCTGCGCAGCGGTTTGGGAGTTAAGATCAAAATTACATTTCTCGGCCATATCGCATAGATCTCACTGTGAAAAGGCTTAAATGGCTTTTTTGACCTAAGTTTAATAATTGCGCTCAAACCAAATGTCCTAGAACGAAATTTTAAAATGTAACTACTAGAATGTGATACAATACACTATTGGGTGAAGTTTGGTTGACTTCTGCGCAGCGGTTTGGGAGTTAACATCAAAATTACATTTCTCGGCCATATCGCATAGATCTCACTGTGAAAAGGCTTAAATGGCTTTTTTGACCTAAGTTTGAGGATTGCGCTCAAATCAAATGTCCTAGAACCAAATTTCCACATGTAACTACTAGATTGTGATACAATACACTAATGGGTGAAGTTTGGTTGACTTCTGCGCAGCGGTTTGGGAGTTAACATCAAAATTACATTTCTCGGCCATATCGCATAGATCTCACTGTGAAAAGGCTTAAATGACTTTTTTAATTAAGTTTGATGATTGCGCTCAAACAAAATTTCCTAGAACAAAATTTTCAAATGTAACTAATAGATTGTGATACAATACACTATTGGGTGAAGTTTGGTTGACTTCTGCGCAGCGGTTTGGGAGTTAACATCAAAATTACATTTCTCGGCCATATCGCATAGATCTCACTGTGAAAAGGCTTAAATGACTTTTTTAAATTAAGTTTAATGATTGCGCTCAAACCAAATGTCCTAGAACGAAATTTTCAAATGTAACTACTAGAATGTGATACAATACACTATTGGGTGAAGTTTAGTTGACTTCTGCGCAGCGGTTTGGGAGTTAACATCAAAATTACATTTCTCGGCCATATCGCATAGATCTCACTGTGAAAAGGCTTAAATGGCTTTTTTGACCTAAGTTTAATGATTGCGCTCAAACCAAATGTCCTAGAACCAAATTTCCACATGTAATTACTAGATTGTGATACAATACACTAATGGGTGAAGTTTGGTTGACTTCTGCGCAGCGGTTTGGGAGTTAACATCAAAAATACATTTCTCGGCCATATCACATAGATCTCACTGTGAAAAGGCTTAAATGACTTTTTTAATTAAGTTTAATGATTGCGCTCAAACCAAATGTCCTCGAACGAAATTTTCAAATGTAACTACTAGAATGTGATACAATACACTATTGGGTGAAGTTTGGTTGACTTCTGCGCAGCGGTTTGGGAGTTAACATCAAAATTACATTTCTCGGCCATATCGCATAGATCTCACTGTGAAAAGGCTTAAATGGCTTTTTTGACCTAAGTTTGAGGATTGCGCTCAAATCAAATGTCCTAGAACCAAATTTCCACATGTAACTACTAGATTGTGATACAATACACTAATGGGTGAAGTTTGGTTTACTTCTGCGCAGCGGTTTGGGAGTTAACATCAAAATTACATTTCTCGGCCATATCGCATAGATCTCACTGTGAAAAGGCTTAAATGGCTTTTTTGACCTAAGTTTAATAATTGCGCTCAAAACAAATGTCCTAGAACCAAATTTCTACATGTAACTACTAGATTGTGATACAATACACTAATGGGTGAAGTTTGGTTGACTTCTGCGCAGCGGTTTGGGAGTTAACATCAAAATTACATTTCTCGGCCATATCGCATAGATCTCACTGTGAAAAGGCTTAAATGACTTTTTTAATTAAGTTTGATGATTGCGCTCAAACAAAATTTCCTAGAACAAAATTTTCAAATGTAACTACTAGATTGTGATACAATACACTATTGGGTGAAGTTTGGTTGACTTCTGCGCAGCGGTTTGGGAGTTAACATCAAAATTACATTTCTCGGCCATATCGCATAGATCTCACTGTGAAAAGGCTTAAATGACTTTTTTAATTAAGTTTGATGATTGCGCTCAAACAAAATTTCCTAGAACAAAATTTTCAAATGTAACTAATAGATTGTGATACAATACACTATTGGGTGAAGTTTGGTTGACTTCTGCGCAGCGGTTTGGGAGTTAACATCAAAATTACATTTCTCGGCCATATCGCATAGATCTCACTGTGAAAAGGCTTAAATGACTTTTTTAAATTAAGTTTAATGATTGCGCTCAAACCAAATGTCCTAGAACGAAATTTTCAAATGTAGCTACTAGAATGTGATACAATACACTATTGGGTGAAGTTTAGTTGACTTCTGCGCAGCGGTTTGGGAGTTAACATCAAAATTACATTTCTCGGCCATATCGCATAGATCTCACTGTGAAAAGGCTTAAATGGCTTTTTTGACCTAAGTTTGAGGATTGCGCTCAAATCAAATGTCCTAGAACCAAATTTCCACATGTAACTACTAGATTGTGATACAATACACTAATGGGTGAAGTTTGGTTGACTTCTGCGCAGCGGTTTGGGAGTTAACATCAAAATTACATTTCTCGGCCATATCGCATAGATCTCACTGTGAAAAGGCTTAAATGGCTTTTTTGACCTAAGTTTGAGGATTGCGCTCAAATCAAATGTCCTAGAACCAAATTTCCACATGTAACTACTAGACTGTGATACAATACACTAATGGGTGAAGTTTGGTTTACTTCTGCGCAGCGGTTTGGGAGTTAACATCAAAATTACATTTCTCGGCCATATCGCATAGATCTCACTGTGAAAAGGCTTAAATGGCTTTTTTGACCTAAGTTTAATAATTGCGCTCAAACCAAATGTCCTAGAACTAAATTTTCAAATGTAACTACTAGAATGTGATACAATACACTATTGGGTGAAGTTTGGATGACTTCTGCGCAGCGGTTTGGGAGTTAACATCAAAATTACATTTCTCGGCCATATCGCAAAGATCTCACTGTGAAAAGGCTTAAATGGCTTTTTTAATTAAGTTTGATGATTGCGCTCAAACAAAATGTCCTAGAACAAAATTTTCAAATGTAACTACTAGATTGTGATACAATACACTATTGGGTGAAGTTTGGTTGACTTCTGCGCAGCGGTTTGGGAGTTAACATCAAAATTACATTTCTCGGCCATATCGCATAGATCTCACTGTGAAAAGGCTTAAATGGCTTTTTTGACCTAAGTTTGAGGATTGCGCTCAAATCAAATGTCCTAGAACCAAATTTCCACATGTAACTACTAGACTGTGATACAATACACTAATGGGTGAAGTTTGGTTTACTTCTGCGCAGCGGTTTGGGAGTTAACATCAAAATTACATTTCTCGGCCATATCGCATAGATCTCACTGTGAAAAGGCTTAAATGGCTTTTTTGACCTAAGTTTAATAATTGCGCTCAAACCAAATGTCCTAGAACTAAATTTTCAAATGTAACTACTAGAATGTGATACAATACACTATTGGGTGAAGTTTGGTTGACTTCTGCGCAGCGGTTTGGGAGTTAACATCAAAATTACATTTCTCGGCCATATCGCAAAGATCTCACTGTGAAAAGGCTTAAATGGCTTTTTTAATTAAGTTTGATGATTGCGCTCAAACAAAATGTCCTAGAACAAAATTTTCAAATGTAACTACTAGATTGTGATACAAAACACTATTGGGTGAAGTTTGGTTGACTTCTGCGCAGCGGTTTGGGAGTTAACATCAAAATTACATTTCTCGGCCATATCGCATAGATCTCACTGTGAAAAGGCTTAAATGACTTTTTTAATTAAGTTTAATGATTGCGCTCAAACCAAATCCCCTAGAACGAAATTTTCAAATGTAACTACTAGAATGTGATACAATACACTATTGGGTTAAGTTTGGTTGACTTCTGCGCAGCGGTTTGGGAGTTAACATCAAAATTACATTTCTCGGCCATATCGCATAGATCTCACTGTGAAAAGGCTTAAATGGCTTTTTTGACCTAAGTTTGAGGATTGCGCTCAAATCAAATGTCCTAGAACCAAATTTCCACATGTAACTACTAGATTGTGATACAATACACTAATGGGTGAAGTTTGGTTGACTTCTGCGCAGCGGTTTGGGAGTGAACATCAAAATTACATTTCTCGGCCATATCGCATAGATCTCACTGTGAAAAGGCTTAAATGACTTTTTTAATTAAGTTTGATGATTGCGCTCAAACAAAATTTCCTAGAACAAAATTTTGAAATGTAACTACTAGATTGTGATACAATACACTATTGGGTGAAGTTTGGTTGACTTCTGCGCAGCGGTTTGGGAGTTAACATCAAAATTACATTTCTCGGCCATATCGCATAGATCTCACTGTGAAAAGGCTTAAATGACTTTTTTAATTAAGTTTGATGATTGCGCTCAAACAAAATGTCCTAGAACAAAATTTTCAAATGTAACTACTAGATTGTGATACAATACACTAATGGGTGAAGTTTGGTTGACTTCTGCGCAGCGGTTTGGGAGTTAACATCAAAATTACATTTCTCGGCCATATCGCATAGATCTCACTGTGAAAAGGCTTAAATGACTTTTTTAATTAAGTTTGATGATTGCGTTCAAACAAAATGTCCTAGAACAAAATTTTCAAATGTAACTACTAGATTGTGATACAATACACTATTGGGTGAAGTTTGGTTGACTTCTGCGCAGCGGTTTGGGAGTTAACATCAAAATTACATTTCTCGGCCATATCGCATAGATCTCACTGTGAAAAGGCTTAAATGGCTTTTTTGACCTAAGTTTGAGGATTGCGCTCAAATCAAATGTCCTAGAACCAAATTTCCACATGTAATTACTAGATTGTGATACAATACACTAATGGGTGAAGTTTGGTTGACTTCTGCGCAGCGGTTTGGGAGTTAACATCAAAATTACATTTCTCGGCCATATCGCATAGATCTCACTGTGAAAAGGCTTAAATGACTTTTTTAATTAAGTTTAATGATTGCGCTCAAACCAAATGTCCTCGAACGAAATTTTCAAATGTAACTACTAGAATGTGATACAATACACTATTGGGTGAAGTTTAGTTGACTTCTGCGCAGCGGTTTGGGAGTTAACATCAAAATTACATTTCTCGGCCATATCGCATAGATCTCACTGTGAAAAGGCTTAAATGGCTTTTTTGACCTAAGTTTGAGGATTGCGCTCAAATCAAATGTCCTAGAACCAAATTTCCACATGTAACTACTAGATTGTGATACAATACACTAATGGGTGAAGTTTGGTTTACTTCTGCGCAGCGGTTTGGGAGTTAACATCAAAATTACATTTCTCGGCCATATCGCATAGATCTCACTGTGAAAAGGCTTAAATGGCTTTTTTGACCTAAGTTTAATAATTGCGCTCAAACCAAATGTCCTAGAACGAAATTTTAAAATGTAACTACTAGAATGTGATACAATACACTATTGGGTGAAGTTTGGTTGACTTCTGCGCAGCGGTTTGGGAGTTAACATCAAAATTACATTTCTCGGCCATATCGCATAGATCTCACTGTGAAAAGGCTTAAATGGCTTTTTTGACCTAAGTTTGAGGATTGCGCTCAAATCAAATGTCCTAGAACCAAATTTCCACATGTAACTACTAGATTGTGATACAATACACTAATGGGTGAAGTTTGGTTGACTTCTGCGCAGCGGTTTGGGAGTTAACATCAAAATTACATTTCTCGGCCATATCGCATAGATCTCACTGTGAAAAGGCTTAAATGACTTTTTTAATTAAGTTTGATGATTGCGCTCAAACAAAATTTCCTAGAACAAAATTTTCAAATGTAACTACTAGATTGTGATACAATACACTATTGGGTGAAGTTTGGTTGACTTCTGCGCAGCGGTTTGGGAGTTAACATCAAAATTACATTTCCCGGCCATATCGCATAGATCTCACTGTGAAAAGGCTTAAATGACTTTTTTAATTAAGTTTGATGATTGCGTTCAAACAAAATGTCCTAGAACAAAATTTTCAAATGTAACTACTAGATTGTGATACAATACACTATTGGGTGAAGTTTGGTTGACTTCTGCGCAGCGGTTTGGGAGTTAACATCAAAATTACATTTCTCGGCCATATCGCATAGATCTCACTGTGAAAAGGCTTAAATGACTTTTTTTAATTAAGTTTGATTGCGCTCAAACCAAATGTCCTAGAACGAAATTTTCAAATGTAACTACTAGAATGTGATACAATACACTATTGGGTGAAGTTTAGTTGACTTCTGCGCAGCGGTTTGGGAGTTAACATCAAAATTACATTTCTCGGCCATATCGCATAGATCTCACTGTGAAAAGGCTTAAATGACTTTTTTAATTAAGTTTAATGATTGCGCTCAAACCAAATCCCCTAGAACGAAATTTTCAAATGTAACTACTAGAATGTGATACAATACACTATTGGGTGAAGTTTGGTTGACTTCTGCGCAGCGGTTTGGGAGTTAACATCAAAATTACATTTCTCGGCCATATCGCATAGATCTCACTGTGAAAAGGCTTAAATGGCTTTTTTGACCTAAGTTTGAGGATTGCGCTCAAATCAAATGTCCTAGAACCAAATTTCCACATGTAACTACTAGATTGTGATACAATACACTAATGGGTGAAGTTTGGTTGACTTCTGCGCAGCGGTTTGGGAGTGAACATCAAAATTACATTTCTCGGCCATATCGCATAGATCTCACTGTGAAAAGGCTTAAATGACTTTTTTAATTAAGTTTGATGATTGCGCTCAAACAAAATTTCCTAGAACAAAATTTTCAAATGTAACTACTAGATTGTGATACAATACACTATTGGGTGAAGTTTGGTTGACTTCTGCGCAGCGGTTTGGGAGTTAACATCAAAATTACATTTCTCGGCCATATCGCATAGATCTCACTGTGAAAAGGCTTAAATGACTTTTTTAATTAAGTTTGATGATTGCGCTCAAACAAAATGTCCTAGAACAAAATTTTCAAATGTAACTACTAGATTGTGATACAATACACTATTGGGTGAAGTTTGGTTGACTTCTGCGCAGCGGTTTGGGAGTTAACATCAAAATTACATTTCTCGGCCATATCGCATAGATCTCACTGTGAAAAGGCTTAAATGGCTTTTTTGACCTAAGTTTGAGGATTGCGCTCAAATCAAATGTCCAATAACCAAATTTCTACATGTAACTACTAGATTGTGATACAATACACTAATGGGTGAAGTTTGGTTGACTTCTGCGCAGCGGTTTGGGAGTTAACATCAAAATTACATTTCTCGGCCATATCGCATAGATCTCACTGTGAAAAGGCTTAAATGACTTTTTTAATTAAGTTTGATGATTGCTTTCAAACAAAATGTCCTAGAACAAAATTTTCAAATGTAACTACTAGATTGTGATACAATACACTATTGGGTGAAGTTTGGTTGACTTCTGCGCAGCGGTTTGGGAGTTAACATCAAAATTACATTTCTCGGCCATATCGCATAGATCTCACTGTGAAAAGGCTTAAATGGCTTTTTTGACCTAAGTTTGAGGATTGCGCTCAAATCAAATGTCCTAGAACCAAATTTCCACATGTAATTACTAGATTGTGATACAATACACTAATGGGTGAAGTTTGGTTGACTTCTGCGCAGCGGTTTGGGAGTTAACATCAAAATTACATTTCTCGGCCATATCGCATAGATCTCACTGTGAAAAGGCTTAAATGACTTTTTTAATTAAGTTTAATGATTGCGCTCAAACCAAATGTCCTCGAACGAAATTTTCAAATGTAACTACTAGAATGTGATACAATACACTATTGGGTGAAGTTTAGTTGACTTCTGCGCAGCGGTTTGGGAGTTAACATCAAAATTACATTTCTCGGCCATATCGCATAGATCTCACTGTGAAAAGGCTTAAATGGCTTTTTTGACCTAAGTTTGAGGATTGCGCTCAAATCAAATGTCCTAGAACCAAATTTCCACATGTAACTACTAGATTGTGATACAATACACTAATGGGTGAAGTTTGGTTTACTTCTGCGCAGCGGTTTGGGAGTTAACATCAAAATTACATTTCTCGGCCATATCGCATAGATCTCACTGTGAAAAGGCTTAAATGACTTTTTTAATTAAGTTTAATGATTGCGCTCAAACCAAATCCCCTAGAACGAAATTTTCAAATGTAACTACTAGAATGTGATACAATACACTATTGGGTGAAGTTTGGTTGACTTCTGCGCAGCGGTTTGGGAGTTAACATCAAAATTACATTTCTCGGCCATATCGCATAGATCTCACTGTGAAAAGGCTTAAATGACTTTTTTAATTAAGTTTGATGATTGCGCTCAAACAAAATGTCCTAGAACAAAATTTTCAAATGTAACTACTAGATTGTGATACAATACACTATTGGGTGAAGTTTGGTTGACTTCTGCGCAGCGGTTTGGGAGTTAACATCAAAATTACATTTCTCGGCCATATCGCATAGATCTCACTGTGAAAAGGCTTAAATGACTTTTTAAATTAAGTTTGATGATTGCGTTCAAACAAAATGTCCTAGAACAAAATTTTCAAATGTAACTACTAGATTGTGATACAATACACTATTGGGTGAAGTTTGGTTGACTTCTGCGCAGCGGTTTGGGAGTTAACATCAAAATTACATTTCTCGGCCATATCGCATAGATCTCACTGTGAAAAGGCTTAAATGGCTTTTTTGACCTAAGTTTAATAATTGCGCTCAAACCAAATGTCCTAGAACGAAATTTTCAAATGTAACTACTAGAATGTGATACAATACACTAATGGGTGAAGTTTGGTTTACTTCTGCGCAGCGGTTTGGGAGTTAACATCAAAATTACATTTCTCGGCCATATCGCATAGATCTCACTGTGAAAAGGCTTAAATGACTTTTTTAATTAAGTTTGATGATTGCGCTCAAACAAAATTTCCTAGAACAAAATTTTCAAATGTAACTACTAGATTGTGATACAATACACTATTGGGTGAAGTTTGGTTGACTTCTGCGCAGCGGTTTGGGAGTTAACATCAAAATTACATTTCTCGGCCATATCGCATAGATCTCACTGTGAAAAGGCTTAAATGGCTTTTTTGACCTAAGTTTGATGATTGCGCTCAAACAAAATGTCCTAGAACAAAATTTTCAAATGTAACTACTAGATTGTGATACAATACACTATTGGGTGAAGTTTGGTTGACTTCTGCGCAGCGGTTTGGGAGTTAACATCAAAATTACATTTCTCGGCCATATCGCATAGATCTCACTGTGAAAAGGCTTAAATGGCTTTTTTGACCTAAGTTTGAGGATTGCGCTCAAATCAAATGTCCAATAACCAAATTTCCACATGTAACTACTAGATTTTGATACAATACACTAATGGTTGAAGTTTAGTTGACTTCTGCGCAGCGGTTTGGGAGTGAACATCAAAATTACATTTCTCGGCCATATCGCATAGATCTCACTGTGAAAAGGCTTAAATGACTTTTTTTAATTAAGTTTGAAGATTGCGCTCAAATCAAATGTCCTAGAACTAAATTTCCAAATGTAACTACTAGATTGTGATAAAATACACTATTGGGTGAAGTTTGGTTGACTTCTGTGCAGCGGTTTGGGAGTTAACATCAAAATTACATTTCTCGGCCATATCGCATAGATCTCACTGTGAAAAGGCTTAAATGGCTTTTTTGACCTAAGTTTGAGGATTGCGCTCAAATCAAATGTCCTATAATCAAATTTCCACATGTAACTACTAGATTGTGATACAATACACTAATGGGTGAAGTTTGGTTGACTTCTGCGCAGCGGTTTGGGAGTTAACATCAAAATTACATTTCTCGGCCATATCGCATAGATCTCACTGTGAAAAGGCTTAAATGGCTTTTTTGACCTAAGTTTAATGATTGCGTTCAAACGAAATGTCCTAGAACAAAATTTTCAAATGTACCTACTAGATTGTGATACAATACACTATTGGGTGAAGTTTGGTTGACTTCTGCGCAGCGGTTTGGGAGTTAACATCAAAATTACATTTCTCGGCCATATCGCATAGATCTCACTGTGAAAAGGCTTAAATGGCTTTTTTGACCTAAGTTTGAGGATTGCGCTCAAACAAAATGTCCTAGAACAAAATTTTCAAATGTAACTACTAGATTGTGATACAATACACTATCGGGTGAAGTTTGGTTGACTTCTGCGCAGCGGTTTGGGAGTAAACATCAAAATTACATTTCTCGGCCATATCGCATAGATCTCACTGTGAATAGGCTTAAATGACTTTTTAAATTAAGTTTGATGATTGCGTTCAAACAAAATGTCCTAGAACCAAATTTCTACATGTAACTACTAGATTGTGATACAATACACTAATGGGTGAAGTTTGGTTGACTTCTGCGCAGCGGTTTGGGAGTTAACATCAAAATTACATTTCTCGGCCATATCGCATAGATCTCACTGTGAAAAGGCTTAAATGACTTTTTTAATTAAGTTTGATGATTGCGCTCAAACAAAATGTCCTAGAACAAAATTTTCAAATGTAACTACTAGATTGTGATACAATACACTATTGGGTGAAGTTTGGTTGACTTCTGCGCAGCGGTTTGGGAGTTAACATCAAAATTACATTTCTCGGCCATATCGCATAGATCTCAATGTGAAAAGGCTTAAATGACTTTTTTAATTAAGTTTAATGATTGCGCTCAAACCAAATCCCCTAGAACGAAATTTTCAAATGTAACTACTAGAATGTGATACAATACACTATTGGGTGAAGTTTGGTTGACTTCTGCGCAGCGGTTTGGGAGTTAACATCAAAATTACATTTCTCGGCCATATCGCATAGATCTCACTGTGAAAAGGCTTAAATGGCTTTTTTGACCTAAGTTTGAGGATTGCGCTCAAATCAAATGTCCTAGAACCAAATTTCCACATGTAACTACTAGATTGTGATACAATACACTAATGGGTGAAGTTTGGTTGACTTCTGCGCAGCGGTTTGGGAGTGAACATCAAAATTACATTTCTCGGCCATATCGCATAGATCTCACTGTGAAAAGGCTTAAATGACTTTTTTAATTAAGTTTGATGATTGCGCTCAAACAAAATTTCCTAGAACAAAATTTTGAAATGTAACTACTAGATTGTGATACAATACACTATTGGGTGAAGTTTGGTTGACTTCTGCGCAGCGGTTTGGGAGTTAACATCAAAATTACATTTCTCGGCCATATCGCATAGATCTCACTGTGAAAAGGCTTAAATGGCTTTTTTGACCTAAGTTTGAGGATTGCGCTCAAATCAAATGTCCTAGAACCAAATTTCCACATGTAATTACTAGATTGTGATACAATACACTAATGGGTGAAGTTTGGTTGACTTCTGCGCAGCGGTTTGGGAGTTAACATCAAAATTACATTTCTCGGCCATATCGCATAGATCTCACTGTGAAAAGGCTTAAATGACTTTTTTAATTAAGTTTAATGATTGCGCTCAAACCAAATGTCCTCGAACGAAATTTTCAAATGTAACTACTAGAATGTGATACAATACACTATTGGGTGAAGTTTAGTTGACTTCTGCGCAGCGGTTTGGGAGTTAACATCAAAATTACATTTCTCGGCCATATCGCATAGATCTCACTGTGAAAAGGCTTAAATGGCTTTTTTTACCTAAGTTTGAGGATTGCGCTCAAATCAAATGTCCTAGAACCAAATTTCCACATGTAACTACTAGATTGTGATACAATACACTAATGGGTGAAGTTTGGTTTACTTCTGCGCAGCGGTTTGGGAGTTAACATCAAAATTACATTTCTCGGCCATATCGCATAGATCTCACTGTGAAAAGGCTTAAATGGCTTTTTTGACCTAAGTTTAATAATTGCGCTCAAACCAAATGTCCTAGAACGAAATTTTAAAATGTAACTACTAGAATGTGATACAATACACTATTGGGTGAAGTTTGGTTGACTTCTGCGCAGCGGTTTGGGAGTTAACATCAAAATTACATTTCTCGGCCATATCGCATAGATCTCACTGTGAAAAGGCTTAAATGGCTTTTTTGACCTAAGTTTGAGGATTGCGCTCAAATCAAATGTCCTAGAACCAAATTTCCACATGTAACTACTAGATTGTGATACAATACACTAATGGGTGAAGTTTGGTTGACTTCTGCGCAGCGGTTTGGGAGTTAACATCAAAATTACATTTCTCGGCCATATCGCATAGATCTCACTGTGAAAAGGCTTAAATGACTTTTTTTAATTAAGTTTGATGATTGCGCTCAAACAAAATTTCCTAGAACAAAATTTTCAAATGTAACTAATAGATTGTGATACAATACACTATTGGGTGAAGTTTGGTTGACTTCTGCGCAGCGGTTTGGGAGTTAACATCAAAATTACATTTCTCGGCCATATCGCATAGATCTCACTGTGAAAAGGCTTAAATGACTTTTTTAAATTAAGTTTAATGATTGCGCTCAAACCAAATGTCCTAGAATGAAATTTTCAAATGTAACTACTAGAATGTGATACAATACACTATTGGGTGAAGTTTAGTTGACTTCTGCGCAGCGGTTTGGGAGTTAACATCAAAATTACATTTCTCGGCCATATCGCATAGATCTCACTGTGAAAAGGCTTAAATGGCTTTTTTGACCTAAGTTTAATGATTGCGCTCAAACCAAATGTCCTAGAACCAAATTTCCACATGTAATTACTAGATTGTGATACAATACACTAATGGGTGAAGTTTGGTTGACTTCTGCGCAGCGGTTTGGGAGTTAACATCAAAAATACATTTCTCGGCCATATCGCATAGATCTCACTGTGAAAAGGCTTAAATGGCTTTTTTGACCTAAGTTTGAGGATTGCGCTCAAATCAAATGTCCTAGAACCAAATTTCCACATGTAACTACTAGATTGTGATACAATACACTAATGGGTGAAGTTTGGTTTACTTCTGCGCAGCGGTTTGGGAGTTAACATCAAAATTACATTTCTCGGCCATATCGCATAGATCTCACTGTGAAAAGGCTTAAATGGCTTTTTTGACCTAAGTTTAATAATTGCGCTCAAACCAAATGTCCTAGAACCAAATTTCCACATGTAACTACTAGATTGTGATACAATACACTAATGGGTGAAGTTTGGTTGACTTCTGCGCAGCGGTTTGGGAGTTAACATCAAAATTACATTTCTCGGCCATATCGCATAGATCTCACTGTGAAAAGGCTTAAATGACTTTTTTAATTAAGTTTGATGATTGCGCTCAAACAAAATTTCCTAGAACAAAATTTTCAAATGTAACTACTAGATTGTGATACAATACACTATTGGGTGAAGTTTGGTTGACTTCTGCGCAGCGGTTTGGGAGTTAACATCAAAATTACATTTCTCGGCCATATCGCATAGATCTCACTGTGAAAAGGCTTAAATGACTTTTTTAATTAAGTTTGATGATTGCGTTCAAACAAAATGTCCTAGAACAAAATTTTCAAATGTAACTACTAGATTGTGATACAATACACTATTGGGTGAAGTTTGGTTGACTTCTGCGCAGCGGTTTGGGAGTTAACATCAAAATTACATTTCTCGGCCATATCGCATAGATCTCACTGTGAAAAGGCTTAAATGACTTTTTTAAATTAAGTTTAATGATTGCGCTCAAACCAAATGTCCTAGAACGAAATTTTCAAATGTAACTACTAGAATGTGATACAATACACTATTGGGTGAAGTTTAGTTGACTTCTGCGCAGCGGTTTGGGAGTTAACATCAAAATTACATTTCTCGGCCATATCGCATAGATCTCACTGTGAAAAGGCTTAAATGGCTTTTTTGACCTAAGTTTAATGATTGCGCTCAAACCAAATGTCCTAGAACCAAATTTCCACATGTAATTACTAGATTGTGATACAATACACTAATGGGTGAAGTTTGGTTGACTTCTGCGCAGCGGTTTGGGAGTTAACATCAAAAATACATTTCTCGGCCATATCGCATAGATCTCACTGTGAAAAGGCTTAAATGACTTTTTTAATTAAGTTTAATGATTGCGCTCAAACCAAATGTCCTCGAACGAAATTTTCAAATGTAACTACTAGAATGTGATACAATACACTATTGGGTGAAGTTTGGTTGACTTCTGCGCAGCGGTTTGGGAGTTAACATCAAAATTACATTTCTCGGCCATATCGCATAGATCTCACTGTGAAAAGGCTTAAATGGCTTTTTTGACCTAAGTTTGAGGATTGCGCTCAAATCAAATGTCCTAGAACCAAATTTCCACATGTAACTACTAGATTGTGATACAATACACTAATGGGTGAAGTTTGGTTTACTTCTGCGCAGCGGTTTGGGAGTTAACATCAAAATTACATTTCTCGGCCATATCGCATAGATCTCACTGTGAAAAGGCTTAAATGGCTTTTTTGACCTAAGTTTAATAATTGCGCTCAAACCAAATGTCCTAGAACCAAATTTCCACATGTAACTACTAGATTGTGATACAATACACTAATGGGTGAAGTTTGGTTGACTTCTGCGCAGCGGTTTGGGAGTTAACATCAAAATTACATTTCTCGGCCATATCGCATAGATCTCACTGTGAAAAGGCTTAAATGGCTTTTTTGACCTAAGTTTGAGGATTGCGCTCAAATCAAATGTCCTAGAACCAAATTTCCACATGTAACTACTAGATTGTGATACAATACACTAATGGGTGAAGTTTGGTTGACTTCTGCGCAGCGGTTTGGGAGTGAACATCAAAATTACATTTCTCGGCCATATCGCATAGATCTCACTGTGAAAAGGCTTAAATGACTTTTTTAATTAAGTTTGATGATTGCGCTCAAACAAAATTTCCTAGAACAAAATTTTCAAATGTAACTACTAGATTGTGATACAATACACTATTGGGTGAAGTTTGGTTGACTTCTGCGCAGCGGTTTGGGAGTTAACATCAAAATTACATTTCTCGGCCATATCGCATAGATCTCACTGTGAAAAGGCTTAAATGACTTTTTTAATTAAGTTTAATGATTGCGCTCAAACCAAATCCCCTAGAACGAAATTTTCAAATGTAACTACTAGAATGTGATACAATACACTATTGGGTGAAGTTTGGTTGACTTCTGCGCAGCGGTTTGGGAGTTAACATCAAAATTACATTTCTCGGCCATATCGCATAGATCTCACTGTGAAAAGGCTTAAATGGCTTTTTTGACCTAAGTTTGAGGATTGCGCTCAAATCAAATATCCTAGAACCAAATTTCCACATGTAACTACTAGATTGTGATACAATACACTAATGGGTGAAGTTTGGTTGACTTCTGCGCAGCGGTTTGGGAGTGAACATCAAAATTACATTTCTCGGCCATATCGCATAGATCTCACTGTGAAAAGGCTTAAATGACTTTTTTAATTAAGTTTGATGATTGCGCTCAAACAAAATTTCCTAGAACAAAATTTTCAAATGTAACTACTAGATTGTGATACAATACACTATTGGGTGAAGTTTGGTTGACTTCTGCGCAGCGGTTTGGGAGTTAACATCAAAATTACATTTCTCGGCCATATCGCATAGATCTCACTGTGAAAAGGCTTAAATGACTTTTTTAATTAAGTTTGATGATTGCGCTCAAACAAAATGTCCTAGAACAAAATTTTCAAATGTAACTACTAGATTGTGATACAATACACTATTGGGTGAAGTTTGGTTGACTTCTGCGCAGCGGTTTGGGAGTTAACATCAAAATTACATTTCTCGGCCATATCGCATAGATCTCACTGTGAAAAGGCTTAAATGGCTTTTTTGACCTAAGTTTGAGGATTGCGCTCAAATCAAATGTCCAATAACCAAATTTCTACATGTAACTACTAGATTGTGATACAATACACTAATGGGTGAAGTTTGGTTGACTTCTGCGCAGCGGTTTGGGAGTTAACATCAAAATTACATTTCTCGGCCATATCGCATAGATCTCACTGTGAAAAGGCTTAAATGACTTTTTTAATTAAGTTTGATGATTGCTTTCAAACAAAATGTCCTAGAACAAAATTTTCAAATGTAACTACTAGATTGTGATACAATACACTATTGGGTGAAGTTTGGTTGACTTCTGCGCAGCGGTTTGGGAGTTAACATCAAAATTACATTTCTCGGCCATATCGCATAGATCTCACTGTGAAAAGGCTTAAATGGCTTTTTTGACCTAAGTTTGAGGATTGCGCTCAAATCAAATGTCCTAGAACCAAATTTCCACATGTAATTACTAGATTGTGATACAATACACTAATGGGTGAAGTTTGGTTGACTTCTGCGCAGCGGTTTGGGAGTTAACATCAAAATTACATTTCTCGGCCATATCGCATAGATCTCACTGTGAAAAGGCTTAAATGACTTTTTTAATTAAGTTTAATGATTGCGCTCAAACCAAATGTCCTCGAACGAAATTTTCAAATGTAACTACTAGAATGTGATACAATACACTATTGGGTGAAGTTTAGTTGACTTCTGCGCAGCGGTTTGGGAGTTAACATCAAAATTACATTTCTCGGCCATATCGCATAGATCTCACTGTGAAAAGGCTTAAATGGCTTTTTTGACCTAAGTTTGAGGATTGCGCTCAAATCAAATGTCCTAGAACCAAATTTCCACATGTAACTACTAGATTGTGATACAATACACTAATGGGTGAAGTTTGGTTTACTTCTGCGCAGCGGTTTGGGAGTTAACATCAAAATTACATTTCTCGGCCATATCGCATAGATCTCACTGTGAAAAGGCTTAAATGGCTTTTTTGACCTAAGTTTAATAATTGCGCTCAAACCAAATGTCCTAGAACGAAATTTTGAAATGTAACTACTAGAATGTGATACAATACACTATTGGGTGAAGTTTGGTTGACTTCTGCGCAGCGGTTTGGGAGTTAACATCAAAATTACATTTCTCGGCCATATCGCATAGATCTCACTGTGAAAAGGCTTAAATGGCTTTTTTGACCTAAGTTTGAGGATTGCGCTCAAATCAAATGTCCTAGAACCAAATTTCCACATGTAACTACTAGATTGTGATACAATACACTAATGGGTGAAGTTTGGTTGACTTCTGCGCAGCGGTTTGGGAGTTAACATCAAAATTACATTTCTCGGCCATATCGCATAGATCTCACTGTGAAAAGGCTTAAATGACTTTTTTAATTAAGTTTGATGATTGCGCTCAAACAAAATTTCCTAGAACAACATTTTCAAATGTAACTACTAGATTGTGATACAATACACTATTGGGTGAAGTTTGGTTGACTTCTGCGCAGCGGTTTGGGAGTTAACATCAAAATTACATTTCCCGGCCATATCGCATAGATCTCACTGTGAAAAGGCTTAAATGACTTTTTTAATTAAGTTTGATGATTGCGTTCAAACAAAATGTCCTAGAACAAAATTTTCAAATGTAACTACTAGATTGTGATACAATACACTATTGGGTGAAGTTTGGTTGACTTCTGCGCAGCGGTTTGGGAGTTAACATCAAAATTACATTTCTCGGCCATATCGCATAGATCTCACTGTGAAAAGGCTTAAATGACTTTTTTTAATTAAGTTTAATGATTGCGCTCAAACCAAATGTCCTAGAACGAAATTTTCAAATGTAACTACTACAATGTGATACAATACACTATTGGGTGAAGTTTAGTTGACTTCTGCGCAGCGGTTTGGGAGTTAACATCAAAATTACATTTCTCGGCCATATCGCATAGATCTCACTGTGAAAAGGCTTAAATGACTTTTTTAATTAAGTTTAATGATTGCGCTCAAACCAAATCCCCTAGAACGAAATTTTCAAATGTAACTACTAGAATGTGATACAATACACTATTGGGTGAAGTTTGGTTGACTTCTGCGCAGCGGTTTGGGAGTTAACATCAAAATTACATTTCTCGGCCATATCGCATAGATCTCACTGTGAAAAGGCTTAAATGGCTTTTTTGACCTAAGTTTGAGGATTGCGCTCAAATCAAATGTCCTAGAACCAAATTTCCACATGTAACTACTAGATTGTGATACAATACACTAATGGGTGAAGTTTGGTTGACTTCTGCGCAGCGGTTTGGGAGTGAACATCAAAATTACATTTCTCGGCCATATCGCATAGATCTCACTGTGAAAAGGCTTAAATGACTTTTTTAATTAAGTTTGATGATTGCGCTCAAACAAAATTTCCTAGAACAAAATTTTCAAATGTAACTACTAGATTGTGATACAATACACTATTGGGTGAAGTTTGGTTGACTTCTGCGCAGCGGTTTGGGAGTTAACATCAAAATTACATTTCTCGGCCATATCGCATAGATCTCACTGTGAAAAGGCTTAAATGATTTTTTTAATTAAGTTTGATGATTGCTTTCAAACAAAATGTCCTAGAACAAAATTTTCAAATGTAACTACTAGATTGTGATACAATACACTATTGGGTGAAGTTTGGTTGACTTCTGCGCAGCGGTTTGGGAGTTAACATCAAAATTACATTTCTCGGCCATATCGCATAGATCTCACTGTGAAAAGGCTTAAATGGCTTTTTTGACCTAAGTTTGAGGATTGCGCTCAAATCAAATGTCCTAGAACCAAATTTCCACATTTAATTACTAGATTGTGATACAATACACTAATGGGTGAAGTTTGGTTGACTTCTGCGCAGCGGTTTGGGAGTTAACATCAAAATTACATTTCTCGGCCATATCGCATAGATCTCACTGTGAAAAGGCTTAAATGACTTTTTTAATTAAGTTTAATGATTGCGCTCAAACCAAATGTCCTCGAACGAAATTTTCAAATGTAACTACTAGAATGTGATACAATACACTATTGGGTGAAGTTTAGTTGACTTCTGCGCAGCGGTTTGGGAGTTAACATCAAAATTACATTTCTCGGCCATATCGCATAGATCTCACTGTGAAAAGGCTTAAATGGCTTTTTTGACCTAAGTTTGAGGATTGCGCTCAAATCAAATGTCCTAGAACCAAATTTCCACATGTAACTACTAGATTGTGATACAATACACTAATGGGTGAAGTTTGGTTTACTTCTGCGCAGCGGTTTGGGAGTTAACATCAAAATTACATTTCTCGGCCATATCGCATAGATCTCACTGTGAAAAGGCTTAAATGGCTTTTTTGACCTAAGTTTAATAATTGCGCTCAAACCAAATGTCCTAGAACGAAATTTTAAAATGTAACTACTAGAATGTGATACAATACACTATTGGGTGAAGTTTGGTTGACTTCTGCGCAGCGGTTTGGGAGTTAACATCAAAATTACATTTCTCGGCCATATCGCATAGATCTCACTGTGAAAAGGCTTAAATGACTTTTTTTAATTAAGTTTAATGATTGCGCTCAAACCAAATGTCCTAGAACGAAATTTTCAAATGTAACTACTACAATGTGATACAATACACTATTGGGTGAAGTTTAGTTGACTTCTGCGCAGCGGTTTGGGAGTTAACATCAAAATTACATTTCTCGGCCATATCGCATAGATCTCACTGTGAAAAGGCTTAAATGACTTTTTTAATTAAGTTTAATGATTGCGCTCAAACCAAATCCCCTAGAACGAAATTTTCAAATGTAACTACTAGAATGTGATACAATACACTATTGGGTGAAGTTTGGTTGACTTCTGCGCAGCGGTTTGGGAGTTAACATCAAAATTACATTTCTCGGCCATATCGCATAGATCTCACTGTGAAAAGGCTTAAATGGCTTTTTTGACCTAAGTTTGAGGATTGCGCTCAAATCAAATGTCCTAGAACCAAATTTCCACATGTAACTACTAGATTGTGATACAATACACTAATGGGTGAAGTTTGGTTGACTTCTGCGCAGCGGTTTGGGAGTGAACATCAAAATTACATTTCTCGGCCATATCGCATAGATCTCACTGTGAAAAGGCTTAAATGACTTTTTTAATTAAGTTTGATGATTGCGCTCAAACAAAATTTCCTAGAACAAAATTTTCAAATGTAACTACTAGATTGTGATACAATACACTATTGGGTGAAGTTTGGTTGACTTCTGCGCAGCGGTTTGGGAGTTAACATCAAAATTACATTTCTCGGCCATATCGCATAGATCTCACTGTGAAAAGGCTTAAATGACTTTTTTAATTAAGTTTGATGATTGCTTTCAAACAAAATGTCCTAGAACAAAATTTTCAAATGTAACTACTAGATTGTGATACAATACACTATTGGGTGAAGTTTGGTTGACTTCTGCGCAGCGGTTTGGGAGTTAACATCAAAATTACATTTCTCGGCCATATCGCATAGATCTCACTGTGAAAAGGCTTAAATGGCTTTTTTGACCTAAGTTTGAGGATTGCGCTCAAATCAAATGTCCTAGAACCAAATTTCCACATTTAATTACTAGATTGTGATACAATACACTAATGGGTGAAGTTTGGTTGACTTCTGCGCAGCGGTTTGGGAGTTAACATCAAAATTACATTTCTCGGCCATATCGCATAGATCTCACTGTGAAAAGGCTTAAATGACTTTTTTAATTAAGTTTAATGATTGCGCTCAAACCAAATGTCCTCGAACGAAATTTTCAAATGTAACTACTAGAATGTGATACAATACACTATTGGGTGAAGTTTAGTTGACTTCTGCGCAGCGGTTTGGGAGTTAACATCAAAATTACATTTCTCGGCCATATCGCATAGATCTCACTGTGAAAAGGCTTAAATGGCTTTTTTGACCTAAGTTTGAGGATTGCGCTCAAATCAAATGTCCTAGAACCAAATTTCCACATGTAACTGCTAGATTGTGATACAATACACTAATGGGTGAAGTTTGGTTTACTTCTGCGCAGCGGTTTGGGAGTTAACATCAAAATTACATTTCTCGGCCATATCGCATAGATCTCACTGTGAAAAGGCTTAAATGGCTTTTTTGACCTAAGTTTAATAATTGCGCTCAAACCAAATGTCCTAGAACGAAATTTTAAAATGTAACTACTAGAATGTGATACAATACACTATTGGGTGAAGTTTGGTTGACTTCTGCGCAGCGGTTTGGGAGTTAACATCAAAATTACATTTCTCGGCCATATCGCATAGATCTCACTGTGAAAAGGCTTAAATGGCTTTTTTGACCTAAGTTTGAGGATTGCGCTCAAATCAAATGTCCTAGAACCAAATTTCCACATGTAACTACTAGATTGTGATACAATACACTATTGGGTGAAGTTTGG
Source organism: Corythoichthys intestinalis (assembly GCF_030265065.1). Lineage (NCBI taxonomy): Eukaryota > Metazoa > Chordata > Actinopteri > Syngnathiformes > Syngnathidae > Corythoichthys > Corythoichthys intestinalis. The sequence goes on along the minus strand of NC_080405.1, from coordinate 529,874 downwards.
TTGACTTCTGCGCAGCGGTTTGGGAGTTAACATCAAAATTACATTTCTCGGCCATATCGCATAGATCTCACTGTGAAAAGGCTTAAATGGCTTTTTTGACCTAAGTTTGAGGATTGCGCTCAAATCAAATGTCCTAGAACCAAATTTCCACATGTAACTACTAGATTGTGATACAATACACTAATGGGTGAAGTTTGGTTGACTTCTGCGCAGCGGTTTGGGAGTTAACATCAAAATTACATTTCTCGGCCATATCGCATAGATCTCACTGTGAAAAGGCTTAAATGACTTTTTTAATTAAGTTTGATGATTGCGCTCAAACAAAATTTCCTAGAACAAAATTTTCAAATGTAACTACTAGATTGTGATACAATACACTATTGGGTGAAGTTTGGTTGACTTCTGCGCAGCGGTTTGGGAGTTAACATCAAAATTACATTTCTCGGCCATATCGCATAGATCTCACTGTGAAAAGGCTTAAATGACTTTTTTAATTAAGTTTGATGATTGCGTTCAAACAAAATGTCCTAGAACAAAATTTTCAAATGTAACTACTAGATTGTGATACAATACACTATTGGGTGAAGTTTGGTTGACTTCTGCGCAGCGGTTTGGGAGTTAACATCAAAATTACATTTCTCGGCCATATCGCATAGATCTCACTGTGAAAAGGCTTAAATGACTTTTTTTAATTAAGTTTAATGATTGCGCTCAAACCAAATGTCCTAGAACGAAATTTTCAAATGTAACTACTAGAATGTGATACAATACACTATTGGGTGAAGTTTAGTTGACTTCTGCGCAGCGGTTTGGGAGTTAACATCAAAATTACATTTCTCGGCCATATCGCATAGATCTCACTGTGAAAAGGTTTAAATGACTTTTTTAATTAAGTTTAATGATTGCGCTCAAACCAAATCCCCTAGAACGAAATTTTGAAATGTAACTACTAGAATGTGATACAATACACTATTGGGTGAAGTTTGGTTGACTTCTGCGCAGCGGTTTGGGAGTTAACATCAAAATTACATTTCTCGGCCATATCGCATAGATCTCACTGTGAAAAGGCTTAAATGGCTTTTTTGACCTAAGTTTGAGGATTGCGCTCAAATCAAATGTCCTAGAACCAAATTTCCACATGTAACTACTAGATTGTGATACAATACACTATTGGGTGAAGTTTGGTTGACTTCTGCGCAGCGGTTTGGGAGTTAACATCAAAATTACATTTCTCGGCCATATCGCATAGATCTCACTGTGAAAAGGCTTAAATGGCTTTTTTGACCTAAGTTTGAGGATTGCGCTCAAATCAAATGTCCTAGAACCAAATTTCCACATGTAACTACTAGATTGTGATACAATACACTAATGGGTGAAGTTTGGTTTACTTCTGCGCAGCGGTTTGGGAGTTAACATCAAAATTACATTTCTCGGCCATATCGCATAGATCTCACTGTGAAAAGGCTTAAATGGCTTTTTTGACCTAAGTTTAATAATTGCGCTCAAACCAAATGTCCTAGAACAAAATTTTAAAATGTAACTACTAGAATGTGATACAATACACTATTGGGTGAAGTTTGGTTGACTTCTGCGCAGCGGTTTGGGAGTTAACATCAAAATTACATTTCTCGGCCATATCGCATAGATCTCACTGTGAAAAGGCTTAAATGGCTTTTTTGACCTAAGTTTGAGGATTGCGCTCAAATCAAATGTCCTAGAACCAAATTTCCACATGTAACTACTAGATTGTGATACAATACACTATTGGGTGAAGTTTGGTTGACTTCTGCGCAGCGGTTTGGGAGTTAACATCAAAATTACATTTCTCGGCCATATCGCATAGATCTCACTGTGAAAAGGCTTAAATGGCTTTTTTGACCTAAGTTTGAGGATTGCGCTCAAATCAAATGTCCTAGAACCAAATTTCCACATGTAACTACTAGATTGTGATACAATACACTAATGGGTGAAGTTTGGTTGACTTCTGCGCAGCGGTTTGGGAGTTAACATCAAAATTACATTTCTCGGCCATATCGCATAGATCTCACTGTGAAAAGGCTTAAATGACTTTTTTAATTAAGTTTGATGATTGCGCTCAAACAAAATTTCCTAGAACAAAATTTTCAAATGTAACTACTAGATTGTGATACAATACACTATTGGGTGAAGTTTGGTTGACTTCTGCGCAGCGGTTTGGGAGTTAACATCAAAATTACATTTCTCGGCCATATCGCATAGATCTCACTGTGAAAAGGCTTAAATGACTTTTTTAATTAAGTTTGATGATTGCGTTCAAACAAAATGTCCTAGAACAAAATTTTCAAATGTAACTACTAGATTGTGATACAATACACTATTGGGTGAAGTTTGGTTGACTTCTGCGCAGCGGTTTGGGAGTTAACATCAAAATTACATTTCTCGGCCATATCGCATAGATCTCACTGTGAAAAGGCTTAAATGACTTTTTTTAATTAAGTTTAATGATTGCGCTCAAACCAAATGTCCTAGAACGAAATTTTCAAATGTAACTACTAGAATGTGATACAATACACTATTGGGTGAAGTTTAGTTGACTTCTGCGCAGCGGTTTGGGAGTTAACATCAAAATTACATTTCTCGGCCATATCGCATAGATCTCACTGTGAAAAGGTTTAAATGACTTTTTTAATTAAGTTTAATGATTGCGCTCAAACCAAATCCCCTAGAACAAAATTTTGAAATGTAACTACTAGAATGTGATACAATACACTATTGGGTGAAGTTTGGTTGACTTCTGCGCAGCGGTTTGGGAGTTAACATCAAAATTACATTTCTCGGCCATATCGCATAGATCTCACTGTGAAAAGGCTTAAATGGCTTTTTTGACCTAAGTTTGAGGATTGCGCTCAAATCAAATGTCCTAGAACCAAATTTCCACATGTAACTACTAGATTGTGATACAATACACTAATGGATGAAGTTTGGTTGACTTCTGCGCAGCGGTTTGGGAGTGAACATCAAAATTACATTTCTCGGCCATATCGCATAGATCTCACTGTGAAAAGGCTTAAATGACTTTTTTAATTAAGTTTGATGATTGCGCTCAAACAAAATTTCCTAGAACAAAATTTTCAAATGTAACTACTAGATTGTGATACAATACACTATTGGGTGAAGTTTGGTTGACTTCTGCGCAGCGGTTTGGGAGTGAACATCAAAATTACATTTCTCGGCCATATCGCATAGATCTCACTGTGAAAAGGCTTAAATGACTTTTTTAATTAAGTTTGATGATTGCGCTCAAACAAAATTTCCTAGAACAAAATTTTCAAATGTAACTACTAGATTGTGATACAATACACTATTGGGTGAAGTTTGGTTGACTTCTGCGCAGCGGTTTGGGAGTTAACATCAAAATTACATTTCTCGGCCATATCGCATAGATCTCACTGTGAAAAGGCTTAAATGGCTTTTTTGACCTAAGTTTGAGGATTGCGCTCAAATCAAATGTCCAATAACCAAATTTCCACATGTAACTACTAGATTGTGATACAATACACTAATGGGTGAAGTTTGGTTGACTTCTGCGCAGCGGTTTGGGAGTTAACATCAAAATTACATTTCTCGGCCATATCGCATAGATCTCACTGTGAAAAGGCTTAAATGGCTTTTTTGACCTAAGTTTAATGATTGCGCTCAAACCAAATGTCCTAGAATGAAATTTTCAAATGTAACTACTAGAATGTGATACAATACACTATTGGGTGAAGTTTGGTTGACTTCTGCGCAGCGGTTTGGGAGTTAACATCAAAATTACATTTCTCGGCCATATCGCATAGATCTCACTGTGAAAAGGCTTAAATGGCTTTTTTGACCTAAGTTTGAGGATTGCGCTCAAACAAAATGTCCTAGAACAAAATTTTCAAATGTAACTACTAGATTGTGATACAATACACTATTGGGTGAAGTTTGGTTGACTTCTGCGCAGCGGTTTGGGAGTTAACATCAAAATTACATTTCTCGGCCATATCGCATAGATCTCACTGTGAAAAGGCTTAAATGACTTTTTTAATTAAGTTTGATGATTGCGTTCAAACAAAATGTCCTAGAACAAAATTTTCAAATGTAACTACTAGATTGTGATATAATACACTATTGGGTGAAGTTTGGTTGACTTCTGCGCAGCGGTTTGGGAGTTAACATCAAAATTACATTTCTCGGCCATATCGCATAGATCTCACTGTGAAAAGGCTTAAATGGCTTTTTTGACCTAAGTTTGAGGATTGTGCTCAAATCAAATGTCCTAGAACCAAATTTCCACATGTAACTACTAGATTGTGATACAATACACTAATGGGTGAAGTTTAGTTTACTTCTTCACAGCGGTTTGGGAGTTAACATCAAAATTACATTTCTCGGCCATATCGCATAGATCTCACTGTGAAAAGGCTTAAATGGCTTTTTTGACCTAAGTTTAATAATTGCGCTCAAACCAAATGTCCTAAAACTAAATTTCCAAATGTAACTACTAGATTGTGATAAAATACACTACTGGGTGAAGTTTAGTTGACTTCTGCGCAGCGGTTTGGGAGTTAACATCAAAATTACATTTCTCGGCCATATCGCATAGATCTCACTGTGAAAAGGCTTAAATGGCTTTTTTGACCTAAGTTTGAGGATTGCGCTCAAATCAAATGTCCTAGAACCAAATTTCCACATGTAACTACTAGATTGTGATACAATACACTAATGGGTGAAGTTTGGTTGACTTCTGCGCAGCGGTTTGGGAGTTAACATCAAAATTACATTTCTCGGCCATATCGCATAGATCTCACTGTGAAAAGGCTTAAATGACTTTTTTAATTAAGTTTGATGATTGCGCTCAAACAAAATTTCCTAGAACAAAATTTTCAAATGTAACTACTAGATTGTGATACAATACACTATTGGGTGAAGTTTGGTTGACTTCTGCGCAGCGGTTTGGGAGTTAACATCAAAATTACATTTCTCGGCCATATCGCATAGATCTCACTGTGAAAAGGCTTAAATGGCTTTTTTGACCTACGTTTGAGGATTGCGCTCAAATCAAATGTCCTAGAACCAAATTTCCACATGTTACTACTAGATTGTGATACAATACACTAATGGGTGAAGTTTGGTTTACTTCTGCGCAGCGGTTTGGGAGTTAACATCAAAATTACATTTCTCGGCCATATCGCATAGATCTCACTGTGAAAAGTCTTTAATGGCTTTTTTGACCTAAGTTTAATAATTGCGCTCAAACCAAATGTCCTAGAACGAAATTTTAAAATGTAACTACTAGAATGTGATACAATACACTATTGGGTGAAGTTTGGTTGACTTCTGCGCAGCGGTTTGGGAGTTAACATCAAAATTACATTTCTCGGCCATATCGCATAGATCTCACTGTGAAAAGGCTTAAATGGCTTTTTTGACCTAAGTTTAATGATTGCGCTAAAACCAAATGTCCTAGAACGAAATTTTCAAATGTAACTACTAGAATGTGATACAATACACTATTGGGTGAAGTTTTGTTGACTTCTGCGCAGCGGTTTGGGAGTTAACATCAAAATTACATTTCTCGGCCATATCGCATAGATCTCACTGTGAAAAGGCTTAAATGACTTTTTTAATTAAGTTTGATGATTGTGTTCAAACAAAATGTCCTAGAACAAAATTTTCAAATGTAACTACTAGATTGTGATACAATACACTATTGGGTGAAGTTTGGTTGACTTCTGCGCAGCGGTTTGGGAGTTAACATCAAAATTACATTTCTAGGCCATATCGCATAGATATCACTATGAAAAGGCTTAAATGACTTTTTTAATTGTTTGATGATTGCGTTCAAACAAAATGTCCTAGAACAAAATTTTCAAATGTAACTACTAGATTGTGATACAATACACTATCGGGTGAAGTTTGGTTGACTTCTGCGCAGCGGTTTGGGAGTTAACATCAAAATTACATTTCTCGGCCATATCGCATAGATCTCACTGTGAAAAGGCTTAAATGGCTTTTTTGAACTAAGTTTGAGGATTGCGCTCAAAAAAAATGTCTTAGAACAAAATTTCCACATGTAACTACTAGATTGTGATACAATACACTAATGGGTGAAGTTTGGTTGACTTCTGCGCAGCGGTTTGGGAGTTAACATCAAAATTACATTTCTCGGCCATATCGCATAGATCTCACTGTGAAAAGGCTTAAATGACTTTTTTAATTAAGTTTGATGATTGCGTTCAAACAAAATGTCCTAGAACAAAATTTTCAAATGTAACTACTAGATTGTGATACAATACACTATTTAGTGAAGTTTGGTTGACTTCTGCGCAGCGGTTTGGGAGTTAACATCAAAATTACATTTCTCGGCCATATCGCATAGATCTCACTGTGAAAAGGCTTAAATGGCTTTTTTGACCTAAGTTTGAGGATTGCGCTCAAATCAAATGTCCTAGAACCAAATTTCCACATGTAACTACTAGATTGTGATACAATACACTAATGGGTGAAGTTTGGTTGACTTCTGCGCAGCGGTTTGGGAGTTAACATCAAAATTACATTTCTCGGCCATATCGCATAGATCTCACTGTGAAAAGGCTTAAATGACTTTTTTAATTAAGTTTGATGATTGCGTTCAAACAAAATGTCCTAGAACAAAATTTTCAAATGTAACTACTAGATTGTGATACAATACACTATTTAGTGAAGTTTGGTTGACTTCTGCGCAGCGGTTTGGGAGTTAACATCAAAATTACATTTCTCGGCCATATCGCATAGATCTCACTGTGAAAAGGCTTAAATGGCTTTTTTGACCTAAGTTTGAGGATTGCGCTCAAATCAAATGTCCTAGAACCAAATTTCCACATGTAACTACTAGATTGTGATACAATACACTAATGGGTGAAGTTTGGTTGACTTCTGCGCAGCGGTTTGGGAGTTAACATCAAAATTACATTTCTCGGCCATATCGCATAGATCTCACTGTGAAAAGGCTTAAATGGCTTTTTTGACCTAAGTTTAATAATTGCGCTCAAACCAAATGTCCTAGAACGAAATTTTAAAATGTAACTACTAGAATGTGATACAATACACTATTGGGTGAAGTTTGGTTGACTTCTGCGCAGCGGTTTGGGAGTTAACATCAAAATTACATTTCTCGGCCATATCGCATAGATCTCACTGTGAAAAGGCTTAAATGGCTTTTTTGACCTAAGTTTGAGGATTGCGCTCAAATCAAATGTCCTAGAACCAAATTTCCACATGTAACTACTAGATTGTGATACAATACACTAATGGGTGAAGTTTGGTTTACTTCTGCGCAGCGGTTTGGGAGTTAACATCAAAATTACATTTCTCGGCCATATCTTATAGATCTCACTGTGAAAAGGCTTAAATGGCTTTTTTGACCTAAGTTTAATGATTGCGCTCAAACCAAATGTCCTAGAACGAAATTTTCAAATGTAACTACTAGAATGTGATACAATACACTATTGGGTGAAGTTTGGTTGACTTCTGCGCAGCGGTTTGGGAGTTAACATCAAAATTACATTTCTCGGCCATATCGCATAGATCTCACTGTGAAAAGGCTTAAATGGCTTTTTTGACCTAAGTTTGAGGATTGCGCTCAAACAAAATGTCCTAGAACAAAATTTTCAAATGTAACTACTAGATTGTGATACAATACACTATTGGGTGAAGTTTGGTTGACTTCTGCGCAGCGGTTTGGGAGTTAACATCAAAATTACATTTCTCGGCCATATCGCATAGATCTCACTGTGAAAAGGCTTAAATGACTTTTTTAATTAAGTTTGATGATTGCGTTCAAACAAAATGTCCTAGAACAAAATTTTCAAATGTAACTACTAGATTGTGATACAATACACTACTGGGTGAAGTTTGGTTGACTTCTGCGCAGCGGTTTGGGAGTTAACATCAAAATTACATTTCTCGGCCATATCGCATAGATCTCACTGTGAAAAGGCTTAAATGGCTTTTTTGACCTAAGTTTGAGGATTGCGCTCAAATCAAATGTCCTAGAACCAAATTTCCACATGTAACTACTAGATTGTGATACAATACACTAATGGGTGAAGTTTGGTTTACTTCTGCGCAGCGGTTTGGGAGTTAACATCAAAATTACATTTCTCGGCCATATCGCATAGATCTCACTGTGAAAAGGCTTAAATGGCTTTTTTGACCTAAGTTTAATGATTGCGCTCAAACCAAATGTCCTAGAATGAAATTTTCAAATGTAACTACTAGAATGTGATACAATACACTATTGGGTGAAGTTTGGTTTACTTCTGCGCAGCGGTTTGGGAGTTAACATCAAAATTACATTTCTCGGCCATATCGCATAGATCTCACTGTGAAAAGGCTTAAATGGCTTTTTTGACCTAAGTTTAATGATTGCGCTCAAACCAAATGTCCTAGAATGAAATTTTCAAATGTAACTACTAGATTGTGATACAATACACTACTGGGTGAAGTTTGGTTGACTTCTGCGCAGCGGTTTGGGAGTTAACATCAAAATTACATTTCTCGGCCATATCGCATAGATCTCACTGTGAAAAGGCTTAAATGGCTTTTTTGACCTAAGTTTAATGATTGCGCTAAAACCAAATGTCCTAGAACGAAATTTTCAAATGTAACTACTAGAATGTGATACAATACACTATTGGGTGAAGTTTAGTTGACTTCTGCGCAGCGGTTTGGGAGTTAACATCAAAATTACATTTCTCGGCCATATCGCATAGATCTCACTGTGAAAAGGCTTAAATGACTTTTTTAATTAAGTTTGATGATTGCGCTCAAACAAAATGTCCTAGAACAAAATTTTCAAATGTAACTACTAGATTGTGATACAATACACTATTGGGTGAAGTTTGGTTGACTTCTGCGCAGCGGTTTGGGAGTTAACATCAAAATTACATTTCTCGGCCATATCGCATAGATCTCACTGTGAAAAGGCTTAAATGACTTTTTTAATTAAGTTTGATGATTGCGCTCAAACAAAATGTCCTAGAACAAAATTTTCAAATGTAACTACTAGATTGTGATACAATACACTATTGGGTGAAGTTTGGTTGACTTCTGCGCAGCGGTTTGGGAGTTAACATCAAAATTACATTTCTCGGCCATATCGCATAGATCTCACTGTGAAAAGGCTTAAATGACTTTTTTAATTAAGTTTGATGATTGCGTTCAAACAAAATGTCCTAGAACAAAATTTTCAAATGTAACTACTAGATTGTGATACAATACACTATTGGGTGAAGTTTGGTTGACTTCTGCGCAGCGGTTTGGGAGTTAACATCAAAATTACATTTCTCGGCCATATCGCATAGATCTCACTGTGAAAAGGCTTAAATGACTTTTTTTAATTAAGTTTAATGATTGCGCTCAAACCAAATGTCCTAGAACGAAATTTTCAAATGTAACTACTAGAATGTGATACAATACACTATTGGGTGAAGTTTAGTTGACTTCTGCGCAGCGGTTTGGGAGTTAACATCAAAATTACATTTCTCGGCCATATCGCATAGATCTCACTGTGAAAAGGCTTAAATGACTTTTTTAATTAAGTTTAATGATTGCGCTCAAACCAAATCCCCTAGAACGAAATTTTCAAATGTAACTACTAGAATGTGATACAATACACTATTGGGTGAAGTTTGGTTGACTTCTGCGCAGCGGTTTGGGAGTTAACATCAAAATTACATTTCTCGCCATATCGCATAGATCTCACTGTGAAAAGGCTTAAATGGCTTTTTTGACCTAAGTTTGAGGATTGCGCTCAAATCAAATGTCCTAGAACCAAATTTCCACATGTAACTACTAGATTGTGATACAATACACTAATGGGTGAAGTTTGGTTGACTTCTGCGCAGCGGTTTGGGAGTGAACATCAAAATTACATTTCTCGGCCATATCGCATAGATCTCACTGTGAAAAGGCTTAAATGACTTTTTTAATTAAGTTTGATGATTGCGCTCAAACAAAATTTCCTAGAACAAAATTTTCAAATGTAACTACTAGATTGTGATACAATACACTATTGGGTGAAGTTTGGTTGACTTCTGCGCAGCGGTTTGGGAGTTAACATCAAAATTACATTTCTCGGCCATATCGCATAGATCTCACTGTGAAAAGGCTTAAATGGCTTTTTTGACCTAAGTTTGAGGATTGCGTTCAAATCAAATGTCCTAGAACCAAATTTCCACATGTAACTACTAGATTGTGATACAATACACTATTGGGTGAAGTTTGGTTTACTTCTGCGCAGCGGTTTGGGAGTTAACATCAAAATTACATTTCTCGGCCATATCGCATAGATCTCACTGTGAAAAGGCTTAAATGACTTTTTTTAATTAAGTTTAATGATTGCGCTCAAACCAAATGTCCTAGAACGAAATTTTCAAATGTAACTACTAGAATGTGATACAATACACTATTGGGTGAAGTTTAGTTGACTTCTGCGCAGCGGTTTGGGAGTTAACATCAAAATTACATTTCTCGGCCATATCGCATAGATCTCACTGTGAAAAGGCTTAAATGACTTTTTTAATTAAGTTTAATGATTGCGCTCAAACCAAATCCCCTAGAACGAAATTTTCAAATGTAACTACTAGAATGTGATACAATACACTATTGGGTGAAGTTTGGTTGACTTCTGCGCAGCGGTTTGGGAGTTAACATCAAAATTACATTTCTCGGCCATATCGCATAGATCTCACTGTGAAAAGGCTTAAATGGCTTTTTTGACCTAAGTTTGAGGATTGCACTCAAATCAAATGTCCTAGAACCAAATTTCCACATGTAACTACTAGATTGTGATACAATACACTAATGGATGAAGTTTGGTTGACTTCTGCGCAGCGGTTTGGGAGTGAACATCAAAATTACATTTCTCGGCCATATCGCATAGATCTCACTGTGAAAAGGCTTAAATGACTTTTTTAATTAAGTTTGATGATTGCGCTCAAACAAAATTTCCTAGAACAAAATTTTCAAATGTAACTACTAGATTGTGATACAATACACTATTGGGTGAAGTTTGGTTGACTTCTGCGCAGCGGTTTGGGAGTTAACATCAAAATTACATTTCTCGGCCATATCGCATAGATCTCACTGTGAAAAGGCTTAAATGACTTTTTTAATTAAGTTTGATGATTGCGCTCAAACAAAATGTCCTAGAACAAAATTTTCAAATGTAACTACTAGATTGTGATACAATACACTATTGGGTGAAGTTTGGTTGACTTCTGCGCAGCGGTTTGGGAGTTAACATCAAAATTACATTTCTCGGCCATATCGCATAGATCTCACTGTGAAAAGGCTTAAATGGCTTTTTTGACCTAAGTTTAATGATTGCGCTAAAACCAAATGTCCTAGAACGAAATTTTCAAATGTAACTACTAGAATGTGATACAATACACTATTGGGTGAAGTTTAGTTGACTTCTGCGCAGCGGTTTGGGAGTTAACATCAAAATTACATTTCTCGGCCATATCGCATAGATCTCACTGTGAAAAGGCTTAAATGACTTTTTTAATTAAGTTTGATGATTGCGCTCAAACAAAATGTCCTAGAACAAAATTTTCAAATGTAACTACTAGATTGTGATACAATACACTATTGGGTGAAGTTTGGTTGACTTCTGCGCAGCGGTTTGGGAGTTAACATCAAAATTACATTTCTCGGCCATATCGCATAGATCTCACTGTGAAAAGGCTTAAATGACTTTTTTAATTAAGTTTGATGATTGCGCTCAAACAAAATGTCCTAGAACAAAATTTTCAAATGTAACTACTAGATTGTGATACAATACACTATTGGGTGAAGTTTGGTTGACTTCTGCGCAGCGGTTTGGGAGTTAACATCAAAATTACATTTCTCGGCCATATCGCATAGATCTCACTGTGAAAAGGCTTAAATGACTTTTTTAATTAAGTTTGATGATTGCGTTCAAACAAAATGTCCTAGAACAAAATTTTCAAATGTAACTACTAGATTGTGATACAATACACTATTGGGTGAAGTTTGGTTGACTTCTGCGCAGCGGTTTGGGAGTTAACATCAAAATTACATTTCTCGGCCATATCGCATAGATCTCACTGTGAAAAGGCTTAAATGACTTTTTTTAATTAAGTTTAATGATTGCGCTCAAACCAAATGTCCTAGAACGAAATTTTCAAATGTAACTACTAGAATGTGATACAATACACTATTGGGTGAAGTTTAGTTGACTTCTGCGCAGCGGTTTGGGAGTTAACATCAAAATTACATTTCTCGGCCATATCGCATAGATCTCACTGTGAAAAGGCTTAAATGACTTTTTTTAATTAAGTTTAATGATTGCGCTCAAACCAAATGTCCTAGAACGAAATTTTCAAATGTAACTACTAGAATGTGATACAATACACTATTGGGTGAAGTTTAGTTGACTTCTGCGCAGCGGTTTGGGAGTTAACATCAAAATTACATTTCTCGGCCATATCGCATAGATCTCACTGTGAAAAGGCTTAAATGACTTTTTTGACCTAAGTTTAATAATTGCGCTCAAACCAAATGTCCTAGAACGAAATTTTAAAATGTAACTACTAGAATGTGATACAATACACTATTGGGTGAAGTTTGGTTGACTTCTGCGCAGCGGTTTGGGAGTTAACATCAAAATTACATTTCTCGGCCATATCGCATAGATCTCACTGTGAAAAGGCTTAAATGGCTTTTTTGACCTAAGTTTGAGGATTGCGCTCAAATCAAATGTCCTAGAACCAAATTTCCACATGTAACTACTAGATTGTGATACAATACACTATTGGGTGCAGTTTGGTTGACTTCTGCGCAGCGGTTTGGGAGTTAACATCAAAATTACATTTCTCGGCCATATCGCATAGATCTCACTGTGAAAAGGCTTAAATGGCTTTTTTGACCTAAGTTTGAGGATTGCGCTCAAATCAAATGTCCTAGAACCAAATTTCCACATGTAACTACTAGATTGTGATACAATACACTAATGGGTGAAGTTTGGTTGACTTCTGCGCAGCGGTTTGGGAGTTAACATCAAAATTACATTTCTCGGCCATATCGCATAGATCTCACTGTGAAAAGGCTTAAATGACTTTTTTAATTAAGTTTGATGATTGCGCTCAAACAAAATTTCCTAGAACAAAATTTTCAAATGTAACTACTAGATTGTGATACAATACACTATTGGGTGAAGTTTGGTTGACTTCTGCGCAGCGGTTTGGGAGTTAACATCAAAATTACATTTCTCGGCCATATCGCATAGATCTCACTGTGAAAAGGCTTAAATGACTTTTTTAATTAAGTTTGATGATTGCGTTCAAACAAAATGTCCTAGAACAAAATTTTCAAATGTAACTACTAGAATGTGATACAATACACTATTGGGTGAAGTTTGGTTGACTTCTGCGCAGCGGTTTGGGAGTTAACATCAAAATTACATTTCTCGGCCATATCGCATAGATCTCACTGTGAAAAGGCTTAAATAACTTTTTTGACCTAAGTTTGAGGATTGCGCTCAAATCAAATGTCCTAGAACCAAATTTCCACATGTAACTACTAGATTGTGATACAATACACTATTGGGTGAAGTTTGGTTGACTTCTGCGCAGCGGTTTGGGAGTTAACATCAAAATTACATTTCTCGGCCATATCGCATAGATCTCACTGTGAAAAGGCTTAAATGGCTTTTTTGACCTAAGTTTGAGGATTGCGCTCAAATCAAATGTCCTAGAACCAAATTTCCACATGTAACTACTAGATTGTGATACAATACACTAATGGGTGAAGTTTGGTTTACTTCTGCGCAGCGGTTTGGGAGTTAACATCAAAATTACATTTCTCGGCCATATCGCATAGATCTCACTGTGAAAAGGCTTAAATGGCTTTTTTGACCTAAGTTTAATAATTGCGCTCAAACCAAATGTCCTAGAACAAAATTTTAAAATGTAACTACTAGAATGTGATACAATACACTATTGGGTGAAGTTTGGTTGACTTCTGCGCAGCGGTTTGGGAGTTAACATCAAAATTACATTTCTCGGCCATATCGCATAGATCTCACTGTGAAAAGGCTTAAATGGCTTTTTTGACCTAAGTTTGAGGATTGCGCTCAAATCAAATGTCCTAGAACCAAATTTCCACATGTAACTACTAGATTGTGATACAATACACTATTGGGTGAAGTTTGGTTGACTTCTGCGCAGCGGTTTGGGAGTTAACATCAAAATTACATTTCTCGGCCATATCGCATAGATCTCACTGTGAAAAGGCTTAAATGGCTTTTTTGACCTAAGTTTGAGGATTGCGCTCAAATCAAATGTCCTAGAAACAAATTTCCACATGTAACTACTAGATTGTGATACAATACACTAATGGGTGAAGTTTGGTTGACTTCTGCGCAGCGGTTTGGGAGTTAACATCAAAATTACATTTCTCGGCCATATCGCATAGATCTCACTGTGAAAAGGCTTAAATGACTTTTTTAATTAAGTTTGATGATTGCGCTCAAACAAAATTTCCTAGAACAAAATTTTCAAATGTAACTACTAGATTGTGATACAATACACTATTGGGTGAAGTTTGGTTGACTTCTGCGCAGCGGTTTGGGAGTTAACATCAAAATTACATTTCTCGGCCATATCGCATAGATCTCACTGTGAAAAGGCTTAAATGACTTTTTTAATTAAGTTTGATGATTGCGTTCAAACAAAATGTCCTAGAACAAAATTTTCAAATGTAACTACTAGATTGTGATACAATACACTATTGGGTGAAGTTTGGTTGACTTCTGCGCAGCGGTTTGGGAGTTAACATCAAAATTACATTTCTCGGCCATATCGCATAGATCTCACTGTGAAAAGGCTTAAATGACTTTTTTTAATTAAGTTTAATGATTGCGCTCAAACCAAATGTCCTAGAACGAAATTTTCAAATGTAACTACTAGAATGTGATACAATACACTATTGGGTGAAGTTTAGTTGACTTCTGCGCAGCGGTTTGGGAGTTAACATCAAAATTACATTTCTCGGCCATATCGCATAGATCTCACTGTGAAAAGGTTTAAATGACTTTTTTAATTAAGTTTAATGATTGCGCTCAAACCAAATCCCCTAGAACGAAATTTTGAAATGTAACTACTAGAATGTGATACAATACACTATTGGGTGAAGTTTGGTTGACTTCTGCGCAGCGGTTTGGGAGTTAACATCAAAATTACATTTCTCGGCCATATCGCATAGATCTCACTGTGAAAAGGCTTAAATGGCTTTTTTGACCTAAGTTTGAGGATTGCGCTCAAACAAAATGTCCTAGAACAAAATTTTCAAATGTAACTACTAGATTGTGATACAATACACTATTGGGTGAAGTTTGGTTGACTTCTGCGCAGCGGTTTGGGAGTTAACATCAAAATTACATTTCTCGGCCATATCGCATAGATCTCACTGTGAAAAGAATTAAATGACTTTTTTAATTAAGTTTGATGATTGCGCTCAAACAAAATGTCCTAGAACAAAATTTTCAAATGTAACTACTAGATTGTGATACAATACACTATTGGGTGAAGTTTGGTTGACTTCTGCGCAGCGGTTTGGGAGTTAACATCAAAATTACATTTCTCGGCCATATCGCATAGATCTCACTGTGAAAAGGCTTAAATGGCTTTTTTGACCTAAGTTTGAGGATTGCGCTCAAATCAAATGTCCAATAACCAAATTTCTACATGTAACTACTAGATTGTGATACAATACACTAATGGGTGAAGTTTGGTTGACTTCTGCGCAGCGGTTTGGGAGTTAACATCAAAATTACATTTCTCGGCCATATCGCATAGATCTCACTGTGAAAAGGCTTAAATGACTTTTTTAATTAAGTTTGATGATTGCTTTCAAACAAAATGTCCTAGAACAAAATTTTCAAATGTAACTACTAGATTGTGATACAATACACTATTGGGTGAAGTTTGGTTGACTTCTGCGCAGCGGTTTGGGAGTTAACATCAAAATTACATTTCTCGGCCATATCGCATAGATCTCACTGTGAAAAGGCTTAAATGGCTTTTTTGACCTAAGTTTGAGGATTGCGCTCAAATCAAATGTCCTAGAACCAAATTTCCACATGTAACTACTAGATTGTGATACAATACACTATTGGGTGAAGTTTGGTTTACTTCTGCGCAGCGGTTTGGGAGTTAACATCAAAATTACATTTCTCGGCCATATCGCATAGATCTCACTGTGAAAAGGCTTAAATGGCTTTTTTGACCTAAGTTTGAGGATT
The DNA here is from genome assembly GCF_030265065.1 of Corythoichthys intestinalis. Classification (NCBI taxonomy): domain Eukaryota; kingdom Metazoa; phylum Chordata; class Actinopteri; order Syngnathiformes; family Syngnathidae; genus Corythoichthys; species Corythoichthys intestinalis. The sequence continues at coordinate 513,559 of NC_080405.1, read as the reverse complement.
GCGCTCAAATCAAATGTCCTAGAACCAAATTTCCACATGTAACTACTAGATTGTGATACAATACACTAATGGGTGAAGTTTGGTTGACTTCTGCGCAGCGGTTTGGGAGTTAACATCAAAATTACATTTCTCGGCCATATCGCATAGATCTCACTGTGAAAAGGCTTAAATGGCTTTTTTGACCTAAGTTTGAGGATTGCGCTCAAATCAAATGTCCTAGAACCAAATTTCCACATGTAACTACTAGATTGTGATACAATACACTATTGGGTGAAGTTTGGTTGACTTCTGCGCAGCGGTTTGGGAGTTAACATCAAAATTACATTTCTCGGCCATATCGCATAGATCTCACTGTGAAAAGGCTTAAATGGCTTTTTTGACCTAAGTTTGAGGATTGCGCTCAAATCAAATGTCCTAGAACCAAATTTCCACATGTAACTACTAGATTGTGATACAATACACTAATGGGTGAAGTTTGGTTGACTTCTGCGCAGCGGTTTGGGAGTTAACATCAAAATTACATTTCTCGGCCATATCGCATAGATCTCACTGTGAAAAGGCTTAAATGACTTTTTTAATTAAGTTTGATGATTGCGCTCAAACAAAATTTCCTAGAACAAAATTTTCAAATGTAACTACTAGATTGTGATACAATAACCTATTGGGTGAAGTTTGGTTGACTTCTGCGCAGCGGTTTGGGAGTTAACATCAAAATTACATTTCTCGGCCATATCGCATAGATCTCACTGTGAAAAGGCTTAAATGACTTTTTTAATTAAGTTTGATGATTGCGTTCAAACAAAATGTCCTAGAACAAAATTTTCAAATGTAACTACTAGAATGTGATACAATACACTATTGGGTGAAGTTTGGTTGACTTCTGCGCAGCGGTTTGGGAGTTAACATCAAAATTACATTTCTCGGCCATATCGCATAGATCTCACTGTGAAAAGGCTTAAATGGCTTTTTTGACCTAAGTTTGAGGATTGCGCTCAAATCAAATGTCCTAGAACTAAATTTCCACATGTAACTACTAGATTGTGATACAATACACTATTGGGTGAAGTTTGGTTGACTTCTGCGCAGCGGTTTGGGAGTTAACATCAAAATTACATTTCTCGGCCATATCGCATAGATCTCACTGTGAAAAGGCTTAAATGGCTTTTTTGACCTAAGTTTGAGGATTGCGCTCAAATCAAATGTCCTAGAACCAAATTTCCACATGTAACTACTAGATTGTGATACAATACACTAATGGGTGAAGTTTGGTTTACTTCTGCGCAGCGGTTTGGGAGTTAACATCAAAATTACATTTCTCGGCCATATCGCATAGATCTCACTGTGAAAAGGCTTAAATGGCTTTTTTGACCTAAGTTTAATAATTGCGCTCAAACCAAATGTCCTAGAACAAAATTTTAAAATGTAACTACTAGAATGTGATACAATACACTATTGGGTGAAGTTTGGTTGACTTCTGCGCAGCGGTTTGGGAGTTAACATCAAAATTACATTTCTCGGCCATATCGCATAGATCTCACTGTGAAAAGGCTTAAATGGCTTTTTTGACCTAAGTTTGAGGATTGCGCTCAAATCAAATATCCTAGAACCAAATTTCCACATGTAACTACTAGATTGTGATACAATACACTATTGGGTGAAGTTTGGTTGACTTCTGCGCAGCGGTTTGGGAGTTAACATCAAAATTACATTTCTCGGCCATATCGCATAGATCTCACTGTGAAAAGGCTTAAATGGCTTTTTTGACCTAAGTTTGAGGATTGCGCTCAAATCAAATGTCCTAGAACCAAATTTCCACATGTAACTACTAGATTGTGATACAATACACTAATGGGTGAAGTTTGGTTGACTTCTGCGCAGCGGTTTGGGAGTTAACATCAAAATTACATTTCTCGGCCATATCGCATAGATCTCACTGTGAAAAGGCTTAAATGACTTTTTTAATTAAGTTTGATGATTGCGCTCAAACAAAATTTCCTAGAACAAAATTTTCAAATGTAACTACTAGATTGTGATACAATACACTATTGGGTGAAGTTTGGTTGACTTCTGCGCAGCGGTTTGGGAGTTAACATCAAAATTACATTTCTCGGCCATATCGCATAGATCTCACTGTGAAAAGGCTTAAATGACTTTTTTAATTAAGTTTGATGATTGCGTTCAAACAAAATGTCCTAGAACAAAATTTTCAAATGTAACTACTAGATTGTGATACAATACACTATTGGGTGAAGTTTGGTTGACTTCTGCGCAGCGGTTTGGGAGTTAACATCAAAATTACATTTCTCGGCCATATCGCATAGATCTCACTGTGAAAAGGCTTAAATGACTTTTTTTAATTAAGTTTAATGATTGCGCTCAAACCAAATGTCCTAGAACGAAATTTTCAAATGTAACTACTAGAATGTGATACAATACACTATTGGGTGAAGTTTAGTTGACTTCTGCGCAGCGGTTTGGGAGTTAACATCAAAATTACATTTCTCGGCCATATCGCATAGATCTCACTGTGAAAAGGTTTAAATGACTTTTTTAATTAAGTTTAATGATTGCGCTCAAACCAAATCCCCTAGAACGAAATTTTGAAATGTAACTACTAGAATGTGATACAATACACTATTGGGTGAAGTTTGGTTGACTTCTGCGCAGCGGTTTGGGAGTTAACATCAAAATTACATTTCTCGGCCATATCGCATAGATCTCACTGTGAAAAGGCTTAAATGACTTTTTTTAATTAAGTTTAATGATTGCGCTCAAACCAAATGTCCTAGAACGAAATGTTCAAATGTAACTACTAGAATGTGATACAATACACTATTGGGTGAAGTTTAGTTGACTTCTGCGCAGCGGTTTGGGAGTTAACATCAAAATTACATTTCTCGGCCATATCGCATAGATCTCACTGTGAAAAGGCTTAAATGGCTTTTTTGACCTAAGTTTGAGGATTGCGTTCAAATCAAATGTCCTAGAACCAAATTTCCACATGTAACTACTAGATTGTGATACAATACACTATTGGGTGAAGTTTGGTTTACTTCTGCGCAGCGGTTTGGGAGTTAACATCAAAATTACATTTCTCGGCCATATCGCATAGATCTCACTGTGAAAAGGCTTAAATGACTTTTTTAATTAAGTTTGATGATTGCGCTCAAACAAAATGTCCTAGAACAAAATTTTCAAATGTAACTACTAGATTGTGATACAATACACTATTGGGTGAAGTTTGGTTGACTTCTGCGCAGCGGTTTGGGAGTTAACATCAAAATTACATTTCTCGGCCATATCGCATAGATCTCACTGTGAAAAGGATTAAATGACTTTTTTAATTAAGTTTAATGATTGCGCTCAAACCAAATCCCCTAGAACGAAATTTTCAAATGTAACTACTAGAATGTGATACAATACACTATTGGGTGAAGTTTGGTTGACTTCTGCGCAGCGGTTTGGGAGTTAACATCAAAATTACATTTCTCGGCCATATCGCATAGATCTCACTGTGAAAAGGCTTAAATGGCTTTTTTGACCTAAGTTTGAGGATTGCGCTCAAATCAAATGTCCTAGAACCAAATTTCCACATGTAACTACTAGATTGTGATACAATACACTAATGGGTGAAGTTTGGTTTACTTCTGCGCAGCGGTTTGGGAGTTAACATCAAAATTACATTTCTCGGCCATATCGCATAGATCTCACTGTGAAAAGGCTTAAATGGCTTTTTTGACCTAAGTTTAATAATTGCGCTCAAACCAAATGTCCTAGAACGAAATTTTAAAATGTAACTACTAGAATGTGATACAATACACTATTGGGTGAAGTTTGGTTGACTTCTGCGCAGCGGTTTGGGAGTTAACATCAAAATTACATTTCTCGGCCATATCGCATAGATCTCACTGTGAAAAGGCTTAAATGGCTTTTTTGACCTAAGTTTGAGAATTGCGCTCAAATCAAATGTCCTAGAACCAAATTTCCACATGTAACTACTAGATTGTGATACAATACACTAATGGGTGAAGTTTGGTTGACTTCTGCGCAGCGGTTTGGGAGTTAACATCAAAATTACATTTCTCGGCCATATCGCATAGATCTCACTGTGAAAAGGCTTAAATGACTTTTTTAATTAAGTTTGATGATTGCGCTCAAACAAAATTTCCTAGAACAAAATTTTCAAATGTAACTACTAGATTGTGATACAATACACTATTGGGTGAAGTTTGGTTGACTTCTGCGCAGCGGTTTGGGAGTTAACATCAAAATTACATTTCTCGGCCATATCGCATAGATCTCACTGTGAAAAGGCTTAAATGACTTTTTTAATTAAGTTTGATGATTGCGTTCAAACAAAATGTCCTAGAACAAAATTTTCAAATGTAACTACTAGATTGTGATACAATACACTATTGGGTGAAGTTTGGTTGACTTCTGCGCAGCGGTTTGGGAGTTAACATCAAAATTACATTTCTCGGCCATATCGCATAGATCTCACTGTGAAAAGGCTTAAATGACTTTTTTAAATTAAGTTTAATGATTGCGCTCAAACCAAATGTCCTAGAACGAAATTTTCAAATGTAACTACTAGAATGTGATACAATACACTATTGGGTGAAGTTTAGTTGACTTCTGCGCAGCGGTTTGGGAGTTAACATCAAAATTACATTTCTCGGCCATATCGCATAGATCTCACTGTGAAAAGGCTTAAATGACTTTTTTAATTAAGTTTAATGATTGCGCTCAAACCAAATCCCCTAGAACGAAATTTTCAAATGTAACTACTAGAATGTGATACAATACACTATTGGGTGAAGTTTGGTTGACTTCTGCGCAGCGGTTTGGGAGTTAACATCAAAATTACATTTCTCGGCCATATCGCATAGATCTCACTGTGAAAAGGCTTAAATGACTTTTTTAATTAAGTTTAATGATTGCGCTCAAACCAAATCCCCTAGAACGAAATTTTCAAATGTAACTACTAGAATGTGATACAATACACTATTGGGTGAAGTTTGGTTGACTTCTGCGCAGCGGTTTGGGAGTTAACATCAAAATTACATTTCTCGGCCATATCGCATAGATCTCACTGTGAAAAGGCTTAAATGGCTTTTTTGACCTAAGTTTGAGGATTGCGCTCAAATCAAATGTCCAATAACCAAATTTCTACATGTAACTACTAGATTGTGATACAATACACTAATGGGTGAAGTTTGGTTGACTTCTGCGCAGCGGTTTGGGAGTTAACATCAAAATTACATTTCTCGGCCATATCGCATAGATCTCACTGTGAAAAGGCTTAAATGACTTTTTTAATTAAGTTTGATGATTGCTTTCAAACAAAATGTCCTAGAACAAAATTTTCAAATGTAACTACTAGATTGTGATACAATACACTATTGGGTGAAGTTTGGTTGACTTCTGCGCAGCGGTTTGGGAGTTAACATCAAAATTACATTTCTCGGCCATATCGCATAGATCTCACTGTGAAAAGGCTTAAATGGCTTTTTTGACCTAAGTTTGAGGATTGCGCTCAAATCAAATGTCCTAGAACCAAATTTCCACATGTAACTACTAGATTGTGATACAATACACTATTGGGTGAAGTTTGGTTTACTTCTGCGCAGCGGTTTGGGAGTTAACATCAAAATTACATTTCTCGGCCATATCGCATAGATCTCACTGTGAAAAGGCTTAAATGGCTTTTTTGACCTAAGTTTGAGGATTGCGCTCAAATCAAATGTCCTAGAACCAAATTTCCACATGTAACTACTAGATTGTGATACAATACACTAATGGGTGAAGTTTGGTTGACTTCTGCGCAGCGGTTTGGGAGTTAACATCAAAATTACATTTCTCGGCCATATCGCATAGATCTCACTGTGAAAAGGCTTAAATGGCTTTTTTGACCTAAGTTTGAGGATTGCGCTCAAATCAAATGTCCTAGAACCAAATTTCCACATGTAACTACTAGATTGTGATACAATACACTATTGGGTGAAGTTTGGTTGACTTCTGCGCAGCGGTTTGGGAGTTAACATCAAAATTACATTTCTCGGCCATATCGCATAGATCTCACTGTGAAAAGGCTTAAATGGCTTTTTTGACCTAAGTTTGAGGATTGCGCTCAAATCAAATGTCCTAGAACCAAATTTCCACATGTAACTACTAGATTGTGATACAATACACTAATGGGTGAAGTTTGGTTGACTTCTGCGCAGCGGTTTGGGAGTTAACATCAAAATTACATTTCTCGGCCATATCGCATAGATCTCACTGTGAAAAGGCTTAAATGGCTTTTTTGACCTAAGTTTGAGGATTGCGCTCAAATCAAATGTCCAATAACCAAATTTCTACATGTAACTACTAGATTGTGATACAATACACTAATGGGTGAAGTTTGGTTGACTTCTGCGCAGCGGTTTGGGAGTTAACATCAAAATTACATTTCTCGGCCATATCGCATAGATCTCACTGTGAAAAGGCTTAAATGACTTTTTTAATTAAGTTTGATGATTGCTTTCAAACAAAATGTCCTAGAACAAAATTTTCAAATGTAACTACTAGATTGTGATACAATACACTATTGGGTGAAGTTTGGTTGACTTCTGCGCAGCGGTTTGGGAGTTAACATCAAAATTACATTTCTCGGCCATATCGCATAGATCTCACTGTGAAAAGGCTTAAATGGCTTTTTTGACCTAAGTTTGAGGATTGCGCTCAAATCAAATGTCCTAGAACCAAATTTCCACATGTAACTACTAGATTGTGATACAATACACTATTGGGTGAAGTTTGGTTTACTTCTGCGCAGCGGTTTGGGAGTTAACATCAAAATTACATTTCTCGGCCATATCGCATAGATCTCACTGTGAAAAGGCTTAAATGGCTTTTTTGACCTAAGTTTGAGGATTGCGCTCAAATCAAATGTCCTAGAACCAAATTTCCACATGTAACTACTAGATTGTGATACAATACACTAATGGGTGAAGTTTGGTTGACTTCTGCGCAGCGGTTTGGGAGTTAACATCAAAATTACATTTCTCGGCCATATCGCATAGATCTCACTGTGAAAAGGCTTAAATGGCTTTTTTGACCTAAGTTTGAGGATTGCGCTCAAATCAAATGTCCTAGAACCAAATTTCCACATGTAACTACTAGATTGTGATACAATACACTATTGGGTGAAGTTTGGTTGACTTCTGCGCAGCGGTTTGGGAGTTAACATCAAAATTACATTTCTCGGCCATATCGCATAGATCTCACTGTGAAAAGGCTTAAATGGCTTTTTTGACCTAAGTTTGAGGATTGCGCTCAAATCAAATGTCCTAGAACCAAATTTCCACATGTAACTACTAGATTGTGATACAATACACTAATGGGTGAAGTTTGGTTGACTTCTGCGCAGCGGTTTGGGAGTTAACATCAAAATTACATTTCTCGGCCATATCGCATAGATCTCACTGTGAAAAGGCTTAAATGACTTTTTTAATTAAGTTTGATGATTGCGCTCAAACAAAATTTCCTAGAACAAAATTTTCAAATGTAACTACTAGATTGTGATACAATACACTATTGGGTGAAGTTTGGTTGACTTCTGCGCAGCGGTTTGGGAGTTAACATCAAAATTACATTTCTCGGCCATATCGCATAGATCTCACTGTGAAAAGGCTTAAATGACTTTTTTAATTAAGTTTGATGATTGCGTTCAAACAAAATGTCCTAGAACAAAATTTTCAAATGTAACTACTAGAATGTGATACAATACACTATTGGGTGAAGTTTGGTTGACTTCTGCGCAGCGGTTTGGGAGTTAACATCAAAATTACATTTCTCGGCCATATCGCATAGATCTCACTGTGAAAAGGCTTAAATGACTTTTTTAATTAAGTTTGATGATTGCGCTCAAACAAAATTTCCTAGAACAAAATTTTCAAATGTAACTACTAGATTGTGATACAATACACTATTGGGTGAAGTTTGGTTGACTTCTGCGCAGCGGTTTGGGAGTTAACATCAAAATTACATTTCTCGGCCATATCGCATAGATCTCACTGTGAAAAGGCTTAAATGACTTTTTTAATTAAGTTTGATGATTGCGTTCAAACAAAATGTCCTAGAACAAAATTTTCAAATGTAACTACTAGAATGTGATACAATACACTATTGGGTGAAGTTTGGTTGACTTCTGCGCAGCGGTTTGGGAGTTAACATCAAAATTACATTTCTCGGCCATATCGCATAGATCTCACTGTGAAAAGGCTTAAATGGCTTTTTTGACCTAAGTTTGAGGATTGCGCTCAAATCAAATGTCCTAGAACTAAATTTCCACATGTAACTACTAGATTGTGATACAATACACTATTGGGTGAAGTTTGGTTGACTTCTGCGCAGCGGTTTGGGAGTTAACATCAAAATTACATTTCTCGGCCATATCGCATAGATCTCACTGTGAAAAGGCTTAAATGGCTTTTTTGACCTAAGTTTGAGGATTGCGCTCAAATCAAATGTCCTAGAACCAAATTTCCACATGTAACTACTAGATTGTGATACAATACACTAATGGGTGAAGTTTGGTTTACTTCTGCGCAGCGGTTTGGGAGTTAACATCAAAATTACATTTCTCGGCCATATCGCATAGATCTCACTGTGAAAAGGCTTAAATGGCTTTTTTGACCTAAGTTTAATAATTGCGCTCAAACCAAATGTCCTAGAACAAAATTTTAAAATGTAACTACTAGAATGTGATACAATACACTATTGGGTGAAGTTTGGTTGACTTCTGCGCAGCGGTTTGGGAGTTAACATCAAAATTACATTTCTCGGCCATATCGCATAGATCTCACTGTGAAAAGGCTTAAATGGCTTTTTTGACCTAAGTTTGAGGATTGCGCTCAAATCAAATATCCTAGAACCAAATTTCCACATGTAACTACTAGATTGTGATACAATACACTATTGGGTGAAGTTTGGTTGACTTCTGCGCAGCGGTTTGGGAGTTAACATCAAAATTACATTTCTCGGCCATATCGCATAGATCTCACTGTGAAAAGGCTTAAATGGCTTTTTTGACCTAAGTTTGAGGATTGCGCTCAAATCAAATGTCCTAGAACCAAATTTCCACATGTAACTACTAGATTGTGATACAATACACTAATGGGTGAAGTTTGGTTGACTTCTGCGCAGCGGTTTGGGAGTTAACATCAAAATTACATTTCTCGGCCATATCGCATAGATCTCACTGTGAAAAGGCTTAAATGACTTTTTTAATTAAGTTTGATGATTGCGCTCAAACAAAATTTCCTAGAACAAAATTTTCAAATGTAACTACTAGATTGTGATACAATACACTATTGGGTGAAGTTTGGTTGACTTCTGCGCAGCGGTTTGGGAGTTAACATCAAAATTACATTTCTCGGCCATATCGCATAGATCTCACTGTGAAAAGGCTTAAATGACTTTTTTAATTAAGTTTGATGATTGCGTTCAAACAAAATGTCCTAGAACAAAATTTTCAAATGTAACTACTAGATTGTGATACAATACACTATTGGGTGAAGTTTGGTTGACTTCTGCGCAGCGGTTTGGGAGTTAACATCAAAATTACATTTCTCGGCCATATCGCATAGATCTCACTGTGAAAAGGCTTAAATGACTTTTTTTAATTAAGTTTAATGATTGCGCTCAAACCAAATGTCCTAGAACGAAATTTTCAAATGTAACTACTAGAATGTGATACAATACACTATTGGGTGAAGTTTAGTTGACTTCTGCGCAGCGGTTTGGGAGTTAACATCAAAATTACATTTCTCGGCCATATCGCATAGATCTCACTGTGAAAAGGTTTAAATGACTTTTTTAATTAAGTTTAATGATTGCGCTCAAACCAAATCCCCTAGAACGAAATTTTGAAATGTAACTACTAGAATGTGATACAATACACTATTGGGTGAAGTTTGGTTGACTTCTGCGCAGCGGTTTGGGAGTTAACATCAAAATTACATTTCTCGGCCATATCGCATAGATCTCACTGTGAAAAGGCTTAAATGACTTTTTTTAATTAAGTTTAATGATTGCGCTCAAACCAAATGTCCTAGAACGAAATGTTCAAATGTAACTACTAGAATGTGATACAATACACTATTGGGTGAAGTTTAGTTGACTTCTGCGCAGCGGTTTGGGAGTTAACATCAAAATTACATTTCTCGGCCATATCGCATAGATCTCACTGTGAAAAGGCTTAAATGGCTTTTTTGACCTAAGTTTGAGGATTGCGTTCAAATCAAATGTCCTAGAACCAAATTTCCACATGTAACTACTAGATTGTGATACAATACACTATTGGGTGAAGTTTGGTTTACTTCTGCGCAGCGGTTTGGGAGTTAACATCAAAATTACATTTCTCGGCCATATCGCATAGATCTCACTGTGAAAAGGCTTAAATGACTTTTTTAATTAAGTTTGATGATTGCGCTCAAACAAAATGTCCTAGAACAAAATTTTCAAATGTAACTACTAGATTGTGATACAATACACTATTGGGTGAAGTTTGGTTGACTTCTGCGCAGCGGTTTGGGAGTTAACATCAAAATTACATTTCTCGGCCATATCGCATAGATCTCACTGTGAAAAGGATTAAATGACTTTTTTAATTAAGTTTAATGATTGCGCTCAAACCAAATCCCCTAGAACGAAATTTTCAAATGTAACTACTAGAATGTGATACAATACACTATTGGGTGAAGTTTGGTTGACTTCTGCGCAGCGGTTTGGGAGTTAACATCAAAATTACATTTCTCGGCCATATCGCATAGATCTCACTGTGAAAAGGCTTAAATGGCTTTTTTGACCTAAGTTTGAGGATTGCGCTCAAATCAAATGTCCTAGAACCAAATTTCCACATGTAACTACTAGATTGTGATACAATACACTAATGGGTGAAGTTTGGTTTACTTCTGCGCAGCGGTTTGGGAGTTAACATCAAAATTACATTTCTCGGCCATATCGCATAGATCTCACTGTGAAAAGGCTTAAATGGCTTTTTTGACCTAAGTTTAATAATTGCGCTCAAACCAAATGTCCTAGAACGAAATTTTAAAATGTAACTACTAGAATGTGATACAATACACTATTGGGTGAAGTTTGGTTGACTTCTGCGCAGCGGTTTGGGAGTTAACATCAAAATTACATTTCTCGGCCATATCGCATAGATCTCACTGTGAAAAGGCTTAAATGGCTTTTTTGACCTAAGTTTGAGAATTGCGCTCAAATCAAATGTCCTAGAACCAAATTTCCACATGTAACTACTAGATTGTGATACAATACACTAATGGGTGAAGTTTGGTTGACTTCTGCGCAGCGGTTTGGGAGTTAACATCAAAATTACATTTCTCGGCCATATCGCATAGATCTCACTGTGAAAAGGCTTAAATGACTTTTTTAATTAAGTTTGATGATTGCGCTCAAACAAAATTTCCTAGAACAAAATTTTCAAATGTAACTACTAGATTGTGATACAATACACTATTGGGTGAAGTTTGGTTGACTTCTGCGCAGCGGTTTGGGAGTTAACATCAAAATTACATTTCTCGGCCATATCGCATAGATCTCACTGTGAAAAGGCTTAAATGACTTTTTTAATTAAGTTTGATGATTGCGTTCAAACAAAATGTCCTAGAACAAAATTTTCAAATGTAACTACTAGATTGTGATACAATACACTATTGGGTGAAGTTTGGTTGACTTCTGCGCAGCGGTTTGGGAGTTAACATCAAAATTACATTTCTCGGCCATATCGCATAGATCTCACTGTGAAAAGGCTTAAATGACTTTTTTAAATTAAGTTTAATGATTGCGCTCAAACCAAATGTCCTAGAACGAAATTTTCAAATGTAACTACTAGAATGTGATACAATACACTATTGGGTGAAGTTTAGTTGACTTCTGCGCAGCGGTTTGGGAGTTAACATCAAAATTACATTTCTCGGCCATATCGCATAGATCTCACTGTGAAAAGGCTTAAATGACTTTTTTAATTAAGTTTAATGATTGCGCTCAAACCAAATCCCCTAGAACGAAATTTTCAAATGTAACTACTAGAATGTGATACAATACACTATTGGGTGAAGTTTGGTTGACTTCTGCGCAGCGGTTTGGGAGTTAACATCAAAATTACATTTCTCGGCCATATCGCATAGATCTCACTGTGAAAAGGCTTAAATGACTTTTTTAATTAAGTTTAATGATTGCGCTCAAACCAAATCCCCTAGAACGAAATTTTCAAATGTAACTACTAGAATGTGATACAATACACTATTGGGTGAAGTTTGGTTGACTTCTGCGCAGCGGTTTGGGAGTTAACATCAAAATTACATTTCTCGGCCATATCGCATAGATCTCACTGTGAAAAGGCTTAAATGGCTTTTTTGACCTAAGTTTGAGGATTGCGCTCAAATCAAATGTCCAATAACCAAATTTCCACATGTAACTACTAGATTGTGATACAATACACTAATGGGTGAAGTTTGGTTGACTTCTGCGCAGCGGTTTGGGAGTTAACATCAAAATTACATTTCTCGGCCATATCGCATAGATCTCACTGTGAAAAGGCTTAAATGACTTTTTTAATTAAGTTTGATGATTGCGTTCAAACAAAATGTCCTAGAACAAAATTTTCAAATGTAACTACTAGATTGTGATACAATACACTATTGGGTGAAGTTTGGTTGACTTCTGCGCAGCGGTTTGGGAGTTAACATCAAAATTACATTTCTCGGCCATATCGCATAGATCTCACTGTGAAAAGGCTTAAATGGCTTTTTTGACCTAAGTTTGAGGATTGCGCTCAAATCAAATGTCCTAGAACCAAATTTCCACATGTAATTACTAGATTGTGATACAATACACTAATGGGTGAAGTTTGGTTGACTTCTGCGCAGCGGTTTGGGAGTTAACATCAAAATTACATTTCTCGGCCATATCGCATAGATCTCACTGTGAAAAGGCTTAAATGACTTTTTTAATTAACCCTTTCACGCATGACGGTCACTGCAGTAGACAGCTATTAAAACGTCATTTTCAAGTATTAGAATAGGTTTTGATGGCAGTGTTGCTTATAAGCCTCTAAAGTGGACGCCTGAGAATCCATCCAACACTGCTTTGTGTGGTCAACCTTTGTAACTGCAGAATAAATGTGTCAACATCAAAGTTGGCTGCCAGGAATGAAAACATGCCTAGCACCTCTGGGATTTCTGTTCAATTCTTCTACAGTAGGAGACTCCTGCAGGTAAAAAAAAATATTTTTACATCAAGTAACACCTAATAATCACCATAGTTGTGAAAATTTCCAAGTATTGATTTTAGATTGGGAGGAAATTGCAATTTTTCAGATGTCCATCGAAGTGGACTGCATGCAATTACTGAACAGTATCTCACTCTTGACAATGCTTTATCTGAAATAGTTTTCTTTTGTATAAATCAACATTTTTTGCTATTAGATTGCAAGCTGCATTCTATATATCAATATGTGTGTTTTGTGCATTTTTCATTATGAGCAACAGGCACAATTCACATTTTACAGGCTAGTGCTGGGCGTGCCAGGCCCAGACAGGCCTACAAAATTGTGGAGGAACTGCCTCCTGATTCTGAAAATTCACCGTACATTGACAGCAGTGATGAAGAGTGGTTGCCAAGTAAAAAAAACTCTAGATCAATGTGAAAGTGCTTCTGAGGAGGAAGGAACGGATGCAGAGGATGTGGAGGACGAAAGCCCTGATGAGATGGCAGCAGAACCTGATTTGAAAGCAGAGAGACCTGTTGACACACCAGCACCACTTGCCACAGCAAATAAAACACAACAAAAACGATACATCTGGAAAGTAAAGCACAATACATGTGAGGGTGTGTTACCTGACTTCTTGGGAAAGTGGAGTCTAAATGTTAACGCAACTGAGCCCCTGGAATTCTTCTTGCACCTCTTCCCAGACCTCATAGATGATATGACATAGCACACCAACCTCTATACCCTCCAGAAGGGAAGGGAGAACCAGCACAGGTGCAGTCAGCGAATTGGGAATGGCTGCAGACGTCATCTTGCCTCTGTGATGACATCCAATTCAAGAACCACAAGGTGTTTTTTGATAGCTATTTTTGTGGCATTCCACTGATTACTGTCTATTACTATACTGATTACTATAGATGTCAGGGCATCTATAGCACTGGCACATGCCGGGTCAACAGGCTTCAGGGGGCACGAAACTCAGGAGTGCAACAGAACTCAAAGAAGAAGGAAGAGGAGCTATCCCTGTTGTCACCAATGGTGAAGATGCCACTGTCACATGTTGGGTTGCCTCGTCCTGTCTTGGCAAGCACCCAACGGATGTTGCACAGAGATGGTCCAAGAAAGATAAGAAGATCCTCACCATTGACAGGCCATTTGCAGTGAAGGATAAACGATTATATGGGAGGGGTTGACCTGATGGACCAAATGGTGGCAATGTATCCCCACAGACACAAGAACAAACGCTGGTACATCAGAATGTTCTTCCACTTCCTCGATGTAACTGTTGGGAATGCCTGGCATCTCCTCAGATTCTCTGGATTGGAGGAGGGTGGTCTTCTGCCTTTCAAAGCATCAGTGGCTCGTTCATTGATAAATTCAGGCACTGTCCGCAAAAGGGGGAGACCAAGTGACACTTCCCCACCACCTCTTCCTGTGAAGCGCAAACATGCATCCAAGGTACCCCGGGAGGTCAGGCTTGGTCCTGGAAACAGGTGGCCCCAGCTGAACAACATAAAAAATGCCCAAAGATGCCAAGACCCTGCATGCACACGAAAAACGAAGTACAGCTGCATGTGTTGCAATGTGACTGTGTGTCCTGAGTACATGGCAAATTTTCACACGAGATGGTGAACTGATCAAGTACTGGAAGTACATAAGCATGCAGCGTTGTAGCAGGGTTGGAGCACCTCACCTGTGGCCTAGCCTTAACCTTTTGAGGCTGTCAGTTGATGCACTACAATTTGTGTAGTTTGTTAGTTGAAGCACTGCAGTTTGTTTAGTTTTGTCAATTGAAGCACTGAAGGTTGCTTAGTTTCGCACTTAAAACACTGTAGTTCATTTTTCTGTGAAAAAGAAAAGCCCAGAATGGTGTATTGAAGGGAGCAAAATATTTTGAAAAATATTTATAGTTTTTGCATAATTCAATAAACATTGAAAGTTATATCACTTGATCTTCGTTGATTTTTTTTCATATTTTAGTTAAAATCCACAAACGCATGCTGTCCACCTATGTAGACATGTTCATAACTCCTTGAAAATTTGGTGTATAAAAACAGAACCAAATCAGTTCTTATTTTTATGTCTAAAAACACATAAAAACACTTAGTAACATTTTTTTAACTCAATATATCATGGGTCATGCATGAAAGGGTTAAGTTTAATGATTGCGCTCAAACCAAATGTCCTCGAACGAAATTTTCAAATGTAACTACTAGAATGTGATACAATACACTATTGGGTGAAGTTTAGTTGACTTCTGCGCAGCGGTTTGGGAGTTAACATCAAAATTACATTTCTCGGCCATATCGCATAGATCTCACTGTGAAAAGGCTTAAATGGCTTTTTTGACCTAAGTTTGAGGATTGCGCTCAAATCAAATGTCCTAGAACCAAATTTCCACATGTAACTACTAGATTGTGATACAATACACTAATGGGTGAAGTTTGGTTTACTTCTGCGCAGCGGTTTGGGAGTTAACATCAAAATTACATTTCTCGGCCATATCGCATAGATCTCACTGTGAAAAGGCTTAAATGGCTTTTTTGACCTAAGTTTAATAATTGCGCTCAAACCAAATGTCCTAAGAACGAAATTTTAAAATGTAACTACTAGAATGTGATACAATACACTATTGGGTGAAGTTTGGTTGACTTCTGCGCAGCGGTTTGGGAGTTAACATCAAAATTACATTTCTCGGCCATATCGCATAGATCTCACTGTGAAAAGGCTTAAATGGCTTTTTTGACCTAAGTTTGAGGATTGCGCTCAAATCAAATGTCCTAGAACCAAATTTCCACATGTAACTACTAGATTGTGATACAATACACTAATGGGTGAAGTTTGGTTGACTTCTGCGCAGCGGGTTGGGAGTTAACATCAAAATTACATTTCTCGGCCATATCGCATAGATCTCACTGTGAAAAGGCTTAAATGACTTTTTTAATTAAGTTTGATGATTGCGCTCAAACAAAATTTCCTAGAACAAAATTTTCAAATGTAACTACTAGATTGTGATACAATACACTATTGGGTGAAGTTTGGTTGACTTCTGCGCAGCGGTTTGGGAGTTAACATCAAAATTACATTTCTCGGCCATATCGCATAGATCTCACTGTGAAAAGGCTTAAATGACTTTTTTAATTAAGTTTGATGATTGCGTTCAAACAAAATGTCCTAGAACAAAATTTTCAAATGTAACTACTAGATTGTGATACAATACACTATTGGGTGAAGTTTGGTTGACTTCTGCGCAGCGGTTTGGGAGTTAACATCAAAATTACATTTCTCGGCCATATCGCATAGATCTCACTGTGAAAAGGCTTAAATGACTTTTTTTAATTAAGTTTAATGATTGCGCTCAAACCAAATGTCCTAGAACGAAATGTTCAAATGTAACTACTAGAATGTGATACAATACACTATTGGGTGAAGTTTAGTTGACTTCTGCGCAGCGGTTTGGGAGTTAACATCAAAATTACATTTCTCGGCCATATCGCATAGATCTCACTGTGAAAAGGCTTAAATGACTTTTTTAATTAAGTTTAATGATTGCGCTCAAACCAAATCCCCTAGAACGAAATTTTCAAATGTAACTACTAGAATGTGATACAATACACTATTGGGTGAAGTTTGGTTGACTTCTGCGCAGCGGTTTGGGAGTTAACATCAAAATTACATTTCTCGGCCATATCGCATAGATCTCACTGTGAAAAGGCTTAAATGGCTTTTTTGACCTAAGTTTGAGGATTGCGCTCAAATCAAATGTCCTAGAAACAAATTTCCACATGTAATTACTAGATTGTGATACAATACACTAATGGGTGAAGTTTGGTTGACTTCTGCGCAGCGGTTTGGGAGTTAACATCAAAATTACATTTCTCGGCCATATCGCATAGATCTCACTGTGAAAAGGCTTAAATGACTTTTTTAATTAAGTTTAATGATTGCGCTCAAACCAAATGTCCTCGAACGAAATTTTCAAATGTAACTACTAGAATGTGATACAATACACTATTGGGTGAAGTTTAGTTGACTTCTGCGCAGCGGTTTGGGAGTTAACATCAAAATTACATTTCTCGGCCATATCGCATAGATCTCACTGTGAAAAGGCTTAAATGGCTTTTTTGACCTAAGTTTAAGGATTGCGCTCAAATCAAATGTCCTAGAACCAAATTTCCACATGTAACTACTAGATTGTGATACAATACACTAATGGGTGAAGTTTGGTTTACTTCTGCGCAGCGGTTTGGGAGTTAACATCAAAATTACATTTCTCGGCCATATCGCATAGATCTCACTGTGAAAAGGCTTAAATGGCTTTTTTGACCTAAGTTTAATAATTGCGCTCAAACCAAATGTCCTAGAACGAAATTTTAAAATGTAACTACTAGAATGTGATACAATACACTATTGGGTGAAGTTTGGTTGACTTCTGCGCAGCGGTTTGGGAGTTAACATCAAAATTACATTTCTCGGCCATATCGCATAGATCTCACTGTGAAAAGGCTTAAATGGCTTTTTTGACCTAAGTTTGAGGATTGCGCTCAAATCAAATGTCCTAGAACCAAATTTCCACATGTAACTACTAGATTGTGATACAATACACTAATGGGTGAAGTTTGGTTGACTTCTGCGCAGCGGTTTGGGAGTTAACATCAAAATTACATTTCTCGGCCATATCGCATAGATCTCACTGTGAAAAGGCTTAAATGACTTTTTTAATTAAGTTTGATGATTGCGCTCAAACAAAATTTCCTAGAACGAAATGTTCAAATGTAACTACTAGAATGTGATACAATACACTATTGGGTGAAGTTTAGTTGACTTCTGCGCAGCGGTTTGGGAGTTAACATCAAAATTACATTTCTCGGCCATATCGCATAGATCTCACTGTGAAAAGGCTTAAATGGCTTTTTTGACCTAAGTTTGAGGATTGCGTTCAAATCAAATGTCCTAGAACCAAATTTCCACATGTAACTACTAGATTGTGATACAATACACTATTGGGTGAAGTTTGGTTTACTTCTGCGCAGCGGTTTGGGAGTTAACATCAAAATTACATTTCTCGGCCATATCGCATAGATCTCACTGTGAAAAGGCTTAAATGACTTTTTTTAATTAAGTTTAATGATTGCGCTCAAACCAAATGTCCTAGAACGAAATTTTCAAATGTAACTACTAGAATGTGATACAATACACTATTGGGTGAAGTTTAGTTGACTTCTGCGCAGCGGTTTGGGAGTTAACATCAAAATTACATTTCTCGGCCATATCGCATAGATCTCACTGTGAAAAGGCTTAAATGACTTTTTTAATTAAGTTTAATGATTGCGCTCAAACCAAATCCCCTAGAACGAAATTTTCAAATGTAACTACTAGAATGTGATACAATACACTATTGGGTGAAGTTTGGTTGACTTCTGCGCAGCGGTTTGGGAGTTAACATCAAAATTACATTTCTCGGCCATATCGCATAGATCTCACTGTGAAAAGGCTTAAATGGCTTTTTTGACCTAAGTTTGAGGATTGCGCTCAAATCAAATGTCCTAGAACCAAATTTCCACATGTAACTACTAGATTAAGATACAATACACTAATGGATGAAGTTTGGTTGACTTCTGCGCAGCGGTTTGGGAGTGAACATCAAAATTACATTTCTCGGCCATATCGCATAGATCTCACTGTGAAAAGGCTTAAATGACTTTTTTAATTAAGTTTGATGATTGCGCTCAAACAAAATTTCCTAGAACAAAATTTTCAAATGTAACTACTAGATTGTGATACAATACACTATTGGGTGAAGTTTGGTTGACTTCTGCGCAGCGGTTTGGGAGTTAACATCAAAATTACATTTCTCGGCCATATCGCATAGATCTCACTGTGAAAAGGCTTAAATGACTTTTTTAATTAAGTTTGATGATTGCGCTCAAACAAAATGTCCTAGAACAAAATTTTCAAATGTAACTACTAGATTGTGATACAATACACTATTGGGTGAAGTTTGGTTGACTTCTGCGCAGCGGTTTGGGAGTTAACATCAAAATTACATTTCTCGGCCATATCGCATAGATCTCACTGTGAAAAGGCTTAAATGGCTTTTTTGACCTAAGTTTGAGGATTGCGCTCAAATCAAATGTCCAATAACCAAATTTCCACATGTAACTACTAGATTGTGATACAATACACTAATGGGTGAAGTTTGGTTGACTTCTGCGCAGCGGTTTGGGAGTTAACATCAAAATTACATTTCTCGGCCATATCGCATAGATCTCACTGTGAAAAGGCTTAAATGACTTTTTTAATTAAGTTTGATGATTGCGCTCAAACAAAATGTCCTAGAACAAAATTTTCAAATGTAACTACTAGATTGTGATACAATACACTATTGGGTGAAGTTTGGTTGACTTCTGCGCAGCGGTTTGGGAGTTAACATCAAAATTACATTTCTCGGCCATATCGCATAGATCTCACTGTGAAAAGGCTTAAATGACTTTTTTAATTAAGTTTGATGATTGCGCTCAAACAAAATTTCCTAGAACAAAATTTTCAAATGTAACTACTAGATTGTGATACAATACACTATTGGGTGAAGTTTGGTTGACTTCTGCGCAGCGGTTTGGGAGTTAACATCAAAATTACATTTCTCGGCCATATCGCATAGATCTCACTGTGAAAAGGCTTAAATGACTTTTTTAATTAAGTTTGATGATTGCGCTCAAACAAAATGTCCTAGAACAAAATTTTCAAATGTAACTACTAGATTGTGATACAATACACTATTGGGTGAAGTTTGGTTGACTTCTGCGCAGCGGTTTGGGAGTTAACATCAAAATTACATTTCTCGTCCATATCGCATAGATCTCACTGTGAAAAGGCTTAAATGGCTTTTTTGACCTAAGTTTGAGGATTGCGCTCAAATCAAATGTCCTAGAACCAAATTTCCACATGTAACTACTAGATTGTGATACAATACACTAATGGGTGAAGTTTGGTTTACTTCTGCGCAGCGGTTTGGGAGTTAACATCAAAATTACATTTCTCGGCCATATCGCATAGATCTCACTGTGAAAAGGCTTAAATGGCTTTTTTGACCTAAGTTTAATAATTGCGCTCAAACCAAATGTCCTAGAACGAAATTTTAAAATGTAACTACTAGAATGTGATACAATACACTATTGGGTGAAGTTTGGTTGACTTCTGCGCAGCGGTTTGGGAGTTAACATCAAAATTACATTTCTCGGCCATATCGCATAGATCTCACTGTGAAAAGGCTTAAATGGCTTTTTTGACCTAAGTTTGAGGATTGCGGTCAAATCAAATGTCCTAGAACCAAATTTCCACATGTAACTACTAGATTGTGATACAATACACTAATGGGTGAAGTTTGGTTGACTTCTGCGCAGCGGGTTGGGAGTTAACATCAAAATTACATTTCTCGGCCATATCGCATAGATCTCACTGTGAAAAGGCTTAAATGACTTTTTTAATTAAGTTTGATGATTGCGCTCAAACAAAATTTCCTAGAACAAAATTTTCAAATGTAACTACTAGATTGTGATACAATACACTATTGGGTGAAGTTTGGTTGACTTCTGCGCAGCGGTTTGGGAGTTAACATCAAAATTACATTTCTCGGCCATATCGCATAGATCTCACTGTGAAAAGGCTTAAATGACTTTTTTAATTAAGTTTGATGATTGCGTTCAAACAAAATGTCCTAGAACAAAATTTTCAAATGTAACTACTAGATTGTGATACAATACACTATTGGGTGAAGTTTGGTTGACTTCTGCGCAGCGGTTTGGGAGTTAACATCAAAATTACATTTCTCGGCCATATCGCATAGATCTCACTGTGAAAAGGCTTAAATGGCTTTTTTGACCTAAGTTTGAGGATTGCGCTCAAATCAAATGTCCTAGAACTAAATTTCCAAATATAACTACTAGATTGTGATAAAATACACTATTCGGTGAAGTTTGGTTGACTTCTGCGCAGCAGTTTGGGAGTTAACATCAAAATTACATTTCTCGGCCATATCGCATAGATCTCACTGTGAAAAGGCTTAAATGGCTTTTTTGACTTAAGTTTGAGGATTGCGCTCAAATCAAATGTCCTAGAACCAAATTTCCACATGTAACTACTAGATTGTGATACAATACACTATTGGGTGAAGTTTGGTTTACTTCTGCGCAGCGGTTTGGGAGTTAACATCAAAATTACATTTCTCGGCCATATCGCATAGATCTCACTGTGAAAAGGCTTAAATGGCTTTTTTGACCTAAGTTTGAGGATTGCGCTCAAATCAAATGTCCTAGAACCAAATTTCCACATGTAACTACTAGATTGTGATACAATACACTATTGGGTGAAGCTTGGTTTACTTCTGCGCAGCGGTTTGGGAGTTAACATCAAAATTACATTTCTCGTCCATATCGCATAGATCTCACTGTGAAAAGGCTTAAATGACTTTTTTTAATTAAGTTTGAAGATTGCGCTCAAACCAAATGTCATAAAACTAAATTTCCAAATGTAACTACTAGATTGAGATAAAATACACTATTGGGTGAAGTTTGGTTGACTTCTGCGCAGCGGTTTGGGAGTTAACATCAAAATTACATTTCTCGGCCATATCGCATAGATCTCACTGTGAAAAGGCTTAAATGACTTTTTTTAATTAAGTTTGAAGATTGCGCTCAAACCAAATGTCCTAAAACTAAATTTCCAAATGTAACTACTAGATTGTGATAAAATACACTATTGGGTGAAGTTTGGTTTACTTCTGCGCAGCGGTTTGGGAGTTAACATCAAAATTACATTTCTCGGCCATATCGCATAGATCTCACTGTGAAAAGGCTTAAATGGCTTTTTTGACCTAAGTTTGAGGATTGCTCTCAAATCAAATGTCCTAGAACTAAATTTCTAAATGTAACTACTAGACTATGATAAAATACACTATTGGGTGAAGTTTGGTTGACTTCTGCGCAGCGGTTTGGGAGTTAACATCAAAATTACATTTCTCGGCCAAATCGCATAGATCTCACTGTGAAAAGGCTTAAATGGCTTTTTTGACCTAAGTTTGAGGATTGCGCTCAAATCAAATGTCCTAGAACCAAATTTCCACATGTAACTACTAGATTGTGATACAATACACTAATGGGTGAAGTTTGGTTGACTTCTGCGCAGCGGTTTGGGAGTGAACATCAAAATTACATTTCTCGGCCATATCGCATAGATCTCACTGTGAAAAGGCTTAAATGACTTTTTTTAATTAAGTTTGAAGATTGCGCTCAAACCAAATGTCCTAAAACTAAATTTCCAAATGTAACTACTAGATTGTGATGAAATACACTATAGGGTGAAGTTTGGTTGACTTCTAAGCAGCGGTTTGGGAGTTAACATCAAAATTACATTTCTCGGCCATATCGCATAGATCTCACTGTGAAAAGGCTTAAATGGCTTTTTTGACCTAAGTTTGAGGATTGCGCTCAAATCAAATGTCCTAGAACTAAATTTCCAAATATAACTACTAGATTGTGATAAAATACACTATTCGGTGAAGTTTGGTTGACTTCTGCGCAGCAGTTTGGGAGTTAACATCAAAATTACATTTCTCGGCCATATCGCATAGATCTCACTGTGAAAAGGCTTAAATGGCTTTTTTGACCTAAGTTTGAGGATTGCGCTCAAATCAAATGTCCTAGAACCAAATTTCCACATGTAACTACTAGATTGTGATACAATACACTATTGGGTGAAGTTTGGTTGACTTCTGCGCAGCGGTTTGGGAGTTAACATCAAAATTACATTTCTCGGCCATATCGCATAGATCTCACTGTGAAAAGGCTTAAATGACTTTTTTTAATTAAGTTTGAAGATTGCGCTCAAACCAAATGTCCTAGAACTAAATTTCTAAATGTAACTACTAGACTATGATAAAATACACTATTGGGTGAAGTTTGGTTTACTTCTGCGCAGCGGTTTTGGGAGTTAACATCAAAATTACATTTCTCGGCCATATCGCATAGATCTCACTGTGAAAAGGCTTAAATGGCTTTTTTGACCTAAGTTTGAGGATTGCGCTCAAATCAAATGTCCTAGAACCAAATTTCCACATGTAACTACTAGATTGTGATACAATACACTAATGGGTGAAGTTTGGTTGACTTCTGCGCAGCGGTTTGGGAGTTAACATCAAAATTACATTTCTCGGCCATATCGCATAGATCTCACTGTGAAAAGGCTTAAATGACTTTTTTTAATTAAGTTTGAAGATTGCGCTCAAACCAAATGTCCTAAAACTAAATTTCCAAATGTTACTACTAGATTGTGATAAAATACACTATTGGGTGAAGTTTGGTTGACTTCTGCGCAGCGGTTTGGGAGTTAACATCAAAATTACATTTCTCGGCCATATCGCATAGATCTCACTGTGAAAAGGCTTAAATGGCTTTTTTGACCTAAGTTTGAGGATTGCGCTCAAATCAAATGTCCTAGAACTAAATTTCCAAATATAACTACTAGATTGTGATAAAATACACTATTCGGTGAAGTTTGGTTGACTTCTGCACAGCAGTTTGGGAGTTAACATCAAAATTACATTTCTCGGCCATATCGCATAGATCTCACTGTGAAAAGGCTTAAATGGCTTTTTTGACCTAAGTTTGAGGATTGCGCTCAAATCAAATGTCCTAGAACCAAATTTCCACATGTAACTACTAGATTGTGATACAATACACTATTGGGTGAAGTTTGGTTTACTTCTGCGCAGCGGTTTGGGAGTTAACATCAAAATTACATTTCTCGGCCATATCGCATAGATCTCACTGTGAAAAGGCTTAAATGGCTTTTTTGACCTAAGTTTGAGGATTGCGCTCAAATCAAATGTCCTAGAACCAAATTTCCACATGTAACTACTAGATTGTGATACAATACACTATTGGGTGAAGTTTGGTTTACTTCTGCGCAGCGGTTTGGGAGTTAACATCAAAATTACATTTCTCGGCCATATCGCATAGATCTCACTGTGAAAAGGCTTAAATGACATTTTTTAATTAAGTTTGAAGATTGCGCTCAAACCAAATGTCCTAAAACTAAATTTCCAAATGTAACTACTAGATTGTGATAAAATACACTATTGGGTGAAGTTTGGTTGACTTCTGCGCAGCGGTTTGGGAGTTAACATCAAAATTACATTTCTCGGCCATATCGCATAGATCTCACTGTGAAAAGGCTTAAATGACTTTTTTTAATTAAGTTTGAAGATTGCGCTCAAACCAAATGTCCTAAAACTAAATTTCCAAATGTAACTACTAGATTGTGATAAAATACACTATTGGGTGAAGTTTGGTTGACTTCTGCGCAGCGGTTTGGGAGTTAACATCAAAATTACATTTCTCGGCCATATCGCATAGATCTCACTGTGAAAAGGCTTAAATGGCTTTTTTGACCTAAGTTTGAGGATTGCGCTCAAATCAAATGTCCTAGAACTAAATTTCCAAATATAACTACTAGATTGTGATAAAATACACTATTGGGTGAAGTTTGGTTGACTTCTGCGCAGCGGTTTGGGAGTTAACATCAAAATTACATTTCTCGGCCATATCGCATAGATCTCACTGTGAAAAGGCTTAAATGGCTTTTTTGACCTAAGTTTGAGGATTGCGCTCAAATCAAATGTCCTAGAACCAAATTTCCACATGTAACTACTAGATTGTGATACAATACACTATTGGGTGAAGTTTGGTTTACTTCTGCGCAGCGGTTTGGGAGTTAACATCAAAATTACATTTCTCGGCCATATCGCATAGATCTCACTGTGAAAAGGCTTAAATGACTTTTTTTAATTAAGTTTGAAGATTGCGCTCAAACCAAATGTCCTAAAACTAAATTTCTAAATGTAACTACTAGACTATGATAAAATACACTATTGGGTGAAGTTTGGTTTACTTTTGCGCAGCGGTTTGGGAGTGAACATCAAAATTACATTTCTCGGCCATATCGCATAGATCTCACTGTGAAAAGGCTTAAACGACTTTTTTTAATTAAGTTTGAAGATTGCGCTCAAACCAAATGTCCTAGAACTAAATTTCCAAATGTAACTACTAGATTATGATAAAATACACTATTGGGTGAAGTTTGGTTTACTTCTGCGCAGCGGTTTGGGAGTGAACATCAAAATTACATTTCTCGGCCATATCGCATAGATCTCACTGTGAAAAGGCTTAAATGACTTTTTTGACCTAAGTTTGAGGATTGCGCTCAAATCAAATGTCCTAGAACCAAATTTCCACATGTAACTACTAGATTGTGATACAATACACTATTGGGTGAAGTTTGGTTTACTTTTGCGCAGCGGTTTGGGAGTTAACATCAAAATTACATTTCTCGGCCATATCTCATAGATCTCACTGTGAAAAGGCTTAAATGGCTTTTTTTACCTAAGTTTGAGAATTGCGCTCAAATCAAATGTCCTAGAACCAAATTTCCACATGTAACTACTAGATTGTGATACAATACACTATTGGGTGAAGTTTGGTTGACTTCTGCGCAGCGGTTTGGGAGTTAACATCAAAATTACATTTCTCGGCCATATCGCATAGATCTCACTGTGAAAAGGCTTAAATGACTTTTTTTAATTAAGTTTGAAGATTGCGCTCAAACCAAATGTCCTAGAACTAAATTTCTAAATGTAACTACTAGACTATGATAAAATACACTATTGGGTGAAGTTTGGTTTACTTCTGCGCAGCGGTTTGGGAGTTAACATCAAAATTACATTTCTCGGCCATATCGCATAGATCTCACTGTGAAAAGGCTTAAATGGCTTTTTTGACCTAAGTTTGAGGATTGCGCTCAAATCAAATGTCCTAGAACCAAATTTCCACATGTAACTACTAGATTGTGATACAATACACTAATGGGTGAAGTTTGGTTGACTTCTGCGCAGCGGTTTGGGAGTTAACATCAAAATTACATTTCTCGGCCATATCGCATAGATCTCACTGTGAAAAGGCTTAAATGACTTTTTTTAATTAAGTTTGAAGATTGCGCTCAAACCAAATGTCCTAAAACTAAATTTCCAAATGTAACTACTAGATTGTGATAAAATACACTATTGGGTGAAGTTTGGTTGACTTCTGCGCAGCGGTTTGGGAGTTAACATCAAAATTACATTTCTCGGCCATATCGCATAGATCTCACTGTGAAAAGGCTTAAATGACTTTTTTTAATTAAGTTTGAAGATTGCGCTCAAACCAAATGTCCTAAAACTAAATTTCCAAATGTAACTACTAGATTGTGATAAAATACACTATTGGGTGAAGTTTGGTTGACTTCTGCGCAGCGGTTTGGGAGTTAACATCAAAATTACATTTCTCGGCCATATCGCATAGATCTCACTGTGAAAAGGCTTAAATGGCTTTTTTGACCTAAGTTTGAGGATTGCGCTCAAATCAAATGTCCTAGAACTAAATTTCCAAATATAACTACTAGATTGTGATAAAATACACTATTGGGTGAAGTTTGGTTGACTTCTGCGCAGCGGTTTGGGAGTTAACATCAAAATTACATTTCTCGGCCATATCGCATAGATCTCACTGTGAAAAGGCTTAAATGACTTTTTTTAATTAAGTTTGAAGATTGCGCTCAAACCAAATGTCCTAAAACTAAATTTCCAAATGTAACTACTAGATTGTGATAAAATACACTATTGGGTGAAGTTTGGTTGACTTCTGCGCAGCGGTTTGGGAGTTAACATCAAAATTACATTTCTCGGCCATATCGCATAGATCTCACTGTGAAAAGGCTTAAATGACTTTTTTTAATTAAGTTTGAAGATTGCGCTCAAACCAAATGTCCTAAAACTAAATTTCTAAATGTAACTACTAGACTATGATAAAATACACTATTGGGTGAAGTTTGGTTTACTTTTGCGCAGCGGTTTGGGAGTGAACATCAAAATTACATTTCTCGGCCATATCGCATAGATCTCACTGTGAAAAGGTTTAAATGACTTTTTTTAATTAAGTTTGAAGATTGCGCTCAAACCAAATGTCCTAGAACTAAATTTCCAAATGTAACTACTAGATTATGATAAAATACACTATTGGGTGAAGTTTGGTTTACTTCTGCGCAGCGGTTTGGGAGTGAACATCAAAATTACATTTCTCGGCCATATCGCATAGATCTCACTGTGAAAAGGCTTAAATGACTTTTTTGACCTAAGTTTGAGGATTGCGCTCAAATCAAATGTCCTAGAACCAAATTTCCACATGTAACTACTAGATTGTGATACAATACACTTTTGGGTGAAGTTTGGTTTACTTTTGCGCAGCGGTTTGGGAGTTAACATCAAAATTACATTTCTCGGCCATATCTCATAGATCTCACTGTGAAAAGGCTTAAATGGCTTTTTTTACCTAAGTTTGAGAATTGCGCTCAAATCAAATGTCCTAGAACCAAATTTCCACATGTAACTACTAGATTGTGATACAATACACTATTGGGTGAAGTTTGGTTGACTTCTGCGCAGCGGTTTGGGAGTTAACATCAAAATTACATTTCTCGGCCATATCGCATAGATCTCACTGTGAAAAGGCTTAAATGACTTTTTTTAATTAAGTTTGAAGATTGCGCTCAAACCAAATGTCCTAGAACTAAATTTCTAAATGTAACTACTAGACTATGATAAAATACACTATTGGGTGAAGTTTGGTTTACTTCTGCGCAGCGGTTTGGGAGTTAACATCAAAATTACATTTCTCGGCCATATCGCATAGATCTCACTGTGAAAAGGCTTAAATGGCTTTTTTGACCTAAGTTTGAGGATTGCGCTCAAATCAAATGTCCTAGAACCAAATTTCCACATGTAACTACTAGATTGTGATACAATACACTAATGGGTGAAGTTTGGTTGACTTCTGCGCAGCGGTTTGGGAGTGAACATCAAAATTACATTTCTCGGCCATATCGCATAGATCTCACTGTGAAAAGGCTTAAATGACTTTTTTTAATTAAGTTTGAAGATTTGCGCTCAAACCAAATGTCCTAAAACTAAATTTCCAAATGTAACTACTAGAATGTGATAAAATACACTATTTGGTGAAGTTTGGTTGACTTCTGCGCAGCGGTTTGGGAGTTAACATCAAAATTACATTTCTCGGCCATATCGCATAGATCTCACTGTGAAAAGGCTTAAATGGCTTTTTTGACCTAAGTTTGAGGATTGCGCTCAAATCAAATGTCCTAGAACCAAATTTCCACATGTAACTACTAGATTGTGATACAATACACTATTGGGTGAAGTTTGGTTTACTTCTGCGCAGCGGTTTGGGAGTTAACATCAAAATTACATTTCTCGGCCATATCGCATAGATCTCACTGTGAAAAGGCTTAAATGACTTTTTTTAATTAAGTTTGAAGATTGCGCTCAAACCAAATGTCCTAGAACTAAATTTCTAAATGTAACTACTAGACTATGATAAAATACACTATTGGGTGAAGTTTGGTTTACTTCTGCGCAGCGGTTTGGGAGTTAACATCAAAATTACATTTCTCGGCCATATCGCATAGATCTCACTGTGAAAAGGCTTAAATGGCTTTTTTGACCTAAGTTTGAGGATTGCGCTCAAATCAAATGTCCTAGAACCAAATTTCCACATGTAACTACTAGATTGTGATACAATACACTAATGGGTGAAGTTTGGTTGACTTCTGCGCAGCGGTTTGGGAGTGAACATCAAAATTACATTTCTCGGCCATATCGCATAGATCTCACTGTGAAAAGGCTTAAATGACTTTTTTGACCTAAGTTTGAGGATTGCGCTCAAATCAAATGTCCTAGAACTAAATTTCCAAATATAACTACTAGATTGTGATAAAATACACTATTTGGTGAAGTTTGGTTGACTTCTGCGCAGCGGTTTGGGAGTGAACATCAAAATTACATTTCTCGGCCATATCGCATAGATCTCAATGTGAAAAGGCTTAAATGACTTTTTTTAATTAAGTTTGAAGATTTGCGCTCAAACCAAATGTCCTAAAACTAAATTTCCAAATGTAACTACTAGATTGTGATAAAATACACTATTTGGTGAAGTTTGGTTGACTTCTGCGCAGCGGTTTGGGAGTTAACATCAAAATTACATTTCTCGGCCATATCGCATAGATCTCACTGTGAAAAGGCTTAAATGGCTTTTTTGACCTAAGTTTGAGGATTGCGCTCAAATCAAATGTCCTAGAACCAAATTTCCACATGTAACTACTAGATTGTGATACAATACACTATTGGGTGAAGTTTGGTTTACTTCTGCGCAGCGGTTTGGGAGTTAACATCAAAATTACATTTCTCGGCCATATCGCATAGATCTCACTGTGAAAAGGCTTAAATGACTTTTTTTAATTAAGTTTGAAGATTGCGCTCAAACCAAATGTCCTAGAACTAAATTTCTAAATGTAACTACTAGACTATGATAAAATACACTATTGGGTGAAGTTTGGTTTACTTCTGCGCAGCGGTTTGGGAGTTAACATCAAAATTACATTTCTCGGCCATATCGCATAGATCTCACTGTGAAAAGGCTTAAATGGCTTTTTTGACCTAAGTTTGAGGATTGCGCTCAAATCAAATGTCCTAGAACCAAATTTCCACATGTAACTACTAGATTGTGATACAATACACTAATGGGTGAAGTTTGGTTGACTTCTGCGCAGCGGTTTGGGAGTGAACATCAAAATTACATTTCTCGGCCATATCGCATAGATCTCACTGTGAAAAGGCTTAAATGACTTTTTTGACCTAAGTTTGAGGATTGCGCTCAAATCAAATGTCCTAGAACTAAATTTCCAAATATAACTACTAGATTGTGATAAAATACACTATTTGGTGAAGTTTGGTTGACTTCTGCGCAGCGGTTTGGGAGTTAACAT
Source organism: Corythoichthys intestinalis (assembly GCF_030265065.1). Classification (NCBI taxonomy): domain Eukaryota; kingdom Metazoa; phylum Chordata; class Actinopteri; order Syngnathiformes; family Syngnathidae; genus Corythoichthys; species Corythoichthys intestinalis. Next base: position 483,351 of record NC_080405.1, on the reverse strand, counting down.
CAAAATTACATTTCTCGGCCATATCGCATAGATCTCACTGTGAAAAGGCTTAAATGGCTTTTTTGACCTAAGTTTGAGGATTGCGCTCAAATCAAATGTCCTAGAACCAAATTTCCAAATGTAACTACTAGATTGTGATAAAATACACTATTGGGTGAAGTTTTGTTGACTATTGCGCAGCGGTTTGGGAGTTAACATCAAAATTACATTTCTCGGCCATATCGCATAGATCTCACTGTGAAAAGGCTTAAATGGCTTTTTTGACCTAAGTTTGAGGATTGCGCTCAAATCAAATGTCCTAGAACCAAATTTCCACATGTAACTACTAGATTGTGATACAATACACTAATGGGTGAAGTTTGGTTGACTTTTGCGCAGCGGTTTGGGAGTGAACATCAAAATTACATTTCTCGGCCATATCGCATAGATCTCACTGTGAAAAGGCTTAAATGGCTTTTTTGACCTAAGTTTGAGAATTGCGCTCAAATCAAATGTCCTAGAACCAAATTTCCACATGTAACTACTAGATTGTGATAAAATACACTATTGGGTGAAGTTTGGTTGACTTCTGCGCAGCGGTTTGGGAGTTAACATCAAAATTACATTTCTCGGCCATATCGCATAGATCTCACTGTGAAAAGGCTTAAATGACTTTTTTGACTTAAGTTTGAGGATTGCGCTCAAATCAAATGTCCTAGAACTAAATTTCCAAATGTAACTACTAGATTGTGATAAAATACACTATTGGGTGAAGTTTGGTTGACTTCTGCGCAGCGGTTTGGGAGTTAACATCAAAATTACATTTCTCGGCCATATCGCATAGATCTCACTGTGAAAAGGCTTAAATGACTTTTTTTAATTAAGTTTGAAGATTGCGCTCAAACCAAATGTCCTAGAACTAAATTTCCAAATGTAACTACTAGATTATGATAAAATACACTATTGGGTGAAGTTTGGTTTACTTCTGCGCAGCGGTTTGGGAGTTAACATCAAAATTACATTTCTCGGCCATATCGCATAGATCTCACTGTGAAAAGGCTTAAATGGCTTTTTTGACCTAAGTTTGAGGATTGCGCTCAAATCAAATGTCCTAGAACCAAATTTCCACATGTAACTACTAGATTGTGATACAATACACTAATGGGTGAAGTTTGGTTGACTTCTGCGCAGCGGTTTGGGAGTGAACATCAAAATTACATTTCTCGGCCATATCGCATAGATCTCACTGTGAAAAGGCTTAAATGACTTTTTTTAATTAAGTTTGAAGATTGCGCTCAAACCAAATGTCCTAAAACTAAATTTCCAAATGTAACTACTAGATTGTGATAAAATACACTATTGGGTGAAGTTTGGTTGACTTCTGCGCAGCGGTTTGGGAGTTAACATCAAAATTACATTTCTCGGCCATATCGCATAGATCTCACTGTGAAAAGGCTTAAATGACTTTTTTAAATTAAGTTTGAAGATTGCGCTCAAACCAAATGTCCTAGAACTACATTTCCAAATGTAACTACTAGATTATGATAAAATACACTATTGGGTGAAGTTTGGTTTACTTCTGCGCAGCGGTTTGGGAGTTAACATCAAAATTACATTTCTCGGCCATATCGCATAGATCTCACTGTGAAAAGGCTTAAATGGCTTTTTTGACCTAAGTTTGAGGATTGCGCTCAAATCAAATGTCCTAGAACTAAATTTCCAAATGTAACTACTAGATTGTGATAAAATACACTATTGGGTGAAGTTTGGTTGACTTCTGCTCAGCGGTTTGGGAGTTAACATCAAAATTACATTTCTCGGCCATATCGCATAGATCTCACTGTGAAAAGGCTTAAATGGCTTTTTTGACCTAAGTTTGAGGATTGCGCTCAAATCAAATGTCCTAGAACTAAATTTCCAAATGTAACTACTAGATTATGATAAAATACACTATTGGGTGAAGTTTGGTTTACTTCTGCGCAGCGGTTTGGGAGTTAACATCAAAATTACATTTCTCGGCCATTTCGCATAGATCTCACCGTGAAAAGGCTTAAATGGCTTTTTTGACCTAAGTTTGAGGATTGCGCTCAAATCAAATGTCCTAGAACCAAATTTCCACATGTAACTACTAGATTGTGATACAATACACTAATGGGTGAAGTTTGGTTGACTTCTGCGCAGCGGTTTGGGAGTGAACATCAAAATTACATTTCTCGGCCATATCGCATAGATCTCACTGTGAAAAGGCTTAAATGACTTTTTTTAATTAAGTTTGAAGATTGCGCTCAAACCAAATGTCCTAAAACTAAATTTCCAAATGTAACTACTAGATTGTGATAAAATACACTATTGGGTGAAGTTTGGTTGACTTCTGCGCAGCGGTTTGGGAGTTAACATCAAAATTACATTTCTCGGCCATATCGCATAGATCTCACTGTGAAAAGGCTTAAATGGCTTTTTTGACCTAAGTTTGAGGATTGCGCTCAAATCAAATGTCCTAGAACCAAATTTCCACATGTAACTACTAGATTGTGATAAAATACACTATTGGGTGAAGTTTGGTTGACTTCTGCGCAGCGGTTTGGGAGTGAACATCAAAATTACATTTCTCGGCCATATCGCATAGATCTCACTGTGAAAAGGCTTAAATGACTTTTTTTAATTAAGTTTGAAGATTGCGCTCAAACCAAATGTCCTAGAAGTAAATTTCCAAATGTAACTACTAGATTATGATAAAATACACTATTGGGTGAAGTTTGGTTGACTTCTGCGCAGCGGTTTGGGAGTTAACATCAAAATTACATTTCTCGGCCATATCGCATAGATCTCACTGTGAAAAGGCTTAAATGGCTTTTTTGACCTAAGTTTGAGGATTGCGCTCAAATCAAATGTCCTAGAACTAAATTTCCAAATGTAACTACTAGATTGTGATAAAATACACTATTGGGTGAAGTTTGGTTGACTTCTGCGCAGCGGTTTGGGAGTTAACATCAAAATTACATTTCTCGGCCATATCGCATAGATCTCACTGTGAAAAGGCTTAAATGGCTTTTTTGACCTAAGTTTGAGGATTGCGCTCAAATCAAATGTCCTAGAACCAAATTTCCAAATGTAACTACTAGATTGTGATAAAATACACTATTGGGTGAAGTTTGGTTGACTTATGCGCAGCGGTTTGGGAGTTAACATCAAAATTACATTTCTCGGCCATATCGCATAGATCTCACTGTGAAAAGGCTTAAATGGCTTTTTTGACGTAAGTTTGAGGATTGCGCTCAAATCAAATGTCCTAGAACCAAATTTCCACATGTAACTACTAGATTGTGATACAATACACTAATGGGTGAAGTTTGGTTGACTTCTGCGCAGCGGTTTGGGAGTGAACATCAAAATTACATTTCTCGGCCATATCGCATAGATCTCACTGTGAAAAGGCTTAAATGGCTTTTTTGACCTAAGTTTGAGAATTGCGCTCAAATCAAATGTCCTAGAACCAAATTTCCACATGTAACTACTAGATTGTGATAAAATACACTATTGGGTGAAGTTTGGTTGACTTCTGCGCAGCGGTTTGGGAGTTAACATCAAAATTACATTTCTCGGCCATATCGCATAGATCTCACTGTGAAAAGGCTTAAATGACTTTTTTGACTTAAGTTTGAGGATTGCGCTCAAATCAAATGTCCTAGAACTAAATTTCCAAATGTAACTACTAGATTGTGATAAAATACACTATTGGGTGAAGTTTGGTTGACTTCTGCGCAGCGGTTTGGGAGTTAACATCAAAATTACATTTCTCGGCCATATCGCATAGATCTCACTGTGAAAAGGCTTAAATGACTTTTTTTAATTAAGTTTGAAGATTGCGCTCAAACCAAATGTCCTAGAACTAAATTTCCAAATGTAACTACTAGATTATGATAAAATACACTATTGGGTGAAGTTTGGTTTACTTCTGCGCAGCGGTTTGGGAGTTAACATCAAAATTACATTTCTCGGCCATATCGCATAGATCTCACTGTGAAAAGGCTTAAATGGCTTTTTTGACCTAAGTTTGAGGATTGCGCTCAAATCAAATGTCCTAGAACCAAATTTCAACATGTAACTACTAGATTGTGATACAATACACTAATGGGTGAAGTTTGGTTGACTTCTGCGCAGCGGTTTGGGAGTGAACATCAAAATTACATTTCTCGGCCATATCGCATAGATCTCACTGTGAAAAGGCTTAAATGACTTTTTTTAATTAAGTTTGAAGATTGCGCTCAAACCAAATGTCCTAAAACTAAATTTCCAAATGTAACTACTAGATTGTGATAAAATACACTATTGGGTGAAGTTTGGTTTACTTCTGCGCAGCGGTTTGGGAGTTAACATCAAAATTACATTTCTCGGCCATATTGCATAGATCTCACTGTGAAAAGGCTTAAATGGCTTTTTTGACCTAAGTTTGAGGATTGCGCTCAAATCAAATGTCCTAGAACTAAATTTCCAAATGTAACTACTAGATTGTGATAAAATACACTATTGGGTGAAGTTTGGTTGAATTCTGCGCAGCGGTTTGGGAGTTAACATCAAAATTACATTTTTCGGCCATATCGCATAGATCTCACTGTGAAAAGGCTTAAATGACTTTTTTTAATTAAGTTTGAAGATTGCGCTCAAACCAAATGTCCTAGAACTAAATTTCCAAATGTAACTACTAGATTATGATAAAATACACTATTGGGTGAAGTTTGGTTGACTTCTGCGCAGCGGTTTGGGAGTTAACATCAAAATTACATTTCTCGGCCATATCGCATAGATCTCACTGTGAAAAGGCTTAAATGGCTTTTTTGACCTAAGTTTGAGGATTGCGCTCAAATCAAATGTCCTAGAACTAAATTTCCAAATGTAACTACTAGATTGTGATAAAATACACTATTGGGTGAAGTTTGGTTGACTTCTGCGCAGCGGTTTGGGAGTTAACATAAAAATTACATTTCTCGGCCATATCGCATAGATCTCACTGTGAAAAGGCTTAAATGGCTTTTTTGACCTAAGTTTGAGGATTGCGCTCAAATCAAATGTCCTAGAACTAAATTTCCAAATGTAACTACTAGATTATGATAAAATACACTATTGGGTGAAGTTTGGTTTACTTCTGCGCAGCGGTTTGGGAGTTAACATCAAAATTACATTTCTCGGCCATATCGCATAGATCTCACCGTGAAAAGGCTTAAATGGCTTTTTTGACCTAAGTTTGAGGATTGCGCTCAAATCAAATGTCCTAGAACCAAATTTCCACATGTAACTACTAGATTGTGATACAATACACTAATGGGTGAAGTTTGGTTGACTTCTGCGCAGCGGTTTGGGAGTGAACATCAAAATTACATTTCTCGGCCATATCGCATAGATCTCACTGTGAAAAGGCTTAAATGACTTTTTTTAATTAAGTTTGAAGATTGCGCTCAAACCAAATGTCCTAAAACTAAATTTCCAAATGTAACTACTAGATTGTGATAAAATACACTATTGGGTGAAGTTTGGTTGACTTCTGCGCAGCGGTTTGGGAGTTAACATCAAAATTACATTTCTCGGCCATATCGCATAGATCTCACTGTGAAAAGGCTTAATGGCTTTTTTGACCTAAGTTTGAGGATTGCGCTCAAATCAAATGTCCTAGAACCAAATTTCCACATGTAACTACTAGATTGTGATAAAATACACTATTGGGTGAAGTTTGGTTGACTTCTGCGCAGCGGTTTGGGAGTGAACATCAAAATTACATTTCTCGGCCATATCGCATAGATCTCACTGTGAAAAGGCTTAAATGACTTTTTTTAATTAAGTTTGAAGATTGCGCTCAAACCAAATGTCCTAGAACTAAATTTCCAAATGTAACTACTAGATTATGATAAAATACACTATTGGGTGAAGTTTGGTTTACTTCTGCGCAGCGGTTTGGGAGTTAACATCAAAATTACATTTCTCGGCCATATCGCATAGATCTCACTGTGAAAAGGCTTAAATGGCTTTTTTGACCTAAGTTTGAGGATTGCGCTCAAATCAAATGTCCTAGAACCAAATTTCCACATGTAACTACTAGATTGTGATACAATACACTAATGGGTGAAGTTTGGTTGACTTCTGCGCAGCGGTTTGGGAGTGAACATCAAAATTACATTTCTCGGCCATATCGCATAGATCTCACTGTGAAAAGCCTTAAATGACTTTTTTTAATTAAGTTTGAAGATTGCGCTCAAACCAAATGTCCTAGAACTAAATTTCCAAATGTAACTACTAGATTATGATAAATTACACTATTGGGTGAAGTTTGGTTTACTTCTGCGCAGCGGTTTGGGAGTTAACATCAAAATTACATTTCTCGGCCATATCGCATAGATCTCACTGTGAAAAGGCTTAAATGGCTTTTTTGACCTAAGTTTGAGGATTGCGCTCAAATCAAATGTCCTAGAACTAAATTTCAAATTGTAACTACTAGATTGTGATAAAATACACTATTGGGTGAAGTTTGGTTGACTTATGCGCAGCGGTTTGGGAGTTAACATCAAAATTACATTTCTCGGCCATATCGCATAGATCTCACTGTGAAAAGGCTTAAATGGCTTTTTTGACCTAAGTTTGAGGATTGCGCTCAAATCAAATGTCCTAGAACCAAATTTCCACATGTAACTACTAGATTGTGATACAATACACTAATGGGTAAAGTTTGGTTGACTTCTGCGCAGCGGTTTGGGAGTTAACATCAAAATTACATTTCTCGGCCATATCGCATAGATCTCACTGTGAAAAGGCTTAAATGGCTTTTTTGACCTAAGTTTGAGGATTGCGCTCAAATCAAATGTCCTAGAACCAAATTTCCACATGTAACTACTAGATTGTGATACAATACACTAATGGGTGAAGTTTTGTTGACTTCTGCGCAGCGGTTTGGGAGTGAACATCAAAATTACATTTCTCGGCCATATCGCATAGATCTCACTGTGAAAAGGCTTAAATGACTTTTTTTAATTAAGTTAGAAGATTGCGCTCAAACCAAATGTCCTAGAACTAAATTTCCAAATGTAACTACTAGATTATGATAAAATACACTATTGGGTGAAGTTTGGTTTACTTCTGCGCAGCGGTTTGGGAGTTAACATCAAAATTACATTTCTCGGCCATATCGCATAGATCTCACTGTGAAAAGGCTTAAATGACTTTTTTTAATTCAGTTTGAAGATTGCGCTCAAACCAAATGTCCTAGAACTAAATTTCCAAATGTAACTACTAGATTATGATAAAATACACTATTGGGTGAAGTTTGGTTTACTTCTGCGCAGCGGTTTGGGAGTTAACATCAAAATTACATTTCTCGGCCATATCGAATAGATCTCACTGTGAAAAAGCTTAAATGGCTTTTTTGACTAAGTTTGATGATTGCGCTCAAACCAAATGTCCTAGAACTAAATTTCCAAATGTAACTACTAGATTATGATAAAATACACTATTGGGTGAAGTTTGGTTTACTTCTACGCAGCGGTTTGGGAGTTAACATCAAAATTACATTTCTCGGCCATATCGCATAGATCTCACTGTGAAAAGGCTTAAATGGCTTTTTTGACCTAAGTTTGAGGATTGCGCTCAAATCAAATGTCCTAGAACCAAATTTCCACATGTAACTACTAGATTGTGATACAATACATTAATGGGTGAAGTTTGGTTGACTTCTGCGCAGCGGTTTGGGAGTGAACATCAAAATTACATTTCTCGGCCATATCGCATAGATCTCACTGTGAAAAGGCTTAAATGACTTTTTTTAATTAAGTTTGAAGATTGCGCTCAAACCAAATGTCCTAAAACTAAATTTCCAAATGTAACTACTAGATTGTGATAAAATACACTATTGGGTGAAGTTTGGTTGACTTATGCGCAGCGGTTTGGGAGTTAACATCAAAATTACATTTCTCGGCCATATCGCATAGATCTCACTGTGAAAAGGCTTAAATGGCTTTTTTGACCTAAGTTTGAGAATTGCGCTCAAATCAAATGTCCTAGAACCAAATTTCCACATGTAACTACTAGATTGTGATAAAATACACTATTGGGTGAAGTTTGGTTGACTTCTGCGCAGCGGTTTGGGAGTTAACATCAAAATTACATTTCTCGGCCATATCGCATAGATCTCACTGTGAAAAGGCTTAAATGACTTTTTTGACTTAAGTTTGAGGATTGCGCTCAAATCAAATGTCCTAGAACTAAATTTCCAAATGTAACTACTAGATTGTGATAAAATACACTATTGGGTGAAGTTTGGTTGACTTCTGCGCAGCGGTTTGGGAGTTAACATCAAAATTACATTTCTCGGCCATATCGCATAGATCTCACTGTGAAAAGGCTTAAATGACTTTTTTTAATTAAGTTTGAAGATTGCGCTCAAACCAAATGTCCTAGAACTAAATTTCCAAATGTAACTACTAGATTATGATAAAATACACTATTGGGTGAAGATTGGTTGACTTATGCGCAGCGGTTTGGGAGTTAACATCAAAATTACATTTCTCGGCCATATCGCATAGATCTCACTGTGAAAAGGCTTAAATGGCTTTTTTGACCTAAGTTTGAGGATTGCGCTCAACTCAAATGTCCTAGAACCAAATTTCCACATGTAACTACTAGATTGTGATACAATACACTAATGGGTGAAGTTTGGTTGACTTCTGCGCAGCGGTTTGGGAGTGAACATCAAAATTACATTTCTCGGCCATATCGCATAGATCTCACTATGAAAAGGCTTAAATGGCTTTTTTGACCTAAGTTTGAGAATTGCGCTCAAATCAAATGTCCTAGAACCAAATTTCCACATGTAACTACTAGATTGTGATAAAATACACTATTGGGTGAAGTTTGGTTGACTTCTGCGCAGCGGTTTGGGAGTTAACATCAAAATTACATTTCTCGGCCATATCGCATAGATCTCACTGTGAAAAGGCTTAAATGACTTTTTTGACTTAAGTTTGAGGATTGCGCTCAAATCAAATGTCCTAGAACTAAATTTCCAAATGTAACTACTAGATTGTGATAAAATACACTATTGGGTGAAGTTTGGTTGACTTCTGCGCAGCGGTTTGGGAGTTAACATCAAAATTACATTTCTCGGCCATATCGCATAGATCTCACTGTGAAAAGGCTTAAATGACTTTTTTTAATTAAGTTTGAAGATTGCGCTCAAACCAAATGTTCTAGAACTAAATTTCCAAATGTAACTACTAGATTATGATAAAATACACTATTGGGTGAAGTTTGGTTTACTTCTGCGCAGCGGTTTGGGAGTTAACATCAAAATTACATTTCTCGGCCATATCGCATAGATCTCACTGTGAAAAGGCTTAAATGACTTTTTTTAATTAAGTTAGAAGATTGCGCTCAAACCAAATGTCCTAGAACTAAATTTCCAAATGTAACTACTAGATTATGATAAAATACACTATTGGGTGAAGTTTGGTTTACTTCTGCGCAGCGGTTTGGGAGTTAACATCAAAATTACATTTCTCGGCCATATCGCATAGATCTCACTGTGAAAAGCCTTAAATGACTTTTTTTAATTAAGTTTGAAGATTGCGCTCAAACCAAATGTCCTAGAACTAAATTTCCAAATGTAACTACTAGATTATGATAAAATACACTATTGGGTGAAGTTTGGTTTACTTCTGCGCAGCGGTTTGATAGTTAACATCAAAATTACATTTCTCGGCCATATCGCATAGATCTCACTGTGAAAAGGCTTAAATGGCTTTTTTGACCTAAGTTTGAGGATTGCGCTCAAATCAAATGTCCTAGAACTAAATTTCCAAATGTAACTACTAGATTGTGATAAAATACACTATTGGGTGAAGTTTGGTTGACTTATGCGCAGCGGTTTGGGAGTTAACATCAAAATTACATTTCTCGGCCATATCGCATAGATCTCACTGTGAAAAGGCTTAAATGGCTTTTTTGACCTAAGTTTGAGGATTGCGCTCAAATCAAATGTCCTAGAACCAAATTTCCACATGTAACTACTAGATTGTGATACAATACACTAATGGGTGAAGTTTGGTTGACTTCTGCGCAGCGGTTTGGGAGTGAACATCAAAATTACATTTCTCGGCCATATCGCATAGATCTCACTGTGAAAAGGCTTAAATGGCTTTTTTGACGTAAGTTTGAAAATTGCGCTCAAATCAAATGTCCTAGAACCAAATTTCCACATGTAACTACTAGATTGTGATAAAATACACTATTGGGTGAAGTTTGGTTGACTTCTGCGCAGCGGTTTGGGAGTTAACATCAAAATTACATTTCTCGGCCATATCGCATAGATCTCACTGTGAAAAGGCTTAAATGACTTTTTTTAATTAAGTTAGAAGATTGCGCTCAAACCAAATGTCCTAGAACTAAATTTCCAAATGTAACTACTAGATTATGATAAAATACACTATTGGGTGAAGTTTGGTTTACTTCTGCGCAGCGGTTTGGGAGTTAACATCAAAATTACATTTCTCGGCCATATCGCATAGATCTCACTGTGAAAAGGCTTAAATGGCTTTTTTGACCTAAGTTTGAGGATTGCGCTCAAATCAAATGTCCTAGAACCAAATTTCCACATGTAACTACTAGATTGTGATACAATACACTAATGGGTGAAGTTTGGTTGACTTCTGCGCAGCGGTTTGGGAGTGAACATCAAAATTACATTTCTCGGCCATATCGCATAGATCTCACTGTGAAAAGGCTTAAATGACTTTTTTTAATTAAGTTTGAAGATTGCGCTCAATCCAAATGTCCTAAAACTAAATTTCCAAATGTAACTACTAGATTGTGATAAAATACACTATTGGGTGAAGTTTGGTTGACTTCTGCGCAGCGGTTTGGGAGTTAACATCAAAATTACATTTCTCGGCCATATCGCATAGATCTCACTGTGAAAAGGCTTAAATGGCTTTTTTGACCTAAGTTTGAGGATTGCGCTCAAATCAAATGTCCTAGAACTAAATTTCCAAATGTAACTACTAGATTGTGATAAAATACACTATTGGGTGAAGTTTGGTTGACTTCTGCGCAGCGGTTTGGGAGTTAACATCAAAATTACATTTCTCGGCCATATCGCATAGATCTCACTGTGAAAAGGCTTAAATGACTTTTTTTAATTAAGTTTGAAGATTGCGCTCAAACCAAATGTCCTAGAACTAAATTTCCAAATGTAACTACTAGATTATGATAAAATACACTATTGGGTGAAGTTTTGTTTACTTCTGCGCAGCGGTTTGGGAGTTAACATCAAAATTACATTTCTCGGCCATATCGCATAGATCTCACTGTGAAAAGGCTTAAATGGCTTTTTTGACCTAAGTTTGAGGATTGCACTCAAATCAAATGTCCTAGAACTAAATTTCCAAATGTAACTACTAGATTGTGATAAAATACACTATTGGGTGAAGTTTGGTTGACTTCTGCGCAGCGGTTTGGGAGTTAACATCAAAATTACATTTCTCGGCCATATCGCATAGATCTCACTGTGAAAAGGCTTAAATGACTTTTTTTAATTAAGTTTGAAGATTGCGCTCAAACCAAATGTCCTAGAACTAAATTTCCAAATGTAACTACTAGATTATGATAAAATACACTATTGGGTGAAGTTTGGTTTACTTCTGCGCAGCGGTTTGGGAGTTAACATCAAAATTACATTTCTCGGCCATATCGCATAGATCTCACTGTGAAAAGGCTTAAATGGCTTTTTTGACCTAAGTTTGAGGATTGCGCTCAAATCAAATGTCCTAGAACCAAATTTCCACATGTAACTACTAGATTGTGATACAATACACTAATGGGTGAAGTTTGGTTGACTTCTGCGCAGCGGTTTGGGAGTGAACATCAAAATTACATTTCTCGGCCATATCGCATAGATCTCACTGTGAAAAGGCTTAAATGACTTTTTTTAATTAAGTTAGAAGATTGCGCTCAAACCAAATGTCCTAGAACTAAATTTCCAAATGTAACTACTAGATTATGATAAAATACACTATTGGGTGAAGTTTGGTTTACTTCTGCGCAGCGGTTTGGGAGTTAACATCAAAATTACATTTCTCGGCCATATCGCATAGATCTCACTGTGAAAAGGCTTAAATGGCTTTTTTGACCTAAGTTTGAGGATTGCGCTCAAATCAAATGTCCTAGAACCAAATTTCCACATGTAACTACTAGATTGTGATACAATACACTATTGGGTGAAGTTTGGTTTACTTCTGCGCAGCGGTTTGGGAGTTAACATCAAAATTACATTTCTCGGCCATATCGCATAGATCTCACTGTGAAAAGGCTTAAATGACTTTTTTTTAATTAAGTTTGAAGATTGCGCTCAAACCAAATGTCCTAGAACTAAATTTCCAAATGTAACTACTAGATTATGATAAAATACACTATTGGGTGAAGTTTGGTTTACTTCTGCGCAGCGGTTTGGGAGTTAACATCAAAATTACATTTCTCGGCCATATCGCATAGATCTCACTGTGAAAAGGCTTAAATGGCTTTTTTGACCTAAGTTTGAGGATTGCGCTCAAATCAAATGTCCTAGAACTAAATTTCCAAATGTAACTACTAGATTGTGATAAAATACACTATTGGGTGAAGTTTGGTTGACTTCTGCGCAGCGGTTTGGGAGTTAACATCAAAATTACATTTCTCGGCCATATCGCATAGATCTCACTGTGAAAAGGCTTAAATGACTTTTTTTAATTAAGTTTTAAGATTGCGCTCAAACCAAATGTCCTAGAACTAAATTTCCAAATGTAACTACTAGATTATGATACAATACACTATTGGGTGAAGTTTGGTTTACTTCTGCGCAGCGGTTTGGGAGTTAACATCAAAATTACATTTCTCGGCCATATCGCATAGATCTCACTGTGAAAAGGCTTAAATGACTTTTTTTAATTAAGTTTGAAGATTGCGCTCAAACCAAATGTCCTAGAACTAAATTTCCAAATGTAACTACTAGATTATGATAAAATACACTATTGGGTGAAGTTTGGTTTACTTCTGCGCAGCGGTTTGGGAGTTAACATCAAAATTACATTTCTCGGCCATATCGCATAGATCTCACTGTGAAAAGGCTTAAATGGCTTTTTTGACCTAAGTTTGAGGATTGCGCTCAAATCAAATGTCCTAGAACCAAATTTCCACATGTAACTACTAGATTGTGATACAATACACTAATGGGTGAAGTTTGGTTGACTTCTGCGCAGCGGTTTGGGAGTGAACATCAAAATTACATTTCTCGGCCATATCGCATAGATCTCACTGTGAAAGGCTTAAATGACTTTTTTTAATTATGTTTGAAGATTGCGCTCAAACCAAATGTCCTAAAACTAAATTTCCAAATGTAACTACTAGATTGTGATAAAATACACTATTGGGTTAAGTTTAGTTGACTTCTGCGCAGCGGTTTGGGAGTTAACATCAAAATTACATTTCTCGGCCATATCGCATAGATCTCACTGTGAAAAGGCTTAAATGGCTTTTTTGACCTAAGTTTGAGAATTGCGCTCAAATCAAATGTCCTAGAACCAAATTTCCACATGTAACTACTAGATTGTGATACAATACACTATTGGGTGAAGTTTGATTGACTTCTGCGCAGCGGTTTGGGAGTTAACATCAAAATTACATTTCTCGGCCATATCGCACAGATCTCACTGTGAAAAGGCTTAAATGACTTTTTTTAATTAAGTTTGAAGATTGCGCTCAAACCAAATGTCCTAGAACTAAATTTCCAAATGTAACTACTAGATTATGATAAAATACACTATTGGGTGAAGTTTGGTTAACTTCTGCGCAGCGGTTTGGGAGTTAACATCAAAATTACATTTCTCGGCCATATCGCATAGATCTCACTGTGAAAAGGCTTAAATGGCTTTTTTGACCTAAGTTTGAGGATTGCACTCAAATCAAATGTCCTAGAACTAAATTTCCAAATGTAACTACTAGATTGTGATAAAATACACTATTGGGTGAAGTTTGGTTGACTTCTGCGCAGCGGTTTGGGAGTTAACATCAAAATTACATTTCTCGGCCATATCGCATAGATCTCACTGTGAAAAGGCTTAAATGACTTTTTTTAATTAAGTTTGAAGATTGCGCTCAAACCAAATGTCCTAGAACTAAATTTCCAAATGTAACTACTAGATTATGATAAAATACACTATTGGGTGAAGTTTGGTTTACTTCTGCGCAGCGGTTTGGGAGTTAACATCAAAATTACATTTCTCGGCCATATCGCATAGATCTCACTGTGAAAAGGCTTAAATGGCTTTTTTGACCTAAGTTTGAGGATTGCGCTCAAATCAAATGTCCTAGAACCAAATTTCCACATGTAACTACTAGATTGTGATACAATACACTAATGGGTGAAGTTTGGTTGACTTCTGCGCAGCGGTTTGGGAGTGAACATCAAAATTACATTTCTCGGCCATATCGCATAGATCTCACTGTGAAAAGGCTTAAATGACTTTTTTTAATTAAGTTAGAAGATTGCGCTCAAACCAAATGTCCTAGAACTAAATTTCCAAATGTAACTACTAGATTATGATAAAATACACTATTGGGTGAAGTTTGGTTTACTTCTGCGCAGCGGTTTGGGAGTTAACATCAAAATTACATTTCTCGGCCATATCGCATAGATCTCACTGTGAAAAGGCTTAAATGGCTTTTTTGACCTAAGTTTGAGGATTGCGCTCAAATCAAATGTCCTAGAACCAAATTTCCACATGTAACTACTAGATTGTGATACAATACACTATTGGGTGAAGTTTGGTTTACTTCTGCGCAGCGGTTTGGGAGTTAACATCAAAATTACATTTCTCGGCCATATCGCATAGATCTCACTGTGAAAAGGCTTAAATGACTTTTTTTTAATTAAGTTTGAAGATTGCGCTCAAACCAAATGTCCTAGAACTAAATTTCCAAATGTAACTACTAGATTATGATAAAATACACTATTGGGTGAAGTTTGGTTTACTTCTGCGCAGCGGTTTGGGAGTTAACATCAAAATTACATTTCTCGGCCATATCGCATAGATCTCACTGTGAAAAGGCTTAAATGGCTTTTTTGACCTAAGTTTGAGGATTGCGCTCAAATCAAATGTCCTAGAACTAAATTTCCAAATGTAACTACTAGATTGTGATAAAATACACTATTGGGTGAAGTTTGGTTGACTTCTGCGCAGCGGTTTGGGAGTTAACATCAAAATTACATTTCTCGGCCATATCGCATAGATCTCACTGTGAAAAGGCTTAAATGACTTTTTTTAATTAAGTTTTAAGATTGCGCTCAAACCAAATGTCCTAGAACTAAATTTCCAAATGTAACTACTAGATTATGATACAATACACTATTGGGTGAAGTTTGGTTTACTTCTGCGCAGCGGTTTGGGAGTTAACATCAAAATTACATTTCTCGGCCATATCGCATAGATCTCACTGTGAAAAGGCTTAAATGACTTTTTTTAATTAAGTTTGAAGATTGCGCTCAAACCAAATGTCCTAGAACTAAATTTCCAAATGTAACTACTAGATTATGATAAAATACACTATTGGGTGAAGTTTGGTTTACTTCTGCGCAGCGGTTTGGGAGTTAACATCAAAATTACATTTCTCGGCCATATCGCATAGATCTCACTGTGAAAAGGCTTAAATGGCTTTTTTGACCTAAGTTTGAGGATTGCGCTCAAATCAAATGTCCTAGAACCAAATTTCCACATGTAACTACTAGATTGTGATACAATACACTAATGGGTGAAGTTTGGTTGACTTCTGCGCAGCGGTTTGGGAGTGAACATCAAAATTACATTTCTCGGCCATATCGCATAGATCTCACTGTGAAAGGCTTAAATGACTTTTTTTAATTATGTTTGAAGATTGCGCTCAAACCAAATGTCCTAAAACTAAATTTCCAAATGTAACTACTAGATTGTGATAAAATACACTATTGGGTGAAGTTTAGTTGACTTCTGCGCAGCGGTTTGGGAGTTAACATCAAAATTACATTTCTCGGCCATATCGCATAGATCTCACTGTGAAAAGGCTTAAATGGCTTTTTTGACCTAAGTTTGAGAATTGCGCTCAAATCAAATGTCCTAGAACCAAATTTCCACATGTAACTACTAGATTGTGATACAATACACTATTGGGTGAAGTTTGATTGACTTCTGCGCAGCGGTTTGGGAGTTAACATCAAAATTACATTTCTCGGCCATATCGCACAGATCTCACTGTGAAAAGGCTTAAATGACTTTTTTTAATTAAGTTTGAAGATTGCGCTCAAACCAAATGTCCTAGAACTAAATTTCCAAATGTAACTACTAGATTATGATAAAATACACTATTGGGTGAAGTTTGGTTAACTTCTGCGCAGCGGTTTGGGAGTTAACATCAAAATTACATTTCTCGGCCATATCGCATAGATCTCACTGTGAAAAGGCTTAAATGACTTTTTTTAATTAAGTTTGAAGATTGCGCTCAAACCAAATGTCCTAGAACTACATTTCCAAATGTAACTACTAGATTATGATAAAATACACTATTGGGTGAAGTTTGGTTTACTTCTGCGCAGCGGTTTGGGAGTTAACATCAAAATTACATTTCTCGGCCATATCGCATAGATCTCACTGTGAAAAGGCTTAAATGACTTTTTTTAATTAAGTTTGAAGATTGCGCTCAAACCAAATGTCCTAGAACTAAATTTCCAAATGTAACTACTAGATTATGATAAAATACACTATTGGGTGAAGTTTGGTTTACTTCTGCGCAGCGGTTTGGGAGTTAACATCAAAATTACATTTCTCGGCCATATCGCATAGATCTCACTGTGAAAAGGCTTAAATGACTTTTTTTAATTAAGTTTTAAGATTGCGCTCAAACCAAATGTCCTAGAACTAAATTTCCAAATGTAACTACTAGATTATGATACAATACACTATTGGGTGAAGTTTGGTTTACTTCTGCGCAGCGGTTTGGGAGTTAACATCAAAATTACATTTCTCGGCCATATCGCATAGATCTCACTGTGAAAAGGCTTAAATGACTTTTTTTAATTAAGTTTGAAGATTGCGCTCAAACCAAATGTCCTAGAACTAAATTTCCAAATGTAACTACTAGATTATGATAAAATACACTATTGGGTGAAGTTTGGTTTACTTCTGCGCAGCGGTTTGGGAGTTAACATCAAAATTACATTTCTCGGCCATATCGCATAGATCTCACTGTGAAAAGGCTTAAATGGCTTTTTTGACCTAAGTTTGAGGATTGCGCTCAAATCAAATGTCCTAGAACCAAATTTCCACATGTAACTACTAGATTGTGATACAATACACTAATGGGTGAAGTTTGGTTGACTTCTGCGCAGCGGTTTGGGAGTGAACATCAAAATTACATTTCTCGGCCATATCGCATAGATCTCACTGTGAAAGGCTTAAATGACTTTTTTTAATTATGTTTGAAGATTGCGCTCAAACCAAATGTCCTAAAACTAAATTTCCAAATGTAACTACTAGATTGTGATAAAATACACTATTGGGTGAAGTTTAGTTGACTTCTGCGCAGCGGTTTGGGAGTTAACATCAAAATTACATTTCTCGGCCATATCGCATAGATCTCACTGTGAAAAGGCTTAAATGGCTTTTTTGACCTAAGTTTGAGAATTGCGCTCAAATCAAATGTCCTAGAACCAAATTTCCACATGTAACTACTAGATTGTGATACAATACACTATTGGGTGAAGTTTGATTGACTTCTGCGCAGCGGTTTGGGAGTTAACATCAAAATTACATTTCTCGGCCATATCGCACAGATCTCACTGTGAAAAGGCTTAAATGACTTTTTTTAATTAAGTTTG
This sequence comes from Corythoichthys intestinalis, assembly GCF_030265065.1. Classification (NCBI taxonomy): domain Eukaryota; kingdom Metazoa; phylum Chordata; class Actinopteri; order Syngnathiformes; family Syngnathidae; genus Corythoichthys; species Corythoichthys intestinalis. The sequence goes on along the minus strand of NC_080405.1, from coordinate 465,458 downwards.
AAGATTGCGCTCAAACCAAATGTCCTAGAACTAAATTTCCAAATGTAACTACTAGATTATGATAAAATACACTATTGGGTGAAGTTTGGTTAACTTCTGCGCAGCGGTTTGGGAGTTAACATCAAAATTACATTTCTCGGCCATATCGCATAGATCTCACTGTGAAAAGGCTTAAATGACTTTTTTTAATTAAGTTTGAAGATTGCGCTCAAACCAAATGTCCTAGAACTACATTTCCAAATGTAACTACTAGATTATGATAAAATACACTATTGGGTGAAGTTTGGTTGACTTCTGCGCAGCGGTTTGGGAGTTAACATCAAAATTACATTTCTCGGCCATATCGCATAGATCTCACTGTGAAAAGGCTTAAATGACTTTTTTTAATTAAGTTTGAAGATTGCGCTCAAACCAAATGTCCTAGAACTAAATTTCCAAATGTAACTACTAGATTATGATAAAATACACTATTGGGTGAAGTTTGGTTTACTTCTGCGCAGCGGTTTGGGAGTTAACATCAAAATTACATTTCTCGGCCATATCGCATAGATCTCACTGTGAAAAGGCTTAAATGGCTTTTTTGACCTAAGTTTGAGGATTGCGCTCAAACCAAATGTCCTAGAACTAAATTTCCAAATGTAACTACTAGATTGTGATAAAATACACTATTGGGTGAAGTTTGGTTGACTTCTGCGCAGCGGTTTGGGAGTTAACATCAAAATTACATTTCTCGGCCATATCGCACAGATCTCACTGTGAAAAGGCTTAAATGACTTTTTTTAATTAAGTTTGAAGATTGCGCTCAAACCAAATGTCCTAGAACTAAATTTCCAAATGTAACTACTAGATTATGATAAAATACACTATTGGGTGAAGTTTGGTTTACTTCTGCGCAGCGGTTTGGGAGTTAACATCAAAATTACATTTCTCGGCCATATCGCATAGATCTCACTGTGAAAGGCTTAAATGACTTTTTTTAATTAAGTTTGAAGATTGCGCTCAAACCAAATGTCCTAAAACTAAATTTCCAAATGTAACTACTAGATTGTGATACAATACACTATTGGGTGAAGTTTGGTTGACTTCTGCGCAGCGGTTTGGGAGTTGACATCAAAATTACATTTCTCGGCCATATCGCATAGATCTCACTGTGAAAAGGCTTAAATGACTTTTTTTAATTAAGTTTGAAGATTGCGCTCAAACCAAATGTCCTAGAACTAAATTTCCAAATGTAACTACTAGATTATGATAAAATACACTATTGGGTGAAGTTTGGTTAACTTCTGCGCAGCGGTTTGGGAGTTAACATCAAAATTACATTTCTCGGCCATATCGCATAGATCTCACTGTGAAAAGGCTTAAATGACTTTTTTTAATTAAGTTTGAAGATTGCGCTCAAACCAAATGTCCTAGAACTAAATTTCTAAATGTAACTACTAGATTATGATAAAATACACTATTGGGTGAAGTTTGGTTTACTTCTGCGCAGCGGTTTGGGAGTTAACATCAAAATTACATTTCTCGGCCATATCGCATAGATCTCACTGTGAAAAGGCTTAAATGGCTTTTTTGACCTAAGTTTGAGGATTGCACTCAAATCAAATGTCCTAGAACCAAATTTCCAAATGTAACTACTAGATTGTGATAAAATACACTATTGTGTGAAGTTTGGTTGACTTCTGCGCAGCGGTTTGGGAGTTAACATCAAAATTACATTTCTCGGCCATATCGCATGGATCTCACTGTGAAAAGGCTTAAATGACTTTTTTTAATTAAGTTTGAAGATTGCGCTCAAACCAAATGTCCTAGAACTAAATTTCCAAATGTAACTACTAGATTATGATAAAATACACTATTGGGTGAAGTTTGGTTTACTTCTGCGCAGCGGTTTGGGAGTTAACATCAAAATTACATTTCTCGGCCATATCGCATAGATCTCACTGTGAAAAGGCTTAAATGGCTTTTTTGACCTAAGTTTGAGGATTGCGCTCAAATCAAATGTCCTAGAACTAAATTTCCAAATGTAACTACTAGATTGTGATAAAATACACTATTGGGTGAAGTTTGGTTGACTTCTGCGCAGCGGTTTGGGAGTTAACATCAAAATTACATTTCTCGGCCATATCGCATAGATCTCACTGTGAAAAGGCTTAAATGACTTTTTTTAATTAAGTTTTAAGATTGCGCTCAAACCCAATGTCCTTGAACTAAATTTCCAAATGTAACTACTAGATTATGATACAATACACTATTGGGTGAAGTTTGGTTTACTTCTGCGCAGCGGTTTGGGAGTTAACATCAAAATTACATTTCTCGGCCATATCGCATAGATCTCACTGTGAAAAGGCTTAAATGACTTTTTTTAATTAAGTTTGAAGATTGCGCTCAAACCAAATGTCCTAGAACTAAATTTCCAAATGTAACTACTAGATTATGATAAAATACACTATTGGGTGAAGTTTGGTTTACTTCTGCGCAGCGGTTTGGGAGTTAACATCAAAATTACATTTCTCGGCCATATCGCATAGATCTCACTGTGAAAAGGCTTAAATGACTTTTTTTAATTAAGTTTGAAGATTGCGCTCAAACCAAATGTCCTAGAACTAAATTTCCAAATGTAACTACTAGATTATGATAAAATACACTATTGGGTGAAGTTTGGTTTACTTCTGCGCAGCGGTTTGGGAGTTAACATCAAAATTACATTTCTCGGCCATATCGCATAGATCTCACTGTGAAAAGGCTTAAATGGCTTTTTTGACCTAAGTTTGAGAATTGCGCTCAAATCAAATGTCCTAGAACCAAATTTCCACATGTAACTACTAGATTGTGATACAATACACTATTGGGTGAAGTTTGGTTGACTTCTGCGCAGCGGTTTGGGAGTTAACATCAAAATTACATTTCTCGGCCATATCGCATAGATCTCACTGTGAAAAGGCTTAAATGACTTTTTTTAATTAAGTTTGAAGATTGCGCTCAAACCAAATGTCCTAGAACTACATTTCCAAATGTAACTACTAGATTATGATAAAATACACTATTGGGTGAAGTTTGGTTTACTTCTGCGCAGCGGTTTGGGAGTTAACATCAAAATTACATTTCTCGGCCATATCGCATAGATCTCACTGTGAAAAGGCTTAAATGGCTTTTTTGACCTAAGTTTGAGGATTGCGCTCAAATCAAATGTACTAGAACCAAATTTCCACATGTAACTACTAGATTGTGATACAATATACTAATGGGTGAAGTTTGGTTGACTTCTGCGCAGCGGTTTGGGAGTGAACATCAAAATTACATTTCTCGGCCATATCGCATGGATCTCACTGTGAAAGGCTTAAATGACTTTTTTTAATTATGTTTGAAGATTGCGCTCAAACCAAATGTCCTAAAACTAAATTTCCAAATGTAACTACTAGATTGTGATAAAATACACTATTGGGTGAAGTTTAGTTGACTTCTGCGCAGCGGTTTGGGAGTTAACATCAAAATTACATTTCTCGGCCATATCGCATAGATCTCACTGTGAAAAGGCTTAAATGGCTTTTTTGACCTAAGTTTGAGGATTGCACTCAAATCAAATGTCCTAGAACCAAATTTCCAAATGTAACTACTAGATTGTGATAAAATACACTATTGGGTGAAGTTTGGTTGACTTCTGCGCAGCGGTTTGGGAGTTAACATCAAAATTACATTTCTCGGCCATATCGCATAGATCTCACTGTGAAAAGGCTTAAATGACTTTTTTTAATTAAGTTTGAAGATTGCGCTCAAACCAAATGTCCTAGAACTAAATTTCCAAATGTAACTACTAGATTATGATAAAATACACTATTGGGTGAAGTTTGGTTTACTTCTGCGCAGCGGTTTGGGAGTTAACATCAAAATTACATTTCTCGGCCATATCGCATAGATCTCACTGTGAAAAGGCTTAAATGGCTTTTTTGACCTAAGTTTGAGGATTGCACTCAAATCAAATGTCCTAGAATCAAATTTCCAAATGTAACTACTAGATTGTGATAAAATACACTATTGTGTGAAGTTTGGTTGACTTCTGCGCAGCGGTTTGGGAGTTAACATCAAAATTACATTTCTCGGCCATATCGCATAGATCTCACTGTGAAAAGGCTTAAATGACTTTTTTTAATTAAGTTTGAAGATTGCGCTCAAACCAAATGTCCTAGAACTAAATTTCCAAATGTAACTACTAGATTATGATAAAATACACTATTGGGTGAAGTTTGGTTTACTTCTGCGCAGCGGTTTGGGAGTTAACATCAAAATTACATTTCTCGGCCATATCGCATAGATCTCACTGTGAAAAGGCTTAAATGGCTTTTTTGACCTAAGTTTGAGGATTGCGCTCAAACCAAATGTCCTAGAACTAAATTTCCAAATGTAACTACTAGATTATGATAAAATACACTATTGGGTGAAGTTTGGTTGACTTCTGCGCAGCGGTTTGGGAGTTAACATTAAATTACATTTCTCGGCCATATCGCATAGATCTCACTGTGAAAAGGCTTAAATGACTTTTTTTAATTAAGTTTGAAGATTGCGCTCAAACCAAATGTCCTAGAACTAAATTTCTAAATGTAACTACTAGATTATGATAAAATACACTATTGGGTGAAGTTTGGTTTACTTCTGCGCAGCGGTTTGGGAGTTAACATCAAAATTACATTTCTCGGCCATATCGCATAGATCTCACTGTGAAAAGGCTTAAATGGCTTTTTTGACCTAAGTTTGAGGATTGCACTCAAATCAAATGTCCTAGAACCAAATTTCCAAATGTAACTACTAGATTGTGATAAAATACACTATTGTGTGAAGTTTGGTTGACTTCTGCGCAGCGGTTTGGGAGTTAACATCAAAATTACATTTCTCGGCCATATCGCATGGATCTCACTGTGAAAAGGCTTAAATGACTTTTTTTAATTAAGTTTGAAGATTGCGCTCAAACCAAATGTCCTAGAACTAAATTTCCAAATGTAACTACTAGATTATGATAAAATACACTATTGGGTGAAGTTTGGTTTACTTCTGCGCAGCGGTTTGGGAGTTAACATCAAAATTACATTTCTCGGCCATATCGCATAGATCTCACTGTGAAAAGGCTTAAATGACTTTTTTTAATTAAGTTTGAAGATTGCGCTCAAACCAAATGTCCTAGAACTAAATTTCCAAATGTAACTACTAGATTATGATAAAATACACTATTGGGTGAAGTTTGGTTAACTTCTGCGCAGCGGTTTGGGAGTTAACATCAAAATTACATTTCTCGGCCATATCGCATAGATCTCACTGTGAAAAGGCTTAAATGACTTTTTTTAATTAAGTTTGAAGATTGCGCTCAAACCAAATGTCCTAGAACTAAATTTCCAAATGTAACTACTAGATTATGATAAAATACACTATTGGGTGAAGTTTGGTTTACTTCTGCGCAGCGGTTTGGGAGTTAACATCAAAATTACATTTCTCGGCCATATCGCATAGATCTCACTGTGAAAAGGCTTAAATGGCTTTTTTGACCTAAGTTTGAGAATTGCGCTCAAATCAAATGTCCTAGAACCAAATTTCCACATGTAACTACTAGATTGTGATACAATACACTATTGGGTGAAGTTTGGTTGACTTCTGCGCAGCGGTTTGGGAGTGAACATCAAAATTACATTTCTCGGCCATATCGCATAGATCTCACTGTGAAAGGCTTAAATGACTTTTTTTAATTATGTTTGAAGATTGCGCTCAAACCAAATGTCCTAAAACTAAATTTCCAAATGTAACTACTAGATTGTGATAAAATACACTATTGGGTGAAGTTTAGTTGACTTCTGCGCAGCGGTTTGGGAGTTAACATCAAAATTACATTTCTCGGCCATATCGCATAGATCTCACTGTGAAAAGGCTTAAATGGCTTTTTTGACCTAAGTTTGAGAATTGCGCTCAAATCAAATGTCCTAGAACCAAATTTCCACATGTAACTACTAGATTGTGATACAATACACTATTGGGTGAAGTTTGGTTGACTTCTGCGCAGCGGTTTGGGAGTTAACATCAAAATTACATTTCTCGGCCATATCGCATAGATCTCACTGTGAAAAGGCTTAAATGACTTTTTTTAATTAAGTTTGAAGATTGCGCTCAAACCAAATGTCCTAGAACTAAATTTCCAAATGTAACTACTAGATTATGATAAAATACACTATTGGGTGAAGTTTGGTTAACTTCTGCGCAGCGGTTTGGGAGTTAACATCAAAATTACATTTCTCGGCCATATCGCATAGATCTCACTGTGAAAAGGCTTAAATGGCTTTTTTGACCTAAGTTTGAGGATTGCGCTCAAATCAAATGTCCTAGAACTAAATTTCCAAATGTAACTACTAGATTGTGATAAAATACACTATTGGGTGAAGTTTGGTTGACTTCTGCGCAGCGGTTTGGGAGTTAACATCAAAATTACATTTCTCGGCCATATCGCATAGATCTCACTGTGAAAAGGCTTAAATGACTTTTTTTAATTAAGTTTGAAGATTGCGCTCAAACCAAATGTCCTAGAACTAAATTTCCAAATGTAACTACTAGATTATGATAAAATACACTATTGGGTGAACTTTGGTTTACTTCTGCGCAGCGGTTTGGGAGTTAACATCAAAATTACATTTCTCGGCCATATCGCATAGATCTCACTGTGAAAAGGCTTAAATGGCTTTTTTGACCTAAGTTTGAGAATTGCGCTCAAATCAAATGTCCTAGAACCAAATTTCCACATGTAACTACTAGATTGTGATACAATACACTATTGGGTGAAGTTTGGTTGACTTCTGCGCAGCGGTTTGGGAGTTAACATCAAAATTACATTTCTCGGCCATATCGCATAGATCTCACTGTGAAAAGGCTTAAATGACTTTTTTTAATCAAGTTTGAAGATTGCGCTCAAACCAAATGTCCTAGAACTACATTTCCAAATGTAACTACTAGATTATGATAAAATACACTATTGGGTGAAGTTTGGTTTACTTCTGCGCAGCGGTTTGGGAGTTAACATCAAAATTACATTTCTCGGCCATATCGCATAGATCTCACTGTGAAAAGGCTTAAATGGCTTTTTTGACCTAAGTTTGAGGATTGCGCTCAAATCAAATGTCCTAGAACCAAATTTCCACATGTAACTACTAGATTGTGATACAATATACTAATGGGTGAAGTTTGGTTGACTTCTGCGCAGCGGTTTGGGAGTGAACATCAAAATTACATTTCTCGGCCATATCGCATAGATCTCACTGTGAAAGGCTTAAATGACTTTTTTTAATTATGTTTGAAGATTGCGCTCAAACCAAATGTCCTAAAACTAAATTTCCAAATGTAACTACTAGATTGTGATAAAATACACTATTGGGTGAAGTTTAGTTGACTTCTGCGCAGCGGTTTGGGAGTTAACATCAAAATTACATTTCTCGGCCATATCGCATAGATCTCACTGTGAAAAGGCTTAAATGGCTTTTTTGACCTAAGTTTGAGAATTGCGCTCAAATCAAATGTCCTAGAACCAAATTTCCACATGTAACTACTAGATTATGATACAATACACTATTGGGTGAAGTTTGGTTGACTTCTGCGCAGCGGTTTGGGAGTTAACATCAAAATTACATTTCTCGGCCATATCGCATAGATCTCACTGTGAAAAGGCTTAAATGACTTTTTTTAATTAAGTTTGAAGATTGCGCTCAAACCAAATGTCCTAGAACTAAATTTCCAAATGTAACTACTAGATTATGATAAAATACACTATTGGGTGAAGTTTGGTTTACTTCTGCGCAGCGGTTTGGGAGTTAACATCAAAATTACATTTCTCGGCCATATCGCATAGATCTCACTGTGAAAAGGCTTAAATGGCTTTTTTGACCTAAGTTTGAGGATTGCGCTCAAATCAAATGTCCTAGAACCAAATGTCCACATGTAACTACTAGATTGTGATACAATATACTAATGGGTGAAGTTTGGTTGACTTCTGCGCAGCGGTTTGGGAGTGAACATCAAAATTACATTTCTCGGCCATATCGCATAGATCTCACTGTGAAAGGCTTAAATGACTTTTTTTAATTATGTTTGAAGATTGCGCTCAAACCAAATGTCCTAAAACTAAATTTCCAAATGTAACTACTAGATTGTGATAAAATACACTATTGGGTGAAGTTTAGTTGACTTCTGCGCAGCGGTTTGGGAGTTAACATCAAAATTACATTTCTCGGCCATATCGCATGGATCTCACTGTGAAAAGGCTTAAATGACTTTTTTTAATTAAGTTTGAAGATTGCGCTCAAACCAAATGTCCTAGAACTAAATTTCCAAATGTAACTACTAGATTATGATAAAATACACTATTGGGTGAAGTTTGGTTTACTTCTGCGCAGCGGTTTGGGAGTTAACATCAAAATTACATTTCTCGGCCATATCGCATAGATCTCACTGTGAAAAGGCTTAAATGACTTTTTTTAATTAAGTTTGAAGATTGCGCTCAAACCAAATGTCCTAGAACTAAATTTCCAAATGTAACTACTAGATTATGATAAAATACACTATTGGGTGAAGTTTGGTTAACTTCTGCGCAGCGGTTTGGGAGTTAACATCAAAATTACATTTCTCGGCCATATCGCATAGATCTCACTGTGAAAAGGCTTAAATGACTTTTTTTAATTAAGTTTGAAGATTGCGCTCAAACCAAGTGTCCTAGAACTAAATTTCCAAATGTAACTACTAGATTATGATAAAATACACTATTGGGTGAAGTTTGGTTTACTTCTGCGCAGCGGTTTGGGAGTTAACATCAAAATTACATTTCTCGGCCATATCGCATAGATCTCACTGTGAAAAGGCTTAAATGGCTTTTTTGACCTAAGTTTGAGAATTGCGCTCAAATCAAATGTCCTAGAACCAAATTTCCACATGTAACTACTAGATTGTGATACAATACACTATTGGGTGAAGTTTGGTTGACTTCTGCGCAGCGGTTTGGGAGTTAACATCAAAATTACATTTCTCGGCCATATCGCATAGATCTCACTGTGAAAAGGCTTAAATGACTTTTTTTAATTAAGTTTGAAGATTGCGCTCAAACCAAATGTCCTAGAACTACATTTCCAAATGTAACTACTAGATTATGATAAAATACACTATTGGGTGAAGTTTGGTTTACTTCTGCGCAGCGGTTTGGGAGTTAACATCAAAATTACATTTCTCGGCCATATCGCATAGATCTCACTGTGAAAAGGCTTAAATGGCTTTTTTGACCTAAGTTTGAGGATTGCGCTCAAATCAAATGTACTAGAACCAAATTTCCACATGTAACTACTAGATTGTGATACAATATACTAATGGGTGAAGTTTGGTTGACTTCTGCGCAGCGGTTTGGGAGTGAACATCAAAATTACATTTCTCGGCCATATCGCATAGATCTCACTGTGAAAGGCTTAAATGACTTTTTTTAATTATGTTTGAAGATTGCGCTCAAACCAAATGTCCTAAAACTAAATTTCCAAATGTAACTACTAGATTGTGATAAAATACACTATTGGGTGAAGTTTAGTTGACTTCTGCGCAGCGGTTTGGGAGTTAACATCAAAATTACATTTCTCGGCCATATCGCATAGATCTCACTGTGAAAAGGCTTAAATGGCTTTTTTAACCTAAGTTTGAGGATTGCGCTCAAATCAAATGTCCTAGAACTAAATTTCCAAATGTAACTACTAGATTATGATAAAATACACTATTGGGTGAAGTTTGGTTTACTTCTGCGCAGCGGTTTGGGAATTAACATCAAAATTACATTTCTCGGCCATATCGCATAGATCTCACTGTGAAAAGGCTTAAATGGCTTTTTTAACCTAAGTTTGAGGATTGCGCTCAAATCAAATGTCCTAGAACTAAATTTCCAAATGTAACTACTAGATTGTGATAAAATACACTATTGGGTGAAGTTTGGTTGACTTCTGCGCAGCGGTTTGGGAGTTAACATCAAAATTACATTTCTCGGCCATATCGCATAGATCTCACTGTGAAAAGGCTTAAATGACTTTTTTTAATTAAGTTTTAAGATTGCGCTCAAACCAAATGTCCTAGAACTAAATTTCCAAATGTAACTACTAGATTATGATAAAATACACTATTGGGTGAAGTTTGGTTTACTTCTGCGCAGCGGTTTGGGAGTTAACATCAAAATTACATTTCTCGGCCATATCGCATAGATCTCACTGTGAAAAGGCTTAAATGGCTTTTTTGACCTAAGTTTGAGGATTGCGCTCAAATCAAATGTCCTAGAACCAAATTTCCACATGTAACTACTAGATTTGTGATACAATACACTATTGGCTGAAGTTTGGTTTACTTCTGCGTAGCGGTTTGGGAGTTAACATCAAAATTACATTTCTCGGCCATATCGCATAGATCTCACTGTGAAAAGGCTTAAATGACTTTTTTTAATTAAGTTTGAAGATTGCGCTCAAAACAAATGTCCTAGAACTAAATTTCCAAATGTAACTACTAGATTATGATAAAATACACTATTGGGTGAAGTTTGGTTTACTTCTGCGCAGCGGTTTGGGAGTTAACATCAAAATTACATTTCTCGGCCATATCGCATAGATCTCACTGTGAAAAGGCTTAAATGGCTTTTTTGACCTAAGTTTGAGAATTGCGCTCAAATCAAATGTCCTAGAACCAAATTTCCACATGTAACTACTAGATTGTGATACAATACACTATTGGGTGAAGTTTGGTTGACTTCTGCGCAGCGGTTTGGGAGTTAACATCAAAATTACATTTCTCGGCCATATCGCATAGATCTCACTGTGAAAAGGCTTAAATGACTTTTTTTTAAATAAGTTTGAAGATTGCGCTCAAACCAAATGTCCTAGAACTACATTTCCAAATGTAACTACTAGATTATGATAAAATACACTATTGGGTGAAGTTTGGTTTACTTCTGCGCAGCGGTTTGGGAGTTAACATCAAAATTACATTTCTCGGCCATATCGCATAGATCTCACTGTGAAAAGGCTTAAATGACTTTTTTTAATTAAGTTTGAAGATTGCGCTCAAACCAAATGTCCTAGAACTAAATTTCCAAATGTAACTACTAGATTATGATAAAATACACTATTGGGTGAAGTTTGGTTTACTTCTGCGCAGCGGTTTGGGAGTTAACATCAAAATTACATTTCTCGGCCATATCGCATAGATCTCACTGTGAAAAGGCTTAAATGACTTTTTTTAATTAAGTTTGAAGATTGCGCTCAAACCAAATGTCCTAAAACTACATTTCCAAATGTGACTACTAGATTGTGATACAATACACTATTGGCTGAAGTTTGGTTGACTTCTGCGCAGCGGTTTGGGAGTTAACATCAAAATTACATTTCTCGGCCATATCGCATAGATCTCACTGTGAAAAGGCTTAAATGACTTTTTTTAATTAAGTTTGAAGATTGCGCTCAAACCAAATGTCCTAAAACTAAATTTCCAAATGTAACTACTAGATTGTGATAAAATACACTATTGGGTGAAGTTTGGTTGACTTCTGCGCAGCGGTTTGGGAGTTAACATCAAAATTACATTTCTCGGCCATATCGCATAGATCTCACTGTGAAAAGGCTTAAATGGCTTTTTTGACCTAAGTTTGAGGATTGCGCTCAAATCAAATGTCCTAGAACTAAATTTCCAAATGTAACTACTAGATTGTGATAAAATACACTATTGGGTGAAGTTTGGTTGACTTCTGCGCAGCGGTTTGGGAGTTAACATCAAAATTACATTTCTCGGCCATATCGCATAGATCTCACTGTGAAAAGGCTTAAATGACTTTTTTTAATTAAGTTTGAAGATTGCGCTCAAACCAAATGTCCTAGAACTAAATTTCCAAATGTAACTACTAGATTGTGATACAATACACTATTGGGTGAAGTTTGGTTGACTTCTGCGCAGCGGTTTGGGAGTTAACATCAAAATTACATTTCTCGGCCATATCGCATAGATCTCACTGTGAAAAGGCTTAAATGGCTTTTTTGACCTAAGTTTGAGGATTGCGCTCAAATCAAATGTCCTAGAACTAAATTTCCAAATGTAACTACTAGATTGTGATACAATACACTATTGGGTGAAGTTTGGTTGACTTCTGCGCAGCGGTTTGGGAGTTAACATCAAAATTACATTTCTCGGCCATATCGCATAGATCTCACTGTGAAAAGGCTTAAATGGCTTTTTTGACCTAAGTTTGAGGATTGCGCTCAAATCAAATGTCCTAGAACTAAATTTCCAAATGTAACTACTAGATTGTGATACAATACACTATTGGGTGAAGTTTGGTTTACTTCTGCGCAGCGGTTTGGGAGTTAACATCAAAATTACATTTCTCGGCCATATCGCATAGATCTCACTGTGAAAAGGCTTAAATGACTTTTTTAAATTAAGTTTGAAGATTGCGCTCAAACCAAATGTCCTAAAACTAAATTTCCAAATGTAACTACTAGATTGTGATAAAATACACTATTGGGTGAAGTTTGGTTGACTTCTGCGCAGCGGTTTGGGAGTTAACATCAAAATTACATTTCTCGGCCATATCGCATAGATCTCACTGTGAAAAGGCTTAAATGACTTTTTTTTAATTAAGTTTGAAGATTGCGCTCAAACCAAATGTCCTAGAACTAAATTTCCAAATGTAACTACTAGATTATGATAAAATACACTATTGGGTGAAGTTTGGTTTACTTCTGCGCAGCGGTTTGGGAGTTAACATCAAAATTACATTTCTCGGCCATATCGCATTGATCTCACTGTGAAAAGGCTTAAATGGCTTTTTTTACCTAAGTTTGAGGATTGCGCTCAAATCAAATGTGCTAGAACTAAATTTCCAAATGTAACTACTAGATTGTGATAAAATACACTATTGGGTGAAGTTTGGTTGACTTCTGCGCAGCGGTTTGGGAGTTAACATCAAAATTACATTTCTCGGCCATATCGCATAGATCTCACTGTGAAAAGGCTTAAATGACTTTTTTTAATTAAGTTTGATGATTGCGCTCAAACCAAATGTCCTAGAACTAAATTTCCAAATGTAACTACTAGATTATGATAAAATACACTATTGGGTGAAGTTTGGTTTACTTCTGCGCAGCGGTTTGGGAGTTAACATCAAAATTACATTTCTCGGCCATATCGCATAGATCTCACTGTGAAAAGGCTTAAATGGCTTTTTTGACCTAAGTTTGAGGATTGCGCTCAAATCAAATGTCCTAGAACCAAATTTCCACATGTAACTACTAGATTGTGATACAATACACTAATGGATGAAGTTTGGTTGACTTCTGCGCAGCGGTTTGGGAGTGAACATCAAAATTACATTTCTCGGCCATATCGCATAGATCTCACTGTGAAAAGGCTTAAATGACTTTTTTTAATTAAGTTTGAAGATTGCGCTCAAACCAAATGTCCTAAAACTAAATTTCCAAATGTAACTACTAGATTGTGATACAATACACTATTGGCTGAAGTTTGGTTGACTTCTGCGCAGCGGTTTGGGAGTTCACATCAAAATTACATTTCTCGGCCATATCGCATAGATCTCACTGTGAAAAGGCTTAAATGACTTTTTTAAATTAAGTTTGAAGATTGCGCTCAAACCAAATGTCCTAAAACTAAATTTCCAAATGTAACTACTAGATTGTGATAAAATACACTATTGGGTGAAGTTTGGTTGACTTCTGCGCAGCGGTTTGGGAGTTAACATCAAAATTACATTTCTCGGCCATATCGCATAGATCTCACTGTGAAAAGGCTTAAATGGCTTTTTTGACCTAAGTTTGAGGATTGCGCTCAAATCAAATGTGCTAGAACTAAATTTCCAAATGTAACTACTAGATTGTGATAAAATACACTATTGGGTGAAGTTTGGTTGACTTCTGCGCAGCGGTTTGGGAGTTAACATCAAAATTACATTTCTCGGCCATATCGCATAGATCTCACTGTGAAAAGGCTTAAATGACTTTTTTTAATTAAGTTTGAAGATTGCGCTCAAACCAAATGTCCTAGAACTAAATTTCCAAATGTAACTACTAGATTATGATAAAATACACTATTGGGTGAAGTTTGGTTTACTTCTGCGCAGCGGTTTGGGAGTTAACATCAAAATTACATTTCTCGGCCATATCGCATAGATCTCACTGTGAAAAGGCTTAAATGGCTTTTTTGACCTAAGTTTGAGGATTGCGCTCAAATCAAATGTGCTAGAACTAAATTTCCAAATGTAACTACTAGATTGTGATAAAATACACTATTGGGTGAAGTTTGGTTTACTTCTGCGCAGCGGTTTGGGAGTTAACATCAAAATTACATTTCTCGGCCATATCGCATAGATCTCACTGTGAAAAGGCTTAAATGACTTTTTTTAATTAAGTTTGAAGATTGCGCTCAAACCAAATGTCCTAGAACTAAATTTCCAAATGTAACTACTAGATTATGATAAAATACACTATTGGGTGAAGTTTGGTTTACTTCTGCGCAGCGGTTTGGGAGTTAACATCAAAATTACATTTCTCGGCCATATCGCATAGATCTCACTGTGAAAAGGCTTAAATGGCTTTTTTGACCTAAGTTTGAGGATTGCGCTCAAATCAAATGTCCTAGAACCAAATTTCCACATGTAACTACTAGATTGTGATACAATACACTAATGGGTGAAGTTTGGTTGACTTCTGCGCAGCGGTTTGGGAGTGAACATCAAAATTACATTTCTCGGCCATATCGCATAGATCTCACTGTGAAAAGGCTTAAATGACTTTTTTTAATTAAGTTTGAAGATTGCGCTCAAACCAAATGTCCTAAAACTAAATTTCCAAATGTAACTACTAGATTGTGATACAATACACTATTGGCTGAAGTTTGGTTGACTTCTGCGCAGCGGTTTGGGAGTTAACATCAAAATTACATTTCTCGGCCATATCGCATAGATCTCACTGTGAAAAGGCTTAAATGACTTTTTTTAATTAAGTTTGAAGATTGCGCTCAAACCAAATGTCCTAAAACTAAATTTCCAAATGTAACTACTAGATTGTGATAAAATACACTATTGGGTGAAGTTTGGTTGACTTCTGCGCAGCGGTTTGGGAGTTAACATCAAAGTTACATTTATCGGCCATATCGCATAGATCTCACTGTGAAAAGGCTTAAATGACTTTTTTTAATTAAGTTTGAAGATTGCGCTCAAACCAAATGTCCTAGAACTAAATTTCCAAATGTAACTACTAGATTATGATAAAATACACTATTGGGTGAAGTTTGGTTTACTTCTGCGCAGCGGTTTGGGAGTTAACATCAAAATTACATTTCTCGGCCATATCGCATAGATCTCACTGTGAAAAGGCTTAAATGGCTTTTTTGACCTAAGTTTGAGGATTGCGCTCAAATCAAATGTCCTAGAACCAAATTTCCACATGTAACTACTAGATTGTGATACAATACACTAATGGGTGAAGTTTGGTTGACTTCTGCGCAGCGGTTTGGGAGTTAACGTCAAAATTACATTTCTCGGCCATATCGCATAGATCTCACTGTGAAAAGGCTTAAATGACTTTTTTTAATTAAGTTTGAAGATTGCGCTCAAACCAAATGTCCTAAAACTAAATTTCCAAATGTAACTACTAGATTTTGATACAATACACTATTGGCTGAAGTTTGGTTGACTTCTGCGCAGCGGTTTGGGAGTTAACATCAAAATTACATTTCTCGGCCATATCGCATAGATCTCACTGTGAAAAGGCTTAAATGGCTTTTTTGACCTAAGTTTGAGGATTGCGCTCAAATCAAATGTCCTAGAACCAAATGTCCACATGTAACTACTAGATTGTGATACAATACACTAATGGGTGAAGTTTGGTTTACTTCTGCGCAGCGGTTTGGGAGTTAACATCAAAATTACATTTCTCGGCCATATCGCATAGATCTCACTGTGAAAAGGCTTAAATGGCTTTTTTGACCTAAGTTTGAGGATTGCGCTCAAATCAAATGTGCTAGAACTAAATTTCCAAATGTAACTACTAGATTGTGATAAAATACACTATTGGGTGAAGTTTGGTTGACTTCTGCGCAGCGGTTTGGGAGTTAACATCAAAATTACATTTCTCGGCCATATTGCATAGATCTCACTGTGAAAAGGCTTAAATGACTTTTTTTTAATTAAGTTTGAAGATTGCGCTCAAACCAAATGTCTTAGAACTAAATTTCCAAATGTAACTACTAGATTATGATAAAATACAATATTGGGTGAAGTTTGGTTTACTTCTGCGCAGCGGTTTGGGAGTTAACATCAAAATTACATTTCTCGGCCATATCGCATAGATCTCACTGTGAAAAGGCTTAAATGGCTTTTTTGACCTAAGTTTGAGGATTGCGCTCAAATCAAATGTCCTAGAACTAAATTTCCAAATGTAACTACTAGATTGTGATAAAATACACTATTGGGTGAAGTTTGGTTGACTTCTGCGCAGCGGTTTGGGAGTTAACATCAAAATTACATTTCTCGGCCATATCGCATAGATCTCACTGTGAAAAGGCTTAAATGACTTTTTTTAATTAAGTTTGAAGATTGCGCTCAAACCAAATGTCCTAGAACTAAATTTCCAAATGTAACTACTAGATTGTGATACAATACACTATTGGGTGAAGTTTGGTTGACTTCTGCGCAGCGGTTTGGGAGTTAACATCAAAATTACATTTCTCGGCCATATCGCATAGATCTCACTGTGAAAAGGCTTAAATGGCTTTTTTGACCTAAGTTTGAGGATTGCGCTCAAATCAAATGTCCTAGAACTAAATTTCCAAATGTAACTGCTAGATTGTGATAAAATACACTATTGAGTGAAGTTTGGTTGACTTCTGCGCAGCGGTTTGGGAGTTAACATCAAAATTACATTTCTCGGCCATATCGCATAGATCTCACTGTGAAAAGGCTTAAATGACTTTTTTTAATTAAGTTTGAAGATTGCGCTCAAACCAAATGTCCTAGAACTAAATTTCCAAATGTAACTACTAGATTATGATAAAATACACTATTGGGTGAAGTTTGGTTTACTTCTGCGCAGCGGTTTGGGAGTTAACATCAAAATTACATTTCTCGGCCATATCGCATAGATCTCACTGTGAAAAGGCTTAAATGGCTTTTTTGACCTAAGTTTGAGGATTGCGCTCAAATCAAATGTGCTAGAACTAAATTTCCAAATGTAACTACTAGATTGTGATAAAATACACTATTGGGTGAAGTTTGGTTTACTTCTGCGCAGCGGTTTGGGAGTTAACATCAAAATTACATTTCTCGGCCATATCGCATAGATCTCACTGTGAAAAGGCTTAAATGACTTTTTTTAATTAAGTTTGAAGATTGCGCTCAAACCAAATGTCCTAGAACTAAATTTCCAAATGTAACTACTAGATTATGATAAAATACACTATTGGGTGAAGTTTGGTTTACTTCTGCGCAGCGGTTTGGGAGTTAACATCAAAATTACATTTCTCGGCCATATCGCATAGATCTCACTGTGAAAAGGCTTAAATGGCTTTTTTGACCTAAGTTTGAGGATTGCGCTCAAATCAAATGTCCTAGAACTAAATTTCCAAATGTAACTACTAGATTGTGATACAATACACTATTGGGTGAAGTTTGGTTTACTTCTGCGCAGCGGTTTGGGAGTTAACATCAAAATTACATTTCTCGGCCATATCGCATAGATCTCACTGTGAAAAGGCTTAAATGACTTTTTTAAATTAAGTTTGAAGATTGCGCTCAAACCAAATGTCCTAAAACTAAATTTCCAAATGTAACTACTAGATTGTGATAAAATACACTATTGGGTGAAGTTTGGTTGACTTCTGCGCAGCGGTTTGGGAGTTAACATCAAAATTACATTTCTCGGCCATATCGCATAGATCTCACTGTGAAAACGCTTAAATGACTTTTTTTAATTAAGTTTGAAGATTGCGCTCAAACCAAATGTCCTAGAACTAAATTTCCAAATGTAACTACTAGATTATGATAAAATACACTATTGGGTGAAGTTTGGTTTACTTCTGCGCAGCGGTTTGGGAGTTAACATCAAAATTACATTTCTCGGCCATATCGCATAGATCTCACTGTGAAAAGGCTTAAATGGCTTTTTTGACCTAAGTTTGAGGATTACGTTAAAATCAAATGTGCTAGAACTAAATTTCCAAATGTAACTACTAGATTGTGATAAAATACACTATTGGGTGAAGTTTGGTTGACTTCTGCGCAGCGGTTTGGGAGTTAACATCAAAATTACATTTCTCGGCCATATCGCATAGATCTCACTGTGAAAAGGCTTAAATGACTTTTTTTTAATTAAGTTTGAAGATTGCGCTCAAACCAAATGTCCTAGAACTAAATTTCCAAATGTAACTACTAGATTATGATAAAATACACTATTGGGTGAAGTTTGGTTTACTTCTGCGCAGCGGTTTGGGAGTTAACATCAAAATTACATTTCTCGGCCATATCGCATAGATCTCACTGTGAAAAGGCTTAAATGGCTTTTTTGACCTAAGTTTGAGGATTGCGCTCAAATCAAATGTCCTAGAACCAAATTTCCACATGTAACTACTAGATTGTGATACAATACACTAATGGATGAAGTTTGGTTGACTTCTGCGCAGCGGTTTGGGAGTGAACATCAAAATTACATTTCTCGGCCATATCGCATAGATCTCACTGTGAAAAGGCTTAAATGACTTTTTTTAATTAAGTTTGAAGATTGCGCTCAAACCAAATGTCCTAAAACTAAATTTCCAAATGTAACTACTAGATTGTGATACAATACACTATTGGCTGAAGTTTGGTTGACTTCTGCGCAGCGGTTTGGGAGTTCACATCAAAATTACATTTCTCGGCCATATCGCATAGATCTCACTGTGAAAAGGCTTAAATGACTTTTTTAAATTAAGTTTGAAGATTGCGCTCAAACCAAATGTCCTAAAACTAAATTTCCAAATGTAACTACTAGATTGTGATAAAATACACTATTGGGTGAAGTTTGGTTGACTTCTGCGCAGCGGTTTGGGAGTTAACATCAAAATTACATTTCTCGGCCATATCGCATAGATCTCACTGTGAAAAGGCTTAAATGACTTTTTTTAATTAAGTTTGAAGATTGCGCTCAAACCAAATGTCCTAAAACTAAATTTCCAAATGTAACTACTAGATTGTGATAAAATACACTATTGGGTGAAGTTTGGTTGACTTCTGCGCAGCGGTTTGGGAGTTAACATCAAAATTACATTTCTCGGCCATATCGCATAGATCTCACTGTGAAAAGGCTTAAATGACTTTTTTTAATTAAGTTTGATGATTGCGCTCAAACCAAATGTCCTAGAACTAAATTTCCAAATGTAACTACTAGATTATGATAAAATACACTATTGGGTGAAGTTTGGTTTACTTCTGCGCAGCGGTTTGGGAGTTAACATCAAAATTACATTTCTCGGCCATATCGCATAGATCACACTGTGAAAAGGCTTAAATGGCTTTTTTGACCTAAGTTTGAGGATTGCGCTCAAATCAAATGTCCTAGAACCAAATTTCCACATGTAACTACTAGATTGTGATACAATACACTAATGGGTGAAGTTTGGTTGACTTCTGCGCAGCGGTTTGGGAGTGAACATCAAAATTACATTTCTCGGCCATATCGCATAGATCTCACTGTGAAAAGGCTTAAATGACTTTTTTTAATTAAGTTTGAAGATTGCGCTCAAACCAAATGTCCTAAAACTAAATTTCCAAATGTAACTACTAGATTGTGATACAATACACTATTGGCTGAAGTTTGGTTGACTTCTGCGCAGCGGTTTGGGAGTTAACATCAAAATTACATTTCTCGGCCATATCGCATAGATCTCACTGTGAAAAGGCTTAAATGACTTTTTTTAATTAAGTTTGAAGATTGCGCTCAAACCAAATGTCCTACAACTAAATTTCCAAATGTAACTACTAGATTGTGATAAAATACACTATTGGGTGAAGTTTGGTTGACTTCTGCGCAGCGGTTTGGGAGTTAACATCAAAGTTACATTTATCGGCCATATCGCATAGATCTCACTGTGAAAAGGCTTAAATGACTTTTTTTAATTAAGTTTGAAGATTGCGCTCAAACCAAATGTCCTAGAACTAAATTTCCAAATGTAACTACTAGATTGTGATAAAATACACTATTGGGTGAAGTTTAGTTGACTTCTGCGCAGCGGTTTGGGAGTTAACATCAAAATTACATTTCTCGGCCATATCGCATAGATCTCACTGTGAAAAGGCTTAAATGGCTTTTTTGACCTAAGTTTGAGGATTGCGCTCAAATCAAATGTCCTAGAACCAAATTTCCACATGTAACTACTAGATTGTGATACAATACACTATTGGGTGAAGTTTGGTTTACTTCTGCGCAGCGGTTTGGGAGTTAACATCAAAATTACATTTCTCGGCCATATCGCATAGATCTCACTGTGAAAAGGCTTAAACGGCTTTTTTGACCTAAGTTTGAGGATTTCGCACAAATCAAATGTCCTAGAACCAAATTTCCACATGTAACTACTAGATTGTGATAAAATACACTATTGGGTGAAGTTTGGTTGACTTCTGCGCAGTGGTTTGGGAGTGAACATCAAAATTACATTTCTCGGCCATATCGCATAGATCTCACTGTGAAAACGCTTAAATGACTTTTTTTAATTAAGTTTGAAGATTGCGCTCAAATCAAATGTCCTAGAACTAAATTTCCAAATGTAACTACTAGATTGTGATACAATACACTATTGGGTGAAGTTTGGTTGACTTCTGCGCAGCGGTTTGGGAGTTAACATCAAAATTACATTTCTCGGCCATATCGCATAGATCTCACTGTGAAAAGGCTTAAATGGCTTTTTTGACCTAAGTTTGAGGATTGCGCTCAAATCAAATGTCCTAGAACCAAATTTCCACATGTAACTACTAGATTGTGATAAAATACACTATTGGGTGAAGTTTGGTTGACTTCTGCGCAGCGGTTTGGGAGTGAACATCAAAATTACATTTCTCTGCCATATCGCATAGATCTCACTGTGAAAACGCTTAAATGACTTTTTTTAATTAAGTTTGAAGATTGCGCTCAAATCAAATGTCCTAGAACTAAATTTCCAAATGTAACTACTAGATTGTGATAAAATACACTATTGGGTGAAGTTTGGTTGACTTCTGCGCAGCGGTTTGGGAGTTAACATCAAAATTACATTTCTCGGCCATATCGCATAGATCTCACTGTGAAAGGCTTAAATGACTTTTTTTAATTAAGTTTGATGATTGCGCTCAAACAAAATGTCCTAGAACAAAATTTTCAAATGTAACTACTAGATTGTGATACAATACACTATTGGGTGAAGTTTGGTTTACTTCTGCGCAGCGGTTTGGGAGTTAACATCAAAATTACATTTCTCGGCCATATCGCATAGATCTCACTGTGAAAAGGCTTAAATGGCTTTTTTGACCTAAGTTTGAGGATTGCGCTCAAATCAAATGTCCTAGAACCAAATTTCCACATGTAACTACTAGATTGTGATACAATACACTATTGGGTGAAGTTTGGTTGACTTCTGCGCAGCGGTTTGGGAGTTAACATCAAAATTACATTTCTCGGCCATATCGCATAGATCTCACTGTGAAAAGGCTTAAATGGCTTTTTTGACCTAAGTTTGAGGATTGCGCTCAAATCAAATGTCCTAGAACCAAATTTCCACATGTAACTACTAGATTGAGATACAATACACTAATGGGTGAAGTTTGGTTTACTTCTGCGCAGCGGTTTGGGAGTTAACATCAAAATTACATTTCTCGGCCATATCGCATAGATCTCACTGTGAAAAGGCTTAAATGGCTTTTTTGACCTAAGTTTGAGGATTGCGCTCAAATCAAATGTCCTAGAACCAAATTTCCACATGTAACTACTAGATTGTGATACAATACACTAATGGGTGAAGTTTGGTTGACTTCTGCGCAGCGGTGGGAGTTAACATCAAAATTACATTTCTCGGCCATATCGCATAGATCTCATTGTGAAAAGGCTTAAATGGCTTTTTTGACCTAAGTTTGAGGATTGCGCTCAAATCAAATGTCCTAGAACCAAATTTCCACATGTAACTACTAGATTGTGATACAATACACTAATGGGTTAAGTTTGGTTGACTTCTGTGCAGCGGTTTGGGAGTTAACATGAAATTTACATTTCTTGGCCATATCGCATAGATCTCACTGTGAAAAGGCTTAAATGACTTTTTTAATAAAGTTTGATGATTGCGCTCAAACAAAATGTCCTAGAACAAAATTTTCAAATGTAACTACTAGATTGTGATACAATACACTATTGGGTGAAGTTTGGTTGACTTCTGCGCAGCGGTTTGGGAGTTAACATCAAAATTACATTTCTCGGCCATATCGCATAGATCTCACTGTGAAAAGGCTTAGATGACTTTTTTAATTAAGTTTGATGATTGCGCTCAAACAAAATGTCCTAGAACAAAATTTTTAAATGTAACTATTAGATTTTGATACAATACACTATTGGGTGAAGTTTGGTTGACTTCTGCGCAGCGGTTTGGGAGTTAACATCAAAATTACATTTCTCGGCCATATCGCATAGATCTCACTGTGAAAAGGCTTAAATGGCTTTTTTGACCTAAGTTTGAGGATTGCGCTCAAATCAAATGTCCTAGAACCAAATTTCTACATGTAACTACTAGATTGTGATACAATACACTAATGGTTGAAGTTTGGTTGACTTCTGCGCAGCGGTTTGGGAGTTAACATCAAAATTACATTTCTCGGCCATATCGCATAGATCTCACTGTGAAAAGGCTTAAATGACTTTTTTAATTAAGTTTGAAGATTGCGCTCAAATCAAATGTCCTAGAACAAAATTTTCAAATGTAACTACTAGATTGTGATACAATACACTATTGGGTGAAGTTTGGTTGACTTCTGCGCAGCGGTTTGGGAGTTAACATCAAAATTACATTTCTCGGCCATATCGCATAGATCTCACTGTGAAAAGGCTTAAATGGCTTTTTTGACCTAAGTTTGAGGATTGCGCTTAAATCAAATGTCCTAGAACCAAATTTCCACATGTAACTACTAGATTGTGATACAATACACTAATGGGTGAAGTTTGGTTTACTTCTGCGCAGCGGTTTGGGAGTTAACATCAAAATTACATTTCTCGGCCATATCGCATAGATCTCACTGTGAAAAGGCTTAAATGGCTTTTTTGACCTAAGTTTGAGGATTGCGCTCAAATCAAATGTCCTAGAACCAAAATTCCACATGTAATTACTAGATTGTGATACAATACACTAATGGGTGAAGTTTGGTTGACTTCTGCGCAGCGGTTTGGGAGTTAACATCAAAATTACATTTCTCGGCCATATCGCATAGATCTCACTGTGAAAAGGCTTAAATGACTTTTTTAATTAAGTTTAATGATTGCGCTCAAACCAAATGTCCTAGAACGAAATTTTCAAATGTAACTACTAGAATCTGATACAATACACTATTGGGTGAAGTTTAGTTGACTTCTGCGCAGCGGTTTGGGAGTTAACATCAAAATTACATTTCTCGCCCATATCGCATAGATCTCACTGTGAAAAGGCTTAAATGGCTTTTTTGACCTAAGTTTAATGATTGCGCTCAAACCAAATGTCCTAGAACGAAATTTTCAAATGTAACTACTAGAATGTGATACAATACACTATTGGGTGAAGTTTGGTTGACTTCTGCGCAGCGGTTTGGGAGTTAACATCAAAATTACATTTCTCGGCCATATCGCATAGATCTCACTGTGAAAAGGCTTAAATGACTTTTTTTAATTAAGTTTGAAGATTGCGCTCAAACCAAATGTCCTAAAACTAAATTTCCAAATGTAACTACTAGATTGTGATAAAATACACTATTGGGTGAAGTTTGGTTGACATCTGCGCAGCGGTTTGGGAGTTAACATCAAAATTACATTTCTCGGCCATATCGCATAGATCTCACTGTGAAAAGGCTTAAAAGGCTTTTTTGACCTAAGTTTGAGGATTGCGCTCAAATCAAATGTCCTAGAACAAAATTTCCACATGTAACTACTAGATTGTGATACAATACACTATTGGGTGAAGTTTGGTTTACTTCTGCGCAGCGGTTTGGGAGTTAACATCAAAATTACATTTCTCGGCCATATCGCATAGATCTCACTGTGAAAAGGCTTAAATGGCTTTTTTGACCTAAGTTTGAGGATTGCGCTCAAATCAAATGTCCTAGAACCAAATTTCCACATGTAACTACTAGATTGAGATACAATACACTAATGGGTGAAGTTTGGTTTACTTCTGCGCAGCGGTTTGGGAGTTAACATCAAAATTACATTTCTCGGCCATATCGCATAGATCTCACTGTGAAAAGGCTTAAATGGCTTTTTTGACCTAAGTTTGAGGATTGCGCTCAAATCAAATGTCCTAGAACCAAATTTCCACATGTAACTACTAGATTGTGATACAATACACTAATGGGTGAAGTTTGATTGACTTCTGCGCAGCGGTGGGAGTTAACATCAAAATTACATTTCTCGGCCATATCGCATAGATCTCATTGTGAAAAGGCTTAAATGGCTTTTTTGACCTAAGTTTGAGGATTGCGCTCAAATCAAATGTCCTAGAACCAAATTTCCACATGTAACTACTAGATTGTGATACAATACACTATTGGGTGAAGTTTGGTTGACTTCTGCGCAGCGGTTTGGGAGTTAACATCAAAATTACATTTCTCGGCCATATCGCATAGATCTCACTGTGAAAAGGCTTAGATGACTTTTTTAATTAAGTTTGATGATTGCGCTCAAACAAAATGTCCTAGAACAAAATTTTTAAATGTAACTACTAGATTTTGATACAATACACTATTGGGTGAAGTTTGGTTTACTTCTGCGCAGCGGTTTGGGAGTTAACATCAAAATTACATTTCTCGGCCATATCGCATAGATCTCACTGTGAAAAGGCTTAAATGGCTTTTTTGACCTAAGTTTGAGGATTGCGCTCAAATCAAATGTCCTAGAACCAAATTTCCACATGTAACTACTAGATTGTGATACAATACACTATTGGGTGAAGTTTGGTTTACTTCTGCGCAGCGGTTTGGGAGTTAACATCAAAATTACATTTCTCGGCCATATCGCATAGATCTCACTGTGAAAAGGCTTAAACGGCTTTTTTGACCTAAGTTTGAGGATTTCGCACAAATCAAATGTCCTAGAACCAAATTTCCACATGTAACTACTAGATTGTGATAAAATACACTATTGGGTGAAGTTTGGTTGACTTCTGCGCAGTGGTTTGGGAGTGAACATCAAAATTACATTTCTCGGCCATATCGCATAGATCTCACTGTGAAAACGCTTAAATGACTTTTTTTAATTAAGTTTGAAGATTGCGCTCAAATCAAATGTCCTAGAACTAAATTTCCAAATGTAACTACTAGATTGTGATACAATACACTATTGGGTGAAGTTTGGTTGACTTCTGCGCAGCGGTTTGGGAGTTAACATCAAAATTACATTTCTCGGCCATATCGCATAGATCTCACTGTGAAAAGGCTTAAATGGCTTTTTTGACCTAAGTTTGAGGATTGCGCTCAAATCAAATGTCCTAGAACCAAATTTCCACATGTAACTACTAGATTGTGATAAAATACACTATTGGGTGAAGTTTGGTTGACTTCTGCGCAGCGGTTTGGGAGTGAACATCAAAATTACATTTCTCTGCCATATCGCATAGATCTCACTGTGAAAACGCTTAAATGACTTTTTTTAATTAAGTTTGAAGATTGCGCTCAAATCAAATGTCCTAGAACTAAATTTCCAAATGTAACTACTAGATTGTGATAAAATACACTATTGGGTGAAGTTTGGTTGACTTCTGCGCAGCGGTTTGGGAGTTAACATCAAAATTACATTTCTCGGCCATATCGCATAGATCTCACTGTGAAAGGCTTAAATGACTTTTTTTAATTAAGTTTGATGATTGCGCTCAAACAAAATGTCCTAGAACAAAATTTTCAAATGTAACTACTAGATTGTGATACAATACACTATTGGGTGAAGTTTGGTTTACTTCTGCGCAGCGGTTTGGGAGTTAACATCAAAATTACATTTCTCGGCCATATCGCATAGATCTCACTGTGAAAAGGCTTAAATGGCTTTTTTGACCTAAGTTTGAGGATTGCGCTCAAATCAAATGTCCTAGAACCAAATTTCCACATGTAACTACTAGATTGTGATACAATACACTATTGGGTGAAGTTTGGTTGACTTCTGCGCAGCGGTTTGGGAGTTAACATCAAAATTACATTTCTCGGCCATATCGCATAGATCTCACTGTGAAAAGGCTTAAATGGCTTTTTTGACCTAAGTTTGAGGATTGCGCTCAAATCAAATGTCCTAGAACCAAATTTCCACATGTAACTACTAGATTGAGATACAATACACTAATGGGTGAAGTTTGGTTTACTTCTGCGCAGCGGTTTGGGAGTTAACATCAAAATTACATTTCTCGGCCATATCGCATAGATCTCACTGTGAAAAGGCTTAAATGGCTTTTTTGACCTAAGTTTGAGGATTGCGCTCAAATCAAATGTCCTAGAACCAAATTTCCACATGTAACTACTAGATTGTGATACAATACACTAATGGGTGAAGTTTGGTTGACTTCTGCGCAGCGGTGGGAGTTAACATCAAAATTACATTTCTCGGCCATATCGCATAGATCTCATTGTGAAAAGGCTTAAATGGCTTTTTTGACCTAAGTTTGAGGATTGCGCTCAAATCAAATGTCCTAGAACCAAATTTCCACATGTAACTACTAGATTGTGATACAATACACTAATGGGTTAAGTTTGGTTGACTTCTGTGCAGCGGTTTGGGAGTTAACATGAAATTTACATTTCTTGGCCATATCGCATAGATCTCACTGTGAAAAGGCTTAAATGACTTTTTTAATAAAGTTTGATGATTGCGCTCAAACAAAATGTCCTAGAACAAAATTTTCAAATGTAACTACTAGATTGTGATACAATACACTATTGGGTGAAGTTTGGTTGACTTCTGCGCAGCGGTTTGGGAGTTAACATCAAAATTACATTTCTCGGCCATATCGCATAGATCTCACTGTGAAAAGGCTTAGATGACTTTTTTAATTAAGTTTGATGATTGCGCTCAAACAAAATGTCCTAGAACAAAATTTTTAAATGTAACTACTAGATTTTGATACAATACACTATTGGGTGAAGTTTGGTTGACTTCTGCGCAGCGGTTTGGGAGTTAACATCAAAATTACATTTCTCGGCCATATCGCATAGATCTCACTGTGAAAAGGCTTAAATGGCTTTTTTGACCTAAGTTTGAGGATTGCGCTCAAATCAAATGTCCTAGAACCAAATTTCTACATGTAACTACTAGATTGTGATACAATACACTAATGGTTGAAGTTTGGTTGACTTCTGCGCAGCGGTTTGGGAGTTAACATCAAAATTACATTTCTCGGCCATATCGCATAGATCTCACTGTGAAAAGGCTTAAATGACTTTTTTAATTAAGTTTGAAGATTGCGCTCAAATCAAATGTCCTAGAACAAAATTTTCAAATGTAACTACTAGATTGTGATACAATACACTATTGGGTGAAGTTTGGTTGACTTCTGCGCAGCGGTTTGGGAGTTAACATCAAAATTACATTTCTCGGCCATATCGCATAGATCTCACTGTGAAAAGGCTTAAATGGCTTTTTTGACCTAAGTTTGAGGATTGCGCTTAAATCAAATGTCCTAGAACCAAATTTCCACATGTAACTACTAGATTGTGATACAATACACTAATGGGTGAAGTTTGGTTTACTTCTGCGCAGCGGTTTGGGAGTTAACATCAAAATTACATTTCTCGGCCATATCGCATAGATCTCACTGTGAAAAGGCTTAAATGGCTTTTTTGACCTAAGTTTGAGGATTGCGCTCAAATCAAATGTCCTAGAACCAAAATTCCACATGTAATTACTAGATTGTGATACAATACACTAATGGGTGAAGTTTGGTTGACTTCTGCGCAGCGGTTTGGGAGTTAACATCAAAATTACATTTCTCGGCCATATCGCATAGATCTCACTGTGAAAAGGCTTAAATGGCTTTTTTGACCTAAGTTTGAGGATTGCGCTCAAATCAAATGTCCTAGAACCAAATTTCCACATGTAACTACTAGATTGTGATACAATACACTAATGGGTGAAGTTTGGTTGACTTCTGCGCAGCGGTTTGGGAGTTAACATCAAAATTACATTTCTCGGCCATATCGCATAGATCTCACTGTGAAAAGGCTTAAATGGCTTTTTTGACCTAAGTTTAATGATTGCGCTCAAACCAAATGTCCTAGTACGAAATTTTCAAATGTAACTACTAGAATGTGATACAATACACTATTGGGTGAAGTTTGGTTGACTTCTGCGCAGCGGTTTGGGAGTTAACATCAAAATTACATTTCTCGGCCATATCGCATAGATCTCACTGTGAAAAGGCTTAAATGACTTTTTTAATTAAGTTTGATGATTCCGTTCAAACAAAATGTCCTAGAACAAAATTTTCAAATGTAACTACTAGATTGTGATACAATACACTATTGGGTGAAGTTTGTTTGACTTCTGCGCAGCGGTTTGGGAGTTAACATCAAAATTACATTTCTCGGCCATATCGCATAAATCTCACTGTGAAAAGGCTTAAATGACTTTTTTAATTAAGTTTGATGATTGCGTTCAAACAAAATGTCCTAGAACAAAATTTTCAAATGTAACTACTAAATTGTGATACAATACACTATTGGGTGAAGTTTGGTTGACTTCTGCGCAGCGGTTTGGGAGTTAACATCAAAATTACATTTCTCGGCCATATCGCATAGATCTCACTGTGAAAAGGCTTAAATGGCTTTTTTGACCTAAGTTTGAGGATTGCGCTCAAATCAAATGTCCTAGAACCAAATTTCCACATGTAACTACTAGATTGTGATACAATACACTAATAGGTGAAGTTTGGTTGACTTCTGCGCAGCGGTTTGGGAGTTAACATCAAAATTACATTTCTCGGCCATATCGCATAGATCTCACTGTGAAAAGGCTTAAATGACTTTTTTAATTAAGTTTGATGATTGCGTTCAAACAAAATGTCCTAGAACAAAATTTTCAAATGTAACTACTAGATTGTGATACAATACACTATTGGGTGAAGTTTGGTTGACTTCTGCGCAGCGGTTTGGGAGTTAACATCAAAATTACATTTCTCGGCCATATCGCATAGATCTCACTGTGAAAAGGCTTAAATGGCTTTTTTGACCTAAGTTTGAGGATTGCGCTCAAATCAAATGTCCTAGAACCAAATTTCCACATGTAACTACCAGATTGTGATACAATACACTAATGGTTGAAGTTTGGTTGACTTCTGCGCAGCGGTTTGGGAGTGAACATCAAAATTACATTTCTCGGCCATATCGCATAGATCTCACTGTGAAAAGGCTTAAATGACTTTTTTTAATTAAGTTTGATGATTGCGCTCAAACAAAATTTCCTAGAACAAAATTTTCAAATGTAACTACTAGATTGTGATACAATACACTATTGGGTGAAGTTTGGTTGACTTCTGCGCAGCGGTTTGGGAGTTAACATCAAAATTACATTTCTCGGCCATATCGCATAGATCTCACTGTGAAAAGGCTTAAATGACTTTTTTAATTAAGTTTGATGATTGCGTTCAAACAAAATGTCCTAGAACAAAATTTTCAAATGTAACTACTAGATTGTGATACAATACACTATTGGGTGAAGTTTGGTTGACTTCTGCGCAGCGGTTTGGGAGTTAACATCAAAATTACATTTCTCGGCCATATCGCATAGATCTCACTGTGAAAAGGCTTAAATGACTTTTTTAATTAAGTTTAATGATTGCGCTCAAACCAAATGTCCTAGAACGAAATTTTCAAATGTAACTACTAGAATGTGATACAATACACTATTGGGTGAAGTTTAGTTGACTTCTGCGCAGCGGTTTGGGAGTTAACATCAAAATTACATTTCTCGGCCATATCGCATAGATCTCACTGTGAAAAGGCTTAAATGGCTTTTTTGACCTAAGTTTAATAATTGCGCTCAAACCAAATGTCCTAGAACGAAATTTTCAAATGTAACTACTAGAATGTGATACAATACACTATTGGGTGAAGTTTGGTTGACTTCTGCGCAGCGGTTTGGGAGTTAACATCAAAATTACATTTCTCGGCCATATCGCATAGATCTCACTGTGAAAAGGCTTAAATGGCTTTTTTGACCTAAGTTTGAGGATTGCGCTCAAATCAAATGTCTTAGAACCAAATTTTCACATGTAACTACTAGATTGTGATACAATACACTAATGGGTGAAGTTTGGTTGACTTCTGCGCAGCGGTTTGGGAGTTAACATCAAAATTACATTTCTCGGCCATATCGCATAGATCTCACTGTGAAAAGGCTTAAATGACTTTTTAAATTAAGTTTGATGATTGCGCTCAAACAAAATTTCCTAGAACAAAATTTTCAAATGTAACTACTAGATTGTGATTCAATACACTATTGGGTGAAGTTTGGTTGACTTCTGCGCAGCGGTTTGGGAGTTAACATCAAAATTACATTTCTCGGCCATATCGCATAGATCTCACTGTGAAAAGGCTTAAATGGCTTTTTTGACCTAAGTTTAATGATTGCGCTCAAACCAAATGTCCTAGAACGAAATTTTCAAATGTAACTACTAGAATGTGATACAATACACTATTGGGTGAAGTTTGGTTGACTTCTGCGCAGCGGTTTGGGAGTTAACATCAAAATTACATTTCTCGGCCATATCGCATAGATCTCACTGTGAAAAGGCTTAAATGGCTTTTTTGACCTAAGTTTGAGGATTGCGCTCAAATCAAATGTCCTAGAACCAAATTTCCACATGTAACTACTAGATTGTGATACAATACACTAATAGGTGAAGTTTGGTTGACTTCTGCGCAGCGGTTTGGGAGTTAACATCAAAATTACATTTCTCGGCCATATCGCATAGATCTCACTGTGAAAAGGCTTAAATGGCTTTTTTGACCTAAGTTTGAGGATTGCGCTCAAATCAAATGTCCTAGAACCAAATTTCCACATGTAACTACTAGATTGTGATACAATACACTAATAGGTGAAGTTTGGTTGACTTCTGCGCAGCGGTTTGGGAGTTAACATCAAAATTACATTTCTCGGCCATATCGCATAGATCTCACTGTGAAAAGGCTTAAATGACTTTTTTTAATTAAGTTTGAAGATTGCGCTCAAACCAAATGTCCTAGAACTAAATTTCCAAATGTAACTACTAGATTATGATAAAATACACTATTGGGTGAAGTTTGGTTTACTTCTGCGCAGCGGTTTGGGAGTTAACATCAAAATTACATTTCTCGGCCATATCGCATAGATCTCACTGTGAAAAGGCTTAAATGGCTTTTTTGACCTAAGTTTGAGAATTGCGCTCAAATCAAATGTCCTAGAACCAAATTTCCACATGTAACTACTAGATTGTGATACAATACACTATTGGGTGAAGTTTGGTTGACTTCTGCGCAGCGGTTTGGGAGTTAACATCAAAATTACATTTCTCGGCCATATCGCATAGATCTCACTGTGAAAAGGCTTAAATGACTTTTTTTAATTAAGTTTGAAGATTGCGCTCAAACCAAATGTCCTAAAACTAAATTTCCAAATGTAACTACTAGATTGTGATAAAATACACTATTGGGTGAAGTTTGGTTGACTTCTGCGCAGCGGTTTGAGAGTTAACATCAAAATTACATTTCTCGGCCATATCGCATAGATCTCACTGTGAAAAGGCTTAAATGACTTTTTTTAATTAAGTTTGAAGATTGCGCTCAAACCAAATGTCCTAGAACCAAATTTCCAAATGTAACTACTAGATTATGATAAAATACACTATTTGGTGAAGTTTGGTTTACTTCTGCGCAGCGGTTTGGGAGTTAACATCAAAATTACATTTCTCGGCCATATCGCATAGATCTCACTGTGAAAAGGCTTAAATGGCTTTTTTGACCTAAGTTTGAGGATTGCGCTCAAATCAAATGTGCTAGAACTAAATTTCCAAAAGCAACTACTAGATTGTGATAAAATACACTATTGGGTGAAGTTTGGTTGACTTCTGCGCAGCGGTTTGGGAGTTAACATCAAAATTACATTTCTCGGCCATATCGCATAGATCTCACTGTGAAAAGGCTTAAATGACTTTTTTTAATTAAGTTTGAAGATTGCGCTCAAACCAAATGTCCTAGAACTAAATTTCCAAATGTAACTACTAGATTATGATAAAATACACTATTGGGTGAAGTTTGGTTTACTTCTGCGCAGCGGTTTGGGAGTTAACATCAAAATTACATTTCTCGGCCATATCGCATAGATCTCACTGTGAAAAGGCTTAAATGGCTTTTTTGACCTAAGTTTGAGGATTGCGCTCAAATCAAATGTCCTAGAACCAAATTTCTACATGTAACTACTAGATTGTGATACAATACACTATTGGGTGAAGTTTGGTTTACTTCTGCGCAGCGGTTTGGGAGTTAACATCAAAATTACATTTCTCGGCCATATCGCATAGATCTCACTGTGAAAAGGCTTAAATGACTTTTTTTAATTAAGTTTGAAGATTGCGCTCAAACCAAATGTCCTAAAACTAAATTTCCAAATGTAACTACTAGATTGTGATACAATACACTATTGGGTGAAGTTTGGTTGACTTCTGCGCAGCGGTTTGGGAGTTAACATCAAAATTACATTTCTCGGCCATATCGCATAGATCTCACTGTGAAAAGGCTTAAATGACTTTTTTTAATTAAGTTTGAAGATTGCGCTCAAACCAAATGTCCTAGAACTAAATTTCCAAATGTAACTACTAGATTATGATAAAATACACTATTGGGTGAAGTTTGGTTTACTTCTGCGCAGCGGTTTGGGAGTTAACATCAAAATTACATTTCTCGGCCATATTGCATATTGCTAGGAGTTGTTTCCTGTGACGTCACATCCGGTGAGTGTATCGTTTGTTTGTTAGCGCTGCTACTAGTCGCTAATCTCCTAGTGCTCCTCAATTTGTTTTATCCAACGGACACATCGGAGAATCGATCCTAGGCTAGTTCGGCTCTCCTAGTGCTCCTTATTTTGTTTTATTCCACGATCGGACAGATCGTGGATTAAAACTACTCTCCTCTCCTCTTTAGCTCTATCTTGCTAGCCTAGCTTATCCGAGCTATGGCTAGCCCTCTGCCTTCGTCCTCCCGTCTTTTCTGCTCAGTGTGCTGTATGTATAGCGAGCACCCTGGCTCCTTCGTCGAGGACAGTAGTAGCTGTAGGAAGTGTAGCTTAGTCTCAGGGTTGGAGACCAGGGTTTCTGAGCTAGAAGCACGGCTCTGCACTCTAGAGACGAAAGCTAGTCCTAGCTATAGCCAGGTAGTGGCAGGTCGTGCTTGCAGTAGTAGGATTGCTAGCGCAGTTAGCCCCCCAGCGAGCCCCGTGCAGCCGGGGGAAATTAAGGAGGGATTTGTGACTGTACGGGGGAAGCGCAGTGGTAAACGCACAACCTTAGTGCACCAGCAGCTTCACGTCAGCAATAGGTTTGCCCCCCTCAGCGACACACCGGCTGAACCAGACACTCTCGTAATTGGAAGCTCCATAGTTAGAGACGTGAAGCACCCGGCGGTGTCTGTCAGGTGTTACCCAGGGGCCAGAGTCGGTGACATCGAAGGAAACCTCAGACTCTTAAAGCAGAGTAGGAAGAGGTTCCGCCGTATCGTGATTCACGCAGGCGGTAACGACGCCCGGCGGAGACAGTCTGAGGTGCTTAAATTAAACGTAGCCTCGGTGTGTGAACTTGCTAAGTCGATGGCGGACACCGTAGTTTTCTCTGGTCCTCTGCCTAATTTGGTCAATGATGAGATGTACTCTAGATTCTCATCATTTAACCGCTGGTTGTCTAGATGGTGCCCAGAAAACGATATAGTCTTTGTTGATAACTGGCACGCGTTTTGGGGCAAGCCCGGGCTCATGCGCCGAGACGGCATTCATCCGACTTGGGACGGTGCTGCTCTCTTAACTCGAAATTTGGCCGCCAAACTAAGTCTCCCAAAGTGACACTTGAGAGTGGGGGCCCGGGCGCAGTGTTGTAGTGTAAAACATAACACTGTTAGTAGTGACCACTCGCCTCTTTCCGAGCTGTCACAAATCCAAAATTCAGGACAGAAGATAGAGACTGTGTCCGTGCCTCGTATAGTGAACAGGGGAAAACCGAGTACTATAGGAACGAGACCAAAGAATTTAATACATATAGCCCCTGATAGCAGTGAAAATAAATTAGCTCTTAATAAATATATAAGATGCGGATTATTAAACATCAGGTCAATCTCGCCCAAATCTCTGTTAGTTAATGACTTAATTGGGGATTACAATATTCATATTTTGGCCCTGACTGAAACTTGGCTTCAGCAGGATGACTTTGTTAGACTTAATGAATCCACACCCCCAAGTCACGTGAATTTTCACACAGCTAGAAGCACGGGCCGTGGAGGGGGGGTGGCAGTAATATCACACTCTTGTTTAGGTATGAGCCCAAAAAGTAAAGCTAATTACATTTATAACTCCTTTGAAAGTCTAGCACTATCAATTATAGACGCTAACTGGAAGAACCAAAAACCAGTTCTGTTCATAGTGGTTTACCGTCCCCCTGGTCCCTACTCACAGTTTTTGTTAGATTTCTCTGACTTTTTATCTAGTATTTTGCTAAGCTGGGATAGAATTATAATTGTAGGGGATTTTAATATACATGTTGACGATGAAGGTGACTCCCTTGGTAAGGCCTTTAATGACCTACTAGATGGGACTGGCTTCATTCAAAATGTAAATAAACCAACCCATAGTCACAAGCACACCCTGGACTTGATTTTAACCTACGGTACTGAGATTAGTGATCTTAGTGTCCATCCCCACAACCCTGTACTGTCTGATCATTTTCTAATTACCTTTCGGTTTGTGCTTCAAGATAATCCACCACCAGTGATTAGAACTCAGATGAAAAGGACATTAGGTGATCACTCTGTTTCAGAGTATAAACAGATAATTCAGCCTATATTTGCCTCCATGTCATCTAATTATGAAGGAGTGATGTCCGGCCTTGCTGTTAATGACGAGTTTGTTGATCGTGTTCTGTTTACGTTTCGTACCACCCTAGATGTCGTCGCTCCCTCCAAATTAAAGTTTGTCAAGCCGAGACGAGCATCTCCCTGGTATAATGCTGAAACACGCTCTCTTAAACAATCGACACGTAAATTAGAAAGACTTTGGCGCCGTTCCAACACAGAGCACACCCTCTCTGCTTGGAAACACAGCTTAGTGACATATAAGCAGGCCTTGCGCACGGCTAAAACCAGATATTACTCATCCTTAATAGAGGAAAACAAAAATAATCCTAGGTTTCTGTTCAGCACTGTAGCAAGGCTGACAAACAGTCACACCTCAATAGAACCTTATATCCCAACCACCCTTAGCTGTGATGACTTCCTAAAATTTTTTAACAATAAAATCGCAACTATTAGAAATAAAATAAATGAATCACTTCCAATTATTAGGTCTGATAAAGTGCAGACAAAGAATTCGGAATCTCCTATAAACCCCTCTAAAATATTAAATAACTTTACCACTGTAGACCAAATTGATGTAACTTCAATTATAATGTCCTCCAAACCATCAACGTGCCTCCTTGACCCAATCCCAACCAAACTTTTTAAAGAGACCCTGCCTCTAACTATTGACACTATCTTAAATATAATAAATACCTCATTAGTTACTGGCTACGTGCCGCAGTCCTTTAAATATGCAGTTATTAAACCGCTCTTGAAAAAACCTACTCTTGATCCTGATATTCTGGCCAATTATAGACCTATTTCTAACTTACCATTTCTCTCCAAAGTCCTTGAAAGAGTGGTAATTAAACAGCTCTGTCAGCACCTACAGGACAATAGTTTATTTGAACAGTTCCAGTCTGGCTTTCGAGCTCATCATAGCACTGAAACCGCATTAGTTAAAGTAACTAATGACTTGTTACTTGCCGCTGACGTTGGATTAGTCTCGATCCTGGTTCTGCTGGACCTGAGCGCAGCCTTTGACACAATCGACCATAATATCTTATTGCAGAGATTAGAATGTGACATAGGCATTAGAGGAGCAGCCCTCTGCTGGTTTAAATCATATTTATCTAATAGGTACCAGTTTGTCAATGCAAACCAGCAATCATCATCGTACTCTAGAGTTAGTTATGGTGTGCCGCAAGGATCTGTCCTCGGGCCCATCTTGTTTACGCTGTATATGCTTCCTCTAGGTAACATCATCAGAAAACATAGCATTAACTTTCATTGTTACGCTGACGACACACAACTGTATTTATCAATTAAACCTGAGCAGGTCAGGCAAGTAGAAAAACTAAGCGCCTGCGTCCGAGATATAAATACCTGGATGAGCACTAACTATCTTCTACTTAACCCTGAAAAGACAGAAGTCCTTATAATAGGCTCGAAAAGTGTTAGAGACTCTTTATCTGCCCAGATAGTCACTCTGGACAATGTAAGTGTAGCCTCCAGCGCCACAGTTAAAAACCTAGGAATTTTATTTGACCCTGACTTATCGTTTAAAGCACACATTAAACAAACCTGTAGAACGGCTTTCTTTCACCTGCGCAACATCGCCAAAATTAGAAATATTTTATCTAAAAGCGATGCAGAAAAATTAATTCACGCGTTCGTTACATCGAGATTGGATTACTGTAACTCCCTACTTGCAGCTTGTCCTAAAAGCTCTCTAAAAGGTCTTCAGCTAGTCCAAAACGCAGCAGCAAGACTTTTAACAGGAACCAATAGAAGAGAGCACATCACCCCTGTGCTCCAGGCACTTCACTGGCTTCCAGTCGAGTTTAGAATTAAATTTAAAATACTCCTTCTTACATTTAAGACCATTAATGGGTTGGGGCCATCTTATCTCACCGATGCTCTGGTTCCATACCGCCCCAACAGAACACTCCGATCTCAGAATGCAGGTCTACTGGTAGTTCCCAGGGTTCATAAAAGTACTGTCGGAGCTAGAGCCTTTAGCCACCAAGCCCCTGTTTTATGGAATCAGCTTCCAGCTAGTATTAAAGAAGCCGAGACAGTTTGCACATTTAAGATTAGATTAAAAACGTTCCTATTCGACAAAGCTTATAGTTAGGCTAGTTGAAGTCGGAATAGACTCACAGTTTAAGTTGCACTAGAAGCTATAATGCTGGGGGGCAGTACAGCCGCTGAGTTCTATCTCCTTTTCTTACTCTACCTACCACTTGTCTTACTTTATTTCTATTTTCCAATGTTAATATCTAGTTGTCTAGTCTCTTCATCACTAGTCACCCGGTGTCCCCTTTCCCCCCTCCCCTCTGGGGAGGGGCTATTTTTCAGCTGCAGCCTCCTGACTGTCCGGACCCCTGGCTGGATAGACGTCCTCGCTGCTACCCCCGTCTCATCTGACTAGAGGGACCTCTTCTTGCTCCTTTACTCCACTGTATTTTTACGGACTATAATTTCGC
Organism: Corythoichthys intestinalis; assembly: GCF_030265065.1. Lineage (NCBI taxonomy): Eukaryota > Metazoa > Chordata > Actinopteri > Syngnathiformes > Syngnathidae > Corythoichthys > Corythoichthys intestinalis. Next base: position 427,658 of record NC_080405.1, on the reverse strand, counting down.
TTGCTAATTTCCATTAGCCGTTCTGGGGTTCCTGTCTATCCGTCCTGGGAGTGGATCTCTCCTGACTGTGGTACTCCCCAAGGTTTCTCATTTTTCTCCCAATTGACTCTGGAGTTTTTGGAGTTTTTCCTTGCCGGCATGGAGGGTCTTAAGGATAGGGGATACCCAGGACTTGAACTGTATCTATTCATCTTTGTTGCTTCATTTCTAATTGTGTATCATATTGCCTCTGTAAAGTCCTTTGAGACCTCTGTTGTGATTGAGGGCTATACAAATAAAATTGAATTGAATTGAATTGAATTGAATTGAATTGAATTGCATAGATCTCACTGTGAAAAGGCTTAAATGGCTTTTTTGACCTAAGTTTGAGGATTGCGCTCAAATCAAATGTCCTAGAACTAAATTTCCAAATGTAACTACTAGATTGTGATAAAATACACTATTGGGTGAAGTTTGGTTGACTTCTGCGCAGCGGTTTGGGAGTTAACATCAAAATTACATTTCTCGGCCATATCGCATAGATCTCACTGTGAAAAGGCTTAAATGACTTTTTTTAATTAAGTTTGAAGATTGCGCTCAAACCAAATGTCCTAGAACTAAATTTCCAAATGTAACTACTAGATTATGATAAAATACACTATTGGGTGAAGTTTGGTTTACTTCTGCGCAGCGGTTTGGGAGTTAACATCAAAATTACATTTCTCGGCCATATCGCATAGATCTCACTGTGAAAAGGCTTAAATGGCTTTTTTGACCTAAGTTTGAGGATTGCGCTCAAATCAAATGTCCTAGAACCAAATTTCCACATGTAACTACTAGATTGTGATACAATACACTAATGGGTGAAGTTTGGTTGACTTCTGCGCAGCGGTTTGGGAGTGAACATCAAAATTACATTTCTCGGCCATATCGCATAGATCTCACTGTGAAAAGGCTTAAATGACTTTTTTTAATTAAGTTTGAAGATTGCGCTCAAACCAAATGTCCTAAAACTAAATTTCCAAATGTAACTACTAGATTGTGATAAAATACACTATTGGGTGAAGTTTGGTTGACTTCTGCGCAGCGGTTTGGGAGTTAACATCAAAATTACATTTCTCGGCCATATTGCATAGATCTCACTGTGAAAAGGCTTAAATGACTTTTTTTAATTAAGTTTGAAGATTGCGCTCAAACCAAATGTCCTCAAACTAAATTTCCAAATGTAACTACTAGATTATGATAAAATACACTATTGGGTGAAGTTTGGTTTACTTCTGCGCAGCGGTTTGGGAGTTAACATCAAAATTACATTTCTCGGCCATATCGCATAGATCTCACTGTGAAAAGGCTTAAATGGCTTTTTTGACCTAAGTTTGAAGATTGCGCTCAAATCAAATGTCCTAGAACTAAATTTCCAAATGTAACTACTAGATTGTGATAAAATACACTATTGGGTGAAGTTTGGTTGACTTCTGCGCAGCGGTTTGGGAGTTAACATCAAAATTACATTTCTCGGCCATATCGCATAGATCTCACTGTGAAAAGGCTTAAATGGCTTTTTTGACCTAAGTTTGAGGATTGCGCTCAAATCAAATGTCCTAGAACCAAATTTCCACATGTAACTACTAGATTGTGATACAATACACTATTGGGTGAAGTTTGGTTTACTTCTGCGCAGCGGTTTGGGAGTTAACATCAAAATTACATTTCTCGGCCATATCGCATAGATCTCACTGTGAAAAGGCTTAAATGGCTTTTTTGACCTAAGTTTGAGAATTGCGCTCAAATCAAATGTCCTAGAACGAAATTTTCAAATGTAACTACTAGAATGTGATACAATACACTATTGGGTGAAGTTTGGTTGACTTCTGCGCAGCGGTTTGGGAGTTAACATCAAAATTACATTTCTCGGCCATATCGCATAGATCTCACTGTGAAAAGGCTTAAATGGCTTTTTTGACCTAAGTTTGAGGATTGCGCTCAAATCAAATGTCCTAGAACCAAATTTCCACATGTAACTACTAGATTGTGATACAATACACTAATGGGTGAAGTTTGGTTGACTTCTGCGCAGCGGTTTGGGAGTTAACATCAAAATTACATTTCTCGGCCATATCGCATAGATCTCACTGTGAAAAGGCTTAAATGACTTTTTTAATTAAGTTTGATGATTGCGCTCAAACAAAATGTCCTAGAACAAAATTTTCAAATGTAACTACTAGATTGTGATACAATACACTATTGGGTGAAGTTTGGTTGACTTCTGCGCAGCGGTTTGGGAGTTAACATCAAAATTACATTTCTCGGCCATATCGCATAGATCTCACTGTGAAAAGGCTTAAATGACTTTTTTAATTAAGTTTGATGATTGCGTTCAAACAAAATGTCCTAGAACAAAATTTTCAAATGTAACTACTAGATTGTGATACAATACACTATTGGGTGAAGTTTGGTTGACTTCTGCGCAGCGGTTTGGGAGTTAACATCAAAATTACATTTCTCGGCCATATCGCATAGATCTCACTGTGAAAAGGCTTAAATGGCTTTTTTGACCTAAGTTTGAGGATTGCGCTCAAATCAAATGTCCTAGAACCAAATTTCCACATGTAACTACTAGATTGTGATACAATACACTAATGGGTGAAGTTTGGTTGACTTCTGCGCAGCGGTTTGGGAGTTAACATCAAAATTACATTTCTCGGCCATATCGCATAGATCTCACTGTGAAAAGGCTTAAATGGCTTTTTTGACCTAAGTTTGAGGATTGCGCTCAAATCAAATGTCCAATAACCAAATTTCCACATGTAACTACTAGATTGTGATACAATACACTAATGGGTAAAGTTTGGTTGACTTCTGCGCAGCGGTTTGGGAGTTAACATCAAAATTACATTTCTCGGCCATATCGCATAGATCTCACTGTGAAAAGGCTTAAATGACTTTTTTAATTAAGTTTGATGATTGCGTTCAAACAAAATGTCCTAGAATAAAATTTTCAAATGTAACTACTAGATTGTGATACAATACACTATTGGGTGAAGTTTGGTTGACTTCTGCGCAGCGGTTTGGGAGTTAACATCAAAATTACATTTCTCGGCCATATCGCATAGATCTCACTGTGAAAAGGCTTAAATGGCTTTTTTGACCTAAGTTTGAGGGTTGCGCTCAAATCAAATGTCCTAGAACCAAATTTCCACATGTAATTACTAGATTGTGATACAATACACTAATGGGTGAAGTTTGGTTGACTTCTGCGCAGCGGTTTGGGAGTTAACATCAAAATTACATTTCTCGGCCATATCGCATAGATCTCACTGTGAAAAGGCTTAAATGACTTTTTTAATTAAGTTTAATGATTGCGCTCAAACCAAATGTCCTAGAACGAAATTTTCAAATGTAACTACTAGAATGTGACACAATACACTATTGGGTGAAGTTTAGTTGACTTCTGCGCAGCGGTTTGGGAGTGAACATCAAAATTACATTTCTCGGCCATATCGCATAGATCTCACTGTGAAAAGGCTTAAATGACTTTTTTTAATTAAGTTTGAAGATTGCGCTCAAATCAAATGTCCTAGAACTAAATTTCCAAATGTAACTACTAGATTGTGATAAAATACACTATTGGGTGAAGTTTGGTTGACTTCTGCGCAGCGGTTTGGGAGTTAACATCAAAATTACATTTCTCGGCCATATCGCATAGATCTCACTGTGAAAAGGCTTAAATGACTTTTTTTAATTAAGTTTGAAGATTGCGCTCAAATCAAATGTCCTAGAACTAAATTTCCAAATGTAACTACTAGATTGTGATAAAATACACTATTGGGTGAAGTTTGGTTGACTTCTGCGCAGCGGTTTGGGAGTTAACATCAAAATTACATTTCTCGGCCATATCGCATAGATCTCACTGTGAAAAGGCTTAAATGGCTTTTTTGACCTAAGTTTGAGGATTGCGCTCAAACCAAATGTCCTATAACCAAATTTCCACATGTAACTACTAGATTGTGATACAATACACTAATGGGTGAAGTTTGGTTGACTTCTGCGCAGCGGTTTGGGAGTTAACATCAAAATTACATTTCTCGGCCATATCGCATAGATCTCACTGTGAAAAGGCTTAAATGGCTTTTTTGACCTAAGTTTGAGGATTGCGCTCAAATCAAATGTCCTAGAACCAACTTTCCACATGTAACTACTAGATTGTGATACAATACACTAATGGGTGAAGTTTGGTTGACTTCTGCGAAGCGGTTTGGGAGTTAACATCAAAATTACATTTCTCGGCCATATCGCATAGATCTCACTGTGAAAAGGCTTAAATGACATTTTTAATTAAGTTTAATGATTGCGCTCAAACCAAATGTCCTAGAACGAAATTTTCAAATGTAACTACTAGAATGTGATACAATACACTATTGGGTGAAGTTTAGTTGACTTCTGCGCAGCGGTTGGGGAGTTAACATCAAAATTACATTTCTCGGCCATATCGCATAGATCTCACTGTGAAAAGGCTTAAATGACTTTTTTAATTAAGTTTGATGATTGCGTTCAAACAAAATGTCCTAGAACAAAATTTTCAAATGTAACTACTAGATTGTGATACAATACACTATTGGGTGAAGTTTGGTTGACTTCTGCGCAGCGGTTTGGGAGTTAACATCAAAATTACATTTCTCGGCCATATCGCATAGATCTCACTGTGAAAAGGCTTAAATGGCTTTTTTGACCTAAGTTTGAGGATTGCGCTCAAACCAAATGTCCTATAACCAAATTTCCACATGTAACTACTAGATTGTGATACAATACACTAATGGGTGAAGTTTGGTTGACTTCTGCGAAGCGGTTTGGGAGTTAACATCAAAATTACATTTCTCGGCCATATCGCATAGATCTCACTGTGAAAAGGCTTAAATGGCTTTTTTGACCTAAGTTTGAGGATTGCGCTCAAATCAAATGTCCTAGAACCAAATTTCCACATGTAACTACTAGATTGTGATACAATACACTAATGGGTGAAGTTTGGTTGACTTCTGCGAAGCGGTTTGGGAGTTAACATCAAAATTACATTTCTCGGCCATATCGCATAGATCTCACTGTGAAAAGGCTTAAATGACTTTTTTAATTAAGTTTAATGATTGCGCTCAAACCAAATGTCCTAGAACGAAATTTTCAAATGTAACTACTAGAATGTGATACAATACACTATTGGGTGAAGTTTAGTTGACTTCTGCGCAGCGGTTGGGGAGTTAACATCAAAATTACATTTCTCGGCCATATCGCATAGATCTCACTGTGAAAAGGCTTAAATGACTTTTTTAATTAAGTTTGATGATTGCGTTCAAACAAAATGTCCTAGAACAAAATTTTCAAATGTAACTACTAGATTGTGATACAATACACTATTGGGTGAAGTTTGGTTGACTTCTGCGCAGCGGTTTGGGAGTTAACATCAAAATTACATTTCTCGGCCATATCGCATAGATCTCACTGTGAAAAGGCTTAAATGGCTTTTTTGACCTAAGTTTGAGGATTGCGCTCAAATCAAAAGTCCTAGAACCAAATTTCCACATGTAATTACTAGATTGTGATACAATACACTAATGGGTGAAGTTTGGTTGACTTCTGCGCAGCGGTTTGGGAGTTAACATCAAAATTACATTTCTCGGCCATATCGCATAGATCTCACTGTGAAAAGGCTTAAATGACTTTTTTAATTAAGTTTAATGATTGCGCTCAAACCAAATGTCCTAGAACGAAATTTTCAAATGTAACTACTAGAATGTGATACAATACACTATTGGGTGAAGTTTAGTTGACTTCTGCGCAGCGGTTTGGGAGTTAACATCAAAATTACATTTCTTTGCCATATCGCATAGATCTCACTGTGAAAAGGCTTAAATGGCTTTTTTGACCTAAGTTTAATGATTGCGCTCAAACCAAATGTCCTAGAACGAAATTTTCAAATGTAACTACTAGAATGTGATACAATACACTATTGGGTGAAGTTTGGTTGACTTCTGCGCAGCGGTTTGGGAGTTAACATCAAAATTACATTTCTCGGCCATATCGCATAGATCTCACTGTGAAAAGGCTTAAATGGCTTTTTTGACCTAAGTTTGAGGATTGCGCTCAAATCAAATGTCCTAGAACCAAATTTCCACATGTAACTACTAGATTGTGATACAATACACTAATGGGTGAAGTTTGGTTGACTTCTGCGCAGCGGTTTGGGAGTTAACATCAAAATTACATTTCTCGGCCATATCGCATAGATCTCACTGTGAAAAGGCTTAAATGACTTTTTTAATTAAGTTTGATGATTGCGCTCAAACAAAATGTCCTAGAACAAAATTTTCAAATGTAACTACTAGATTGTGATACAATACACTATTGGGTGAAGTTTGGTTGACTTCTGCGCAGCGGTTTGGGAGTTAACATCAAAATTACATTTCTCGGCCATATCGCATAGATCTCACTGTGAAAAGGCTTAAATGACTTTTTTAATTAAGTTTGATGATTGCGTTCAAACAAAATGTCCTAGAACAAAATTTTCAAATGTAACTACTAGATTGTGATACAATACACTATTGGGTGAAGTTTGGTTGACTTCTGCGCAGCGGTTTGGGAGTTAACATCAAAATTACATTTCTCGGCCATATCGCATAGATCTCACTGTGAAAAGGCTTAAATGGCTTTTTTGACCTAAGTTTGAGGATTGCGCTCAAATCAAATGTCCTAGAACCAAATTTCCACATGTAACTACTAGATTGTGATACAATACACTAATGGGTGAAGTTTGGTTGACTTCTGCGCAGCGGTTTGGGAGTTAACATCAAAATTACATTTCTCGGCCATATCGCATAGATCTCACTGTGAAAAGGCTTAAATGGCTTTTTTGACCTAAGTTTGAGGATTGCGCTCAAATCAAATGTCCAATAACCAAATTTCCACATGTAACTACTAGATTGTGATACAATACACTAATGGGTAAAGTTTGGTTGACTTCTGCGCAGCGGTTTGGGAGTTAACATCAAAATTACATTTCTCGGCCATATCGCATAGATCTCACTGTGAAAAGGCTTAAATGACTTTTTTAATTAAGTTTGATGATTGCGTTCAAACAAAATGTCCTAGAATAAAATTTTCAAATGTAACTACTAGATTGTGATACAATACACTATTGGGTGAAGTTTGGTTGACTTCTGCGCAGCGGTTTGGGAGTTAACATCAAAATTACATTTCTCGGCCATATCGCATAGATCTCACTGTGAAAAGGCTTAAATGGCTTTTTTGACCTAAGTTTGAGGGTTGCGCTCAAATCAAATGTCCTAGAACCAAATTTCCACATGTAATTACTAGATTGTGATACAATACACTAATGGGTGAAGTTTGGTTGACTTCTGCGCAGCGGTTTGGGAGTTAACATCAAAATTACATTTCTCGGCCATATCGCATAGATCTCACTGTGAAAAGGCTTAAATGACTTTTTTAATTAAGTTTAATGATTGCGCTCAAACCAAATGTCCTAGAACGAAATTTTCAAATGTAACTACTAGAATGTGACACAATACACTATTGGGTGAAGTTTAGTTGACTTCTGCGCAGCGGTTTGGGAGTGAACATCAAAATTACATTTCTCGGCCATATCGCATAGATCTCACTGTGAAAAGGCTTAAATGACTTTTTTTAATTAAGTTTGAAGATTGCGCTCAAATCAAATGTCCTAGAACTAAATTTCCAAATGTAACTACTAGATTGTGATAAAATACACTATTGGGTGAAGTTTGGTTGACTTCTGCGCAGCGGTTTGGGAGTTAACATCAAAATTACATTTCTCGGCCATATCGCATAGATCTCACTGTGAAAAGGCTTAAATGACTTTTTTTAATTAAGTTTGAAGATTGCGCTCAAATCAAATGTCCTAGAACTAAATTTCCAAATGTAACTACTAGATTGTGATAAAATACACTATTGGGTGAAGTTTGGTTGACTTCTGCGCAGCGGTTTGGGAGTTAACATCAAAATTACATTTCTCGGCCATATCGCATAGATCTCACTGTGAAAAGGCTTAAATGGCTTTTTTGACCTAAGTTTGAGGATTGCGCTCAAACCAAATGTCCTATAACCAAATTTCCACATGTAACTACTAGATTGTGATACAATACACTAATGGGTGAAGTTTGGTTGACTTCTGCGCAGCGGTTTGGGAGTTAACATCAAAATTACATTTCTCGGCCATATCGCATAGATCTCACTGTGAAAAGGCTTAAATGGCTTTTTTGACCTAAGTTTGAGGATTGCGCTCAAATCAAATGTCCTAGAACCAACTTTCCACATGTAACTACTAGATTGTGATACAATACACTAATGGGTGAAGTTTGGTTGACTTCTGCGAAGCGGTTTGGGAGTTAACATCAAAATTACATTTCTCGGCCATATCGCATAGATCTCACTGTGAAAAGGCTTAAATGACATTTTTAATTAAGTTTAATGATTGCGCTCAAACCAAATGTCCTAGAACGAAATTTTCAAATGTAACTACTAGAATGTGATACAATACACTATTGGGTGAAGTTTAGTTGACTTCTGCGCAGCGGTTGGGGAGTTAACATCAAAATTACATTTCTCGGCCATATCGCATAGATCTCACTGTGAAAAGGCTTAAATGACTTTTTTAATTAAGTTTGATGATTGCGTTCAAACAAAATGTCCTAGAACAAAATTTTCAAATGTAACTACTAGATTGTGATACAATACACTATTGGGTGAAGTTTGGTTGACTTCTGCGCAGCGGTTTGGGAGTTAACATCAAAATTACATTTCTCGGCCATATCGCATAGATCTCACTGTGAAAAGGCTTAAATGGCTTTTTTGACCTAAGTTTGAGGATTGCGCTCAAACCAAATGTCCTATAACCAAATTTCCACATGTAACTACTAGATTGTGATACAATACACTAATGGGTGAAGTTTGGTTGACTTCTGCGAAGCGGTTTGGGAGTTAACATCAAAATTACATTTCTCGGCCATATCGCATAGATCTCACTGTGAAAAGGCTTAAATGGCTTTTTTGACCTAAGTTTGAGGATTGCGCTCAAATCAAATGTCCTAGAACCAAATTTCCACATGTAACTACTAGATTGTGATACAATACACTAATGGGTGAAGTTTGGTTGACTTCTGCGAAGCGGTTTGGGAGTTAACATCAAAATTACATTTCTCGGCCATATCGCATAGATCTCACTGTGAAAAGGCTTAAATGACTTTTTTAATTAAGTTTAATGATTGCGCTCAAACCAAATGTCCTAGAACGAAATTTTCAAATGTAACTACTAGAATGTGATACAATACACTATTGGGTGAAGTTTAGTTGACTTCTGCGCAGCGGTTGGGGAGTTAACATCAAAATTACATTTCTCGGCCATATCGCATAGATCTCACTGTGAAAAGGCTTAAATGACTTTTTTAATTAAGTTTGATGATTGCGTTCAAACAAAATGTCCTAGAACAAAATTTTCAAATGTAACTACTAGATTGTGATACAATACACTATTGGGTGAAGTTTGGTTGACTTCTGCGCAGCGGTTTGGGAGTTAACATCAAAATTACATTTCTCGGCCATATCGCATAGATCTCACTGTGAAAAGGCTTAAATGGCTTTTTTGACCTAAGTTTGAGGATTGCGCTCAAATCAAAAGTCCTAGAACCAAATTTCCACATGTAATTACTAGATTGTGATACAATACACTAATGGGTGAAGTTTGGTTGACTTCTGCGCAGCGGTTTGGGAGTTAACATCAAAATTACATTTCTCGGCCATATCGCATAGATCTCACTGTGAAAAGGCTTAAATGACTTTTTTAATTAAGTTTAATGATTGCGCTCAAACCAAATGTCCTAGAACGAAATTTTCAAATGTAACTACTAGAATGTGATACAATACACTATTGGGTGAAGTTTAGTTGACTTCTGCGCAGCGGTTTGGGAGTTAACATCAAAATTACATTTCTTTGCCATATCGCATAGATCTCACTGTGAAAAGGCTTAAATGGCTTTTTTGACCTAAGTTTAATGATTGCGCTCAAACCAAATGTCCTAGAACGAAATTTTCAAATGTAACTACTAGAATGTGATACAATACACTATTGGGTGAAGTTTGGTTGACTTCTGCGCAGCGGTTTGGGAGTTAACATCAAAATTACATTTCTCGGCCATATCGCATAGATCTCACTGTGAAAAGGCTTAAATGGCTTTTTTGACCTAAGTTTGAGGATTGCGCTCAAATCAAATGTCCTAGAACCAAATTTCCACATGTAACTACTAGATTGTGATACAATACACTAATGGGTGAAGTTTGGTTGACTTCTGCGCAGCGGTTTGGGAGTTAACATCAAAATTACATTTCTCGGCCATATCGCATAGATCTCACTGTGAAAAGGCTTAAATGACTTTTTTAATTAAGTTTGATGATTGCGCTCAAACAAAATGTCCTAGAACAAAATTTTCAAATGTAACTACTAGATTGTGATACAATACACTATTGGGTGAAGTTTGGTTGACTTCTGCGCAGCGGTTTGGGAGTTAACATCAAAATTACATTTCTCGGCCATATCGCATAGATCTCACTGTGAAAAGGCTTAAATGACTTTTTTAATTAAGTTTGATGATTGCGTTCAAACAAAATGTCCTAGAACAAAATTTTCAAATGTAACTACTAGATTGTGATACAATACACTATTGGGTGAAGTTTGGTTGACTTCTGCGCAGCGGTTTGGGAGTTAACATCAAAATTACATTTCTCGGCCATATCGCATAGATCTCACTGTGAAAAGGCTTAAATGGCTTTTTTGACCTAAGTTTGAGGATTGCGCTCAAATCAAATGTCCTAGAACCAAATTTCCACATGTAACTACTAGATTGTGATACAATACACTAATGGGTGAAGTTTGGTTGACTTCTGCGCAGCGGTTTGGGAGTTAACATCAAAATTACATTTCTCGGCCATATCGCATAGATCTCACTGTGAAAAGGCTTAAATGGCTTTTTTGACCTAAGTTTGAGGATTGCGCTCAAATCAAATGTCCAATAACCAAATTTCCACATGTAACTACTAGATTGTGATACAATACACTAATGGGTAAAGTTTGGTTGACTTCTGCGCAGCGGTTTGGGAGTTAACATCAAAATTACATTTCTCGGCCATATCGCATAGATCTCACTGTGAAAAGGCTTAAATGACTTTTTTAATTAAGTTTGATGATTGCGTTCAAACAAAATGTCCTAGAACAAAATTTTCAAATGTAACTACTAGATTGTGATACAATACACTATTGGGTGAAGTTTGGTTGACTTCTGCGCAGCGGTTTGGGAGTTAACATCAAAATTACATTTCTCGGCCATATCGCATAGATCTCACTGTGAAAAGGCTTAAATGGCTTTTTTGACCTAAGTTTGAGGATTGCGCTCAAATCAAATGTCCTAGAACCAAATTTCCACATGTAATTACTAGATTGTGATACAATACACTAATGGGTGAAGTTTGGTTGACTTCTGCGCAGCGGTTTGGGAGTTAACATCAAAATTACATTTCTCGGCCATATCGCATAGATCTCACTGTGAAAAGGCTTAAATGACTTTTTTAATTAAGTTTAATGATTGCGCTCAAACCAAATGTCCTAGAACGAAATTTTCAAATGTAACTACTAGAATGTGATACAATACACTATTGGGTGAAGTTTAGTTGACTTCTGCGCAGCGGTTTGGGAGTGAACATCAAAATTACATTTCTCGGCCATATCGCATAGATCTCACTGTGAAAAGGCTTAAATGACTTTTTTTAATTAAGTTTGAAGATTGCGCTCAAATCAAATGTCCTAGAACTAAATTTCCAAATGTAACTACTAGATTGTGATAAAATACACTATTGGGTGAAGTTTGGTTGACTTCTGCGCAGCGGTTTGGGAGTTAACATCAAAATTACATTTCTCGGCCATATCGCATAGATCTCACTGTGAAAAGGCTTAAATGGCTTTTTTGACCTAAGTTTGAGGATTGCGCTCAAATCAAATGTCCTATAACCAAATTTCCACATGTAACTACTAGATTGAGATACAATACACTAATGGGTGAAGTTTGGTTGACTTCTGCGCAGCGGTTTGGGAGTTAACATCAAAATTACATTTCTCGGCCATATCGCATAGATCTCACTGTGAAAAGGCTTAAATGACTTTTTTAATTAAGTTTGATGATTGCGTTCAAACAAAATATCCTAGAACAAAATTTTCAAATGTAACTACTAGATTGTGATACAATACACTATTGGGTGAAGTTTGGTTGACTTCTGCGCAGCGGTTTGGGAGTTAACATCAAAATTACATTTCTCGGCCATATCGCATAGATCTCACTGTGAAAAGGCTTAAATGGCTTTTTTGACCTAAGTTTGAGGATTGCGCTCAAATCAAATGTCCTATAACCAAATTTCCACATGTAACTACTAGATTGTGATACAATACACTAATGGGAGAAGTTTGGTTGACTTCTGCGCAGCGGTTTGGGAGTTAACATCAAAATTACATTTCTCGGCCATATCGCATAGATCTCACTGTGAAAAGGCTTAAATGACTTTTTTAATTAAGTTTGATGATTGCGTTCAAACAAAATGTCCTAGAACAAAATTTTCAAATGTAACTACTAGATTGTGATACAATACACTATTGGGTGAAGTTTGGTTGACTTCTGCGCAGCGGTTTGGGAGTTAACATCAAAATTACATTTCTCGGCCATATCGCATATCTCACTGTGAAAAGGCTTAAATGGCTTTTTTGACCTAAGTTTGAGGATTGCGCTCAAATCAAAAGTCCTAGAACCAAATTTCCACATGTAATTACTAGATTGTGATACAATACACTAATGGGTGAAGTTTGGTTGACTTCTGCGCAGCGGTTTGGGAGTTAACATCAAAATTACATTTCTCGGCCATATCGCATAGATCTCACTGTGAAAAGGCTTAAATGACTTTTTTAATTAAGTTTAATGATTGCGCTCAAACCAAATGTCCTAGAACGAAATTTTCAAATGTAACTACTAGAATGTGATACAATACACTATTGGGTGAAGTTTAGTTGACTTCTGCGCAGCGGTTTGGGAGTTAACATCAAAATTACATTTCTCGGCCATATCGCATAGATCTCACTGTGAAAAGGCTTAAATGGCTTTTTTGACCTAAGTTTAATGATTGCGCTCAAACCAAATGTCCTAGAACGAAATTTTCAAATGTAACTACTAGATTGTGATACAATACACTAATGGGTGAAGTTTGGTTGACTTCTGCGCAGCGGTTTGGGAGTTAACATCAAAATTACATTTCTCGGCCATATCGCATAGATCTCACTGTGAAAAGGCTTAAATGACTTTTTTAATTAAGTTTGATGATTGCGCTCAAACAAAATGTCCTAGAACAAAATTTTCAAATGTAACTACTAGATTGTGATACAATACACTATTGGGTGAAGTTTGGTTGACTTCTGCGCAGCGGTTTGGGAGTTAACATCAAAATTACATTTCTCGGCCATATCGCATAGATCTCACTGTGAAAAGGCTTAAATGACTTTTTTAATTAAGTTTGATGATTGCGCTCAAACAAAATGTCCTAGAACAAAATTTTCAAATGTAACTACTAGATTGTGATACAATACACTATTGGGTGAAGTTTGGTTGACTTCTGCGCAGCGGTTTGGGAGTTAACATCAAAATTACATTTCTCGGCCATATCGCATAGATCTCACTGTGAAAAGGCTTAAATGGCTTTTTTGACCTAAGTTTGAGGATTGCGCTCAAATCAAATGTCCTAGAACCAAATTTCCACATGTAACTACTAGATTGTGATACAATACACTAATGGGTGAAGTTTGGTTGACTTCTGCGCAGCGGTTTGGGAGTTAACATCAAAATTACATTTCTCGGCCATATCGCATAGATCTCACTGTGAAAAGGCTTAAATGGCTTTTTTGACCTAAGTTTGAGGATTGCGCTCAAACCAAATGTCCTATAACCAAATTTCCACATGTAACTACTAGATTGTGATACAATACACTAATGGGTGAAGTTTGGTTGACTTCTGCGCAGCGGTTTGGGAGTTAACATCAAAATTACATTTCTCGGCCATATCGCATAGATCTCACTGTGAAAAGGCTTAAATGACTTTTTTAATTAAGTTTGATGATTGCGTTCAAACAAAATGTCCTAGAACAAAATTTTCAAATGTAACTACTAGATTGTGATACAATACACTATTGGGTGAAGTTTGGTTGACTTCTGCGCAGCGGTTTGGGAGTTAACATCAAAATTACATTTCTCGGCCATATCGCATAGATCTCACTGTGAAAAGGCTTAAATGGCTTTTTTGACCTAAGTTTGAGGATTGCGCTCAAATCAAATGTCCTAGAACCAAATTTCCACATGTAACTACTAGATTGTGATACAATACACTAATGGGTGAAGTTTGGTTGACTTCTGCGCAGCGGTTTGGGAGTTAACATCAAAATTACATTTCTCGGCCATATCGCATAGATCTCACTGTGAAAAGGCTTAAATGGCTTTTTTGACCTAAGTTTGAGGATTGCGCTCAAATCAAATGTCCTAGAACCAAATTTCCACATGTAACTACTAGATTGTGATACAATACACTAATGGGTGAAGTTTGGTTGACTTCTGCGCAGCGGTTTGGGAGTTAACATCAAAATTACATTTCTCGGCCATATCGCATAGATCTCACTGTGAAAAGGCTTAAATGACTTTTTTAATTAAGTTTGATGATTGCGTTCAAACAAAATGTCCTAGAACGAAATTTTCAAATGTAACTACTAGAATGTGATACAATACACTATTGGGTGAAGTTTGGTTGACTTCTGCGCAGCGGTTTGGGAGTTAACATCAAAATTACATTTCTCGGCCATATCGCATAGATCTCACTGTGAAAAGGCTTAAATGGCTTTTTTGACCTAAGTTTAATGATTGCGCTCAAACCAAATGTCCTAGAACGAAATTTTCAAATGTAACTACTAGAATGTGATACAATACACTATTGGGTGAAGTTTGGTTGACTTCTGCGCAGCGGTTTGGGAGTTAACATCAAAATTACATTTCTCGGCCATATCGCATAGATCTCACTGTGAAAAGGCTTAAATGACTTTTTTAATTAAGTTTGATGATTGCGCTCAAACAAAATGTCCTAGAACAAAATTTTCAAATGTATCTACTAGATTGTGATACAATACACTATTGGGTGAAGTTTGGTTGACTTCTGCGCAGCGGTTTGGGAGTTAACATCAAAATTACATTTCTCGGCCATATCGCATAGATCTCACTGTGAAAAGGCTTAAATGACTTTTTTAATTAAGTTTGATGATTGCGCTCAAACAAAATGTCCTAGAACAAAATTTTCAAATGTAACTACTAGATTGTGATACAATACACTATTGGGTGAAGTTTGGTTGACTTCTGCGCAGCGGTTTGGGAGTTAACATCAAAATTACATTTCTCGGCCATATCGCATAGATCTCACTGTGAAAAGGCTTAAATGGCTTTTTTGACCTAAGTTTGAGGATTGCGCTCAAATCAAATGTCCTAGAACCAAATTTCCACATGTAACTACTAGATTGTGATACAATACACTAATGGGTGAAGTTTGGTTGACTTCTGCGCAGCGGTTTGGGAGTTAACATCAAAATTACATTTCTCGGCCATATCGCATAGATCTCACTGTGAAAAGGCTTAAATGGCTTTTTTGACCTAAGTTTGAGGATTGCGCTCAAACCAAATGTCCTATAACCAAATTTCCACATGTAACTACTAGATTGTGATACAATACACTATTGGGTGAAGTTTGGTTGACTTCTGCGCAGCGGTTTGGGAGTTAACATCAAAATTACATTTCTCGGCCATATCGCATAGATCTCACTGTGAAAAGGCTTAAATGGCTTTTTTGACCTAAGTTTGAGGATTGCGCTCAAATCAAAAGTCCTAGAACCAAATTTCCACATGTAATTACTAGATTGTGATACAATACACTAATGGGTGAAGTTTGGTTGACTTCTGCGCAGCGGTTTGGGAGTTAACATCAAAATTACATTTCTCGGCCATATCGCATAGATCTCACTGTGAAAAGGCTTAAATGACTTTTTTAATTAAGTTTAATGATTGCGCTCAAACCAAATGTCCTAGAACGAAATTTTCAAATGTAACTACTAGAATGTGATACAATACACTATTGGGTGAAGTTTAGTTGACTTCTGCGCAGCGGTTTGGGAGTTAACATCAAAATTACATTTCTCGGCCATATCGCATAGATCTCACTGTGAAAAGGCTTAAATGGCTTTTTTGACCTAAGTTTAATGATTGCGCTCAAACCAAATGTCCTAGAACGAAATTTTCAAATGTAACTACTAGATTGTGATACAATACACTAATGGGTGAAGTTTGGTTGACTTCTGCGCAGCGGTTTGGGAGTTAACATCAAAATTACATTTCTCGGCCATATCGCATAGATCTCACTGTGAAAAGGCTTAAATGACTTTTTTAATTAAGTTTGATGATTGCGCTCAAACAAAATGTCCTAGAACAAAATTTTCAAATGTAACTACTAGATTGTGATACAATACACTATTGGGTGAAGTTTGGTTGACTTCTGCGCAGCGGTTTGGGAGTTAACATCAAAATTACATTTCTCGGCCATATCGCATAGATCTCACTGTGAAAAGGCTTAAATGGCTTTTTTGACCTAAGTTTGAGGATTGCGCTCAAATCAAATGTCCTAGAACCAAATTTCCACATGTAACTACTAGATTGTGATACAATACACTAATGGGTGAAGTTTGGTTGACTTCTGCGCAGCGGTTTGGGAGTTAACATCAAAATTACATTTCTCGGCCATATCGCATAGATCTCACTGTGAAAAGGCTTAAATGGCTTTTTTGACCTAAGTTTGAGGATTGCGCTCAAACCAAATGTCCTATAACCAAATTTCCACATGTAACTACTAGATTGTGATACAATACACTAATGGGTGAAGTTTGGTTGACTTCTGCGCAGCGGTTTGGGAGTTAACATCAAAATTACATTTCTCGGCCATATCGCATAGATCTCACTGTGAAAAGGCTTAAATGACTTTTTTAATTAAGTTTGATGATTGCGTTCAAACAAAATGTCCTAGAACAAAATTTTCAAATGTAACTACTAGATTGTGATACAATACACTATTGGGTGAAGTTTGGTTGACTTCTGCGCAGCGGTTTGGGAGTTAACATCAAAATTACATTTCTCGGCCATATCGCATAGATCTCACTGTGAAAAGGCTTAAATGGCTTTTTTGACCTAAGTTTGAGGATTGCGCTCAAATCAAATGTCCTAGAACCAAATTTCCACATGTAACTACTAGATTGTGATACAATACACTAATGGGTGAAGTTTGGTTGACTTCTGCGCAGCGGTTTGGGAGTTAACATCAAAATTACATTTCTCGGCCATATCGCATAGATCTCACTGTGAAAAGGCTTAAATGGCTTTTTTGACCTAAGTTTGAGGATTGCGCTCAAATCATATGTCCAATAACCAAATTTCCACATGTAACTACTAGATTGTGATACAATACACTAATGGGTGAAGTTTGGTTGACTTCTGCGCAGCGGTTTGGGAGTTAACATCAAAATTACATTTCTCGGCCATATCGCATAGATCTCACTGTGAAAAGGCTTAAATGACTTTTTTAATTAAGTTTGATGATTGCGTTCAAACAAAATGTCCTAGAACAAAATTTTCAAATGTAACTACTAGATTGTGATACAATACACTATTGGGTGAAGTTTGGTTGACTTCTGCGCAGCGGTTTGGGAGTTAACATCAAAATTACATTTCTCGGCCATATCGCATAGATCTCACTGTGAAAAGGCTTAAATGGCTTTTTTGACCTAAGTTTGAGGATTGCGCTCAAATCAAATGTCCTAGAACCAAATTTCCACATGTAATTACTAGATTGTGATACAATACACTAATGGGTGAAGTTTGGTTGACTTCTGCGCAGCGGTTTGGGAGTTAACATCAAAATTACATTTCTCGGCCATATCGCATAGATCTCACTGTGAAAAGGCTTAAATGACTTTTTTAATTAAGTTTAATGATTGCGCTCAAACCAAATGTCCTAGAATGAAATTTTCAAATGTAACTACTAGAATGTGATACAATACACTATTGGGTGAAGTTTAGTTGACTTCTGCGCAGCGGTTTGGGAGTTAACATCAAAATTACATTTCTCGGCCATATCGCATAGATCTCACTGTGAAAAGGCTTAAATGGCTTTTTTGACCTAAGTTTAATGATTGCGCTCAAACCAAATGTCCTAGAACGAAATTTTCAAATGTAACTACTAGAATGTGATACAATACACTATTGGGTGAAGTTTGGTTGACTTCTGCGCAGCGGTTTGGGAGTTAACATCAAAATTACATTTCTCGGCCATATCGCATAGATCTCACTGTGAAAAGGCTTAAATGGCTTTTTTGACCTAAGTTTGAGGATTGCGCTCAAATCAAATGTCCTAGAACCAAATTTCCACATGTAACTACTAGATTGTGATACAATACACTAATGGGTGAAGTTTGGTTGACTTCTGCGCAGCGGTTTGGGAGTTAACATCAAAATTACATTTCTCGGCCATATCGCATAGATCTCACTGTGAAAAGGCTTAAATGACTTTTTTAATTAAGTTTGATGATTGCGCTCAAACAAAATGTCCTAGAACAAAATTTTCAAATGTATCTACTAGATTGTGATACAATACACTATTGGGTGAAGTTTGGTTGACTTCTGCGCAGCGGTTTGGGAGTTAACATCAAAATTACATTTCTCGGCCATATCGCATAGATCTCACTGTGAAAAGGCTTAAATGACTTTTTTAATTAAGTTTGATGATTGCGCTCAAACAAAATGTCCTAGAACAAAATTTTCAAATGTAACTACTAGATTGTGATACAATACACTATTGGGTGAAGTTTGGTTGACTTCTGCGCAGCGGTTTGGGAGTTAACATCAAAATTACATTTCTCGGCCATATCGCATAGATCTCACTGTGAAAAGGCTTAAATGGCTTTTTTGACCTAAGTTTGAGGATTGCGCTCAAATCAAATGTCCTAGAACCAAATTTCCACATGTAACTACTAGATTGTGATACAATACACTAATGGGTGAAGTTTGGTTGACTTCTGCGCAGCGGTTTGGGAGTTAACATCAAAATTACATTTCTCGGCCATATCGCATAGATCTCACTGTGAAAAGGCTTAAATGGCTTTTTTGACCTAAGTTTGAGGATTGCGCTCAAACCAAATGTCCTATAACCAAATTTCCACATGTAACTACTAGATTGTGATACAATACACTAATGGGTGAAGTTTGGTTGACTTCTGCGCAGCGGTTTGGGAGTTAACATCAAAATTACATTTCTCGGCCATATCGCATAGATCTCACTGTGAAAAGGCTTAAATGACTTTTTTAATTAAGTTTGATGATTGCGTTCAAACAAAATGTCCTAGAACAAAATTTTCAAATGTAACTACTAGATTGTGATACAATACACTATTGGGTGAAGTTTGGTTGACTTCTGCGCAGCGGTTTGGGAGTTAACATCAAAATTACATTTCTCGGCCATATCGCATAGATCTCACTGTGAAAAGGCTTAAATGACTTTTTTAATTAAGTTTGATGATTGCGCTCAAACAAAATGTCCTAGAACAAAATTTTCAAATGTAACTACTAGATTGTGATACAATACACTATTGGGTGAAGTTTGGTTGACTTCTGCGCAGCGGTTTGGGAGTTAACATCAAAATTACATTTCTCGGCCATATCGCATAGATCTCACTGTGAAAAGGCTTAAATGACTTTTTTAATTAAGTTTAATGATTGCGCTCAAACCAAATGTCCTAGAACGAAATTTTCAAATGTAACTACTAGAATGTGATACAATACACTATTGGGTGAAGTTTAGTTGACTTCTGCGCAGCGGTTTGGGAGTTAACATCAAAATTACATTTCTCGGCCATATCGCATAGATCTCACTGTGAAAAGGCTTAAATGGCTTTTTTGACCTAAGTTTAATGATTGCGCTCAAACCAAATGTCCTAGAACGAAATTTTCAAATGTAACTACTAGATTGTGATACAATACACTAATGGGTGAAGTTTGGTTGACTTCTGCGCAGCGGTTTGGGAGTTAACATCAAAATTACATTTCTCGGCCATATCGCATAGATCTCACTGTGAAAAGGCTTAAATGACTTTTTTAATTAAGTTTGATGATTGCGCTCAAACAAAATGTCCTAGAACAAAATTTTCAAATGTAACTACTAGATTGTGATACAATACACTATTGGGTGAAGTTTGGTTGACTTCTGCGCAGCGGTTTGGGAGTTAACATCAAAATTACATTTCTCGGCCATATCGCATAGATCTCACTGTGAAAAGGCTTAAATGACTTTTTTAATTAAGTTTGATGATTGCGCTCAAACAAAATGTCCTAGAACAAAATTTTCAAATGTAACTACTAGATTGTGATACAATACACTATTGGGTGAAGTTTGGTTGACTTCTGCGCAGCGGTTTGGGAGTTAACATCAAAATTACATTTCTCGGCCATATCGCATAGATCTCACTGTGAAAAGGCTTAAATGGCTTTTTTGACCTAAGTTTGAGGATTGCGCTCAAATCAAATGTCCTAGAACCAAATTTCCACATGTAACTACTAGATTGTGATACAATACACTAATGGGTGAAGTTTGGTTGACTTCTGCGCAGCGGTTTGGGAGTTAACATCAAAATTACATTTCTCGGCCATATCGCATAGATCTCACTGTGAAAAGGCTTAAATGGCTTTTTTGACCTAAGTTTGAGGATTGCGCTCAAACCAAATGTCCTATAACCAAATTTCCACATGTAACTACTAGATTGTGATACAATACACTAATGGGTGAAGTTTGGTTGACTTCTGCGCAGCGGTTTGGGAGTTAACATCAAAATTACATTTCTCGGCCATATCGCATAGATCTCACTGTGAAAAGGCTTAAATGACTTTTTTAATTAAGTTTGATGATTGCGTTCAAACAAAATGTCCTAGAACAAAATTTTCAAATGTAACTACTAGATTGTGATACAATACACTATTGGGTGAAGTTTGGTTGACTTCTGCGCAGCGGTTTGGGAGTTAACATCAAAATTACATTTCTCGGCCATATCGCATAGATCTCACTGTGAAAAGGCTTAAATGGCTTTTTTGACCTAAGTTTGAGGATTGCGCTCAAATCAAATGTCCTAGAACCAAATTTCCACATGTAACTACTAGATTGTGATACAATACACTAATGGGTGAAGTTTGGTTGACTTCTGCGCAGCGGTTTGGGAGTTAACATCAAAATTACATTTCTCGGCCATATCGCATAGATCTCACTGTGAAAAGGCTTAAATGGCTTTTTTGACCTAAGTTTGAGGATTGCGCTCAAATCATATGTCCAATAACCAAATTTCCACATGTAACTACTAGATTGTGATACAATACACTAATGGGTGAAGTTTGGTTGACTTCTGCGCAGCGGTTTGGGAGTTAACATCAAAATTACATTTCTCGGCCATATCGCATAGATCTCACTGTGAAAAGGCTTAAATGACTTTTTTAATTAAGTTTGATGATTGCGTTCAAACAAAATGTCCTAGAACAAAATTTTCAAATGTAACTACTAGATTGTGATACAATACACTATTGGGTGAAGTTTGGTTGACTTCTGCGCAGCGGTTTGGGAGTTAACATCAAAATTACATTTCTCGGCCATATCGCATAGATCTCACTGTGAAAAGGCTTAAATGGCTTTTTTGACCTAAGTTTGAGGATTGCGCTCAAATCAAATGTCCTAGAACCAAATTTCCACATGTAATTACTAGATTGTGATACAATACACTAATGGGTGAAGTTTGGTTGACTTCTGCGCAGCGGTTTGGGAGTTAACATCAAAATTACATTTCTCGGCCATATCGCATAGATCTCACTGTGAAAAGGCTTAAATGACTTTTTTAATTAAGTTTAATGATTGCGCTCAAACCAAATGTCCTAGAACGAAATTTTCAAATGTAACTACTAGAATGTGATACAATACACTATTGGGTGAAGTTTAGTTGACTTCTGCGCAGCGGTTTGGGAGTTAACATCAAAATTACATTTCTCGGCCATATCGCATAGATCTCACTGTGAAAAGGCTTAAATGGCTTTTTTGACCTAAGTTTAATGATTGCGCTCAAACCAAATGTCCTAGAACGAAATTTTCAAATGTAACTACTAGAATGTGATACAATACACTATTGGGTGAAGTTTGGTTGACTTCTGCGCAGCGGTTTGGGAGTTAACATCAAAATTACATTTCTCGGCCATATCGCATAGATCTCACTGTGAAAAGGCTTAAATGGCTTTTTTGACCTAAGTTTGAGGATTGCGCTCAAATCAAATGTCCTAGAACCAAATTTCCACATGTAACTACTAGATTGTGATACAATACACTAATGGGTGAAGTTTGGTTGACTTCTGCGCAGCGGTTTGGGAGTTAACATCAAAATTACATTTCTCGGCCATATCGCATAGATCTCACTGTGAAAAGGCTTAAATGACTTTTTTAATTAAGTTTGATGATTGCGCTCAAACAAAATGTCCTAGAACAAAATTTTCAAATGTATCTACTAGATTGTGATACAATACACTATTGGGTGAAGTTTGGTTGACTTCTGCGCAGCGG
This sequence comes from Corythoichthys intestinalis, assembly GCF_030265065.1. NCBI lineage: Eukaryota > Metazoa > Chordata > Actinopteri > Syngnathiformes > Syngnathidae > Corythoichthys > Corythoichthys intestinalis. Next base: position 404,858 of record NC_080405.1, on the reverse strand, counting down.
TTTGGGAGTTAACATCAAAATTACATTTCTCGGCCATATCGCATAGATCTCACTGTGAAAAGGCTTAAATGACTTTTTTAATTAAGTTTGATGATTGCGCTCAAACAAAATGTCCTAGAACAAAATTTTCAAATGTAACTACTAGATTGTGATACAATACACTATTGGGTGAAGTTTGGTTGACTTCTGCGCAGCGGTTTGGGAGTTAACATCAAAATTACATTTCTCGGCCATATCGCATAGATCTCACTGTGAAAAGGCTTAAATGGCTTTTTTGACCTAAGTTTGAGGATTGCGCTCAAATCAAATGTCCTAGAACCAAATTTCCACATGTAACTACTAGATTGTGATACAATACACTAATGGGTGAAGTTTGGTTGACTTCTGCGCAGCGGTTTGGGAGTTAACATCAAAATTACATTTCTCGGCCATATCGCATAGATCTCACTGTGAAAAGGCTTAAATGGCTTTTTTGACCTAAGTTTGAGGATTGCGCTCAAACCAAATGTCCTATAACCAAATTTCCACATGTAACTACTAGATTGTGATACAATACACTAATGGGTGAAGTTTGGTTGACTTCTGCGCAGCGGTTTGGGAGTTAACATCAAAATTACATTTCTCGGCCATATCGCATAGATCTCACTGTGAAAAGGCTTAAATGACTTTTTTAATTAAGTTTGATGATTGCGTTCAAACAAAATGTCCTAGAACAAAATTTTCAAATGTAACTACTAGATTGTGATACAATACACTATTGGGTGAAGTTTGGTTGACTTCTGCGCAGCGGTTTGGGAGTTAACATCAAAATTACATTTCTCGGCCATATCGCATAGATCTCACTGTGAAAAGGCTTAAATGGCTTTTTTGACCTAAGTTTGAGGATTGCGTTCAAACAAAATGTCCTAGAACAAAATTTTCAAATGTAACTACTAGATTGTGATACAATACACTATTGGGTGAAGTTTGGTTGACTTCTGCGCAGCGGTTTGGGAGTTAACATCAAAATTACATTTCTCGGCCATATCGCATAGATCTCACTGTGAAAAGGCTTAAATGACTTTTTTAATTAAGTTTGATGATTGCGTTCAAACAAAATGTCCTAGAACAAAATTTTCAAATGTAACTACTAGATTGTGATACAATACACTATTGGGTGAAGTTTGGTTGACTTCTGCGCAGCGGTTTGGGAGTTAACATCAAAATTACATTTCTCGGCCATATCGCATAGATCTCACTGTGAAAAGGCTTAAATGGCTTTTTTGACCTAAGTTTGAGGATTGCGCTCAAATCAAAAGTCCTAGAACCAAATTTCCACATGTAATTACTAGATTGTGATACAATACACTAATGGGTGAAGTTTGGTTGACTTCTGCGCAGCGGTTTGGGAGTTAACATCAAAATTACATTTCTCGGCCATATCGCATAGATCTCACTGTGAAAAGGCTTAAATGACTTTTTTAATTAAGTTTAATGATTGCGCTCAAACCAAATGTCCTAGAACGAAATTTTCAAATGTAACTACTAGAATGTGATACAATACACTATTGGGTGAAGTTTAGTTGACTTCTGCGCAGCGGTTTGGGAGTTAACATCAAAATTACATTTCTCGGCCATATCGCATAGATCTCACTGTGAAAAGGCTTAAATGGCTTTTTTGACCTAAGTTTAATGATTGCGCTCAAACCAAATGTCCTAGAACGAAATTTTCAAATGTAACTACTAGATTGTGATACAATACACTAATGGGTGAAGTTTGGTTGACTTCTGCGCAGCGGTTTGGGAGTTAACATCAAAATTACATTTCTCGGCCATATCGCATAGATCTCACTGTGAAAAGGCTTAAATGACTTTTTTAATTAAGTTTGATGATTGCGCTCAAACAAAATGTCCTAGAACAAAATTTTCAAATGTAACTACTAGATTGTGATACAATACACTATTGGGTGAAGTTTGGTTGACTTCTGCGCAGCGGTTTGGGAGTTAACATCAAAATTACATTTCTCGGCCATATCGCATAGATCTCACTGTGAAAAGGCTTAAATGACTTTTTTAATTAAGTTTGATGATTGCGCTCAAACAAAATGTCCTAGAACAAAATTTTCAAATGTAACTACTAGATTGTGATACAATACACTATTGGGTGAAGTTTGGTTGACTTCTGCGCAGCGGTTTGGGAGTTAACATCAAAATTACATTTCTCGGCCATATCGCATAGATCTCACTGTGAAAAGGCTTAAATGGCTTTTTTGACCTAAGTTTGAGGATTGCGCTCAAATCAAATGTCCTAGAACCAAATTTCCACATGTAACTACTAGATTGTGATACAATACACTAATGGGTGAAGTTTGGTTGACTTCTGCGCAGCGGTTTGGGAGTTAACATCAAAATTACATTTCTCGGCCATATCGCATAGATCTCACTGTGAAAAGGCTTAAATGGCTTTTTTGACCTAAGTTTGAGGATTGCGCTCAAACCAAATGTCCTATAACCAAATTTCCACATGTAACTACTAGATTGTGATACAATACACTAATGGGTGAAGTTTGGTTGACTTCTGCGCAGCGGTTTGGGAGTTAACATCAAAATTACATTTCTCGGCCATATCGCATAGATCTCACTGTGAAAAGGCTTAAATGACTTTTTTAATTAAGTTTGATGATTGCGTTCAAACAAAATGTCCTAGAACAAAATTTTCAAATGTAACTACTAGATTGTGATACAATACACTATTGGGTGAAGTTTGGTTGACTTCTGCGCAGCGGTTTGGGAGTTAACATCAAAATTACATTTCTCGGCCATATCGCATAGATCTCACTGTGAAAAGGCTTAAATGGCTTTTTTGACCTAAGTTTGAGAAATTGCGCTCAAATCAAATGTCCTAGAACCAAATTTCCACATGTAACTACTAGATTGTGATACAATACACTAATGGGTGAAGTTTGGTTGACTTCTGCGCAGCGGTTTGGGAGTTAACATCAAAATTACATTTCTCGGCCATATCGCATAGATCTCACTGTGAAAAGGCTTAAATGGCTTTTTTGACCTAAGTTTGAGGATTGCGCTCAAATCATATGTCCAATAACCAAATTTCCACATGTAACTACTAGATTGTGATACAATACACTAATGGGTGAAGTTTGGTTGACTTCTGCGCAGCGGTTTGGGAGTTAACATCAAAATTACATTTCTCGGCCATATCGCATAGATCTCACTGTGAAAAGGCTTAAATGACTTTTTTAATTAAGTTTGATGATTGCGTTCAAACAAAATGTCCTAGAACAAAATTTTCAAATGTAACTACTAGATTGTGATACAATACACTATTGGGTGAAGTTTGGTTGACTTCTGCGCAGCGGTTTGGGAGTTAACATCAAAATTACATTTCTCGGCCATATCGCATAGATCTCACTGTGAAAAGGCTTAAATGGCTTTTTTGACCTAAGTTTGAGGATTGCGCTCAAATCAAATGTCCTAGAACCAAATTTCCACATGTAATTACTAGATTGTGATACAATACACTAATGGGTGAAGTTTGGTTGACTTCTGCGCAGCGGTTTGGGAGTTAACATCAAAATTACATTTCTCGGCCATATCGCATAGATCTCACTGTGAAAAGGCTTAAATGGCTTTTTTGACCTAAGTTTGAGGATTGCGCTCAAATCAAATGTCCTAGAACCAAATTTCCACATGTAACTACTAGATTGTGATACAATACACTAATGGGTGAAGTTTGGTTGACTTCTGCGCAGCGGTTTGGGAGTTAACATCAAAATTACATTTCTCGGCCATATCGCATAGATCTCACTGTGAAAAGGCTTAAATGACTTTTTTAATTAAGTTTGATGATTGCGCTCAAACAAAATGTCCTAGAACAAAATTTTCAAATGTATCTACTAGATTGTGATACAATACACTATTGGGTGAAGTTTGGTTGACTTCTGCGCAGCGGTTTGGGAGTTAACATCAAAATTACATTTCTCGGCCATATCGCATAGATCTCACTGTGAAAAGGCTTAAATGACTTTTTTAATTAAGTTTGATGATTGCGCTCAAACAAAATGTCCTAGAACAAAATTTTCAAATGTAACTACTAGATTGTGATACAATACACTATTGGGTGAAGTTTGGTTGACTTCTGCGCAGCGGTTTGGGAGTTAACATCAAAATTACATTTCTCGGCCATATCGCATAGATCTCACTGTGAAAAGGCTTAAATGGCTTTTTTGACCTAAGTTTGAGGATTGCGCTCAAATCAAATGTCCTAGAACCAAATTTCCACATGTAACTACTAGATTGTGATACAATACACTAATGGGTGAAGTTTGGTTGACTTCTGCGCAGCGGTTTGGGAGTTAACATCAAAATTACATTTCTCGGCCATATCGCATAGATCTCACTGTGAAAAGGCTTAAATGGCTTTTTTGACCTAAGTTTGAGGATTGCGCTCAAACCAAATGTCCTATAACCAAATTTCCACATGTAACTACTAGATTGTGATACAATACACTATTGGGTGAAGTTTGGTTGACTTCTGCGCAGCGGTTTGGGAGTTAACATCAAAATTACATTTCTCGGCCATATCGCATAGATCTCACTGTGAAAAGGCTTAAATGGCTTTTTTGACCTAAGTTTAATGATTGCGCTCAAACCAAATGTCCTAGAACGAAATTTTCAAATGTAACTACTAGATTGTGATACAATACACTAATGGGTGAAGTTTGGTTGACTTCTGCGCAGCGGTTTGGGAGTTAACATCAAAATTACATTTCTCGGCCATATCGCATAGATCTCACTGTGAAAAGGCTTAAATGACTTTTTTAATTAAGTTTGATGATTGCGCTCAAACAAAATGTCCTAGAACAAAATTTTCAAATGTAACTACTAGATTGTGATACAATACACTATTGGGTGAAGTTTGGTTGACTTCTGCGCAGCGGTTTGGGAGTTAACATCAAAATTACATTTCTCGGCCATATCGCATAGATCTCACTGTGAAAAGGCTTAAATGACTTTTTTAATTAAGTTTGATGATTGCGCTCAAACAAAATGTCCTAGAACAAAATTTTCAAATGTAACTACTAGATTGTGATACAATACACTATTGGGTGAAGTTTGGTTGACTTCTGCGCAGCGGTTTGGGAGTTAACATCAAAATTACATTTCTCGGCCATATCGCATAGATCTCACTGTGAAAAGGCTTAAATGGCTTTTTTGACCTAAGTATGAGGATTGCGCTCAAATCAAATGTCCTAGAACCAAATTTCCACATGTAACTACTAGATTGTGATACAATACACTAATGGGTGAAGTTTGGTTGACTTCTGCGCAGCGGTTTGGGAGTTAACATCAAAATTACATTTCTCGGCCATATCGCATAGATCTCACTGTGAAAAGGCTTAAATGGCTTTTTTGACCTAAGTTTGAGGATTGCGCTCAAACCAAATGTCCTATAACCAAATTTCCACATGTAACTACTAGATTGTGATACAATACACTAATGGGTGAAGTTTGGTTGACTTCTGCGCAGCGGTTTGGGAGTTAACATCAAAATTACATTTCTCGGCCATATCGCATAGATCTCACTGTGAAAAGGCTTAAATGACTTTTTTAATTAAGTTTGATGATTGCGTTCAAACAAAATGTCCTAGAACAAAATTTTCAAATGTAACTACTAGATTGTGATACAATACACTATTGGGTGAAGTTTGGTTGACTTCTGCGCAGCGGTTTGGGAGTTAACATCAAAATTACATTTCTCGGCCATATCGCATAGATCTCACTGTGAAAAGGCTTAAATGGCTTTTTTGACCTAAGTTTGAGGATTGCGCTCAAATCAAATGTCCTAGAACCAAATTTCCACATGTAACTACTAGATTGTGATACAATACACTAATGGGTGAAGTTTGGTTGACTTCTGCGCAGCGGTTTGGGAGTTAACATCAAAATTACATTTCTCGGCCATATCGCATAGATCTCACTGTGAAAAGGCTTAAATGGCTTTTTTGACCTAAGTTTGAGGATTGCGCTCAAATCATATGTCCAATAACCAAATTTCCACATGTAACTACTAGATTGTGATACAATACACTAATGGGTGAAGTTTGGTTGACTTCTGCGCAGCGGTTTGGGAGTTAACATCAAAATTACATTTCTCGGCCATATCGCATAGATCTCACTGTGAAAAGGCTTAAATGACTTTTTTAATTAAGTTTGATGATTGCGTTCAAACAAAATGTCCTAGAACAAAATTTTCAAATGTAACTACTAGATTGTGATACAATACACTATTGGGTGAAGTTTGGTTGACTTCTGCGCAGCGGTTTGGGAGTTAACATCAAAATTACATTTCTCGGCCATATCGCATAGATCTCACTGTGAAAAGGCTTAAATGGCTTTTTTGACCTAAGTTTGAGGATTGCGCTCAAATCAAATGTCCTAGAACCAAATTTCCACATGTAATTACTAGATTGTGATACAATACACTAATGGGTGAAGTTTGGTTGACTTCTGCGCAGCGGTTTGGGAGTTAACATCAAAATTACATTTCTCGGCCATATCGCATAGATCTCACTGTGAAAAGGCTTAAATGACTTTTTTAATTAAGTTTAATGATTGCGCTCAAACCAAATGTCCTAGAACGAAATTTTCAAATGTAACTACTAGAATGTGATACAATACACTATTGGGTGAAGTTTAGTTGACTTCTGCGCAGCGGTTTGGGAGTTAACATCAAAATTACATTTCTCGGCCATATCGCATAGATCTCACTGTGAAAAGGCTTAAATGGCTTTTTTGACCTAAGTTTAATGATTGCGCTCAAACCAAATGTCCTAGAACGAAATTTTCAAATGTAACTACTAGAATGTGATACAATACACTATTGGGTGAAGTTTGGTTGACTTCTGCGCAGCGGTTTGGGAGTTAACATCAAAATTACATTTCTCGGCCATATCGCATAGATCTCACTGTGAAAAGGCTTAAATGGCTTTTTTGACCTAAGTTTGAGGATTGCGCTCAAATCAAATGTCCTAGAACCAAATTTCCACATGTAACTACTAGATTGTGATACAATACACTAATGGGTGAAGTTTGGTTGACTTCTGCGCAGCGGTTTGGGAGTTAACATCAAAATTACATTTCTCGGCCATATCGCATAGATCTCACTGTGAAAAGGCTTAAATGACTTTTTTAATTAAGTTTGATGATTGCGCTCAAACAAAATGTCCTAGAACAAAATTTTCAAATGTAACTACTAGATTGTGATACAATACACTATTGGGTGAAGTTTGGTTGACTTCTGCGCAGCTGTTTGGGAGTTAACATCAAAATTACATTTCTCGGCCATATCACATAGATCTCACTGTGAAAAGGCTTAAATGGCTTTTTTGACCTAAGTTTGAGGATTGCGCTCAAATCAAATGTCCTAGAACCAAATTTCCACATGTAACTACTAGATTGTGATACAATACACTAATGGGTGAAGTTTGGTTGACTTCTGCGCAGCGGTTTGGGAGTTAACATCAAAATTACATTTCTCGGCCATATCGCATAGATCTCACTGTGAAAAGGCTTAAATGGCTTTTTTGACCTAAGTTTGAGGTTTGCGCTCAAACCAAATGTCCTATAACCAAATTTCCACATGTAACTACTAGATTGTGATACAATACACTAATGGGTGAAGTTTGGTTGACTTCTGCGCAGCGGTTTGGGAGTTAACATCAAAATTACATTTCTCGGCCATATCGCATAGATCTCACTGTGAAAAGGCTTAAATGACTTTTTTAATTAAGTTTGATGATTGCGTTCAAACAAAATGTCCTAGAACAAAATTTTCAAATGTAACTACTAGATTGTGATACAATACACTATTGGGTGAAGTTTGGTTGACTTCTGCGCAGCGGTTTGGGAGTTAACATCAAAATTACATTTCTCGGCCATATCGCATAGATCTCACTGTGAAAAGGCTTAAATGGCTTTTTTGACCTAAGTTTGAGGATTGCGTTCAAACAAAATGTCCTAGAACAAAATTTTCAAATGTAACTACTAGATTGTGATACAATACACTATTGGGTGAAGTTTGGTTGACTTCTGCGCAGCGGTTTGGGAGTTAACATCAAAATTACATTTCTCGGCCATATCGCATAGATCTCACTGTGAAAAGGCTTAAATGGCTTTTTTGACCTAAGTTTGAGGATTGCGCTCAAATCAAAAGTCCTAGAACCAAATTTCCACATGTAATTACTAGATTGTGATACAATACACTAATGGGTGAAGTTTGGTTGACTTCTGCGCAGCGGTTTGGGAGTTAACATCAAAATTACATTTCTCGGCCATATCGCATAGATCTCACTGTGAAAAGGCTTAAATGACTTTTTTAATTAAGTTTAATGATTGCGCTCAAACCAAATGTCCTAGAACGAAATTTTCAAATGCAACTACTAGAATGTGATACAATACACTATTGGGTGAAGTTTAGTTGACTTCTGCGCAGCGGTTTGGGAGTTAACATCAAAATTACATTTCTTTGCCATATCGCATAGATCTCACTGTGAAAAGGCTTAAATGGCTTTTTTGACCTAAGTTTAATGATTGCGCTCAAACCAAATGTCCTAGAACGAAATTTTCAAATGTAACTACTAGAATGTGATACAATACACTATTGGGTGAAGTTTGGTTGACTTCTGCGCAGCGGTTTGGGAGTTAACATCAAAATTACATTTCTCGGCCATATCGCATAGATCTCACTGTGAAAAGGCTTAAATGGCTTTTTTGACCTAAGTTTGAGGATTGCGCTCAAATCAAATGTCCTAGAACCAAATTTCCACATGTAACTACTAGATTGTGATACAATACACTAATGGGTGAAGTTTGGTTGACTTCTGCGCAGCGGTTTGGGAGTTAACATCAAAATTACATTTCTCGGCCATATCGCATAGATCTCACTGTGAAAAGGCTTAAATGACTTTTTTAATTAAGTTTGATGATTGCGCTCAAACAAAATGTCCTAGAACAAAATTTTCAAATGTAACTACTAGATTGTGATACAATACACTATTGGGTGAAGTTTGGTTGACTTCTGCGCAGCGGTTTGGGAGTTAACATCAAAATTACATTTCTCGGCCATATCGCATAGATCTCACTGTGAAAAGGCTTAAATGACTTTTTTAATTAAGTTTGATGATTGCGTTCAAACAAAATGTCCTAGAACAAAATTTTCAAATGTAACTACTAGATTGTGATACAATACACTATTGGGTGAAGTTTGGTTGACTTCTGCGCAGCGGTTTGGGAGTTAACATCAAAATTACATTTCTCGGCCATATCGCATAGATCTCACTGTGAAAAGGCTTAAATGGCTTTTTTGACCTAAGTTTGAGGATTGCGCTCAAATCAAATGTCCTAGAACCAAATTTCCACATGTAATTACTAGATTGTGATACAATACACTAATGGGTGAAGTTTGGTTGACTTCTGCGCAGCGGTTTGGGAGTTAACATCAAAATTACATTTCTCGGCCATATCGCATAGATCTCACTGTGAAAAGGCTTAAATGACTTTTTTAATTAAGTTTAATGATTGCGCTCAAACCAAATGTCCTAGAACGAAATTTTCAAATGTAACTACTAGAATGTGATACAATACACTATTGGGTGAAGTTTAGTTGACTTCTGCGCAGCGGTTTGGGAGTGAACATCAAAATTACATTTCTCGGCCATATCGCATAGATCTCACTGTGAAAAGGCTTAAATGACTTTTTTTAATTAAGTTTGAAGATTGCGCTCAAATCAAATGTCCTAGAACTAAATTTCCAAATGTAACTACTAGATTGTGATAAAATACACTATTGGGTGAAGTTTGGTTGACTTCTGCGCAGCGGTTTGGGAGTTAACATCAAAATTACATTTCTCGGCCATATCGCATAGATCTCACTGTGAAAAGGCTTAAATGGCTTTTTTGACCTAAGTTTGAGGATTGCGCTCAAATCAAATGTCCTAGAACCAAATTTCCACATGTAACTACTAGATTGTGATACAATACACTAATGGGTGAAGTTTGGTTGACTTCTGCGCAGCGGTTTGGGAGTTAACATCAAAATTACATTTCTCGGCCATATCGCATAGATCTCACTGTGAAAAGGCTTAAATGACTTTTTTAATTAAGTTTGATGATTGCGTTCAAACAAAATGTCCTAGAACAAAATTTTCAAATGTAACTACTAGATTGTGATACAATACACTATTGGGTGAAGTTTGGTTGACTTCTGCGCAGCGGTTTGGGAGTTAACATCAAAATTACATTTCTCGGCCATATCGCATAGATCTCACTGTGAAAAGGCTTAAATGGCTTTTTTGACCTAAGTTTGAGGATTGCGCTCAAATCAAATGTCCTAGAACCAAATTTCCACATGTAACTACTAGATTGTGATACAATACACTAATGGGTGAAGTTTGGTTGACTTCTGCGCAGCGGTTTGGGAGTTAACATCAAAATTACATTTCTCGGCCATATCGCATAGATCTCACTGTGAAAAGGCTTAAATGACTTTTTTAATTAAGTGTAATGATTGCGCTCAAACCAAATGTCCTAGAACGAAATTTTCAAATGTAACTACTAGAATGTGATACAATACACTATTGGGTGAAGTTTAGTTGACTTCTGCGCAGCGGTTGGGGAGTTAACATCAAAATTACATTTCTCGGCCATATCGCATAGATCTCACTGTGAAAAGGCTTAAATGACTTTTTTAATTAAGTTTGATGATTGCGTTCAAACAAAATGTCCTAGAACAAAATTTTCAAATGTAACTACTAGATTGTGATACAATACACTATTGGGTGAAGTTTGGTTGACTTCTGCGCAGCGGTTTGGGAGTTAACATCAAAATTACATTTCTCGGCCATATCGCATAGATCTCACTGTGAAAAGGCTTAAATGGCTTTTTTGACCTAAGTTTGAGGATTGCGCTCAAATCAAAAGTCCTAGAACCAAATTTCCACATGTAATTACTAGATTGTGATACAATACACTAATGGGTGAAGTTTGGTTGACTTCTGCGCAGCGGTTTGGGAGTTAACATCAAAATTACATTTCTCGGCCATATCGCATAGATCTCACTGTGAAAAGGCTTAAATGGCTTTTTTGACCTAAGTTTGAGGATTGCGCTCAAATCAAATGTCCTAGAACCAAATTTCCACATGTAACTACTAGATTGTGATACAATACACTAATGGGTGAAGTTTGGTTGACTTCTGCGCAGCGGTTTGGGAGTTAACATCAAAATTACATTTCTCGGCCATATCGCATAGATCTCACTGTGAAAAGGCTTAAATGACTTTTTTAATTAAGTTTGATGATTGCGCTCAAACAAAATGTCCTAGAACAAAATTTTCAAATGTAACTACTAGATTGTGATACAATACACTATTGGGTGAAGTTTGGTTGACTTCTGCGCAGCGGTTTGGGAGTTAACATCAAAATTACATTTCTCGGCCATATCGCATAGATCTCACTGTGAAAAGGCTTAAATGACTTTTTTAATTAAGTTTGATGATTGCGTTCAAACAAAATGTCCTAGAACAAAATTTTCAAATGTAACTACTAGATTGTGATACAATACACTATTGGGTGAAGTTTGGTTGACTTCTGCGCAGCGGTTTGGGAGTTAACATCAAAATTACATTTCTCGGCCATATCGCATAGATCTCACTGTGAAAAGGCTTAAATGGCTTTTTTGACCTAAGTTTGAGGATTGCGCTCAAATCAAATGTCCTAGAACCAAATTTCCACATGTAACTACTAGATTGTGATACAATACACTAATGGGTGAAGTTTGGTTGACTTCTGCGCAGCGGTTTGGGAGTTAACATCAAAATTACATTTCTCGGCCATATCGCATAGATCTCACTGTGAAAAGGCTTAAATGGCTTTTTTGACCTAAGTTTGAGGATTGCGCTCAAATCAAATGTCCAATAACCAAATTTCCACATGTAACTACTAGATTGTGATACAATACACTAATGGGTAAAGTTTGGTTGACTTCTGCGCAGCGGTTTGGGAGTTAACATCAAAATTACATTTCTCGGCCATATCGCATAGATCTCACTGTGAAAAGGCTTAAATGACTTTTTTAATTAAGTTTGATGATTGCGTTCAAACAAAATGTCCTAGAACAAAATTTTCAAATGTAACTACTAGATTGTGATACAATACACTATTGGGTGAAGTTTGGTTGACTTCTGCGCAGCGGTTTGGGAGTTAACATCAAAATTACATTTCTCGGCCATATCGCATAGATCTCACTGTGAAAAGGCTTAAATGGCTTTTTTGACCTAAGTTTGAGGATTGCGCTCAAATCAAATGTCCTAGAACCAAATTTCCACATGTAATTACTAGATTGTGATACAATACACTAATGGGTGAAGTTTGGTTGACTTCTGCGCAGCGGTTTGGGAGTTAACATCAAAATTACATTTCTCGGCCATATCGCATAGATCTCACTGTGAAAAGGCTTAAATGACTTTTTTTAATTAAGTTTGAAGATTGCGCTCAAATCAAATGTCCTAGAACTAAATTTCGAAATGTAACTACTAGATTGTGATAAAATACACTATTGGGTGAAGTTTGGTTGACTTCTGCGCAGCGGTTTGGGAGTTAACATCAAAATTACATTTCTCGGCCATATCGCATAGATCTCACTGTGAAAAGGCTTAAATGGCTTTTTTGACCTAAGTTTGAGGATTGCGCTCAAATCAAATGTCCTATAACCAAATTTCCACATGTAACTACTAGATTGTGATACAATACACTAATGGGTGAAGTTTGGTTGACTTCTGCGCAGCGGTTTGGGAGTTAACATCAAAATCACATTTCTCGGCCATATCGCATAGATCTCACTGTGAAAAGGCTTAAATGACTTTTTTAATTAAGTTTGATGATTGCGTTCAAACAAAATGTCCTAGAACAAAATTTTCAAATGTAACTACTAGATTGTGATACAATACACTATTGGGTGAAGTTTGGTTGACTTCTGCGCAGCGGTTTGGTAGTTAACATCAAAATTACATTTCTCGGCCATATCGCATAGATCTCACTGTGAAAAGGCTTAAATGGCTTTTTTGACCTAAGTTTGAGGATTGCGCTCAAATCAAATGTCCTAGAACCAAATTTCCACATGTAACTACTAGATTGTGATACAATACACTAATGGGTGAAGTTTGGTTGACTTCTGCGCAGCGGTTTGGGAGTTAACATCAAAATTACATTTCTCGGCCATATCGCATAGATCTCACTGTGAAAAGGCTTAAATGACTTTTTTAATTAAGTTTGATGATTGCGCTCAAACAAAATGTCCTAGAACAAAATTTTCAAATGTAACTACTAGATTGTGATACAATACACTATTGGGTGAAGTTTGGTTGACTTCTGCGCAGCGGTTTGGGAGTTAACATCAAAATTACATTTCTCGGCCATATCGCATAGATCTCACTGTGAAAAGGCTTAAATGGCTTTTTTGACCTAAGTTTGAGGATTGCTCTCAAATCAAATGTCCTAGAACCAAATTTCCACATGTAATTACTAGATTGTGATACAATACACTAATGGGTGAAGTTTGGTTGACTTCTGCGCAGCGGTTTGGGAGTTAACATCAAAATTACATTTCTCGGCCATATCGCATAGATCTCACTGTGAAAAGGCTTAAATGACTTTTTTAATTAAGTTTAATGATTGCGCTCAAACCAAATGTCCTAGAACGAAATTTTCAAATGTAACTACTAGAATGTGATACAATACACTATTGGGTGAAGTTTAGTTGACTTCTGCGCAGCGGTTTGGGAGTGAACATCAAAATTACATTTCTCGGCCATATCGCATAGATCTCACTGTGAAAAGGCTTAAATGACTTTTTTTAATTAAGTTTGAAGATTGCGCTCAAATCAAATGTCCTAGAACTAAATTTCCAAATGTAACTACTAGATTGTGATAAAATACACTATTGGGTGAAGTTTGGTTGACTTCTGCGCAGCGGTTTGGGAGTTAACATCAAAATTACATTTCTCGGCCATATCGCATAGATCTCACTGTGAAAAGGCTTAAATGGCTTTTTTGACCTAAGTTTGAGGATTGCGCTCAAATCAAATGTCCTAGAACCAAATTTCCACATGTAACTACTAGATTGTGATACAATACACTAATGGGTGAAGTTTGGTTGACTTCTGCGCAGCGGTTTGGGAGTTAACATCAAAATTACATTTCTCGGCCATATCGCATAGATCTCACTGTGAAAAGGCTTAAATGACTTTTTTAATTAAGTTTGATGATTGCGTTCAAACAAAATGTCCTAGAACAAAATTTTCAAATGTAACTACTAGATTGTGATACAATACACTATTGGGTGAAGTTTGGTTGACTTCTGCGCAGCGGTTTGGGAGTTAACATCAAAATTACATTTCTCGGCCATATCGCATAGATCTCACTGTGAAAAGGCTTAAATGGCTTTTTTGACCTAAGTTTGAGGATTGCGCTCAAATCAAATGTCCTAGAACCAAATTTCCACATGTAACTACTAGATTGTGATACAATACACTAATGGGTGAAGTTTGGTTGACTTCTGCGCAGCGGTTTGGGAGTTAACATCAAAATTACATTTCTCGGCCATATCGCATAGATCTCACTGTGAAAAGGCTTAAATGACTTTTTTAATTAAGTTTAATGATTGCGCTCAAACCAAATGTCCTAGAACGAAATTTTCAAATGTAACTACTAGAATGTGATACAATACACTATTGGGTGAAGTTTAGTTGACTTCTGCGCAGCGGTTGGGGAGTTAACATCAAAATTACATTTCTCGGCCATATCGCATAGATCTCACTGTGAAAAGGCTTAAATGACTTTTTTAATTAAGTTTGATGATTGCGTTCAAACAAAATGTCCTAGAACAAAATTTTCAAATGTAACTACTAGATTGTGATACAATACACTATTGGGTGAAGTTTGGTTGACTTCTGCGCAGCGGTTTGGGAGTTAACATCAAAATTACATTTCTCGGCCATATCGCATAGATCTCACTGTGAAAAGGCTTAAATGGCTTTTTTGACCTAAGTTTGAGGATTGCGCTCAAATCAAAAGTCCTAGAACCAAATTTCCACATGTAATTACTAGATTGTGATACAATACACTAATGGGTGAAGTTTGGTTGACTTCTGCGCAGCGGTTTGGGAGTTAACATCAAAATTACATTTCTCGGCCATATCGCATAGATCTCACTGTGAAAAGGCTTAAATGGCTTTTTTGACCTAAGTTTGAGGATTGCGCTCAAATCAAATGTCCTAGAACCAAATTTCCACATGTAACTACTAGATTGTGATACAATACACTAATGGGTGAAGTTTGGTTGACTTCTGCGCAGCGGTTTGGGAGTTAACATCAAAATTACATTTCTCGGCCATATCGCATAGATCTCACTGTGAAAAGGCTTAAATGACTTTTTTAATTAAGTTTGATGATTGCGCTCAAACAAAATGTCCTAGAACAAAATTTTCAAATGTAACTACTAGATTGTGATACAATACACTATTGGGTGAAGTTTGGTTGACTTCTGCGCAGCGGTTTGGGAGTTAACATCAAAATTACATTTCTCGGCCATATCGCATAGATCTCACTGTGAAAAGGCTTAAATGACTTTTTTAATTAAGTTTGATGATTGCGTTCAAACAAAATGTCCTAGAACAAAATTTTCAAATGTAACTACTAGATTGTGATACAATACACTATTGGGTGAAGTTTGGTTGACTTCTGCGCAGCGGTTTGGGAGTTAACATCAAAATTACATTTCTCGGCCATATCGCATAGATCTCACTGTGAAAAGGCTTAAATGGCTTTTTTGACCTAAGTTTGAGGATTGCGCTCAAATCAAATGTCCTAGAACCAAATTTCCACATGTAACTACTAGATTGTGATACAATACACTAATGGGTGAAGTTTGGTTGACTTCTGCGCAGCGGTTTGGGAGTTAACATCAAAATTACATTTCTCGGCCATATCGCATAGATCTCACTGTGAAAAGGCTTAAATGGCTTTTTTGACCTAAGTTTGAGGATTGCGCTCAAATCAAATGTCCAATAACCAAATTTCCACATGTAACTACTAGATTGTGATACAATACACTAATGGGTAAAGTTTGGTTGACTTCTGCGCAGCGGTTTGGGAGTTAACATCAAAATTACATTTCTCGGCCATATCGCATAGATCTCACTGTGAAAAGGCTTAAATGACTTTTTTAATTAAGTTTGATGATTGCGTTCAAACAAAATGTCCTAGAACAAAATTTTCAAATGTAACTACTAGATTGTGATACAATACACTATTGGGTGAAGTTTGGTTGACTTCTGCGCAGCGGTTTGGGAGTTAACATCAAAATTACATTTCTCGGCCATATCGCATAGATCTCACTGTGAAAAGGCTTAAATGGCTTTTTTGACCTAAGTTTGAGGATTGCGCTTAAATCAAATGTCCTAGAACCAAATTTCCACATGTAATTACTAGATTGTGATACAATACACTAATGGGTGAAGTTTGGTTGACTTCTGCGCAGCGGTTTGGGAGTTAACATCAAAATTACATTTCTCGGCCATATCGCATAGATCTCACTGTGAAAAGGCTTAAATGACTTTTTTAATTAAGTTTAATGATTGCGCTCAAACCAAATGTCCTAGAACGAAATTTTCAAATGTAACTACTAGAATGTGATACAATACACTATTGGGTGAAGTTTAGTTGACTTCTGCGCAGCGGTTTGGGAGTGAACATCAAAATTACATTTCTCGGCCATATCGCATAGATCTCACTGTGAAAAGGCTTAAATGACTTTTTTTAATTAAGTTTGAAGATTGCGCTCAAATCAAATGTCCTAGACCTAAATTTCGAAATGTAACTACTAGATTGTGATAAAATACACTATTGGGTGAAGTTTGGTTGACTTCTGCGCAGCGGTTTGGGAGTTAACATCAAAATTACATTTCTCGGCCATATCGCATAGATCTCACTGTGAAAAGGCTTAAATGGCTTTTTTGACCTAAGTTTGAGGATTGCGCTCAAATCAAATGTCCTATAACCAAATTTCCACATGTAACTACTAGATTGTGATACAATACACTAATGGGTGAAGTTTGGTTGACTTCTGCGCAGCGGTTTGGGAGTTAACATCAAAATTACATTTCTCGGCCATATCGCATAGATCTCACTGTGAAAAGGCTTAAATGACTTTTTTAATTAAGTTTGATGATTGCGTTCAAACAAAATGTCCTAGAACAAAATTTTCAAATGTAACTGCTAGATTGTGATACAATACACTATTGGGTGAAGTTTGGTTGACTTCTGCGCAGCGGTTTGGTAGTTAACATCAAAATTACATTTCTCGGCCATATCGCATAGATCTCACTGTGAAAAGGCTTAAATGGCTTTTTTGACCTAAGTTTGAGGATTGCGCTCAAATCAAATGTCCTATAACCAAATTTCCACATGTAACTACTAGATTGTGATACAATACACTAATGGGTGAAGTTTGGTTGACTTCTGCGCAGCGGTTTGGGAGTTAACATCAAAATTACATTTCTCGGCCATATCGCATAGATCTCACTGTGAAAAGGCTTAAATGACTTTTTTAATTAAGTTTGATGATTGCGTTCAAACAAAATGTCCTAGAACAAAATTTTCAAATGTAACTACTAGATTGTGATACAATACACTATTGGGTGAAGTTTGGTTGACTTCTGCGCAGCGGTTTGGGAGTTAACATCAAAATTACATTTCTCGGCCATATCGCATAGATCTCACTGTGAAAAGGCTTAAATGGCTTTTTTGACCTAAGTTTGAGGATTGCGCTCAAATCAAATGTCCTAGAACCAAATTTCCACATGTAACTACTAGATTGTGATACAATACACTAATGGGTGAAGTTTGGTTGACTTCTGCGCAGCGGTTTGGGAGTTAACATCAAAATTACATTTCTCGGCCATATCGCATAGATCTCACTGTGAAAAGGCTTAAATGACTTTTTTAATTAAGTTTGATGATTGCGCTCAAACAAAATGTCCTAGAACAAAATTTTCAAATGTAACTACTAGATTGTGATACAATACACTATTGGGTGAAGTTTGGTTGACTTCTGCGCAGCGGTTTGGGAGTTAACATCAAAATTACATTTCTCGGCCATATCGCATAGATCTCACTGTGAAAAGGCTTAAATGACTTTTTTAATTAAGTTTGATGATTGCGCTCAAACAAAATGTCCTAGAACAAAATTTTCAAATGTAACTACTAGATTGTGATACAATACACTATTGGGTGAAGTTTGGTTGACTTCTGCGCAGTGGTTTGGGAGTTAACATCAAAATTACATTTCTCGGCCATATCGCATAGATCTCACTGTGAAAAGGCTTAAATGGCTTTTTTGACCTAAGTTTGAGGATTGCGCTCAAATCAAATGTCCTAGAACCAAATTTCCACATGTAACTACTAGATTGTGATACAATACACTAATGGGTGAAGTTTGGTTGACTTCTGCGCAGCGGTTTGGGAGTTAACATCAAAATTACATTTCTCGGCCATATCGCATAGATCTCACTGTGAAAAGGCTTAAATGGCGTTTTTGACCTAAGTTTGAGGATTGCGCTCAAACCAAATGTCCTATAACCAAATTTCCACATGTAACTACTAGATTGTGATACAATACACTAATGGGTGAAGTTTGGTTGACTTCTGCGCAGCGGTTTGGGAGTTAACATCAAAATTACATTTCTCGGCCATATCGCATAGATCTCACTGTGAAAAGGCTTAAATGACTTTTTTAATTAAGTTTGATGATTGCGTTCAAACAAAATGTCCTAGAACAAAATTTTCAAATGTAACTACTAGATTGTGATACAATACACTATTGGGTGAAGTTTGGTTGACTTCTGCGCAGCGGTTTGGGAGTTAACATCAAAATTACATTTCTCGGCCATATCGCATAGATCTCACTGTGAAAAGGCTTAAATGGCTTTTTTGACCTAAGTTTGAGGATTGCGCTCAAATCAAATGTCCTAGAACCAAATTTCCACATGTAACTACTAGATTGTGATACAATACACTAATGGGTGAAGTTTGGTTGACTTCTGCGAAGCGGTTTGGGAGTTAACATCAAAATTACATTTCTCGGCCATATCGCATAGATCTCACTGTGAAAAGGCTTAAATGACTTTTTTAATTAAGTTTAATGATTGCGCTCAAACCAAATGTCCTAGAACGAAATTTTCAAATGTAACTACTAGAATGTGATACAATACACTATTGGGTGAAGTTTAGTTGACTTCTGCGCAGCGGTTGGGGAGTTAACATCAAAATTACATTTCTCGGCCATATCGCATAGATCTCACTGTGAAAAGGCTTAAATGACTTTTTTAATTAAGTTTGATGATTGCGTTCAAACAAAATGTCCTAGAACAAAATTTTCAAATGTAACTACTAGATTGTGATACAATACACTATTGGGTGAAGTTTGGTTGACTTCTGCGCAGCGGTTTGGGAGTTAACATCAAAATTACATTTCTCGGCCATATCGCATAGATCTCACTGTGAAAAGGCTTAAATGGCTTTTTTGACCTAAGTTTGAGGATTGCGCTCAAATCAAAAGTCCTAGAACCAAATTTCCACATGTAATTACTAGATTGTGATACAATACACTAATGGGTGAAGTTTGGTTGACTTCTGCGCAGCGGTTTGGGAGTTAACATCAAAATTACATTTCTCGGCCATATCGCATAGATCTCACTGTGAAAAGGCTTAAATGACTTTTTTAATTAAGTTTAATGATTGCGCTCAAACCAAATGTCCTAGAACGAAATTTTCAAATGCAACTACTAGAATGTGATACAATACACTATTGGGTGAAGTTTAGTTGACTTCTGCGCAGCGGTTTGGGAGTTAACATCAAAATTACATTTCTTTGCCATATCGCATAGATCTCACTGTGAAAAGGCTTAAATGGCTTTTTTGACCTAAGTTTAATGATTGCGCTCAAACCAAATGTCCTAGAACGAAATTTTCAAATGTAACTACTAGAATGTGATACAATACACTATTGGGTGAAGTTTGGTTGACTTCTGCGCAGCGGTTTGGGAGTTAACATCAAAATTACATTTCTCGGCCATATCGCATAGATCTCACTGTGAAAAGGCTTAAATGGCTTTTTTGACCTAAGTTTGAGGATTGCGCTCAAATCAAATGTCCTTTAACCAAATTTCCACATGTAACTACTAGATTGTGATACAATACACTAATGGGTGAAGTTTGGTTGACTTCTGCGCAGCGGTTTGGGAGTTAACATCAAAATTACATTTCTCGGCCATATCGCATAGATCTCACTGTGAAAAGGCTTAAATGACTTTTTTAATTAAGTTTGATGATTGCGTTCAAACAAAATGTCCTAGAACAAAATTTTCAAATGTAACTACTAGATTGTGATACAATACACTATTGGGTGAAGTTTGGTTGACTTCTGCGCAGCGGTTTGGTAGTTAACATCAAAATTACATTTCTCGGCCATATCGCATAGATCTCACTGTGAAAAGGCTTAAATGGCTTTTTTGACCTAAGTTTGAGGATTGCGCTCAAATCAAATGTCCTATAACCAAATTTCCACATGTAACTACTAGATTGTGATACAATACACTAATGGGTGAAGTTTGGTTGACTTCTGCGCAGCGGTTTGGGAGTTAACATCAAAATTACATTTCTCGGCCATATCGCATAGATCTCACTGTGAAAAGGCTTAAATGACTTTTTTAATTAAGTTTGATGATTGCGTTCAAACAAAATGTCCTAGAACAAAATTTTCAAATGTAACTACTAGATTGTGATACAATACACTATTGGGTGAAGTTTGGTTGACTTCTGCGCAGCGGTTTGGGAGTTAACATCAAAATTACATTTCTCGGCCATATCGCATAGATCTCACTGTGAAAAGGCTTAAATGGCTTTTTTGACCTAAGTTTAATGATTGCGCTCAAACCAAATGTCCTAGAACGAAATTTTTAAATGTAACTACTAGAATGTGATACAATACACTATTGGGTGAAGTTTGGTTGACTTCTGCGCAGCGGTTTGGGAGTTAACATCAAAATTACATTTCTCGGCCATATCGCATAGATCTCACTGTGAAAAGGCTTAAATGGCTTTTTTGACCTAAGTTTAATAATTGCGGTCAAACCAAATGTCCTAGAACGAAATTTTCAAATGTAACTACTAGAATGTGATACAATACACTATTGGGTGAAGTTTGGTTGACTTCTGCGCAGCGGTTTGGGAGTTAACATCAAAATTACATTTCTCGGCCATATCGCATAGATCTCACTGTGAAAAGGCTTAAATGGCTTTTTTGACCTAAGTTTGAGGATTGCGCTCAAATCAAATGTCCTAGAACCAAATTTCCACATGTAACTACTAGATTGTGATACAATACACTAATAGGTGAAGTTTGGTTGACTTCTGCGCAGCGGTTTGGGAGTTAACATCAAAATTACATTTCTCGGCCATATCGCATAGATCTCACTGTGAAAAGGCTTAAATGGCTTTTTTGACCTAAGTTTGAGGATTGCGCTCAAATCAAATGTCCAATAACCAAATTTCCACATGTAACTACTAGATTGTGATACAATACACTAATGGGTCAAGTTTGGTTGACTTCTGCGCAGCGGTTTGGGAGTTAACATCAAAATTACATTTCTCGGCCATATCGCATAGATCTCACTGTGAAAAGGCTTAAATGACTTTTTTAATTAAGTTTGATGATTGCGTTCAAACAAAATGTCCTAGAACAAAATTTTCAAATGTAACTACTAGATTGTGATACAATACACTATTGGGTGAAGTTTGGTTGACTTCTGCGCAGCGGTTTGGGAGTTAACATCAAAATTACATTTCTCGGCCATATCGCATAGATCTCACTGTGAAAAGGCTTAAATGGCTTTTTTGACCTAAGTTTGAGGATTGCGCTCAAATCAAATGTCCTAGAACCAAATTTCCACATGTAATTACTAGATTATGATACAATACACTAATGGGTGAAGTTTGGTTGACTTCTGCGCAGCGGTTTGGGAGTTAACATCAAAATTACATTTCTCGGCCATATCGCATAGATCTCACTGTGAAAAGGCTTAAATGGCTTTTTTGACCTAAGTTTGAGGATTGCGCTCAAATCAAATGTCCTAGAACCAAATTTCCACATGTAACTACTAGATTGTGATACAATACACTAATGGTTGAAGTTTGGTTGACTTCTGCGCAGCGGTTTGGGAGTGAACATCAAAATTACATTTCTCGGCCATATCGCATAGATCTCACTGTGAAAAGGCTTAAATGGCTTTTTTGACCTAAGTTTAATAATTGCGCTCAAACCAAATGTCCTAGAACGAAATTTTAAAATGTAACTACTAGAATGTGATACAATACACTATTGGGTGAAGTTTGGTTGACTTCTGCGCAGCGGTTTGGGAGTTAACATCAAAATTACATTTCTCGGCCATATCACATAGATCTCACTGTGAAAAGGCTTAAATGGCTTTTTTGACCTAAGTTTGAGGATTGCGCTCAAATCAAATGTCCTAGAACCAAATTTCCACATGTAACTACTAGATTGTGATACAATACACTAATGGGTGAAGTTTGGTTGACTTCTGCGCAGCGGTTTGGGAGTTAACATCAAAATTACATTTCTCGGCCATATCGCATAGATCTCACTGTGAAAAGGCTTAAATGACTTTTTAAATTAAGTTTGATGATTGCGCTCAAACAAAATTTCCTAGAACAAAATTTTCAAATGTAACTACTAGATTGTGATACAATACACTATTGGGTGAAGTTTGGTTGACTTCTGCGCAGCGGTTTGGGAGTTAACATCAAAATTACATTTCTCGGCCATATCGCATAGATCTCACTGTGAAAAGGCTTAAATGGCTTTTTTGACCTAGGTTTGAGGATTGCGCTCAAATCAAATGTCCAATAACCAAATTTCCACATGTAACTACTAGATTGTGATACAATACACTAATGGGTGAAGTTTGGTTGACTTCTGCGCAGCGGTTTGGGAGTTAACATCAAAATTACATTTCTCGGCCATATCGCATAGATCTCACTGTGAAAAGGCTTAAATGACTTTTTTAATTAAGTTTGATGATTGCGTTCAAACAAAATGTCCTAGAACAAAATTTTCAAATGTAACTACTAGATTGTGATACAATACACTATTGGGTGAAGTTTGGTTGACTTCTGCGCAGCGGTTTGGGAGTTAACATCAAAATTACATTTCTCGGCCATATCGCATAGATCTCACTGTGAAAAGGCTTAAATGGCTTTTTTGACCTAAGTTTAATGATTGCGCTCAAACCAAATGTCCTAGAACGAAATTTTTAAATGTAACTACTAGAATGTGATACAATACACTATTGGGTGAAGTTTGGTTGACTTCTGCGCAGCGGTTTGGGAGTTAACATCAAAATTACATTTCTCGGCCATATCGCATAGATCTCACTGTGAAAAGGCTTAAATGGCTTTTTTGACCTAAGTTTAATAATTGCGGTCAAACCAAATGTCCTAGAACGAAATTTTCAAATGTAACTACTAGAATGTGATACAATACACTATTGGGTGAAGTTTGGTTGACTTCTGCGCAGCGGTTTGGGAGTTAACATCAAAATTACATTTCTCGGCCATATCGCATAGATCTCACTGTGAAAAGGCTTAAATGACTTTTTTAATTAAGTTTGATGATTGCGTTTAAACAAAATGTCCTAGAACAAAATTTTCAAATGTAACTACTAGATTGTGATACAATACACTATTGGGTGAAGTTTGGTTGACTTCTGCGCAGCGGTTTGGGAGTTAACATCAAAATTACATTTCTCGGCCATATCGCATAGATCTCACTGTGAAAAGGCTTAAATGACTTTTTTAATTAAGTTTAATGATTGCGCTCAAATCAAATGTCCTAGAACGAAATTTTCAAATGTAACTACTAGAATGTGATACAATACACTATTGGGTGAAGTTTAGTTGACTTCTGCGCAGCGGTTTGGGAGTTAACATCAAAATTACATTTCTCGGCCATATCGCATAGATCTCACTGTGAAAAGGCTTAAATGGCTTTTTTGACCTAGGTTTGAGGATTGCGCTCAAATCAAATGTCCTAGAACCAAATTTCCACATGTAACTACTAGATTGTGATACAATACACTAATGGGTGAAGTTTGGTTTACTTCTGCGCAGCGGTTTGGGAGTTAACATCAAAATTACATTTCTCGGCCATATCGCATAGATCTCACTGTGAAAAGGCTTAAATGGCTTTTTTGACCTAAGTTTGAGGATTGCGCTCAAATCAAATGTCCAATAACCAAATTTCCACATGTAACTACTAGATTGTGATACAATACACTAATGGGTGAAGTTTGGTTGACGTCTGCGCAGCGGTTTGGGAGTTAACATCAAAATTACATTTCTCGGCCATATCGCATAGATCTCACTGTGAAAAGGCTTAAATGACTTTTTTAAATAAGTTTGATGATTGCGTTCAAACAAAATGTCCTAGAACAAAATTTTCAAATGTAACTACTAGATTGTGATACAATACACTATTGGGTGAAGTTTGGTTGACTTCTGCGCAGCGGTTTGGGAGTTAACATCAAAATTACATTTCTCGGCCATATCGCATTGATCTCACTGTGAAAAGGCTTAAATGGCTTTTTTGACCTAAGTTTAATGATTGCGCTCAAACCAAATGTCCTAGAACGAAATTTTCAAATGTAACTACTAGAATGTGATACAATACACTATTGGGTGAAGTTTGGTTGACTTCTGCGCAGCGGTTTGGGAGTTAAAATTAAAATTACATTTCTCGGCCATATCGCATAGATCTCACTGTGAAAAGGCTTAAATGGCTTTTTTGACCTAAGTTTGAGGATTGCGCTAAAATCAAATGTCCAATAACCAAATTTCCACATGTAACTACTAGATTGTGATACAATACACTAATGGGTGAAGTTTGGTTGACTTCTGCGCAGCGGTTTGGGAGTTAACATCAAAATTACATTTCTCGGCCATATCGCATAGATCTCACTGTGAAAAGGCTTAAATGACTTTTTTAATTAAGTTTGATGATTGCGTTCAAACAAAATGTCCTAGAACAAAATTTTCAAATGTAACTACTAGATTGTGATACAATACACTATTGGGTGAAGTTTGGTTGACTTCTGCGCAGCGGTTTGGGAGTTAACATCAAAATTACATTTCTCGGCCATATCGCATAGATCTCACTGTGAAAAGGCTTAAATGGCTTTTTTGACCTAAGTTTGAGGATTGCGCTCAAATCAAATGTCCTAGAACCAAATTTCCACATGTAATTACTAGATTATGATACAATACACTAATGGGTGAAGTTTGGTTGACTTCTGCGCAGCGGTTTGGGAGTTAACATCAAAATTACATTTCTCGGCCATATCGCATAGATCTCACTGTGAAAAGGCTTAAATGGCTTTTTTGACCTAAGTTTGAGGATTGCGCTCAAATCAAATGTCCTAGAACCAAATTTCCACATGTAACTACTAGATTGTGATACAATACACTAATGGTTGAAGTTTGGTTGACTTCTGCGCAGCGGTTTGGGAGTTAACATCAAAATTACATTTCTCGGCCATATCGCATAGATCTCACTGTGAAAAGGCTTAAATGACTTTTTTAAATTAAGTTTGAAGATTGCGCTCAAATCAAATGTCCTAGAACTAAATTTCCAAATGTAACTACTAGATTGTGATAAAATACACTATTGGGTGAAGTTTGGTTGACTTCTGCGCAGCGGTTTGGGAGTTAACATCAAAATTACATTTCTCGGCCATATCGCATAGATCTCACTGTGAAAAGGCTTAAATGGCTTTTTTGACCTAAGTTTGAGGATTGCGCTCAAATCAAATGTCCTATAACCAAATTTCCACATGTAACTACTAGATTGTGATACAATACACTAATGGGTGAAGTTTGGTTGACTTCTGCGCAGCGGTTTGGGAGTTAACATCAAAATTACATTTCTCGGCCATATCGCATAGATCTCACTGTGAAAAGGCTTAAATGACTTTTTTAATTAAGTTTGATGATTGCGTTCAAACAAAATGTCCTAGAACAAAATTTTCAAATGTAACTACTAGATTGTGATACAATACACTATTGGGTGAAGTTTGGTTGACTTCTGCGCAGCGGTTTGGGAGTTAACATCAAAATTACATTTCTCGGCCATATCGCATAGATCTCACTGTGAAAAGGCTTAAATGGCTTTTTTGACCTAAGTTTGAGGATTGCGCTCAAATCAAATGTCCTAGAACCAAATTTCCACATGTAACTACTAGATTGTGATACAATACACTAATGGGTGAAGTTTGGTTTACTTCTGCGCAGCGGTTTGGGAGTTAACATCAAAATTACATTTCTCGGCCATATCGCATAGATCTCACTGTGAAAAGGCTTAAATGGCTTTTTTGACCTAAGTTTAATGATTGCGCTCAAACCAAATGTCCTAGAACGAAATTTTCAAATGTAACTACAAGAATGTGATACAATACACTATTGGGTGAAGTTTGGTTGACTTCTGCGCAGCGGTTTGGGAGTTAACATCAAAATTACATTTCTCGGCCATATCGCATAGATCTCACTGTGAAAAGGCTTAAATGACTTTTTTAATTAAGTTTGATGATTGCGCTCAAACAAAATTTCCTAGAACAAAATTTTCAAATGTAACTACTAGATTGTGATACAATACACTATTGGGTGAAGTTTGGTTGACTTCTGCGCAGCGGTTTGGGAGTTAACATCAAAATTACATTTCTCGGCCATATCGCATAGATCTCACTGTGAAAAGGCTTAAATGACTTTTTTAATTAAGTTTGATGATTGCGTTCAAACAAAATGTCCTAGAACAAAATTTTCAAATGTAACTACTAGATTGTGATACAATACACTATTGGGTGAAGTTTGGTTGACTTCTGCGCAGCGGTTTGGGAGTTAACATCAAAATTACATTTCTCGGCCATATCGCATAGATCTCACTGTGAAAAGGCTTAAATGACTTTTTTAATTAAGTTTAATGATTGCGCTCAAACCAAATGTCCTAGAACGAAATTTTCAAATGTAACTACTAGAATGTGATACAATACACTATTGGGTGAAGTTTAGTTGACTTCTGCGCAGCGGTTTGGGAGTTAACATCAAAATTACATTTCTCGGCCATATCGCATAGATCTCACTGTGAAAAGGCTTAAATGGCTTTTTTGACCTAGGTTTGAGGATTGCGCTCAAATCAAATGTCCTAGAACCAAATTTCCACATGTAACTACTAGATTGTGATACAATACACTAATGGGTGAAGTTTGGTTGACTTCTGCGCAGCGGTTTGGGAGTTAACATCAAAATTACATTTCTCGGCCATATCGCATAGATCTCACTGTGAAAAGGCTTAAATGGCTTTTTTGACCTAAGTTTAATAATTGCGCTCAAACCAAATGTCCTAGAACGAAATTTTCAAATGTAACTACTAGAATGTGATACAATACACTATTGGGTGAAGTTTGGTTGACTTCTGCGCAGCGGTTTGGGAGTTAACATCAAAATTACATTTCTCGGCCATATCGCATAGATCTCACTGTGAAAAGGCTTAAATGACTTTTTTAATTAAGTTTGAGGATTGCGCTCAAACAAAATTTCCTAGAACCAAATTTTCACATGTAACTACTGGATTGTGATACAATACACTATTGGGTGAAGTTTGGTTGACTTCTGCGCAGCGGTTTGGGAGTTAACATCAAAATTACATTTCTCGGCCATATCGCATAGATCTCACTGTGAAAAGGCTTAAATGACTTTTTTAATTAAGTTTGATGATTGCGTTTAAACAAAATGTCCTAGAACAAAATTTTCAAATGTAACTACTAGATTGTGATACAATACACTATTGGGTGAAGTTTGGTTGACTTCTGCGCAGCGGTTTGGGAGTTAACATCAAAATTACATTTCTCGGCCATATCGCATAGATCTCACTGTGAAAAGGCTTAAATGACTTTTTTAATTAAGTTTAATGATTGCGCTCAAATCAAATGTCCTAGAACGAAATTTTCAAATGTAACTACTAGAATGTGATACAATACACTATTGGGTGAAGTTTAGTTGACTTCTGCGCAGCGGTTTGGGAGTTAACATCAAAATTACATTTCTCGGCCATATCGCATAGATCTCACTGTGAAAAGGCTTAAATGGCTTTTTTGACCTAGGTTTGAGGATTGCGCTCAAATCAAATGTCCTAGAACCAAATTTCCACATGTAACTACTAGATTGTGATACAATACACTAATGGGTGAAGTTTGGTTTACTTCTGCGCAGCGGTTTGGGAGTTAACATCAAAATTACATTTCTCGGCCATATCGCATAGATCTCACTGTGAAAAGGCTTAAATGGCTTTTTTGACCTAAGTTTGAGGATTGCGCTCAAATCAAATGTCCAATAACCAAATTTCCACATGTAACTACTAGATTGTGATACAATACACTAATGGGTGAAGTTTGGTTGACGTCTGCGCAGCGGTTTGGGAGTTAACATCAAAATTACATTTCTCGGCCATATCGCATAGATCTCACTGTGAAAAGGCTTAAATGACTTTTTTAAATAAGTTTGATGATTGCGTTCAAACAAAATGTCCTAGAACAAAATTTTCAAATGTAACTACTAGATTGTGATACAATACACTATTGGGTGAAGTTTGGTTGACTTCTGCGCAGCGGTTTGGGAGTTAACATCAAAATTACATTTCTCGGCCATATCGCATTGATCTCACTGTGAAAAGGCTTAAATGGCTTTTTTGACCTAAGTTTAATGATTGCGCTCAAACCAAATGTCCTAGAACGAAATTTTCAAATGTAACTACTAGAATGTGATACAATACACTATTGGGTGAAGTTTGGTTGACTTCTGCGCAGCGGTTTGGGAGTTAAAATTAAAATTACATTTCTCGGCCATATCGCATAGATCTCACTGTGAAAAGGCTTAAATGGCTTTTTTGACCTAAGTTTGAGGATTGCGCTAAAATCAAATGTCCAATAACCAAATTTCCACATGTAACTACTAGATTGTGATACAATACACTAATGGGTGAAGTTTGGTTGACTTCTGCGCAGCGGTTTGGGAGTTAACATCAAAATTACATTTCTCGGCCATATCGCATAGATCTCACTGTGAAAAGGCTTAAATGACTTTTTTAATTAAGTTTGATGATTGCGTTCAAACAAAATGTCCTAGAACAAAATTTTCAAATGTAACTACTAGATTGTGATACAATACACTATTGGGTGAAGTTTGGTTGACTTCTGCGCAGCGGTTTGGGAGTTAACATCAAAATTACATTTCTCGGCCATATCGCATAGATCTCACTGTGAAAAGGCTTAAATGACTTTTTTAAATTAAGTTTGAAGATTGCGCTCAAATCAAATGTCCTAGAACTAAATTTCCAAATGTAACTACTAGATTGTGATAAAATACACTATTGGGTGAAGTTTGGTTGACTTCTGCGCAGCGGTTTGGGAGTTAACATCAAAATTACATTTCTCGGCCATATCGCATAGATCTCACTGTGAAAAGGCTTAAATGGCTTTTTTGACCTAGGTTTGAGGATTGCGCTCAAATCAAATGTCCTAGAACCAAATTTCCACATGTAACTACTAGATTGTGATACAATACACTAATGGGTGAAGTTTGGTTGACTTCTGCGCAGCGGTTTGGGAGTGAACATCAAAATTACATTTCTCGGCCATATCGCATAGATCTCACTGTGAAAAGGCTTAAATGACTTTTTTAATTAAGTTTGATGATTGCGTTCAAACAAAATGTCCTAGGACAAAATTTTCAAATGTAACTACTAGATTGTGATACAATACACTATTGGGTGAAGTTTGGTTGACTTCTGCGCAGCGGTTTGGGAGTTAACATCAAAATTACATTTCTCGGCCATATCGCATAGATCTCACTGTGAAAAGGCTTAAATGGCTTTTTTGACCTAGGTTTGAGGATTGCGCTCAAATCAAATGTCCTAAAACCAAATTTCCACCTGTAACTACTAGATTGTGATACAATACACTAATGGGTGAAGTTTGGTTTACTTCTGCGCAGCGGTTTGGGAGTTAACATCAAAATTACATTTCTCGGCCATATCGCATAGATCTCACTGTGAAAAGGCTTAAATGGCTTTTTTGACCTAAGTTTAATAATTGCGCTCAAACCAAATGTCCTAGAACGAAATTTTCAAATGTAACTACTAGAATGTGATACAATACACTATTGGGTGAAGTTTGGTTGACTTCTGCGCAGCGGTTTGGGAGTTAACATCAAAATTACATTTCTCGGCCATATCGCATAGATCTCACTGTGAAAAGGCTTAAATGGCTTTTTTGACCTAGGTTTGAGGATTGCGCTCAAATCAAATGTCCTAGAACCAAATTTCCACATGTAACTACTAGATTGTGATACAATACACTAATGGGTGAAGTTTGGTTGACTTCTGCGCAGCGGTTTGGGAGTGAACATCAAAATTACATTTCTCGGCCATATCGCATAGATCTCACTGTGAAAAGAATTAAATGACTTTTTTAATTAAGTTTGATGATTGCGTTCAAACAAAATGTCCTAGGACAAAATTTTCAAATGTAACTACTAGATTGTGATACAATACACTATTGGGTGAAGTTTGGTTGACTTCTGCGCAGCGGTTTGGGAGTTAACATCAAAATTACATTTCTCGGCCATATCGCATAGATCTCACTGTGAAAAGGCTTAAATGGCTTTTTTGACCTAGGTTTGAGGATTGCGCTCAAATCAAATGTCCTAAAACCAAATTTCCACCTGTAACTACTAGATTGTGATACAATACACTAATGGGTGAAGTTTGGTTTACTTCTGCGCAGCGGTTTGGGAGTTAACATCAAAATTACATTTCTCGGCCATATCGCATAGATCTCACTGTGAAAAGGCTTAAATGGCTTTTTTGACCTAAGTTTAATAATTGCGCTCAAACCAAATGTCCTAGAACGAAATTTTCAAATGTAACTACTAGAATGTGATACAATACACTATTGGGTGAAGTTTGGTTGACTTCTGCGCAGCGGTTTGGGAGTTAACATCAAAATTACATTTCTCGGCCATATCGCATAGATCTCACTGTGAAAAGGCTTAAATGGCTTTTTTGACCTAAGTTTGAGGATTGCGCTCAAATCAAATGTCCTAGAACCAAATTTTCACATGTAACTACTAGATTGTGATACAATACACTAATGGGTGAAGTTTGGTTGATTTCTGCGCAGCGGTTTGGGAGTTAACATCAAAATTACATTTCTCGGCCATATCGCATAGATCTCACTGTGAAAAGGCTTAAATGGCTTTTTTGACCTAAGTTTAATGATTGCGCTCAAACCAAATGTCCTAGAACGAAATTTTCAAATGTAACTACTAGAATGTGATACAATACACTATTGGGTGAAGTTTGGTTGACTTCTGCGCAGCGGTTTGGGAGTTAAAATCAAAATTACATTTCTCGGCCATATCGCATAGATCTCACTGTGAAAAGGCTTAAATGGCTTTTTTGACCTAAGTTTAATAATTGCGCTCAAACCAAATGTCCTAGAACGAAATTTTCAAATGTAACTACTAGAATGTGATACAATACACTATTGGGTGAAGTTTGGTTGACTTCTGCGCAGCGGTTTGGGAGTTAACATCAAAATTACATTTCTCGGCCATATCGCATAGATCTCACTGTGAAAAGGCTTAAATGGCTTTTTTGACCTAAGTTTGAGGATTGCGCTCAAATCAAATGTCCGAGAACCAAATTTCCACATGTAACTACTAGATTGTGATACAATACACTAATAGGTGAAGTTTGGTTGACTTCTGCGCAGCGGTTTGGGAGTTAACATCAAAATTACATTTCTCGGCCATATCGCATAGATCTCACTGTGAAAAGGCTTAAATGGCTTTTTTGACCTAAGTTTGAGGATTGCGCTCAAATCAAATGTCCAATAACCAAATTTCCACATGTAACTACTAGATTGTGATACAATACACTAATGGGTGAAGTTTGGTTGACTTCTGTGCAGCGGTTTGGGAGTTAACATCAAAATTACATTTCTCGGCCATATCGCATAGATCTCACTGTGAAAAGGCTTAAATGACTTTTTTAAATAAGTTTGATGATTGCGTTCAAACAAAATGTCCTAGAACAAAATTTTCAAATGTAACTACTAGATTGTGATACAATACACTATTGGGTGAAGGTTGGTTGACTTCTGCGCAGCGGTTTGGGAGTTAACATCAAAATTACATTTCTCGGCCATATCGCATAGATCTCACTGTGAAAAGGCTTAAATGGCTTTTTTGACCTAAGTTTGAGGATTGCGCTCAAATCAAATGTCCTAGAACCAAATTTCCACATGTAACTACTAGATTGTGATACAATACACTAATGGGTGAAGTTTGGTTGACTTCTGCGCAGCGGTTTGGGAGTTAACATCAAAATTACATTTCTCGGCCATATCGCATAGATCTCACTGTAAAAAGGCTTAAATGACTTTTTTAATTAAGTTTGATGATTGCGCTCAAACAAAATTTCCTAGAACAAAATTTTCAAATGTAACTACTAGATTGTGATACAATACACTATTGGGTGAAGTTTGGTTGACTTCTGCGCAGCGGTTTGGGAGTTAACATCAAAATTACATTTCTCGGCCATATCGCATAGATCTCACTGTGAAAAGGCTTAAATGACTTTTTTAATTAAGTTTGATGATTGCGTTCAAACAAAATGTCCTAGAACAAAATTTTCAAATGTAACTACTAGATTGTGATACAATACACTATTGGGTGAAGTTTGGTTGACTTCTGCGCAGCGGTTTGGGAGTTAACATCAAAATTACATTTCTCGGCCATATCGCATAGATCTCACTGTGAAAAGGCTTAAATGACTTTTTTTAATTAAGTTTAATGATTGCGCTCAAACCAAATGTCCTAGAACGAAATTTTCAAATGTAACTACTAGAATGTGATACAATACACTATTGGGTGAAGTTTAGTTGACTTCTGCGCAGCGGTTTGGGAGTTAACATCAAAATTACATTTCTCGGCCATATCGCATAGATCTCACTGTGAAAAGGCTTAAATGGCTTTTTTGACCTAGGTTTGAGGATTGCGCTCAAATCAAATGTCCTAGAACCAAATTTCCACATGTAACTACTAGATTGTGATACAATACACTAATGGGTGAAGTTTGGTTTACTTCTGCGCAGCGGTTTGGGAGTTAACATCAAAATTACATTTCTCGGCCATATCGCATAGATCTCACTGTGAAAAGGCTTAAATGGCTTTTTTGACCTAAGTTTGAGGATTGCGCTCAAATCAAATGTCCAATAACCAAATTTCCACATGTAACTACTAGATTGTGATACAATACACTAATGGGTGAAGTTTGGTTGACTTCTGCGCAGCGGTTTGGGAGTTAACATCAAAATTACATTTCTCGGCCATATCGCATAGATCTCACTGTGAAAAGGCTTAAATGACTTTTTTAATTAAGTTTGATGATTGCGTTCAAACAAAATGTCCTAGAACAAAATTTTCAAATGTAACTACTAGATTGTGATGCAATACACTATTGGGTGAAGTTTGGTTGACTTCTGCGCAGCGGTTTGGGAGTTAACATCAAAATTACATTTCTCGGCCATATCGCATAGATCTCACTGTGAAAAGGCTTAAATGGCTTTTTTGACCTAAGTTTAATAATTGCGCTCAAACCAAATGTCCTAGAACGAAATTTTCAAATGTAACTACTAGAATGTAATACAATACACTATTGGGTGAAGTTTGGTTGACTTCTGCGCAGCGGTTTGGGAGTTAACATCAAAATTACATTTCTCGGCCATATCGCATAGATCTCACTGTGAAAAGGCTTAAATGGCTTTTTTGACCTAAGTTTGAGGATTGCGCTCAAATCAAATGTCCTAGAACCAAATTTCCACATGTAACTACTAGATTGTGATACAATACACTAATAGGTGAAGTTTGGTTGACTTCTGCGCAGCGGTTTGGGAGTTAACATCAAAATTACATTTCTCGGCCATATCGCATAGATCTCACTGTGAAAAGGCTTAAATGGCTTTTTTGACCTAAGTTTGAGGATTGCGCTCAAATCAAATGTCCAATAACCAAATTTCCACATGTAACTATTAGATTGTGATACAATACACTAATGGTTGAAGTTTGGTTGACTTCTGCGCAGCGGTTTGGGAGTGAACATCAAAATTACATTTCTCGGCCATATCGCATAGATCTCACTGTGAAAAGGCTTAAATGACTTTTTTTAATTAAGTTTGAAGATTGCGCTCAAATCAAATGTCCTAGAACTAAATTTCCAAATGTAACTACTAGATTGTGATAAAATACACTATTGGGTGAAGTTTGGTTGACTTCTGCGCAGCGGTTTGGGAGTTAACATCAAAATTACATTTCTCGGCCATATCGCATAGATCTCACTGTGAAAAGGCTTAAATGGCTTTTTTGACCTAAGTTTGAGGATTGCGCTCAAATCAAATGTCCTATAACCAAATTTCCACATGTAACTACTAGATTGTGATACAATACACTAATGGGTGAAGTTTGGTTGACTTCTGCGCAGCGGTTTGGGAGTTAACATCAAAATTACATTTCTCGGCCATATCGCATAGATCTCACTGTGAAAAGGCTTAAATGACTTTTTTAATTAAGTTTGATGATTGCGTTCAAACAAAATGTCCTAGAACAAAATTTTCAAATGTAACTACTAGATTGTGATACAATACACTATTGGGTGAAGTTTGGTTGACTTCTGCGCAGCGGTTTGGGAGTTAACATCAAAATTACATTTCTCGGCCATATCGCATAGATCTAACTGTGAAAAGGCTTAAATGGCTTTTTTGACCTAAGTTTGAGGATTGCGCTCAAATCAAATGTCCTAGAACTAAATTTCCACATGTAACTACTAGATTGTGATACAATACACTAATGGGTGAAGTTTGGTTTACTTCTGCGCAGCGGTTTGGGAGTTAACATCAAAATTACATTTCTCGGCCATATCGCATAGATCTCACTGTGAAAAGGCTTAAATGGCTTTTTTGACCTAAGTTTAATGATTGCGCTCAAACCAAATGTCCTAGAACGAAATTTTCAAATGTAACTACAAGAATGTGATACAATACACTATTGGGTGAAGTTTGGTTGACTTCTGCGCAGCGGTTTGGGAGTTAACATCAAAATTACATTTCTCGGCCATATCGCATAGATCTCACTGTGAAAAGGCTTAAATGACTTTTTTAATTAAGTTTAATGATTGCGCTCAAACAAAATGTCCTAGAACAAAATTTTCAAATGTAACTACTAGATTGTGATACAATACACTATTGGGTGAAGTTTGGTTGACTTCTGCGCAGCGGTTTGGGAGTTAACATCAAAATTACATTTCTCGGCCATATCGCATAGATCTCACTGTGAAAAGGCTTAAATGACTTTTTTAATTAAGTTTAATGATTGCGCTCAAACCAAATGTCCTAGAACGAAATTTTCACATGTAACTACTAGATTGTGATACAATACACTAATGGGTGAAGTTTGGTTGACTTCTGCGCAGCGGTTTGGGAGTTAACATCAAAATTACATTTCTCGGCCATATCGCATAGATCTCACTGTGAAAAGGCTTAAATGACTTTTTTAATTAAGTTTGATGATTGCGTTCAAACAAAATGTCCTAGAACAAAATTTTCAAATGTAACTACTAGATTGTGATACAATACACTATTGGGTGAAGTTTGGTTGACTTCTGCGCAGCGGTTTGGGAGTTAACATCAAAATTACATTTCTCGGCCATATCGCATAGATCTCACTGTGAAAAGGCTTAAATGACTTTTTTTAATTAAGTTTGAAGATTGCGCTCAAATCAAATGTCCTAGAACTAAATTTCCAAATGTAACTACTAGATTGTGATAAAATACACTATTGGGTGAAGTTTGGTTGACTTCTGCGCAGCGGTTTGGGAGTTAACATCAAAATTACATTTCTCGGCCATATCGCATAGATCTCACTGTGAAAAGGCTTAAATGGCTTTTTTGACCTAAGTTTGAGGATTGCGCTCAAATCAAATGTCCTATAACCAAATTTCCACATGTAACTACTAGATTGTGATACAATACACTAATGGGTGAAGTTTGGTTGACTTCTGCGCAGCGGTTTGGGAGTTAACATCAAAATTACATTTCTCGGCCATATCGCATAGATCTCACTGTGAAAAGGCTTAAATGACTTTTTTAATTAAGTTTGATGATTGCGTTCAAACAAAATGTCCTAAAACCAAATTTTCAAATGTAACTACTAGATTGTGATACAATACACTATTGGGTGAAGTTTGGTTGACTTCTGCGCAGCGGTTTGGGAGTTAACATCAAAATTACATTTCTCGGCCATATCGCATAGATCTCACTGTGAAAAGGCTTAAATGGCTTTTTTGACCTAAGTTTAATGATTGCGCTCAAACCAAATGTCCTAGAACGAAATTTTCAAATGTAACTACAAGAATGTGATACAATACACTATTGGGTGAAGTTTGGTTGACTTCTGCGCAGCGGTTTGGGAGTTAACATCAAAATTACATTTCTCGGCCATATCGCATAGATCTCACTGTGAAAAGGCTTAAATGACTTTTTTAATTAAGTTTAATGATTGCGCTCAAACAAAATGTCCTAGAACAAAATTTTCAAATGTAACTACTAGATTGTGATACAATACACTATTGGGTGAAGTTTGGTTGACTTCTGCGCAGCGGTTTGGGAGTTAACATCAAAATTACATTTCTCGGCCATATCGCATAGATCTCACTGTGAAAAGGCTTAAATGACTTTTTTAATTAAGTTTAATGATTGCGCTCAAACCAAATGTCCTAGAACGAAATTTTCAAATGTAACTACTAGAATGTGATACAATACACTATTGTGTGAAGTTTGGTTGACTTCTGCGCAGCGGTTTGGGAGTTAACATCAAAATTACATTTCTCCGCCATATCGCATAGATCTCACTGTGAAAAGGCTTAAATGACTTTTTTATTTAAGTTTGATGATTGCGCTCAAACAAAATTTCCTAGAACCAAATTTCCACATGTAACTACTAGATTGTGATACAATACACTAATGGGTGAAGTTTGGTTTACTTCTGCGCAGCGGTTTGGGAGTTAACATCAAAATTACATTTCTCGGCCATATCGCATAGATCTCACTGTGAAAAGGCTTAAATGACTTTTTTAATTAAGTTTGAGGATTGCGCTCAAACAAAATTTCCTAGAACCAAATTTTCACATGTAACTACTAGATTGTGATACAATAAACTATTGGGTGAAGTTTGGTTGACTTCTGCGCAGCGGTTTGGGAGTTAACATCAAAATTACATTTCTCGGCCATATCGCATAGATCTCACTGTGAAAAGGCTTAAATGGCTTTTTTGACCTAAGTTTGAGGATTGCGCTCAAATCAAATGTCCTAGAACCAAATTTCCACATGTAACTACTAGATTGTGATACAATACACTAATAGGTGAAGTTTGGTTGACTTCTGCGCAGCGGTTTGGGAGTTAACATCAAAATTACATTTCTCGGCCATATCGCATAGATCTCACTGTGAAAAGGCTTAAATGGCTTTTTTGACCTAAGTTTGAGGATTGCGCTCAAATCAAATGTCCAATAACCAAATTTCCACATGTAACTATTAGATTGTGATACAATACACTAATGGTTGAAGTTTGGTTGACTTCTGCGCAGCGGTTTGGGAGTGAACATCAAAATTACATTTCTCGGCCATATCGCATAGATCTCACTGTGAAAAGGCTTAAATGACTTTTTTTAATTAAGTTTGAAGATTGCGCTCAAATCAAATGTCCTAGAACTAAATTTCCAAATGTAACTACTAGATTGTGATAAAATACACTATTGGGTGAAGTTTGGTTGACTTCTGCGCAGCGGTTTGGGAGTTAACATCAAAATTACATTTCTCGGCCATATCGCATAGATCTCACTGTGAAAAGGCTTAAATGGCTTTTTTGACCTAAGTTTGAGGATTGCGCTCAAATCAAATGTCCTATAACCAAATTTCCACATGTAACTACTAGATTGTGATACAATACACTAATGGGTGAAGTTTGGTTGACTTCTGCGCAGCGGTTTGGGAGTTAACATCAAAATTACATTTCTCGGCCATATCGCATAGATCTCACTGTGAAAAGGCTTAAATGACTTTTTTAATTAAGTTTGATGATTGCGTTCAAACAAAATGTCCTAGAACAAAATTTTCAAATGTAACTACTAGATTGTGATACAATACACTATTGGGTGAAGTTTGGTTGACTTCTGCGCAGCGGTTTGGGAGTTAACATCAAAATTACATTTCTCGGCCATATCGCATAGATCTAACTGTGAAAAGGCTTAAATGGCTTTTTTGACCTAAGTTTGAGGATTGCGCTCAAATCAAATGTCCTAGAACTAAATTTCCACATGTAACTACTAGATTGTGATACAATACACTAATGGGTGAAGTTTGGTTTACTTCTGCGCAGCGGTTTGGGAGTTAACATCAAAATTACATTTCTCGGCCATATCGCATAGATCTCACTGTGAAAAGGCTTAAATGGCTTTTTTGACCTAAGTTTGAGGATTGCGCTCAAATCAAATGTCCAATAACCAAATTTCCACATGTAACTATTAGATTGTGATACAATACACTAATGGTTGAAGTTTGGTTGACTTCTGCGCAGCGGTTTGGGAGTGAACATCAAAATTACATTTCTCGGCCATATCGCATAGATCTCACTGTGAAAAGGCTTAAATGACTTTTTTTAATTAAGTTTGAAGATTGCGCTCAAATCAAATGTCCTAGAACTAAATTTCCAAATGTAACTACTAGATTGTGATAAAATACACTATTGGGTGAAGTTTGGTTGACTTCTGCGCAGCGGTTTGGGAGTTAACATCAAAATTACATTTCTCGGCCATATCGCATAGATCTCACTGTGAAAAGGCTTAAATGGCTTTTTTGACCTAAGTTTGAGGATTGCGCTCAAATCAAATGTCCTATAACCAAATTTCCACATGTAACTACTAGATTGTGATACAATACACTAATGGGTGAAGTTTGGTTGACTTCTGCGCAGCGGTTTGGGAGTTAACATCAAAATTACATTTCTCGGCCATATCGCATAGATCTCACTGTGAAAAGGCTTAAATGACTTTTTTAATTAAGTTTGATGATTGCGTTCAAACAAAATGTCCTAGAACAAAATTTTCAAATGTAACTACTAGATTGTGATACAATACACTATTGGGTGAAGTTTGGTTGACTTCTGCGCAGCGGTTTGGGAGTTAACATCAAAATTACATTTCTCGGCCATATCGCATAGATCTAACTGTGAAAAGGCTTAAATGGCTTTTTTGACCTAAGTTTGAGGATTGCGCTCAAATCAAATGTCCTAGAACTAAATTTCCACATGTAACTACTAGATTGTGATACAATACACTAATGGGTGAAGTTTGGTTGACTTCTGCGCAGCGGTTTGGGAGTTAACATCAAAATTACATTTCTCGGCCATATCGCATAGATCTCACTGTGAAAAGGCTTAAATGACTTTTTTAATTAAGTTTGATGATTGCGTTCAAACAAAATGTCCTAGAACAAAATTTTCAAATGTAACTACTAGATTGTGATACAATACACTATTGGGTGAAGTTTGGTTGACTTCTGCGCAGCGGTTTGGGAGTTAACATCAAAATTACATTTCTCGGCCATATCGCATAGATCTCACTGTGAAAAGGCTTAAATGACTTTTTTTAATTAAGTTTGAAGATTGCGCTCAAATCAAATGTCCTAGAACTAAATTTCCAAATGTAACTACTAGATTGTGATAAAATACACTATTGGGTGAAGTTTGGTTGACTTCTGCGCAGCGGTTTGGGAGTTAACATCAAAATTACATTTCTCGGCCATATCGCATAGATCTCACTGTGAAAAGGCTTAAATGGCTTTTTTGACCTAAGTTTGAGGATTGCGCTCAAATCAAATGTCCTATAACCAAATTTCCACATGTAACTACTAGATTGTGATACAATACACTAATGGGTGAAGTTTGGTTGACTTCTGCGCAGCGGTTTGGGAGTTAACATCAAAATTACATTTCTCGGCCATATCGCATAGATCTCACTGTGAAAAGGCTTAAATGACTTTTTTAATTAAGTTTAATGATTGCGCTCAAACCAAATGTCCTAGAACGAAATTTTCAAATGTAACTACTAGAATGTGATACAATACACTATTGGGTGAAGTTTAGTTGACTTCTGCGCAGCGGTTTGGGAGTTAACATCAAAATTACATTTCTCGGCCATATCGCATAGATCTCACTGTGAAAAGGCTTAAATGACTTTTTTAATTAAGTTTGATGATTGCGTTCAAACAAAATGTCCTAAAACAAAATTTTCAAATGTAACTACTAGATTGTGATACAATACACTATTGGGTGAAGTTTGGTTGACTTCTGTGCAGCGGTTTGGGAGTTAACATCAAAATTACATTTCTCGGCCATATCGCATAGATCTCACTGTGAAAAGGCTTAAATGGCTTTTTTGACCTAAGTTTGAGGATTGCGCTCAAATCAAATGTCCTAGAACCAAATTTCCACATGTAACTACTAGATTGTGATACAATACACTAATGGGTGAAGTTTGGTTTACTTCTGCGCAGCGGTTTGGGAGTTAACATCAAAATTACATTTCTCGGCCATATCGCATAGATCTCACTGTGAAAAGGCTTAAATGGCTTTTTTGACCTAAGTTTAATGATTGCGCTCAAACCAAATGTCCTAGAACGAAATTTTCAAATGTAACTACAAGAATGTGATACAATACACTATTGGGTGAAGTTTGGTTGACTTCTGCGCAGCGGTTTGGGAGTTAACATCAAAATTACATTTCTCGGCCATATCGCATAGATCTCACTGTGAAAAGGCTTAAATGACTTTTTTAATTAAGTTTAATGATTGCGCTCAAACAAAATGTCCTAGAACAAAATTTTCAAATGTAACTACTAGATTGTGATACAATACACTATTGGGTGAAGTTTGGTTGACTTCTGCGCAGCGGTTTGGGAGTTAACATCAAAATTACATTTCTCGGCCATATCGCATAGATCTCACTGTGAAAAGGCTTAAATGACTTTTTTAATTAAGTTTAATGATTGCGCTCAAACCAAATGTCCTAGAACGAAATTTTCAAATGTAACTACTAGAATGTGATACAATACACTATTGTGTGAAGTTTAGTTGACTTCTGCGCAGCGGTTTGGGAGTTAACATCAAAATTACATTTCTCGGCCATATCGCATAGATCTCACTGTGAAAAGGCTTAAATGACTTTTTTATTTAAGTTTGATGATTGCGCTCAAACAAAATTTCCTAGAACCAAATTTCCACATGTAACTACTAGATTGTGATACAATACACTAATGGGTGAAGTTTGGTTTACTTCTGCGCAGCGGTTTGGGAGTTAACATCAAAATTACATTTCTCGGCCATATCGCATAGATCTCACTGTGAAAAGGCTTAAATGGCTTTTTTGACCTAAGTTTAATAATTGCGCTCAAACCAAATGTCCTAGAACGAAATTTTCAAATGTAACTACTAGAATGTGATACAATACACTATTGGGTGAAGTTTGGTTGACTTCTGCGCAGCGGTTTGGGAGTTAACATCAAAATTACATTTCTCGGCCATATCGCATAGATCTCACTGTGAAAAGGCTTAAATGGCTTTTTTGACCTAAGTTTGAGGATTGCGCTCAAATCAAATGTCCTAGAACCAAATTTTCACATGTAACTACTAGATTGTGATACAATACACTAATGGGTGAAGTTTGGTTGACTTCTGCGCAGCGGTTTGGGAGTTAACATCAAAATTACATTTCTCGGCCATATCGCATAGATCTCACTGTGAAAAGGCTTAAATGGCTTTTTTGACCTAGGTTTGAGGATTGCGCTCAAATCAAATGTCCTAGAACCAAATTTCCACATGTAACTACTAGATTGTGATACAATACACTAATGGGTGAAGTTTGGTTGACTTCTGCGCAGCGGTTTGGGAGTTAACATCAAAATTACATTTCTCGGCCATATCGCATAGATCTCACTGTGAAAAGGCTTAAATGGCTTTTTTGACCTAAGTTTAATAATTGCGCTCAAACCAAATGTCCTAGAACGAAATTTTCAAATGTAACTACTAGAATGTGATACAATACACTATTGGGTGAAGTTTGGTTGACTTCTGCGCAGCGGTTTGGGAGTTAACATCAAAATTACATTTCTCGGCCATATCGCATAGATCTCACTGTGAAAAGGCTTAAATGACTTTTTTAATTAAGTTTGAGGATTGCGCTCAAACAAAATTTCCTAGAACCAAATTTTCACATGTAACTACTAGATTGTGATACAATAAACTATTGGGTGAAGTTTGGTTGACTTCTGCTCAGCGGTTTGGGAGTTAACATCAAAATTACATTTCTCGGCCATATCGCATAGATCTCACTGTGAAAAGGCTTAAATGACTTTTTTAATTAAGTTTGATGATTGCGTTCAAACAAAATGTCCTAGAACAAAATTTTCAAATGTAACTACTAGATTGTGATACAATACACTATTGGGTGAAGTTTGGTTGACTTCTGCGCAGCGGTTTGGGAGTTAACATCA
The DNA here is from genome assembly GCF_030265065.1 of Corythoichthys intestinalis. Lineage (NCBI taxonomy): Eukaryota > Metazoa > Chordata > Actinopteri > Syngnathiformes > Syngnathidae > Corythoichthys > Corythoichthys intestinalis. The sequence continues at coordinate 361,962 of NC_080405.1, read as the reverse complement.
AAATTACATTTCTCGGCCATATCGCATAGATCTCACTGTGAAAAGGTTAAAATGACTTTTTTAATTAAGTTTAATGATTGCGCTCAAACCAAATGTCCTAGAACGAAATTTTCAAATGTAACTACTAGAATGTGATACAATACACTATTGGGTGAAGTTTGGTTGACTTCTGCGCAGCGGTTTGGGAGTTAACATCAAAATTACATTTCTCGGCCATATCGCATAGATCTCACTGTGAAAAGGCTTAAATGGCTTTTTTGACCTAAGTTTGAGGATTGCGCTCAAATCAAATGTCCAATAACCAAATTTCCACATGTAACTACTAGATTGTGATACAATACACTAATGGGTGAAGTTTGGTTGACTTCTGCGCAGCGGTTTGGGAGTTAACATCAAAATTACATTTCTCGGCCATATCGCATAGATCTCACTGTGAAAAGGCTTAAATGACTTTTTTAAATAAGTTTGATGATTGCGTTCAAACAAAATGTCCTAGAACAAAATTTTCAAATGTAACTACTAGATTGTGATACAATACACTATTGGGTGAAGTTTGGTTGACTTCTGCGCAGCGGTTTGGGAGTTAACATCAAAATTACATTTCTCGGCCATATCGCATAGATCTCACTGTGAAAAGGCTTAAATGGCTTTTTTGACCTAAGTTTAATGATTGCGCTCAAACCAAATGTCCTAGAACGAAATTTTCAAATGTAACTACTAGAATGTGATACAATACACTATTGGGTGAAGTTTGGTTGACTTCTGCGCAGCGGTTTGGGAGTTAAAATCAAAATTACATTTCTCGGCCATATCGCATAGATCTCACTGTGAAAAGGCTTAAATGGCTTTTTTGACCTAAGTTTAATAATTGCGCTCAAACCAAATGTCCTAGAACGAAATTTTCAAATGTAACTACTAGAATGTGATACAATACACTATTGGGTGAAGTTTAGTTGACTTTTGCGCAGCGGTTTGGGAGTTAACATCAAAATTACATTTCTCGGCCATATCGCATAGATCTCACTGTGAAAAGGCTTAAATGGCTTTTTTGACCTAGGTTTGAGGATTGCGCTCAAATCAAATGTCCTAGAACCAAATTTCCACATGTAACTACTAGATTGTGATACAATACACTAATGGGTGAAGTTTGGTTGACTTCTGCGCAGCGGTTTGGGAGTTAACATCAAAATTACATTTCTCGGCCATATCGCATAGATCTCACTGTGAAAAGGCTTAAATGACTTTTTTAATTAAGTTTGAGGATTGCGCTCAAACCAAATTTCCTAGAACCAAATTTTCACATGTAACTACTAGATTGTGATACAATACACTAATGGGTGAAGTTTGGTTGACTTCTGCGCAGCGGTTTGGGAGTTAACATCAAAATTACATTTCTCGGCCATATCGCATAGATCTCACTGTGAAAAGGCTTAAATGACTTTTTTAATTAAGTTTGAGGATTGCGCTCAAACAAAATTTCCTAGAACCAAATTTTCACATGTAACTACTAGATTGTGATACAATACACTATTGGGTGAAGTTTGGTTGACTTCTGCGCAGCGGTTTGGGAGTTAACATCAAAATTACATTTCTCGGCCATATCGCATAGATCTCACTGTGAAAAGGCTTAAATGACTTTTTTAATTAAGTTTGATGATTGCGTTCAAACAAAATGTCCTAGAACAAAATTTTCAAATGTAACTACTAGATTGTGATACAATACACTATTGGGTGAAGTTTGGTTGACTTCTGCGCAGCGGTTTGGGAGTTAACATCAAAATTACATTTCTCGGCCATATCGCATAGATCTCACTGTGAAAAGGTTTAAATGACTTTTTTAATTAAGTTTAATGATTGCGCTCAAACCAAATGTCCTAGAACGAAATTTTCAAATGTAACTACTAGAATGTGATACAATACACTATTGGTTGAAGTTTAGTTGACTTCTGCGCAGCGGTTTGGGAGTTAACATCAAAATTACATTTCTCGGCCATATCGCATAGATCTCACTGTGAAAAGGCTTAAATGGCTTTTTTGACCTAGGTTTGAGGATTGCGCTCAAATCAAATGTCCTAGAACCAAATTTCCACATGTAACTACTAGATTGTGATACAATACACTAATGGGTGAAGTTTGGTTTACTTCTGCGCAGCGGTTTGGGAGTTAACATCAAAATTACATTTCTCGGCCATATCGCATAGATCTCACTGTGAAAAGGCTTAAATGGCTTTTTTGACCTAAGTTTGAGGATTGCGCTCAAATCAAATGTCCTAGAACCAAATTTCCACATGTAACTACTAGATTGTGATACAATACACTAATGGGTGAAGTTTGGTTGACTTCTGCGCAGCGGTTTGGGAGTTAACATCAAAATTACATTTCTCGGCCATATCGCATAGATCTCACTGTGAAAAGGCTTAAATGACTTTTTAATTAAGTTTGATGATTGCGTTCAAACAAAATGTCCTAGAACAAAATTTTCAAATGTAACTACTAGATTGTGATACAATACACTATTGGGTGAAGTTTGGTTGACTTCTGCGCAGCGGTTTGGGAGTTAACATCAAAATTACATTTCTCGGCCATATCGCATAGATCTCACTGTGAAAAGGCTTAAATGGCTTTTTTGACCTAAGTTTGAGGATTGCGCTCAAATCAAATGTCCTAGAACCAAATTTCCACATGTAATTACTAGATTATGATACAATACACTAATGGGTGAAGTTTGGTTGACTTCTGCGCAGCGGTTTGGGAGTTAACATCAAAATTACATTTCTCGGCCATATCGCATAGATCTCACTGTGAAAAGGCTTAAATGACTTTTTTAATTAAGTTTAATGATTGCGCTCAAACAAAATGTCCTAGAACAAAAATTTCAAATGCAACTACTAGATTGTGATACAATACACTATTGGGTGAAGTTTAGTTGACTTCTGCGCAGCGGTTTGGGAGTTAACATCAAAATTACATTTCTCGGCCATATCGCATAGATCTCACTGTGAAAAGGCTTAAATGGCTTTTTTGACCTAAGTTTGAGGATTGCGCTCAAATCAAATGTCCTAGAACCAAATTTCCACATGTAACTACTAGATTGTGATACAATACACTAATGGTTGAAGTTTGGTTGACTTCTGCGCAGCGGTTTGGGAGTGAACATCAAAATTACATTTCTCGGCCATATCGCATAGATCTCACTGTGAAAAGGCTTAAATGACTTTTTTTAATTAAGTTTGAAGATTGCGCTCAAATCAAATGTCCTAGAACTAAATTTCCAAATGTAACTACTAGATTGTGATAAAATACACTATTGGGTGAAGTTTGGTTGACTTCTGCGCAGCGGTTTGGGAGTTAACATCAAAATTACATTTCTCGGCCATATCGCATAGATCTCACTGTGAAAAGGCTTAAATGGCTTTTTTGACCTAAGTTTGAGGATTGCGCTCAAATCAAATGTCCTATAACCAAATTTCCACATGTAACTACTAGATTGTGATATAATACACTAATGGGTGAAGTTTGGTTGACTTCTGCGCAGCGGTTTGGGAGTTAACATCAAAATTACATTTCTCGGCCATATCGCATAGATCTCACTGTGAAAAGGCTTAAATGACTTTTTTAATTAAGTTTAATGATTGCGCTCAAACAAAATGTCCTAGAACAAAATTTTCAAATGTAACTACTAGATTGTGATACAATACACTATTGGGTGAAGTTTGGTTGACTTCTGCGCAGCGGTTTGGGAGTTAACATCAAAATTACATTTCTCGGCCATATCGCATAGATCTCACTGTGAAAAGGCTTAAATGACTTTTTTAATTAAGTTTAATGATTGCGCTCAAACCAAATGTCCTAGAACGAAATTTTCAAATGTAACTACTAGAATGTGATACAATACACTATTGGGTGAAGTTTGGTTGACTTCTGCGCAGCGGTTTGGGAGTTAACATCAAAATTACATTTCTCGGCCATATCGCATAGATCTCACTGTGAAAAGGCTTAAATGGCTTTTTTGACCTAAGTTTGAGGATTGCGCTCAAATCAAATGTCCTAGAACCAAATTTCCACATGTAACTATTAGATTGTGATACAATACACTATTGGGTGAAGTTTGGTTGACTTCTGCGCAGCGGTTTGGGAGTTAACATCAAAATTACATTTCTCGGCCATATCGCATAGATCTCACTGTGAAAAGGCTTAAATGACTTTTTTAATTAAGTTTGATGATTGCGTTCAAACAAAATGTCCTAGAACAAAATTTTCAAATGTAACTACTAGATTGTGATACAATACACTATTGGGTGAAGTTTGGTTGACTTCTGCGCAGCGGTTTGGGAGTTAACATCAAAATTACATTTCTCGGCCATATCGCATAGATCTCACTGTGAAAAGGCTTAAATGACTTTTTTAATTAAGTTTAATGATTGCCCTCAAACCAAATGTCCTAGAACGAAATTTTCAAATGTAACTACTAGAATGTGATACAATACACTATTGGGTGAAGTTTAGTTGACTTCTGCGCAGCGGTTTGGGAGTTAACATCAAAATTACATTTCTCGGCCATATCGCATAGATCTCACTGTGAAAAGGCTTAAATGACTTTTTTTAATTAAGTTTGAAGATTGCGCTCAAATCAAATGTCCTAGAACTAAATTTCCAAATGTAACTACTAGATTGTGATAAAATACACTATTGGGTGAAGTTTGGTTGACTTCTGCGCAGCGGTTTGGGAGTTAACATCAAAATTACATTTCTCGGCCATATCGCATAGATCTCACTGTGAAAAGGCTTAAATGGCTTTTTTGACCTAAGTTTGAGGATTGCGCTCAAATCAAATGTCCTATAACCAAATTTCCACATGTAACTACTAGATTGTGATATAATACACTAATGGGTGAAGTTTGGTTGACTTCTGCGCAGCGGTTTGGGAGTTAACATCAAAATTACATTTCTCGGCCATATCGCATAGATCTCACTGTGAAAAGGCTTAAATGACTTTTTTAATTAAGTTTAATGATTGCGCTCAAACAAAATGTCCTAGAACAAAATTTTCAAATGTAACTACTAGATTGTGATACAATACACTATTGGGTGAAGTTTGGTTGACTTCTGCGCAGCGGTTTGGGAGTTAACATCAAAATTACATTTCTCGGCCATATCGCATAGATCTCACTGTGAAAAGGCTTAAATGACTTTTTTAATTAAGTTTAATGATTGCGCTCAAACCAAATGTCCTAGAACAAAATTTTCAAATGTAACTACTAGATTGTGATACAATACACTATTGGGTGAAGTTTGGTTGACTTCTGCGCAGCGGTTTGGGAGTTAACATCAAAATTACATTTCTCGGCCATATCGCATAGATCTCACTGTGAAAAGGCTTAAAAGACTTTTTTAATTAAGTTTAATGATTGCGCTCAAATCAAATGTCCTAGAACGAAATTTTCAAATGTAACTACTAGAATGTGATACAATACACTATTGGGTGAAGTTTAGTTGACTTCTGCGCAGCGGTTTGGGAGTTAACATCAAAATTACATTTCTCGGCCATATCGCATAGATCTCACTGTGAAAAGGCTTAAATGGCTTTTTTGACCTAGGTTTGAGGATTGCGCTCAAATCAAATGTCCTAGAACCGAATTTCCACATGTAACTACTAGATTGTGATACAATACACTAATGGGTGAAGTTTGGTTTACTTCTGCGCAGCGGTTTGGGAGTTAACATCAAAATTACATTTCTCGGCCATATCGCATAGATCTCACTGTGAAAAGGCTTAAATGGCTTTTTTGACCTAAGTTTGAGGATTGCGCTCAAATCAAATGTCCAATAACCAAATTTCCACATGTAACTACTAGATTGTGATACAATACACTAATGGGTGAAGTTTGGTTGACGTCTGCGCAGCGGTTTGGGAGTTAACATCAAAATTACATTTCTCGGCCATATCGCATAGATCTCACTGTGAAAAGGCTTAAATGACTTTTTTAAATAAGTTTGATGATTGCGTTCAAACAAAATGTCCTAGAACAAAATTTTCAAATGTAACTACTAGATTGTGATACAATACACTATTGGGTGAAGTTTGGTTGACTTCTGCGCAGCGGTTTGGGAGTTAACATCAAAATTACATTTCTCGGCCATATCGCATTGATCTCACTGTGAAAAGGCTTAAATGGCTTTTTTGACCTAAGTTTAATGATTGCGCTCAAACCAAATGTCCTAGAACGAAATTTTCAAATGTAACTACTAGAATGTGATACAATACACTATTGGGTGAAGTTTGGTTGACTTCTGCGCAGCGGTTTGGGAGTTAAAATTAAAATTACATTTCTCGGCCATATCGCATAGATCTCACTGTGAAAAGGCTTAAATGGCTTTTTTGACCTAAGTTTGAGGATTGCGCTAAAATCAAATGTCCAATAACCAAATTTCCACATGTAACTACTAGATTGTGATACAATACACTAATGGGTGAAGTTTGGTTGACTTCTGCGCAGCGGTTTGGGAGTTAACATCAAAATTACATTTCTCGGCCATATCGCATAGATCTCACTGTGAAAAGGCTTAAATGGCTTTTTTGACCTAAGTTTAATAATTGCGCTCAAACCAAATGTCCTAGAACAAAATTTTCAAATGTAACTACTAGATTGTGATACAATACACTATTGGGTGAAGTTTGGTTGACTTCTGCGCAGCGGTTTGGGAGTTAACATCAAAATTACATTTCTCGGCCATATCGCATAGATCTCACTGTGAAAAGGCTTAAATGGCTTTTTTGACCTAAGTTTGAGGATTGCGCTCAAATCAAATGTCCTAGAACCAAATTTCCACATGTAACTACTAGATTGTGATACAATACACTAATGGTTGAAGTTTGGTTGACTTCTGCGCAGCGGTTTGGGAGTTAACATCAAAATTACATTTCTCGGCCATATCGCATAGATCTCACTGTGAAAAGGCTTAAATGACTTTTTTAAATTAAGTTTGAAGATTGCGCTCAAATCAAATGTCCTAGAACTAAATTTCCAAATGTAACTACTAGATTGTGATAAAATACACTATTGGGTGAAGTTTGGTTGACTTCTGCGCAGCGGTTTGGGAGTTAACATCAAAATTACATTTCTCGGCCATATCGCATAGATCTCACTGTGAAAAGGCTTAAATGGCTTTTTTGACCTAAGTTTGAGGATTGCGCTCAAATCAAATGTCCTATAACCAAATTTCCACATGTAACTACTAGATTGTGATACAATACACTAATGGGTGAAGTTTGGTTGACTTCTGCGCAGCGGTTTGGGAGTTAACATCAAAATTACATTTCTCGGCCATATCGCATAGATCTCACTGTGAAAAGGCTTAAATGACTTTTTTAATTAAGTTTGATGATTGCGTTCAAACAAAATGTCCTAGAACAAAATTTTCAAATGTAACTACTAGATTGTGATACAATACACTATTGGGTGAAGTTTGGTTGACTTCTGCGCAGCGGTTTGGGAGTTAACATCAAAATTACATTTCTCGGCCATATCGCATAGATCTCACTGTGAAAAGGCTTAAATGGCTTTTTTGACCTAAGTTTGAGGATTGCGCTCAAATCAAATGTCCTAGAACCAAATTTCCACATGTAACTACTAGATTGTGATACAATACACTAATGGGTGAAGTTTGGTTTACTTCTGCGCAGCGGTTTGGGAGTTAACATCAAAATTACATTTCTCGGCCATATCGCATAGATCTCACTGTGAAAAGGCTTAAATGGCTTTTTTGACCTAAGTTTAATGATTGCGCTCAAACCAAATGTCCTAGAACGAAATTTTCAAATGTAACTACAAGAATGTGATACAATACACTATTGGGTGAAGTTTGGTTGACTTCTGCGCAGCGGTTTGGGAGTTAACATCAAAATTACATTTCTCGGCCATATCGCATAGATCTCACTGTGAAAAGGCTTAAATGACTTTTTTAATTAAGTTTGATGATTGCGCTCAAACAAAATTTCCTAGAACAAAATTTTCAAATGTAACTACTAGATTGTGATACAATACACTATTGGGTGAAGTTTGGTTGACTTCTGCGCAGCGGTTTGGGAGTTAACATCAAAATTACATTTCTCGGCCATATCGCATAGATCTCACTGTGAAAAGGCTTAAATGACTTTTTTAATTAAGTTTGATGATTGCGTTCAAACAAAATGTCCTAGAACAAAATTTTCAAATGTAACTACTAGATTGTGATACAATACACTATTGGGTGAAGTTTGGTTGACTTCTGCGCAGCGGTTTGGGAGTTAACATCAAAATTACATTTCTCGGCCATATCGCATAGATCTCACTGTGAAAAGGCTTAAATGACTTTTTTAATTAAGTTTAATGATTGCGCTCAAACCAAATGTCCTAGAACGAAATTTTCAAATGTAACTACTAGAATGTGATACAATACACTATTGGGTGAAGTTTAGTTGACTTCTGCGCAGCGGTTTGGGAGTTAACATCAAAATTACATTTCTCGGCCATATCGCATAGATCTCACTGTGAAAAGGCTTAAATGGCTTTTTTGACCTAAGTTTGAGGATTGCGCTCAAATCAAATGTCCTAGAACCAAATTTCCACATGTAACTACTAGATTGTGATACAATACACTAATGGTTGAAGTTTGGTTGACTTCTGCGCAGCGGTTTGGGAGTGAACATCAAAATTACATTTCTCGGCCATATCGCATAGATCTCACTGTGAAAAGGCTTAAATGACTTTTTTTAATTAAGTTTGAAGATTGCGCTCAAATCAAATGTCCTAGAACTAAATTTCCAAATGTAACTACTAGATTGTGATAAAATACACTATTGGGTGAAGTTTGGTTGACTTCTGCGCAGCGGTTTGGGAGTTAACATCAAAATTACATTTCTCGGCCATATCGCATAGATCTCACTGTGAAAAGGCTTAAATGGCTTTTTTGACCTAAGTTTGAGGATTGCGCTCAAATCAAATGTCCTATAACCAAATTTCCACATGTAACTACTAGATTGTGATACAATACACTAATGGGTGAAGTTTGGTTGACTTCTGCGCAGCGGTTTGGGAGTTAACATCAAAATTACATTTCTCGGCCATATCGCATAGATCTCACTGTGAAAAGGCTTAAATGACTTTTTTAATTAAGTTTAATGATTGCGCTCAAACCAAATGTCCTAGAACGAAATTTTCAAATGTAACTACTAGAATGTGATACAATACACTATTGGGTGAAGTTTAGTTGACTTCTGCGCAGCGGTTTGGGAGTTAACATCAAAATTACATTTCTCGGCCATATCGCATAGATCTCACTGTGAAAAGGCTTAAATGGCTTTTTTGACCTAAGTTTGAGGATTGCGCTCAAATCAAATGTCCTAGAACCAAATTTCCACATGTAACTACTAGATTGTGATACAATACACTAATGGGTGAAGTTTGGTTTACTTCTGCGCAGCGGTTTGGGAGTTAACATCAAAATTACATTTCTCGGCCATATCGCATAGATCTCACTGTGAAAAGGCTTAAATGGCTTTTTTGACCTAAGTTTAATGATTGCGCTCAAACCAAATGTCCTAGAACGAAATTTTCAAATGTAACTACAAGAATGTGATACAATACACTATTGTGTGAAGTTTGGTTGACTTCTGCGCAGCGGTTTGGGAGTTAACATCAAAATTACATTTCTCGGCCATATCGCATAGATCTCACTGTGAAAAGGCTTAAATGGCTTTTTTGACCTAAGTTTGAGGATTGCGCTCAAATCAAATGTCCTAGAACCAAATTTTCACATGTAACTACTAGATTGTGATACAATACACTAATGGGTGAAGTTTGGTTGACTTCTGCGCAGCGGTTTGGGAGTTAACATCAAAATTACATTTCTCGGCCATATCGCATAGATCTCACTGTGAAAAGGCTTAAATGACTTTTTTAATTAAGTTTAATGATTGCGCTCAAACAAAATGTCCTAGAACCAAATTTTCAAATGTAACTACTAGATTGTGATACAATACACTATTGGGTGAAGTTTAGTTGACTTCTGCGCAGCGGTTTGGGAGTTAACATCAAAATTACATTTCTCGGCCATATCGCATAGATCTCACTGTGAAAAGGCTTAAATGGCTTTTTTGACCTAAGTTTGAGGATTGCGCTCAAATCAAATGTCCTAGAACCAAATTTCCACATGTAACTACTAGATTGTGATACAATACACTAATGGTTGAAGTTTGGTTGACTTCTGCGCAGCGGTTTGGGAGTGAACATCAAAATTACATTTCTCGGCCATATCGCATAGATCTCACTGTGAAAAGGCTTAAATGACTTTTTTTAATTAAGTTTGAAGATTGCGCTCAAATCAAATGTCCTAGAACTAAATTTCCAAATGTAACTACTAGATTGTGATAAAATACACTATTGGGTGAAGTTTGGTTGACTTCTGCGCAGCGGTTTGGGAGTTAACATCAAAATTACATTTCTCGGCCATATCGCATAGATCTCACTGTGAAAAGGCTTAAATGGCTTTTTTGACCTAAGTTTGAGGATTGCGCTCAAATCAAATGTCCTATAACCAAATTTCCACATGTAACTACTAGATTGTGATACAATACACTAATGGGTGAAGTTTGGTTGACTTCTGCGCAGCGGTTTGGGAGTTAACATCAAAATTACATTTCTCGGCCATATCGCATAGATCTCACTGTGAAAAGGCTTAAATGACTTTTTTAATTAAGTTTGATAATTGCGTTCAAACAAAATGTCCTAGAACAAAATTTTCAAATGTAACTACTAGATTGTGATACAATACACTATTGGGTGAAGTTTGGTTGACTTCTGCGCAGCGGTTTGGGAGTTAACATCAAAATTACATTTCTCGGCCATATCGCATAGATCTCACTGTGAAAAGGCTTAAATGGCTTTTTTGACCTAAGTTTGAGGATTGCGCTCAAATCAAATGTCCTAGAACCAAATTTCCACATGTAACTACTAGATTGTGATACAATACACTAATGGGTGAAGTTTGGTTTACTTCTGCGCAGCGTTTTGGGAGTTAACATCAAAATTACATTTCTCGGCCATATCGCATAGATCTCACTGTGAAAAGGCTTAAATGGCTTTTTTGACCTAAGTTTAATGATTGCGCTCAAACCAAATGTCCTAGAACGAAATTTTCAAATGTAACTACAAGAATGTGATACAATACACTATTGTGTGAAGTTTGGTTGACTTCTGCGCAGCGGTTTGGGAGTTAACATCAAAATTACATTTCTCGGCCATATCGCATAGATCTCACTGTGAAAAGGCTTAAATGGCTTTTTTGACCTAAGTTTGAGGATTGCGCTCAAATCAAATGTCCTAGAACCAAATTTTCACATGTAACTACTAGATTGTGATACAATACACTAATGGGTGAAGTTTGGTTGACTTCTGCGCAGCGGTTTGGGAGTTAACATCAAAATTACATTTCTCGGCCATATCGCATAGATCTCACTGTGAAAAGGCTTAAATGGCTTTTTTGACCTAAGTTTGAGGATTGCGCTCAAATCAAATGTCCTAGAACCAAATTTCCACATGTAACTACTAGATTGTGATACAATACACTAATAGGTGAAGTTTGGTTGACTTCTGCGCAGCGGTTTGGGAGTAAACATCAAAATTACATTTCTCGGCCATATCGCATAGATCTCACTGTGAAAAGGCTTAAATGGCTTTTTTGACCTAAGTTTGAGGATTGCGCTCAAATCAAATGTCCAATAACCAAATTTCCACATGTAACTACTAGATTGTGATACAATACACTAATGGGTGAAGTTTGGTTGACTTCTGCGCAGCGGTTTGGGAGTTAACATCAAAATTACATTTCTCGGCCATATCGCATAGATCTCACTGTGAAAAGGCTTAAATGGCTTTTTTGACCTAGGTTTGAGGATTGCGCTCAAATCAAATGTCCTAGAACCAAATTTCCACATGTAATTACTAGATTATGATACAATACACTAATGGGTGAAGTTTGGTTGACTTCTGCGCAGCGGTTTGGGAGTTAACATCAAAATTACATTTCTCGGCCATATCGCATAGATCTCACTGTGAAAAGGCTTAAATGACTTTTTTAATTAAGTTTAATGATTGCGCTCAAACAAAATGTCCTAGAACAAAATTTTCAAATGTAACTACTAGATTGTGATACAATACACTATTGGGTGAAGTTTAGTTGACTTCTGCGCAGCGGTTTGGGAGTTAACATCAAAATTACATTTCTCGGCCATATCGCATAGATCTCACTGTGAAAAGGCTTAAATGGCTTTTTTGACCTAAGTTTGAGGATTGCGCTCAAATCAAATGTCCTAGAACCAAATTTCCACATGTAACTACTAGATTGTGATACAATACACTAATGGTTGAAGTTTGGTTGACTTCTGCGCAGCGGTTTGGGAGTGAACATCAAAATTACATTTCTCGGCCATATCGCATAGATCTCACTGTGAAAAGGCTTAAATGACTTTTTTTAATTAAGTTTGAAGATTGCGCTCAAATCAAATGTCCTAGAACTAAATTTCCAAATGTAACTACTAGATTGTGATAAAATACACTATTGGGTGAAGTTTGGTTGACTTCTGCGCAGCGGTTTGGGAGTTAACATCAAAATTACATTTCTCGGCCATATCGCATAGATCTCACTGTGAAAAGGCTTAAATGGCTTTTTTGACCTAAGTTTGAGGATTGCGCTCAAATCAAATGTCCTATAACCAAATTTCCACATGTAACTACTAGATTGTGATACAATACACTAATGGGTGAAGTTTGGTTGACTTCTGCGCAGCGGTTTGGGAGTTAACATCAAAATTACATTTCTCGGCCATATCGCATAGATCTCACTGTGAAAAGGCTTAAATGACTTTTTTAATTAAGTTTGATAATTGCGTTCAAACAAAATGTCCTAGAACAAAATTTTCAAATGTAACTACTAGATTGTGATACAATACACTATTGGGTGAAGTTTGGTTGACTTCTGCGCAGCGGTTTGGGAGTTAACATCAAAATTACATTTCTCGGCCATATCGCATAGATCTCACTGTGAAAAGGCTTAAATGGCTTTTTTGACCTAAGTTTGAGGATTGCGCTCAAATCAAATGTCCTAGAACCAAATTTCCACATGTAACTACTAGATTGTGATACAATACACTAATGGGTGAAGTTTGGTTTACTTCTGCGCAGCGGTTTGGGAGTTAACATCAAAATTACATTTCTCGGCCATATCGCATAGATCTCACTGTGAAAAGGCTTAAATGGCTTTTTTGACCTAAGTTTAATGATTGCGCTCAAACCAAATGTCCTAGAACGAAATTTTCAAATGTAACTACAAGAATGTGATACAATACACTATTGTGTGAAGTTTGGTTGACTTCTGCGCAGCGGTTTGGGAGTTAACATCAAAATTACATTTCTCGGCCATATCGCATAGATCTCACTGTGAAAAGGCTTAAATGGCTTTTTTGACCTAAGTTTGAGGATTGCGCTCAAATCAAATGTCCTAGAACCAAATTTTCACATGTAACTACTAGATTGTGATACAATACACTAATGGGTGAAGTTTGGTTGACTTCTGCGCAGCGGTTTGGGAGTTAACATCAAAATTACATTTCTCGGCCATATCGCATAGATCTCACTGTGAAAAGGCTTAAATGGCTTTTTTGACCTAAGTTTGAGGATTGCGCTCAAATCAAATGTCCTAGAACCAAATTTCCACATGTAACTACTAGATTGTGATACAATACACTAATAGGTGAAGTTTGGTTGACTTCTGCGCAGCGGTTTGGGAGTAAACATCAAAATTACATTTCTCGGCCATATCGCATAGATCTCACTGTGAAAAGGCTTAAATGGCTTTTTTGACCTAAGTTTGAGGATTGCGCTCAAATCAAATGTCCAATAACCAAATTTCCACATGTAACTACTAGATTGTGATACAATACACTAATGGGTGAAGTTTGGTTGACTTCTGCGCAGCGGTTTGGGAGTTAACATCAAAATTACATTTCTCGGCCATATCGCATAGATCTCACTGTGAAAAGGCTTAAATGACTTTTTTAATTAAGTTTGATGATTGCGCTCAAACAAAATGTCCTAGAACAAAATTTTCAAATGTAACTACTAGATTGTGATACAATACACTATTGGGTGAAGTTTAGTTGACTTCTGCGCAGCGGTTTGGGAGTTAACATCAAAATTACATTTCTCGGCCATATCGCATAGATCTCACTGTGAAAAGGCTTAAATGGCTTTTTTGACCTAAGTTTGAGGATTGCGCTCAAATCAAATGTCCTAGAACCAAATTTCCACATGTAACTACTAGATTGTGATACAATACACTAATGGTTGAAGTTTGGTTGACTTCTGCGCAGCGGTTTGGGAGTGAACATCAAAATTACATTTCTCGGCCATATCGCATAGATCTCACTGTGAAAAGGCTTAAATGACTTTTTTTAATTAAGTTTGAAGATTGCGCTCAAATCAAATGTCCTAGAACTAAATTTCCAAATGTAACTACTAGATTGTGATAAAATACACTATTGGGTGAAGTTTGGTTGACTTCTGCGCAGCGGTTTGGGAGTTAACATCAAAATTACATTTCTCGGCCATATCGCATAGATCTCACTGTGAAAAGGCTTAAATGGCTTTTTTGACCTAAGTTTGAGGATTGCGCTCAAATCAAATGTCCTATAACCAAATTTCCACATGTAACTACTAGATTGTGATACAATACACTAATGGGTGAAGTTTGGTTGACTTCTGCGCAGCGGTTTGGGAGTTAACATCAAAATTACATTTCTCGGCCATATCGCATAGATCTCACTGTGAAAAGGCTTAAATGACTTTTTTAATTAAGTTTGATAATTGCGTTCAAACAAAATGTCCTAGAACAAAATTTTCAAATGTAACTAGTAGATTGTGATACAATACACTATTGGGTGAAGTTTGGTTGACTTCTGCGCAGCGGTTTGGGAGTTAACATCAAAATTACATTTCTCGGCCATATCGCATAGATCTCACTGTGAAAAGGCTTAAATGGCTTTTTTGACCTAAGTTTGAGGATTGCGCTCAAATCAAATGTCCTAGAACCAAATTTCCACATGTAACTACTAGATTGTGATACAATACACTAATGGGTGAAGTTTGGTTTACTTCTGCGCAGCGGTTTGGGAGTTAACATCAAAATTACATTTCTCAGCCATATCGCATAGATCTCACTGTGAAAAGGCTTAAATGGCTTTTTTGACCTAAGTTTAATGATTGCGCTCAAACCAAATGTCCTAGAACGAAATTTTCAAATGTAACTACAAGAATGTGATACAATACACTATTGTGTGAAGTTTGGTTGACTTCTGCGCAGCGGTTTGGGAGTTTACATCAAAATTACATTTCTCGGCCATATCGCATAGATCTCACTGTGAAAAGGCTTAAATGGCTTTTTTGACCTAAGTTTGAGGATTGCGCTCAAATCAAATGTCCTAGAACCAAATTTTCACATGTAACTACTAGATTGTGATACAATACACTAATGGGTGAAGTTTGGTTGACTTCTGCGCAGCGGTTTGGGAGTTAACATCAAAATTACATTTCTCGGCCATATCGCATAGATCTCACTGTGAAAAGGCTTAAATGACTTTTTTAATTAAGTTTGATGATTGCGCTCAAACAAAATTTCCTAGAACAAAATTTTCAAATGTAACTACTAGAATGTGATACAATACACTATTGGGTGAAGTTTGGTTGACTTCTGCGCAGCGGTTTGGGAGTTAAAATCAAAATTACATTTCTCGGCCATATCGCATAGATCTCACTGTGAAAAGGCTTAAATGGCTTTTTTGACCTAAGTTTAATAATTGCGCTCAAACCAAATGTCCTAGAACAAAATTTTCAAATGTAACTACTAGAAAGTGATACAATACACTATTGGGTGAAGTTTGGTTGACTTCTGCGCAGCGGTTTGGGAGTTAACATCAAAATTACATTTCTCGGCCATATCGCATAGATCTCACTGTGAAAAGGCTTAAATGGCTTTTTTGACCTAAGTTTGAGGATTGCGCTCAAATCAAATGTCCTAGAACCAAATTTCCACATGTAACACCTAGATTGTGATACAATACACTAATAGGTGAAGTTTGGTTGACTTCTGCGCAGCGGTTTGGGAGTAAACATCAAAATTACATTTCTCGGCCATATCGCATAGATCTCACTGTGAAAAGGCTTAAATGGCTTTTTTAATTAAGTTTGATGATTGCGTTCAAACAAAATGTCCTAGAACCAAATTTCCACATGTAACTACTAGATTGTGATACAATACACTAATGGGTGAAGTTTGGTTGACTTCTGCGCAGCGGTTTGGGAGTTAACATCAAAATTACATTTCTCGGCCATATCGCATAGATCTCACTGTGAAAAGGCTTAAATGACTTTTTTAATTAAGTTTGATGATTGCGTTCAAACAAAATGTCCTAGAACAAAATTTTCAAATGTAACTACTAGATTGTGATACAATACACTATTGGGTGAAGTTTGGTTGACTTCTGCGCAGCGGTTTGGGAGTTAACATCAAAATTACATTTCTCGGCCATATCGCATGGATCTCACTGTGAAAAGGCTTAAATGGCTTTTTTGACCTAAGTTTGAGGATTGCGCTCAAATCAAATGTCCTAGAACCAAATTTTCACATGTAACTACTAGATTGTGATACAATACACTAATGGGTGAAGTTTGGTTGACTTCTGCGCAGCGGTTTGGGAGTTAACATCAAAATTACATTTCTCGGCCATATCGCATAGATCTCACTGTGAAAAGGCTTAAATGACTTTTTTAATTAAGTTTGATGATTGCGCTCAAACAAAATTTCCTAGAACAAAATTTTCAAATGTAACTACTAGATTGTGATACAATACACTATTGGGTGAAGTTTGGTTGACTTCTGCGCAGCGGTTTGGGAGTTAACATCAAAATTACATTTCTCGGCCATATCGCATAGATCTCACTGTGAAAAGGCTTAAATGACTTTTTTAATTAAGTTTGATGATTGCGTTCAAACAAAATGTCCTAGAACAAAATTTTCAAATGTAACTACTAGATTGTGATACAATACACTATTGGGTGAAGTTTGGTTGACTTCTGCGCAGCGGTTTGAGAGTTAACATCAAAATTACATTTCTCGGCCATATCGCATAGATCTCACTGTGAAAAGGCTTAAATGGCTTTTTTGACCTAAGTTTGAGGATTGCGCTCAAATCAAATGTCCTAGAACCAAATTTCCACATGTAACTACTAGATTGTGATACAATACACTAATGGGTGAAGTTTGGTTTACTTCTGCGCAGCGGTTTGGGAGTTAACATCAAAATTACATTTCTCGGCCATATCGCATAGATCTCACTGTGAAAAGGCTTAAATGGCTTTTTTGACCTAAGTTTAATGATTGCGCTCAAACCAAATGTACTAGAACGAAATTTTCAAATGTAACTACAAGAATGTGATACAATACACTATTGGGTGAAGTTTGGTTGACTTCTGCGCAGCGGTTTGGGAGTTAACATCAAAATTACATTTCTCGGCCATATCGCATAGATCTCACTGTGAAAAGGCTTAAATGGCTTTTTTGACCTAAGTTTGAGGATTGCGCTCAAACAAAATGTCCTAGAACAAAATTTTCAAATGTAACTACTAGATTGTGATACAATACACTATTGGGTGAAGTTTGGTTGACTTCTGCGCAGCGGTTTGGGAGTTAACATCAAAATTACATTTCTCGGCCATATGGCATAGATCTCACTGTGAAAAGGCTTAAATGACTTTTTTAATTAAGTTTGATGATTGCGTTCAAACAAAATGTCCTAGAACAAAATTTTCAAATGTAACTACTAGATTGTGATACAATACACTATTGGGTGAAGTTTGGTTGACTTTTGCGCAGCGGTTTGGGAGTTAACATCAAAATTACATTTCTCGGCCATATCGCATAGATCTCACTGTGAAAAGGCTTTAATGGCTTTTTTGACCTAAGTTTGAGGATTGCGCTCAAATCAAATGTCCTAGAACCAAATTTCTACATGTAACTACTAGATTGTGATACAATACACTAATGGGTGAAGTTTGGTTTACTTCTGCGCAGCGGTTTGGGAGTTAACATCAAAATTACATTTCTCGGCCATATCGCATAGATCTCACTGTGAAAAGGCTTAAATGGCTTTTTTGACCTAAGTTTAATAATTGCGCTCAAACCAAATGTCCTTGAACGAAATTTTAAAATGTAACTACTAGAATGTGATACAATACACTATTGGGTGAAGTTTGGTTGACTTCTGCGCAGCGGTTTGGGAGTTAACATCAAAATTACATTTCTCGGCCATATCGCATAGATCTCACTGTGAAAAGGCTTAAATGGCTTTTTTGACCTAAGTTTGAGGATTGCGCTCAAATCAAATGTCCTAGAACCAAATTTCCACATGTAACTACTAGATTGTGATACAATACACTAATGGGTGAAGTTTGGTTGACTTCTGCGCAGCGGTTTGGGAGTTAACATCAAAATTACATTTCTCGGCCATATCGCATAGATCTCACTGTGAAAAGGCTTAAATGACTTTTTTAATTAAGTTTGATGATTGCGCTCAAACAAAATTTCCTAGAACAAAATTTTCAAATGTAACTACTAGATTGTGATACAATACACTATTGGGTGAAGTTTGGTTGACTTCTGCGCAGCGGTTTGGGAGTTAACATCAAAATTACATTTCTCGGCCATATCGCATAGATCTCACTGTGAAAAGGCTTAAATGACTTTTTTAATTAAGTTTGATGATTGCGTTCAAACAAAATGTCCTAGAACAAAATTTTCAAATGTAACTACTAGATTGTGATACAATACACTATTGGGTGAAGTTTGGTTGACTTCTGCGCAGCGGTTTGGGAGTTAACATCAAAATTACATTTCTCGGCCATATCGCATAGATCTCACTGTGAAAAGGCTTAAATGGCTTTTTTGACCTAAGTTTAATAATTGCGCTCAAACCAAATGTCCTAGAACAAAATTTTCAAATGTAACTACTAGAAAGTGATACAATACACTATTGGGTGAAGTTTGGTTGACTTCTGCGCAGCGGTTTGGGAGTTAACATCAAAATTACATTTCTCGGCCATATCGCATAGATCTCACTGTGAAAAGGCTTAAATGGCTTTTTTGACCTAAGTTTGAGGATTGCGCTCAAATCAAATGTCCTAGAACCAAATTTCCACATGTAACTACTAGATTGTGATACAATACACTAATAGGTGAAGTTTGGTTGACTTCTGCGCAGCGGTTTGGGAGTAAACATCAAAATTACATTTCTCGGCCATATCGCATAGATCTCACTGTGAAAAGGCTTAAATGGCTTTTTTGACCTAAGTTTGAGGATTGCGCTCAAATCAAATGTCCAATAACCAAATTTCCACATGTAACTACTAGATTGTGATACAATACACTAATGGGTGAAGTTTGGTTGACTTCTGCGCAGCGGTTTGGGAGTTAACATCAAAATTACATTTCTCGGCCATATCGCATAGATCTCACTGTGAAAAGGCTTAAATGACTTTTTTAATTAAGTTTGATGATTGCGTTCAAACAAAATGTCCTAGAACAAAATTTTCAAATGTAACTACTAGATTGTGATACAATACACTATTGGGTGAAGTTTGGTTGACTTCTGCGCAGCGGTTTGGGAGTTAACATCAAAATTACATTTCTCGGCCATATCGCATGGATCTCACTGTGAAAAGGCTTAAATGGCTTTTTTGACCTAAGTTTGAGGATTGCGCTCAAATCAAATGTCCTAGAACCAAATTTTCACATGTAACTACTAGATTGTGATACAATACACTAATGGGTGAAGTTTGGTTGACTTCTGCGCAGCGGTTTGGGAGTTAACATCAAAATTACATTTCTCGGCCATATCGCATAGATCTCACTGTGAAAAGGCTTAAATGACTTTTTTAATTAAGTTTGATGATTGCGCTCAAACAAAATTTCCTAGAACAAAATTTTCAAATGTAACTACTAGATTGTGATACAATACACTATTGGGTTAAGTTTGGTTGACTTCTGCGCAGCGGTTTGGGAGTTAACATCAAAATTACATTTCTCGGCCATATCGCATAGATCTCACTGTGAAAAGGCTTAAATGACTTTTTTAATTAAGTTTGATGATTGCGTTCAAACAAAATGTCCTAGAACAAAATTTTCAAATGTAACTACTAGATTGTGATACAATACACTATTGGGTGAAGTTTGGTTGACTTCTGCGCAGCGGTTTGGGAGTTAACATCAAAATTACATTTCTCGGCCATATCGCATAGATCTCACTGTGAAAAGGCTTAAATGGCTTTTTTGACCTAAGTTTGAGGATTGCGCTCAAATCAAATGTCCAATAACCAAATTTCCACATGTAACTACTAGATTGTGATACAATACACTAATGGGTGAAGTTTGGTTGACTTCTGCGCAGCGGTTTGGGAGTTAACATCAAAATTACATTTCTCGGCCATATCGCATAGATCTCACTGTGAAAAGGCTTAAATGACTTTTTTAATTAAGTTTGATGATTGCGTTCAAACAAAATGTCATAGAACAAAATTTTCAAATGTAACTACTAGATTGTGATACAATACACTATTGGGTGAAGTTTGGTTGACTTCTGCGCAGCGGTTTGGGAGTTAACATCAAAATTACATTTCTCGGCCATATCGCATGGATCTCACTGTGAAAAGGCTTAAATGGCTTTTTTGACCTAAGTTTGAGGATTGCGCTCAAATCAAATGTCCTAGAACCAAATTTTCACATGTAACTACTAGATTGTGATACAATACACTAATGGGTGAAGTTTGGTTGACTTCTGCGCAGCGGTTTGGGAGTTAACATCAAAATTACATTTCTCGGCCATATCGCATAGATCTCACTGTGAAAAGGCTTAAATGACTTTTTTAATTAAGTTTGATGATTGCGCTCAAACAAAATTTCCTAGAACAAAATTTTCAAATGTAACTACTAGATTGTGATACAATACACTATTGGGTGAAGTTTGGTTGACTTCTGCGCAGCGGTTTGGGAGTTAACATCAAAATTACATTTCTCGGCCATATCGCATAGATCTCACTGTGAAAAGGCTTAAATGACTTTTTTAATTAAGTTTGATGATTGCGTTCAAACAAAATGTCCTAGAACAAAATTTTCAAATGTAACTACTAGATTGTGATACAATACACTATTGGGTGAAGTTTGGTTGACTTCTGCGCAGCGGTTTGGGAGTTAACATCAAAATTACATTTCTCGGCCATATCGCATAGATCTCACTGTGAAAAGGCTTAAATGGCTTTTTTGACCTAAGTTTGAGGATTGCGCTCAAATCAAATGTCCTAGAACCAAATTTCCACATGTAACTACTAGATTGTGATACAATACACTAATGGGTGAAGTTTGGTTTACTTCTGCGCAGCGGTTTGGGAGTTAACATCAAAATTACATTTCTCGGCCATATCGCATAGATCTCACTGTGAAAAGGCTTAAATGGCTTTTTTGACCTAAGTTTAATAATTGCGCTCAAACCAAATGTCCTTGAACGAAATTTTAAAATGTAACTACTAGAATGTGATACAATACACTATTGGGTGAAGTTTGGTTGACTTCTGCGCAGCGGTTTGGGAGTTAACATCAAAATTACATTTCTCGGCCATATCGCATAGATCTCACTGTGAAAAGGCTTAAATGGCTTTTTTGACCTAAGTTTGAGGATTGCGCTCAAATCAAATGTCCTAGAACCAAATTTCCACATGTAACTACTAGATTGTGATACAATACACTAATGGGTGAAGTTTGGTTGACTTCTGCGCAGCGGTTTGGGAGTTAACATCAAAATTACATTTCTCGGCCATATCGCATAGATCTCACTGTGAAAAGGCTTAAATGACTTTTTTAATTAAGTTTGATGATTGCGCTCAAACAAAATTTCCTAGAACAAAATTTTCAAATGTAACTACTAGATTGTGATACAATACACTATTGGGTGAAGTTTGGTTGACTTCTGCGCAGCGGTTTGGGAGTTAACATCAAAATTACATTTCTCGGCCATATCGCATAGATCTCACTGTGAAAAGGCTTAAATGACTTTTTTAATTAAGTTTGATGATTGCGTTCAAACAAAATGTCCTAGAACAAAATTTTCAAATGTAACTACTAGATTGTGATACAATACACTATTGGGTGAAGTTTGGTTGACTTCTGCGCAGCGGTTTGGGAGTTAACATCAAAATTACATTTCTCGGCCATATCGCATAGATCTCACTGTGAAAAGGCTTAAATGACTTTTTTAATTAAGTTTAATGATTGCGCTCAAACCAAATGTCCTAGAACGAAATTTTCAAATGTAACTACTAGAATGTGATACAATACACTATTGGGTGAAGTTTAGTTGACTTCTGCGCAGCGGTTTGGGAGTTAACATCAAAATTACATTTCTCGGCCATATCGCATAGATCTCACTGTGAAAAGGCTTAAATGGCTTTTTTGACCTAGGTTTGAGGATTGCGCTCAAATCAAATGTCCTAGAACCAAATTTCCACATGTAACTACTAGATTGTGATACAATACACTAATGGGTGAAGTTTGGTTTACTTCTGCGCAGCGGTTTGGGAGTTAACATCAAAATTACATTTCTCGGCCATATCGCATAGATCTCACTGTGAAAAGGCTTAAATGGCTTTTTTGACCTAAGTTTAATGATTGCGCTCAAACCAAATGTCCTAGAACGAAATTTTCAAATGTAACTACTAGAATGTGATACAATACACTATTGGGTGAAGTTTGGTTGACTTCTGCGCAGCGGTTTGGGAGTTAACATCAAAATTACATTTCTCGGCCATATCGCATAGATCTCACTGTGAAAAGGCTTAAATGGCTTTTTTGACCTAAGTTTAATAATTGCGCTCAAACCAAATGTCCTAGAACAAAATTTTCAAATGTAACTACTAGAAAGTGATACAATACACTATTGGGTGAAGTTTGGTTGACTTCTGCGCAGCGGTTTGGGAGTTAACATCAAAATTACATTTCTCGGCCATATCGCATAGATCTCACTGTGAAAAGGCTTAAATGGCTTTTTTGACCTAAGTTTGAGGATTGCGCTCAAATCAAATGTCCTAGAACCAAATTTCCACATGTAACTACTAGATTGTGATACAATACACTAATAGGTGAAGTTTGGTTGACTTCTGCGCAGCGGTTTGGGAGTAAACATCAAAATTACATTTCTCGGCCATATCGCATAGATCTCACTGTGAAAAGGCTTAAATGGCTTTTTTGACCTAAGTTTGAGGATTGCGCTCAAATCAAATGTCCAATAACCAAATTTCCACATGTAACTACTAGATTGTGATACAATACACTAATGGGTGAAGTTTGGTTGACTTCTGCGCAGCGGTTTGGGAGTTAACATCAAAATTACATTTCTCGGCCATATCGCATAGATCTCACTGTGAAAAGGCTTAAATGACTTTTTTAATTAAGTTTGATGATTGCGTTCAAACAAAATGTCCTAGAACAAAATTTTCAAATGTAACTACTAGATTGTGATACAATACACTATTGGGTGAAGTTTGGTTGACTTCTGCGCAGCGGTTTGGGAGTTAACATCAAAATTACATTTCTCGGCCATATCGCATGGATCTCACTGTGAAAAGGCTTAAATGGCTTTTTTGACCTAAGTTTGAGGATTGCGCTCAAATCAAATGTCCTAGAACCAAATTTTCACATGTAACTACTAGATTGTGATACAATACACTAATGGGTGAAGTTTGGTTGACTTCTGCGCAGCGGTTTGGGAGTTAACATCAAAATTACATTTCTCGGCCATATCGCATAGATCTCACTGTGAAAAGGCTTAAATGACTTTTTAATTAAGTTTGATGATTGCGCTCAAACAAAATTTCCTAGAACAAAATTTTCAAATGTAACTACTAGATTGTGATACAATACACTATTGGGTGAAGTTTGGTTGACTTCTGCGCAGCGGTTTGGGAGTTAACATCAAAATTACATTTCTCGGCCATATCGCATAGATCTCACTGTGAAAAGGCTTAAATGACTTTTTTAATTAAGTTTGATGATTGCGTTCAAACAAAATGTCCTAGAACAAAATTTTCAAATGTAACTACTAGATTGTGATACAATACACTATTGGGTGAAGTTTGGTTGACTTCTGCGCAGCGGTTTGGGAGTTAACATCAAAATTACATTTCTCGGCCATATCGCATAGATCTCACTGTGAAAAGGCTTAAATGGCTTTTTTGACCTAAGTTTGAGGATTGCGCTCAAATCAAATGTCCAATAACCAAATTTCCACATGTAACTACTAGATTGTGATACAATACACTAATGGGTGAAGTTTGGTTGACTTCTGCGCAGCGGTTTGGGAGTTAACATCAAAATTACATTTCTCGGCCATATCGCATAGATCTCACTGTGAAAAGGCTTAAATGACTTTTTTAATTAAGTTTGATGATTGCGTTCAAACAAAATGTCCTAGAACAAAATTTTCAAATGTAACTACTAGAATGTGATACAATACACTATTGGGTGAAGTTTGGTTGACTTCTGCGCAGCGGTTTGGGAGTTAACATCAAAATTACATTTCTCGGCCATATCGCATGGATCTCACTGTGAAAAGGCTTAAATGGCTTTTTTGACCTAAGTTTGAGGATTGCGCTCAAATCAAATGTCCTAGAACCAAATTTTCACATGTAACTACTAGATTGTGATACAATACACTAATGGGTGAAGTTTGGTTGACTTCTGCGCAGCGGTTTGGGAGTTAACATCAAAATTACATTTCTCGGCCATATCGCATAGATCTCACTGTGAAAAGGCTTAAATGACTTTTTTAATTAAGTTTGATGATTGCGCTCAAACAAAATTTCCTAGAACAAAATTTTCAAATGTAACTACTAGATTGTGATACAATACACTATTGGGTGAAGTTTGGTTGACTTCTGCGCAGCGGTTTGGGAGTTAACATCAAAATTACATTTCTCGGCCATATCGCATAGATCTCACTGTGAAAAGGCTTAAATGACTTTTTTAATTAAGTTTGATGATTGCGTTCAAACAAAATGTCCTAGAACAAAATTTTCAAATGTAACTACTAGATTGTGATACAATACACTATTGGGTGAAGTTTGGTTGACTTCTGCGCAGCGGTTTGGGAGTTAACATCAAAATTACATTTCTCGGCCATATCGCATAGATCTCACTGTGAAAAGGCTTAAATGGCTTTTTTGACCTAAGTTTGAGGATTGCGCTCAAATCAAATGTCCTAGAACCAAATTTCCACATGTAACTACTAGATTGTGATACAATACACTAATGGGTGAAGTTTGGTTTACTTCTGCGCAGCGGTTTGGGAGTTAACATCAAAATTACATTTCTCGGCCATATCGCATAGATCTCACTGTGAAAAGGCTTAAATGGCTTTTTTGACCTAAGTTTAATGATTGCGCTCAAACCAAATGTCCTAGAACGAAATTTTCAAATGTAACTACTAGATTGTGATACAATACACTATTGGGTGAAGTTTGGTTGACTTTTGCGCAGCGGTTTGGGAGTTAACATCAAAATTACATTTCTCGGCCATATCGCATAGATCTCACTGTGAAAAGGCTTTAATGGCTTTTTTGACCTAAGTTTGAGGATTGCGCTCAAATCAAATGTCCTAGAACCAAATTTCTACATGTAACTACTAGATTGTGATACAATACACTAATGGGTGAAGTTTGGTTTACTTCTGCGCAGCGGTTTGGGAGTTAACATCAAAATTACATTTCTCGGCCATATCGCATAGATCTCACTGTGAAAAGGCTTAAATGGCTTTTTTGACCTAAGTTTAATAATTGCGCTCAAACCAAATGTCCTTGAACGAAATTTTAAAATGTAACTACTAGAATGTGATACAATACACTATTGGGTGAAGTTTGGTTGACTTCTGCGCAGCGGTTTGGGAGTTAACATCAAAATTACATTTCTCGGCCATATCGCATAGATCTCACTGTGAAAAGGCTTAAATGGCTTTTTTGACCTAAGTTTGAGGATTGCGCTCAAATCAAATGTCCTAGAACCAAATTTCCACATGTAACTACTAGATTGTGATACAATACACTAATGGGTGAAGTTTGGTTGACTTCTGCGCAGCGGTTTGGGAGTTAACATCAAAATTACATTTCTCGGCCATATCGCATAGATCTCACTGTGAAAAGGCTTAAATGACTTTTTTAATTAAGTTTGATGATTGCGCTCAAACAAAATTTCCTAGAACGAAATTTTCAAATGTAACTACTAGAATGTGATACAATACACTATTGGGTGAAGTTTAGTTGACTTCTGCGCAGCGGTTTGGGAGTTAACATCAAAATTACATTTCTCGGCCATATCGCATAGATCTCACTGTGAAAAGGCTTAAATGGCTTTTTTGACCTAAGTTTGAGGATTGCGCTCAAATCAAATGTCCTAGAACCAAATTTTCACATGTAACTACTAGATTGTGATACAATACACTATTGGGTGAAGTTTGGTTGACTTCTGCGCAGCGGTTTGGGAGTTAACATCAAAATTACATTTCTCGGCCATATCGCATAGATCTCACTGTGAAAAGGCTTAAATGGCTTTTTTGACCTAAGTTTAATGATTGCGCTCAAACCAAATGTCCTAGAACGAAATTTTCAAATGTAACCACTAGAATGTGATACAATACACTATTGGGTGAAGTTTGGTTGACTTCTGCGCAGCGGTTTGGGAGTTAAAATCAAAATTACATTTCTCGGCCATATCGCATAGATCTCACTGTGAAAAGGCTTAAATGACTTTTTTAATTAAGTTTGATAATTGCGTTCAAACAAAATGTCCTAGAACAAAATTTTCAAATGTAACTACTAGATTGTGATACAATACACTATTGGGTGAAGTTTGGTTGACTTCTGCGCAGCGGTTTGGGAGTTAACATCAAAATTACATTTCTCGGCCATATCGCATAGATCTCACTGTGAAAAGGCTTAAATGGCTTTTTTGACCTAAGTTTGAGGATTGCGCTCAAATCAAATGTCCTAGAACCAAATTTCCACATGTAACTACTAGATTGTGATACAATACACTAATGGGTGAAGTTTGGTTTACTTCTGCGCAGCGGTTTGGGAGTTAACATCAAAATTACATTTCTCGGCCATATCGCATAGATCTCACTGTGAAAAGGCTTAAATGGCTTTTTTGACCTAAGTTTAATGATTGCGCTCAAACCAAATGTCCTAGAACGAAATTTTCAAATGTAACTACAAGAATGTGATACAATACACTATTGGGTGAAGTTTGGTTGACTTCTGCGCAGCGGTTTGGGAGTTAACATCAAAATTACATTTCTCGGCCATATCGCATAGATCTCACTGTGAAAAGGCTTAAATGGCTTTTTTGACCTAAGTTTGAGGATTGCGCTCAAACAAAATGTCCTAGAACAAAATTTTCAAATGTAACTACTAGATTGTGATACAATACACTATTGGGTGAAGTTTGGTTGACTTCTGCGCAGCGGTTTGGGAGTTAACATCAAAATTACATTTCTCGGCCATATGGCATAGATCTCACTGTGAAAAGGCTTAAATGACTTTTTTAATTAAGTTTGATGATTGCGTTCAAACCAAATGTCCTAGAACGAAATTTTCAAATGTAACTACTAGATTGTGATACAATACACTATTGGGTGAAGTTTGGTTGACTTCTGCGCAGCGGTTTGGGAGTTAACATCAAAATTACATTTCTCGGCCATATCGCATAGATCTCACTGTGAAAAGGCTTAAATGACTTTTTTAATTAAGTTTGATGATTGCGTTCAAACAAAATGTCCTAGAACAAAATTTTCAAATGTAACTACTAGATTGTGATACAATACACTATTGGGTGAAGTTTGGTTGACTTTTGCGCAGCGGTTTGGGAGTTAACATCAAAATTACATTTCTCGGCCATATCGCATAGATCTCACTGTGAAAAGGCTTAAATGGCTTTTTTGACCTAAGTTTGAGGATTGCGCTCAAATCAAATGTCCTAGAACCAAATTTCTACATGTAACTACTAGATTGTGATACAATACACTAATGGGTGAAGTTTGGTTTACTTCTGCGCAGCGGTTTGGGAGTGAACATCAAAATTACATTTCTCGGCCATATCGCATAGATCTCACTGTGAAAAGGCTTAAATGGCTTTTTTGACCTAAGTTTAATAATTGCGCTCAAACCAAATGTCCTTGAACGAAATTTTAAAATGTAACTACTAGAATGTGATACAATACACTATTGGGTGAAGTTTGGTTGACTTCTGCGCAGCGGTTTGGGAGTGAACATCAAAATTACATTTCTCGGCCATATCGCATAGATCTCACTCTGAAAAGGCTTAAATGGCTTTTTTGACCTAAGTTTGAGGATTGCGCTCAAATCAAATGTCCAATAACCAAATTTCCACATGTAACTACTAGATTGTGATAAAATACACTATTGGGTGAAGTTTGGTTGACTTCTGCGCAGCGGTTTGGGAGTTAACATCAAAATTACATTTCTCGGCCATATCGCATAGATCTCACTGTGAAAAGGCTTAAATGACTTTTTTAATTAAGTTTGATGATTGCGTTCAAACAAAATGTCCTAGAACAAAATTTTCAAATGTAACTACTAGATTGTGATACAATACACTATTGGGTGAAGTTTGGTTGACTTCTGCGCAGCGGTTTGGGAGTTAACATCAAAATTACATTTCTCGGCCATATCGCATAGATCTCACTGTGAAAAGGCTTAAATGGCTTTTTTGACCTAGGTTTGAGGATTGAGCTCAAATCAAATGTCCTAGAACCAAATTTCCACATGTATTTACTAGATTATGATACAATACACTAATGGGTGAAGTTTGGTTGACTTCTGCGCAGCGGTTTGGGAGTTAACATCAAAATTACATTTCTCGGCCATATCGCATAGATCTCACTGTGAAAAGGCTTAAATGGCTTTTTTGACCTAAGTTTGAGGATTGCGCTCAAATCAAATGTCCTAGAACCAAATTTCCACATGTAACTACTAGATTGTGATACAATACACTAATGGTTGAAGTGTGGTTGACTTCTGCGCAGCGGTTTGGGAGTGAACATCAAAATTACATTTCTCGGCCATATCGCATAGATCTCACTGTGAAAAGGCTTAAATGACTTTTTTTAATTAAGTTTGAAGATTGCGCTCAAATCAAATGTCCTAGAACTAAATTTCAAAATGTAACTACTAGATTGTGATAAAATACACTATTGGGTGAAGTTTGGTTGACTTCTGCGCAGCGGTTTGGGAGTTAACATCAAAATTACATTTCTCGGCCATATCGCATAGATCTCACTGTGAAAAGGCTTAAATGGCTTTTTTGACCTAAGTTTGAGGATTGCGCTCAAATCAAATGTCCTATAACCAAATTTCCACATGTAACTACTAGATTGTGATACAATACACTAATGGGTGAAGTTTGGTTGACTTCTGCGCAGCGGTTTGGGAGTTAACATCAAAATTACATTTCTCGGCCATATCGCATAGATCTCACTGTGAAAAGGCTTAAATGACTTTTTTAATTAAGTTTGATAATTGCGTTCAAACAAAATGTCCTAGAACAAAATTTTCAAATGTAACTACTAGATTGTGATACAATACACTATTGGGTGAAGTTTGGTTGACTTCTGCGCAGCGGTTTGGGAGTTAACATCAAAATTACATTTCTCGGCCATATCGCATAGATCTCACTGTGAAAAGGCTTAAATGGCTTTTTTGACCTAAGTTTAATGATTGCGCTCAAACCAAATGTCCTAGAACGAAATTTTCAAATGTAACTACAAGAATGTGATACAATACACTATTGGGTGAAGTTTGGTTGACTTCTGCGCAGCGGTTTGGGAGTTAACATCAAAATTACATTTCTCGGCCATATCGCATAGATCTCACTGTGAAAAGGCTTAAATGGCTTTTTTGACCTAAGTTTGAGGATTGCGCTCAAACAAAATGTCCTAGAACAAAATTTTCAAATGTAACAACTAGATTTTGATACAATACACTATTGGGTGAAGTTTGGTTGACTTCTGCGCAGCGGTTTGGGAGTTAACATCAAAATTACATTTCTCGGCCATATCGCATAGATCTCACTGTGAAAAGGCTTAAATGACTTTTTTAATTAAGTTTGATGATTGCGTTCAAACAAAATGTCCTAGAACAAAATTTTCAAATGTAACTACTAGATTGTGATACAATACACTATTGGGTGAAGTTTGGTTGACTTTTGCGCAGCGGTTTGGGAGTTAACATCAAAATTACATTTCTCGGCCATATCGCATAGATCTCACTGTGAAAAGGCTTTAATGGCTTTTTTGACCTAAGTTTGAGGATTGCGCTCAAATCAAATGTCCTAGAACCAAATTTCTACATGTAACTACTAGATTGTGATACAATACACTAATGGTTGAAGTTTGGTTGACTTCTGCGCAGCGGTTTGGGAGTTAACATCAAAATTACATTTCTCGGCCATATCGCATAGATGTCACTGTGAAAAGGCTTAAATGACTTTTTTAATTAAGTTTGATGATTGCGCTCAAACAAAATTTCCTAGAACAAAATTTTCAAATGTAACTACTAGATTGTGATACAATACACTATTGGGTGAAGTTTGGTTGACTTCTGCGCAGCGGTTTGGGAGTTAACATCAAAATTACATTTCTCGGCCATATCGCATGGATCTCACTGTGAAAAGGCTTAAATGGCTTTTTTGACCTAAGTTTGAGGATTGCGCTCAAATCAAATGTCCTAGAACCAAATTTTCACATGTAACTACTAGATTGTGATACAATACACTAATGGGTGAAGTTTGGTTGACTTCTGCGCAGCGGTTTGGGAGTTAACATCAAAATTACATTTCTCGGCCATATCGCATAGATCTCACTGTGAAAAGGCTTAAATGACTTTTTTAATTAAGTTTGATGATTGCGCTCAAACAAAATTTCCTAGAACAAAATTTTCAAATGTAACTACTAGATTGTGATACAATACACTATTGGGTGAAGTTTGGTTGACTTCTGCGCAGCGGTTTGGGAGTTAACATCAAAATTACATTTCTCGGCCATATCGCATAGATCTCACTGTGAAAAGGCTTAAATGACTTTTTTAATTAAGTTTGATGATTGCGTTCAAACAAAATGTCCTAGAACAAAATTTTCAAATGTAACTACTAGATTGTGATATAATACACTATTGGGTGAAGTTTGGTTGACTTCTGCGCAGCGGTTTGGGAGTTAACATCAAAATTACATTTCTCGGCCATATCGCATAGATCTCACTGTGAAAAGGCTTAAATGGCTTTTTTGACCTAAGTTTGAGGATTGCGCTCAAATCAAATGTCCTAGAACCAAATTTCCACATGTAACTACTAGATTGTGATACAATACACTAATGGGTGAAGTTTGGTTTACTTCTGCGCAGCGGTTTGGGAGTTAACATCAAAATTACATTTCTCGGCCATATCGCATAGATCTCACTGTGAAAAGGCTTAAATGGCTTTTTTGACCTAAGTTTAATGATTGCGCTCAAACCAAATGTCCTAGAACGAAATTTTCAAATGTAACTACAAGAATGTGATACATTACACTATTGGGTGAAGTTTGGTTGACTTCTGCGCAGCGGTTTGGGAGTTAACATCAAAATTACATTTCTCGGCCATATCGCATAGATCTCACTGTGAAAAGGCTTAAATGGCTTTTTTGACCTAAGTTTGAGGATTGCGCTCAAACAAAATGTCCTAGAAAAAAATTTTCAAATGTAACTACTAGATTGTGATACAATACACTATTGGGTGAAGTTTGGTTGACTTCTGCGCAGCGGTTTGGGAGTTAACATCAAAATTACATTTCTCGGCCATATGGCATAGATCTCACTGTGAAAAGGCTTAAATGACTTTTTTAATTAAGTTTGATGATTGCGTTCAAACAAAATGTCCTAGAACAAAATTTTCAAATGTAACTACTAGATTGTGATACAATACACTATTGGGTGAAGTTTGGTTGACTTTTGCGCAGCGGTTTGGGAGTTAACATCAAAATTACATTTCTCGGCCATATCGCATAGATCTCACTGTGAAAAGGCTTTAATGGCTTTTTTGACCTAAGTTTGAGGATTGCGCTCAAATCAAATGTCCTAGAACCAAATTTCTACATGTAACTACTAGATTGTGATACAATACACTAATGGGTGAAGTTTGGTTTACTTCTGCGCAGCGGTTTGGGAGTTAACATCAAAATTACATTTCTCGGCCATATCGCATAGATCTCACTGTGAAAAGGCTTAAATGGCTTTTTTGACCTAAGTTTAATAATTGCGCTCAAACCAAATGTCCTTGAACGAAATTTTAAAATGTAACTACTAGAATGTGATACAATACACTATTGGGTGAAGTTTGGTTGACTTCTGCGCAGCGGTTTGGGAGTTAACATCAAAATTACATTTCTCGGCCATATCGCATAGATCTCACTGTGAAAAGGCTTAAATGGCTTTTTTGACCTAAGTTTGAGGATTGCGCTCAAATCAAATGTCCTAGAACCAAATTTCCACATGTAACTACTAGATTGTGATACAATACACTAATGGGTGAAGTTTGGTTGACTTCTGCGCAGCGGTTTGGGAGTTAACATCAAAATTACATTTCTCTGCCATATCGCATAGATCTCACTGTGAAAAGGCTTAAATGACTTTTTTAATTAAGTTTGATGATTGCGCTCAAACAAAATTTCCTAGAACAAAATTTTCAAATGTAACTACTAGATTGTGATACAATACACTATTGGGTGAAGTTTGGTTGACTTCTGCGCAGCGGTTTGGGAGTTAACATCAAAATTACATTTCTCGGCCATATCGCATAGATCTCACTGTGAAAAGGCTTAAATGACTTTTTTAATTAAGTTTGATGATTGCGTTCAAACAAAATGTCCTAGAACAAAATTTTCAAATGTAACTACTAGATTGTGATACAATACACTATTGGGTGAAGTTTGGTTGACTTCTGCGCAGCGGTTTGGGAGTTAACATCAAAATTACATTTCTCGGCCATATCGCATAGATCTCACTGTGAAAAGGCTTAAATGACTTTTTTAATTAAGTTTAATGATTGCGCTCAAACCAAATGTCCTAGAACGAAATTTTCAAATGTAACTACTAGAATGTGATACAATACACTATTGGGTGAAGTTTAGTTGACTTCTGCGCAGCGGTTTGGGAGTTAACATCAAAATTACATTTCTCGGCCATATCGCATAGATCTCACTGTGAAAAGGCTTAAATGGCTTTTTTGACCTAGGTTTGAGGATTGCGCTCAAATCAAATGTCCTAGAACCAAATTTCCACATGTAACTACTAGATTGTGATACAATACACTAATGGGTGAAGTTTGGTTTACTTCTGCGCAGCGGTTTGGGAGTTAACATCAAAATTACATTTCTCGGCCATATCGCATAGATCTCACTGTGAAAAGGCTTAAATGGCTTTTTTGACCTAAGTTTAATAATTGCGCTCAAACCAAATGTCCTAGAACGAAATTTTCAAATGTAACTACTAGAATGTGATACAATACACTATTGGGTGAAGTTTGGTTGACTTCTGCGCAGCGGTTTGGGAGTTAACATCAAAATTACATTTCTCGGCCATATCGCATAGATCTCACTGTGAAAAGGCTTAAATGGCTTTTTTGACCTAAGTTTGAGGATAGCGCTCAAATCAAATGTCCTAGAACCAAATTTTCACATGTAACTACTAGATTGTGATACAATACACTATTGGGTGAAGTTTGGTTGACTTCTGCCTAGCAGGTT
The DNA here is from genome assembly GCF_030265065.1 of Corythoichthys intestinalis. Taxonomy (NCBI): domain Eukaryota; kingdom Metazoa; phylum Chordata; class Actinopteri; order Syngnathiformes; family Syngnathidae; genus Corythoichthys; species Corythoichthys intestinalis. Next base: position 327,986 of record NC_080405.1, on the reverse strand, counting down.
TGGGAGTTAACATCAAAATTACATTTCTCGGCCATATCGCATAGATCTCACTTTGAAAAGGCTTAAATGGCTTTTTTGACCTAAGTTTAATGATTGCGCTCAAACCAAATGTCCTAGAACGAAATTTTCAAATGTAACTACTAGAATGTGATACAATACACTATTGGGTGAAGTTTGGTTGACTTCTGCGCAGCGGTTTGGGAGTTAAAATCAAAATTACATTTCTCGGCCATATCGCATAGATCTCACTGTGAAAAGGCTTAAATGGCTTTTTTGACCTAAGTTTGAGGATTGCGCTCAAATCAAATGTCCAATAACCAAATTTTCACATGTAACCACTAGAATGTGATACAATACACTATTGGGTGAAGTTTGGTTGACTTCTGCGCAGCGGTTTGGGAGTTAAAATCAAAATTACATTTCTCGGCCATATCGCATAGATCTCACTGTGAAAAGGCTTAAATGACTTTTTTAATTAAGTTTGATAATTGCGTTCAAACAAAATGTCCTAGAACAAAATTTTCAAATGTAACTACTAGATTGTGATACAATACACTATTGGGTGAAGTTTGGTTGACTTCTGCGCAGCGGTTTGGGAGTTAACATCAAAATTACATTTCTCGGCCATATCGCATAGATCTCACTGTGAAAAGGCTTAAATGGCTTTTTTGACCTAAGTTTGAGGATTGCGCTCAAATCAAATGTCCTAGAACCAAATTTCCACATGTAACTACTAGATTGTGATACAATACACTAATGGGTGAAGTTTGGTTTACTTCTGCGCAGCGGTTTGGGAGTTAACATCAAAATTACATTTCTCGGCCATATCGCATAGATCTCACTGTGAAAAGGCTTAAATGGCTTTTTTGACCTAAGTTTAATGATTGCGCTCAAACCAAATGTCCTAGAACGAAATTTTCAAATGTAACTACAAGAATGTGATACAATACACTATTGGGTGAAGTTTGGTTGACTTCTGCGCAGCGGTTTGGGAGTTAACATCAAAATTACATTTCTCGGCCATATCGCATAGATCTCACTGTGAAAAGGCTTAAATGGCTTTTTTGACCTAAGTTTGAGGATTGCGCTCAAACAAAATGTCCTAGAACAAAATTTTCAAATGTAACTACTAGATTGTGATACAATACACTATTGGGTGAAGTTTGGTTGACTTCTGCGCAGCGGTTTGGGAGTTAACATCAAAATTACATTTCTCGGCCATATGGCATAGATCTCACTGTGAAAAGGCTTAAATGACTTTTTTAATTAAGTTTGATGATTGCGTTCAAACAAAATGTCCTAGAACAAAATTTTCAAATGTAACTACTAGATTGTGATACAATACACTATTGGGTGAAGTTTGGTTGACTTTTGCGCAGCGGTTTGGGAGTTAACATCAAAATTACATTTCTCGGCCATATCGCATAGATCTCACAGTGAAAAGGCTTTAATGGCTTTTTTGACCTAAGTTTGAGGATTGCGCTCAAATCAAATGTCCTAGAACCAAATTTCTACATTTAACTACTAGATTGTGATACAATACACTAATGGCTGAAGTTTGGTTTACTTCTGCGCAGCGGTTTGGGAGTTAACATCAAAATTACATTTCTCGGCCATATCGCATAGATCTCACTGTGAAAAGGCTTAAATGGCTTTTTTGACCTAAGTTTAATAATTGCGCTCAAACCAAATGTCCTTGAACGAAATTTTAAAATGTAACTACTAGAATGTGATACAATACACTATTGGGTGAAGTTTGGTTGACTTCTGCGCAGCGGTTTGGGAGTTAACATCAAAATTACATTTCTCGGCCATATCGCATAGATCTCACTGTGAAAAGGCTTAAATGGCTTTTTTGACCTAAGTTTGAGGATTGCGCTCAAACAAAATGTCCTAGAACAAAATTTTCAAATGTAACTACTAGATTGTGATACAATACACTATTGGGTGAAGTTTGGTTGACTTCTGCGCAGCGGTTTGGGAGTTAACATCAAAATTACATTTCTCGGCCATATGGCATAGATCTCACTGTGAAAAGGCTTAAATGACTTTTTTAATTAAGTTTGATGATTGCGTTCAAACAAAATGTCCTAGAACAAAATTTTCAAATGTAACTACTAGATTGTGATACAATACACTATTGGGTGAAGTTTGGTTGACTTTTGCGCAGCGGTTTGGGAGTTAACATCAAAATTACATTTCTCGGCCATATCGCATAGATCTCACAGTGAAAAGGCTTTAATGGCTTTTTTGACCTAAGTTTGAGGATTGCGCTCAAATCAAATGTCCTAGAACCAAATTTCTACATTTAACTACTAGATTGTGATACAATACACTAATGGCTGAAGTTTGGTTTACTTCTGCGCAGCGGTTTGGGAGTTAACATCAAAATTACATTTCTCGGCCATATCGCATAGATCTCACTGTGAAAAGGCTTAAATGGCTTTTTTGACCTAAGTTTAATAATTGCGCTCAAACCAAATGTCCTTGAACGAAATTTTAAAATGTAACTACTAGAATGTGATACAATACACTATTGGGTGAAGTTTGGTTGACTTCTGCGCAGCGGTTTGGGAGTTAACATCAAAATTACATTTCTCGGCCATATCGCATAGATCTCACTGTGAAAAGGCTTAAATGGCTTTTTTGACCTAAGTTTGAGGATTGCGCTCAAATCAAATGTCCTAGAACCAAATTTCCACATGTAACTACTAGATTGTGATACAATACACTAATGGGTGAAGTTTGGTTGACTTCTGCGCAGCGGTTTGGGGAACATCAAAATTACATTTCTCGGCTATATCGCATAGATCTCACTGTGAAAAGGCTTAAATGACTTTTTTAATTAAGTTTGATGATTGCGCTCAAACAAAATTTCCTAGAACAAAATTTTCAAATGTAACTACTAGATTGTGATACAATACACTATTGGGTGAAGTTTGGTTGACTTCTGCGCAGCGGTTTGGGAGTTAACATCAAAATTACATTTCTCGGCCATATCGCATAGATCTCACTGTGAAAAGGCTTAAATGACTTTTTTAATTAAGTTTGATGATTGCGTTCAAACAAAATGTCCTAGAACAAAATTTTCAAATGTAACTACTAGATTGTGATACAATACACTATTGGGTGAAGTTTGGTTGACTTCTGCGCAGCGGTTTGGGAGTTAACATCAAAATTACATTTCTCGGCCATATCGCATAGATCTCACTGTGAAAAGGCTTAAATGGCTTTTTTGACCTAAGTTTAATAATTGCGCTCAAACCAAATGTCCTAGAACAAAATTTTCAAATGTAACTACTAGAAAGTGATACAATACACTATTGGGTGAAGTTTGGTTGACTTCTGCGCAGCGGTTTGGGAGTTAACATCAAAATTACATTTCTCGGCCATATCGCATAGATCTCACTGTGAAAAGGCTTAAATGGCTTTTTTGACCTAGGTTTGAGGATTGCGCTCAAATCAAATGTCCTAGAACCAAATTTCCACATGTAATTACTAGATTATGATACAATACACTAATGGGTGAAGTTTGGTTGACTTCTGCGCAGCGGTTTGGGAGTTAACATCAAAATTACATTTCTCGGCCATATCGCATAGATCTCACTGTGAAAAGGCTTAAATGGCTTTTTTGACCTAAGTTTGAGGATTGCGCTCAAATCAAATGTCCAATAACCAAATTTCCACATGTAACTACTAGATTGTGATACAATACACTAATGGGTGGTTTGGTTGACTTCTGCGCAGCGGTTTGGGAGTTAACATCAAAATTACATTTCTCGGCCATATCGCATAGATCTCACTGTGAAAAGGCTTAAATGACTTTTTTGATTAAGTTTGATGATTGCGTTCAAACAAAATGTCCTAGAACAAAATTTTCAAATGTAACTACTAGATTGTGATACAATACACTATTGGGTGAAGTTTGGTTGACTTCTGCGCAGCGGTTTGGGAGTTAACATCAAAATTACATTTCTCGGCCATATCGCATAGATCTCACTGTGAAAAGGCTTAAATGGCTTTTTTGACCTAGGTTTGAGGATTGCGCTCAAATCAAATGTCCTAGAACCAAATTTCCACATGTATTTACTAGATTATGATACAATACACTAATGGGTGAAGTTTGGTTGACTTCTGCGCAGCGGTTTGGGAGTTAACATCAAAATTACATTTCTCGGCCATATCGCATAGATCTCACTGTGAAAAGGCTTAAATGGCTTTTTTGACCTAAGTTTGAGGATTGCGCTCAAATCAAATGTCCTAGAACCAAATTTCCACATGTAACTACTAGATTGTGATACAATACACTAATGGTTGAAGTGTGGTTGACTTCTGCGCAGCGGTTTGGGAGTTAACATCAAAATTACATTTCTCGGCCATATCGCATAGATCTCACTGTGAAAAGGCTTAAATGGCTTTTTTGACCTAAGTTTGAGGATTGCGCTCAAATCAAATGTCCTATAACCAAATTTCCACATGTAACTACTAGATTGTGATACAATACACTAATGGGTGAAGTTTGGTTGACTTCTGCGCAGCGGTTTGGGAGTTAACATCAAAATTACATTTCTCGGCCATATCGCATAGATCTCACTGTGAAAAGGCTTAAATGGCTTTTTTGACCTAAGTTTAATGATTGCGCTCAAACCAAATGTCCTAGAACGAAATTTTCAAATGTAACTACAAGAATGTGATACAATACACTATTGGGTGAAGTTTGGTTGACTTCTGCGCAGCGGTTTGGGAGTTAACATCAAAATTACATTTCTCGGCCATATCGCATAGATCTCACTGTGAAAAGGCTTAAATGGCTTTTTTGACCTAAGTTTGAGGATTGCGCTCAAACAAAATGTCCTAGAACAAAATTTTCAAATGTAACTACTAGATTTTGATACAATACACTATTGGGTGAAGTTTGGTTGACTTCTGCGCAGCGGTTTGGGAGTTAACATCAAAATTACATTTCTCGGCCATATCGCATAGATCTCACTGTGAAAAGGCTTAAATGACTTTTTTAATTAAGTTTGATGATTGCGTTCAAACAAAATGTCCTAGAACAAAATTTTCAAATGTAACTACTAGATTGTGATACAATACACTATTGGGTGAAGTTTGGTTGACTTTTGCGCAGCGGTTTGGGAGTTAACATCAAAATTACATTTCTCGGCCATATCGCATAGATCTCACTGTGAAAAGGCTTTAATGGCTTTTTTGACCTAAGTTTGAGGATTGCGCTCAAATCAAATGTCCTAGAACCAAATTTCTACATGTAACTACTAGATTGTGATACAATACACTAATGGTTGAAGTTTGGTTGACTTCTGCGCAGCGGTTTGGGAGTTAACATCAAAATTACATTTCTCGGCCATATCGCATAGATGTCACTGTGAAAAGGCTTAAATGACTTTTTTAATTAAGTTTGATGATTGCGCTCAAACAAATTTTCCTAGAACAAAATTTTCAAATGTAACTACTAGATTGTGATACAATACACTATTGGGTGAAGTTTGGTTGACTTCTGCGCAGCGGTTTGGGAGTTAACATCAAAAATACATTTCTCGGCCATATCGCATAGATCTCACTGTGAAAAGGCTTAAATGGCTTTTTTGACCTAAGTTTAATGATTGCGCTCAAACCAAATGTCCTAGAACGAAATTTTCAAATGTAACTACTAGAATGTAATACAATACACTATTGGGTGAAGTTTGGTTGACTTCTGCGCAGCGGTTTGGGAGTTAAAATCAAAATTACATTTCTCGGCCATATCGCATAGATCTCACTGTGAAAAGGCTTAAATGGCTTTTTTGACCAAAGTTTAATAATTGCGCTCAAACCAAATGTCCTAGAACAAAATTTTCAAATGTAACTACTAGAAAGTGATACAATACACTATTGGGTGAAGTTTGGTTGACTTCTGCGCAGCGGTTTGGGAGTTAACATCAAAATTACATTTCTCGGCCATATCGCATAGATCTCACTGTGAAAAGGCTTAAATGGCTTTTTTGACCTAAGTTTGAGGATTGCGCTCAAATTAAATGTCCTAGAACCAAATTTCCACATGTAACTACTAGATTGTGATACAATACACTAATGGGTGAAGTTTGGTTTACTTCTGCGCAGCGGTTTGGGAGTTAACATCAAAATTACATTTCTCGGCCATATCGCATAGATCTCACTGTGAAAAGGCTTAAATGGCTTTTTTGACCTAAGTTTAATGATTGCGCTCAAACCAAATGTCCTAGAACGAAATTTTCAAATGTAACTACAAGAATGTGATACAATACACTATTGGGTGAAGTTTGGTTGACTTCTGCGCAGCGGTTTGGGAGTTAACATCAAAATTACATTTCTCGGCCATATCGCATAGATCTCACTGTGAAAAGGCTTAAATGGCTTTTTTGACCTAAGTTTGAGGATTGCGCTCAAACAAAATGTCCTAGAACAAAATTTTCAAATGTAACTACTAGATTGTGATACAATACACTATTGGGTGAAGTTTGGTTGACTTCTGCGCAGCGGTTTGGGAGTTAACATCAAAATTACATTTCTCGGCCATATGGCATAGATCTCACTGTGAAAAGGCTTAAATGACTTTTTTAATTAAGTTTGATGATTGCGTTCAAACAAAATGTCCTAGAACAAAATTTTCAAATGTAACTACTAGATTGTGATACAATACACTATTGGGTGAAGTTTGGTTGACTTTTGCGCAGCGGTTTGGGAGTTAACATCAAAATTACATTTCTCGGCCATATCGCATAGATCTCACAGTGAAAAGGCTTTAATGGCTTTTTTGACCTAAGTTTGAGGATTGCGCTCAAATCAAATGTCCTAGAACCAAATTTCTACATTTAACTACTAGATTGTGATACAATACACTAATGGCTGAAGTTTGGTTTACTTCTGCGCAGCGGTTTGGGAGTTAACATCAAAATTACATTTCTCGGCCATATCGCATAGATCTCACTGTGAAAAGGCTTAAATGGCTTTTTTGACCTAAGTTTAATAATTGCGCTCAAACCAAATGTCCTTGAACGAAATTTTAAAATGTAACTACTAGAATGTGATACAATACACTATTGGGTGAAGTTTGGTTGACTTCTGCGCAGCGGTTTGGGAGTTAACATCAAAATTACATTTCTCGGCCATATCGCATAGATCTCACTGTGAAAAGGCTTAAATGGCTTTTTTGACCTAAGTTTGAGGATTGCGCTCAAATCAAATGTCCTAGAACCAAATTTCCACATGTAACTACTAGATTGTGATACAATACACTAATGGGTGAAGTTTGGTTGACTTCTGCGCAGCGGTTTGGGGAACATCAAAATTACATTTCTCGGCTATATCGCATAGATCTCACTGTGAAAAGGCTTAAATGACTTTTTTAATTAAGTTTGATGATTGCGCTCAAACAAAATTTCCTAGAACAAAATTTTCAAATGTAACTACTAGATTGTGATACAATACACTATTGGGTGAAGTTTGGTTGACTTCTGCGCAGCGGTTTGGGAGTTAACATCAAAATTACATTTCTCGGCCATATCGCATAGATCTCACTGTGAAAAGGCTTAAATGACTTTTTTAATTAAGTTTGATGATTGCGTTCAAACAAAATGTCCTAGAACAAAATTTTCAAATGTAACTACTAGATTGTGATACAATACACTATTGGGTGAAGTTTGGTTGACTTCTGCGCAGCGGTTTGGGAGTTAACATCAAAATTACATTTCTCGGCCATATCGCATAGATCTCACTGTGAAAAGGCTTAAATGGCTTTTTTGACCTAAGTTTAATAATTGCGCTCAAACCAAATGTCCTAGAACAAAATTTTCAAATGTAACTACTAGAAAGTGATACAATACACTATTGGGTGAAGTTTGGTTGACTTCTGCGCAGCGGTTTGGGAGTTAACATCAAAATTACATTTCTCGGCCATATCGCATAGATCTCACTGTGAAAAGGCTTAAATGACTTTTTTAATTAAGTTTGATGATTGCGTTCAAACAAAATGTCCTAGAACAAAATTTTCAAATGTAACTACTAGATTGTGATACAATACACTATTGGGTGAAGTTTGGTTGACTTTTGCGCAGCGGTTTGGGAGTTAACATCAAAATTACATTTCTCGGCCATATCGTATAGATCTCACTGTGAAAAGGCTTAAATGGCTTTTTTGACCTAAGTTTGAGGATTGCGCTCAAATCAAATGTCCTAGAACCAAATTTCTACATGTAACTACTAGATTGTGATACAATACACTAATGGGTGAAGTTTGGTTTACTTCTGCGCAGCGGTTTGGGAGTTAACATCAAAATTACATTTCTCGGCCATATCGCATAGATCTCACTGTGAAAAGGCTTAAATGGCTTTTTTGACCTAAGTTTAATAATTGCGCTCAAACCAAATGTCCTTGAACGAAATTTTAAAATGTAACTACTAGAATGTGATACAATACACTATTGGGTGAAGTTTGGTTGACTTCTGCGCAGCGGTTTGGGAGTGAACATCAAAATTACATTTCTCGGCCATATCGCATAGATCTCACTCTGAAAAGGCTTAAATGGCTTTTTTGACCTAAGTTTGAGGATTGCGCTCAAATCAAATGTCCAATAACCAAATTTCCACATGTAACTACTAGATTGTGATAAAATACACTATTGGGTGAAGTTTGGTTGACTTCTGCGCAGCGGTTTGGGAGTTAACATCAAAATTACATTTCTCGGCCATATCGCATAGATCTCACTGTGAAAAGGCTTAAATGACTTTTTTAATTAAGTTTGATGATTGCGTTCAAACAAAATGTCCTAGAACAAAATTTTCAAATGTAACTACTAGATTGTGATACAATACACTATTGGGTGAAGTTTAGTTGACTTCTGCGCAGCGGTTTGGGAGTTAACATCAAAATTACATTTCTCGGCCATATCGCATAGATCTCACTGTGAAAAGGCTTAAATGGCTTTTTTGACCTAGGTTTGAGGATTGCGCTCAAATCAAATGTCCTAGAACCAAATTTCCACATGTAATTACTAGATTATGATACAATACACTAATGGGTGAAGTTTGGTTGACTTCTGCGCAGCGGTTTGGGAGTTAACATCAAAATTACATTTCTCGGCCATATCGCATAGATCTCACTGTGAAAAGGCTTAAATGGCTTTTTTGACCTAAGTTTGAGGATTGCGCTCAAATCAAATGTCCAATAACCAAATTTCCACATGTAACTACTAGATTGTGATACAATACACTAATGGGTGGTTTGGTTGACTTCTGCGCAGCGGTTTGGGAGTTAACATCAAAATTACATTTCTCGGCCATATCGCATAGATCTCACTGTGAAAAGGCTTAAATGACTTTTTTAATTAAGTTTGATGATTGCGTTCAAACAAAATGTCCTAGAACAAAATTTTCAAATGTAACTACTAGATTGTGATACAATACACTATTGGGTGAAGTTTGGTTGACTTCTGCGCAGCGGTTTGGGAGTTAACATCAAAATTACATTTCTCGGCCATATCGCATAGATCTCACTGTGAAAAGGCTTAAATGGCTTTTTTGACCTAGGTTTGAGGATTGCGCTCAAATCAAATGTCCTAGAACCAAATTTCCACATGTATTTACTAGATTATGATACAATACACTAATGGGTGAAGTTTGGTTGACTTCTGCGCAGCGGTTTGGGAGTTAACATCAAAATTACATTTCTCGGCCATATCGCATAGATCTCACTGTGAAAAGGCTTAAATGGCTTTTTTGACCTAAGTTTGAGGATTGCGCTCAAATCAAATGTCCTAGAACCAAATTTCCACATGTAACTACTAGATTGTGATACAATACACTAATGGTTGAAGTGTGGTTGACTTCTGCGCAGCGGTTTGGGAGTTAACATCAAAATTACATTTCTCGGCCATATCGCATAGATCTCACTGTGAAAAGGCTTAAATGGCTTTTTTGACCTAAGTTTGAGGATTGCGCTCAAATCAAATGTCCTATAACCAAATTTCCACATGTAACTACTAGATTGTGATACAATACACTAATGGGTGAAGTTTGGTTGACTTCTGCGCAGCGGTTTGGGAGTTAACATCAAAATTACATTTCTCGGCCATATCGCATAGATCTCACTGTGAAAAGGCTTAAATGGCTTTTTTGACCTAAGTTTAATGATTGCGCTCAAACCAAATGTCCTAGAACGAAATTTTCAAATGTAACTACAAGAATGTGATACAATACACTATTGGGTGAAGTTTGGTTGACTTCTGCGCAGCGGTTTGGGAGTTAACATCAAAATTACATTTCTCGGCCATATCGCATAGATCTCACTGTGAAAAGGCTTAAATGGCTTTTTTGACCTAAGTTTGAGGATTGCGCTCAAACAAAATGTCCTAGAACAAAATTTTCAAATGTAACTACTAGATTTTGATACAATACACTATTGGGTGAAGTTTGGTTGACTTCTGCGCAGCGGTTTGGGAGTTAACATCAAAATTACATTTCTCGGCCATATCGCATAGATCTCACTGTGAAAAGGCTTAAATGACTTTTTTAATTAAGTTTGATGATTGCGTTCAAACAAAATGTCCTAGAACAAAATTTTCAAATGTAACTACTAGATTGTGATACAATACACTATTGGGTGAAGTTTGGTTGACTTTTGCGCAGCGGTTTGGGAGTTAACATCAAAATTACATTTCTCGGCCATATCGCATAGATCTCACTGTGAAAAGGCTTTAATGGCTTTTTTGACCTAAGTTTGAGGATTGCGCTCAAATCAAATGTCCTAGAACCAAATTTCTACATGTAACTACTAGATTGTGATACAATACACTAATGGTTGAAGTTTGGTTGACTTCTGCGCAGCGGTTTGGGAGTTAACATCAAAATTACATTTCTCGGCCATATCGCATAGATGTCACTGTGAAAAGGCTTAAATGACTTTTTTAATTAAGTTTGATGATTGCGCTCAAACAAATTTTCCTAGAACAAAATTTTCAAATGTAACTACTAGATTGTGATACAATACACTATTGGGTGAAGTTTGGTTGACTTCTGCGCAGCGGTTTGGGAGTTAACATCAAAAATACATTTCTCGGCCATATCGCATAGATCTCACTGTGAAAAGGCTTAAATGGCTTTTTTGACCTAAGTTTAATGATTGCGCTCAAACCAAATGTCCTAGAACGAAATTTTCAAATGTAACTACTAGAATGTAATACAATACACTATTGGGTGAAGTTTGGTTGACTTCTGCGCAGCGGTTTGGGAGTTAAAATCAAAATTACATTTCTCGGCCATATCGCATAGATCTCACTGTGAAAAGGCTTAAATGGCTTTTTTGACCAAAGTTTAATAATTGCGCTCAAACCAAATGTCCTAGAACAAAATTTTCAAATGTAACTACTAGAAAGTGATACAATACACTATTGGGTGAAGTTTGGTTGACTTCTGCGCAGCGGTTTGGGAGTTAACATCAAAATTACATTTCTCGGCCATATCGCATAGATCTCACTGTGAAAAGGCTTAAATGGCTTTTTTGACCTAAGTTTGAGGATTGCGCTCAAATTAAATGTCCTAGAACCAAATTTCCACATGTAACTACTAGATTGTGATACAATACACTAATGGGTGAAGTTTGGTTGACTTCTGCGCAGCGGTTTGGGAGTAAACATCAAAATTACATTTCTCGGCCATATCGCATAGATCTCACTGTGAAAAGGCTTAAATGGCTTTTTTGACCTAAGTTTGAGGATTGCGCTCAAATCAAATGTCCAATAACCAAATTTCCACATGTAACTACTAGATTGTGATACAATACACTAATGGGTGAAGTTTGGTTGACTTCTGCGCAGCGGTTTGGGAGTTAACATCAAAATTACATTTCTCGGCCATATCGCATAGATCTCACTGTGAAAAGGCTTAAATGACTTTTTTAATTAAGTTTGATGATTGCGTTCAAACAAAATGTCCTAGAACAAAATTTTCAAATGTAACTACTAGATTGTGATACAATACACTATTGGGTGAAGTTTGGTTGACTTCTGCGCAGCGGTTTGGGAGTTAACATCAAAATTACATTTCTCGGCCATATCGCATGGATCTCACTGTGAAAAGGCTTAAATGGCTTTTTTGACCTAAGTTTGAGGATTGCGCTCAAATCAAATGTCCTAGAACCAAATTTTCACATGTAACTACTAGATTGTGATACAATACACTAATGGGTGAAGTTTGGTTGACTTCTGCGCAGCGGTTTGGGAGTTAACATCAAAATTACATTTCTCGGCCATATCGCATAGATCTCACTGTGAAAAGGCTTAAATGACTTTTTTAATTAAGTTTGATGATTGCGTTCAAACAAAATTTCCTAGAACAAAATTTTCAAATGTAACTACTAGATTGTGATACAATACACTATTGGGTGAAGTTTGGTTGACTTCTGCGCAGCCGTTTGGGAGTTAACATCAAAATTACATTTCTCGGCCATATCGCATACACTGTAAAATATTAAAAGTTGACTTTACTAAAAAAAATATATGCAAACTTGCTGCCCTAAAAAAATTAATTTATGTTGACTTAGATGAATTAGATTTGATTAACTTAATTATTGTGAGTTGGCAGTACTCAAATTAACTTAAAAAATTTGGATTATAGTCACTTGTTTTTATTGAGTTGGCAGTACTCAAACTAACTAAAATAACTGGATTACAGTAACTTGTTTATTTTGAGTGCACAGTACTCCCATCATATTCAGGTCAACTTAATTTTCTTGACCTAAAAGAATTCCACAATAGAAATTACATCTGCACATACTAATTTCATTAAAAACACATTATCTAACAGTAATGACCCCCAAAACACAATAAATGGAGAACACTCATTGGATTAATTCAATGGAATTAAAATTTACTTTAAAATGCTCAAAAGTGCATTTAATGAGAGACACTGGCTCCTGGCAGGCTGAACGGTGTTTGGTTAATGCTCAGTATCAATGAACAATCAGTGGATTAATTATAAACCTACTTTTGCAAACATTTTGCACCTCATACAAAGTATAAGTACCTAAAATAACCTTTTGCTACAGAAATTACTGAATAATACCTGAACTGCATCAATGTCCACTCCTATCCTGTAATTTCCAAAGACTAACAGGCGAGATCCTATTATCATAATTTCAGGACATTAACTCAGCATTGAAGACATGGCGTCAAACTAGTTTCCCATTACAACATGAGCTTGAGCTCTGGTAAAGCTAACAGTTCTGATTTCTCCAACAATATTAGTGATCAAAACTGGAACTACAATCAACATTGTGCCATGGTTTAAACTGTGCAGCAGTGATAAAATAAACATAAAAATACAGAACTCTTTTTAAAACACACAACTCAGTTCAAATTCAAATTTCACTTTAACACCTGATACAGTAAACAAGATACTTGTTTTTTTTCACATCACTAAAAGAGTAAATGCAAAACGTGTACTGGAGTTATACACCTGAGAAACCTAAAATCTTATCAAGAATATGTGTCTTATTTTTATTCAAATTCTAATTTCATATTAAGCTTTTTCCTCAAAAAAAAAAAAAAAAAGTAATTTCTATTCAAAAATATTTCATTAGTATATATATATATATTATTATTTTTTTAATCAAAGAAAAAGTCATGTCAATCAAAAAAAATTGTTTGAATGCAAAAATAAATTTGTAAGTCAAAAAATATGTTTGAAAACTATTTTTCTTTGAAATTTTTTTAAAAAAATTTAATTCTTTTTTTTTTATTGAAACAACTTTTTTGATTGATGTAATTCTGCGTTTGGACCACATTTTGGCTAGGACATTTGTGTCTTTATTATTCAATCCAAAAATAAGTTGCTTCAAACAAAAAATGTATATTTTCAAAATAAAATCACTTCAATTAAAAAAAAAAAAAAAAAAAAAAAAACAATTGTAGAAAAAAAGGTTTGAATGTGAAAAAATATTTGAGACTCAGAAATTTACGCTTTATTTTTCATTGAAACTGTTTTCTTTGATCGAAGCAATCCTTTTTGTTTTTGAGCCATATTATGGGTAGGACATTTGTGTCCAAATTATTCAATCCCAATAAAAGTTGCTTCAATCAAAAAACTGTTTTTAATCAAAGAAAAAAAAAACTTTTGCAAAAATATTTTTTTGAAAAAAAATTTTTTTTTTAATTTTTATTTTTTAATTGACGTGTCACTTTTTTTTGAAAAGCAAAAAGTTTTAAACTTTTTTTTTTTTTTTTTTTTTTAGGTGGAAAAAGTTTTGAAGGCACTTTTTTTTTTGAAGTGGAAAAAGTTTTGAAGGCACTTTTTTTCGGTTGAATCATTTAGACACGAAGATCCAACTTCAACGCTACTTCTGACATGTTTGAGTGGCAGGTGATTACGCCAATGGCATAAAAGCAGGAAGCAAAAATAATGGCCACCAGGGCTCCATCCAGCCATCGGACTCTGCTCGAGTCCAAGCCGAAAATAGGGCACCGGTACGGGGGTGTGACATCGGCATCTCACCGGTGTGCCGGCGATGGTACGGTGCCCTGTTGCGGCACACTGGCGGACCCTGATATCACTACCCCGGCGCGGAGGCCGGCTGTTGAGTAGACGGCCCGCGACTGACACGACACTCATTCAAAGCTGAAGCGACGGGGCTCCCGGCGCGGGCTACTGGGCAGGCTAGTGTCGGGCCACTCCCATACCGGCGCGTCGCGACACTGCGGTTGGACCCCGATTGCCAACCGTCACGTCAGGGCAGTGGGTGAAGTTCCCCTCTTGAATCACATTAAGCAGCAGCGCACCATACCAGCGCGGGCACTCCGGTCAGATGCCGATGTCACCCCCCCGTACCAGTGCCCTATTTTCGGCTTGGACTCGAGCAGAGTCCGATGGCTCGATGGAGCCCTGGTGGCCATTAGTCATTCTTTTATGCCATTGGTGTAGTCACCTGCCACTCAAACATGTCGGAAGTAGCGTTGAAGTCGTATCTTTGTGTCAAAATGATTCAATCAAAAAAAAAAGTGCCTTTAAAACCTTTTCCACTTCAAAAAGAAAAAAAGAAATGCGTTCAAAACTTTTTCCACTTTAAAAAAAAAGTTTTAAACTTTTTCCTTTAAAAAAAAAGTGACACGTCAATAAAAAAAATATATATTTAAAAATATATATATTTTCAAAAAAATATATTTTTGCAAAAGGTTCTTTTTCTTTGATTAAAAATAAGTTTTTTTTTTTTATTAAAGCAACTTTTATTGGGATTGAATGATTTAGACACAAATGTCCTACCCACACTATGGCTCAAACACATTTCACATTTCTTTGCTTTTGTGTGCAGTGAAGGTCGAATAAATACTGCTCTGAAAGTTAGTCTTGATATGGGCAAGTAACCATTTGCCTCAGCTTAAGATGTCCTCGCAAATGGGTAAAGAAGTCTGCTTCTGAGCAGGGCTCCACAAAGTTGCACAACTGACGGTCAAATGCAGTTTCTCCACTTTTGCCTGCATCTTTTTGAGAGTGCCATGTCGATAGGTGTACTTTGAGTGCATTAAAAGATTTAAATGTGCAGAGGCAGTCCTTATGAAGACATGGGAGTAGGGATGTCCGAGTGTGGTATCCATGTTTTAAGCGGTAATGCTTAAGCAAGTAGGCTCTTTTCAGCAGAAAATGTGCAGTACTTGCAAGTCCACTGCATTAGAGAATACTGCTTTGGTTGACCTGAAAAGACATGATAATTTCAGCATTGAGAACTTGTTAGAAAAAAAAAAAGTTAAATTTTTTCTTAACAGTCACAAATTAAAATGTCCAATTATTTTTAATCACAAATTAAAATCTGCAATAAATTATTTTAATATTCACAAACTAAAATGTTTAACAATGAGTTATTTTTAAATTAACGTAATTGATTATTTTTGAACATTCAAATTGAGATGTACAATTAATTTCTTAATCCATCTGTAAAAACATTAATGCATGTTTGTTATCCCAACCCATGAAACAAATACAAATATTAAATGATTCATTGATCAGTGTATGAAACATACCTGTAATTGCTGAGACTGAGGTATGTGTGGACTTTTGACCATTTGCTTCAGCCTGATTGGGGGATGGTGAAAAAGAACACAAAATTAAGGCAACAATTTCAAAATATAGGCACATAAATGACCAACCTTAAACACACCAGGTTGTTATGGCGTCGAGTGTGATCTCTGCACTCTTTCTATCTGTATTCCTATATTAGGTTAGACCAAAGTTAAAGTGGTGAAATAACAGGGGGAAATGTGATCTAGTCCTCTGATTTTTGCGATTAATGCATTTTAAAACAATTTCAAATTATCAGTGCAGTTTGATCAAACATGGAGGGGGAGCACTGCACATGAAGAAAAGCAAATGGAAGGGCAGATGACAAACACTCTAAAGCAGGGGTCCCCAAACCTTTTCCTGTGAAGGCCACATGACTTTTCCCTTCTCTGATGAGGGGCCGGGTCAGTTTGTAACAGAAAAAGTGTGACGATTGCAGCAGTGCCTAAATGTGTTTTCAGAAAGCCATAATTAAATAACCCTTTCTGAATTCTTCTTGGAACAAAATAAAATAAAAATAATTATAACATAATATAATATCATATAATAATGAATAATAATAACACAATTAATTAAATAGATAATAACCAAATAACCCTGTCTGGGTTCTTCACAGAAAAAAGCCAGGAAATAATAACACTATGGGGGGGGGGGGGGGGGGTTCAGGGGGCCGGACCAATTGTGGAGGCGGGCCGTGTCCGGCCGGCCCGCGGGCCGTAGTTTGGGGACCCCTGCTCCAACGCAAGAACCGATTACGTTGGCGCACATAAGGTCTGACTGTGCATTTAGCTCTTACCTGAGCCGAAATAGACAGGCTGAAGCTGACTTAATTCTAGCACTAACTCTGTAAATAAATCACTTTATCGACATTTCTAACATTTTTACGTGAGAAAGTAGCCGTTTAGATCCACAACGTGCAAATTCGGCGCTACTCAAGCTAGCCGTAGTGATTAAGGCACTTCCTGTTAGTTTCACAAAATAAAACACCCGCTAACGATAGAATTAGTGTTTTTATTTTTAAAACAGGAAGCGAACCTCCCCTCGGTCTACCTAACTTAAAACCGCTCGGTAACTGTTTTAAATCGGTTTTAAAAACCTCTCCCATCGCCTAAAAACGTTACGAGCCCCGTCTGTCAAGAATTCAAAACGCCGGCCGGCATAAAATGGGAGTCTACCATAAACTGTAGTCTACATTTGTTTCTGAAAATGATGAGGTTCCTGTCACGGTCATATAGCATGCTTGCTAGCGGTGATATTTGATGTAATTGACACTTCTCCTCCCTGGCAGCACACAGGCTACTACACTACAACAAGACAAATCGACGGTTTACAAAAGAGTAAAATATGTACTTACCAAATCAGTGTGCTGAGGACAAGTAAACCCACAATGGCGAAAATAACTGAGAAAGGTGTTGGAAAGAGCGCGAAAGTGGGCAGGGCAGATCTGCGCATGTCTGATAGAACGCCCAAAGGAAACTGGGTACAAGAAATTATTTTTTCTAATTTGACTTAACTGGGATATATCAAGTTAAGCAAGTTCTCCAACCCCAAATTACTACTTACTTATTTAAAAGTAGTGTTCACAACAGGTTGATGAAAATTGAGTTTAGTTCACTTATCACGTTTAATTAATTTGAATGTTAGCATTTACAGTGTAGATCTCACTGTGAAAAGGCTTAAATGACTTTTTTAATTAAGTTTAATGATTGCGCTCAAACCAAATGTCCTAGAACGAAATTTTCAAATGTAACTACTAGAATGTGATACAATACACTATTGGGTGAAGTTTAGTTGACTTCTGCGCAGCGGTTTGGGAGTTAACATCAAAATTACATTTCTCGGCTATATCGCATAGATCTCACTGTGAAAAGGCTTAAATGGCTTTTTTGACCTAAGTTTAATGATTGCGCTCAAACCAAATGTCCTAGAACGAAATTTTCAAATGTAACTACTAGAATGTGATACAATACACTATTGGGTGAAGTTTGGTTGACTTCTGCGCAGCGGTTTGGGAGTTAACATCAAAATTACATTTCTCGGCCATATCGCATAGATCTCACTGTGAAAAGGCTTAAATGGCTTTTTTGACCTAAGTTTGAGGATTGCGCTCAAATCAAATGTCCTAGAACCAAATTTCCACATGTAACTACTAGATTGTGATACAATACACTAATGGTTGAAGTTTGGTTGACTTCTGCGCAGCGGTTTGGGAGTGAACATCAAAATTACATTTCTCGGCCATATCGCATAGATCTCACTGTGAAAAGGCTTAAATGACTTTTTTTAATTAAGTTTGAAGATTGCGCTCAAATCAAATGTCCTAGAACTAAATTTCCAAATGTAACTACTAGATTGTGATAAAATACACTATTGGGTGAAGTTTGGTTGACTTCTGCGCAGCGGTTTGGGAGTTAACATCAAAATTACATTTCTCGGCCATATCGCATAGATCTCACTGTGAAAAGGCTTAAATGGCTTTTTTGACCTAAGTTTGAGGATTGCGCTCAAATCAAATGTCCTATAACCAAATTTCCACATGTAACTACTAGATTGTGATACAATACACTAATGGGTGAAGTTTGGTTTACTTCTGCGCAGCGGTTTGGGAGTTAACATCAAAATTACATTTCTCGGCCATATCGCATAGATCTCACTGTGAAAAGGCTTAAATGGCTTTTTTGACCTAAGTTTAATAATTGCGCTCAAACCAAATGTCCTAAAACTAAATTTCCAAATGTAACTACTAGATTGTGATAAAATACACTATTGGGTGAAGTTTGGTTGACTTCTGCGCAGCGGTTTGGGAGTTAACATCAAAATTACATTTCTCGGCCATATCGCATAGATCTCACTGTGAAAAGGCTTAAATGGCTTTTTTGACCTAAGTTTGAGGATTGCGCTCAAATCAAATATCCTAGAACCAAATTTCCACATGTAACTACTAGATTGTGATACAATACACTAATGGGTGAAGTTTGGTTGACTTCTGCGCAGCGGTTTGGGAGTTAACATCAAAATTACATTTCTCGGCCATATCGCATAGATCTCACTGTGAAAAGGCTTAAATGACTTTTTTAATTAAGTTTGATGATTGCGCTCAAACAAAATTTCCTAGAACAAAATTTTCAAATGTAACTACTAGATTGTGATACAATACACTATTGGGTGAAGTTTGGTTGACTTCTGCGCAGCGGTTTGGGAGTTAACATCAAAATTACATTTCTCGGCCATATCGCATAGATCTCACTGTGAAAAGGCTTAAATGACTTTTTTAATTAAGTTTGATGATTGCGTTCAAACAAAATGTCCTAGAACAAAATTTTCAAATGTAACTACTAGATTGTGATACAATACACTATTGGGTGAAGTTTGGTTGACTTCTGTGCAGCGGTTTGGGAGTTAACATCAAAATTACATTTCTCGGCCATATCGCATAGATCTCACTGTGAAAAGGCTTAAATGACTTTTTTAATTAAGTTTAATGATTGCGCTCAAACCAAATGTCCTAGAACGAAATTTTCAAATGTAACTACTAGAATGTGATACAATACACTATTGGGTGAAGTTTAGTTGACTTCTGCGCAGCGGTTTTGGAGTTAACATCAAAATTACATTTCTCGGCCATATCGCATAGATCTCACTGTGAAAAGGCTTAAATGGCTTTTTTGACCTAAGTTTGAGGATTGCGCTCAAATCAAATGTCCTAGAACCAAATTTCCACATGTAACTACTAGATTGTGATACAATACACTAATGGGTGAAGTTTGGTTGACTTCTGCGCAGCGGTTTTGGAGTTAACATCAAAATTACATTTCTCGGCCATATCGCATAGATCTCACTGTGAAAAGGCTTAAATGGCTTTTTTGACCTAAGTTTGAGGATTGCGCTCAAATCAAATGTCCTATAACCAAATTTCCACATGTAACTACTAGATTGTGATACAATACACTAATGGGTGAAGTTTGGTTGACTTCTGCGCAGCGGTTTGGGAGTGAACATCAAAATTACATTTCTCGGCCATATCGCATAGATCTCACTGTGAAAAGGCTTAAATGACTTTTTTAATTAAGTTTGATGATTGCGCTCAAACAAAATGTCCTAGAACAAAATTTTCAAATGTAACTACTAGATTGTGATACAATACACTATTGGGTGAAGTTTGGTTGACTTCTGCGCAGCGGTTTGGGAGTTAACATCAAAATTACATTTCTCGGCCATATCGCATAAATCTCACTGTGAAAAGGCTTAAATGGCTTTTTTGACCTAAGTTTGAGGATTGCGCTCAAATCAAATGTCCTAGAACCAAATTTCCACATGTAACTACTAGATTGTGATACAATACACTAATGGGTGAAGTTTGGTTTACTTCTGCGCAGCGGTTTGGGAGTTAACATCAAAATTACATTTCTCGGCCATATCGCATAGATCTCACTGTGAAAAGGCTTAAATGGCTTTTTTGACCTAAGTTTAATGATTGCGCTCAAACCAAATGTCCTAGAACGAAATTTTCAAATGTAACTACTAGAATGTGATACAATACACTATTGGGTGAAGTTTAGTTGACTTCTGCGCAGCGGTTTGGGAGTTAACATCAAAATTACATTTCTCGGCCATATCGCATAGATCTCACTGTGAAAAGGCTTAAATGGCTTTTTTGACCTAAGTTTGAGGATTGCGCTCAAACAAAATGTCCTAGAACAAAATTTTCAAATGTAACTACTAGATTGTGATACAATACACTATTTGGTGAAGTTTGGTTGACTTCTGCGCAGCGGTTTGGGAGTTAAAATCAAAATTACATTTCTCGGCCATATCGCATAGATCTCACTGTGAAAAGGCTTAAATGGCTTTTTTGACCTAAGTTTAATAATTGCGCTCAAACCAAATGTCCTAGAACGAAATTTTCAAATGTAACTACTAGAATGTGATACAATACACTATTGGGTGAAGTTTGGTTGACTTCTGCGCAGCGGTTTGGGAGTTAACATCAAAATTACATTTCTCGGCCATATCGCATAGATCTCACTGTGAAAAGGCTTAAATGGCTTTTTTGACCTAAGTTTGAGGATTGCGCTCAAATCAAATGTCCTAGAACCAAATTTCCACATGTAACTACTAGATTGTGATACAATACACTAATAGGTGAAGTTTGGTTGACTTCTGCGCAGCGGTTTGGGAGTTAACATCAAAATTACATTTCTCGGCCATATCGCATAGATCTCACTGTGAAAAGGCTTAAATGGCTTTTTTGACCTAAGTTTGAGGATTGCGCTCAAATCAAATGTCCAATAACCAAATTTCCACATGTAACTACTAGATTGTGATACAATACACTAATGGGTGAAGTTTGGTTGACTTCTGCGCAGCGGTTTGGGAGTTAACATCAAAATTACATTTCTCGGCCATATCGCATAGATCTCACTGTGAAAAGGCTTAAATGACTTTTTTAATTAAGTTTGATGATTGCGCTCAAACAAAATGTCCTAGAACAAAATTTTCATATGTAACTACTAGAATGTGATACAATACACTATTGGGTGAAATTTGGTTTACTTCTGCGCAGCGGTTTGGGAGTTAACATCAAAATTACATTTCTCGGCCATATCGCATAGATCTCACTGTGAAAAGGCTTAAATTACTTTTTTAATTAAGTTTGATGATTGCGTTCAAACAAAATGTCCTAGAACAAAATTTTCAAATGTAACTACTAGATTGTGATACAATACACTATTGGGTGAAGTTTGGTTGACTTCTGCGCAGCGGTTTGGGAGTTAACATCAAAATTACATTTCTCGGCCATATCGCATAGATCTCACTGTGAAAAGGCTTAAATGGCTTTTTTGACCTAAGTTTGAGGATTGCGCTCAAATCAAATGTCCTAGAACCATATTTCCACATGTAATTGCTAGATTATGATACAATACACTAATGGGTGAAGTTTGGTTGACTTCTGCGCAGCGGTTTGGGAGTTAACATCAAAATTACATTTCTCGGCCATATCGCATAGATCTCACTGTGAAAAGGCTTAAATGACTTTTTTAATTAAGTTTAATGATTGCGCTCAAACAAAATGTCCTAGAACAAAATTTTCAAATGTAACTACTAGATTGTGATACAATACACTATTGGGTGAAGTTTAGTTGACTTCTGCGCAGCGGTTTGGGAGTTAACATCAAAATTACATTTCTCGGCCATATCGCATAGATCTCACTGTGAAAAGGCTTAAATGGCTTTTTTGACCTAAGTTTGAGGATTGCGCTCAAATCAAATGTCCTAGAACCAAATTTCCACATGTAACTACTAGATTGTGATACAATACACTAATGGTTGAAGTTTGGTTGACTTCTGCGCAGCGGTTTGGGAGTGAACATCAAAATTACATTTCTCGGCCATATCGCGTAGATCTCACTGTGAAAAGGCTTAAATGACTTTTTTTAATTAAGTTTGATGATTGCGCTCAAACAAAATTTCCTAGAACAAAATTTTCAAATGTAACTACTAGATTGTGATACAATACACTAATGGTTGAAGTTTGGTTGACTTCTGCGCAGCGGTTTGGGAGTGAACATCAAAATTACATTTCTCGGCCATATCGCATAGATCTCACTGTGAAAAGGCTTAAATGACTTTTTTAATTAAGTTTGATGATTGCGTTCAAACAAAATGTCCTAGAACAAAATTTTCAAATGTAACTACTAGATTGTGATACAATACACTATTGGGTGAAGTTTGGTTGACTTCTGCGCAGCGGTTTGGGAGTTAACATCAAAATTACATTTCTCGGCCATATCGCATAGATCTCACTGTGAAAAGGCTTAAATGACTTTTTTAATTAAGTTTAATGATTGCGCTCAAACCAAATGTCCTAGAACGAAATTTTCAAATGTAACTACTAGAATGTGATACAATACACTATTGGGTGAAGTTTAGTTGACTTCTGCGCAGCGGTTTGGGAGTTAACATCAAAATTACATTTCTCGGCCATATCGCATAGATCTCACTGTGAAAAGGCTTAAATGACTTTTTTAATTAAGTTTGATGATTGCGCTCAAACAAAATTTCCTAGAACCAAATTTCCACATGTAACTACTAGATTGTGATACAATACACTAATGGGTGAAGTTTGGTTTACTTCTGCGCAGCGGTTTGGGAGTTAACATCAAAATTACATTTCTCGGCCATATCGCATAGATCTCACTGTGAAAAGGCTTAAATGGCTTTTTTGACCTAAGTTTAATAATTGCGCTCAAACCAAATGTCCTAGAACGAAATTTTCAAATGTAACTACTAGAATGTGATACAATACACTATTGGGTGAAGTTTGGTTGACTTCTGCGCAGCGGTTTGGGAGTTAACATCAAAATTATATTTCTCGGCCATATCGCATAGATCTCACTGTGAAAAGGCTTAAATGGCTTTTTTGACCTAAGTTTGAGGATTGCGCTCAAATCAAATGTCTTAGAACCAAATTTTCACATGTAACTACTAGATTGTGATACAATACACTAATGGGTGAAGTTTGGTTGACTTCTGCGCAGCGGTTTGGGAGTTAACATCAAAATTACATTTCTCGGCCATATCGCATAGATCTCACTGTGAAAAGGCTTAAATGACTTTTTAAATTAAGTTTGATGATTGCGCTCAAACAAAATTTCCTAGAACAAAATTTTCAAATGTAACTACTAGATTGTGATTCAATACACTATTGGGTGAAGTTTGGTTGACTTCTGCGCAGCGGTTTGGGAGTTAACATCAAAATTACATTTCTCGGCCATATCGCATAGATCTCACTGTGAAAAGGCTTAAATGGCTTTTTTGACCTAAGTTTAATGATTGCGCTCAAACCAAATGTCCTAGAACGAAATTTTCAAATGTAACTACTAGAATGTGATACAATACACTATTGGGTGAAGTTTGGTTGACTTCTGCGCAGCGGTTTGGGAGTTAACATCAAAATTACATTTCTCGGCCATATCGCATAGATCTCACTGTGAAAAGGCTTAAATGGCTTTTTTGACCTAAGTTTGAGGATTGCGCTCAAATCAAATGTCCTAGAACCAAATTTCCACATGTAACTACTAGATTGTGATACAATACACTAATAGGTGAAGTTTGGTTGACTTCTGCGCAGCGGTTTGGGAGTTAACATCAAAATTACATTTCTCGGCCATATCGCATAGATCTCACTGTGAAAAGGCTTAAATGGCTTTTTTGACCTAAGTTTAATGATTGCGCTCAAACCAAATGTCCTAGAACGAAATTTTCAAATGTAACTACTAGAATGTGATACAATACACTATTGGGTGAAGTTTGGTTGACTTCTGCGCAGCGGTTTGGGAGTTAACATCAAAATTACATTTCTCGGCCATATCGCATAGATCTCACTGTGAAAAGGCTTAAATGGCTTTTTTGACCTAAGTTTGAGGATTGCGCTCAAACCAAATGTCCTAGAACGAAATTTTCAAATGTAACTACTAGAATGTGATACAATACACTATTGGGTGAAGTTTGGTTGACTTCTGCGCAGCGGTTTGGGAGTTAACATCAAAATTACATTTCTCGGCCATATCGCATAGATCTCACTGTGAAAAGGCTTAAATGGCTTTTTTGACCTAAGTTTAATGATTGCGCTCAAACCAAATGTCCTAGAACTAAATTTCCAAATGTAACTACTAGATTGTGATAAAATACACTATTGGGTGAAGTTTGGTTGACTTCTGCGCAGCGGTTTGGGAGTTAACATCAAAATTACATTTCTCGGCCATATCGCATAGATCTCACTGTGAAAAGGCTTAAATGGCTTTTTTGACCTAAGTTTGAGGATTGCGCTCAAATCAAATGTCCTATAACCAAATTTCCACATGTAACTACTAGATTGTGATACAATACACTAATGGGTGAAGTTTGGTTGACTTCTGCGCAGCGGTTTGGGAGTTAACATCAAAATTACATTTCTCGGCCATATCGCATAGATCTCACTGTGAAAAGGCTTAAATGACTTTTTTAATTAAGTTTGATGATTGCGTTCAAACAAAATGTCCTAGAACAAAATTTTCAAATGTAACTACTAGATTGTGATACAATACACTATTGGGTGAAGTTTGGTTGACTTCTGCGCAGCGGTTTGGGAGTTAACATCAAAATTACATTTCTCGGCCATATCGCATAGATCTCACTGTGAAAAGGCTTAAATGGCTTTTTTGACCTAAGTTTGAGGATTGCGCTCAAATCAAATGTCCTAGAACCAAATTTCCACATGTAACTACTAGATTGTGATACAAATATACTAATGGGTGAAGTTTGGTTTACTTCTGCGCAGCGGTTTGGGAGTTAACATCAAAATTACATTTCTCGGCCATATCGCATAGATCTCACTGTGAAAAGGCTTAAATGGCTTTTTTGACCTAAGTTTGAGGATTGCGCTCAAACCAAATGTCCTAGAACGAAATTTTCAAATGTAACTACTAGAATGTGATACAATACACTACTGGGTGAAGTTTGGTTGACTTCTGCGCAGCGGTTTGGGAGTTAACATCAAAATTACATTTCTCGGCCATATCGCATAGATCTCACTGTGAAAAGGCTTAAATGGCTTTTTTGACCTAAGTTTGAGGATTGCGCTCAAACCAAATGTCCTAGAACGAATTTTTCAAATGTAACTACTAGAATGTGATACAATACACTATTGGGTGAAGTTTGGTTGACTTCTGCGCAGCGGTTTGGGAGTGAACATCAAAATTACATTTCTCGGCCATATCGCATAGATCTCACTGTGAAAAGGCTTAAATGACTTTTTTTAATTAAGTTTGAAGATTTAGCTCAAATCAAATGTCCTAGAACTAAATTTCCAAATGTAACTACTAGATTGTGATACAATACACTATTGGGTGAAGTTTGGTTGACTTCTGCGCAGCGGTTTGGGAGTTAACATCAAAATTACATTTCTCGGCCATATCGCATAGATCTCACTGTGAAAAGGCTTAAATGGCTTTTTTGACCTAAGTTTGAGGATTGCGCTCAAATCAAATGTCCTAGAACCAAATTTCCACATGTAACTACTAGATTGTGATACAATACACTAATGGGTGAAGTTTGGTTGACTTCTGCGCAGCGGTTTGGGAGTGAACATCAAAATTAAATTTCTCGGCCATATCGCATAGATCTCACTGTGAAAAGGCTTAAATGACTTTTTTTAATTAAGTTTGAAGATTGCGCTCAAATCAAATGTCCTAGAACTAAATTTCCAAATGTAACTACTAGATTGTGATAAAATACACTATTGGGTGAAGTTTGGTTGACTTCTGCGCAGCGGTTTGGGAGTTAACATCAAAATTACATTTCTCGGCCATATCGCATAGATCTCACTGTGAAAAGGCTTAAATGGCTTTTTTGACCTAAGTTTGAGGATTGCGCTCAAATCAAATGTCCTATAACCAAATTTCCACATGTAACTACTAGATTGTGATACAATACACTAATGGGTGAAGTTTGGTTGACTTCTGCGCAGCGGTTTGGGAGTTAACATCAAAATTACATTTCTCGGCCATATCGCATAGATCTCACTGTGAAAAGGCTTAAATGACTTTTTTAATTAAGTTTGATGATTGCGTTCAAACAAAATGTCCTAGAACAAAATTTTCAAATGTAACTACTAGATTGTGATACAATACACTATTGGGTGAAGTTTGGTTGACTTCTGCGCAGCGGTTTGGGAGTTAACATCAAAATTACATTTCTCGGCCATATCGCATAGATCTCACTGTGAAAAGGCTTAAATGGCTTTTTTGACCTAAGTTTGAGGATTGCGCTCAAATCAAATGTCCTAGAACCAAATTTCCACATGTAACTACTAGATTGTGATACAATACACTAATGGGTGAAGTTTGGTTTACTTCTGCGCAGCGGTTTGGGAGTTAACATCAAAATTACATTTCTCGGCCATATCGCATAGATCTCACTGTGAAAAGGCTTAAATGGCTTTTTTGACCTAAGTTTGAGGATTGCGCTCAAATCAAATGTCCTAGAACCAAATTTCCACATGTAACTACTAGATTGTGATACAATACACTAATGGGTGAAGTTTGGTTGACTTCTGCGCAGCGGTTTGGGAGTTAACATCAAAATTACATTTCTCGGCCATATCGCATAGATCTCACTGTGAAAAGGCTTAAATGACTTTTTTAATTAAGTTTGATGATTGCGCTCAAACCAAATGTCCTAGAACAAAATTTTCAAATGTAACTACTAGATTGTGATACAATACACTATTGGGTGAAGTTTGGTTGACTTCTGCGCAGCGGTTTGGGAGTTAACATCAAAATTACATTTCTCGGCCATATCGCATAGATCTCACTGTGAAAAGGCTTAAATGGCTTTTTTGACCTAAGTTTGAGGATTGCGCTCAAATCAAATGTCCTAGAACCAAATTTCCACATGTAACTACTAGATTGTGATACAATACACTAATGGGTGAAGTTTGGTTTACTTCTGCGCAGCGGTTTGGGAGTTAACATCAAAATTACATTTCTCGGCCATATCGCATAGATCTCACTGTGAAAAGGCTTAAATGGCTTTTTTGACCTAAGTTTGAGGATTGCGCTCAAACCAAATGTCCTAGAACGAAATTTTCAAATGTAACTACTAGAATGTGATACAATACACTATTGGGTGAAGTTTGGTTGACTTCTGCGCAGCGGTTTGGGAGTTAACATCAAAATTACATTTCTCGGCCATATCGCATAGATCTCACTGTGAAAAGGCTTAAATGACTTTTTTAATTAAGTTTGATGATTGCGTTCAAACAAAATGTCCTAGAACAAAATTTTCAAATGTAACTACTAGAATGTGATACAATACACTATTGGGTGAAGTTTGGTTGACTTCTGCGCAGCGGTTTGGGAGTTAACATCAAAATTACATTTCTCGTCCATATCGCATAGATCTCACTGTGAAAAGGCTTAAATGACTTTTTTTAATTAAGTTTGAAGATTGCGCTCAAACCAAATGTCCTAGAACTAAATTTCTAAATGTAACTACTAGATTATGATAAAATACACTATTGGGTGAAGTTTGGTTTACTTCTGCGCAGCGGTTTGGGAGTTAACATCAAAATTACATTTCTCGGCCATATCGCATAGATCTCACTGTGAAAAGGCTTAAATGGCTTTTTTGACCTAAGTTTGAGGATTGCGCTCAAATCAAATGTCCTAGAACTAAATTTCCAAATGTAACTACTAGATTATGATAAAATACACTATTGGGTGAAGTTTGGTTTACTTCTGCGCAACGGTTTGGGAGTTAACATCAAAATTACATTTCTCGGCCATATCGCATAGATCTCACTGTGAAAAGGCTTAAATGGCTTTTTTGACCTAAGTTTGAGGATTGCGCTCAAATCAAATGTCCTAGAACCAAATTTCCACATGTAACTACTAGATTGTGATAAAATACACTATTGGGTGAAGTTTGGTTGACTTCTGCGCAGCGGTTTGGGAGTTAACATCAAAATTACATTTCTCGGCCATATCGCATAGATCTCACTGTGAAAAGGCTTAAATGGCTATTTTGACCTAAGTTTGAGGATTGCGCTCAAATCATATGTCCTAGAACCAAATTTCCACATGTAACTACTAGATTGTGATACAATACACTATTGGGTGAAGTTTGGTTTACTTCTGCGCAGCGGTTTGGGAGTTAACATCAAAATTACATTTCTCGGCCATATCGCATAGATCTCACTGTGAAAAGGCTTAAATGGCTTTTTTGACCTAAGTTTGAGAATTGCGCTCAAATCAAATGTCCTAGAACAAAATTTCCACATGTAACTACTAGATTGTGATACAATACACTATTGGGTGAAGTTTGGTTGACTTCTGCGCAGCGGTTTGGGAGTTAACATCAAAATTACATTTCTCGGCCATATCGCATAGATCTCACTGTGAAAAGGCTTAAATGACTTTTTTTAATTAAGTTTGAAGATTGCGCTCAAACCAAATGTCCTAGAACTAAATTTCCAAATGTAACTACTAGATTATGATAAAATACACTATTGGGTGAAGTTTGGTTTACTTCTGCGCAGCGGTTTGGGAGTTAACATCAAAATTACATTTCTCGGCCATATCGCATAGATCTCACTGTGAAAAGGCTTTAATGGCTTTTTTGACCTAAGTTTGAGGATTGCGCTCAAATCAAATGTCCTAGAACTAAATTTCCAAATGTAACTACTAGATTGTGATAAAATACACTATTGGGTGAAGTTTGGTTGACTTCTGCGCAGCGGTTTGGGAGTGAACATCAAAATTACATTTCTCGGCCATATCGCATAGATCTCACTGTGAAAAGGCTTAAATGACTTTTTTTAATTAAGTTTGAAGATTGCGCTCAAACCAATTGTCCTAAAACTAAATTTCCAAATGTAACTACTAGATTGTGATAAAATACACTATTGGGTGATGTTTGGTTGACTTCTGCGCAGCGGTTTGGGAGTTAACATCAAAATTACATTTCTCGGCCATATCGCATAGATCTCACTGTGAAAAGGCTTAAATGGCTTTTTTGACCTAAGTTTGAGGATTGCGCTCAAATCAAATGTCCTAGAACTAAATTTCCAAATGTAACTACTAGATTGTGATAAAATACACTATTGGTTGAAGTTTGGTTGACTTCTGCGCAGCGGTTTGGGAGTTAACATCAAAATTACATTTCTCGGCCATATCGCATAGATCTCACTGTGAAAAGGCTTAAATGGCTTTTTTGACCTAAGTTTGAGGATTGCGCTCAAATCAAATGTGCTAAAACTAAATTTCTAAATGTAACTACTAGATTATGATAAAATACACTATTGGGTGAAGTTTGGTTTACTTCTGCGCAGCGGTTTGGGAGTTAACATCAAAATTACATTTCTCGGCCATATCGCATAGATCTCACTGTGAAAAGGCTTAAATGGCTTTTTTGACCTAAGTTTGAGGATTGCGCTCAAATCAAATGTCCTAGAACTAAATTTCCAAATGTAACTACTAGATTATGATAAAATACACTATTGGGTGAAGTTTGGTTTACTTCTGCGCAGCGGTTTGGGAGTTAACATCAAAATTACATTTCTCGGCCATATCGCATAGATCTCACTGTGAAAAGGCTTAAATGGCTTTTTTGACCTAAGTTTGAGGATTGCGCTCAAATCAAATGTCCTAGAACCAAATTTCCACATGTAACTACTAGATTGTGATACAATACACTATTGGGTGAAGTTTGGTTTACTTCTGCGCAGCGGTTTGGGAGTTAACATCAAAATTACATTTCTCGGCCATATCGCATAGATCTCACTGTGAAAAGGCTTAAATGGCTTTTTTGACCTAAGTTTGAGAATTGCGCTCAAATCAAATGTCCTAGAACCAAATTTCCACATGTAACTACTAGATTGTGATACAATACACTATTGGGTGAAGTTTGGTTGACTTCTGCGCAGCGGTTTGGGAGTTAACATCAAAATTACATTTCTCGGCCATATCGCATAGATCTCACTGTGAAAAGGCTTAAATGACTTTTTTTAATTAAGTTTGAAGATTGCGCTCAAACCAAATGTCCTAGAACTAAATTTCCAAATGTAACTACTAGATTATGATAAAATACACTATTGTGTGAAGTTTGGTTTACTTCTGCGCAGTGGTTTGGGAGTTAACATCAAAATTACATTTCTCGGCCATATTGCATAGATCTCACTGTGAAAAGGCTTAAATGGCTTTTTTGACCTAAGTTTGAGGATTGCGCTCAAATCAAATGTCCTAGAACCAAATTTCCACATGTAACTACTAGATTGTGATACAATACATTAATGGGTGAAGTTTGGTTGACTTCTGCGCAGCGGTTTGGGAGTGAACATCAAAATTACATTTCTCGGCCATATCGCATAGATCTTACTGTGAAAAGGCTTAAATGACTTTTTTTAATTAAGTTTGAAGATTGCGCTCAAACCAAATGTCCTAAAACTAAATTTCCAAATGTAACTACTAGATTGTGATACAATACACTATTGGGTGAAGTTTGGTTGACTTCTGCGCAGCGGTTTGGGAGTTAACATCAAAATTACATTTCTCGGCCATATCGCATAGATCTCACTGTGAAAAGGCTTTAATGGCTTTTTTGACCTAAGTTTGAGAATTGCGCTCAAATCAAATGTCCTAGAACAAAATTTCCACATGTAACTACTAGATTATGATAAAATACACTATTGGGTGAAGTTTGGTTTACTTCTGCGCAGCGGTTTGGGAGTTAACATCAAAATTACATTTCTCGGCCATATCGCATAGATCTCACTGTGAAAAGGCTTTAATGGCTTTTTTGACCTAAGTTTGAGGATTGCGCTCAAATCAAATGTCCTAGAACTAAATTTCCAAATGTAACTACTAGATTGTGATAAAATACACTATTGGGTGAAGTTTGGTTGACTTCTGCGCAGCGGTTTGGGAGTGAACATCAAAATTACATTTCTCGGCCATATCGCATAGATCTCACTGTGAAAAGGCTTAAATGACTTTTTTTAATTAAGTTTGAAGATTGCGCTCAAACCAAATGTCCTAAAACTAAATTTCCAAATGTAACTACTAGATTGTGATAAAATACACTATTGGGTGATGTTTGGTTGACTTCTGCGCAGCGGTTTGGGAGTTAACATCAAAATTACATTTCTCGGCCATATCGCATAGATCTCACTGTGAAAAGGCTTAAATGGCTTTTTTGACCTAAGTTTGAGGATTGCGCTCAAATCAAATGTCCTAGAACTAAATTTCCAAATGTAACTACTAGATTGTGATAAAATACACTATTGGGTGAAGTTTGGTTGACTTCTGCGCAGCGGTTTGGGAGTTAACATCAAAATTACATTTCTCGGCCATATCGCATAGATCTCACTGTGAAAAGGCTTAAATGACTTTTTTTAATTAAGTTTGAAGATTGCGCTCAAACCAAATGTCCTAGAACTAAATTTCCAAATGTAACTACTAGATTATGATAAAATACACTATTGGGTGAAGTTTGGTTTACTTCTGCGCAGCGGTTTGGGAGTTAACATCAAAATTACATTTCTCGGCCATATCGCATAGATCTCACTGTGAAAAGGCTTAAATGGCTTTTTTGACCTAAGTTTGAGGATTGCGCTCAAATCAAATGTCCTAGAACCAAATTTCCACATGTAACTACTAGATTGTGATACAATACACTAATGGGTGAAGTTTGGTTGACTTCTGCGCAGCGGTTTGGGAGTGAACATCAAAATTACATTTCTCGGCCATATCGCATAGATCTCACTGTGAAAAGGCTTAAATGACTTTTTTTAATTAAGTTTGAAGATTGCGCTCAAACCAAATGTCCTAAAACTAAATTTCCAAATGTAACTACTAGATTGTGATAAAATACACTATTGGGTGAAGTTTGGTTGACTTCTGCGCAGCGGTTTGGGAGTTAACATCAAAATTACATTTCTCGGCCATATCGCATAGATCTCACTGTGAAAAGGCTTAAATGACTTTTTTTAATTAAGTTTGAAGATTGCGCTCAAACCAAATGTCCTAGAACTAAATTTCCAAATGTAACTACTAGATTATGATAAAATACACTATTGGGTGAAGTTTGGTTTACTTCTGCGCAGCGGTTTGGGAGTTAACATCAAAATTACATTTCTCGGCCATATTGCATAGATCTCACTGTGAAAAGGCTTAAATGGCTTTTTTGACCTAAGTTTGAGGATTGCGCTCAAATCAAATGTCCTAGAACTAAATTTCCAAATGTAACTACTAGATTATGATAAAATACACTATTGGGTGAAGTTTGGTTGACTTCTGCGCAGCGGTTTGGGAGTTAACATCAAAATTACATTTCTCAGCCATATCGCATAGATCTCACTGTGAAAAGGCTTAAATGGCTTTTTTGACCTAAGTTTGAGGATTGCACTCAAATCAAATGTCCTAGAACCAAATTTCCAAATGTAACTACTAGATTATGATAAAATACACTATTGGGTGAAGTTTGGTTGACTTCTGCGCAGCGGTTTGGGAGTTAACATCAAAATTACATTTCTCGGCCATATCGCATAGATCTCACTGTGAAAAGGCTTAAATGACTTTTTTTAATTAAGTTTGAAGATTGCGCTCAAACCAAATGTCCTAGAACTAAATTTCCAAATTTAACTACTAGATTATGATAAAATACACTATTGGGTGAAGTTTGGTTTACTTCTGCGCAGCGGTTTGGGAGTTAACATCAAAATTACATTTCTCGGCCATATCGCATAGATCTCACTGTGAAAAGGCTTAAATGGCTTTTTTGACCTAAGTTTGAGGATTGCGCTCAAATCAAATGTCCTAGAACTAAATTTCCAAATGTAACTACTAGATTGTGATAAAATACACTATTGGGTGAAGTTTGGTTGACTTCTGCGCAGCGGTTTGGGAGTGAACATCAAAATTACATTTCTCGGCCATATCGCATAGATCTCACTGTGAAAAGGCTTAAATGGCTTTTTTGACCTAAGTTTGAGGATTGCGCTCAAATCAAATGTCCTAGAACTAAATTTCCAAATGTAACTACTAGATTGTGATAAAATACACTATTGGGTGAAGTTTGGTTGACTTCTGCGCAGCGGTTTGGGAGTTAACATCAAAATTACATTTCTCGGCCATATCGCATAGATCTCACTGTGAAAAGGCTTAAATGACTTTTTTTAATTAAGTTTGAAGATTGCGCTCAAACCAAATGTCCTAGAACTAAATTTCCAAATGTAACTACTAGATTATGATAAAATACACTATTGGGTGAAGTTTGGTTTACTTCTGCGCAGCGGTTTGGGAGTTAACATCAAAATTACATTTCTCGGCCATATCGCATAGATCTCACTGTGAAAAGGCTTAAATGGCTTTTTTGACCTAAGTTTAAGGATTGCGCTCAAATCAAATGTCCTAGAACTAAATTTCCAAATGTAACTACTAGATTGTGATAAAATATTCTATTGGGTGAAGTTTGGTTGACTTCTGCGCAGCGGTTTGGGAGTTAACATCAAAATTACATTTCTCGGCCATATCGCATAGATCTCACTGTGAAAAGGCTTAAATGACTTTTTTTAATTAAGTTTGAAGATTGCGCTCACACCAAATGTCCTAGAACTAAATTTCCAAATGTAACTACTAGATTATGATAAAATACACTATTGGGTGAAGTTTGGTTGACTTCTGCGCAGCGGTTTGGGAGTTAACATCAAAATTACATTTCTCGGCCATATCGCATAGATCTCACTGTGAAAAGGCTTAAATGGCTTTTTTGACCTAAGTTTGAGGATTGCACTCAAATCAAATGTCCTAGAACCAAATTTCCAAATGTAACTACTAGATCATGATAAAATACACTATTGGGTGAAGTTTGGTTTACTTCTGCGCAGAGGTTTGGGAGTTAACATCAAAATTACATTTCTCGGCCATATCGCATAGATCTCACTGTGAAAAGGCTTAAATGGCTTTTTTGACCTAAGTTTGAGGATTGCGCTCAAATCAAATGTCCTAGAACTAAATTTCCAAATGTAACTACTAGATTATGATAAAATACACTATTGGGTGAAGTTTGGTTGACTTCTGCGCAGCGGTTTGGGAGTGAACATCAAAATTACATTTCTCGGCCATATCGCATAGATCTCACTGTGAAAAGGCTTAAATGACTTTTTTAATTAAGTTTGATGATTGCGCTCAAACCAAATGTCCTAGAACCAAATTTCCACATGTAACTACTAGATTGTGATAAAATACACTATTGGGTGAAGTTTGGTTGACTTCTGCGCAGCGGTTTGGGAGTTAACATCAAAATTACATTTCTCGGCCATATCGCATAGATCTCACTGTGAAAAGGCTTAAATGACTTTTTTTAATTAAGTTTGAAGATTGCGCTCAAACCAAATGTCCTAGAACTAAATTTCCAAATCTAACTACTAGATTATGATAAAATACACTATTGGGTGAAGTTTGGTTGACTTCTGCGCAGCGGTTTGGGAGTTAACATCAAAATTACATTTCTCGGCCATATCGCATAGATCTCACTGTGAAAAGGCTTAAATGGCTTTTTTGACCTAAGTTTGAGGATTGCGCTCAAATCAAATGTCCTAGAACGAAATTTCCACATGTACCTACTAGATCGTGATACAATACACTATTGGGTGAAGTTTGGTTTACTTCTGCGCAGCGGTTTGGGAGTTAACATCAAAATTACATTTCTCGGCCATATCGCATAGATCTCACTGTGAAAAGGCTTAAATGGCTTTTTTGACCAAAGTTTGAGAATTGCGCTCAAATCAAATGTCCTAGAACCAAATTTCCACATGTAAGTACTAGATTGTGATACAATACACTATTGGGTGAAGTTTGGTTGACTTCTGCGCAGCGGTTTGGGAGTTAACATCAAAATTACATTTCTCGGCCATATCGCATAGATCTCACTGTGAAAAGGCTTAAATGACTTTTTTTAATTAAGTTTGAAGATTGCGCTCAAACCAAATGTCCTAGAACTAAATTTCCAAATGTAACTACTAGATTATGACAAAATACACTATTGGGTGAAGTTTGGTTTACTTCTGCGCAGCGGTTTGGGAGTTAACATCAAAATTACATTTCTCGGCCATATCGCATAGATCTCACTGTGAAAAGGCTTAAATGGCTTTTTTGACCTAAGTTTGAGGATTGCGCTCAAATCAAATGTCCTAGAACTAAATTTCCAAATGTAACTACTAGATTATGATAAAATACACTATTGGGTGAAGTTTGGTTGACTTCTGCGCAGCGGTTTGGGAGTTAACATCAAAATTACATTTCTCGGCCATATCGCATAGATCTCACTGTGAAAATGCTTAAATGGCTTTTTTGACCTAAGTTTGAGGATTGCACTCAAATCAAATGTCCTAGAACCAAATTTCCAAATGTAACTACTAGATTATGATAAAATACACTATTGGGTGAAGTTTGGTTGACTTCTGCGCAGCGGTTTGGGAGTTAACATCAAAATTACATTTCTCGGCCATATCGCATAGATCTCACTGTGAAAAGGCTTAAATGGCTTTTTTGACCTAAGTTTGAGGATTGCGCTCAAATCAAATGTCCTAGAACCAAATTTCCACATGTAACTAATAGATTGTGATACAATACACTATTGGGTGAAGTTTGGTTGACTTCTGCGCAGCGGTTTGGGAGTTAACATCAAAATTACATTTCTCAGCCATATCGCATAGATCTCACTGTGAAAAGGCTTAAATGGCTTTTTTGACCTAAGTTTGATGATTGCGCTCAACCCAAATGTCCTAGAACTAAATTTCTAAATGTAACTACTAGATTGTGATAAAATACACTATTGGGTGAAGTTTGGTTGACTTCTGCGCAGCGGTTTGGGAGTTAACATCAAAATTACATTTCTCGGCCATATCGCATAGATCTCACTGTGAAAAGGCTTAAATGACTTATTTTAATTAAGTTTGAAGATTGCGCTCAAACCAAATGTCCTAAAACTAAATTTCCAAATGTAACTACTAGATTGTTATAAAATACACTATTGGGTAAAGTTTGGTTGACTTCTGCGCAGCGGTTTGGGAGTTAACATCAAAATTACATTTCTCGGCCATATCGCATAGATCTCACTGTGAAAAGGCTTAAATGGCTTTTTTGACCTAACGTTGAGGATTGCGCTCAAATCAAATGTCCTAGAACCAAATTTCCACATGTAACTACTAGATTGTGATACAATACACTATTGGGTGAAGTTTGGTTGACTTCTGCGCAGCGGTTTGGGAGTGAACATCAAAATTACATTTCTCGGCCATATCGCAGAGATCTCACTGTGAAAAGGCTTAAATGACTTTTTTTAATTAAGTTTGAAGATTGCGCTCAAACCAAATGTCCTAGAACTAAATTTCTAAATGTAACTACTAGATTGTGATAAAATACACTATTGGGTGAAATTTGGTTGACTTCTGCGCAGCGGTTTGGGAGTTAACATCAAAATTACATTTCTCGGCCATATCGCATAGATCTCACTGTGAAAAGGCTTAAATGGCTTTTTTGACCTAAGTTTGAGGATTGCGCTCAAATTAAATGTCCTAGAACCAAATTTCCACATGTAACTAATAGATTGTGATACAATACACTATTGGGTGAAGTTTGGTTGACTTCTGCGCAGCGGTTTGGGAGTGAACATCAAAATTACATTTCTCGGCCATATCGCATAGATCTCACTGTGAAAAGGCTTAAATGACTTTTTTTAATTAAGTTTGAAGATTGCGCTCAAACCAAATGTCCTAGAACTAGATTTCTAAATGTAACTACTAGATTGTGATAAAATACACTATTGGGTGAAGTTTGGTTGACTTCTGCGCAGCGGTTTGGGAGTTAACATCAAAATTACATTTCTCAGCCATATCGCATAGATCTCACTGTGAAAAGGCTTAAATGGCTTTTTTGACTTAAGTTTGATGATTGCGCTCAAACCAAATGTCCTAGAACTAAATTTCCAAATGTAACTACTAGATTGTGATAAAATACACTATGGGGTGAAGTTTGGTTGACTTCTGCGCAGCGGTTTGGTAGTGAACATCAAAATTACATTTCTCGGCCATATCGCATAGATCTCACTGTGAAAAGGCTTAAATGACTTTTTTTAATTAAGTTTGAAGATTGCGCTCAAACCAAATGTCCTAAAACTAAATTTCCAAATGTAACTACTAGATTGTGATAAAATACACTATTGGGTGAAGTTTGGTTGACTTCTGCGCAGCGGTTTGGGAGTTAACATCAAAATTACATTTCTCGGCCATATCGCATAGATCTCACTGTGAAAAGGCTTAAATGGCTTTTTTGACCTAAGTTTGAGGATTGCGCTCAAATCAAATGTCCTAGAACCAAATTTCCACATGTAACTAATAGATTGTGATACAATACACTATTGGGTGAAGTTTGGTTGACTTCTGCGCAGCGGTTTGGGAGTTAACATCAAAATTACATTTCTCAGCCATATCGCATAGATCTCACTGTGAAAAGGCTTAAATGGCTTTTTTGACCTAAGTTTGATGATTGCGCTCAACCCAAATGTCCTACAACTAAATTTCTAAATGTAACTACTAGATTGTGATAAAATACACTATTGGGTGAAGTTTGGTTGACTTCTGCGCAGCGGTTTGGGA
Source organism: Corythoichthys intestinalis (assembly GCF_030265065.1). Taxonomy (NCBI): domain Eukaryota; kingdom Metazoa; phylum Chordata; class Actinopteri; order Syngnathiformes; family Syngnathidae; genus Corythoichthys; species Corythoichthys intestinalis. The sequence goes on along the minus strand of NC_080405.1, from coordinate 289,711 downwards.
GTTAACATCAAAATTACATTTCTCGGCCATATCGCATAGATCTCACTGTGAAAAGGCTTAAATGACTTATTTTAATTAAGTTTGAAGATTGCGCTCAAACCAAATGTCCTAAAACTAAATTTCCAAATGTAACTACTAGATTGTTATAAAATACACTATTGGGTAAAGTTTGGTTGACTTCTGCGCAGCGGTTTGGGAGTTAACATCAAAATTACATTTCTCGGCCATATCGCATAGATCTCACTGTGAAAAGGCTTAAATGGCTTTTTTGACCTAACGTTGAGGATTGCGCTCAAATCAAATGTCCTAGAACCAAATTTCCACATGTAACTACTAGATTGTGATACAATACACTATTGGGTGAAGTTTGGTTGACTTCTGCGCAGCGGTTTGGGAGTGAACATCAAAATTACATTTCTCGGCCATATCGCAGAGATCTCACTGTGAAAAGGCTTAAATGACTTTTTTTAATTAAGTTTGAAGATTGCGCTCAAACCAAATGTCCTAGAACTAAATTTCTAAATGTAACTACTAGATTGTGATAAAATACACTATTGGGTGAAATTTGGTTGACTTCTGCGCAGCGGTTTGGGAGTTAACATCAAAATTACATTTCTCGGCCATATCGCATAGATCTCACTGTGAAAAGGCTTAAATGGCTTTTTTGACCTAAGTTTGAGGATTGCGCTCAAATCAAATGTCCTAGAACCAAATTTCCACATGTAACTAATAGATTGTGATACAATACACTATTGGGTGAAGTTTGGTTGACTTCTGCGCAGCGGTTTGGGAGTGAACATCAAAATTACATTTCTCGGCCATATCGCATAGATCTCACTGTGAAAAGGCTTAAATGACTTTTTTTAATTAAGTTTGAAGATTGCGCTCAAACCAAATGTCCTAGAACTAAATTTCTAAATGTAACTACTAGATTGTGATAAAATACACTATTGGGTGAAGTTTGGTTGACTTCTGCGCAGCGGTTTGGGAGTTAACATCAAAATTACATTTCTCGGCCATATCGCATAGATCTCACTGTGAAAAGGCTTAAATGGCTTTTTTGACTTAAGTTTGATGATTGCGCTCAAACCAAATGTCCTAGAACTAAATTTCCAAATGTAACTACTAGATTGTGATAAAATACACTATGGGGTGAAGTTTGGTTGACTTCTGCGCAGCGGTTTGGGAGTGAACATCAAAATTACATTTCTCGGCCATATCGCATAGATCTCACTGTGAAAAGGCTTAAATGACTTTTTTTAATTAAGTTTGAAGATTGCGCTCAAACCAAATGTCCTAAAACTAAATTTCCAAATGTAACTACTAGATTATGATAAAATACACTATTGGGTGAAGTTTGGTTTTATTCTGCGCAGCGGTTTGGGAGTTAACATCAAAATTACTTTTCTCGGCCATATCGCATAGATCTCACTGTGAAAAGGCTTAAATGGCTTTTTTGACCTAACTTTGAGGATTGCGCTCAAATCAAATGTCCTAGAACCAAATTTCCACATGTAACTACTAGATTGTTATACAATACACTATTGGGTGAAGTTTGGTTGACTTCTGCGCAGCGGTTTGGGAGTGAACATCAAAATTACATTTCTCGGCCATATCGCATAGATCTCACTGTGAAAAGGCTTAAATGACTTTTTTTAATTAAGTTTGATGATTGCGCTCAAACCAAATGTCCTAGAACTAAATTTCTAAATGTAACTACTAGATTGTGATAAAATACACTATTGGGTGAAGTTTGGTTGACTTCTGCGCAGCGGTTTGGGAGTTAACATCAAAATTACATTTCTCAGCCATATCGCATAGATCTCACTGTGAAAAGGCTTAAATGGCTTTTTTGACCTAAGTTTGATGATTGCGCTCAAACCAAATGTCCTAGAACTAAATTTCCAAATGTAACTACTAGATTGTGATAAAATACACTATTGGGTGAAGTTTGGTTGACTTCTGCGCAGCGGTTTGGTAGTGAACATCAAAATTACATTTCTCGGCCATATCGCATAGATCTCACTGTGAAAAGGCTTAAATGACTTTTTTTAATTAAGTTTGAAGATTGCGCTCAAACCAAATGTCCTAAAACTAAATTTCCAAATGTAACTACTAGATTGTGATAAAATACACTATTGGGTGAAGTTTGGTTGACTTCTGCGCAGAATTTGGGAGTTAACATCAAAATTACATTTCTCGGCCATATCGCATAGATCTCACTGTGAAAAGGCTTAAATGGCTTTTTTGACCTAAGTTTGAGGATTGCGCTCAAATCAAATGTCCTAGAACCAAATTTCCACATGTAACTACTAGATTGTGATACAATACACTATTGGGTAAAGTTTGGTTGACTTCTGCGCAGCGGTTTGGGAGTTAACATCAAAATTACATTTCTCAGCCATATCGCATAGATCTCACTGTGAAAAGGCTTAAATGGCTTTTTTGACCTAAGTTTGAGGATTGCGCTCAAATCAAATGTCCTAGAACCAAATTTCCACATGTAACTAATAGATTGTGATACAATACACTATTGGGTGAAGTTTGGTTGACTTCTGCGCAGCGGTTTGGGAGTTAACATCAAAATTACATTTCTCAGCCATATCGCATAGATCTCACTGTGAAAAGGCTTAAATGGCTTTTTTGACCTAAGTTTGATGATTGCGCTCAACCCAAATGTCCTAGAACTAAATTTCTAAATGTAACTACTAGATTGTGATAAAATACACTATTGGGTGAAGTTTGGTTGACTTCTGCGCAGCGGTTTGGGAGTTAACATCAAAATTACATTTCTCGGCCATATCGCATAGATCTCACTGTGAAAAGGCTTAAATGACTTATTTTAATTAAGTTTGAAGATTGCGCTCAAACCAAATGTCCTAAAACTAAATTTCCAAATGTAACTACTAGATTGTTATAAAATACACTATTGGGTAAAGTTTGGTTGACTTCTGCGCAGCGGTTTGGGAGTTAACATCAAAATTACATTTCTCGGCCATATCGCATAGATCTCACTGTGAAAAGGCTTAAATGGCTTTTTTGACCTAACGTTGAGGATTGCGCTCAAATCAAATGTCCTAGAACCAAATTTCCACATGTAACTACTAGATTGTGATACAATACACTATTGGGTGAAGTTTGGTTGACTTCTGCGCAGCGGTTTGGGAGTGAACATCAAAATTACATTTCTCGGCCATATCGCAGAGATCTCACTGTGAAAAGGCTTAAATGACTTTTTTTAATTAAGTTTGAAGATTGCGCTCAAACCAAATGTCCTAGAACTAAATTTCTAAATGTAACTACTAGATTGTGATAAAATACACTATTGGGTGAAATTTGGTTGACTTCTGCGCAGCGGTTTGGGAGTTAACATCAAAATTACATTTCTCGGCCATATCGCATAGATCTCACTGTGAAAAGGCTTAAATGGCTTTTTTGACCTAACTTTGAGGATTGCGCTCAAATCAAATGTCCTAGAACCAAATTTCCACATGTAACTACTAGATTGTTATACAATACACTATTGGGTGAAGTTTGGTTGACTTCTGCGCAGCGGTTTGGGAGTGAACATCAAAATTACATTTCTCGGCCATATCGCATAGATCTCACTGTGAAAAGGCTTAAATGACTTTTTTTAATTAAGTTTGATGATTGCGCTCAAACCAAATGTCCTAGAACTAAATTTCTAAATGTAACTACTAGATTGTGATAAAATACACTATTGGGTGAAGTTTGGTTGACTTCTGCGCAGCGGTTTGGGAGTTAACATCAAAATTACATTTCTCAGCCATATCGCATAGATCTCACTGTGAAAAGGCTTAAATGGCTTTTTTGACCTAAGTTTGATGATTGCGCTCAAACCAAATGTCCTAGAACTAAATTTCCAAATGTAACTACTAGATTGTGATAAAATACACTATTGGGTGAAGTTTGGTTGACTTCTGCGCAGCGGTTTGGGAGTGAACATCAAAATTACATTTCTCGGCCATATCGCATAGATCTCACTGTGAAAAGGCTTAAATGACTTTTTTTAATTAAGTTTGAAGATTGCGCTCAAACCAAATGTCCTAAAACTAAATTTCCAAATGTAACTACTAGATTGTGATAAAATACACTATTGGGTGAAGTTTGGTTGACTTCTGCGCAGAATTTGGGAGTTAACATCAAAATTACATTTCTCGGCCATATCGCATAGATCTCACTGTGAAAAGGCTTAAATGGCTTTTTTGACCTAAGTTTGAGGATTGCGCTCAAATCAAATGTCCTAGAACCAAATTTCCACATGTAACTACTAGATTGTGATACAATACACTAATGGGTGAAGTTTGGTTGAATTCTGCGCAGCGGTTTGGGAGTGAACATCAAAATTACATTTCTCGGCCATATCGCATAGATCTCACTGTGAAAAGGCTTAAATGACTTTTTTTAATTAAGTTTGAAGATTGCGCTCAAACCAAATGTCCTAAAACTAAATTTCCAAATGTAACTACTAGATTGTGATAAAATACACTATTGGGTGAAGTTTGGTTGACTTCTGCGCAGCGGTTTGGGAGTTAACATCAAAATTACATTTCTCGGCCATATCGCATAGATCTCACTGTGAAAAGGCTTAAATGGCTTTTTTGACCTAAGTTTGAGGATTGCGCTCAAATCAAATGTCCTAGAACCAAATTTCCACATGTAACTAATAGATTGTGATACAATACACTATTGGGTGAAGTTTGGTTGACTTCTGCGCAGCGGTTTGGGAGTTAACATCAAAATTACATTTCTCAGCCATATCGCATAGATCTCACTGTGAAAAGGCTTAAATGGCTTTTTTGACCTAAGTTTGATGATTGCGCTCAACCCAAATGTCCTAGAACTAAATTTCTAAATGTAACTACTACATTGTGATAAAATACACTATTGGGTGAAGTTTGGTTGACTTCTGCGCAGCGGTTTGGGAGTTAACATCAAAATTACATTTCTCGGCCATATCGCATAGATCTCACTGTGAAAAGGCTTAAATGACTTATTTTAATTAAGTTTGAAGATTGCGCTCAAACCAAATGTCCTAAAACTAAATTTCCAAATGTAACTACTAGATTGTTATAAAATACACTATTGGGTAAAGTTTGGTTGACTTCTGCGCAGCGGTTTGGGAGTTAACATCAAAATTACATTTCTCGGCCATATCGCATAGATCTCACTGTGAAAAGGCTTAAATGGCTTTTTTGACCTAACGTTGAGGATTGCGCTCAAATCAAATGTCCTAGAACCAAATTTCCACATGTAACTACTAGATTGTGATACAATACACTATTGGGTGAAGTTTGGTTGACTTCTGCGCAGCGGTTTGGGAGTGAACATCAAAATTACATTTCTCGGCCATATCGCAGAGATCTCACTGTGAAAAGGCTTAAATGACTTTTTTTAATTAAGTTTGAAGATTGCGCTCAAACCAAATGTCCTAGAACTAAATTTCTAAATGTAACTACTAGATTGTGATAAAATACACTATTGGGTGAAATTTGGTTGACTTCTGCGCAGCGGTTTGGGAGTTAACATCAAAATTACATTTCTCGGCCATATCGCATAGATCTCACTGTGAAAAGGCTTAAATGGCTTTTTTGACCTAAGTTTGAGGATTGCGCTCAAATCAAATGTCCTAGAACCAAATTTCCACATGTAACTAATAGATTGTGATACAATACACTATTGGGTGAAGTTTGGTTGACTTCTGCGCAGCGGTTTGGGAGTGAACATCAAAATTACATTTCTCGGCCATATCGCATAGATCTCACTGTGAAAAGGCTTAAATGACTTTTTTTAATTAAGTTTGAAGATTGCGCTCAAACCAAATGTCCTAGAACTAAATTTCTAAATGTAACTACTAGATTGTGATAAAATACACTATTGGGTGAAGTTTGGTTGACTTCTGCGCAGCGGTTTGGGAGTTCACATCAAAATTACATTTCTCAGCCATATCGCATAGATCTCACTGTGAAAAGGCTTAAATGGCTTTTTTGACTTAAGTTTGATGATTGCGCTCAAACCAAATGTCCTAGAACTAAATTTCCAAATGTAACTACTAGATTGTGATAAAATACACTATGGGGTGAAGTTTGGTTGACTTCTGCGCAGCGGTTTGGGAGTGAACATCAAAATTACATTTCTCGGCCATATCGCATAGATCTCACTGTGAAAAGGCTTAAATGAATTTTTTTAATTAAGTTTGAAGATTGCGCTCAAACCAAATGTCCTAAAACTAAATTTCCAAATGTAACTACTAGATTATGATAAAATACACTATTGGGTGAAGTTTGGTTTTATTCTGCGCAGCGGTTTGGGAGTTAACATCAAAATTACTTTTCTCGGCCATATCGCATAGATCTCACTGTGAAAAGGCTTAAATGGCTTTTTTGACCTAACTTTGAGGATTGCGCTCAAATCAAATGTCCTAGAACCAAATTTCCACATGTAACTACTAGATTGTTATACAATACACTATTGGGTGAAGTTTGGTTGACTTCTGCGCAGCGGTTTGGGAGTGAACATCAAAATTACATTTCTCGGCCATATCGCATAGATCTCACTGTGAAAAGGCTTAAATGACTTTTTTTAATTAAGTTTGATGATTGCGCTCAAACCAAATGTCCTAGAACTAAATTTCTAAATGTAACTACTAGATTGTGATAAAATACACTATTGGGTGAAGTTTGGTTGACTTCTGCGCAGCGGTTTGGGAGTTAACATCAAAATTACATTTCTCAGCCATATCGCATAGATCTCACTGTGAAAAGGCTTAAATGGCTTTTTTGACCTAAGTTTGATGATTGCGCTCAAACCAAATGTCCTAGAACTAAATTTCCAAATGTAACTACTAGATTGTGATAAAATACACTATTGGGTGAAGTTTGGTTGACTTCTGCGCAGAATTTGGGAGTTAACATCAAAATTACATTTCTCGGCCATATCGCATAGATCTCACTGTGAAAAGGCTTAAATGGCTTTTTTGACCTAAGTTTGAGGATTGCGCTCAAATCAAATGTCCTAGAACCAAATTTCCACATGTAACTACTAGATTGTGATACAATACACTAATGGGTGAAGTTTGGTTGAATTCTGCGCAGCGGTTTGGGAGTGAACATCAAAATTACATTTCTCGGCCATATCGCATAGATCTCACTGTGAAAAGGCTTAAATGACTTTTTTTAATTAAGTTTGAAGATTGCGCTCAAACCAAATGTCCTAGAACTAAATTTCTAAATGTAACTACTAGATTGTGATAAAATACACTATTGGGTGAAGTTTGGTTGACTTCTGCGCAGCGGTTTGGGAGTTAACATCAAAATTACATTTCTCAGCCATATCGCATAGATCTCACTGTGAAAAGGCTTAAATGGCTTTTTTGACTTAAGTTTGATGATTGCGCTCAAACCAAATGTCCTAGAACTAAATTTCCAAATGTAACTACTAGATTGTGATAAAATACACTATGGGGTGAAGTTTGGTTGACTTCTGCGCAGCGGTTTGGGAGTGAACATCAAAATTACATTTCTCGGCCATATCGCATAGATCTCACTGTGAAAAGGCTTAAATGAATTTTTTTAATTAAGTTTGAAGATTGCGCTCAAACCAAATGTCCTAAAACTAAATTTCCAAATGTAACTACTAGATTATGATAAAATACACTATTGGGTGAAGTTTGGTTTTATTCTGCGCAGCGGTTTGGGAGTTAACATCAAAATTACTTTTCTCGGCCATATCGCATAGATCTCACTGTGAAAAGGCTTAAATGACTTTTTTTAATTAAGTTTGATGATTGCGCTCAAACCAAATGTCCTAGAACTAAATTTCTAAATGTAACTACTAGATTGTGATAAAATACACTATTGGGTGAAGTTTGGTTGACTTCTGCGCAGCGGTTTGGGAGTTAACATCAAAATTACATTTCTCAGCCATATCGCATAGATCTCACTGTGAAAAGGCTTAAATGGCTTTTTTGACCTAAGTTTGATGATTGCGCTCAAACCAAATGTCCTAGAACTAAATTTCCAAATGTAACTACTAGATTGTGATAAAATACACTATTGGGTGAAGTTTGGTTGACTTCTGCGCAGAATTTGGGAGTTAACATCAAAATTACATTTCTCGGCCATATCGCATAGATCTCACTGTGAAAAGGCTTAAATGGCTTTTTTGACCTAAGTTTGAGGATTGCGCTCAAATCAAATGTCCTAGAACCAAATTTCCACATGTAACTACTAGATTGTGATACAATACACTAAGGGGTGAAGTTTGGTTGAATTCTGCGCAGCGGTTTGGGAGTGAACATCAAAATTACATTTCTCGGCCATATCGCATAGATCTCACTGTGAAAAGGCTTAAATGACTTTTTTTTAATTAAGTTTGAAGATTGCGCTCAAACCAAATGTCCTAAAACTAAATTTCCAAATGTAACTTAACTACTAGATTGTGATAAAATACACTATTGGGTGAAGTTTGGTTGACTTCTGCGCAGCGGTTTGGGAGTTAACATCAAAATTACATTTCTCGGCCATATCGCATAGATCTCACTGTGAAAAGGCTTAAATGGCTTTTTTGACCTAAGTTTGAGAATTGCGCTCAAATCAAATGTCCTAGAACCAAATTTCCACATGTAACTAATAGATTGTGATACAATACACTATTGGGTGAAGTTTGGTTGACTTCTGCGCAGCGGTTTGGGAGTTAACATCAAAATTACATTTCTCAGCCATATCGCATAGATCTCACTGTGAAAAGGCTTAAATGGCTTTTTTGACCTAAGTTTGATGATTGCGCTCAACCCAAATGTCCTAGAACTAAATTTCTAAATGTAACTACTAGATTGTGATAAAATACACTATTGGGTGAAGTTTGGTTGACTTCTGCGCAGCGGTTTGGGAGTTAACATCAAAATTACATTTCTCGGCCATATCGCATAGATCTCACTGTGAAAAGGCTTAAATGACTTATTTTAATTAAGTTTGAAGATTGCGCTCAAACCAAATGTCCTAAAACTAAATTTCCAAATGTAACTACTAGATTGTTATAAAATACACTATTGGGTAAAGTTTGGTTGACTTCTGCGCAGCGGTTTGGGAGTTAACATCAAAATTACATTTCTCAGCCATATCGCATAGATCTCACTGTGAAAAGGCTTAAATGACTTTTTTTAATTAAGTTTGAAGATTGCGCTCAAACCAAATGTCCTAAAACTAAATTTCCAAATGTAACTAATAGATTGTGATACAATACACTATTGGGTGAAGTTTGGTTGACTTCTGCGCAGCGGTTTGGGAGTTAACATCAAAATTACATTTCTCAGCCATATCGCATAGATCTCACTGTGAAAAGGCTTAAATGGCTTTTTTGACCTAACTTTGAGGATTGCGCTCAAATCAAATGTCCTAGAACCAAATTTCCACATGTAACTACTAGATTGTTATACAATACACTATTGGGTGAAGTTTGGTTGACTTCTGCGCAGCGGTTTGGGAGTGAACATCAAAATTACATTTCTCGGCTATATCGCATAGATCTCACTGTGAAAAGGCTTAAATGACTTTTTTTAATTAAGTTTGATGATTGCGCTCAAACCAAATGTCCTAGAACTAAATTTCTAAATGTAACTACTAGATTGTGATAAAATACACTATTGGGTGAAGTTTGGTTGACTTCTGCGCAGCGGTTTGGGAGTTAACATCAAAATTACATTTCTCAGCCATATCGCATAGATCTCACTGTGAAAAGGCTTAAATGGCTTTTTTGACCTAAGTTTGATGATTGCGCTCAAACCAAATGTCCTAGAACTAAATTTCCAAATGTAACTACTAGATTGTGATAAAATACACTATTGGGTGAAGTTTGGTTGACTTCTGCGCAGCGGTTTGGGAGTGAACATCAAAATTACATTTCTCGGCCATATCGCATAGATCTCACTGTGAAAAGGCTTAAATGACTTTTTTTAATTAAGTTTGAAGATTGCGCTCAAACCAAATGTCCTAAAACTAAATTTCCAAATGTAACTACTAGATTGTGATAAAATACACTATTGGGTGAAGTTTGGTTGACTTCTGCGCAGAATTTGGGAGTTAACATCAAAATTACATTTCTCGGCCATATCGCATAGATCTCACTGTGAAAAGGCTTAAATGGCTTTTTTGACCTAAGTTTGAGGATTGCGCTCAAATCAAATGTCCTAGAACCAAATTTCCACATGTAACTACTAGATTGTGATACAATACACTAATGGGTGAAGTTTGGTTGAATTCTGCGCAGCGGTTTGGGAGTGAACATCAAAATTACATTTCTCGGTCATATCGCATAGATCTCACTGTGAAAAGGCTTAAATGACTTTTTTTAATTAAGTTTGAAGATTGCGCTCAAACCAAATGTCCTAAAACTAAATTTCCAAATGTAACTTAACTACTAGATTGTGATAAAATACACTATTGGGTGAAGTTTGGTTGACTTCTGCGCAGCGGTTTGGGAGTTAACATCAAAATTATATTTCTCGGCCATATCGCATAGATCTCACTGTGAAAAGGCTTAAATGGCTTTTTTGACCTAAGTTTGAGGATTGCGCTCAAATCAAATGTCCTAGAACCAAATTTCCACATGTAACTAATAGATTGTGATAAAATACACTATTGGGTGAAGTTTGGTTGACTTCTGCGCAGCGGTTTGGGAGTTAACATCAAAATTACATTTCTCAGCCATATCGCATAGATCTCACTGTGAAAAGGCTTAAATGGCTTTTTTGACCTAAGTTTGATGATTGCGCTCAACCCAAATGTCCTAGAACTAAATTTCTAAATGTAACTACTAGATTGTGATAAAATACACTATTGGGTGAAGTTTGGTTGACTTCTGCGCAGCGGTTTGGGAGTTAACATCAAAATTACATTTCTCGGCCATATCGCATAGATCTCACTGTGAAAAGGCTTAAATGACTTATTTTAATTAAGTTTGAAGATTGCGCTCAAACCAAATGTCCTAAAACTAAATTTCCAAATGTAACTACTAGATTGTTATAAAATACACTATTGGGTAAAGTTTGGTTGACTTCTGCGCAGCGGTTTGGGAGTTAACATCAAAATTACATTTCTCAGCCATATCGCATAGATCTCACTGTGAAAAGGCTTAAATGACTTTTTTTAATTAAGTTTGAAGATTGCGCTCAAACCAAATGTCCTAAAACTAAATTTCCAAATGTAACTAATAAATTGTGATACAATACACTATTGGGTGAAGTTTGGTTGACTTCTGCGCAGCGGTTTGGGAGTTAACATCAAAATTACATTTCTCAGCCATATCGCATAGATCTCACTGTGAAAAGGCTTAAATGGCTTTTTTGACCTAACGTTGAGGATTGCGCTCAAATCAAATGTCCTAGAACTAAATTTCTAAATGTAACTACTAGATTGTGATAAAATACACTATTGGGTGAAATTTGGTTGACTTCTGCGCAGCGGTTTGGGAGTTAACATCAAAATTACATTTCTCGGCCATATCGCATAGATCTCACTGTGAAAACGCTTAAATGACTTTTTTTAATTAAGTTTGAAGATTGCGCTCAAATCAAACGTCTTAGAACTAAATTTCCAAATGTAACTACTAGATTGTGATAAAATACACTATTGGGTGAAGTTTGGTTGACTTCTGCGCAGCGGTTTGGGAGTTAACATCAAAATTACATTTCTCGGCCATATCACATAGATCTCACTGTGAAAAGGCTTAAATGGCTTTTTTGACCTAAGTTTGAGGATTGCGCTCAAATCAAATGTCCTAGAACCAAATTTCCACATGTAACTAATAGATTGTGATAAAATACACTATTGGGTGAAGTTTGGTTGACTTCTGCGCAGCGGTTTGGGAGTTAACATCAAAATTACATTTCTCAGCCATATCGCATAGATCTCACTGTGAAAAGGCTTAAATGGCTTTTTTGACCTAAGTTTGATGATTGCGCTCAACCCAAATGTCCTAGAACTAAATTTCTAAATGTAACTACTAGATTGTGATAAAATACACTATTGGGTGAAGTTTGGTTGACTTCTGCGCAGCGGTTTGGGAGTTAACATCAAAATTACATTTCTCGGCCATATCGCATAGATCTCACTGTGAAAAGGCTTAAATGACTTATTTTAATTAAGTTTGAAGATTGCGCTCAAACCAAATGTCCTAAAACTAAATTTCCAAATGTAACTACTAGATTGTTATAAAATACACTATTGGGTAAAGTTTGGTTGACTTCTGCGCAGCGGTTTGGGAGTTAACATCAAAATTACATTTCTCAGCCATATCGCATAGATCTCACTGTGAAAAGGCTTAAATGACTTTTTTTAATTAAGTTTGAAGATTGCGCTCAAACCAAATGTCCTAAAACTAAATTTCCAAATGTAACTAATAAATTGTGATACAATACACTATTGGGTGAAGTTTGGTTGACTTCTGCGCAGCGGTTTGGGAGTTAACATCAAAATTACATTTCTCAGCCATATCGCATAGATCTCACTGTGAAAAGGCTTAAATGGCTTTTTTGACCTAACGTTGAGGATTGCGCTCAAATCAAATGTCCTAGAACCAAATTTCCACATGTAACTACTAGATTGTGATACAATACACTATTGGGTGAAGTTTGGTTGACTTCTGCGCAGCGGTTTGGGAGTGAACATCAAAATTACATTTCTCGGCCATATCGCAGAGATCTCACTGTGAAAAGGCTTAAATGACTTTTTTTAATTAAGTTTGAAGATTGCGCTCAAACCAAATGTCCTAGAACTAAATTTCTAAATGTAACTACTAGATTGTGATAAAATACACTATTGGGTGAAATTTGGTTGACTTCTGCGCAGCGGTTTGGGAGTTAACATCAAAATTACATTTCTCGGCCATATCGCATAGATCTCACTGTGAAAACGCTTAAATGACTTTTTTTAATTAAGTTTGAAGATTGCGCTCAAATCAAATGTCTTAGAACTAAATTTCCAAATGTAACTACTAGATTGTGATAAAATACACTATTGGGTGAAGTTTGGTTGACTTCTGCGCAGCGGTTTGGGAGTTAACATCAAAATTACATTTCTCGGCCATATCGCATAGATCTCACTGTGAAAAGGCTTAAATGGCTTTTTTGACCTAAGTTTGAGGATTGCGCTCAAATCAAATGTCCTAGAACCAAATTTCCACATGTAACTAATAGATTGTGATACAATACACTATTGGGTGAAGTTTGGTTGACTTCTGCGCAGCGGTTTGGGAGTTAACATCAAAATTACATTTCTCAGCCATATCGCATAGATCTCACTGTGAAAAGGCTTAAATGGCTTTTTTGACCTAAGTTTGATGATTGCGCTCAACCCAAATGTCCTAGAACTAAATTTCTAAATGTAACTACTAGATTGTGATAAAATACACTATTGGGTGAAGTTTGGTTGACTTCTGCGCAGCGGTTTGGGAGTTAACATCAAAATTACATTTCTCGGCCATATCGCATAGATCTCACTGTGAAAAGGCTTAAATGGCTTTTTTGACCTAAGTTTGAGGATTGCGCTCAAATCAAATGTCCTAGAACCAAATTTCCACATGTAACTAATAGATTGTGATACAATACACTATTGGGTGAAGTTTGGTTGACTTCTGCGCAGCGGTTTGGGAGTTAACATCAAAATTACATTTCTCAGCCATATCGCATAGATCTCACTGTGAAAAGGCTTAAATGGCTTTTTTGACCTAAGTTTGATGATTGCGCTCAACCCAAATGTCCTAGAACTAAATTTCTAAATGTAACTACTAGATTGTGATAAAATACACTATTGGGTGAAGTTTGGTTGACTTCTGCGCAGCGGTTTGGGAGTTAACATCAAAATTACATTTCTCGGCCATATCGCATAGATCTCACTGTGAAAAGGCTTAAATGACTTATTTTAATTAAGTTTGAAGATTGCGCTCAAACCAAATGTCCTAAAACTAAATTTCCAAATGTAACTACTAGATTGTTATAAAATACACTATTGGGTAAAGTTTGGTTGACTTCTGCGCAGCGGTTTGGGAGTTAACATCAAAATTACATTTCTCAGCCATATCGCATAGATCTCACTGTGAAAAGGCTTAAATGACTTTTTTTAATTAAGTTTGAAGATTGCGCTCAAACCAAATGTCCTAAAACTAAATTTCCAAATGTAACTAATAGATTGTGATACAATACACTATTGGGTGAAGTTTGGTTGACTTCTGCGCAGCGGTTTGGGAGTTAACATCAAAATTACATTTCTCAGCCATATCGCATAGATCTCACTGTGAAAAGGCTTAAATGGCTTTTTTGACCTAACTTTGAGGATTGCGCTCAAATCAAATGTCCTAGAACCAAATTTCCACATGTAACTACTAGATTGTTATACAATACACTATTGGGTGAAGTTTGGTTGACTTCTGCGCAGCGGTTTGGGAGTGAACATCAAAATTACATTTCTCGGCTATATCGCATAGATCTCACTGTGAAAAGGCTTAAATGACTTTTTTTAATTAAGTTTGATGATTGCGCTCAAACCAAATGTCCTAGAACTAAATTTCTAAATGTAACTACTAGATTGTGATAAAATACACTATTGGGTGAAGTTTGGTTGACTTCTGCGCAGCGGTTTGGGAGTTAACATCAAAATTACATTTCTCAGCCATATCGCATAGATCTCACTGTGAAAAGGCTTAAATGGCTTTTTTGACCTAAGTTTGATGATTGCGCTCAAACCAAATGTCCTAGAACTAAATTTCCAAATGTAACTACTAGATTGTGATAAAATACACTATTGGGTGAAGTTTGGTTGACTTCTGCGCAGCGGTTTGGGAGTGAACATCAAAATTACATTTCTCGGCCATATCGCATAGATCTCACTGTGAAAAGGCTTAAATGACTTTTTTTAATTAAGTTTGAAGATTGCGCTCAAACCAAATGTCCTAAAACTAAATTTCCAAATGTAACTACTAGATTGTGATAAAATACACTATTGGGTGAAGTTTGGTTGACTTCTGCGCAGAATTTGGGAGTTAACATCAAAATTACATTTCTCGGCCATATCGCATAGATCTCACTGTGAAAAGGCTTAAATGGCTTTTTTGACCTAAGTTTGAGGATTGCGCTCAAATCAAATGTCCTAGAACCAAATTTCCACATGTAACTACTAGATTGTGATACAATACACTAATGGGTGAAGTTTGGTTGAATTCTGCGCAGCGGTTTGGGAGTGAACATCAAAATTACATTTCTCGGTCATATCGCATAGATCTCACTGTGAAAAGGCTTAAATGACTTTTTTTAATTAAGTTTGAAGATTGCGCTCAAACCAAATGTCCTAAAACTAAATTTCCAAATGTAACTTAACTACTAGATTGTGATAAAATACACTATTGGGTGAAGTTTGGTTGACTTCTGCGCAGCGGTTTGGGAGTTAACATCAAAATTACATTTCTCGGCCATATCGCATAGATCTCACTGTGAAAAGGCTTAAATGGCTTTTTTGACCTAAGTTTGAGGATTGCGCTCAAATCAAATGTCCTAGAACCAAATTTCCACATGTAACTAATAGATTGTGATAAAATACACTATTGGGTGAAGTTTGGTTGACTTCTGCGCAGCGGTTTGGGAGTTAACATCAAAATTACATTTCTCAGCCATATCGCATAGATCTCACTGTGAAAAGGCTTAAATGGCTTTTTTGACCTAAGTTTGATGATTGCGCTCAACCCAAATGTCCTAGAACTAAATTTCTAAATGTAACTACTAGATTGTGATAAAATACACTATTGGGTGAAGTTTGGTTGACTTCTGCGCAGCGGTTTGGGAGTTAACATCAAAATTACATTTCTCGGCCATATCGCATAGATCTCACTGTGAAAAGGCTTAAATGACTTATTTTAATTAAGTTTGAAGATTGCGCTCAAACCAAATGTCCTAAAACTAAATTTCCAAATGTAACTACTAGATTGTTATAAAATACACTATTGGGTAAAGTTTGGTTGACTTCTGCGCAGCGGTTTGGGAGTTAACATCAAAATTACATTTCTCAGCCATATCGCATAGATCTCACTGTGAAAAGGCTTAAATGACTTTTTTTAATTAAGTTTGAAGATTGCGCTCAAACCAAATGTCCTAAAACTAAATTTCCAAATGTAACTAATAAATTGTGATACAATACACTATTGGGTGAAGTTTGGTTGACTTCTGCGCAGCGGTTTGGGAGTTAACATCAAAATTACATTTCTCAGCCATATCGCATAGATCTCACTGTGAAAAGGCTTAAATGGCTTTTTTGACCTAACGTTGAGGATTGCGCTCAAATCAAATGTCCTAGAACTAAATTTCTAAATGTAACTACTAGATTGTGATAAAATACACTATTGGGTGAAATTTGGTTGACTTCTGCGCAGCGGTTTGGGAGTTAACATCAAAATTACATTTCTCTGCCATATCGCATAGATCTCACTGTGAAAACGCTTAAATGACTTTTTTTAATTAAGTTTGAAGATTGCGCTCAAATCAAATGTCTTAGAACTAAATTTCCAAATGTAATTACTAGATTGTGATAAAATACACTATTGGGTGAAGTTTGGTTGACTTCTGCGCAGCGGTTTGGGAGTTAACATCAAAATTACATTTCTCGGCCATATCGCATAGATCTCACTGTGAAAAGGCTTAAATGGCTTTTTTGACCTAAGTTTGAGGATTGCGCTCAAATCAAATGTCCTAGAACCAAATTTCCACATGTAACTAATAGATTGTGATAAAATACACTATTGGGTGAAGTTTGGTTGACTTCTGCGCAGCGGTTTGGGAGTTAACATCAAAATTACATTTCTCAGCCATATCGCATAGATCTCACTGTGAAAAGGCTTAAATGGCTTTTTTGACCTAAGTTTGATGATTGCGCTCAACCCAAATGTCCTAGAACTAAATTTCTAAATGTAACTACTAGATTGTGATAAAATACACTATTGGGTGAAGTTTGGTTGACTTCTGCGCAGCGGTTTGGGAGTTAACATCAAAATTACATTTCTCGGCCATATCGCATAGATCTCACTGTGAAAAGGCTTAAATGACTTATTTTAATTAAGTTTGAAGATTGCGCTCAAACCAAATGTCCTAAAACTAAATTTCCAAATGTAACTACTAGATTGTTATAAAATACACTATTGGGTAAAGTTTGGTTGACTTCTGCGCAGCGGTTTGGGAGTTAACATCAAAATTACATTTCTCAGCCATATCGCATAGATCTCACTGTGAAAAGGCTTAAATGACTTTTTTTAATTAAGTTTGAAGATTGCGCTCAAACCAAATGTAACTAATAAATTGTGATACAATACACTATTGGGTGAAGTTTGGTTGACTTCTGCGCAGCGGTTTGGGAGTTAACATCAAAATTACATTTCTCAGCCATATCGCATAGATCTCACTGTGAAAAGGCTTAAATGGCTTTTTTGACCTAACGTTGAGGATTGCGCTCAAATCAAATGTCCTAGAACTAAATTTCTAAATGTAACTACTAGATTGTGATAAAATACACTATTGGGTGAAATTTGGTTGACTTCTGCGCAGCGGTTTGGGAGTTAACATCAAAATTACATTTCTCTGCCATATCGCATAGATCTCACTGTGAAAACGCTTAAATGACTTTTTTTAATTAAGTTTGAAGATTGCGCTCAAATCAAATGTCTTAGAACTAAATTTCCAAATGTAACTACTAGATTGTGATAAAATACACTATTGGGTGAAGTTTGGTTGACTTCTGCGCAGCGGTTTGGGAGTTAACATCAAAATTACATTTCTCGGCCATATCGCATAGATCTCACTGTGAAAAGGCTTAAATGGCTTTTTTGACCTAAGTTTGAGGATTGCGCTCAAATCAAATGTCCTAGAACCAAATTTCCACATGTAACTAATAGATTGTGATAAAATACACTATTGGGTGAAGTTTGGTTGACTTCTGCGCAGCGGTTTGGGAGTTAACATCAAAATTACATTTCTCAGCCATATCGCATAGATCTCACTGTGAAAAGGCTTAAATGGCTTTTTTGACCTAAGTTTGATGATTGCGCTCAACCCAAATGTCCTAGAACTAAATTTCTAAATGTAACTACTAGATTGTGATAAAATACACTATTGGGTGAAGTTTGGTTGACTTCTGCGCAGCGGTTTGGGAGTTAACATCAAAATTACATTTCTCGGCCATATCGCATAGATCTCACTGTGAAAAGGCTTAAATGACTTATTTTAATTAAGTTTGAAGATTGCGCTCAAACCAAATGTCCTAAAACTAAATTTCCAAATGTAACTACTAGATTGTTATAAAATACACTATTGGGTAAAGTTTGGTTGACTTCTGCGCAGCGGTTTGGGAGTTAACATCAAAATTACATTTCTCAGCCATATCGCATAGATCTCACTGTGAAAAGGCTTAAATGACTTTTTTTAATTAAGTTTGAAGATTGCGCTCAAACCAAATGTCCTAAAACTAAATTTCCAAATGTAACTAATAAATTGTGATACAATACACTATTGGGTGAAGTTTGGTTGACTTCTGCGCAGCGGTTTGGGAGTTAACATCAAAATTACATTTCTCAGCCATATCGCATAGATCTCACTGTGAAAAGGCTTAAATGGCTTTTTTGACCTAACGTTGAGGATTGCGCTCAAATCAAATGTCCTAGAACCAAATTTCCACATGTAACTACTAGATTGTGATACAATACACTATTGGGTGAAGTTTGGTTGACTTCTGCGCAGCGGTTTGGGAGTGAACATCAAAATTACATTTCTCGGCCATATCGCAGAGATCTCACTGTGAAAAGGCTTAAATGACTTTTTTTAATTAAGTTTGAAGATTGCGCTCAAACCAAATGTCCTAGAACTAAATTTCTAAATGTAACTACTAGATTGTGATAAAATACACTATTGGGTGAAATTTGGTTGACTTCTGCGCAGCGGTTTGGGAGTTAACATCAAAATTACATTTCTCGGCCATATCGCATAGATCTCACTGTGAAAACGCTTAAATGACTTTTTTTAATTAAGTTTGAAGATTGCGCTCAAATCAAATGTCTTAGAACTAAATTTCCAAATGTAACTACTAGATTGTGATAAAATACACTATTGGGTGAAGTTTGGTTGACTTCTGCGCAGCGGTTTGGGAGTTAACATCAAAATTACATTTCTCGGCCATATCGCATAGATCTCACTGTGAAAAGGCTTAAATGGCTTTTTTGACCTAAGTTTGAGGATTGCGCTCAAATCAAATGTCCTAGAACCAAATTTCCACATGTAACTACTAGATTGTGATACAATACACTAATGGGTGAAGTTTGGTTTACTTCTGCGCAGCGGTTTGGGAGTTAACATCAAAATTACATTTCTCGGCCATATCGCATAGATCTCACTGTGAAAAGGCTTAAATGGCTTTTTTGACCTAAGTTTGAGGATTGCGCTCAAATCAAATGTCCTAGAACCAAATTTCCACATGTAACTACTAGATTGTGATACAATACACTAATGGGTGAAGTTTGGTTGACTTCTGCGCAGCGGTTTGGAAGTTAACATCAAAATTACATTTCTCGGCCATATCGCATAGATCTCACTGTGAAAAGGCTTAAATGGCTTTTTTGACCTAAGTTTGAGGATTGCGCTCAAATCAAATGTCCTAGAACCAAATTTCCACATGTAACTACTAGATTGTGATACAATACACTAATGGGTGAAGTTTGGTTGACTTCTGCGCAGCGGTTTGGGAGTTAACATCAAAATTACATTTCTCGGCCATATCGCGTAGATCTCACTGTGAAAAGGCTTAAATGACTTTTTTAAATTAAGTTTGAAGATTGCGCTCAAACCAAATGTCCTAGAACTAAATTTCCAAATGTAACTACTAGATTGTGATACAATACACTATTGGGTGAAGTTTGGTTGACTTCTGCGCAGCGGTTTGGGAGTGAACATCAAAATTACATTTCTCGGCCATATCGCATAGATCTCACTGTGAAAAGGCTTAAATGACTTTTTTAATTAAGTTTGATGATTGCGCTCAAACCAAATGTCCTAGAACGAAATTTCCAAATGTAACTACTAGATTGTGATACAATACACTATTGGGTGAAGTTTGGTTGACTTCTGCGCAGCGGTTTGGGAGTTAACATCAAAATTACATTTCTCGGCCATATCGCATAGATCTCACTGTGAAAAGGCTTAAATGGCTTTTTTGACCTAAGCTTGAGGATTGCGCTCAAATCAAATGTCCTAGAACCAAATTTCCACATGTAACTACTAGATTGTGATACAATACACTATTGGGTGAAGTTTGGTTGACTTCTGCGCAGCGGTTTGGGAGTGAACATCAAAATTACATTTCTCGGCCATATCGCATAGATCTCACTGTGAAAAGGCTTAAATGACTTTTTTAAATTAAGTTTGAAGATTGCGCTCAAACCAAATGTCCTAGAACTAAATTTCCAAATGTAACTACTAGATTGTGATAAAATACACTATTGGGTGAAGTTTGGTTGACTTCTGCGCAGCGGTTTGGGAGTTAACATCAAAATTACATTTCTCGGCCATATCGCATAGATCTCACTGTCAAAAGGCTTAAATGGCTTTTTTGACCTAAGTTTGAGGATTGCGCTCAAATCAAATGTCCTAGAACCAAATTTCCACATGTAACTACTAGATTGTGATACAATACACTAATGGGTGAAGTTTGGTTGACTTCTGCGCAGCGGTTTGGGAGTAATCATCAAAATAACATTTCTCGGCCATATCGCATAGATCTCACTGTGAAAAGGCTTAAATGACTTTTTTTAATTAAGTTTGAAGTTTGCGCTCAACCCAAATGTCCTAGAACTAAATTTCCAAATGTAACTACTAGATTGTGATACAATACACTATTGGGTGAAGTTTGGTTGACTTCTGCGCAGCGGTTTGGGAGTTAACATCAAAATTACATTTCTCGGCCATATCGCATTGATCTCACTGTGAAAAGGCTTAAATGACTTTTTTAATTAAGTTTGATGATTGCGCTCAAACCAAATGTCCTAGAACAAAATTTTCAAATGTAACTACTAGATTGTGATAAAATACACTATTGGGTGAAGTTTGGTTGACTTCTGCGCAGCGGTTTGGGAGTGAACATCAAAATTACATTTCTCGGCCATATCGCATAGATCTCACTGTGAAAAGGCTTAAATGACTTTTTTAATTAAGTTTGATGATTGCGCTCAAACCAAATGTCCTAGAACGAAATTTCCAAATGTAACTACTAGATTGTGATACAATACACTATTGGGTGAAGTTTGGTTGACTTCTGCGCAGCGGTTTGGGAGTTAACATCAAAATTACATTTCTCAGCCATATCGCGTAGATCTCACTGTGAAAAGGCTTAAATGACTTTTTTTAATTAAGTTTGAAGATTGCGCTCAAACCAAATGTCCTAGAACTAAATTTCCAAATGTAACTACTAGATTTTGATAAAATACACTATTGGGTGAAGTTTGGTTGACTTCTGCGCAGCGGTTTGGGAGTTAACATCAAAATTACATTTCTCGGCCATATCGCATAGATCTCACTGTGAAAAGGCTTAAATGACTTTTTTAATTAAGTTTGATGATTGCGCTCAAACCAAATGTCCTAAAACGAATTTTTCAAATGTAACTACTAGATTGTGATACAATACACTATTGGGTGAAGTTTGGTTGACTTCTGCGCAGCGGTTTGGGAGTTAACATCAAAATTACATTTCTCGGCCATATCGCATAGATCTCACTGTGAAAAGGCTAAAATGACTTTTTTAATTAAGTTTGATGATTGCGCTCAAACCAAATGTCCTAGAACTAAATTTCTAAATGTAACTACTAGATTGTGATAAAATACACTATTGGGTGAAGTTTGGTTGACTTCTGCGCAGCGGTTTGGGAGTTAACATCAAAATTACATTTCTCGGCCATATCGCATAGATCTCACTGTGAAAAGGCTTAAATGACTTTTTTAATTAAGTTTGATGATTGCGCTCAAACCAAATGTCCTAAAACGAAATTTTCAAATGTAACTACTAGATTGTGATACAATACACTATTGGGTGAAGTTTGGTTGACTTCTGCGCAGCGGTTTGGGAGTTAACATCAAAATTACATTTCTCGGCCATATCGCATAGATCTCACTGTCAAAAGGCTTAAATGGCTTTTTTGACCTAAGTTTGAGGATTGCGCTCAAATCAAATGTCCTAGAACCAAATTTCCACATGTAACTACTAGATTGTGATACAATACACTAATGGGTGAAGTTTGGTTGACTTCTGCGCAGCGGTTTGGGAGTGAACATCAAAATAACATTTCTCGGCCATATCGCATAGATCTCACTGTGAAAAGGCTTAAATGACTTTTTTTTAATTAAGTTTGAAGATTGCGCTCAAACCAAATGTCCTAGAACTAAATTTCCAAATGTAACTACTAGATTGTGATACAATACACTAATGGGTGAAGTTTGGTTGACTTCTGCGCAGCGGTTTGGGAGTTAACATCAAAATTACATTTCTCGGCCATATCGCATAGATCTCACTGTGAAAAGGCTTAAATGACTTTTTTTTAATTAATTTTGAAGATTGCGCTCAAACCAAATGTCCTAGAACTAAATTTCCAAATGTAACTACTAGATTGTGATACAATACACTATTGGGTGAAGTTTGGTTGACTTCTGCGCAGCGGTTTGGGAGTTAACATCAAAATTACATTTCTCGGCCATATCGCATTGATCTCACTGTGAAAAGGCTTAAATGACTTTTTGACCTAAGTTTGATGATTGCGCTCAAACCAAATGTCCTAAAACCAAATTTCCAAATGTAACTACTAGATTGTGATACAATACACTATTGGGTGAAGTTTGGTTGACTTCTGCGCAGCGGTTTGGGAGTGAACATCAAAATTACATTTCTCGGCCATATCGCATAGATCTCACTGTGAAAAGGCTTAAATGACTTTTTTTAATTAAGTTTGAAAATTGCGCTCAAACCAAATGTCCTAGAACTAAATTTCCAAATGTAACTACTAGATTGTGATAAAATACACTATTGGGTGAAGTTTGGTTGACTTCTGCGCAGCGGTTTGGGAGTTAACATCAAAATTACATTTCTCGGCCATATCGCATAGATCTCACTGTGAAAAGGCTTAAATGACTTTTTTAATTAAGTTTGATGATTGCGCTCAAACCAAATGTCCTAGAACAAAATTTCTAAATGTAACTACTAGATTGTGATACAATACACTATTGGGTGAAGTTTGGTTGACTTCTGCGCAGCGGTTTGGGAGTTAACATCAAAATTACATTTCTCGGCCATATCGCATAGATCTCACTGTGAAAAGGCTTAAATGACTTTTTTTTAATTAATTTTGAAGATTGCGCTCAAACCAAATGTCCTAGAACTAAATTTCCAAATGTAACTACTAGATTGTGATACAATACACTATTGGGTGAAGTTTGGTTGACTTCTGCGCAGCGGTTTGGGAGTTAACATCAAAATTACATTTCTCGGCCATATCGCATTGATCTCACTGTGAAAAGGCTTAAATGACTTTTTGACCTAAGTTTGATGATTGCGCTCAAACCAAATGTCCTAGAACTAAATTTCTAAATGTAACTACTAGATTGTGATAAAATACACTATTGGGTGAAGTTTGGTTGACTTCTGCGCAGCGGTTTGGGAGTTAACATCAAAATTACATTTCTCGGCCATATCGCATAGATCTCACTGTGAAAAGGCTAAAATGACTTTTTTAATTAAGTTTGATGATTGCGCTCAAACCAAATGTCCTAGAACTAAATTTCTAAATGTAACTACTAGATTGTGATCAAATACACTATTGGGTGAAGTTTGGTTGACTTCTGCGCAGCGGTTTGGGAGTTAACATCAAAATTACATTTCTCGGCCATATCGCATAGATCTCACTGTCAAAAGGCTTAAATGGCTTTTTTGACCTAAGTTTGAGGATTGCGCTCAAATCAAATGTCCTAGAACCAAATTTCCACATGTAACTACTAGATTGTGATACAATACACTAATGGGTGAAGTTTGGTTGACTTCTGCGCAGCGGTTTGGGAGTGAACATCAAAATAACATTTCTCGGCCATATCGCATAGATCTCACTGTGAAAAGGCTTAAATGACTTTTTTTTAATTAAGTTTGAAGATTGCGCTCAAACCAAATGTCCTAGAACTAAATTTCCAAATGTAACTACTAGATTGTGATACAATACACTATTGGGTGAAGTTTGGTTCATTTCTGCGCTATTACAGAATAGGCTTGGGAAAGCCTGTCTACCTACCAGGGGCAAGTAGTAATGTGCTGGGGCTATTCGAGAATTGGCTTGGGCTATAAGAGAATTGGTTTGGGAAGGCCTGTCTACCTACCAGGGGCAAGCAAGTAATGTGCTGGGGCTGTTCTAGAATTTGCTTGGGCTATAAGAGAATTGGTTTGGGAAGGCCTGTCTACCTACCAGGGGCAAGCAAGTAATTTGCTGGGGCTATTACAGAATAGGATAGGGAAGGCCAGTCTACCTACCAGGGACAAGCAAGTAATTTGCTGGGACTATTACAGAATAGGCTTGGGAAGGCCGGTCTACCTACCAGGGAGAAATAAGTCATGGGCTGAAGCGATGAGAGAATAGGCTTGGGAAGGCCTATCTACCTACCAGGGGCAAGCAAGTAATGTGTAGGGGCTATTAGAGAATTGCCTTGGGAAGGCCTGTCTACCTACCAGGGGCAAGCAAGTAATTTGCTGGGGCTATTACAGAATAGGCTTGGGAAGGCCTGTCTACCTACCAGGGAGAAATAAGTCATGGGCTGAAGCGATGAGAGAATAGGCTTGGGAAGGCCTATCTACCTACCAGGGGCAAGCAAGTAATTTGCTGGGACTATTACAGAATAGGCTTGGGAAAGCCTGTTTACCTACCAGGGGCAAGCAAGTAATGTGCAGGGGCTATTAGAGAATTGGCTTGGGAAGGCTTGTCTACCTACCAGGGGCAAGCAAGTAATGTGCTGGGGCTATTCGAGAATTGGCTTGGGGTATAAGAGAATTGGTTTGGGAAGGCCTGTCTACCTACCAGGGGCAAGCAAGTAATGTGCTGGGGCTATTCTAGAATTGGCTTGGGCTATAAGAGAATTGGTTTGGGAAGGCCTGTCTACCTACCAGGGGCAAGCAAGTAATTTGCTGGGGCTATTACAGAATAGGCTAGGGAAGGCCAGTCTCCCTACCAGGGACAAGCAAGTAATTTGCTGGGACTATTACAGAATAGGCTTGGGAAGGCCGGTCTACCTACCAGGGAGAAATAAGTCATGGTCTGAGGCGATGAGAGAATAGGCTTGGGAAGGCCTATCTACCTACCAGGGGCAAGCAAGTAATTTGCTGGGACTATTACAGAATAGGCTTGGGAAAGCCTGTCTACCTACCAGGGGCAAGCAAGTAATGTGCACGGGCTATTAGAGAACTGGCTTGGGAAGGCCTGTCTACCTACCAGGGGCAAGCAAGTAATGTGCAGGGGCTATTAGAGAATTGGGTTGGGCTATAAGAGAAATGGTTTGGGAAGGCCTGTCTACCTACCAGGGGCAAGCAAGTAATTTGCTGGGGCTATTACAGAATAGGCTTGGGAAGGCCTGTCTACCTACCAGGGGCAAGCAAGTAATTTGCTGGGGCTATCACAGAATAGGTTTGGGAAGGCCTGTCTACTTCCCAGGGACAAGCTAGTAACTTGCTGGGACTATTACAGAATAGGCTTGGGAAAGCCTGTCTACCTACCAAGGAAAAGCAAGTAATGTGCAGGGGGTATTAGAGAATTGGCTTGGGATATAAGAGAGTTGGCTCGGGAAGGCCAGTCGACCTACCAGGGAGAAGTAAGTAGTGGGCTGAGGCAATGAGAGAATAGGCTTGGGAAGGGCAGTCTACCTACCAGGGGCAAGCATGTAATTTGCTGGGACAATTACAGAATAGGCTTGGGAAAGCCTGTCTACCTACCAGGGGCAAGCAAGTAATGTGAAGGGGCTTTTAGAGAATTGGCTTGGGAAAGCCTGTCTACCTACCAGGGGCAAGCAAGTAATTTGCTGGGACTATTACAGAATATGCTTGGGAAGGCCTGTCTACCTACCAGGGAGAAATAAGTCATGGGCTGAAGCGATGAGAGAATAGGCTTGGGAAGGCCTATCTACCTACCAGGGGCAAGCAAGTAATTTGCTGGGACTATTACAGAATAGGCTTGGGAAAGCCTATCTACCTACCAGGGGCAAGCAAGTAATTTGCTGGGACTATTACAGAATAGGCTTGGGAAAGCCTGTTTACCTACCAGGGGCAAGCAAGTAATGTGCAGGGGCTATTAGAGAATTGGCTTGGGAAGGCCTGTCTACCTACCAGGGGCAAGCAAGTAATGTGCTGGGGCTATTCGAGAATTGGCTTGGGGTATAAGAGAATTGGTTTGGGAAGGCCTGTCTACCTACCAGGGGCAAGCAAGTAATGTGCTGGGGCTATTCTAGATTTGGCTTGGGTTATAAGAGAATTGGTTTGGGAAGGCCTGTCTACCTACCAGGGGCAAGCAAGTAATTTGCTGGGGCTATTAAAGAATAGGCTTGGGAAGGCCAGTCTACCTAACAGGGACAAGCAACTAATTTGCTGAGACTATTACAGAAGAGGCTTGGGAAGGCCTGTCTACCTACCAGGGAGAAATAAGTCATGGGCTGAGGCGATGAGAGAATAGGCTTGGGAAGGCCTATCTACCTACCAGGGGCAAGCAAGTAATTTGGTGGGGCTATGAAAGAATAGGCTCGGGAAGGCCACTCTAACTTCCAGGGGCAAGCAAGTAATTGTAATGGGCTATGAGAGAATTGGCTTGGGATATAAAAAAATTTGCTCGGGAAGGCCAGTCGATCTACCAGGTATAAGCAAGTAATTTGCTGGGGTTATAACAGAATAGGCTTGGGAAGGCCTTTCTACCTATCAGGGGCAAGAAAGTAATGTGCTGGGGCTATGAGAGAATTGGCTTGGGATATAAAAGAATTGGCTCGGGAAAGGCCAGTCGACCTACCGAGGATAAGCAAGCAATTTGCAGGGGCTATGAGAGAGAACGCTTGGGAAGGCCTGTACACCTACCAGGGGCAAGCAAGTAATGTGCTGGGGCTATTCGAGAATTGGCTTGGGCTTTAAGAGAATTGGTCTGGGAAGGCCTGTCTACCTACCAGGGGCAAGCAAGTAATTTGCTGGGGCTATTACAGAATAGGCTAGGGAAGGCCAGTCTACCTACCAGGGACAAGCAAGTAATTTGCTGGGACTATTACAGAATAGGCTTGGGAAGGCCGGTCTACCTACCAGGGAGAAATAAGTCATGGGCTGAGGCGATGAGAGAATAGGCTTGGAAAGGCCTATCTACCTACCAGGGGCAAGCAAGTAATTTGCTGGGACTATTACAGAATAGGCTTGGGAAGGCCTGTCTACCTAACAGGGAGAAATAAGTCATGGGCTGAGGCGATGAGAGAATAGGCTTGGGGAGGCCTATCGACCTATCAGGGGCAAGCAAGTAATGTGCTGGGGCTATGAGAGAATTGGCTTGGGATATAAAAGAATTGGCTCGGGAAAGGCCAGTCGACCTACCGAGGATAAGCAAACATTTTGCAGGGGCTATGAGAGAAAAGGCTTGCGAATTTCTTTCTACCTACCAGGGGCAAGCAAGTAATTTGCTGGGACTATTACAGAATAGGCATGGGAAGACTTGTCTACCTACCAGGGGCAAGCAAGTAATTTGTTGGGGCTATTACAGAATAAGCTTGGGAAAGCCTGTCTACCTACCATGGCCAAGCAAGTAATGTGCTGGGGCTATTCGAGAATTGGCTTGGACTATAAGAGAATTGGTTTGGGAAGGCCTGTCTACCTACCAGGGGCAAGCAAGTAATGTGCTGGGGCTATTCTAGATTTGGCTTGGGTTATAAGAGAATTGGTTTGGGAAGGCCTGTCTACCTACCAGGGGCAAGCAAGTAATTTGCTGGGGCTATTACAGAATAGGCTTGGGAAGGCCAGTCTACCTACCAGGGGCAAGCAAGTAATTTGCTGAGACTATTACAGAAGAGGCTTGGGAAGGCCTGTCTACCTACCAGGGAGAAATAAGTCATGGGCTGAAGCGATGAGAGAATAGGCTTGGGAAGGCCTATCGACCTAACAGGGGCAAGCAAGTAATTTGCTGGGACTATTACAGAATAGGCTTGGGAAAGCCTGTCTACCTACCAGGGGCAAGCAAGTAATTTGCTGGGACTATTACAGAATAGGCTTGGGAAGGCCTGTCTACCTACCAGGGGCAAGCAAGTAATGTGCTGGGGCTATTCGAGAATTGGCTTGGGCTATAAGAGAATTGGTTTGGGAAGGCCTGTCTACCTACCAGGGGCAAGCAAGTAATGTGCTGGGGCTATTCTAGAATTGGCTTGGGCTATAAGAGAATTGGTTTGGGAAGGCCTGTCTACCTACCAGGGGCAAGCAAGTAATTTGCTGGGACTATTACAGATTAGGATAGGGAAGGCCTGTCTACCTACCAGGGAGAAATAAGTCATGGGCTGAAGCGATGAGAGAATAGGCTTGGGAAGGCCTATCGACCTAACAGGGGAAAGCAAGTAATTTGCTGGGACTATTACAGAATAGGCTTGGGAAAGCCTGTCTACCTACCAGGGGCAAGCAAGTAATTTGCTATGACTATTACAGAATAGGCTTGGGAAGGCCTGTCTACCTACCAGGGGCAAGCAAGTAATGTGCTGGGGCTATTCGAGAATTGGCTTGGGCTATAAGAGAATTGGTTTGGGAAGGCCTGTCTACCTACCAGGGGCAAGCAAGTAATGTGCTGGGGCTATTCTAGAATTGGCTTGGGCTATAAGAGAATTGGTTTGGGAAGGCCTGTCTACCTACCAGGGGCAAGCAAGTAATTTGCTGGGGCTATTACAGAATAGGCTTGGGAAGGCCTGTCTACCTATCAGGGACAAGCAAGTAATTTGCTGGGACTATTACAGAATAGGCTTGGGAAGGCCTGTCTACCTACCAGGGAGAAATAAGTCATGGGCTGAGGCGATGAGAGAATAGGCTTGGAAAGGCCTATCTACCTACCAGGGGCAAGCAAGTAATTTGCTGGGACTATTACAGAATAGGCTTGGGAAGGCCTGTCTACCTAACAGGGAGAAATAAGTCATGGGCTGAGGCGATGAGAGAATAGGCTTGGGGAGGCCTATCGACCTATCAGGGGCAAGCAAGTAATGTGCTGGGGCTATGAGAGAATTGGCTTGGGATATAAAAGAATTGGCTCGGGAAAGGCCAGTCGACCTACCGAGGATAAGCAAACATTTTGCAGGGGCTATGAGAGAAAAGGCTTGCGAATTTCTTTCTACCTACCAGGGGCAAGCAAGTAATTTGCTGGGACTATTACAGAATAGGCATGGGAAGACTTGTCTACCTACCAGGGGCAAGCAAGTAATTGGTTGGGGCTATTCGAGAATTGGCTTGGACTATAAGAGAATTGGTTTGGGAAGGCCTGTCTACCTACCAGGGGCAAGCCAGTAATTTGCTGGGACTATTACAGAATAGGCTTGGGAAGGCCTGTCTACCTACCAAGGTCAAGCAAGTAATTTGCTGGGGCTATTACAGAATAGGCTTGGGAAGGCCTGTCTACCTACCAGGGACAAGCAAGTAATTTGCTGGGGCTATTACAGAATAGGCTTTGGAAGGCCTGTCTACCTAACAGGGAGAAATAAGTCATGGGCTGAGGCGATGAGAGAATAGGCTTGGGAAGGCCTATCGACCTAACAGGGGCAAGCAAGTAATTTGCTGGGGCTATTACAGAATAGGCTTGGGAAGGCCAGTCTACCTACCAGGGACAAGCAAGTAATTTGCTGGGGCTATTACAGAATAAGCTTGGGAAAGCCTGTCTACCTACCAGGGCCAAGCAAGTAATGTGCTGGGGCTATTCGAGAATTGGCTTGGACTATAAGAGAATTGGTTTGGGAAGGCCTGTCTACCTACCAGGGGCAAGCAAGTAATGTGCTGGGGCTATTCTAGATTTGGCTTGGGTTATAAGAGAATTGGTTTGGGAAGGCCTGTCTACCTACCAGGGGCAAGCAAGTAATTTGCTGGGGCTATTACAGAATAGGCTTGGGAAGGCCAGTCTACCTAACAGGGACAAGCAACTAATTTGCTGAGACTATTACAGAAGAGGCTTGGGAAGGCCTGTCAACCTACCAGGGACAAGCAAGTAATTTGCTGGGGCTATTACAGAATAGGCTTGGGAAGGCCTGTCTACCTAACAGGGACAAGCAAGTAATTTGCTGGGGCTATTAGAGAATTGGCTTGGGCTATAAGAGAATTGGTTTGGGAAGGCCTGTCTACCTACCAGGGGCAAGCAAGTAATGTGCTGGGGCTTTTCTAGAATTGGCTTGGGCTATAAGAGAATTGGTTTGGGAAGGCCTGTCTACCTACCAGGGGCAAGCAAGTAATTTGCTGGGGCTATTACAGAATAGGATAGGGAAGGCCAGTCTACCTACCAGGGACAAGCAAGTAATTTGCTGAGACTATTACAGAATAGGCTTGGTAAGGCCGGTCTACCTACCAGGGAGAAATAAGTCATGGGCTGAAGCGATGAGAGAATAGGTTTGGGAAGGCCTATCTACCTACCAGGGTCAAGCAAGTAATGTGTAGGGGCTATTAGAGAATTGCCTTGGGAAGGCCTGTCTACCTACCAGGGGCAAGCAATTAATGTGCAGGGGCTATTAGAGAATTGGCTTGGGCTATAAGAGAATTGGTTTGGAAAGGACTGTCTACCTACCAGGGGCAAGCAAGAAATTTGCTGGGGCTATTACAGAATAGGCTTGGGAAGGCCAGTGTACCTACCAGGGACAAGCAAGTAATTTGCTGGGACTATTACAGAATAGGCTTGGGAAGGCCTGTCTACCTACCAGGGAGAAACATGTCATGGGCTGAGGCGATGAGAGAATAGGCTTGGGAAGGCCTATCTACCTACCAGGAACAATCAAGTAATTTGCTCGGGCGATGAAAGTATAGGTTTGCGAAGGCCAGTCTACCTACCAGGGGCAAGCAAGTAATTTGCTGGGGCTATGAAAGAGTAGGCTCGGGAAGGCCACTCTAACTTCCAGGGGCAAGCAAGTAATTGTAATGGGCTATGAGAGAATTGGCTTGGGATATAAAAAAAATTGCTCGGGAAGGCCAGTCGATCTACCAGGTATAAGCAAGTAATTTGCTGGGGTTATAACAGAATAGGCTTGGGAAGGCCTTTCTACCTATCAGGGGCAAGAAAGTAATGTGCTGGGGCTATGAGAGAATTGGCTTGGGATATAAAAGAATTGGCTCGGGAAAGGCCAGTCGACCTACCGAGGATAAGCAAGCAATTTGCAGGGGCTATGAAAGAGAACGCTTGGGAAGGCCTGTACACCTACCAGGGGCAAGCAAGTAATGTGCTGGGGCTATTCGAGAATTGGCTTGGGCTTTAAGAGAATTGGTCTGGGAAGGCCTGTCTACCTACCAGGGGCAAGCAAGTAATTTGCTGGGGCTATTACAGAATAGGCTAGGGAAGGCCAGTCTACCTACCAGGGACAAGCAAGTAAATTGCTGGGACTATTACAGAATAGGCTTGGGAAGGCCGGTCTACCTACCAGGGAGAAATAAGTCATGGGCTGAGGCGATGAGAGAATAGGCTTGGAAAGGCCTATCTACCTACCAGGGGCAAGCAAGTAATTTGCTGGGACTATTACAGAATAGGCTTGGGAAGGCCTGTCTACCTAACAGGGAGAAATAAGTCATGGGCTGAGGCGATGAGAGAATAGGCTTGGGGAGGCCTATCGACCTATCAGGGGCAAGCAAGTAATGTGCTGGGGCTATGAGAGAATTGGATTGGGATATAAAAGAATTGGCTCGGGAAAGGCCAGTCGACCTACCGAGGATAAGCAAACATTTTGCAGGGGCTATGAGAGAAAAGGCTTGCGAATTTCTTTCTACCTACCAGGGGCAAGCAAGTAATTTGCTGGGACTATTACAGAATAGGCATGGGAAGACTTGTCTACCTACCAGGGGCAAGCAAGTAATTTGTTGGGGCTATTACAGAATAAGCTTGGGAAAGCCTGTCTACCTACCAGGGCCAAGCAAGTAATGTGCTGGGGCTATTCAAGAATTGGCTTGGACTATAAGAGAATTGGTTTGGGAAGGCCTATCTACCTACCAGGGGCAAGCAAGTAATGTGTAGGGGCTATTAGAGAATTGCCTTGGGAAGGCCTGTCTACCTACCAGGGGCAAGCAATTAATGTGCAGGGGCTATTAGAGAATTGGCTTGGGCTAGAAGAGAATTGGTTTGGAAAGGACTGTCTACCTACCAGGGGCAAGCAAGTAATTTGCTGGGGCTATTACAGAATAGGCTTGGGAAGGCCTGTCTACCTACCAGAGAGAAATAAGTCATGGGCTGAAGCGATGAGAGAATAGGCTTGGGAAGGCCTATCTACCTACCAGGGGCAAGCAAGTAATTTGCTGGGACTATTACAGAATAGGCTTGGGAAAGCCTGTTTACCTACCAGGGGCAAGCAAGTAATGTGCAGGGGCTATTGGAGAATTGGCTTGGGAAGGCCTGTCTACCTACCAGGGGCAAGCAAGTAATGTGCTGGGGCTATTCGAGAATTGGCTTGGGGTATAAGAGAATTGGTTTGGGAAGGCCTGTCTACCTACCAGGGGCAAGCAAGTAATGTGCTGGGGCTATTCTAGATTTGGCTTGGGTTATAAGAGAATTGGTTTGGGAAGGCCTGTCTACCTACCAGGGGCAAGCAAGTAATTTGCTGGGGCTATTAAAGAATAGGCTTGGGAAGGCCAGTCTACCTAACAGGGACAAGCAACTAATTTGCTGAGACTATTACAGAAGAGGCTTGGGAAGGCCTGTCTACCTACCAGGGAGAAATAAGTCATGGGCTGAGGCGATGAGAGAATAGGCTTGGGAAGGCCTATCTACCTACCAGGGGCAAGCAAGTAATTTGGTGGGGCTATGAAAGAATAGGCTCGGGAAGGCCACTCTAACTTCCAGGGGCAAGCAAGTAATTGTAATGGGCTATGAGAGAATTGGCTTGGGATATAAAAAAATTTGCTCGGGAAGGCCAGTCGATCTACCAGGTATAAGCAAGTAATTTGCTGGGGTTATAACAGAATAGGCTTGGGAAGGCCTTTCTACCTATCAGGGGCAAGAAAGTAATGTGCTGGGGCTATGAGAGAATTGGCTTGGGATATAAAAGAATTGGCTCGGGAAAGGCCAGTCGACCTACCGAGGATAAGCAAGCAATTTGCAGGGGCTATGAGAGAGAACGCTTGGGAAGGCCTGTACACCTACCAGGGGCAAGCAAGTAATGTGCTGGGGCTATTCGAGAATTGGCTTGGGCTTTAAGAGAATTGGTCTGGGAAGGCCTGTCTACCTACCAGGGGCAAGCAAGTAATTTGCTGGGGCTATTACAGAATAGGCTAGGGAAGGCCAGTCTACCTACCAGGGACAAGCAAGTAATTTGCTGGGACTATTACAGAATAGGCTTGGGAAGGCCGGTCTACCTACCAGGGAGAAATAAGTCATGGGCTGAGGCGATGAGAGAATAGGCTTGGAAAGGCCTATCTACCTACCAGGGGCAAGCAAGTAATTTGCTGGGACTATTACAGAATAGGCTTGGGAAGGCCTGTCTACCTAACAGGGAGAAATAAGTCATGGGCTGAGGCGATGAGAGAATAGGCTTGGGGAGGCCTATCGACCTATCAGGGGCAAGCAAGTAATGTGCTGGGGCTATGAGAGAATTGGCTTGGGATATAAAAGAATTGGCTCGGGAAAGGCCAGTCGACCTACCGAGGATAAGCAAACATTTTGCAGGGGCTATGAGAGAAAAGGCTTGCGAATTTCTTTCTACCTACCAGGGGCAAGCAAGTAATTTGCTGGGACTATTACAGAATAGGCATGGGAAGACTTGTCTACCTACCAGGGGCAAGCAAGTAATTTGTTGGGGCTATTACAGAATAAGCTTGGGAAAGCCTGTCTACCTACCATGGCCAAGCAAGTAATGTGCTGGGGCTATTCGAGAATTGGCTTGGACTATAAGAGAATTGGTTTGGGAAGGCCTGTCTACCTACCAGGGGCAAGCAAGTAATGTGCTGGGGCTATTCTAGATTTGGCTTGGGTTATAAGAGAATTGGTTTGGGAAGGCCTGTCTACCTACCAGGGGCAAGCAAGTAATTTGCTGGGGCTATTACAGAATAGGCTTGGGAAGGCCAGTCTACCTAACAGGGACAAGCAACTAATTTGCTGAGACTATTACAGAAGAGGCTTGGGAAGGCCTGTCTACCTACCAGGGAGAAATAAGTCATGGGCTGAGGCGATGAGAGAATAGGCTTGGGAAGGCCTATCTACCTACCAGGGGCAAGCAAGTAATGTGCTGGGGCTATTCGAGAATTGGCTTGGGGTATAAGAGAATTGGTTTGGGAAGGCCCGTCTACCTACCAGGGGCAAGCAAGTAATTTGCTGGGGCTATTACAGAATAGGCTAGGGAAGGCCAGTCTACCTACCAGGGACAAGCAAGTAATTTGCTGGGACTATTACAGAATAGGCTTGGGAAGGCCGGTCTACCTACCAGGGAGAAATAAGTCATGGTCTGAGGCGATGAGAGAATAGGCTTGGGAAGGCCTATCTACCTACCAGGGGCAAGCAAGTAATTTGCTGGGACTATTACAGAATAGGCTTGGGAAGGCCTGTCTACCTAACAGGAAGAAATAAGTCATGGGCTGAGGCGATGAGAGAATAGGTTTGGGGAGGCCTATCGACCTAACAGGGGCAAGCAAGTAATTTGTCGGGGCTAAGAGATGAAAGGCTTGGGAAGGCCTGTCTACCTACCAGGGGCAAGCAAGTAATGTGCAGGGGCTATTAGAGAATTGGCTTGGGAAGGCCTGTCTACCTACCAGGGGCAAGCAAGTAATGTGCAGGGGCTATTAGAGAATTGGCTTGGGCTATAAGAGAATTGGTTTGGGAAGGCCTGTTTACCTACCAGGGGCAAGCAAGAAATTTGCTGGGGCTATTACAGAATAGGCTTGGGAAGGC
This sequence comes from Corythoichthys intestinalis, assembly GCF_030265065.1. Taxonomy (NCBI): domain Eukaryota; kingdom Metazoa; phylum Chordata; class Actinopteri; order Syngnathiformes; family Syngnathidae; genus Corythoichthys; species Corythoichthys intestinalis. The sequence goes on along the minus strand of NC_080405.1, from coordinate 254,551 downwards.
CAGTGTACCTACCAGGGACAAGCAAGTAATTTGCTGGGACTATTACAGAATAGGCTTGGGAAGGCCTGTCTACCTACCAGGGAGAAACATGTCATGGGCTGAGGCGATGAGAGAATAGGCTTGGGAAGGCCTATCTACCTACCAGGAACAATCAAGTAATTTGCTCGGGCGATGAAAGTATAGGTTTGCGAAGGCCAGTCTACCTACCAGGGGCAAGCAAGTAATTTGCTGGGGCTATGAAAGAATAGGCTCGGGAAGGCCACTCTAACTTCCAGGGGCAAGCAAGTAATTGTAATGGGCTATGAGAGAATTGGCTTGGGATATAAAAAAATTTGCTCGGGAAGGCCAGTCGATCTACCAGGTATAAGGAAGTAATTTGCTGGGGTTATAACAGAATAGGCTTGGGAAGGCCTTTCTACCTATCAGGGGCAAGAAAGTAATGTGCTGGGGCTACGAGAGAATTGGCTTGGGATATAAAAGAATTGGCTCGGGAAAGGCCAGTCGACCTACCGAGGATAAGCAAGCAATTTGCAGGGGCTATGAGAGAGAACGCTTGGGAAGGCCTGTACACCTACCAGGGGCAAGCAAGTAATGTGCTGGGGCTATTCGAGAATTGGCTTAGGCTTTAAGAGAATTGTTCTGGGAAGGCCTGTCTACCTACCAGGGGCAAGCAAGTAATTTGCTGGGGCTATTACAGAATAGGCTAGGGAAGGCCAGTCTACCTACCAGGGACAAGCAAGTAATTTGCTGGGACTATTACAGAATAGGCTTGGGAAGGCCGGTCTACCTACCAGGGAGAAATAAGTCATGGGCTGAGGCGATGAGAGAATAGGCTTGGAAAGGCCTATCTACCTACCAGGGGCAAGCAAGTAATTTGCTGGGACTATTACAGAATAGGCTTGGGAAGGCCTGTCTACCTAACAGGGAGAAATAAGTCATGGGCTGAGGCGATGAGAGAATAGGCTTGGGGAAGCCTATCGACCTATCAGGGGCAAGCAAGTAATGTGCTGGGGCTATGAGAGAATTGGCTTGGGATATAAAAAAATTGGCTCGGGAAAGGCCAGTCGACATACCGAGGATAAGCAAACATTTTGCAGGGGCTATGAGAGAAAAGGCTTGCGAATTTCTTTCTACCTACCAGGGGCAAGCAAGTAATTTGCTGGGACTATTACAGAATAGGCATGGGAAGACTTGTCTACCTACCAGGGGCAAGCAAGTAATTTGTTGGGGCTATTACAGAATAGGCTTGGGAAGGCCTGTCTACCTACCAGGGGCAAGCAAGTAATGTGCTGGGGCTATTCGAGAATTGGCTTGGGCTATAAGAGAATTGGTTTGGGAAGGCCTGTCTACCTACCAGGGGCAAGCAAGTAATGTGCTGGGGCTATTCTAGAATTGGCTTGGACTATAAGAGAATTGGTTTGGGAAGGCCTGTCTACCTACCATGGGCAAGCAAGTAATTTGCTGGGGCTATTACAGAATAGGCTTGGGAAGGCCTGTCTACCTACCAGGGACAAGCAAGTAATTTGCTGGGACTATTACAGAATAGGCTTGGGAAGGCCTGTCTACCTACCAGGGAGAAATAAGTCATGGGCTGAGGCGATGAGAGAATAGGCTTGGGAAGGCCTATCGACCTACAGGGGCAAGCAAGTATTTTGCTGGGACTATTACAGAATAGGCTTGGGAAAGCCTGTCTACCTACCAGGGGCAAGCAAGTAATTTGCTGGGACTATTACAGAATAGGCTTGGGAAGGCCTGTCTACCTACCAGGGAGAAATAAGTCATGGGCTGAAGCGATGAGAGAATAGGCTTGGGAAGGCCTATCGACCTAACAGGGGCAAGCAAGTAATTTGCTGGGACTATTACAGAATAGGCTTGGGAAGGCCTGTCTACCTACCAGGGGCAAGCAAGTAATGTGCTGGGGCTATTCGAGAATTAGCTTGTGCTATAAGAGAATTGGTTTGGGAAGGCCTGTCTACCTACCATGGGCAAGCAAGTAATTTGCTGGGGCTATTACAGAATAGGCTTGGGAAGGCCAGTCTACCTACCAGGGACAAGCAAGTAATTTGCTGGGGCTATTACAGAATAGGCTTGGGAAAGCCTGTCTACCTACCAGGGGCAAGCAAGTAATGTGCTGGAGCTATTCGAGAATTGGCTTGGGCTATAAGAGAATTGGTTTGGGAAGGCCTGTCTACCTACCAGGGGCAAGCAAGTAATGTGCTGGGGCTGTTCTAGAATTGGCTTGGGCTATAAGAGAATTGGTTTGGGAAGGCCTGTCTACCTACCAGGGGCAAGCAAGTAATTTGCTGGGACTATTACAGAATAGGCTTGGGAAGGCCAGTCTACCTACCAGGGAGAAATAAGTCATGGGCTGAAGCGATGAGAGAATATGCTTGGGAAGGCCTATCTACCTACCAGGGGCAAGCAAGTAATGTGCAGGGGCTATTAGAGAATTGCCTTGGGAAGGCCTGTCTACCTACCAGGGGCAAGCAATTAATGTGCAAGGGCTATTAGAGAATTGGCTTGGGCTATAAGAGAATTGGTTTGGAAAGGACTGTCTACCTACCAGGGGCAAGCAAGTAATTTGCTGGGGCTATTACAGAATAGGCTTGGGAAGGCCAGTCTACCTAACAGGGACAAGCAACTAATTTGCTGAGACTATTACAGAAGAGGCTTGGGAAGGCCTGTCTACCTACCAGGGAGAAATAAGTCATGGGCTGAGGCGATGAGAGAATAGGCTTGGGAAGGCCTATCTACCTACCAGGGGCAAGCAAGTAATTTGGTGGGTCTATTACAGAATAGGCTTGGGAAGGCCTGTCTACCTACCAGGGAGAAATAAGTCATGGGCAGAAGCGATGAGAGAATAGGCTTGGGAAGGCCTGTCTACCTACCAGGGAGAAATAAGTCATGGGCTGAAGCGATGAGAGAATAGGCTTGGGAAGGCCTATCTACCTACCAGGGGCAAGCAAGTAATTTGCTGGGACTATTACAGAATAGGCTTGGGAAAGCCTGTCTACCTACCAGGGGCAAGCCAGTAATTTGCTGGGACTATTACAGAATAGGCTTGGGAAGGCCTGTCTACCTACCAAGGTCAAGCAAGTAATTTGCTGGGGCTATTACAGAATAGGCTTGGGAAGGCCTGTCTACCTACCAGGGACAAGCAAGTAATTTGCTGGGGCTATTACAGAATAGGCTTGGGAAGGCCTGTCTACCTAACAGGGAGAAATAAGTCATGGGCTGAGGCCATGAGAGAATAGGCTTGGGAAGGCCTATCGACCTAACAGGGGCAAGCAAGTAATTTGCTGGGGCTATTACAGAATAGGCTTGGGAAGGCCAGTCTACCTACCAGGGACAAGCAAGTAATTTGCTGGGGCTATTACAGAATAGGCTTGGGAAGGCCTGTCTACCTAACAGGGAGAAATAAGTCATGGGCTGAGGCTATGAGAGAATAGGCTTGGGAAGGCCTATCGACCTAACAGGGGCAAGCAAGTAATTTGCTGGGACTGTTACAGAATAGGCTTGGGAAAGCCTGTCTACCTACCAGGGGCAAGCAAGTAATTTGCTGGGACTATTACAGAATAGGCTTGGGAAGGCCTGTCTACCTACCAGGGAGAAATAAGTCATGGGCTGAAGCGATGAGAGAATAGGCTTGGGAAGGCCTATCGACCTAACAGGGGCAAGCAAGTAATTTGCTGGGACTATTACAGAATAGGCTTGGGAAAGCCTGTCTACCTACCAGGGGCAAGCAAGTAATTTGCTGGGACTATTACAGAATAGGCTTGGGAAGGCCTGTCTACCTACCAGGGGCAAGCAAGTAATGTGCTGGGGCTATTCGAGAATTGGCTTGGGCTATAAGAGAATTGGTTTGGGAAGGCCTGTCTACCTACCAGGGGCAAGCAAGTAATGTGCTGGGGCTATTCTAGAATTGGCTTGGGCTATAAGAGAATTGGTTTGGGAAGGCCTGTCTACCTACCAGGGGTAAGCAAGTAATTTGCTGGGACTATTACAGAATAGGATAGGGAAGGCCTGTCTACCTACCAGGGAGAAATAAGTCATGGGCTGAAGCGATGAGAGAATAGGCTTGGGAAGGCCTATCGACCTAACAGGGACAAGCAAGTAATTTGCTGGGACTATTACAGAATAGGCTTGGGAAAGCCTGTCTACCTACCAGGGGCAAGCAAGTAATTTGCTATGACTATTACAGAATAGGCTTGGGAAGGCCTGTCTACCTACCAGGGGCAAGCAAGTAATGTGCTGGGGCTATTCGAGAATTGGCTTGGGCTATAAGAGAATTGGTTTGGGAAGGCCTGTCTACCTACCAGGGGCAAGCAAGTAATGTGCTGGGGCTATTCTAGAATTGGCTTGGGCTATAAGAGAATTGGTTTGGGAAGGCCTGTCTACCTACCAGGGGCAAGCAAGTAATTTGCTGGGGCTATTACAGAATAGGCTTGGGAAGGCCAGTCTACCTAACAGGGACAAGCAACTAATTTGCTGAGACTATTACAGAAGAGGCTTGGGAAGGCCTGTCTACCTACCAGGGAGAAATAAGTCATGGGCTGAGGCGATGAGAGAATAGGCTTGGGAAGGCCTATCTACCTACCAGGGGCAAGCAAGTAATGTGCTGGGGCTATTCGAGAATTGGCTTGGGGTATAAGAGAATTGGTTTGGGAAGGCCTGTCTACCTACCAGGGGCAAGCAAGTAATTTGCTGGGGCTATTACAGAATAGGCTAGGGAAGGCCAGTCTACCTACCAGGGACAAGCAAGTAATTTGCTGGGACTATTACAGAATAGGCTTGGGAAGGCCGGTCTACCTACCAGGGAGAAATAAGTCATGGTCTGAGGCGATGAGAGAATAGGCTTGGGAAGGCCTATCTACCTACCAGGGGCAAGCAAGTAATTTGCTGGGACTATTACAGAATAGGCTTGGGAAGGCCTGTCTACCTAACAGGAAGAAATAAGTCATGGGCTGAGGCGATGAGAGAATAGGTTTGGGGAGGCCTATCGACCTAACAGGGGCAAGCAAGTAATTTGTCGGGGCTAAGAGATGAAAGGCTTGGGAAGGCCTGTCTACCTACCAGGGGCAAGCAAGTAATGTGCAGGGGCTATTAGAGAATTGGCTTGGGAAGGCCTGTCTACCTACCAGGGGCAAGCAAGTAATGTGCAGGGGCTATTAGAGAATTGGCTTGGGCTATAAGAGAATTGGTTTGGGAAGGCCTGTTTACCTACCAGGGGCAAGCAAGAAATTTGCTGGGGCTATTACAGAATAGGCTTGGGAAGGCCAGTGTACCTACCAGGGACAAGCAAGTAATTTGCTGGGACTATTACAGAATAGGCTTGGGAAGGCCTGTCTACCTACCAGGGAGAAACATGTCATGGGCTGAGGCGATGAGAGAATAGGCTTGGGAAGGCCTATCTACCTACCAGGAACAATCAAGTAATTTGCTCGGGCGATGAAAGTATAGGTTTGCGAAGGCCAGTCTACCTACCAGGGGCAAGCAAGTAATTTGCTGGGGCTATGAAAGAATAGGCTCGGGAAGGCCACTCTAACTTCCAGGGGCAAGCAAGTAATTGTAATGGGCTATGAGAGAATTGGCTTGGGATATAAAAAAATTTGCTCGGGAAGGCCAGTCGATCTACCAGGTATAAGCAAGTAATTTGCTGGGGTTATAACAGAATAGGCTTGGGAAGGCCTTTCTACCTATCAGGGGCAAGAAAGTAATGTGCTGGGGCTACGAGAGAATTGGCTTGGGATATAAAAGAATTGGCTCGGGAAAGGCCAGTCGACCTACCGAGGATAAGCAAGCAATTTGCAGGGGCTATGAGAGAGAACGCTTGGGAAGGCCTGTACACCTACCAGGGGCAAGCAAGTAATGTGCTGGGGCTATTCGAGAATTGGCTTAGGCTTTAAGAGAATTGTTCTGGGAAGGCCTGTCTACCTACCAGGGGCAAGCAAGTAATTTGCTGGGGCTATTACAGAATAGGCTAGGGAAGGCCAGTCTACCTACCAGGGACAAGCAAGTAATTTGCTGGGACTATTACAGAATAGGCTTGGGAAGGCCGGTCTACCTACCAGGGAGAAATAAGTCATGGGCTGAGGCGATGAGAGAATAGGCTTGGAAAGGCCTATCTACCTACCAGGGGCAAGCAAGTAATTTGCTGGGACTATTACAGAATAGGCTTGGGAAGGCCTGTCTACCTAACAGGGAGAAATAAGTCATGGGCTGAGGCGATGAGAGAATAGGCTTGGGGAAGCCTATCGACCTATCAGGGGCAAGCAAGTAATGTGCTGGGGCTATGAGAGAATTGGCTTGGGATATAAAAAAATTGGCTCGGGAAAGGCCAGTCGACATACCGAGGATAAGCAAACATTTTGCAGGGGCTATGAGAGAAAAGGCTTGCGAATTTCTTTCTACCTACCAGGGGCAAGCAAGTAATTTGCTGGGACTATTACAGAATAGGCATGGGAAGACTTGTCTACCTACCAGGGGCAAGCAAGTAATTTGTTGGGGCTATTACAGAATAGGCTTGGGAAGGCCTGTCTACCTACCAGGGGCAAGCAAGTAATGTGCTGGGGCTATTCGAGAATTGGCTTGGGCTATAAGAGAATTGGTTTGGGAAGGCCTGTCTACCTACCAGGGGCAAGCAAGTAATGTGCTGGGGCTATTCTAGAATTGGATTGGACTATAAGAGAATTGGTTTGGGAAGGCCTGTCTACCTACCATGGGCAAGCAAGTAATTTGCTGGGGCTATTACAGAATAGGCTTGGGAAGGCCTGTCTACCTACCAGGGACAAGCAAGTAATTTGCTGGGACTATTACAGAATAGGCTTGGGAAGGCCTGTCTACCTACCAGGGAGAAATAAGTCATGGGCTGAGGCGATGAGAGAATAGGCTTGGGAAGGCCTATCGACCTACAGGGGCAAGCAAGTATTTTGCTGGGACTATTACAGAATAGGCTTGGGAAAGCCTGTCTACCTACCAGGGGCAAGCAAGTAATTTGCTGGGACTATTACAGAATAGGCTTGGGAAGGCCTGTCTACCTACCAGGGAGAAATAAGTCATGGGCTGAAGCGATGAGAGAATAGGCTTGGGAAGGCCTATCGACCTAACAGGGGCAAGCAAGTAATTTGCTGGGACTATTACAGAATAGGCTTGGGAAGGCCTGTCTACCTACCAGGGGCAAGCAAGTAATGTGCTGGGGCTATTCGAGAATTAGCTTGTGCTATAAGAGAATTGGTTTGGGAAGGCCTGTCTACCTACCATGGGCAAGCAAGTAATTTGCTGGGGCTATTACAGAATAGGCTTGGGAAGGCCAGTCTACCTACCAGGGACAAGCAAGTAATTTGCTGGGGCTATTACAGAATAGGCTTGGGAAAGCCTGTCTACCTACCAGGGGCAAGCAAGTAATGTGCTGGAGCTATTCGAGAATTGGCTTGGGCTATAAGAGAATTGGTTTGGGAAGGCCTGTCTACCTACCAGGGGCAAGCAAGTAATGTGCTGGGGCTGTTCTAGAATTGGCTTGGGCTATAAGAGAATTGGTTTGGGAAGGCCTGTCTACCTACCAGGGGCAAGCAAGTAATTTGCTGGGACTATTACAGAATAGGCTTGGGAAGGCCAGTCTACCTACCAGGGAGAAATAAGTCATGGGCTGAAGCGATGAGAGAATATGCTTGGGAAGGCCTATCTACCTACCAGGGGCAAGCAAGTAATGTGCAGGGGCTATTAGAGAATTGCCTTGGGAAGGCCTGTCTACCTACCAGGGGCAAGCAATTAATGTGCAAGGGCTATTAGAGAATTGGCTTGGGCTATAAGAGAATTGGTTTGGAAAGGACTGTCTACCTACCAGGGGCAAGCAAGTAATTTGCTGGGGCTATTACAGAATAGGCTTGGAAAGGCCTGTCTACCTACCAGGGAGAAATAAGTCATGGGCTGAAGCGATGAGAGAATAGGCTTGGGAAGGCCTATCTACCTACCAGGGGCAAGCAAGTAATTTGCTGGGACTATTACAGAATAGGCTTGGGAAAGCCTGTTTACCTACCAGGGGCAAGCAAGTAATGTGCAGGGGCTATTAGAGAATTGCCTTGGGAAGGCCTGTCTACCTACCAGGGGCAAGCAAGTAATGTGCTGGGGCTATTCGAGAATTGGCTTGGGGTATAAGAGAATTGGTTTGGGAAGGCCTGTCTACCTACCAGGGGAAAGCAAGTAATGTGCTGGGGCTATTCTAGATTTGGCTTGGGCTATAAGAGAATTGGTTTGGGAAGGCCTGTCTACCTACCAGGGGCAAGCAAGTAATTTGCTGGGGCTATTACAGAATAGGCTTGGGAAGGCCAGTCTACCTAACAGGGACAAGCAACTAATTTGCTGAGACTATTACAGAAGAGGCTTGGGAAGGCCTGTCTACCTACCAGGGAGAAATAAGTCATGGGCTGAGGCGATGAGAGAATAGGCTTGGGAAGGCCTATCTACCTACCAGGGGCAAGCAAGTAATTTGGTGGGTCTATTACAGAATAGGCTTGGGAAGGCCTGTCTACCTACCAGGGAGAAATAAGTCATGGGCAGAAGCGATGAGAGAATAGGCTTGGGAAGGCCTGTCTACCTACCAGGGAGAAATAAGTCATGGGCTGAAGCGATGAGAGAATAGGCTTGGGAAGGCCTATCTACCTACCAGGGGCAAGCAAGTAATTTGCTGGGACTATTACAGAATAGGCTTGGGAAAGCCTGTCTACCTACCAGGGGCAAGCCAGTAATTTGCTGGGACTATTACAGAATAGGCTTGGGAAGGCCTGTCTACCTACCAAGGTCAAGCAAGTAATTTGCTGGGGCTATTACAGAATAGGCTTGGGAAGGCCTGTCTACCTACCAGGGACAAGCAAGTAATTTGCTGGGGCTATTACAGAATAGGCTTGGGAAGGCCTGTCTACCTAACAGGGAGAAATAAGTCATGGGCTGAGGCCATGAGAGAATAGGCTTGGGAAGGCCTGTCTACCTACCAAGGTCAAGCAAGTAATTTGCTGGGGCTATTACAGAATAGGCTTGGGAAGGCCTGTCTACCTACCAGGGACAAGCAAGTAATTTGCTGGGGCTATTACAGAATAGGCTTGGGAAGGCCTGTCTACCTAACAGGGAGAAATAAGTCATGGGCTGAGGCGATGAGAGAATAGGCTTGGGAAGGCCTATCGACCTAACAGGGGCAAGCAAGTAATTTGCTGGGACTGTTACAGAATAGGCTTGGAAAGCCTGTCTACCTACCAGGGGCAAGCAAGTAATTTGCTGGGACTATGACAGAATAGGCTTGGGAAGGCCTGTCTACCTACCAGGGAGAAATAAGTCATGGGCTGAAGCGATGAGAGAATAGGCTTGGGAAGGCCTATCGACCTAACAGGGGCAAGCAAGTAATTTGCTGGGACTATTACAGAATAGGCTTGGGAAAGCCTGTCTACCTACCAGGGGCAAGCAAGTAATTTGCTGGGACTATTACAGAATAGGCTTGGGAAGGCCTGTCTACTTACCAGGGGCAAGCAAGTAATGTGCTGGGGCTATTCGAGAATTGGCTTGGGGTATAAGAGAATTGGTTTGGGAAGGCCTGTCTACCTACCAGGGGCAAGCAAGTAATGTGCTGGGGCTATTCTAGAATTGGCTTGGGCTATAAGAGAATTGGTTTGGGAAGGCCTGTCTACCTACCAGGGGCAAGCAAGTAATTTGCTGGGACTATTACAGAATAGGATAGGGAAGGCCTGTCTACCTACCAGGGAGAAATAAGTCATGGGCTGAAGCGATGAGAGAATAGGCTTGGGAAGGCCTATCGACCTAACAGGGGAAAGCAAGTAATTTGCTGGGACTATTACAGAATAGGCTTGGGAAAGCCTGTCTACCTACCAGGGGCAAGCAAGTAATTTGCTATGACTATTACAGAATAGGCTTGGGAAGGCCTGTCTACCTACCAGGGGCAAGCAAGTAATGTGCTGGGGCTATTCGAGAATTGGCTTGGGCTATAAGAGAATTGGTTTGGGAAGGCCTGTCTACCTACCAGGGGCAAGCAAGTAATGTGCTGGGGCTATTCTAGAATTGGCTTGGGCTATAAGAGAATTGGTTTGGGAAGGCCTGTCTACCTACCAGGGGCAAGCAAGTAATTTGCTGGGGCTATTACAGAATAGGCTTGGGAAGGCCTGTCTACCTATCAGGGACAAGCAAGTAATTTGCTGGGACTATTACAGAATAGGCTTGGGAAGGCCTGTCTACCTACCAGGGAGAAATAAGTCATGGGCTGAGGCGATGAGAGAATAGGCTTGGAAAGGCCTATCTACCTACCAGGGGCAAGCAAGTAATTTGCTGGGACTATTACAGAATAGGCTTGGGAAGGCCTGTCTACCTAACAGGGAGAATAAGTCATGGGCTGAGGCGATGAGAGAATAGGCTTGGGGAGGCCTATCGACCTATCAGGGGCAAGCAAGTAATGTGCTGGGGCTATGAGAGAATTGGCTTGGGATATAAAAGAATTCGCTCGGGAAAGGCCAGTCGACCTACCGAGGATAAGCAAACATTTTGCAGGGGCTATGAGAGAAAAGGCTTGCGAATTTCTTTCTACCTACCAGGGGCAAGCAAGTAATTTGCTGGGACTATTACAGAATAGGCATGGGAAGACTTGTCTACCTACCAGGGGCAAGCAAGTAATTGGTTGGGGCTATTACAGAATAAGCTTGGGAAAGCCTGTCTACCTACCAGGGCCAAGCAAGTAATGTGCTGGGGCTATTCGAGAATTGGCTTGGACTATAAGAGAATTGGTTTGGGAAGGCCTGTCTACCTACCAGGGGCAAGCAAGTAATGTGCTGGGGCTATTCTAGATTTGGCTTGGGTTATAAGAGAATTGGTTTGGGAAGGCCTGTCTACCTACCAGGGGCAAGCAAGTAATTTGCTGGGGCTATTACAGAATAGGCTTGGGAAGGCCAGTCTACCTAACAGGGACAAGCAACTAATTTGCTGAGACTATTACAGAAGAGGCTTGGGAAGGCCTGTCTACCTACCAGGGACAAGCAAGTAATTTGCTGGGGCTATTACAGAATAGGCTTGGGAAGGCCTGTCTACCTAACAGGGAGAAATACGTCATGGGCTGAGGCGATGAGAGAATAGGCTTGGGAAGGCCTGTCTACCTACCAGGGATAAGCAAGTAATTTGCTGGGACTATTACAGAATAGGCTTGGGAAGGCCTGTCTACCTACCAGGGAGAAATAAGTCATGGGCTGAAGCGATGAGAGAATAGGCTTGGGAAGGCCTATCTACCTACCAGGGATAAACAAGTAATTTGCTGGGACTATTACAGAATAGGCTTGGGAAGGCCTGTCTACCTACCAGGGAGAAATAAGTCATGGGCTGAGGCGATGAGAGAATAGGCTTGGGAAGGCCTGTCTACCTACCAGGGATAAGCAAGTAATTTGCTGGGACTATTACAGAATAGGCTTGGGAAGGCCTGTCTACCTACCAGGGAGAAATAAGTCATGGGCTGAAGCGATGAGAGAATAGGCTTGGGAAGGCCTATCTACCAACCAGGGGCAAGCAAGTAATTTGCTGGGACTATTACAGAATAGGCTTGGGAAAGCCTGTCTACCTACCAGGGGCAAGCAAGTAATTTGCTGGGACTATTACAGAATAGGCTTGGGAAGGCCTGTCTACCTACCAAGGGCAAGCAAGTAATGTGCAGGGGCTATTAGAGAACTGGGTTGGGCTATAAGAGAATTGGTTTGGGAAGGCCAGTCTACCTACCAGGGGCAAGCAAGTAATTTGCTGGGGCTATTACAGAATAGGCTTGGGAAGGCCTGTCTACCTACCAGGGGCAAGCAAGTAATGTGCTGGGGCTATTCGAGAATTAGCTTGTGCTATAAGAGAATTGGTTTGGGAAGGCCTGTCTACCTACCAGGGGCAAGCAAGTAATTTGCTGGGGCTATTACAGAATAAGCTTGGGAAGGCCAGTCTACCTACCAGGGACAAGCAAGTAATTTGCTGGGGCTATTACAGAATAGGCTTGGGAAGGCCTGTCTACCTAACAGGGAGAAATAAGTCATGGGCTGAGGCGATGAGAGAATAGGCTTGGGAAGGCCTATCGACCTAACAGGGGCAAGCAAGTAATTTGCTGGGACTGTTACAGAATAGGCTTGGGAAAGCCTGTCTACCTACCAGGGGCAAGCAAGTAATTTGCTGGGACTATTACAGAATAGGCTTGGGAAGGCCTGTCTACCTACCAGGGAGAAATAAGTCATGGGCTGAAGCGATGAGAGAATAGGCTTGGGAAGGCCTATCGACCTAACAGGGGCAAGCAAGTAATTTGCTGGGACTATTACAGAATAGGCTTGGGAAAGCCTGTCTACCTACCAGGGGCAAGCAAGTAATTTGCTGGGACTATTACAGAATAGGCTTGGGAAGGCCTGTCTACCTACCAGGGGCAAGCAAGTAATGTGCTGGGGCTATTCTAGAATTGGCTTGGACTATAAGAGAATTGGTTTGGGAAGGCCTGTCTACCTACCATGGGCAAGCAAGTAATTTGCTGGGGCTATTACAGAATAGGCTTGGGAAGGCCTATCGACCTACAGGGGCAAGCAAGTAATTTGCTGGGACTATTATAGAATAGGCTTGGGAAAGCCTGTCTACCTACCAGGGGCAAGCAAGTAATTTGCTGGGACTATTACAGAATAGGCTTGGGAAGGCCTGTCTACCTACCAGGGAGAAATAAGTCATGGGCTGAAGCGATGAGAGAATAGGCTTGGGAAGGCCTATCGACCTAACAGGGGCAAGCAAGTAATTTGCTGGGACTATTACAGAATAGGCTTGGGAAGGCCTGTCTACCTACCAGGGGCAAGCAAGTAATGTGCTGGGGCTATTCGAGAATTAGCTTGTGCTATAAGAGAATTGGTTTGGGAAGGCCTGTCTACCTACCATGGGCAAGCAAGTAATTTGCTGGGGCTATTACAGAATAGGCTTGGGAAGGCCAGTCTACCTACCAGGGACAAGCAAGTAATTTGCTGGGGCTATTACAGAATAGCCTTGGGAAGGCCTGTCTACCTAACAGTGAAAAATAAGTCATGGGCTGAGGCGATGAGAGAATAGGCTTGGGAAGGCCTATCGACCTAACAGGGGCAAGCAAGTAATTTGCTGGGACTATTACAGAATAGGCTTGGGAAAGCCTGTCTACCTACCAGGGGCAAGCAAGTAATTTGCTGGGACTATTTATTACAGAATAGGCTTGGGAAAGCCTGTCTACCTACCAGGGGCAAGCAAGTAATGTGCAGGGGCTATTAGAGAATTGGCTTGGGAAGGCCTGTCTACCTACCAGGGGCAAGCAAGTAATGTGCTGAAGCTATTCGAGAATTGGCTTGGGCTATAAGAGAATTGGTTTGGGAAGGCCTGTCTACCTACCAGGGGCAAGCAAGTAATGTGCTGGGGCTGTTCTAGAATTGGCTTGGGCTATAAGAGAATTGGTTTGGGAAGGCCTGTCTACCTACCAGGGGCAAGCAAGTAATTTGCTGGGGCTATTACAGAATAGGATAGGGAAGGCCAGTCTACCTACCAGGGACAAGCAAGTAATTTGCTGGGACTATTACAGAATAGGCTTGGGAAGGCCAGTCTACCTACCAGGGAGAAATAAGTCATGGGCTGAGGCGATGAGAGAATAGGCTTAGGAAGGCCTATCTACCTACCAGGGGCAAGCAAGTAATTTGGTGGGTCTATTACAGAATAGGCTTGGGAAGGCCTGTCTACCTACCAGGGAGAAATAAGTCATGGGCAGAAGCGATGAGAGAATAGGCTTGGGAAGGCCTGTCTACCTACCAGGGAGAAATAAGTCATGGGCTGAAGCGATGAGAGAATAGGCTTGGGAAGGCCTATCTACCTACCAGGGGCAAGCAAGTAATTTGCTGGGACTATTACAGAATAGGCTTGGGAAAGCCTGTCTACCTACCAGGGGCAAGCCAGTAATTTGCTGGGACTATTACAGAATAGGCTTGGGAAGGCCTGTCTACCTACCAAGGTCAAGCAAGTAATTTGCTGGGGCTATTACAGAATAGGCTTGGGAAGGCCTGTCTACCTACCAGGGACAAGCAAGTAATTTGCTGGGGCTATTACAGAATAGGCTTTGGAAGGCCTGTCTACCTAACAGGGAGAAATAAGTCATGGGCTGAGGCGATGAGAGAATAGGCTTGGGAAGGCCTATCGACCTAACAGGGGCAAGCAAGTAATTTGCTGGGGCTATTACAGAATAGGCTTGGGAAGGCCAGTCTACCTACCAGGGACAAGCAAGTAATTTGCTGGGGCTATTACAGAATAAGCTTGGGAAAGCCTGTCTACCTACCAGGGCCAAGCAAGTAATGTGCTGGGGCTATTCGAGAATTGGCTTGGACTATAAGAGAATTGGTTTGGGAAGGCCTGTCTACCTACCAGGGGCAAGCAAGTAATGTGCTGGGGCTATTCTAGATTTGGCTTGGGTTATAAGAGAATTGGTTTGGGAAGGCCTGTCTACCTAACAGGGGCAAGCAAGTAATTTGCTGGGGCTATTACAGAATAGGCTTGGGAAGGCCAGTCTACCTACCAGGGACAAGCAAGTAATTTGCTGGGGCTATTACAGAATAAGCTTGGGAAAGCCTGTCTACCTACCAGGGCCAAGCAAGTAATTTGCTGGGGCTATTACAGAATAGGCTTGGGAAGGCCTGTCTACCTAACAGGGAGAAATAAGTCATGGGCTGAGGCGATGAGAGAATAGGCTTGGGAAGGCCTGTCTACCTACCAGGGATAAGCAAGTAATTTGCTGGGACTATTACAGAATAGGCTTGGGAAGGCCTGTCTACCTACCAGGGAGAAATAAGTCATGGGCTGAAGCGATGAGAGAATAGGCTTGGGAAGGCCTATCTACCTACCAGGGATAAACAAGTAATTTGCTGGGACTATTACAGAATAGGCTTGGGAAGGCCTGTCTACCTACCAGGGAGAAATAAGTCATGGGCTGAGGCGATGAGAGAATAGGCTTGGGAAGGCCTGTCTACCTACCAGGGATAAGCAAGTAATTTGCTGGGACTATTACAGAATAGGCTTGGGAAGGCCTGTCTACCTACCAGGGAGAAATAAGTCATGGGCTGAAGCGATGAGAGAATAGGCTTGGGAAGGCCTATCTACCAACCAGGGGCAAGCAAGTAATTTGCTGGGACTATTACAGAATAGGCTTGGGAAAGCCTGTCTACCTACCAGGGGCAAGCAAGTAATTTGCTGGGACTATTACAGAATAGGCTTGGGAAGGCCTGTCTACCTACCAAGGGCAAGCAAGTAATGTGCAGGGGCTATTAGAGAACTGGGTTGGGCTATAAGAGAATTGGTTTGGGAAGGCCAGTCTACCTACCAGGGGCAAGCAAGTAATTTGCTGGGGCTATTACAGAATAGGCTTGGGAAGGCCTGTCTACCTACCAGGGGCAAGCAAGTAATGTGCTGGGGCTATTCGAGAATTAGCTTGTGCTATAAGAGAATTGGTTTGGGAAGGCCTGTCTACCTACCAGGGGCAAGCAAGTAATTTGCTGGGGCTATTACAGAATAAGCTTGGGAAGGCCAGTCTACCTACCAGGGACAAGCAAGTAATTTGCTGGGGCTATTACAGAATAGGCTTGGGAAGGCCTGTCTACCTAACAGGGAGAAATAAGTCATGGGCTGAGGCGATGAGAGAATAGGCTTGGGAAGGCCTATCGACCTAACAGGGGCAAGCAAGTAATTTGCTGGGACTGTTACAGAATAGGCTTGGGAAAGCCTGTCTACCTACCAGGGGCAAGCAAGTAATTTGCTGGGACTATTACAGAATAGGCTTGGGAAGGCCTGTCTACCTACCAGGGAGAAATAAGTCATGGGCTGAAGCGATGAGAGAATAGGCTTGGGAAGGCCTATCGACCTAACAGGGGCAAGCAAGTAATTTGCTGGGACTATTACAGAATAGGCTTGGGAAAGCCTGTCTACCTACCAGGGGCAAGCAAGTAATTTGCTGGGACTATTACAGAATAGGCTTGGGAAGGCCTGTCTACCTACCAGGGGCAAGCAAGTAATGTGCTGGGGCTATTCTAGAATTGGCTTGGACTATAAGAGAATTGGTTTGGGAAGGCCTGTCTACCTACCATGGGCAAGCAAGTAATTTGCTGGGGCTATTACAGAATAGGCTTGGGAAGGCCTATCGACCTACAGGGGCAAGCAAGTAATTTGCTGGGACTATTATAGAATAGGCTTGGGAAAGCCTGTCTACCTACCAGGGGCAAGCAAGTAATGTGCAGGGGCTATTAGAGAATTGGCTTGGGAAGGCTTGTCTACCTACCAGGGGCAAGCAAGTAATGTGCTGGGGCTATTCGAGAATTGGCTTGGACTATAAGAGAATTGGTTTGGGAAGGCCTGTCTACCTACCAGGGGCAAGCAAGTAATGTGCTGGGGCTATTCTAGATTTGGCTTGGGTTATAAGAGAATTGGTTTGGGAAGGCCTGTCTACCTACCAGGGGCAAGCAAGTAATTTGCTGGGGCTATTACAGAATAGGCTTGGGAAGGCCAGTCTACCTAACAGGGACAAGCAACTAATTTGCTGAGACTATTACAGAAGAGGCTTGGGAAGGCCTGTCTACCTACCAGGGACAAGCAAGTAATTTGCTGGGGCTATTACAGAATAGGCTTGGGAAGGCCTGTCTACCTAACAGGGAGAAATAAGTCATGGGCTGAGGCGATGAGAGAATAGGCTTGGGAAGGCCTGTCTACCTACCAGGGGCAAGCCAGTAATTTGCTGGGACTATTACAGAATAGGCTTGGGAAGGCCTGTCTACCTACCAAGGTCAAGCAAGTAATTTGCTGGGGCTATTACAGAATTGGTTTGGGAAGGCCTGTCTACCTACCAGGGGCAAGCAAGTAATTTGCTGGGACTATTACAGAATAGGCTTGGGAAGGCCTATCTACCTACCAGGGGCAAGCAAGTAATTTGCTGGGACTATTACAGAATAGGCTTGGGAAAGCCTGTCTACCTACCAGGGGCAAGCCAGTAATTTGCTGGGACTATTACAGAATAGGCTTGGGAAGGCCTGTCTACCTACCAAGGTCAAGCAAGTAATTTGCTGGGGCTATTACAGAATAGGCTTGGGAAGGCCTGTCTACCTACCAGGGACAAGCAAGTAATTTGCTGGGGCTATTACAGAATAGGCTTGGGAAGGCCTGTCTACCTAACAGGGAGAAATAAGTCATGGGCTGAGGCGATGAGAGAATAGGCTTGGGAAGGCCTATCGACCTAACAGGGGCAAGCAAGTAATTTGCTGGGACTGTTACAGAATAGGCTTGGAAAGCCTGTCTACCTACCAGGGGCAAGCAAGTAATTTGCTGGGACTATGACAGAATAGGCTTGGGAAGGCCTGTCTACCTACCAGGGAGAAATAAGTCATGGGCTGAAGCGATGAGAGAATAGGCTTGGGAAGGCCTATCGACCTAACAGGGGCAAGCAAGTAATTTGCTGGGACTATTACAGAATAGGCTTGGGAAAGCCTGTCTACCTACCAGGGGCAAGCAAGTAATTTGCTGGGACTATTACAGAATAGGCTTGGGAAGGCCTGTCTACTTACCAGGGGCAAGCAAGTAATGTGCTGGGGCTATTCGAGAATTGGCTTGGGGTATAAGAGAATTGGTTTGGGAAGGCCTGTCTACCTACCAGGGGCAAGCAAGTAATGTGCTGGGGCTATTCTAGAATTGGCTTGGGCTATAAGAGAATTGGTTTGGGAAGGCCTGTCTACCTACCAGGGGCAAGCAAGTAATTTGCTGGGACTATTACAGAATAGGATAGGGAAGGCCTGTCTACCTACCAGGGAGAAATAAGTCATGGGCTGAAGCGATGAGAGAATAGGCTTGGGAAGGCCTATCGACCTAACAGGGGAAAGCAAGTAATTTGCTGGGACTATTACAGAATAGGCTTGGGAAAGCCTGTCTACCTACCAGGGGCAAGCAAGTAATTTGCTATGACTATTACAGAATAGGCTTGGGAAGGCCTGTCTACCTACCAGGGGCAAGCAAGTAATGTGCTGGGGCTATTCGAGAATTGGCTTGGGCTATAAGAGAATTGGTTTGGGAAGGCCTGTCTACCTACCAGGGGCAAGCAAGTAATGTGCTGGGGCTATTCTAGAATTGGCTTGGGCTATAAGAGAATTGGTTTGGGAAGGCCTGTCTACCTACCAGGGGCAAGCAAGTAATTTGCTGGGGCTATTACAGAATAGGCTTGGGAAGGCCTGTCTACCTATCAGGGACAAGCAAGTAATTTGCTGGGACTATTACAGAATAGGCTTGGGAAGGCCTGTCTACCTACCAGGGAGAAATAAGTCATGGGCTGAGGCGATGAGAGAATAGGCTTGGAAAGGCCTATCTACCTACCAGGGGCAAGCAAGTAATTTGCTGGGACTATTACAGAATAGGCTTGGGAAGGCCTGTCTACCTAACAGGGAGAATAAGTCATGGGCTGAGGCGATGAGAGAATAGGCTTGGGGAGGCCTATCGACCTATCAGGGGCAAGCAAGTAATGTGCTGGGGCTATGAGAGAATTGGCTTGGGATATAAAAGAATTCGCTCGGGAAAGGCCAGTCGACCTACCGAGGATAAGCAAACATTTTGCAGGGGCTATGAGAGAAAAGGCTTGCGAATTTCTTTCTACCTACCAGGGGCAAGCAAGTAATTTGCTGGGACTATTACAGAATAGGCATGGGAAGACTTGTCTACCTACCAGGGGCAAGCAAGTAATTGGTTGGGGCTATTACAGAATAAGCTTGGGAAAGCCTGTCTACCTACCAGGGCCAAGCAAGTAATGTGCTGGGGCTATTCGAGAATTGGCTTGGACTATAAGAGAATTGGTTTGGGAAGGCCTGTCTACCTACCAGGGGCAAGCAAGTAATGTGCTGGGGCTATTCTAGATTTGGCTTGGGTTATAAGAGAATTGGTTTGGGAAGGCCTGTCTACCTACCAGGGGCAAGCAAGTAATTTGCTGGGGCTATTACAGAATAGGCTTGGGAAGGCCAGTCTACCTAACAGGGACAAGCAACTAATTTGCTGAGACTATTACAGAAGAGGCTTGGGAAGGCCTGTCTACCTACCAGGGACAAGCAAGTAATTTGCTGGGGCTATTACAGAATAGGCTTGGGAAGGCCTGTCTACCTAACAGGGAGAAATACGTCATGGGCTGAGGCGATGAGAGAATAGGCTTGGGAAGGCCTGTCTACCTACCAGGGATAAGCAAGTAATTTGCTGGGACTATTACAGAATAGGCTTGGGAAGGCCTGTCTACCTACCAGGGAGAAATAAGTCATGGGCTGAAGCGATGAGAGAATAGGCTTGGGAAGGCCTATCTACCTACCAGGGATAAACAAGTAATTTGCTGGGACTATTACAGAATAGGCTTGGGAAGGCCTGTCTACCTACCAGGGAGAAATAAGTCATGGGCTGAGGCGATGAGAGAATAGGCTTGGGAAGGCCTGTCTACCTACCAGGGATAAGCAAGTAATTTGCTGGGACTATTACAGAATAGGCTTGGGAAGGCCTGTCTACCTACCAGGGAGAAATAAGTCATGGGCTGAAGCGATGAGAGAATAGGCTTGGGAAGGCCTATCTACCAACCAGGGGCAAGCAAGTAATTTGCTGGGACTATTACAGAATAGGCTTGGGAAAGCCTGTCTACCTACCAGGGGCAAGCAAGTAATTTGCTGGGACTATTACAGAATAGGCTTGGGAAGGCCTGTCTACCTACCAAGGGCAAGCAAGTAATGTGCAGGGGCTATTAGAGAACTGGGTTGGGCTATAAGAGAATAGGTTTGGGAAGGCCAGTCTACCTACCAGGGGCAAGCAAGTAATTTGCTGGGGCTATTACAGAATAGGCTTGGGAAGGCCTGTCTACCTACCAGGGGCAAGCAAGTAATGTGCTGGGGCTATTCGAGAATTAGCTTGTGCTATAAGAGAATTGGTTTGGGAAGGCCTGTCTACCTACCAGGGGCAAGCAAGTAATTTGCTGGGGCTATTACAGAATAAGCTTGGGAAGGCCAGTCTACCTACCAGGGACAAGCAAGTAATTTGCTGGGGCTATTACAGAATAGGCTTGGGAAGGCCTGTCTACCTAACAGGGAGAAATAAGTCATGGGCTGAGGCGATGAGAGAATAGGCTTGGGAAGGCCTATCGACCTAACAGGGGCAAGCAAGTAATTTGCTGGGACTGTTACAGAATAGGCTTGGGAAAGCCTGTCTACCTACCAGGGGCAAGCAAGTAATTTGCTGGGACTATTACAGAATAGGCTTGGGAAGGCCTGTCTACCTACCAGGGAGAAATAAGTCATGGGCTGAAGCGATGAGAGAATAGGCTTGGGAAGGCCTATCGACCTAACAGGGGCAAGCAAGTAATTTGCTGGGACTATTACAGAATAGGCTTGGGAAAGCCTGTCTACCTACCAGGGGCAAGCAAGTAATTTGCTGGGACTATTACAGAATAGGCTTGGGAAGGCCTGTCTACCTACCAGGGGCAAGCAAGTAATGTGCTGGGGCTATTCTAGAATTGGCTTGGACTATAAGAGAATTGGTTTGGGAAGGCCTGTCTACCTACCATGGGCAAGCAAGTAATTTGCTGGGGCTATTACAGAATAGGCTTGGGAAGGCCTGTCTACCTACCAGGGACAAGCAAGTAATTTGCTGGGACTATTACAGAATAGGCTTGGGAAGGCCTGTCTACCTACCAGGGAGAAATAAGTCATGGGCTGAGGCGATGAGAGAATAGGCTTGGGAAGGCCTATCGACCTACAGGGGCAAGCAAGTAATTTGCTGGGACTATTATAGAATAGGCTTGGGAAAGCCTGTCTACCTACCAGGGGCAAGCAAGTAATTTGCTGGGACTATTACAGAATAGGCTTGGGAAGGCCTGTCTACCTACCAGGGAGAAATAAGTCATGGGCTGAAGCGATGAGAGAATAGGCTTGGGAAGGCCTATCGACCTAACAGGGGCAAGCAAGTAATTTGCTGGGACTATTACAGAATAGGCTTGGGAAGGCCTGTCTACCTACCAGGGGCAAGCAAGTAATGTGCTGGGGCTATTCGAGAATTAGCTTGTGCTATAAGAGAATTGGTTTGGGAAGGCCTGTCTACCTACCATGGGCAAGCAAGTAATTTGCTGGGGCTATTACAGAATAGGCTTGGGAAGGCCAGTCTACCTACCAGGGACAAGCAAGTAATTTGCTGGGGCTATTACAGAATAGCCTTGAGAAGGCCTGTCTACCTAACAGTGAAAAATAAGTCATGGGCTGAGGCGATGAGAGAATAGGCTTGGGAAGGCCTATCGACCTAACAGGGGCAAGCAAGTAATTTGCTGGGACTATTACAGAATAGGCTTGGGAAAGCCTGTCTACCTACCAGGGGCAAGCAAGTAATTTGCTGGGACTATTTATTACAGAATAGGCTTGGGAAAGCCTGTCTACCTACCAGGGGCAAGCAAGTAATGTGCAGGGGCTATTAGAGAATTGGCTTGGGAAGGCCTGTCTACCTACCAGGGGCAAGCAAGTAATGTGCTGAAGCTATTCGAGAATTGGCTTGGGCTATAAGAGAATTGGTTTGGGAAGGCCTGTCTACCTACCAGGGGCAAGCAAGTAATGTGCTGGGGCTGTTCTAGAATTGGCTTGGGCTATAAGAGAATTGGTTTGGGAAGGCCTGTCTACCTACCAGGGGCAAGCAAGTAATTTGCTGGGGCTATTACAGAATAGGATAGGGAAGGCCAGTCTACCTACCAGGGACAAGCAAGTAATTTGCTGGGACTATTACAGAATAGGCTTGGGAAGGCCAGTCTACCTACCAGGGAGAAATAAGTCATGGGCTGAGGCGATGAGAGAATAGGCTTAGGAAGGCCTATCTACCTACCAGGGGCAAGCAAGTAATTTGGTGGGTCTATTACAGAATAGGCTTGGGAAGGCCTGTCTACCTACCAGGGAGAAATAAGTCATGGGCAGAAGCGATGAGAGAATAGGCTTGGGAAGGCCTGTCTACCTACCAGGGAGAAATAAGTCATGGGCTGAAGCGATGAGAGAATAGGCTTGGGAAGGCCTATCTACCTACCAGGGGCAAGCAAGTAATTTGCTGGGACTATTACAGAATAGGCTTGGGAAAGCCTGTCTACCTACCAGGGGCAAGCCAGTAATTTGCTGGGACTATTACAGAATAGGCTTGGGAAGGCCTGTCTACCTACCAAGGTCAAGCAAGTAATTTGCTGGGGCTATTACAGAATAGGCTTGGGAAGGCCTGTCTACCTACCAGGGACAAGCAAGTAATTTGCTGGGGCTATTACAGAATAGGCTTTGGAAGGCCTGTCTACCTAACAGGGAGAAATAAGTCATGGGCTGAGGCGATGAGAGAATAGGCTTGGGAAGGCCTATCGACCTAACAGGGGCAAGCAAGTAATTTGCTGGGGCTATTACAGAATAGGCTTGGGAAGGCCAGTCTACCTACCAGGGACAAGCAAGTAATTTGCTGGGGCTATTACAGAATAAGCTTGGGAAAGCCTGTCTACCTACCAGGGCCAAGCAAGTAATGTGCTGGGGCTATTCGAGAATTGGCTTGGACTATAAGAGAATTGGTTTGGGAAGGCCTGTCTACCTACCAGGGGCAAGCAAGTAATGTGCTGGGGCTATTCTAGATTTGGCTTGGGTTATAAGAGAATTGGTTTGGGAAGGCCTGTCTACCTAACAGGGGCAAGCAAGTAATTTGCTGGGGCTATTACAGAATAGGCTTGGGAAGGCCAGTCTACCTACCAGGGACAAGCAAGTAATTTGCTGGGGCTATTACAGAATAAGCTTGGGAAAGCCTGTCTACCTACCAGGGCCAAGCAAGTAATTTGCTGGGGCTATTACAGAATAGGCTTGGGAAGGCCTGTCTACCTAACAGGGAGAAATAAGTCATGGGCTGAGGCGATGAGAGAATAGGCTTGGGAAGGCCTGTCTACCTACCAGGGATAAGCAAGTAATTTGCTGGGACTATTACAGAATAGGCTTGGGAAGGCCTGTCTATCTACCAGGGAGAAATAAGTCATGGGCTGAAGCGATGAGAGAATAGGCTTGGGAAGGCCTATCTACCTACCAGGGATAAACAAGTAATTTGCTGGGACTATTACAGAATAGGCTTGGGAAGGCCTGTCTACCTACCAGGGAGAAATAAGTCATGGGCTGAGGCGATGAGAGAATAGGCTTGGGAAGGCCTGTCTACCTACCAGGGATAAGCAAGTAATTTGCTGGGACTATTACAGAATAGGCTTGGGAAGGCCTGTCTACCTACCAGGGAGAAATAAGTCATGGGCTGAAGCGATGAGAGAATAGGCTTGGGAAGGCCTATCTACCAACCAGGGGCAAGCAAGTAATTTGCTGGGACTATTACAGAATAGGCTTGGGAAAGCCTGTCTACCTACCAGGGGCAAGCAAGTAATTTGCTGGGACTATTACAGAATAGGCTTGGGAAGGCCTGTCTACCTACCAAGGGCAAGCAAGTAATGTGCAGGGGCTATTAGAGAACTGGGTTGGGCTATAAGAGAATTGGTTTGGGAAGGCCAGTCTACCTACCAGGGGCAAGCAAGTAATTTGCTGGGGCTATTACAGAATAGGCTTGGGAAGGCCTGTCTACCTACCAGGGGCAAGCAAGTAATGTGCTGGGGCTATTCGAGAATTAGCTTGTGCTATAAGAGAATTGGTTTGGGAAGGCCTGTCTACCTACCAGGGGCAAGCAAGTAATTTGCTGGGGCTATTACAGAATAAGCTTGGGAAGGCCAGTCTACCTACCAGGGACAAGCAAGTAATTTGCTGGGGCTATTACAGAATAGGCTTGGGAAGGCCTGTCTACCTAACAGGGAGAAATAAGTCATGGGCTGAGGCGATGAGAGAATAGGCTTGGGAAGGCCTATCGACCTAACAGGGGCAAGCAAGTAATTTGCTGGGACTGTTACAGAATAGGCTTGGGAAAGCCTGTCTACCTACCAGGGGCAAGCAAGTAATTTGCTGGGACTATTACAGAATAGGCTTGGGAAGGCCTGTCTACCTACCAGGGAGAAATAAGTCATGGGCTGAAGCGATGAGAGAATAGGCTTGGGAAGGCCTATCGACCTAACAGGGGCAAGCAAGTAATTTGCTGGGACTATTACAGAATAGGCTTGGGAAAGCCTGTCTACCTACCAGGGGCAAGCAAGTAATTTGCTGGGACTATTACAGAATAGGCTTGGGAAGGCCTGTCTACCTACCAGGGGCAAGCAAGTAATGTGCTGGGGCTATTCTAGAATTGGCTTGGACTATAAGAGAATTGGTTTGGGAAGGCCTGTCTACCTACCATGGGCAAGCAAGTAATTTGCTGTGGCTATTACAGAATAGGCTTGGGAAGGCCTATCGACCTACAGGGGCAAGCAAGTAATTTGCTGGGACTATTATAGAATAGGCTTGGGAAAGCCTGTCTACCTACCAGGGGCAAGCAAGTAATTTGCTGGGACTATTACAGAATAGGCTTGGGAAGGCCTGTCTACCTACCAGGGAGAAATAAGTCATGGGCTGAAGCGATGAGAGAATAGGCTTGGGAAGGCCTATCGACCTAACAGGGGCAAGCAAGTAATTTGCTTGGACTATTACAGAATAGGCTTGGGAAGGCCTGTCTACCTACCAGGGGCAAGCAAGTAATGTGCTGGGGCTATTCGAGAATTAGCTTGTGCTATAAGAGAATTGGTTTGGGAAGGCCTGTCTACCTACCAGGGGCAAGCAAGTAATTTGCTGGGACTATTACAGAATAGGCTTGGGAAGGCCTGTCTACCTACCAGGGAGAAATAAGTCATGGGCTGAAGCGATGAGAGAATAGGCTTGGGAAGGCCTATCGACCTAACAGGGGCAAGCAAGTAATTTGCTGGGACTATTACAGAATAGGCTTGGGAAAGCCTGTCTACCTACCAGGGGCAAGCAAGTAATTTGCTGGGGCTATTACAGAATAGGATAGGGAAGGCCAGTCTACCTACCAGGGACAAGCAAGTAATTTGCTGGGACTATTACAGAATAGGCTTGGGAAGGCCAGTCTACCTACCAGGGAGAAATAAGTCATGGGCTGAGGCGATGAGAGAATAGGCTTAGGAAGGCCTATCTACCTACCAGGGGCAAGCAAGTAATTTGGTGGGTCTATTACAGAATAGGCTTGGGAAGGCCTGTCTACCTACCAGGGAGAAATAAGTCATGGGCAGAAGCGATGAGAGAATAGGCTTGGGAAGGCCTGTCTACCTACCAGGGAGAAATAAGTCATGGGCTGAAGCGATGAGAGAATAGGCTTGGGAAGGCCTATCTACCTACCAGGGGCAAGCAAGTAATTTGCTGGGACTATTACAGAATAGGCTTGGGAAAGCCTGTCTACCTACCAGGGGCAAGCCAGTAATTTGCTGGGACTATTACAGAATAGGCTTGGGAAGGCCTGTCTACCTACCAAGGTCAAGCAAGTAATTTGCTGGGGCTATTACAGAATAGGCTTGGGAAGGCCTGTCTACCTACCAGGGACAAGCAAGTAATTTGCTGGGGCTATTACAGAATAGGCTTTGGAAGGCCTGTCTACCTAACAGGGAGAAATAAGTCATGGGCTGAGGCGATGAGAGAATAGGCTTGGGAAGGCCTATCGACCTAACAGGGGCAAGCAAGTAATTTGCTGGGGCTATTACAGAATAGGCTTGGGAAGGCCAGTCTACCTACCAGGGACAAGCAAGTAATTTGCTGGGGCTATTACAGAATAAGCTTGGGAAAGCCTGTCTACCTACCAGGGCCAAGCAAGTAATGTGCTGGGGCTATTCGAGAATTGGCTTGGACTATAAGAGAATTGGTTTGGGAAGGCCTGTCTACCTACCAGGGGCAAGCAAGTAATGTGCTGGGGCTATTCTAGATTTGGCTTGGGTTATAAGAGAATTGGTTTGGGAAGGCCTGTCTACCTAACAGGGGCAAGCAAGTAATTTGCTGGGGCTATTACAGAATAGGCTTGGGAAGGCCAGTCTACCTACCAGGGACAAGCAAGTAATTTGCTGGGGCTATTACAGAATAAGCTTGGGAAAGCCTGTCTACCTACCAGGGCCAAGCAAGTAATTTGCTGGGGCTATTACAGAATAGGCTTGGGAAGGCCTGTCTACCTAACAGGGAGAAATAAGTCATGGGCTGAGGCGATGAGAGAATAGGCTTGGGAAGGCCTGTCTACCTACCAGGGATAAGCAAGTAATTTGCTGGGACTATTACAGAATAGGCTTGGGAAGGCCTGTCTACCTACCAGGGAGAAATAAGTCATGGGCTGAAGCGATGAGAGAATAGGCTTGGGAAGGCCTATCTACCTACCAGGGATAAACAAGTAATTTGCTGGGACTATTACAGAATAGGCTTGGGAAGGCCTGTCTACCTACCAGGGAGAAATAAGTCATGGGCTGAGGCGATGAGAGAATAGGCTTGGGAAGGCCTGTCTACCTACCAGGGATAAGCAAGTAATTTGCTGGGACTATTACAGAATAGGCTTGGGAAGGCCTGTCTACCTACCAGGGAGAAATAAGTCATGGGCTGAAGCGATGAGAGAATAGGCTTGGGAAGGCCTATCTACCAACCAGGGGCAAGCAAGTAATTTGCTGGGACTATTACAGAATAGGCTTGGGAAAGCCTGTCTACCTACCAGGGGCAAGCAAGTAATTTGCTGGGACTATTACAGAATAGGCTTGGGAAGGCCTGTCTACCTACCAAGGGCAAGCAAGTAATGTGCAGGGGCTATTAGAGAACTGGGTTGGGCTATAAGAGAATTGGTTTGGGAAGGCCAGTCTACCTACCAGGGGCAAGCAAGTAATTTGCTGGGGCTATTACAGAATAGGCTTGGGAAGGCCTGTCTACCTACCAGGGGCAAGCAAGTAATGTGCTGGGGCTATTCGAGAATTAGCTTGTGCTATAAGAGAATTGGTTTGGGAAGGCCTGTCTACCTACCAGGGGCAAGCAAGTAATTTGCTGGGGCTATTACAGAATAAGCTTGGGAAGGCCAGTCTACCTACCAGGGACAAGCAAGTAATTTGCTGGGGCTATTACAGAATAGGCTTGGGAAGGCCTGTCTACCTAACAGGGAGAAATAAGTCATGGGCTGAGGCGATGAGAGAATAGGCTTGGGAAGGCCTATCGACCTAACAGGGGCAAGCAAGTAATTTGCTGGGACTGTTACAGAATAGGCTTGGGAAAGCCTGTCTACCTACCAGGGGCAAGCAAGTAATTTGCTGGGACTATTACAGAATAGGCTTGGGAAGGCCTGTCTACCTACCAGGGAGAAATAAGTCATGGGCTGAAGCGATGAGAGAATAGGCTTGGGAAGGCCTATCGACCTAACAGGGGCAAGCAAGTAATTTGCTGGGACTATTACAGAATAGGCTTGGGAAAGCCTGTCTACCTACCAGGGGCAAGCAAGTAATTTGCTGGGACTATTACAGAATAGGCTTGGGAAGGCCTGTCTACCTACCAGGGGCAAGCAAGTAATGTGCTGGGGCTATTCTAGAATTGGCTTGGACTATAAGAGAATTGGTTTGGGAAGGCCTGTCTACCTACCATGGGCAAGCAAGTAATTTGCTGGGGCTATTACAGAATAGGCTTGGGAAGGCCTATCGACCTACAGGGGCAAGCAAGTAATTTGCTGGGACTATTATAGAATAGGCTTGGGAAAGCCTGTCTACCTACCAGGGGCAAGCAAGTAATTTGCTGGGACTATTACAGAATAGGCTTGGGAAGGCCTGTCTACCTACCAGGGAGAAATAAGTCATGGGCTGAAGCGATGAGAGAATAGGCTTGGGAAGGCCTATCGACCTAACAGGGGCAAGCAAGTAATTTGCTTGGACTATTACAGAATAGGCTTGGGAAGGCCTGTCTACCTACCAGGGGCAAGCAAGTAATGTGCTGGGGCTATTCGAGAATTAGCTTGTGCTATAAGAGAATTGGTTTGGGAAGGCCTGTCTACCTACCATGGGCAAGCAAGTAATTTGCTGGGGCTATTACAGAATAGGCTTGGGAAGGCCAGTCTACCTACCAGGGACAAGCAAGTAATTTGCTGGGGCTATTACAGAATAGCCTTGGGAAGGCCTGTCTACCTAACAGTGAAAAATAAGTCATGGGCTGAGGCGATGAGAGAATAGGCTTGGGAAGGCCTATCGACCTAACAGGGGCAAGCAAGTAATTTGCTGGGACTGTTACAGAATAGGCTTGGGAAAGCCTGTCTACCTACCAGGGGCAAGCAAGTAATTTGCTGGGACTATTACAGAATAGGCTTGGGAAGGCCTGTCTACCTACCAGGGAGAAATAAGTCATGGGCTGAGGCGATGAGAGAATAGGCTTGGGAAGGCCTATCGACCTAACAGGGGCAAGCAAGTAATTTGCTGGGACTATTACAGAATAGGCTTGGGAAAGCCTGTCTACCTACCAGGGGCAAGCAAGTAATTTGCTGGGACTATTACAGAATAGGCTTGGGAAGGCCTGTCTACCTACCAGGGGCAAGCAAGTAATGTGCTGGGGCTATTCTAGAATTGGCTTGGACTATAAGAGAATTGGTTTGGGAAGGCCTGTCTACCTACCATGGGCAAGCAAGTAATTTGCTGGGGCTATTACAGAATAGGCTTGGGAAGGCCTGTCTACCTACCAGGGACAAGCAAGTAATTTGCTGGGACTATTACAGAATAGGCTTGGGAAGGCCTGTCTACCTACCAGGGAGAAATAAGTCATGGGCTGAGGCGATGAGAGAATAGGCTTGGGAAGGCCTATCGACCTACAGGGGCAAGCAAGTAATTTGCTGGGACTATTATAGAATAGGCTTGGGAAAGCCTGTCTACCTACCAGGGGCAAGCAAGTAATTTGCTGGGACTATTACAGAATAGGCTTGGGAAGGCCTGTCTACCTACCAGGGAGAAATAAGTCATGGGCTGAAGCGATGAGAGAATAGGCTTGGGAAGGCCTATCGACCTAACAGGGGCAAGCAAGTAATTTGCTGGGACTATTACAGAATAGGCTTGGGAAGGCCTGTCTACCTACCAGGGGCAAGCAAGTAATGTGCTGGGGCTATTCGAGAATTAGCTTGTGCTATAAGAGAATTGGTTTGGGAAGGCCTGTCTACCTACCATGGGCAAGCAAGTAATTTGCTGGGGCTATTACAGAATAGGCTTGGGAAGGCCTATCGACCTAACAGGGGCAAGCAAGTAATATGCTGGGACTATTACAGAATAGGCTTGGGAAAGCCTGTCTACCTACCAGGGGCAAGCAAGTAATTTGCTGGGACTATTTATTACAGAATAGGCTTGGGAAAGCCTGTCTACCTACCAGGGGCAAGCAAGTAATGTGCAGGGGCTATTAGAGAATTGGCTTGGGAAGGCCTGTCTACCTACCAGGGGCAAGCAAGTAATGTGCTGAAGCTATTCGAGAATTGGCTTGGGCTATAAGAGAATTGGTTTGGGAAGGCCTGTCTACCTACCAGGGGCAAGCAAGTAATGTGCTGGGGCTGTTCTAGAATTGGCTTGGGCTATAAGAGAATTGGTTTGGGAAGGCCTGTCTACCTACCAGGGGCAAGCAAGTAATTTGCTGGGGCTATTACAGAATAGGATAGGGAAGGCCAGTCTACCTACCAGGGACAAGCAAGTAATTTGCTGGGACTATTACAGAATAGGCTTGGGAAGGCCAGTCTACCTACCAGGGAGAAATAAGTCATGGGCTGAGGCGATGAGAGAATAGGCTTAGGAAGGCCTATCTACCTACCAGGGGCAAGCAAGTAATTTGGTGGGTCTATTACAGAATAGGCTTGGGAAGGCCTGTCTACCTACCAGGGAGAAATAAGTCATGGGCAGAAGCGATGAGAGAATAGGCTTGGGAAGGCCTGTCTACCTACCAGGGAGAAATAAGTCATGGGCTGAAGCGATGAGAGAATAGGCTTGGGAAGGCCTATCTACCTACCAGGGGCAAGCAAGTAATTTGCTGGGACTATTACAGAATAGGCTTGGGAAAGCCTGTCTACCTACCAGGGGCAAGCCAGTAATTTGCTGGGACTATTACAGAATAGGCTTGGGAAGGCCTGTCTACCTACCAAGGTCAAGCAAGTAATTTGCTGGGGCTATTACAGAATAGGCTTGGGAAGGCCTGTCTACCTACCAGGGACAAGCAAGTAATTTGCTGGGGCTATTACAGAATAGGCTTTGGAAGGCCTGTCTACCTAACAGGGAGAAATAAGTCATGGGCTGAGGCGATGAGAGAATAGGCTTGGGAAGGCCTATCGACCTAACAGGGGCAAGCAAGTAATTTGCTGGGGCTATTACAGAATAGGCTTGGGAAGGCCAGTCTACCTACCAGGGACAAGCAAGTAATTTGCTGGGGCTATTACAGAATAAGCTTGGGAAAGCCTGTCTACCTACCAGGGCCAAGCAAGTAATGTGCTGGGGCTATTCGAGAATTGGCTTGGACTATAAGAGAATTGGTTTGGGAAGGCCTGTCTACCTACCAGGGGCAAGCAAGTAATGTGCTGGGGCTATTCTAGATTTGGCTTGGGTTATAAGAGAATTGATTTGGGAAGGCCTGTCTACCTACCAGGGGCAAGCAAGTAATTTGCTGGGGCTATTACAGAATAGGCTTGGGAAGGCCAGTCTACCTAACAGGGACAAGCAACTAATTTGCTGAGACTATTACAGAAGAGGCTTGGGAAGGCCTGTCTACCTACCAGGGACAAGCAAGTAATTTGCTGGGGCTATTACAGAATAGGCTTGGGAAGGCCTGTCTACCTAACAGGGAGAAATAAGTCATGGGCTGAGGCGATGAGAGAATAGGCTTGGGAAGGCCTGTCTACCTACCAGGGATAAGCAAGTAATTTGCTGGGACTATTACAGAATAGGCTTGGGAAGGCCTGTCTACCTACCAGGGAGAAATAAGTCATGGGCTGAAGCGATGAGAGAATAGGCTTGGGAAGGCCTATCTACCTACCAGGGATAAACAAGTAATTTGCTGGGACTATTACAGAATAGGCTTGGGAAGGCCTGTCTACCTACCAGGGAGAAATAAGTCATGGGCTGAGGCGATGAGAGAATAGGCTTGGGAAGGCCTGTCTACCTACCAGGGATAAGCAAGTAATTTGCTGGGACTATTACAGAATAGGCTTGGGAAGGCCTGTCTACCTACCAGGGAGAAATAAGTCATGGGCTGAAGCGATGAGAGAATAGGCTTGGGAAGGCCTATCTACCAACCAGGGGCAAGCAAGTAATTTGCTGGGACTATTACAGAATAGGCTTGGGAAAGCCTGTCTACCTACCAGGGGCAAGCAAGTAATTTGCTGGGACTATTACAGAATAGGCTTGGGAAGGCCTGTCTACCTACCAAGGGCAAGCAAGTAATGTGCAGGGGCTATTAGAGAACTGGGTTGGGCTATAAGAGAATTGGTTTGGGAAGGCCAGTCTACCTACCAGGGGCAAGCAAGTAATTTGCTGGGGCTATTACAGAATAGGCTTGGGAAGGCCTGTCTACCTACCAGGGGCAAGCAAGTAATGTGCTGGGGCTATTCGAGAATTAGCTTGTGCTATAAGAGAATTGGTTTGGGAAGGCCTGTCTACCTACCAGGGGCAAGCAAGTAATTTGCTGGGGCTATTACAGAATAAGCTTGGGAAGGCCAGTCTACCTACCAGGGACAAGCAAGTAATTTGCTGGGGCTATTACAGAATAGGCTTGGGAAGGCCTGTCTACCTAACAGGGAGAAATAAGTCATGGGCTGAGGCGATGAGAGAATAGGCTTGGGAAGGCCTATCGACCTAACAGGGGCAAGCAAGTAATTTGCTGGGACTGTTACAGAATAGGCTTGGGAAAGCCTGTCTACCTACCAGGGGCAAGCAAGTAATTTGCTGGGACTATTACAGAATAGGCTTGGGAAGGCCTGTCTACCTACCAGGGAGAAATAAGTCATGGGCTGAAGCGATGAGAGAATAGGCTTGGGAAGGCCTATCGACCTAACAGGGGCAAGCAAGTAATTTGCTGGGACTATTACAGAATAGGCTTGGGAAAGCCTGTCTACCTACCAGGGGCAAGCAAGTAATTTGCTGGGACTATTACAGAATAGGCTTGGGAAGGCCTGTCTACCTACCAGGGGCAAGCAAGTAATGTGCTGGGGCTATTCTAGAATTGGCTTGGACTATAAGAGAATTGGTTTGGGAAGGCCTGTCTACCTACCATGGGCAAGCAAGTAATTTGCTGGGGCTATTACAGAATAGGCTTGGGAAGGCCTATCGACCTACAGGGGCAAGCAAGTAATTTGCTGGGACTATTATAGAATAGGCTTGGGAAAGCCTGTCTACCTACCAGGGGCAAGCAAGTAATTTGCTGGGACTATTACAGAATAGGCTTGGGAAGGCCTGTCTACCTACCAGGGAGAAATAAGTCATGGGCTGAAGCGATGAGAGAATAGGCTTGGGAAGGCCTATCGACCTAACAGGGGCAAGCAAGTAATTTGCTTGGACTATTACAGAATAGGCTTGGGAAGGCCTGTCTACCTACCAGGGGCAAGCAAGTAATGTGCTGGGGCTATTCGAGAATTAGCTTGTGCTATAAGAGAATTGGTTTGGGAAGGCCTGTCTACCTACCATGGGCAAGCAAGTAATTTGCTGGGGCTATTACAGAATAGGCTTGGGAAGGCCAGTCTACCTACCAGGGACAAGCAAGTAATTTGCTGGGGCTATTACAGAATAGCCTTGGGAAGGCCTGTCTACCTAACAGTGAAAAATAAGTCATGGGCTGAGGCGATGAGAGAATAGGCTTGGGAAGGCCTATCGACCTAACAGGGGCAAGCAAGTAATTTGCTGGGACTGTTACAGAATAGGCTTGGGAAAGCCTGTCTACCTACCAGGGGCAAGCAAGTAATTTGCTGGGACTATTACAGAATAGGCTTGGGAAGGCCTGTCTACCTACCAGGGAGAAATAAGTCATGGGCTGAAGCGATGAGAGAATAGGCTTGGGAAGGCCTATCGACCTAACAGGGGCAAGCAAGTAATTTGCTGGGACTATTACAGAATAGGCTTGGGAAAGCCTGTCTACCTACCAGGGGCAAGCAAGTAATTTGCTGGGACTATTACAGAATAGGCTTGGGAAGGCCTGTCTACCTACCAGGGGCAAGCAAGTAATGTGCTGGGGCTATTCTAGAATTGGCTTGGACTATAAGAGAATTGGTTTGGGAAGGCCTGTCTACCTACCATGGGCAAGCAAGTAATTTGCTGGGGCTATTACAGAATAGGCTTGGGAAGGCCTGTCTACCTACCAGGGACAAGCAAGTAATTTGCTGGGACTATTACAGAATAGGCTTGGGAAGGCCTGTCTACCTACCAGGGAGAAATAAGTCATGGGCTGAGGCGATGAGAGAATAGGCTTGGGAAGGCCTATCGACCTACAGGGGCAAGCAAGTAATTTGCTGGGACTATTATAGAATAGGCTTGGGAAAGCCTGTCTACCTACCAGGGGCAAGCAAGTAATTTGCTGGGACTATTACAGAATAGGCTTGGGAAGGCCTGTCTACCTACCAGGGAGAAATAAGTCATGGGCTGAAGCGATGAGAGAATAGGCTTGGGAAGGCCTATCGACCTAACAGGGGCAAGCAAGTAATTTGCTGGGACTATTACAGAATAGGCTTGGGAAGGCCTGTCTACCTACCAGGGGCAAGCAAGTAATGTGCTGGGGCTATTCGAGAATTAGCTTGTGCTATAAGAGAATTGGTTTGGGAAGGCCTGTCTACCTACCATGGGCAAGCAAGTAATTTGCTGGGGCTATTACAGAATAGGCTTGGGAAGGCCTATCGACCTAACAGGGGCAAGCAAGTAATTTGCTGGGACTATTACAGAATAGGCTTGGGAAAGCCTGTCTACCTACCAGGGGCAAGCAAGTAATTTGCTGGGACTATTTATTACAGAATAGGCTTGGGAAAGCCTGTCTACCTACCAGGGGCAAGCAAGTAATGTGCAGGGGCTATTAGAGAATTGGCTTGGGAAGGCCTGTCTACCTACCAGGGGCAAGCAAGTAATGTGCTGAAGCTATTCGAGAATTGGCTTGGGCTATAAGAGAATTGGTTTGGGAAGGCCTGTCTACCTACCAGGGGCAAGCAAGTAATGTGCTGGGGCTGTTCTAGAATTGGCTTGGGCTATAAGAGAATTGGTTTGGGAAGGCCTGTCTACCTACCAGGGGCAAGCAAGTAATTTGCTGGGGCTATTACAGAATAGGATAGGGAAGGCCAGTCTACCTACCAGGGACAAGCAAGTAATTTGCTGGGACTATTACAGAATAGGCTTGGGAAGGCCAGTCTACCTACCAGGGAGAAATAAGTCATGGGCTGAGGCGATGAGAGAATAGGCTTAGGAAGGCCTATCTACCTACCAGGGGCAAGCAAGTAATTTGGTGGGTCTATTACAGAATAGGCTTGGGAAGGCCTGTCTACCTACCAGGGAGAAATAAGTCATGGGCAGAAGCGATGAGAGAATAGGCTTGGGAAGGCCTGTCTACCTACCAGGGAGAAATAAGTCATGGGCTGAAGCGATGAGAGAATAGGCTTGGGAAGGCCTATCTACCTACCAGGGGCAAGCAAGTAATTTGCTGGGACTATTACAGAATAGGCTTGGGAAAGCCTGTCTACCTACCAGGGGCAAGCCAGTAATTTGCTGGGACTATTACAGAATAGGCTTGGGAAGGCCTGTCTACCTACCAAGGTCAAGCAAGTAATTTGCTGGGGCTATTACAGAATAGGCTTGGGAAGGCCTGTCTACCTACCAGGGACAAGCAAGTAATTTGCTGGGGCTATTACAGAATAGGCTTGGGAAGGCCTGTCTACCTAACAGGGAGAAATAAGTCATGGGCTGAGGCGATGAGAGAATAGGCTTGGGAAGGCCTATCGACCTAACAGGGGCAAGCAAGTAATTTGCTGGGGCTATTACAGAATAGGCTTGGGAAGGCCAGTCTACCTACCAGGGACAAGCAAGTAATTTGCTGGGGCTATTACAGAATAAGCTTGGGAAAGCCTGTCTACCTACCAGGGCCAAGCAAGTAATGTGCTGGGGCTATTCGAGAATTGGCTTGGACTATAAGAGAATTGGTTTGGGAAGGCCTGTCTACCTACCAGGGGCAAGCAAGTAATGTGCTGGGGCTATTCTAGATTTGGCTTGGGTTATAAGAGAATTGATTTGGGAAGGCCTGTCTACCTACCAGGGGCAAGCAAGTAATTTGCTGGGGCTATTACAGAATAGGCTTGGGAAGGCCAGTCTACCTAACAGGAACAAGCAACTAATTTGCTGAGACTATTACAGAAGAGGCTTGGGAAGGCCTGTCTACCTACCAGGGACAAGCAAGTAATTTGCTGGGGCTATTACAGAATAGGCTTGGGAAGGCCTGTCTACCTAACAGGGAGAAATAAGTCATGGGCTGAGGCGATGAGAGAATAGGCTTGGGAAGGCCTGTCTACCTACCAGGGATAAGCAAGTAATTTGCTGGGACTATTACAGAATAGGCTTGGGAAGGCCTGTCTACCTACCAGGGAGAAATAAGTCATGGGCTGAAGCGATGAGAGAATAGGCTTGGGAAGGCCTATCTACCTACCAGGGATAAACAAGTAATTTGCTGGGACTATTACAGAATAGGCTTGGGAAGGCCTGTCTACCTACCAGGGAGAAATAAGTCATGGGCTGAGGCGATGAGAGAATAGGCTTGGGAAGGCCTGTCTACCTACCAGGGGCAAGCAAGTAATTTGCTGGGGCTATTACAGAATAGACTTGGGAAGGCCTGTCTACCTACCAGGGGCAAGCAAGTAATGTGCTGGGGCTATTCGAGAATTAGCTTGTGCTATAAGAGAATTGGTTTGGGAAGGCCTGTCTACCTACCAGGGGCAAGCAAGTAATTTGCTGGGACTATTACAGAATAGGCTTGGGAAGGCCAGTCTACCTACCAGGGACAAGCAAGTATTTTGCTGGGGCTATTACAGAATAGGCTTGGGAAGGCCTGTCTACCTAACAGGGAGAAATAAGTCATGGGCTGAGGCGATGAGAGATTAGGCTTGGGAAGGCCTATCGACCTAACAGGGGCAAGCAAGTAATTTGCTGGGACTGTTACAGAATAGGCTTGGGAAAGTCTGTCTACCTACCAGGGGCAAGCAAGTAATTTGCTGGGACTATTACAGAATAGGCTTGGGAAGGCCTGTCTACCTACCAGGGAGAAATAAGTCATGGGCTGAAGCGATGAGAGAATAGGCTTGGGAAGGCCTATCGACCTAACAGGGGCAAGCAAGTAATTTGCTGGGACTATTACAGAATAGGCTTGGGAAAGCCTGTCTACCTACCAGGGGCAAGCAAGTAATTTGCTGGGACTATTACAGAATAGGCTTGGGAAGGCCTGTCTACCTACCAGGGAGAAATAAGTCATGGGCTGAGGCGATGAGAGAATAGGCTTGGGAAGGCCTGTCTACCTACCAGGGGCAAGCAAGTAATGTGCTGGGGCTATTCTAGAATTGGCTTGGACTATAAGAGAATTGGTTTGGGAAGGCCTGTCTACCTACCATGGGCAAGCAAGTAATTTGCTGGGGCTATTACAGAATAGGCTTGGGAAGGCCTGTCTACCTACCAGGGACAAGCAAGTAATTTGCTGGGACTATTACAGAATAGGCTTGGGAAGGCCTGTCTACCTACCAGGGAGAAATAAGTCATGGGCTGAGGCGATGAGAGAATAGGCTTGGGAAGGCCTATCGACCTACAGGGGCAAGCAAGTAATTTGCTGGGACTATTACAGAATAGGCTTGGGAAAGCCTGTCTACCTACCAGGGGCAAGCAAGTAATTTGCTGGGACTATTACAGAATAGGCTTGGGAAGGCCTGTCTACCTACCAGGGAGAAATAAGTCATGGGCTGAAGGGATGAGAGAATAGGCTTGGGAAGGCCTATCGACCTAACAGGGGCAAGCAAGTAATTTGCTGGGACTATTACAGAATAGGCTTGGGAAGGCCTGTCTACCTACCAGGGGCAAGCAAGTAATGTGCTGGGGCTATTCGAGAATTAGCTTGTGCTATAAGAGAATTGGTTTGGGAAGGCCTGTCTACCTACCATGGGCAAGCAAGTAATTTGCTGGGGCTATTACAGAATAGGCTTGGGAAGGCCAGTCTACCTACCAGGGAGAAATAAGTCATGGGCTGAAGCGATGAGAGACTAGGCTTGGGAAGGCCTATCTACCTACCAGGGGCAAGCAAGTAATGTGCAGGGGCTATTAGAGAATTGCCTTGGGAAGGCCTGTCTACCTACCAGGGGCAAGCAATTAATGTGCAAGGGCTATTAGAGAATTGGCTTGGGCTATAAGAGAATTGGTTTGGAAAGGACTGTCTACCTACCAGGGGCAAGCAAGTAATTTGCTGGGGCTATTACAGAATAGGCTTGGGAAGGCCTGTCTACCTACCAGGGAGAAATAAGTCATGGGCTGAAGCGATGAGAGAATAGGCTTGGGAAGGCCTATCTACCTACCAGGGGCAAGCAAGTAATTTGCTGGGACTATTACAGAATAGGCTTGGGAAAGCCTGTTTACCTACCAGGGGCAAGCAAGTAATGTGCAGGGGCTATTAGAGAATTGGCTTGGGAAGGCCTGTCTACCTACCAGGGGCAAGCAAGTAATGTGCTGGGGCTATTCGAGAATTGGCTTGGGGTATAAGAGAATTGGTTTGGGAAGGCCTGTCTACCTACCAGGGGAAAGCAAGTAATGTGCTGGGGCTATTCTAGATTTGGCTTGGGCTATAAGAGAATTGGTTTGGGAAGGCCTGTCTACCTACCAGGGGCAAGCAAGTAATTTGCTGGGGCTATTACAGAATAGGCTTGGGAAGGCCAGTCTACCTAACAGGGACAAGCAACTAATTTGCTGAGACTATTACAGAAGAGGCTTGGGAAGGCCTGTCTACCTACCAGGGAGAAATAAGTCATGGGCTGAGGCGATGAGAGAATAGGCTTGGGAAGGCCTATCTACCTACCAGGGGCAAGCAAGTAATTTGGTGGGTCTATTACAGAATAGGCTTGGGAAGGCCTGTCTACCTACCAGGGAGAAATAAGTCATGGGCAGAAGCGATGAGAGAATAGGCTTGGGAAGGCCTGTCTACCTACCAGGGAGAAATAAGTCATGGGCTGAAGCGATGAGAGAATAGGCTTGGGAAGGCCTATCTACCTACCAGGGGCAAGCAAGTAATTTGCTGGGACTATTACAGAATAGGCTTGGGAAAGCCTGTCTACCTACCAGGGGCAAGCCAGTAATTTGCTGGGACTATTACAGAATAGGCTTGGGAAGGCCTGTCTACCTACCAAGGTCAAGCAAGTAATTTGCTGGGGCTATTACAGAATAGGCTTGGGAAGGCCTGTCTACCTACCAGGGACAAGCAAGTAATTTGCTGGGGCTATTACAGAATAGGCTTGGGAAGGCCTGTCTACCTAACAGGGAGAAATAAGTCATGGGCTGAGGCGATGAGAGAATAGGCTTGGGAAGGCCTATCGACCTAACAGGGGCAAGCAAGTAATTTGCTGGGACTGTTACAGAATAGGCTTGGAAAGCCTGTCTACCTACCAGGGGCAAGCAAGTAATTTGCTGGGACTATTACAGAATAGGCTTGGGAAGGCCTGTCTACCTACCAGGGAGAAATAAGTCATGGGCTGAAGCGATGAGAGAATAGGCTTGGGAAGGCCTATCGACCTAACAGGGGCAAGCAAGTAATTTGCTGGCACTATTACAGAATAGGCTTGGGAAAGCCTGTCTACCTACCAGGGGCAAGCAAGTAATTTGCTGGGACTATTACAGAATAGGCTTGGGAAGGCCTGTCTACCTACCAGGGGCAAGCAAGCAATGTGCTGGGGCTATTCGAGAATTGGCTTGGGCTATAAGAGAATTGGTTTGGGAAGGCCTGTCTACCTACCAGGGGCAAGCAAGTAATGTGCTGGGGCTATTCTAGAATTGGCTTGGGCTATAAGAGAATTGGTTTGGGAAGGCCTGTCTACCTACCAGGGGCAAGCAAGTAATTTGCTGGGGCTATTACAGAATAGGCTTGGGAAGGCCTGTCTACCTATCAGGGACAAGCAAGTAATTTGCTGGGACTATTACAGAATAGGCTTGGGAAGGCCTGTCTACCTACCAGGGAGAAATAAGTCATGGGCTGAGGCGATGAGAGAATAGGCTTGGAAAGGCCTATCTACCTACCAGGGGCAAGCAAGTAATTTGCTGGGACTATTACAGAATAGGCTTGGGAAGGCCTGTCTACCTAACAGGGAGAAATAAGTCATGGGCTGAGGCGATGAGAGAATAGGGTTGGGGAGGCCTATCGACCTATCAGGGGCAAGCAAGTAATGTGCTGGGGCTATGAGAGAATTGGCTTGGGATATAAAAGAATTGGCTCGGGAAAGGCCAGTCGACCTACCGAGGATAAGCAAACATTTTGCAGGGGCTATGAGAGAAAAGGCTTGCGAATTTCTTTCTACCTACCAGGGGCAAGCAAGTAATTTGCTGGGACTATTACAGAATAGGCATGGGAAGACTTGTCTACCTACCAGGGGCAAGCAAGTAATTGGTTGGGGCTATTACAGAATAAGCTTGGGAAAGCCTGTCTACCTACCAGGGCCAAGCAAGTAATGTGCTGGGGCTATTCGAGAATTGGCTTGGGTTATAAGAGAATTGGTTTGGGAAGGCCTGTCTACCTACCAGGGGCAAGCAAGTAATGTGCTGGGGCTATTCTAGATTTGGCTTGGGTTATAAGAGAATTGGTTTGGGAAGGCCTGTCTACCTACCAGGGGCAAGCAAGTAATTTGCTGGGGCTATTACAGAATAGGCTTGGGAAGGCCAGTCTACCTAACAGGGACAAGCAACTAATTTGCTGAGACTATTACAGAAGAGGCTTGGGAAGGCCTGTCTACCTACCAGGGACAAGCAAGTAATTTGCTGGGGCTATTACAGAATAGGCTTGGGAAGGCCTGTCTACCTAACAGGGAGAAATAAGTCATGGGCTGAGGCGATGAGAGAATAGGCTTGGGAAGGCCTGTCTACCTACCAGGGATAAGCAAGTAATTTGCTGGGACTATTACAGAATAGGCTTGGGAAGGCCTGTCTACCTACCAGGGAGAAATAAGTCATGGGCTGAAGCGATGAGAGAATAGGCTTGGGAAGGCCTATCTACCTACCAGGGATAAACAAGTAATTTGCTGGGACTATTACAGAATAGGCTTGGGAAGGCCTGTCTACCTACCAGGGAGAAATAAGTCATGGGCTGAGGCGATGAGAGAATAGGCTTGGGAAGGCCTGTCTACCTACCAGGGATAAGCAAGTAATTTGCTGGGACTATTACAGAATAGGCTTGGGAAGGCCTGTCTACCTACCAGGGAGAAATAAGTCATGGGCTGAAGCGATGAGAGAATAGGCTTGGGAAGGCCTATCTACCAACCAGGGGCAAGCAAGTAATTTGCTGGGACTATTACAGAATAGGCTTGGGAAAGCCTGTCTACCTACCAGGGGCAAGCAAGTAATTTGCTGGGACTATTACAGAATAGGCTTGGGAAGGCCTGTCTACCTACCAAGGGCAAGCAAGTAATGTGCAGGGGCTATTAGAGAACTGGGTTGGGCTATAAGAGAATTGGTTTGGGAAGGCCAGTCTACCTACCAGGGGCAAGCAAGTAATTTGCTGGGGCTATTACAGAATAGGCTTGGGAAGGCCTGTCTACCTACCAGGGGCAAGCAAGTAATGTGCTGGGGCTATTCGAGAATTAGCTTGTGCTATAAGAGAATTGGTTTGGGAAGGCCTGTCTACCTACCAGGGGCAAGCAAGTAATTTGCTGGGGCTATTACAGAATAAGCTTGGGAAGGCCAGTCTACTTACCAGGGACAAGCAAGTAATTTGCTGGGGCTATTACAGAATAGGCTTGGGAAGGCCTGTCTACCTAACAGGGAGAAATAAGTCATGGGCTGAGGCGATGAGAGAATAGGCTTGGGAAGGCCTATCGACCTAACAGGGGCAAGCAAGTAATTTGCTGGGACTGTTACAGAATAGGCTTGGGAAAGCCTGTCTACCTACCAGGGGCAAGCAAATAATTTGCTGGGACTATTACAGAATAGGCTTGGGAAGGCCTGTCTACCTACCAGGGAGAAATAAGTCATGGGCTGAAGCGATGAGAGAATAGGCTTGGGAAGGCCTATCGACCTAACAGGGGCAAGCAAGTAATTTGCTGGGACTATTACAGAATAGGCTTGGGAAAGCCTGTCTACCTACCAGGGGCAAGCAAGTAATTTGCTGGGACTATTACAGAATAGGCTTGGGAAGGCCTGTCTACCTACCAGGGGCAAACAAGTAATGTGCTGGGGCTATTCTAGAATTGGCTTGGACTATAAGAGAATTGGTTTGGGAAGGCCTGTCTACCTACCATGGGCAAGCAAGTAATTTGCTGGGGCTATTACAGAATAGGCTTGGGAAGGCCTATCGACCTACAGGGGCAAGCAAGTAATTTGCTGGGACTATTATAGAATAGGCTTGGGAAAGCCTGTCTACCTACCAGGGGCAAGCAAGTAATTTGCTGGGACTATTACAGAATAGGCTTGGGAAGGCCTGTCTACCTACCAGGGAGAAATAAGTCATGGGCTGAAGCGATGAGAGAATAGGCTTGGGAAGGCCTATCGACCTAACAGGGGCAAGCAAGTAATTTGCTTGGACTATTACAGAATAGGCTTGGGAAGGCCTGTCTACCTACCAGGGGCAAGCAAGTAATGTGCTGGGGCTATTCGAGAATTAGCTTGTGCTATAAGAGAATTGGTTTGGGAAGGCCTGTCTACCTACCAGGGGCAAGCAAGTAATTTGCTGGGGCTATTACAGAATAAGCTTGGGAAGGCCAGTCTACCTACCAGGGACAAGCAAGTAATTTGCTGGGGCTATTACAGAATAGGCTTGGGAAGGCCTGTCTACCTAACAGGGAGAAATAAGTCATGGGCTGAGGCGATGAGAGAATAGGCTTGGGAAGGCCTATCGACCTAACAGGGGCAAGCAAGTAATTTGCTGGGACTGTTACAGAATAGGCTTGGGAAAGCCTGTCTACCTACCAGGGGCAAGCAAGTAATTTGCTGGGACTATTACAGAATAGGCTTGGGAAGGCCTGTCTACCTACCAGGGAGAAATAAGTCATGGGCTGAAGCGATGAGAGAATAGGCTTGGGAAGGCCTATCGACCTAACAGGGGCAAGCAAGTAATTTGCTGGGACTATTACAGAATAGGCTTGGGAAAGCCTGTCTACCTACCAGGGGCAAGCAAGTAATTTGCTGGGACTATTACAGAATAGGCTTGGGAAGGCCTGTCTACCTACCAGGGGCAAGCAAGTAATGTGCTGGGGCTATTCTAGAATTGGCTTGGACTATAAGAGAATTGGTTTGGGAAGGCCTGTCTACCTACCATGGGCAAGCAAGTAATTTGCTGGGGCTATTACAGAATAGGCTTGGGAAGGCCTGTCTACCTACCAGGGACAAGCAAGTAATTTGCTGGGACTATTACAGAATAGGCTTGGGAAGGCCTGTCTACCTACCAGGGAGAAATAAGTCATGGGCTGAGGCGATGAGAGAATAGGCTTGGGAAGGCCTATCGACCTACAGGGGCAAGCAAGTAATTTGCTGGGACTATTATAGAATAGGCTTGGGAAAGCCTGTCTACCTACCAGGGGCAAGCAAGTA
The DNA here is from genome assembly GCF_030265065.1 of Corythoichthys intestinalis. Taxonomy (NCBI): domain Eukaryota; kingdom Metazoa; phylum Chordata; class Actinopteri; order Syngnathiformes; family Syngnathidae; genus Corythoichthys; species Corythoichthys intestinalis. The sequence continues at coordinate 211,818 of NC_080405.1, read as the reverse complement.
ATTTGCTGGGACTATTACAGAATAGGCTTGGGAAGGCCTGTCTACCTACCAGGGAGAAATAAGTCATGGGCTGAAGCGATGAGAGAATAGGCTTGGGAAGGCCTATCGACCTAACAGGGGCAAGCAAGTAATTTGCTGGGACTATTACAGAATAGGCTTGGGAAGGCCTGTCTACCTACCAGGGGCAAGCAAGTAATGTGCTGGGGCTATTCGAGAATTAGCTTGTGCTATAAGAGAATTGGTTTGGGAAGGCCTGTCTACCTACCATGGGCAAGCAAGTAATTTGCTGGGGCTATTACAGAATAGGCTTGGGAAGGCCAGTCTACCTACCAGGGACAAGCAAGTAATTTGCTGGGGCTATTACAGAATAGCCTTGGGAAGGCCTGTCTACCTAACAGTGAAAAATAAGTCATGGGCTGAGGCGATGAGAGAATAGGCTTGGGAAGGCCTATCGACCTAACAGGGGCAAGCAAGTAATTTGCTGGGACTATTACAGAATAGGCTTGGGAAAGCCTGTCTACCTACCAGGGGCAAGCAAGTAATTTGCTGGGACTATTTATTACAGAATAGGCTTGGGAAAGCCTGTCTACCTACCAGGGGCAAATAAGTAATGTGCAGGGGCTATTAGAGAATTGGCTTGGGAAGGCCTGTCTACCTACCAGGGGCAAGCAAGTAATGTGCTGAAGCTATTCGAGAATTGGCTTGGGCTATAAGAGAATTGGTTTGGGAAGGCCTGTCTACCTACCAGGGGCAAGCAAGTAATGTGCTGGGGCTGTTCTAGAATTGGCTTGGGCTATAAGAGAATTGGTTTGGGAAGGCCTGTCTACCTACCAGGGGCAAGCAAGTAATTTGCTGGGGCTATTACAGAATAGGATAGGGAAGGCCAGTCTACCTACCAGGGACAAGCAAGTAATTTGCTGGGACTATTACAGAATAGGCTTGGGAAGGCCAGTCTACCTACCAGGGAGAAATAAGTCATGGGCTGAGGCGATGAGAGAATAGGCTTAGGAAGGCCTATCTACCTACCAGGGGCAAGCAAGTAATTTGGTGGGTCTATTACAGAATAGGCTTGGGAAGGCCTGTCTACCTACCAGGGAGAAATAAGTCATGGGCAGAAGCGATGAGAGAATAGGCTTGGGAAGGCCTGTCTACCTACCAGGGAGAAATAAGTCATGGGCTGAAGCGATGAGAGAATAGGCTTGGGAAGGCCTATCTACCTACCAGGGGCAAGCAAGTAATTTGCTGGGACTATTACAGAATAGGCTTGGGAAAGCCTGTCTACCTACCAGGGGCAAGCCAGTAATTTGCTGGGACTATTACAGAATAGGCTTGGGAAGGCCTGTCTACCTACCAAGGTCAAGCAAGTAATTTGCTGGGGCTATTACAGAATAGGCTTGGGAAGGCCTGTCTACCTACCAGGGACAAGCAAGTAATTTGCTGGGGCTATTACAGAATAGGCTTGGGAAGGCCTGTCTACCTAACAGGGAGAAATAAGTCATGGGCTGAGGCGATGAGAGAATAGGCTTGGGAAGGCCTATCGACCTAACAGGGGCAAGCAAGTAATTTGCTGGGGCTATTACAGAATAGGCTTGGGAAGGCCAGTCTACCTACCAGGGACAAGCAAGTAATTTGCTGGGGCTATTACAGAATAAGCTTGGGAAAGCCTGTCTACCTACCAGGGCCAAGCAAGTAATGTGCTGGGGCTATTCGAGAATTGGCTTGGACTATAAGATAATTGGTTTGGGAAGGCCTGTCTACCTACCAGGGGCAAGCAAGTAATGTGCTGGGGCTATTCTAGATTTGGCTTGGGTTATAAGAGAATTGATTTGGGAAGGCCTGTCTACCTACCAGGGGCAAGCAAGTAATTTGCTGGGGCTATTACAGAATAGGCTTGGGAAGGCCAGTCTACCTAACAGGGACAAGCAACTAATTTGCTGAGACTATTACAGAAGAGGCTTGGGAAGGCCTGTCTACCTACCAGGGACAAGCAAGTAATTTGCTGGGGCTATTACAGAATAGGCTTGGGAAGGCCTGTCTACCTAACAGGGAGAAATAAGTCATGGGCTGAGGCGATGAGAGAATAGGCTTGGGAAGGCCTGTCTACCTACCAGGGATAAGCAAGTAATTTGCTGGGACTATTACAGAATAGGCTTGGGAAGGCCTGTCTACCTACCAGGGAGAAATAAGTCATGGGCTGAAGCGATGAGAGAATAGGCTTGGGAAGGCCTATCTACCTACCAGGGATAAACAAGTAATTTGCTGGGACTATTACAGAATAGGCTTGGGAAGGCCTGTCTACCTACCAGGGAGAAATAAGTCATGGGCTGAGGCGATGAGAGAATAGGCTTGGGAAGGCCTGTCTACCTACCAGGGATAAGCAAGTAATTTGCTGGGACTATTACAGAATAGGCTTGGGAAGGCCTGTCTACCTACCAGGGAGAAATAAGTCATGGGCTGAAGCGATGAGAGAATAGGCTTGGGAAGGCCTATCTACCAACCAGGGGCAAGCAAGTAATTTGCTGGGACTATTACAGAATAGGCTTGGGAAAGCCTGTCTACCTACCAGGGGCAAGCAAGTAATTTGCTGGGACTATTACAGAATAGGCTTGGGAAGGCCTGTCTACCTACCAAGGGCAAGCAAGTAATGTGCAGGGGCTATTAGAGAACTGGGTTGGGCTATAAGAGAATTGGTTTGGGAAGGCCAGTCTACCTACCAGGGGCAAGCAAGTAATTTGCTGGGGCTATTACAGAATAGGCTTGGGAAGGCCTGTCTACCTACCAGGGGCAAGCAAGTAATGTGCTGGGGCTATTCGAGAATTAGCTTGTGCTATAAGAGAATTGGTTTGGGAAGGCCTGTCTACCTACCAGGGGCAAGCAAGTAATTTGCTGGGGCTATTACAGAATAAGCTTGGGAAGGCCAGTCTACCTACCAGGGACAAGCAAGTAATTTGCTGGGGCTATTACAGAATAGGCTTGGGAAGGCCTGTCTACCTAACAGGGAGAAATAAGTCATGGGCTGAGGCGATGAGAGAATAGGCTTGGGAAGGCCTATCGACCTAACAGGGGCAAGCAAGTAATTTGCTGGGACTGTTACAGAATAGGCTTGGGAAAGCCTGTCTACCTACCAGGGGCAAGCAAGTAATTTGCTGGGACTATTACAGAATAGGCTTGGGAAGGCCTGTCTACCTACCAGGGAGAAATAAGTCATGGGCTGAAGCGATGAGAGAATAGGCTTGGGAAGGCCTATCGACCTAACAGGGGCAAGCAAGTAATTTGCTGGGACTATTACAGAATAGGCTTGGGAAAGCCTGTCTACCTACCAGGGGCAAGCAAGTAATTTGCTGGGACTATTACAGAATAGGCTTGGGAAGGCCTGTCTACCTACCAGGGGCAAACAAGTAATGTGCTGGGGCTATTCTAGAATTGGCTTGGACTATAAGAGAATTGGTTTGGGAAGGCCTGTCTACCTACCATGGGCAAGCAAGTAATTTGCTGGGGCTATTACAGAATAGGCTTGGGAAGGCCTATCGACCTACAGGGGCAAGCAAGTAATTTGCTGGGACTATTATAGAATAGGCTTGGGAAAGCCTGTCTACCTACCAGGGGCAAGCAAGTAATTTGCTGGGACTATTACAGAATAGGCTTGGGAAGGCCTGTCTACCTACCAGGGAGAAATAAGTCATGGGCTGAAGCGATGAGAGAATAGGCTTGGGAAGGCCTATCGACCTAACAGGGGCAAGCAAGTAATTTGCTTGGACTATTACAGAATAGGCTTGGGAAGGCCTGTCTACCTACCAGGGGCAAGCAAGTAATGTGCTGGGGCTATTCGAGAATTAGCTTGTGCTATAAGAGAATTGGTTTGGGAAGGCCTGTCTACCTACCATGGGCAAGCAAGTAATTTGCTGGGGCTATTACAGAATAGGCTTGGGAAGGCCAGTCTACCTACCAGGGACAAGCAAGTAATTTGCTGGGGCTATTACAGAATAGCCTTGGGAAAGCCTGTCTACCTACCAGGGGCAAGCAAGTAATTTGCTGGGACTATTACAGAATAGGCTTGGGAAGGCCTGTCTACCTACCAGGGAGAAATAAGTCATGGGCTGAAGCGATGAGAGAATAGGCTTGGGAAGGCCTATCGACCTAACAGGGGCAAGCAAGTAATTTGCTGGGACTATTACAGAATAGGCTTGGGAAAGCCTGTCTACCTACCAGGGGCAAGCAAGTAATTTGCTGGGACTATTACAGAATAGGCTTGGGAAGGCCTGTCTACCTACCAGGGGCAAACAAGTAATGTGCTGGGGCTATTCTAGAATTGGCTTGGACTATAAGAGAATTGGTTTGGGAAGGCCTGTCTACCTACCATGGGCAAGCAAGTAATTTGCTGGGGCTATTACAGAATAGGCTTGGGAAGGCCTATCGACCTACAGGGGCAAGCAAGTAATTTGCTGGGACTATTATAGAATAGGCTTGGGAAAGCCTGTCTACCTACCAGGGGCAAGCAAGTAATTTGCTGGGACTATTACAGAATAGGCTTGGGAAGGCCTGTCTACCTACCAGGGAGAAATAAGTCATGGGCTGAAGCGATGAGAGAATAGGCTTGGGAAGGCCTATCGACCTAACAGGGGCAAGCAAGTAATTTGCTTGGACTATTACAGAATAGGCTTGGGAAGGCCTGTCTACCTACCAGGGGCAAGCAAGTAATGTGCTGGGGCTATTCGAGAATTAGCTTGTGCTATAAGAGAATTGGTTTGGGAAGGCCTGTCTACCTACCATGGGCAAGCAAGTAATTTGCTGGGGCTATTACAGAATAGGCTTGGGAAGGCCAGTCTACCTACCAGGGACAAGCAAGTAATTTGCTGGGGCTATTACAGAATAGCCTTGGGAAGGCCTGTCTACCTAACAGTGAAAAATAAGTCATGGGCTGAGGCGATGAGAGAATAGGCTTGGGAAGGCCTATCGACCTAACAGGGGCAAGCAAGTAATTTGCTGGGACTGTTACAGAATAGGCTTGGGAAAGCCTGTCTACCTACCAGGGGCAAGCAAGTAATTTGCTGGGACTATTACAGAATAGGCTTGGGAAGGCCTGTCTACCTACCAGGGAGAAATAAGTCATGGGCTGAAGCGATGAGAGAATAGGCTTGGGAAGGCCTATCGACCTAACAGGGGCAAGCAAGTAATTTGCTGGGACTATTACAGAATAGGCTTGGGAAAGCCTGTCTACCTACCAGGGGCAAGCAAGTAATTTGCTGGGACTATTACAGAATAGGCTTGGGAAGGCCTGTCTACCTACCAGGGGCAAGCAAGTAATGTGCTGGGGCTATTCTAGAATTGGCTTGGACTATAAGAGAATTGGTTTGGGAAGGCCTGTCTACCTACCATGGGCAAGCAAGTAATTTGCTGGGGCTATTACAGAATAGGCTTGGGAAGGCCTGTCTACCTACCAGGGACAAGCAAGTAATTTGCTGGGACTATTACAGAATAGGCTTGGGAAGGCCTGTCTACCTACCAGGGAGAAATAAGTCATGGGCTGAGGCGATGAGAGAATAGGCTTGGGAAGGCCTATCGACCTACAGGGGCAAGCAAGTAATTTGCTGGGACTATTATAGAATAGGCTTGGGAAAGCCTGTCTACCTACCAGGGGCAAGCAAGTAATTTGCTGGGACTATTACAGAATAGGCTTGGGAAGGCCTGTCTACCTACCAGGGAGAAATAAGTCATGGGCTGAAGCGATGAGAGAATAGGCTTGGGAAGGCCTATCGACCTAACAGGGGCAAGCAAGTAATTTGCTGGGACTATTACAGAATAGGCTTGGGAAGGCCTGTCTACCTACCAGGGGCAAGCAAGTAATGTGCTGGGGCTATTCGAGAATTAGCTTGTGCTATAAGAGAATTGGTTTGGGAAGGCCTGTCTACCTACCATGGGCAAGCAAGTAATTTGCTGGGGCTATTACAGAATAGGCTTGGGAAGGCCAGTCTACCTACCAGGGACAAGCAAGTAATTTGCTGGGGCTATTACAGAATAGCCTTGGGAAGGCCTGTCTACCTAACAGTGAAAAATAAGTCATGGGCTGAGGCGATGAGAGAATAGGCTTGGGAAGGCCTATCGACCTAACAGGGGCAAGCAAGTAATTTGCTGGGACTATTACAGAATAGGCTTGGGAAAGCCTGTCTACCTACCAGGGGCAAGCAAGTAATTTGCTGGGACTATTTATTACAGAATAGGCTTGGGAAAGCCTGTCTACCTACCAGGGGCAAGCAAGTAATGTGCAGGGGCTATTAGAGAATTGGCTTGGGAAGGCCTGTCTACCTACCAGGGGCAAGCAAGTAATGTGCTGAAGCTATTCGAGAATTGGCTTGGGCTATAAGAGAATTGGTTTGGGAAGGCCTGTCTACCTACCAGGGGCAAGCAAGTAATGTGCTGGGGCTGTTCTAGAATTGGCTTGGGCTATAAGAGAATTGGTTTGGGAAGGCCTGTCTACCTACCAGGGGCAAGCAAGTAATTTGCTGGGGCTATTACAGAATAGGATAGGGAAGGCCAGTCTACCTACCAGGGACAAGCAAGTAATTTGCTGGGACTATTACAGAATAGGCTTGGGAAGGCCAGTCTACCTACCAGGGAGAAATAAGTCATGGGCTGAGGCGATGAGAGAATAGGCTTAGGAAGGCCTATCTACCTACCAGGGGCAAGCAAGTAATTTGGTGGGTCTATTACAGAATAGGCTTGGGAAGGCCTGTCTACCTACCAGGGAGAAATAAGTCATGGGCAGAAGCGATGAGAGAATAGGCTTGGGAAGGCCTGTCTACCTACCAGGGAGAAATAAGTCATGGGCTGAAGCGATGAGAGAATAGGCTTGGTAAGGCCTTTAATGACCTACTAGATGGGACTGGCTTCATTCAAAATGTAAATAAACCAACTCATAGTCACAAGCACACACTGGACTTGATTTTAACATACGGTACAGAGATTAGTGATCTTAGTGTCCATCCCCACAACCCCGTACTGTCTGATCATTTTCTAATTACCTTTCAGTTTGTGCTTCAAGATAATCCGCCACTAGTGACCAGAACTCAGATGAAAAGGACATTAGGTGATCACTCTGTTTCAGAGTATAAACAGATAATTCAGCCTATATTTGCCTCCATGACATCTAATTATGAAGGAATGATGCCCGGCCTTGCTGTTAATGACGAGTTTGTTGATCGTGTTCTGTTTACGTTTCGTACCACCCTCGATGTCGTCGCTCCCTCCAAATTAAAGTCTGTCAAGCCAAGACGAGCCTCTCCCTGGTATAATGCTGAAACACGCTCTCTTAAACAATCGACACGTAAATTAGAAAGACTTTGGCGCCGTTCCAACACAGAGCACACCCTCTCTGCCTGGAAACGCAGCTTAGTGACATATAAGCAGGCCTTGCGTACGGCTAAAACCAGATATTACTCATCCTTAATAGAGGAAAACAAAAATAATCCTAGGTTTCTGTTCAGCACTGTAGCAAGGCTGACAAACAGTCACACCTCAATAGAACCTTATATCCCAACCACCCTTAGCTGTGATGACTTCCTAAAATTTTTTAACAATAAAATCGCAACTATTAGAAATAAAATTAATGAATCACTTCCAGTTATTAGGTCTGATAAAGTGCAGACAAAGAATTCGGAATCTCCTATAAAACCCTCTAAAATATTAAATAACTTTACCACTGTAGACCAAATTGATTTAATTTCAATTATAATGTCCTCCAAACCATCAACGTGCCTCCTCGACCCAATCCCAACCAAACTTTTTAAAGAGACCCTGCCTCTAACTATTGACACTATCTTAAATATAATAAATACCTCATTAGTTACTGGCTACGTGCCGCAGTCCTTTAAATATGCAGTTACTAAACCGCTCTTGAAAAAACCTACTCTTGATCCTGATATTTTGGCCAATTATAGACCTATTTCTAACTTACCATTTCTCTCCAAAGTCCTTGAAAGAGTGGTAATTAAACAGCTCTGTCAGCACCTACAGGACAATAGTTTATTTGAACAGTTCCAGTCTGGCTTTCGAGCTCATCATAGCACTGAAACCGCATTAGTTAAAGTAACTAATGACTTGTTACTTGCCGCTGACGTTGGATTAGTCTCGATCCTGGTTCTGCTGGACCTGAGCGCAGCCTTTGACACAATCGACCATAATATCTTATTGCAGAGATTAGAATGTGACATAGGCATTAGAGGAGCAGCCCTATGCTGGTTTAAATCATATTTATCTAATAGGTATCAGTTTGTCAATGTAAACCAGCAATCATCATCGTACTCTAGAGTTAGTTATGGTGTGCCGCAAGGATCTGTCCTCGGGCCCATCTTGTTTACGCTGTATATGCTTCCTCTAGGTAATATCATCAGAAAACATAGCATTAACTTTCACTGTTACGCTGACGACACACAACTGTATTTATCAATTAAACCTGAGCAGGTCAGGCAAGTAGAAAAACTAAACGCCTGCGTCCGAGATATAAATACCTGGATGAGCACTAACTATCTTCTACTTAACCCTGAAAAGACAGAAGTCCTTATAATAGGCCCGAAAAGTGTTAGAGACTCTTTATCTGCCCAGATAGTCACTCTGGACAATGTAAGTGTAGCCTCCAGCGCCACAGTTAAAAACCTAGGAGTCTTATTTGACCCTGACTTATCGTTTAAAGCACACATTAAACAAACCTGTAGAACGGCTTTCTTTCACCTGCGCAACATTGCCAAAATTAGAAATATTTTATCTAAAAGTGATGCAGAAAAATTAATTTACGCGTTCGTTACATCGAGATTGGATTACTGTAACTCCCTACTTGCAGCTTGTCCTAAAAACTCTCTAAAAGGTCTTCAGCTAGTCCAAAACGCAGCAGCAAGACTTTTAACAGGAACCAATAGAAGAGAGCACATCACCCCTGTGCTCCAGGCACTTCACTGGCTTCCAGTCGAGTTTAGAATTAAATTTAAAATACTCCTTCTTACATTTAAGACCATTAATGGGTTGGGGCCATCTTATCTCACCGATGCTCTCGTTCCATACCGCCCCAACAGAACACTCCGATCTCAGAATGCAGGTCTACTGGTAGTTCCCACGGTTTATAAAAGTACTGTCGGAGCTAGAGCCTTTAGCCACCAAGCCCCTGTTTTATGGAATCAGCTTCCAGCTAGTATTAAAGAAGCCGAGACAGTCTGCACATTTAAGATTAGATTAAAAACGTTCCTATTCGACAAAGCTTATGGTTAGGCTAGTTGAAGTCGGAGTAGACTCACAGTTTAGTTTAAGCTGCACTAGAAGCTATAATGCTGGGGGCAGTACAGCCGCTGAGTTCTATCTCCTTTTCTTACTCTACCTACCACTTGTCTTACTTTATTTCTATTTTCCAATGTTAATATCTAGTTGTCTAGTCTCTTCATCACTAGTCACCCGGTGTCCCCTTTCCCCCCTCCCCTCTGGGGAGGGGCTATTTTTCAGCTGCAGCCTCCTGACTATCCGGACCCCTGGCTGGATTGACGTCCTCGCTGCTACCCCCGTCTCATCTGACCAGAGGGACCTCTTCTTGCTCCTTTACTCCACTGTATTTTTACGGACTACAATTTCGCTTGCTAATTCCCATTAGCCGTTCTGGGGTTCCTGTCTATCCGTCCTGGGAGTGGATCTCTCCTGACTGTGGTACTCCCCAAGGTTTCTCATTTTTCTCCCAATTGACTCTGGAGTTTTTGGAGTTTTTCCTTGCCGGCATGGAGGGTCTTAGGATAGGGGATACCCAGGACTTGGACTGTATCTATTAATCTTTGTTGCTTCATTTCTAATTGTGCATCATATTGCCTCTGTAAAGCCCTTTGAGACCTCTGTTGTGATTGTGGGCTATACAAATAAAATTGAATTGAATTGAATTGAATTGAAGGCCTATCTACCTACCAGGGGCAAGCAAGTAATTTGCTGGGACTATTACAGAATAGGCTTGGGAAAGCCTGTCTACCTACCAGGGGCAAGCCAGTAATTTGCTGGGACTATTACAGAATAGGCTTGGGAAGGCCTGTCTACCTACCAAGGTCAAGCAAGTAATTTGCTGGGGCTATTACAGAATAGGCTTGGGAAGGCCTGTCTACCTACCAGGGACAAGCAAGTAATTTGCTGGGGCTATTACAGAATAGGCTTGGGAAGGCCTGTCTACCTAACAGGGAGAAATAAGTCATGGGCTGAGGCGATGAGAGAATAGGCTTGGGAAGGCCTATCGACCTAACAGGGGCAAGCAAGTAATTTGCTGGGGCTATTACAGAATAGGCTTGGGAAGGCCAGTCTACCTACCAGGGACAAGCAAGTAATTTGCTGGGGCTATTACAGAATAAGCTTGGGAAAGCCTGTCTACCTACCAGGGCCAAGCAAGTAATGTGCTGGGGCTATTCGAGAATTGGCTTGGACTATAAGAGAATTGGTTTGGGAAGGCCTGTCTACCTACCAGGGGCAAGCAAGTAATGTGCTGGGGCTATTCTAGATTTGGCTTGGGTTATAAGAGAATTGATTTGGGAAGGCCTGTCTACCTACCAGGGGCAAGCAAGTAATTTGCTGGGGCTATTACAGAATAGGCTTGGGAAGGCCAGTCTACCTAACAGGGACAAGCAACTAATTTGCTGAGACTATTACAGAAGAGGCTTGGGAAGGCCTGTCTACCTACCAGGGACAAGCAAGTAATTTGCTGGGGCTATTACAGAATAGGCTTGGGAAGGCCTGTCTACCTAACAGGGAGAAATAAGTCATGGGCTGAGGCGATGAGAGAATAGGCTTGGGAAGGCCTGTCTACCTACCAGGGATAAGCAAGTAATTTGCTGGGACTATTACAGAATAGGCTTGGGAAGGCCTGTCTACCTACCAGGGAGAAATAAGTCATGGGCTGAAGCGATGAGAGAATAGGCTTGGGAAGGCCTATCTACCTACCAGGGATAAACAAGTAATTTGCTGGGACTATTACAGAATAGGCTTGGGAAGGCCTGTCTACCTACCAGGGAGAAATAAGTCATGGGCTGAGGCGATGAGAGAATAGGCTTGGGAAGGCCTGTCTACCTACCAGGGATAAGCAAGTAATTTGCTGGGACTATTACAGAATAGGCTTGGGAAGGCCTGTCTACCTACCAGGGAGAAATAAGTCATGGGCTGAAGCGATGAGAGAATAGGCTTGGGAAGGCCTATCTACCAACCAGGGGCAAGCAAGTAATTTGCTGGGACTATTACAGAATAGGCTTGGGAAAGCCTGTCTACCTACCAGGGGCAAGCAAGTAATTTGCTGGGACTATTACAGAATAGGCTTGGGAAGGCCTGTCTACCTACCAAGGGCAAGCAAGTAATGTGCAGGGGCTATTAGAGAACTGGGTTGGGCTATAAGAGAATTGGTTTGGGAAGGCCAGTCTACCTACCAGGGGCAAGCAAGTAATTTGCTGGGGCTATTACAGAATAGGCTTGGGAAGGCCTGTCTACCTACCAGGGGCAAGCAAGTAATGTGCTGGGGCTATTCGAGAATTAGCTTGTGCTATAAGAGAATTGGTTTGGGAAGGCCTGTCTACCTACCAGGGGCAAGCAAGTAATTTGCTGGGGCTATTACAGAATAAGCTTGGGAAGGCCAGTCTACCTACCAGGGACAAGCAAGTAATTTGCTGGGGCTATTACAGAATAGGCTTGGGAAGGCCTGTCTACCTAACAGGGAGAAATAAGTCATGGGCTGAGGCGATGAGAGAATAGGCTTGGGAAGGCCTATCGACCTAACAGGGGCAAGCAAGTAATTTGCTGGGACTGTTACAGAATAGGCTTGGGAAAGCCTGTCTACCTACCAGGGGCAAGCAAGTAATTTGCTGGGACTATTACAGAATAGGCTTGGGAAGGCCTGTCTACCTACCAGGGAGAAATAAGTCATGGGCTGAAGCGATGAGAGAATAGGCTTGGGAAGGCCTATCGACCTAACAGGGGCAAGCAAGTAATTTGCTGGGACTATTACAGAATAGGCTTGGGAAAGCCTGTCTACCTACCAGGGGCAAGCAAGTAATTTGCTGGGACTATTACAGAATAGGCTTGGGAAGGCCTGTCTACCTACCAGGGGCAAGCAAGTAATGTGCTGGGGCTATTCTAGAATTGGCTTGGACTATAAGAGAATTGGTTTGGGAAGGCCTGTCTACCTACCATGGGCAAGCAAGTAATTTGCTGGGGCTATTACAGAATAGGCTTGGGAAGGCCTGTCTACCTACCAGGGACAAGCAAATAATTTGCTGGGACTATTACAGAATAGGCTTGCGAAGGCCTGTCTACCTACCAGGGAGAAATAAGTCATGGGCTGAGGCGATGAGAGAATAGGCTTGGGAAGGCCTATCGACCTACAGGGGCAAGCAAGTAATTTGCTGGGACTATTATAGAATAGGCTTGGGAAAGCCTGTCTACCTACCAGGGGCAAGCAAGTAATTTGCTGGGACTATTACAGAATAGGCTTGGGAAGGCCTGTCTACCTACCAGGGAGAAATAAGTCATGGGCTGAAGCGATGAGAGAATAGGCTTGGGAAGGCCTATCGACCTAACAGGGGCAAGCAAGTAATTTGCTTGGACTATTACAGAATAGGCTTGGGAAGGCCTGTCTACCTACCAGGGGCAAGCAAGTAATGTGCTGGGGCTATTCGAGAATTAGCTTGTGCTATAAGAGAATTGGTTTGGGAAGGCCTGTCTACCTACCATGGGCAAGCAAGTAATTTGCTGGGGCTATTACAGAATAGGCTTGGGAAGGCCAGTCTACCTACCAGGGACAAGCAAGTAATTTGCTGGGGCTATTACAGAATAGCCTTGGGAAGGCCTGTCTACCTAACAGTGAAAAATAAGTCATGGGCTGAGGCGATGAGAGAATAGGCTTGGGAAGGCCTATCGACCTAACAGGGGCAAGCAAGTAATTTGCTGGGACTGTTACAGAATAGGCTTGGGAAAGCCTGTCTACCTACCAGGGGCAAGCAAGTAATTTGCTGGGACTATTACAGAATAGGCTTGGGAAGGCCTGTCTACCTACCAGGGAGAAATAAGTCATGGGCTGAAGCGATGAGAGAATAGGCTTGGGAAGGCCTATCGACCTAACAGGGGCAAGCAAGTAATTTGCTGGGACTATTACAGAATAGGCTTGGGAAAGCCTGTCTACCTACCAGGGGCAAGCAAGTAATTTGCTGGGACTATTACAGAATAGGCTTGGGAAGGCCTGTCTACCTACCAGGGGCAAGCAAGTAATGTGCTGGGGCTATTCTAGAATTGGCTTGGACTATAAGAGAATTGGTTTGGGAAGGCCTGTCTACCTACCATGGGCAAGCAAGTAATTTGCTGGGGCTATTACAGAATAGGCTTGGGAAGGCCTGTCTACCTACCAGGGACAAGCAAGTAATTTGCTGGGACTATTACAGAATAGGCTTGGGAAGGCCTGTCTACCTACCAGGGAGAAATAAGTCATGGGCTGAGGCGATGAGAGAATAGGCTTGGGAAGGCCTATCGACCTACAGGGGCAAGCAAGTAATTTGCTGGGACTATTATAGAATAGGCTTGGGAAAGCCTGTCTACCTACCAGGGGCAAGCAAGTAATTTGCTGGGACTATTACAGAATAGGCTTGGGAAGGCCTGTCTACCTACCAGGGAGAAATAAGTCATGGGCTGAAGCGATGAGAGAATAGGCTTGGGAAGGCCTATCGACCTAACAGGGGCAAGCAAGTAATTTGCTGGGACTATTACAGAATAGGCTTGGGAAGGCCTGTCTACCTACCAGGGGCAAGCAAGTAATGTGCTGGGGCTATTCGAGAATTAGCTTGTGCTATAAGAGAATTGGTTTGGGAAGGCCTGTCTACCTACCATGGGCAAGCAAGTAATTTGCTGGGGCTATTACAGAATAGGCTTGGGAAGGCCAGTCTACCTACCAGGGACAAGCAAGTAATTTGCTGGGGCTATTACAGAATAGCCTTGGGAAGGCCTGTCTACCTAACAGTGAAAAATAAGTCATGGGCTGAGGCGATGAGAGAATAGGCTTGGGAAGGCCTATCGACCTAACAGGGGCAAGCAAGTAATTTGCTGGGACTATTACAGAATAGGCTTGGGAAAGCCTGTCTACCTACCAGGGGCAAGCAAGTAATTTGCTGGGACTATTTATTACAGAATAGGCTTGGGAAAGCCTGTCTACCTACCAGGGGCAAGCAAGTAATGTGCAGGGGCTATTAGAGAATTGGCTTGGGAAGGCCTGTCTACCTACCAGGGGCAAGCAAGTAATGTGCTGAAGCTATTCGAGAATTGGCTTGGGCTATAAGAGAATTGGTTTGGGAAGGCCTGTCTACCTACCAGGGGCAAGCAAGTAATGTGCTGGGGCTGTTCTAGAATTGGCTTGGGCTATAAGAGAATTGGTTTGGGAAGGCCTGTCTACCTACCAGGGGCAAGCAAGTAATTTGCTGGGGCTATTACAGAATAGGATAGGGAAGGCCAGTCTACCTACCAGGGACAAGCAAGTAATTTGCTGGGACTATTACAGAATAGGCTTGGGAAGGCCTATCTACCTACCAGGGAGAAATAAGTCATGGGCTGAGGCGATGAGAGAATAGGCTTAGGAAGGCCTATCTACCTACCAGGGGCAAGCAAGTAATTTGGTGGGTCTATTACAGAATAGGCTTGGGAAGGCCTGTCTACCTACCAGGGAGAAATAAGTCATGGGCAGAAGCGATGAGAGAATAGGCTTGGGAAGGCCTGTCTACCTACCAGGGAGAAATAAGTCATGGGCTGAAGCGATGAGAGAATAGGCTTGGGAAGGCCTATCTACCTACCAGGGGCAAGCAAGTAATTTGCTGGGACTATTACAGAATAGGCTTGGGAAAGCCTGTCTACCTACCAGGGGCAAGCCAGTAATTTGCTGGGACTATTACAGAATAGGCTTGGGAAGGCCTGTCTACCTACCAAGGTCAAGCAAGTAATTTGCTGGGGCTATTACAGAATAGGCTTGGGAAGGCCTGTCTACCTACCAGGGACAAGCAAGTAATTTGCTGGGGCTATTACAGAATAGGCTTGGGAAGGCCTGTCTACCTAACAGGGAGAAATAAGTCATGGGCTGAGGCGATGAGAGAATAGGCTTGGGAAGGCCTATCGACCTAACAGGGGCAAGCAAGTAATTTGCTGGGGCTATTACAGAATAGGCTTGGGAAGGCCAGTCTACCTACCAGGGACAAGCAAGTAATTTGCTGGGGCTATTACAGAATAAGCTTGGGAAAGCCTGTCTACCTAACAGGGCCAAGCAAGTAATGTGCTGGGGCTATTCGAGAATTGGCTTGGACTATAAGAGAATTGGTTTGGGAAGGCCTGTCTACCTACCAGGGGCAAGCAAGTAATGTGCTGGGGCTATTCTAGATTTGGCTTGGGTTATAAGAGAATTGGTTTGGGAAGGCCTGTCTACCTACCAGGGGCAAGCAAGTAATTTGCTGGGGCTATTACAGAATAGGCTTGGGAAGGCCAGTCTACCTAACAGGGACAAGCAACTAATTTGCTGAGACTATTACAGAAGAGGCTTGGGAAGGCCTGTCTACCTACCAGGGACAAGCAAGTAATTTGCTGGGGCTATTACAGAATAGGCTTGGGAAGGCCAGTCTACCTAACAGGGACAAGCAACTAATTTGCTGAGACTATTACAGAAGAGGCTTGGGAAGGCCTGTCTACCTACCAGGGACAAGCAAGTAATTTGCTGGGGCTATTACAGAATAGGCTTGGGAAGGCCTGTCTACCTAACAGGGAGAAATAAGTCATGGGCTGAGGCGATGAGAGAATAGGCTTGGGAAGGCCTGTCTACCTACCAGGGATAAACAAGTAATTTGCTGGGACTATTACAGAATAGGCTTGGGAAGGCCTGTCTACCTACCAGGGAGAAATAAGTCATGGGCTGAGGCGATGAGAGAATAGGCTTGGGAAGGCCTGTCTACCTACACGGGATAAGCAAGTAATTTGCTGGGACTATTACAGAATAGGCTTGGGAAGGCCTGTCTACCTACCAGGGAGAAATAAGTCATGGGCTGAAGCGATGAGAGAATAGGCTTGGGAAGGCCTATCTACCAACCAGGGGCAAGCAAGTAATTTGCTGGGACTATTACAGAATAGGCTTGGGAAAGCCTGTCTACCTACCAGGGGCAAGCAAGTAATTTGCTGGGACTATTACAGAATAGGCTTGGGAAGGCCTGTCTACCTACCAAGGGCAAGCAAGTAATGTGCAGGGGCTATTAGAGAACTGGGTTGGGCTATAAGAGAATTGGTTTGGGAAGGCCAGTCTACCTACCAGGGGCAAGCAAGTAATTTGCTGGGGCTATTACAGAATAGGCTTGGGAAGGCCTGTCTACCTACCAGGGGCAAGCAAGTAATGTGCTGGGGCTATTCGAGAATTAGCTTGTGCTATAAGAGAATTGGTTTGGGAAGGCCTGTCTACCTACCAGGGGCAAGCAAGTAATTTGCTGGGGCTATTACAGAATAAGCTTGGGAAGGCCAGTCTACCTACCAGGGACAAGCAAGTAATTTGCTGGGGCTATTACAGAATAGGCTTGGGAAGGCCTGTCTACCTAACAGGGAGAAATAAGTCATGGGCTGAGGCGATGAGAGAATAGGCTTGGGAAGGCCTATCGACCTAACAGGGGCAAGCAAGTAATTTGCTGGGACTGTTACAGAATAGGCTTGGGAAAGCCTGTCTACCTACCAGGGGCAAGCAAGTAATTTGCTGGGACTATTACAGAATAGGCTTGGGAAGGCCTGTCTACCTACCAGGGAGAAATAAGTCATGGGCTGAAGCGATGAGAGAATAGGCTTGGGAAGGCCTATCGACCTAACAGGGGCAAGCAAGTAATTTGCTGGGACTATTACAGAATAGGCTTGGGAAAGCCTGTCTACCTACCAGGGGCAAGCAAGTAATTTGCTGGGACTATTACAGAATAGGCTTGGGAGGGCCTGTCTACCTACCAGGGGCAAGCAAGTAATGTGCTGGGGCTATTCTAGAATTGGCTTGAACTATAAGAGAATTGGTTTGGGAAGGCCTGTCTACCTACCATGGGCAAGCAAGTAATTTGCTGGGGCTATTACAGAATAGGCTTGGGAAGGCCTGTCTACCTACCTGGGACAAGCAAGTAATTTGCTGGGACTATTACAGAATAGGCTTGGGAAGGCCTGTCTACCTACCAGGGAGAAATAAGTCATGGGCTGAGGCGATGAGAGAATAGGCTTGGGAAGGCCTATCGACCTACAGGGGCAAGCAAGTAATTTGCTGGGACTATTATAGAATAGGCTTGGGAAAGCCTGTCTACCTACCAGGGGCAAGCAAGTAATTTGCTGGGACTATTACAGAATAGGCTTGGGAAGGCCTGTCTACCTACCAGGGAGAAATAAGTCATGGGCTGAAGCGATGAGAGAATAGGCTTGGGAAGGCCTATCGACCTAACAGGGGCAAGCAAGTAATTTGCTGGGACTATTACAGAATAGGCTTGGGAAGGCCTGTCTACCTACCAGGGGCAAGCAAGTAATGTGCTGGGGCTATTCGAGAATTAGCTTGTGCTATAAGAGAATTGGTTTGGGAAGGCCTGTCTACCTACCATGGGCAAGCAAGTAATTTGCTGGGGCTATTACAGAATAGGCTTGGGAAGGCCAGTCTACCTACCAGGGACAAGCAAGTAATTTGCTGGGGCTATTACAGAATAGCCTTGGGAAGGCCTGTCTACCTAACAGTGAAAAATAAGTCATGGGCTGAGGCGATGAGAGAATAGGCTTGGGAAGGCCTATCGACCTAACAGGGGCAAGCAAGTAATTTGCTGGGACTATTACAGAATAGGCTTGGGAAAGCCTGTCTACCTACCAGGGGCAAGCAAGTAATTTGCTGGGACTATTTATTACAGAATAGGCTTGGGAAAGCCTGTCTACCTACCAGGGGCAAGCAAGTAATGTGCAGGGGCTATTAGAGAATTGGCTTGGGAAGGCCTGTCTACCTACCAGGGGCAAGCAAGTAATGTGCTGAAGCTATTCGAGAATTGGCTTGGGCTATAAGAGAATTGGTTTGGGAAGGCCTGTCTACCTACCAGGGGCAAGCAAGTAATGTGCTGGGGCTGTTCTAGAATTGGCTTGGGCTATAAGAGAATTGGTTTGGGAAGGCCTGTCTACCTACCAGGGGCAAGCAAGTAATTTGCTGGGGCTATTACAGAATAGGATAGGGAAGGCCAGTCTACCTACCAGGGACAAGCAAGTAATTTGCTGGGACTATTACAGAATAGGCTTGGGAAGGCCTATCTACCTACCAGGGAGAAATAAGTCATGGGCTGAGGCGATGAGAGAATAGGCTTAGGAAGGCCTATCTACCTACCAGGGGCAAACAAGTAATTTGGTGGGTCTATTACAGAATAGGCTTGGGAAGGCCTGTCTACCTACCAGGGAGAAATAAGTCATGGGCAGAAGCGATGAGAGAATAGGCTTGGGAAGGCCTGTCTACCTACCAGGGAGAAATAAGTCATGGGCTGAAGCGATGAGAGAATAGGCTTGGGAAGGCCTATCTACCTACCAGGGGCAAGCAAGTAATTTGCTGGGACTATTACAGAAAAGGCTTGGGAAAGCCTGTCTACCTACCAGGGGCAAGCCAGTAATTTGCTGGGACTATTACAGAATAGGCTTGGGAAGGCCTGTCTACCTACCAAGGTCAAGCAAGTAATTTGCTGGGGCTATTACAGAATAGGCTTGGGAAGGCCTGTCTACCTACCAGGGACAAGCAAGTAATTTGCTGGGGCTATTACAGAATAGGCTAGGGAAGGCCTGTCTACCTAACAGGGAGAAATAAGTCATGGGCTGAGGCGATGAGAGAATAGGCTTGGGAAGGCCTATCGACCTAACAGGGGCAAGCAAGTAATTTGCTGGGGCTATTACAGAATAGGCTTGGGAAGGCCAGTCTACCTACCAGGGACAAGCAAGTAATTTGCTGGGGCTATTACAGAATAGGCTTGGGAAGGCCTGTCTACCTAACAGGGAGAAATAAGTCATGGGCTGAGGCGATGAGAGAATAGGCTTGGGAAGGCCTATCGACCTAACAGGGGCAAGCAAGTAATTTGCTGGGACTGTTACAGAAATGGCTTGGGAAAGCCTGTCTGCCTACCAGGGGCAAGCAAGTAATTTGCTGGGACTATTACAGAATAGGCTTGGGAAGGCCTGTCTACCTACCAGGGAGAAATAAGTCATGGGCTGAAGCGATGAGAGAATAGGCTTGGGAAGGCCTATCGACCTAACAGGGGCAAGCAAGTAATTTGCTGGGACTATTACAGAATAGGCTTGGGAAAGCCTGTCTACCTACCAGGGGCAAGCAAGTAATTTGCTGGGACTATTACAGAATAGGCTTGGGAAGGCCTGTCTACCTACCAGGGGCAAGCAAGTAATGTGCTGGGGCTATTCGAGAATTAGCTTGTGCTATAAGAGAATTGGTTTGGGAAGGCCTGTCTACCTACCATGGGCAAGCAAGTAATTTGCTGGGGCTATTACAGAATAGGCTTGGGAAGGCCAGTCTACCTACCAGGGACAAGCAAGTAATTTGCTGGGGCTATTACAGAATAGGCTTGGGAAGGCCTGTCTACCTAACAGTGAAAAATAAGTCATGGGCTGAGGCGATGAGAGAATAGGCTTGGGAAGGCCTATCGACCTAACAGGGGCAAGCAAGTAATTTGCTGGGACTATTACAGAATAGGCTTGGGAAAGCCTGTCTACCTACCAGGGGCAAGCAAGTAATTTGCTGGGACTATTACAGAATAGGCTTGGGAAAACCTGTCTACCTACCAGGGGCAAGCAAGTAATGTGCAGGGGCTATTAGAGAATTGGCTTGGGAAGGCCTGTCTACCTACCAGGGGCAAGCAAGTAATGTGCTGGAGCTATTCGAGAATTGGCTTGGGCTATAAGAGAATTGGTTTGGGAAGGCCTGTCTACCTACCAGGGGCAAGCAAGTAATGTGCTGGGGCTATTCTAGAATTGGCTTGGGCTATAAGAGAATTGGTTTGGGAAGGCCTGTCTACCTACCAGGGGCAAGCAAGTAATTTGCTGGGACTATTACAGAATAGGATAGGGAAGGCCTGTCTACCTACCAGGGAGAAATAAGTCATGGGCTGAAGCGATGAGAGAATAGGCTTGGGAAGGCCTATCGACCTAACAGGGGCAAGCAAGTAATTTGCTGGGACTATTACAGAATAGGCTTGGGAAAGCCTGTCTACCTACCAGGGGCAAGCAAGTAATTTGCTATGACTATTACAGAATAGGCTTGGGAAGGCCTGTCTACCTACCAGGGGCAAGCAAGTAATGTGCTGGGGCTATTCGAGAATTGGCTTGGGCTATAAGAGAATTGGTTTGGGAAGGCCTGTTTACCTACCAGGGGCAAGCAAGTAATGTGCTGGGGCTATTCTAGAATTGGCTTGGGCTATAAGAGAATTGGTTTGGGAAGGCCTGTCTACCTATCAGGGATAAGCAAGTAATTTGCTGGGGCTATTACAGAATAGGCTTGGGAAGGCCTGTCTACCTATCAGGGACAAGCAAGTAATTTGCTGGGACTATTACAGAATAGGCTTGGGAAGGCCTGTCTACCTACCAGGGAGAAATAAGTCATGGGCTGAGGCGATGAGAGAATAGGCTTGGGAAGGCCTATCGACCTACAGGGGCAAGCAAGTAATTTGCTTGGACTATTACAGAATAGGCTTGGGAAAGCCTGTCTACCTACCAGGGGCAAGCAAGTAATTTGCTGGGACTATTACAGAATAGGCTTGGGAAGGCCTGTCTACCTACCAGGGAGAAATAAGTCATGGGCTGAAGCGATGAGAGAATAGGCTTGGGAAGGCCTGTCTACCTACCAGGGGCAAGCAAGTAATGTGCTGGGGCTATTCGAGAATTGGCTTGGGCTATAAGAGAATTGGTTTGGGAAGGCCTGTCTACCTACCAGGGGCAAGCAAGTAATGTGCTGGGGCTATTCTAGAATTGGCTTGGGCTATAAGAGAATTGGTTTGGGAAGGCCTGTCTACCTACCAGGGGCAAGCAAGTAATTTGCTGGGGCTATTACAGAATAGGCTTGGGAAGGCCTGTCTACCTACCAGGGACAAGCAAGTAATTTGCTGGGACTATTGCAGAATAGGCTCGGGAAGGCCACTCTAACTTTCAGGGGCAAGCAAGTAATTGTAATGGGCTATGAGAGAATTCGCTTGGGATATAAAAAAAATTTGCTCGGGAAGGCCAGTCGATCTACCAGGTATAAGCAAGTAATTTGCTGGGGTTATAACAGAATAGGCTTGGGAAGGCCTTTCTACCTATCAGGGGCAAGAAAGTAATGTGCTGGGGCTATGAGAGAATTGGCTTGGGATATAAAAGAATTGGCTCGGGACAGGCCAGTCGACCTACCGAGGATAAGCAAGCAATTTGCAGGGGCTATGAGAGAGAACGCTTGGGAAGGCCTGTACACCTACCAGGGGCAAGCAAGTAATGTGCTGGGGCTATTCGAGAATTGGCTTGGGCTTTAAGAGAATTGGTTTGGGAAGGCCTGTCTACCTACCAGGGGCAAGCAAGTAATTTGCTGGGGCTATTACAGAATAGGCTAGGGAAGGCCCGTCTACCTACCAGGGACAAGCAAGTAATTTGCTGGGACTATTACAGAATAGGCTTGGGAAGGCCGGTCTACCTACCAGGGAGAAATAAGTCATGGGCTGAGGCGATGAGAGAATAGGCTTGGAAAGGCCTATCTACCTACCAGGGGCAAGCACGTAATTTGCTGGGACTATTACAGAATAGGCTTGGGAAGGCCTGTCTACCTAACAGGGAGAAATAAGTCATGGGCTGAGGCGATGAGAGAATAAGCTTGGGGAGGCCTATCGACCTATCAGGGGCAAGCAAGTAATGTGCTGGGGCTATGAGAGAATTGGCTTGGGATATAAAAGAATTGGCTCGGGAAAGGCCAGTCGACCTACCGAGGATAAGCAAGCATTTTGCAGGGGCTATGAGAGAAAAGGCTTGGGAATTTCTTTCTACCTACCAGGGGCAAGCAAGTAATTTGCTGGGACTATTACAGAATAGGCATGGGAAGACTTGTCTACCTACCAGGGGCAAGCAAGTAATTTGCTGGGGGTATTACAGAATAGGCTTGGGAAAGCCTGTCTACCTACCAGGGCCAAGCAAGTAATGTGCTGGGGCTATTCGAGAATTGGCTTGGACTATAAGAGAATTGGTTTGGGAAGGCCTGTCTACCTACCAGTGGCAAGCAAGTAATGTGCTGGGGCTATTCTAGATTTGGCTTGGGCTATAAGAGAATTGGTTTGGGAAGGCCTGTCTACCTACCAGGGGCAAGCAAGTAATTTGCTGGGGCCATTACAGAATAGGCTTGGGAAGGCCAGTCTACCTAACAGGGACAAGCAACTAATTTGCTGAGACTATTACAGAAGAGGCTTGGGAAGGCCTGTCTACCTAACAGGGAGAAATAAGTCATGGGCTGAGGCGATGAGAGAATAGGCTTGGGAAGGCCTATCGACCTAACAGGGGCAAGCAAGTAATTTGCTGGGGCTATTACAGAATAGGCTTGGGAAGGCCAGTCTACCTAACAGGGACAAGCAACTAATTTGATGAGACTATTACAGAAGAGGCTTGGGAAGGCCTATCTACCTACCAGGGGCAAGCAAGTAATTTGGTGGGACTATTACAGAATAGGCTTGGGAAGGCCTGTCTACCTACCAGGGAGAAATAAGTCATGGGCTGAAGCGATGAGAGAATAGGCTTGGGAAGGCCTATCTACCTACCAGGGGCAAGCAAGTAATTTGCTGGGACTATTACAGAATAGGCTTGGGAAAGCCTGTCTACCTACCAAGGGCAAGCCAGTAATTTGCTGGGACTATTACAGAATAGGCTTGGGAAGGCCTGTCTACCTACCAGGGGCAAGCAAGTAATTTGCTGGGGCTATTACAGAATAGGCTTGGGAAGGCCAGTCTACCTAACAGGGACAAGCAACTAATTTGCTGAGACTATTACAGAAGAGGCTTGGGAAGGCCTGTCTACCTACCAGGGAGAAATAAGTCATGGGCTGAGGCGATGAGAGAATAGGCTTGGGAAGGCCTATCTACCTACCAGGGGCAAGCAAGTAATTTGGTGGGTCTATTACAGAATAGGCTTGGGAAGGCCTGTCTACCTACCAGGGAGAAATAAGTCATGGGCAGAAGCGATGAGAGAATATGCTTGGGAAGGCCTATCTACCTACCAGGGGCAAGCAAGTAATGTGCTGGGGCTATTCTAGAATTGGCTTGGGCTATAAGAGAATTGGTTTGGGAAGGCCTGTCTACCTATCAGGGATAAGCAAGTAATTTGCTGGGGCTATTACAGAATAGGCTTGGGAAGGCCTGTCTACCTATCAGGGACAAGCAAGTAATTTGCTGGGACTATTACAGAATAGGCTTGGGAAGGCCTGTCTACCTACCAGGGAGAAATAAGTCATGGGCTGAGGCGATGAGAGAATAGGCTTGGGAAGGCCTATCGACCTACAGGGGCAAGCAAGTAATTTGCTTGGACTATTACAGAATAGGCTTGGGAAAGCCTGTCTACCTACCAGGGGCAAGCAAGTAATTTGCTGGGACTATTACAGAATAGGCTTGGGAAGGCCTGTCTACCTACCAGGGAGAAATAAGTCATGGGCTGAAGCGATGAGAGAATAGGCTTGGGAAGGCCTGTCTACCTACCAGGGGCAAGCAAGTAATGTGCTGGGGCTATTCGAGAATTGGCTTGGGCTATAAGAGAATTGGTTTGGGAAGGCCTGTCTACCTACCAGGGGCAAGCAAGTAATTTGCTGGGGCTATTACAGAATAGGCTTGGGAAGGCCTGTCTACCTACCAGGGACAAGCAAGTAATTTGCTGGGACTATTGCAGAATAGGCTCGGGAAGGCCACTCTAACTTTCAGGGGCAAGCAAGTAATTGTAATGGGCTATGAGAGAATTCGCTTGGGATATAAAAAAATTTGCTCGGGAAGGCCAGTCGATCTACCAGGTATAAGCAAGTAATTTGCTGGGGTTATAACAGAATAGGCTTGGGAAGGCCTTTCTACCTATCAGGGGCAAGAAAGTAATGTGCTGGGGCTATGAGAGAATTGGCTTGGGATATAAAAGAATTGGCTCGGGACAGGCCAGTCGACCTACCGAGGATAAGCAAGCAATTTGCAGGGGCTATGAGAGAGAACGCTTGGGAAGGCCTGTACACCTACCAGGGGCAAGCAAGTAATGTGCTGGGGCTATTCGAGAATTGGCTTGGGCTTTAAGAGAATTGGTTTGGGAAGGCCTGTCTACCTACCAGGGGCAAGCAAGTAATTTGCTGGGGCTATTACAGAATAGGCTAGGGAAGGCCAGTCTACCTACCAGGGACAAGCAAGTAATTTGCTGGGACTATTACAGAATAGGCTTGGGAAGGCCGGTCTACCTACCAGGGAGAAATAAGTCATGGGCTGAGGCGATGAGAGAATAGGCTTGGAAAGGCCTATCTACCTACCAGGGGCAAGCACGTAATTTGCTGGGACTATTACAGAATAGGCTTGGGAAGGCCTGTCTACCTAACAGGGAGAAATAAGTCATGGGCTGAGGCGATGAGAGAATAAGCTTGGGGAGGCCTATCGACCTATCAGGGGCAAGCAAGTAATGTGCTGGGGCTATGAGAGAATTGGCTTGGGATATAAAAGAATTGGCTCGGGAAAGGCCAGTCGACCTACCGAGGATAAGCAAGCATTTTGCAGGGGCTATGAGAGAAAAGGCTTGGGAATTTCTTTCTACCTACCAGGGGCAAGCAAGTAATTTGCTGGGACTATTACAGAATAGGCATGGGAAGACTTGTCTACCTACCAGGGGCAAGCAAGTAATTTGCTGGGGCTATTACAGAATAGGCTTGGGAAAGCCTGTCTACCTACCAGGGCCAAGCAAGTAATGTGCTGGGGCTATTCGAGAATTGGCTTGGACTATAAGAGAATTGGTTTGGGAAGGCCTGTCTACCTACCAGTGGCAAGCAAGTAATGTGCTGGGGCTATTCTAGATTTGGCTTGGGCTATAAGAGAATTGGTTTGGGAAGGCCTGTCTACCTACCAGGGGCAAGCAAGTAATTTGCTGGGGCTATTACAGAATACGCTTGGGAAGGCCAGTCTACCTAACAGGGACAAGCAACTAATTTGCTGAGACTATTACAGAAGAGGCTTGGGAAGGCCTGTCTACCTACCAGGGAGAAATAAGTCATGGGCTGAGGCGATGAGAGAATAGGCTTGGGAAGGCCTATCTACCTACCAGGGGCAAGCAAGTAATTTGGTGGGTCTATTACAGAATAGGCTTGGGAAGGCCTGTCTACCTACCAGGGAGAAATAAGTCATGGGCAGAAGCGATGAGAGAATAGGCTTGGGAAGGCCTATCTACCTAGAGGGATAAACAAGTAATTTGCTGGGACTATTACAGAATAGGCTTGGGAAGGCCTGTCTACCTACCAGGGAGAAATAAGTCATGGGCTGAAGCGATGAGAGAATAGGCTTGGGAAGGCCTATCTACCTACCAGGGGCAAGCAAGTAATTTGCTGGGACTATTACAGAATAGGCTTGGGAAAGCCTGTCTACCTACCAGGGGCAAGCCAGTAATTTGCTGGGGCTATTACAGAATAGGCTTGGGAAGGCCTGTCTATCTAACAGGGAGAAATAAGTCATGGGCTGAGGCGATGAGAGAATAGGCTTGGGAAGGCCTATCGACCTAACAGGGGCAAGCAAGTAATTTGCTGGGACTATTACAGAATAGGCATGGGAAGACTTGTCTACCTACCAGCGGCAAGCAAGTAATTTGCTGGGGCTATTACAGAATAGGCTTGGGAAAGCCTGTCTACCTACCAGGGCCAAGCATGTAATGTGCTGGGGCTATTCGAGAATTGGCTTGGACTATAAGAGAATTGGTTTGGGAAGGCCTGTCTACCTAACAGGGAGAAATAAGTCATGGGCTGAGGCGATGAGAGAATAGGCTTGGGAAGGCCTATCGACCTAACAGGGGCAAGCAAGTAATTTGCTGGGGCCATTACAGAATAGGCTTGGGAAGGCCATCTACCTACCAGGGACAAGCAAGTAATTTGCTGGGGCTATTACAGAATAGGCTTGGGAAGGCCTGTCTACCTAACAGGGAGAAATAAGTCATGGGCTGAGGCGATGAGAGAATAGGCTTGGGAAGGCCTATCGACCTAACAGGGGCAAGCAAGTAATTTGCTGGGACTGTTACAGAATAGGCTTGGGAAAGCCTGTCTACCTACCAGGGGCAAGCAAGTAATTTGCTGGGACTATTACAGAATAGGCTTGGGAAGGCCTGTCTACCTAACAGGGAGAAATAAGTCATGGGCTGAGGCGATGAGAGAATAGGCTTGGGGAGGCCTATCGACCTATCAGGGGCAAGCAAGTAATGTGCTGGGGCTATGAGAGAATTGGCTTGGGATATAAAAGAATTGGCTCAGGAAAGCCAGTCGACCTACCGAGGATAAGCAAGCATTTTGCAGGGGCTATGAGAGAAAAGGCTTGGGAATTTCTTTCTACCTACCAGGGGCATGCAAGTAATTTGCTGGGACTATTACAGAATAGGCATGGGAAGACTTGTCTACCTACCAGGGGCAAGAAAGTAATTTGCTGGGGGTATTACAGAATAGGCTTGGGAAAGCCTGTCTACCTACCAGGGCCAAGCAAGTAATGTGCTGGGGCTATTCGAGAATTGGCTTGGACTATAAGAGAATTGGTTTGGGAAGGCCTGTCTACCTACCAGTGGCAAGCAAGTAATGTGCTGGGGCTATTCTAGATTTGGCTTGGGCTATAAGAGAATTGGTTTGGGAAGGCCTGTCTACCTAACAGGGACAAGCAACTAATTTGCTGAGACTATTACAGAAGAGGCTTGGGAAGGCCTGTCTACCTACCAGGGAGAAATAAGTCATGGGCTGAGGCGATGAGAGAATAGGCTTGGGAAGGCCTGTCTACCTACCAAGGTCAAGCAAGTAATTTGCTGGGGCTATTACAGAATAGGCTTGGGAAGGCCTGTCTACCTAACAGGGAGAAATAAGTCATGGGCTGAGGCGATGAGAGAATAGGCTTGGGAAGGCCTATCGACCTAACAGGGGCAAGCAAGTAA
This sequence comes from Corythoichthys intestinalis, assembly GCF_030265065.1. Classification (NCBI taxonomy): domain Eukaryota; kingdom Metazoa; phylum Chordata; class Actinopteri; order Syngnathiformes; family Syngnathidae; genus Corythoichthys; species Corythoichthys intestinalis. Next base: position 184,647 of record NC_080405.1, on the reverse strand, counting down.
TTTGCTGGGGCTATTACAGAATAGGCTTGGGAAGGCCAGTCTACCTACCAGGGACAAGCAAGTAATTTGCTGGGGCTATTACAGAATAGGCTTGGGAAGGCCTGTCTACCTAACAGGGAGAAATAAGTCATGGGCTGAGGCGATGAGAGAATAGGCTTGGGAAGGCCTATCGACCTAACAGGGGCAAGCAAGTAATTTGCTGGGACTGTTACAGAATAGGCTTGGGAAAGCCTGTCTACCTACCAGGGGCAAGCAAGTAATTTGCTGGGACTATTACAGAATAGGCTTGGGAAGGCCTGTCTACCTACCAGGGAGAAATAAGTCATGGGCTGAAGCGATGAGAGAATAGGCTTGGGAAGGCCTATCGACCTAACAGGGGCAAGCAAGTAATTTGCTGGGACTATTACAGAATAGGCTTGGGAAAGCCTGTCTACCTACCAGGGGCAAGCAAGTAATTTGCTGGGACTATTACAGAATAGGCTTGGGAAGGCCTGTCTACCTACCAGGGGCAAGCAAGTAATGTGCTGGGGCTATTCGAGAAATGGCTTGGGCTATAAGAGAATTGGTTTGGGAAGGCCTGTCTACCTACCAGGGGCAAGCAAGTAATGTGCTGGGGCTATTCTAGAATTGGCTTGGGCTATAAGAGAATTGGTTTGGGAAGGCCTGTCTACCTACCAGGGGCAAGCAAGTAATTTGCTGGGACTATTACAGAATAGGATAGGGAAGGCCTGTCTACCTACCAGGGAGAAATAAGTCATGGGCTGAAGCGATGAGAGAATAGGCTTGGGAAGGCCTATCGACCTAACAGGGGCAAGCAAGTAATTTGCTGGGACTATTACAGAATAGGCTTGGGAAAGCCTGTCTACCTACCAGGGGCAAGCAAGTAATTTGCTATGACTATTACAGAATAGGCTTGGGAAGGCCTGTCTACCTACCAGGGGCAAGCAAGTAATGTGCTGGGGCTATTCGAGAATTGGCTTGGGCTATAAGAGAATTGGTTTGGGAAGGCCTGTCTACCTACCAGGGGTAAGCAAGTAATGTGCTGGGGCTATTCTAGAATTGGCTTGGGCTATAAGAGAATTGGTTTGGGAAGGCCTGTCTACCTATCAGGGATAAGCAAGTAATTTGCTGGGGCTATTACAGAATAGGCTTGGGAAGGCCTGTCTACCTATCAGGGACAAGCAAGTAATTTGCTGGGACTATTACAGAATAGGCTTGGGAAGGCCTGTCTACCTACCAGGGAGAAATAAGTCATGGGCTGAGGCGATGAGAGAATAGGCTTGGGAAGGCCTATCGACCTACAGGGGCAAGCAAGTAATTTGCTTGGACTATTACAGAATAGGTTTGGGAAAGCCTGTCTACCTACCAGGGGCAAGCAAGTAATTTGCTGGGACTATTACAGAATAGGCTTGGGAAGGCCTGTCTACCTACCAGGGAGAAATAAGTCATGGGCTGAAGCGATGAGAGAATAGGCTTGGGAAGGCCTGTCTACCTACCAGGGGCAAGCAAGTAATGTGCTGGGGCTATTCGAGAATTGGCTTGGGCTATAAGAGAATTGGTTTGGGAAGGCCTGTCTACCTACCAGGGGCAAGCAAGTAATTTGCTGGGGCTATTACAGAATAGGCTTGGGAAGGCCTGTCTACCTACCAGGGACAAGCAAGTAATTTGCTGGGACTATTGCAGAATAGGCTCGGGAAGGCCACTCTAACTTTCAGGGGCAAGCAAGTAATTGTAATGGGCTATGAGAGAATTCGCTTGGGATATAAAAAAATTTGCTCGGGAAGGCCAGTCGATCTACCAGGTATAAGCAAGTAATTTGCTGGGGTTATAACAGAATAGGCTTGGGAAGGCCTTTCTACCTATCAGGGGCAAGAAAGTAATGTGCTGGGGCTATGAGAGAATTGGCTTGGGATATAAAAGAATTGGCTCGGGACAGGCCAGTCGACCTACCGAGGATAAGCAAGCAATTTGCAGGGGCTATGAGAGAGAACGCTTGGGAAGGCCTGTACACCTACCAGGGGCAAGCAAGTAATGTGCTGGGGCTATTCGAGAATTGGCTTGGGCTTTAAGAGAATTGGTTTGGGAAGGCCTGTCTACCTACCAGGGGCAAGCAAGTAATTTGCTGGGGCTATTACAGAATAGGCTAGGGAAAGCCAGTCTACCTACCAGGGACAAGCAAGTAATTTGCTGGGACTATTACAGAATAGGCTTGGGAAGGCCGGTCTACCTACCAGGGAGAAATAAGTCATGGGCTGAGGCGATGAGAGAATAGGCTTGGAAAGGCCTATCTACCTACCAGGGGCAAGCACGTAATTTGCTGGGACTATTACAGAATAGGCTTGGGAAGGCCTGTCTACCTAACAGGGAGAAATAAGTCATGGGCTGAGGCGATGAGAGAATAGGCTTGGGGAGGCCTATCGACCTATCAGGGGCAAGCAAGTAATGTGCTGGGGCTATGAGAGAATTGGCTTGGGATATAAAAGAATTGGCTCGGGAAAGGCCAGTCGACCTACCGAGGATAAGCAAGCATTTTGCAGGGGCTATGAGAGAAAAGGCTTGGGAATTTCTTTCTACCTACCAGGGGCAAGCAAGTAATTTGCTGGGACTATTACAGAATAGGCATGGGAAGACTTGTCTACCTACCAGGGGCAAGCAAGTAATTTGCTGGGGCTATTACAGAATAGGCTTGGGAAAGCCTGTCTACCTACCAGGGCCAAGCAAGTAATGTGCTGGGGCTATTCGAGAATTGGCTTGGACTATAAGAGAATTGGTTTGGGAAGGCCTGTCTACCTACCAGTGGCAAGCAAGTAATGTGCTGGGGCTATTCTAGATTTGGCTTGGGCTATAAGAGAATTGGTTTGGGAAGGCCTGTCTACCTACCAGGGGCAAGCAAGTAATTTGCTGGGGCTATTACAGAATACGCTTGGGAAGGCCAGTCTACCTAACAGGGACAAGCAACTAATTTGCTGAGACTATTACAGAAGAGGCTTGGGAAGGCCTGTCTACCTACCAGGGAGAAATAAGTCATGGGCTGAGGCGATGAGAGAATAGGCTTGGGAAGGCCTATCTACCTACCAGGGGCAAGCAAGTAATTTGGTGGGTCTATTACAGAATAGGCTTGGGAAGGCCTGTCTACCTACCAGGGAGAAATAAGTCATGGGCAGAAGTGATGAGAGAATAGGCTTGGGAAGGCCTATCTACCTAGAGGGATAAACAAGTAATTTGCTGGGACTATTACAGAATAGGCTTGGGAAGGCCTGTCTACCTACCAGGGAGAAATAAGTCATGGGCTGAAGCGATGAGAGAATAGGCTTGGGAAGGCCTATCTACCTACCAGGGGCAAGCAAGTAATTTGCTGGGACTATTACAGAATAGGCTTGGGAAAGCCTGTCTACCTACCAGGGGCAAGCCAGTAATTTGCTGGGACTATTACAGAATAGGCTTGGGAAGGCCTGTCTACCTACCAAGGTCAAGCAAGTAATTTGCTGGGGCTATTACAGAATAGGCTTGGGAAGGCCTGTCTACCTACCAGGGACAAGCAAGTAATTTGCTGGGGCTATTACAGAATAGGCTTGGGAAGGCCTGTCTATCTAACAGGGAGAAATAAGTCATGGGCTGAGGCGATGAGAGAATAGGCTTGGGAAGGCCTATCGACCTAACAGGGGCAAGCAAGTAATTTGCTGGGACTATTACAGAATAGGCATGGGAAGACTTGTCTACCTACCAGCGGCAAGCAAGTAATTTGCTGGGGCTATTACAGAATAGGCTTGGGAAAGCCTGTCTACCTACCAGGGCCAAGCATGTAATGTGCTGGGGCTATTCGAGAATTGGCTTGGACTATAAGAGAATTGGTTTGGGAAGGCCTGTCTACCTAACAGGGAGAAATAAGTCATGGGCTGAGGCGATGAGAGAATAGGCTTGGGAAGGCCTATCGACCTAACAGGGGCAAGCAAGTAATTTGCTGGGGCCATTACAGAATAGGCTTGGGAAGGCCATCTACCTACCAGGGACAAGCAAGTAATTTGCTGGGGCTATTACAGAATAGGCTTGGGAAGGCCTGTCTACCTAACAGGGAGAAATAAGTCATGGGCTGAGGCGATGAAAGAATAGGCTTGGGAAGGCCTATCGACCTAACAGGGGCAAGCAAGTAATTTGCTGGGACTGTTACAGAATAGGCTTGGGAAAGCCTGTCTACCTACCAGGGGCAAGCAAGTAATTTGCTGGGACTATTACAGAATAGGCTTGGGAAGGCCTGTCTACCTAACAGGGAGAAATAAGTCATGGGCTGAGGCGATGAGAGAATAGGCTTGGGGAGGCCTATCGACCTATCAGGGGCAAGCAAGTAATGTGCTGGGGCTATGAGAGAATTGGCTTGGGATATAAAAGAATTGGCTCAGGAAAGCCAGTCGACCTACCGAGGATAAGCAAGCATTTTGCAGGGGCTATGAGAGAAAAGGCTTGGGAATTTCTTTCTACCTACCAGGGGCATGCAAGTAATTTGCTGGGACTATTACAGAATAGGCATGGGAAGACTTGTCTACCTACCAGGGGCAAGCAAGTAATTTGCTGGGGGTATTACAGAATAGGCTTGGGAAAGCCTGTCTACCTACCAGGGCCAAGCAAGTAATGTGCTGGGGCTATTCGAGAATTGGCTTGGACTATAAGAGAATTGGTTTGGGAAGGCCTGTCTACCTACCAGTGGCAAGCAAGTAATGTGCTGGGGCTATTCTAGATTTGGCTTGGGCTATAAGAGAGTTGGTTTGGGAAGGCCTGTCTACCTACCAGGGGCAAGCAAGTAATTTTGTGGGGCCATTACAGAATAGGCTTGGGAAGGCCAGTCTACCTAACAGGGACAAGCAACTAATTTGCTGAGACTATTACAGAAGAGGCTTGGGAAGGCCTGTCTACCTAACAGGGAGAAATAAGTCATGGGCTGAGGCGATGAGAGAATAGGCTTGGGAAGGCCTATCGACCTAACAGGGGCAAGCAAGTAATTTGCTGGGGCTATTACAGAATAGGCTTGGGAAGGCCAGTCTACCTAACAGGGACAAGCAACTAATTTGATGAGACTATTACAGAAGAGGCTTGGGAAGGCCTATCTACCTACCAGGGGCAAGCAAGTAATTTGGTGGGACTATTACAGAATAGGCTTGGGAAGGCCTGTCTACCTACCAGGGAGAAATAAGTCATGGGCTGAAGCGATGAGAGAATAGGCTTGGGAAGGCCTATCTACCTACCAGGGGCAAGCAAGTAATTTGCTGGGACTATTACAGAATAGGCTTGGGAAAGCCTGTCTACCTACCAAGGGCAAGCCAGTAATTTGCTGGGACTATTACAGAATAGGCTTGGGAAGGCCTGTCTACCTACCAGGGGCAAGCAAGTAATTTGCTGGGGCTATTACAGAATAGGCTTGGGAAGGCCAGTCTACCTAACAGGGACAAGCAACTAATTTGCTGAGACTATTACAGAAGAGGCTTGGGAAGGCCTGTCTACCTACCAGGGAGAAATAAGTCATGGGCTGAGGCGATGAGAGAATAGGCTTGGGAAGGCCTATCTACCTACCAGGGGCAAGCAAGTAATTTGGTGGGTCTATTACAGAATAGGCTTGGGAAGGCCTGTCTACCTACCAGGGAGAAATAAGTCATGGGCAGAAGCGATGAGAGAATAGGCTTGGGAAGGCCTGTCTACCTACCAGGGAGAAATAAGTCATGGGCTGAAGCGATGAGAGAATAGGCTTGGGAAGGCCTATCTACCTACCAGGGGCAAGCAAGTAATTTGATGGGACTATTACAGAATAGGCTTGGGAAAGCCTGTCTACCTACAAGGGGCAAGCCAGTAATTTGCTGGGACTATTACAGAATAGGCTTGGGAAGGCCTGTCTACCTACCAAGGTCAAGCAAGTAATTTGCTGGGGCTATTACAGAATAGGCTTGGGAAGGCCTGTCTACCTACCAGGGACAAGCAAGTAATTTGCTGGGGCTATTACAGAATAGGCTTGGGAAGGCCTGTCTACCTAACAGGGAGAAATAAGTCATGGGCTGAAGCGATGAGAGAATAGGCTTGGGAAGGCCTATCGACCTAACAGGGGCAAGCAAGTAATTTGCTGGGACTATTACAGAATAGGCTTGGGAAAGCCTGTCTACCTACCAGGGGCAAGCAAGTAATTTGCTGGGACTATTACAGAATAGGCTTGGGAAGGCCTGTCTACCTACCAGGGGCAAGCAAGTAATGTGCTGGGGCTATTCGAGAATTGGCTTGGGCTATAAGAGAATTGGTTTGGGAAGGCCTGTCTACCTACCAGGGGCAAGCAAGTAATGTGCTGGGGCTATTCTAGAATTGGCTTGGGCTATAAGAGAATTGGTTTGGGAAGGCCTGTCTACCTACCAGGGGCAAGCAAGTAATTTGCTGGGACTATTACAGAATAGGATAGGGAAGGCTTGTCTACCTACCAGGGAGAAATAAGTCATGGGCTGAAGCGATGAGAGAATAGGCTTGGGAAGGCCTATCGACCTAACAGGGGCAAGCAAGTAATTTGCTGGGACTATTACAGAATAGGCTTGGGAAAGCCTGTCTACCTACCAGGGGCAAGCAAGTAATTTGCTATGACTATTACAGAATAGGCTTGGGAAGGCCTGTCTACCTACCAGGGGCAAGCAAGTAATGTGCTGGGGCTATTCGAGAATTGGCTTGGGCTATATGAGAATTGGTTTGGGAAGGCCTGTCTACCTACCAGGGACAAGCAAGTAATTTGCTGGGGCTATTCGATAATTGGCTTGGGCTATAAGAGAATTGGCTTGGGAAGGCCTGTCTACCTACCAGGGGCAAGCAAATAATATGCTGGGGCTATTCGAGAATTGGCTTGGGCTATAAGAGAATTGGTTTGGGAAGGCCTGTCTACCAACCAGGGGCAAGCAAGTAATTTGCTGGGACTATTACAGAATAGGCTTGGGAAGGCCTGTCTACCTACCAGGGGCAAGCAAGTAATTTGCTGGGACTATTACAGAATAGGCTTGGGAAGGCCTGTCTAATTACCAGGGGCAAGCAAGTAATTTGCTGGGACTATTACAGAATAGGCTTGGGAAGCCCTGCCTACCATACTTGGGCAAGCAAGTAATTTGCTGGGGCTATTACAGAATAGGCTTGGGAAGGCCTGTCTACCTACCAGGGGCAAGCAAGTAATTTGCTGGGACTATTACAGATTAGGCTTGGGAAGGCCTGTCTGCCTACCAGGGGCAAGCAAGTAATTTGCAGGGGCTATTACAGAATAGGTTTGGGAAGGCCTGTCTAGCTACCAGGGACAAGCAAGTAATTTGCTGGGACTATTACAGAATAGGCTTGGGAAGGCCTGTCTACCTACCAGGGGCAAGCAAGTAATGTGCAGGGGCTATTAGAGAATTGGCTTGGGATATAAGAGAATTGGTTTGGGAAGGCCTGTCTAGCTACCAGGGACAAGCAAGTAATTTGCTGGGACTATTACAGAATAGGCTTGGTAAGGCCTGTCTACCTACCAGGGGCAAGCAAGTAATGTGCAGGGGCTATTAGAGAATTGGCTTGGGATATAAGAGAATTGGCTCGGGAAGGCCAGTGGACCTACCAAGGGCAAGCAAGTAAAGTGCAGGGGCTATTAGAGAATATGCTTGGGAAGGCCTGTCTACCTACCAGGGGCAAGCAAATAATATGCTGGGGCTATTCGAGAATTGGCTTGGGCTATAAGAGAATTGGTATGGGAAGGCCTGTCTACCAACCAGGGGCAAGCAAGTCATTTGCTGGGACTATTACAGAATAGGCTTGGGAAGGCCTGTCTACCTACCAGGGGCAAGCAAGTAATTTGCTGGGACTATTACAGAATAGGCTTGGGAAGGCCTGTCTACCTACCAGGGGCAAGCAAGTAATTTGCTGGGACTATTACAGAATAGGCTTGGGAAGGCCTGTCTAGCTACCAGGGACAAGCAAGTAATTTGCTGGGACTATTACAGAATAGGCTTGGGAAGGCCTGTCTACCTACCAGGGGCAAGCAAGTAATGTGCAGGGGCTATTAGAGAATTGGCTTGGGATATAAGAGAATTGGATTGGGAAGGCCTGTCTAGCTACCAGGGACAAGCAAGTAATTTGCTGGGACTATTACAGAATAGGCTTGGTAAGGCCTGTCTACCTACCAGGGGCAAGCAAGTAATGTGCAGGGGCTATTAGAGAATTGGCTTGGGATATAAGAGAATTGGCTCGGGAAGGCCAGTGGACCTACCAAGGGCAAGCAAGTAAAGAGCAGGGGCTATTAGAGAATTGGCTTGGGACTGCCTGTCTACCTACCAGGGGCAAGCAAATAATATGCTGGGGCGATTCGAGAATTGGCTTGGGCTATAAGAGAATTGGTTTGGGAAGGCCTGTGTACCAACCAGGGGCAAGCAAGTAATTTGCTGGGACTATTACAGAATAGGCTTGGGAAGGCCTGTCTACCTACCAGGGGCAAGCAAGTAATTTGCTGGGACTATTACAGAATAGGCTTGGGAAGGCCTGTCTACCTACCAGGGGCAAGCAAGTAATTTGCTGGGACTATTACAGAATAGGCTTGGGAAGCCCTGTCTACCTACCAGGAGCAAGCAAGTAATTTGCTGGGGCTATTACAGAATAGGCTTGGGAAGGCCTGTCTACCTATCAGGGGCAAGCAAATAATGTGCTGGGGCTATTACAGAATAGGCTTGGGAAGGCCTGTCTACCTACCAGGGGCAAGCAAGTAATTTGCTGGAACTATTACAGAATAGGCTTAGGAAGGCCTGTCTACATACCAGGGGTAAGCAAGTAATTTGCTGGGGCTATTACAGAATAGGCTTGGGAAAGCCTGTCTACCTACCAGGGGCAAGCAAGTAATGTGCAGGGGCTATTAGAGAATTGGCTTGGGATATAAGAGAATTGGCTCGGGAAGGCCAGTGGACCTACCAAGGGCAAGCAAGTAAAGTGCAGGGGCTATTAGAGAATTGGCTTGGGAAGGCCTGTCTACCTACCAGGGGCAAGCAAATAATATGCTGGGGCTATTCGAGAATTGGCTTGGGCTATAAGAGAATTGGTTTGGGAAGGCCTGTCTACCAACCAGGGGCAAGCAAGTAATTTGCTGGGACTATTACAGAATAGGCTTGGGAAGGCCTGTCTACCTACCAGGGGCAAGCAAATAATGTGCTGGGGCTATTACAGAATAGGCTTGGGAAGGCCTGTCTAATTACCAGGGGCAAGCAAGTAATTTGCTGGAACTATTACAGAATAGGCTTAGGAAGGCCTGTCTACATACCAGGGGCAAGCAAGTAATTTGCTGGGGCTATTACAGAATAGGCTTGGGAAAGCCTGTCTACCTACATGGGGCAAGCAAGTAATGTGCTGGGGCTATTCGAGAATTGGCTTGGGAAGGCCTGTCTACCTACCAGGAGCAAGCAAGTAATTTGCTGGGGCTATTACAGAATAGGCTTGGGAAGGCCTGTCTACCTACCAGGGGCAAGCAAATAATGTGCTGGGGCTATTACAGAATAGGCTTGGGAAGGCCTGTCTACCTACCAGGGGCAAGCAAGTAATTTGCTGGAACTATTACAGAATAGGCTTAGGAAGGCCTGTCTACATACCAGGGGCAAGCAAGTAATTTGCTGGGGCTATTACAGAATAGGCTTGGGAAAGCCTGTCTACCTACATGGGGCAAGCAAGTAATGTGCTGGGGCTATTCGAGAATTGGCTTGGGAAGGCCTGTCTACCTACCAGGGGAAAGCAAATAATTTGCTGGGACTGTTCGAGAATTGGCTTGGGCTATAAGAGAATTGGTTTGGGAAGGCCTGTCTACCTACCAGGGGCAAGCAAGTAATTTGCTGGGACTATTACAGATTAGGCTTGGGAAGGCCTGTCTGCCTACCAGGGGCAAGCAAGTAATTTGCAGGGGCTATTACAGAATAGGTTTGGGAAGGCCTGTCTAGCTACCAGGGACAAGCAAGTAATTTGCTGGGACTATTACAGAATAGGCTTGGGAAGGCCTGTCTACCTACCAGGGGCAAGCAAGTAATGTGCAGGGGCTATTAGAGAATTGGCTTGGGATATAAGAGAATTGGTTTGGGAAGGCCTGTCTAGCTACCAGGGACAAGCAAGTAATTTGCTGGGACTATTACAGAATAGGCTTGGTAAGGCCTGTCTACCTACCAGGGGCAAGCAAGTAATGTGCAGGGGCTATTAGAGAATTGGCTTGGGATATAAGAGAATTGGCTCGGGAAGGCCAGTGGACCTACCAAGGGCAAGCAAGTAAAGTGCAGGGGCTATTAGAGAATTGGCTTGGGAAGGCCTGTCTACCTACCAGGGGCAAGCAAATAATATGCTGGGGCTATTCGAGAATTGGCTTGGGCTATAAGAGAATTGGTTTGGGAAGGCCTGTCTACCAACCAGGGGCAAGCAAGTCATTTGCTGGGACTATTACAGAATAGGCTTGGGAAGGCCTGTCTACCTACCAGGGGCAAGCAAGTAATTTGCTGGGACTATTACAGAATAGGCTTGGGAAGGCCTGTCTACCTACCAGGGGCAAGCAAGTAATTTGCTGGGACTATTACAGAATAGGCTTGGGAAGGCCTGTCTAGCTACCAGGGACAAGCAAGTAATTTGCTGGGACTATTACAGAATAGGCTTGGGAAGGCCTGTCTACCTACCAGGGGCAAGCAAGTAATGTGCAGGGGCTATTAGAGAATTGGTTTGGGATATAAGAGAATTGGATTGGGAAGGCCTGTCTAGCTACCAGGGACAAGCAAGTAATTTGCTGGGACTATTACAGAATAGGCTTGGTAAGGCCTGTCTACCTACCAGGGGCAAGCAAGTAATGTGCAGGGGCTATTAGAGAATTGGCTTGGGATATAAGAGAATTGGCTCGGGAAGGACAGTGGACCTACCAAGGGCAAGCAAGTAAAGTGCAGGGGCTATTAGAGAATTGGCTTGGGAAGGCCTGTCTACCTACCAGGGGCAAGCAAATAATATGCTGGGGCTATTACAGAATAGGCTTGGGAAGGCCTGTCTACCTACCAGGGGCAAGCAAGTAATTTGCTGGAACTATTACAGAATAGGCTTAGGAAGGCCTGTCTACATACCAGGGGCAAGCAAGTAATTTGCTGGGGCTATTACAGAATAGGCTTGGGAAAGCCTGTCTACCTACATGGGGCAAGCAAGTAATGTGCTGGGGCTATTCGAGAATTGGCTTGGGAAGGCCTGTCTACCTACCAGGGGAAAGCAAATAATTTGCTGGGGCTGTTCGAGAATTGGCTTGGGCTATAAGAGAATAGGTTTGGGAAGGCCTGTCTACCTACCAGGGGCAAGCAAGTAATTTGCTGGGACTATTACAGAATAGGCTTGGGAAGGCCTGTCTACCTACCAGGGGCAAGCAAGTAATGTGCAGGGGCTATGAGAGAAAAGGCTTGGGAAGGCCTGTCTGCCTACCAGGGGCAAGCAAGTAATTTGCAGGGGCTATTACAGAATAGGTTTGGGAAGGCCTGTCTAGCTACCAGGGACAAGCAAGTAATTTGCTGGGACTATTACAGAATAGGCTTGGGAAGGCTTGTCTACCTACCAGGGGCAAGCAAGTAATTTGCTGGGGCTATTGCAGAATAGGCTTGGGAAAGCCTGTCTACCTACCTGGGGCAAGCAAGTAATGTGCTGGGGCTATTCGAGAATTTGCTTGGGCTATAAAAGAATTGGTTTGGGAAGGCCTGTCTACCTACCAGGGGCAAGCAAGTAATTTGCTGGGACTATTACAGAATAGGCTTGGGAAGCCCTGTCTACCTACCAGGAGCAAGCAAGTAATTTGCTGGGGCTATTACAGAATAGGCTTGGGAAGGCCTGTCTACCTACCAGGGACAAGCAAGTAATTTGCTGGGACTATTACAGAATAGGCTTGGGAAGCCCTGTCTACCTACCAGGAGCAAGCAAGTAATTTGCTGGGACTATTACAGAATAGGCTTGGTAAGGCCTGTCTACCTACCAGGGGCAAGCAAGTAATGTGCAGGGGCTATTAGAGAATTGGCTTGGGATATAAGAGAATTGGCTCGGGAAGGCCAGTGGACCTACCAAGGGCAAGCAAGTAATGTGCTGGGGCTATTCGAGAATTGGCTTGGGAAGGCCTGTCTACCTACCAGGGGAAAGCAAATAATTTGCTGGGACTGTTCGAGAATTGGCTTGGGCTATAAGAGAATTGGTTTGGGAAGGCCTGTCTACCTACCAGGGGCAAGCAAGTAATTTGCTGGGACTATTACAGATTAGGCTTGGGAAGGCCTGTCTGCCTACCAGGGGCAAGCAAGTAATTTGCAGGGGCTATTACAGAATAGGTTTGGGAAGGCCTGTCTAGCTACCAGGGACAAGCAAGTAATTTGCTGGGACTATTACAGAATAGGCTTGGGAAGGCCTGTCTACCTACCAGGGGCAAGCAAGTAATGTGCAGGGGCTATTAGAGAATTGGCTTGGGATATAAGAGAATTGGTTTGGGAAGGCCTGTCTAGCTACCAGGGACAAGCAAGTAATTTGCTGGGACTATTACAGAATAGGCTTGGTAAGGCCTGTCTACCTACCAGGGGCAAGCAAGTAATGTGCAGGGGCTATTAGAGAATTGGCTTGGGATATAAGAGAATTGGCTCGGGAAGGCCAGTGGACCTACCAAGGGCAAGCAAGTAAAGTGCAGGGGCTATTAGAGAATTGGCTTGGGAAGGCCTGTCTACCTACCAGGGGCAAGCAAATAATATGCTGGGGCTATTCGAGAATTGGCTTGGGCTATAAGAGAATTGGTTTGGGAAGGCCTGTCTACCAACCAGGGGCAAGCAAGTCATTTGCTGGGACTATTACAGAATAGGCTTGGGAAGGCCTGTCTACCTACCAGGGGCAAGCAAGTAATTTGCTGGGACTATTACAGAATAGGCTTGGGAAGGCCTGTCTACCTACCAGGGGCAAGCAAGTAATTTGCTGGGACTATTACAGAATAGGCTTGGGAAGGCCTGTCTAGCTACCAGGGACAAGCAAGTAATTTGCTGGGACTATTACAGAATAGGCTTGGGAAGGCCTGTCTACCTACCAGGGGCAAGCAAGTAATGTGCAGGGGCTATTAGAGAATTGGTTTGGGATATAAGAGAATTGGATTGGGAAGGCCTGTCTAGCTACCAGGGACAAGCAAGTAATTTGCTGGGACTATTACAGAATAGGCTTGGTAAGGCCTGTCTACCTACCAGGGGCAAGCAAGTAATGTGCAGGGGCTATTAGAGAATTGGCTTGGGATATAAGAGAATTGGCTCGGGAAGGACAGTGGACCTACCAAGGGCAAGCAAGTAAAGTGCAGGGGCTATTAGAGAATTGGCTTGGGAAGGCCTGTCTACCTACCAGGGGCAAGCAAATAATATGCTGGGGCTATTACAGAATAGGCTTGGGAAGGCCTGTCTACCTACCAGGGGCAAGCAAGTAATTTGCTGGAACTATTACAGAATAGGCTTAGGAAGGCCTGTCTACATACCAGGGGCAAGCAAGTAATTTGCTGGGGCTATTACAGAATAGGCTTGGGAAAGCCTGTCTACCTACATGGGGCAAGCAAGTAATGTGCTGGGGCTATTCGAGAATTGGCTTGGGAAGGCCTGTCTACCTACCAGGGGAAAGCAAATAATTTGCTGGGGCTGTTCGAGAATTGGCTTGGGCTATAAGAGAATAGGTTTGGGAAGGCCTGTCTACCTACCAGGGGCAAGCAAGTAATTTGCTGGGACTATTACAGAATAGGCTTGGGAAGGCCTGTCTACCTACCAGGGGCAAGCAAGTAATGTGCAGGGGCTATGAGAGAAAAGGCTTGGGAAGGCCTGTCTGCCTACCAGGGGCAAGCAAGTAATTTGCAGGGGCTATTACAGAATAGGTTTGGGAAGGCCTGTCTAGCTACCAGGGACAAGCAAGTAATTTGCTGGGACTATTACAGAATAGGCTTGGGAAGGCTTGTCTACCTACCAGGGGCAAGCAAGTAATTTGCTGGGGCTATTGCAGAATAGGCTTGGGAAAGCCTGTCTACCTACCTGGGGCAAGCAAGTAATGTGCTGGGGCTATTCGAGAATTTGCTTGGGCTATAAAAGAATTGGTTTGGGAAGGCCTGTCTACCTACCAGGGGCAAGCAAGTAATTTGCTGGGACTATTACAGAATAGGCTTGGGAAGCCCTGTCTACCTACCAGGAGCAAGCAAGTAATTTGCTGGGGCTATTACAGAATAGGCTTGGGAAGGCCTGTCTACCTACCAGGGACAAGCAAGTAATTTGCTGGGACTATTACAGAATAGGCTTGGGAAGCCCTGTCTACCTACCAGGAGCAAGCAAGTAATTTGCTGGGACTATTACAGAATAGGCTTGGTAAGGCCTGTCTACCTACCAGGGGCAAGCAAGTAATGTGCAGGGGCTATTAGAGAATTGGCTTGGGATATAAGAGAATTGGCTCGGGAAGGCCAGTGGACCTACCAAGGGCAAGCAAGTAATGTGCTGGGGCTATTCGAGAATTGGCTTGGGAAGGCCTGTCTACCTACCAGGGGAAAGCAAATAATTTGCTGGGACTGTTCGAGAATTGGCTTGGGCTATAAGAGAATTGGTTTGGGAAGGCCTGTCTACCTACCAGGGGCAAGCAAGTAATTTGCTGGGACTATTACAGATTAGGCTTGGGAAGGCCTGTCTGCCTACCAGGGGCAAGCAAGTAATTTGCAGGGGCTATTACAGAATAGGTTTGGGAAGGCCTGTCTAGCTACCAGGGACAAGCAAGTAATTTGCTGGGACTATTACAGAATAGGCTTGGGAAGGCCTGTCTACCTACCAGGGGCAAGCAAGTAATGTGCAGGGGCTATTAGAGAATTGGCTTGGGATATAAGAGAATTGGTTTGGGAAGGCCTGTCTAGCTACCAGGGACAAGCAAGTAATTTGCTGGGACTATTACAGAATAGGCTTGGTAAGGCCTGTCTACCTACCAGGGGCAAGCAAGTAATGTGCAGGGGCTATTAGAGAATTGGCTTGGGATATAAGAGAATTGGCTCGGGAAGGCCAGTGGACCTACCAAGGGCAAGCAAGTAAAGTGCAGGGGCTATTAGAGAATTGGCTTGGGAAGGCCTGTCTACCTACCAGGGGCAAGCAAATAATATGCTGGGGCTATTCGAGAATTGGCTTGGGCTATAAGAGAATTGGTTTGGGAAGGCCTGTCTACCAACCAGGGGCAAGCAAGTCATTTGCTGGGACTATTACAGAATAGGCTTGGGAAGGCCTGTCTACCTACCAGGGGCAAGCAAGTAATTTGCTGGGACTATTACAGAATAGGCTTGGGAAGGCCTGTCTACCTACCAGGGGCAAGCAAGTAATTTGCTGGGACTATTACAGAATAGGCTTGGGAAGGCCTGTCTAGCTACCAGGGACAAGCAAGTAATTTGCTGGGACTATTACAGAATAGGCTTGGGAAGGCCTGTCTACCTACCAGGGGCAAGCAAGTAATGTGCAGGGGCTATTAGAGAATTGGTTTGGGATATAAGAGAATTGGATTGGGAAGGCCTGTCTAGCTACCAGGGACAAGCAAGTAATTTGCTGGGACTATTACAGAATAGGCTTGGTAAGGCCTGTCTACCTACCAGGGGCAAGCAAGTAATGTGCAGGGGCTATTAGAGAATTGGCTTGGGATATAAGAGAATTGGCTCGGGAAGGACAGTGGACCTACCAAGGGCAAGCAAGTAAAGTGCAGGGGCTATTAGAGAATTGGCTTGGGAAGGCCTGTCTACCTACCAGGGGCAAGCAAATAATATGCTGGGGCTATTACAGAATAGGCTTGGGAAGGCCTGTCTACCTACCAGGGGCAAGCAAGTAATTTGCTGGAACTATTACAGAATAGGCTTAGGAAGGCCTGTCTACATACCAGGGGCAAGCAAGTAATTTGCTGGGGCTATTACAGAATAGGCTTGGGAAAGCCTGTCTACCTACATGGGGCAAGCAAGTAATGTGCTGGGGCTATTCGAGAATTGGCTTGGGAAGGCCTGTCTACCTACCAGGGGAAAGCAAATAATTTGCTGGGGCTGTTCGAGAATTGGCTTGGGCTATAAGAGAATAGGTTTGGGAAGGCCTGTCTACCTACCAGGGGCAAGCAAGTAATTTGCTGGGACTATTACAGAATAGGCTTGGGAAGGCCTGTCTACCTACCAGGGGCAAGCAAGTAATGTGCAGGGGCTATGAGAGAAAAGGCTTGGGAAGGCCTGTCTGCCTACCAGGGGCAAGCAAGTAATTTGCAGGGGCTATTACAGAATAGGTTTGGGAAGGCCTGTCTAGCTACCAGGGACAAGCAAGTAATTTGCTGGGACTATTACAGAATAGGCTTGGGAAGGCTTGTCTACCTACCAGGGGCAAGCAAGTAATTTGCTGGGGCTATTGCAGAATAGGCTTGGGAAAGCCTGTCTACCTACCTGGGGCAAGCAAGTAATGTGCTGGGGCTATTCGAGAATTTGCTTGGGCTATAAAAGAATTGGTTTGGGAAGGCCTGTCTACCTACCAGGGGCAAGCAAGTAATTTGCTGGGACTATTACAGAATAGGCTTGGGAAGCCCTGTCTACCTACCAGGAGCAAGCAAGTAATTTGCTGGGGCTATTACAGAATAGGCTTGGGAAGGCCTGTCTACCTACCAGGGACAAGCAAGTAATTTGCTGGGACTATTACAGAATAGGCTTGGGAAGCCCTGTCTACCTACCAGGAGCAAGCAAGTAATTTGCTGGGACTATTACAGAATAGGCTTGGTAAGGCCTGTCTACCTACCAGGGGCAAGCAAGTAATGTGCAGGGGCTATTAGAGAATTGGTTTGGGATATAAGAGAATTGGCTCGGGAAGGCCAGTAGACCTACCAGGGAGAAGTAAGTCATGGGCTGAGGCAATGAGAGAATAGGCTTGGGAAGGGCAGTCTACCTACCAAGGGCAAGCAAGTATTTTGCTGGGGCTATTAGAGAATAGGCTTGGGAAGGCCTGTCTACCTACCAGGGGCAAGCAAGTAATGTGCTGGGGCTATTCGAGAATTAGCTTGTGCTATAAGAGAATTGGTTTGGGAAGGCCTGTCTACCTACCATGGGCAAGCAAGTAATTTGCTGGGGCTATTACAGAATAGGCTTGGGAAGGCCAGTCTACCTACCAGGGACAAGCAAGTAATTTGCTGGGGCTATTACAGAATAGCCTTGGGAAGGCCTGTCTACCTAACAGTGAAAAATAAGTCATGGGCTGAGGCGATGAGAGAATAGGCTTGGGAAGGCCTATCGACCTAACAGGGGCAAGCAAGTAATTTGCTGGGACTATTACAGAATAGGCTTGGGAAAGCCTGTCTACCTACCAGGGGCAAGCAAGTAATTTGCTGGGACTATTTATTACAGAATAGGCTTGGGAAAGCCTGTCTACCTACCAGGGGCAAGCAAGTAATGTGCAGGGGCTATTAGAGAATTGGCTTGGGAAGGCCTGTCTACCTACCAGGGGCAAGCAAGTAATGTGCTGAAGCTATTCGAGAATTGGCTTGGGCTATAAGAGAATTGGTTTGGGAAGGCCTGTCTACCTACCAGGGGCAAGCAAGTAATGTGCTGGGGCTGTTCTAGAATTGGCTTGGGCTATAAGAGAATTGGTTTGGGAAGGCCTGTCTACCTACCAGGGGCAAGCAAGTAATTTGCTGGGGCTATTACAGAATAGGATAGGGAAGGCCAGTCTACCTACCAGGGACAAGCAAGTAATTTGCTGGGACTATTACAGAATAGGCTTGGGAAGGCCTATCTACCTACCAGGGAGAAATAAGTCATGGGCTGAGGCGATGAGAGAATAGGCTTAGGAAGGCCTATCTACCTACCAGGGGCAAACAAGTAATTTGGTGGGTCTATTACAGAATAGGCTTGGGAAGGCCTGTCTACCTACCAGGGAGAAATAAGTCATGGGCAGAAGCGATGAGAGAATAGGCTTGGGAAGGCCTGTCTACCTACCAGGGAGAAATAAGTCATGGGCTGAAGCGATGAGAGAATAGGCTTGGGAAGGCCTATCTACCTACCAGGGGCAAGCAAGTAATTTGCTGGGACTATTACAGAAAAGGCTTGGGAAAGCCTGTCTACCTACCAGGGGCAAGCCAGTAATTTGCTGGGACTATTACAGAATAGGCTTGGGAAGGCCTGTCTACCTACCAAGGTCAAGCAAGTAATTTGCTGGGGCTATTACAGAATAGGCTTGGGAAGGCCTGTCTACCTACCAGGGACAAGCAAGTAATTTGCTGGGGCTATTACAGAATAGGCTAGGGAAGGCCTGTCTACCTAACAGGGAGAAATAAGTCATGGGCTGAGGCGATGAGAGAATAGGCTTGGGAAGGCCTATCGACCTAACAGGGGCAAGCAAGTAATTTGCTGGGGCTATTACAGAATAGGCTTGGGAAGGCCAGTCTACCTACCAGGGACAAGCAAGTAATTTGCTGGGGCTATTACAGAATAGGCTTGGGAAGGCCTGTCTACCTAACAGGGAGAAATAAGTCATGGGCTGAGGCGATGAGAGAATAGGCTTGGGAAGGCCTATCGACCTAACAGGGGCAAGCAAGTAATTTGCTGGGACTGTTACAGAAATGGCTTGGGAAAGCCTGTCTGCCTACCAGGGGCAAGCAAGTAATTTGCTGGGACTATTACAGAATAGGCTTGGGAAGGCCTGTCTACCTACCAGGGAGAAATAAGTCATGGGCTGAAGCGATGAGAGAATAGGCTTGGGAAGGCCTATCGACCTAACAGGGGCAAGCAAGTAATTTGCTGGGACTATTACAGAATAGGCTTGGGAAAGCCTGTCTACCTACCAGGGGCAAGCAAGTAATTTGCTGGGACTATTACAGAATAGGCTTGGGAAGGCCTGTCTACCTACCAGGGGCAAGCAAGTAATGTGCTGGGGCTATTCGAGAATTAGCTTGTGCTATAAGAGAATTGGTTTGGGAAGGCCTGTCTACCTACCATGGGCAAGCAAGTAATTTGCTGGGGCTATTACAGAATAGGCTTGGGAAGGCCAGTCTACCTACCAGGGACAAGCAAGTAATTTGCTGGGGCTATTACAGAATAGGCTTGGGAAGGCCTGTCTACCTAACAGTGAAAAATAAGTCATGGGCTGAGGCGATGAGAGAATAGGCTTGGGAAGGCCTATCGACCTAACAGGGGCAAGCAAGTAATTTGCTGGGACTATTACAGAATAGGCTTGGGAAAGCCTGTCTACCTACCAGGGGCAAGCAAGTAATTTGCTGGGACTATTACAGAATAGGCTTGGGAAAACCTGTCTACCTACCAGGGGCAAGCAAGTAATGTGCAGGGGCTATTAGAGAATTGGCTTGGGAAGGCCTGTCTACCTACCAGGGGCAAGCAAGTAATGTGCTGGAGCTATTCGAGAATTGGCTTGGGCTATAAGAGAATTGGTTTGGGAAGGCCTGTCTACCTACCAGGGGCAAGCAAGTAATGTGCTGGGGCTATTCTAGAATTGGCTTGGGCTATAAGAGAATTGGTTTGGGAAGGCCTGTCTACCTACCAGGGGCAAGCAAGTAATTTGCTGGGACTATTACAGAATAGGATAGGGAAGGCCTGTCTACCTACCAGGGAGAAATAAGTCATGGGCTGAAGCGATGAGAGAATAGGCTTGGGAAGGCCTATCGACCTAACAGGGGCAAGCAAGTAATTTGCTGGGACTATTACAGAATAGGCTTGGGAAAGCCTGTCTACCTACCAGGGGCAAGCAAGTAATTTGCTATGACTATTACAGAATAGGCTTGGGAAGGCCTGTCTACCTACCAGGGGCAAGCAAGTAATGTGCTGGGGCTATTCGAGAATTGGCTTGGGCTATAAGAGAATTGGTTTGGGAAGGCCTGTTTACCTACCAGGGGCAAGCAAGTAATGTGCTGGGGCTATTCTAGAATTGGCTTGGGCTATAAGAGAATTGGTTTGGGAAGGCCTGTCTACCTATCAGGGATAAGCAAGTAATTTGCTGGGGCTATTACAGAATAGGCTTGGGAAGGCCTGTCTACCTATCAGGGACAAGCAAGTAATTTGCTGGGACTATTACAGAATAGGCTTGGGAAGGCCTGTCTACCTACCAGGGAGAAATAAGTCATGGGCTGAGGCGATGAGAGAATAGGCTTGGGAAGGCCTATCGACCTACAGGGGCAAGCAAGTAATTTGCTTGGACTATTACAGAATAGGCTTGGGAAAGCCTGTCTACCTACCAGGGGCAAGCAAGTAATTTGCTGGGACTATTACAGAATAGGCTTGGGAAGGCCTGTCTACCTACCAGGGAGAAATAAGTCATGGGCTGAAGCGATGAGAGAATAGGCTTGGGAAGGCCTGTCTACCTACCAGGGGCAAGCAAGTAATGTGCTGGGGCTATTCGAGAATTGGCTTGGGCTATAAGAGAATTGGTTTGGGAAGGCCTGTCTACCTACCAGGGGCAAGCAAGTAATGTGCTGGGGCTATTCTAGAATTGGCTTGGGCTATAAGAGAATTGGTTTGGGAAGGCCTGTCTACCTACCAGGGGCAAGCAAGTAATTTGCTGGGGCTATTACAGAATAGGCTTGGGAAGGCCTGTCTACCTACCAGGGACAAGCAAGTAATTTGCTGGGACTATTGCAGAATAGGCTCGGGAAGGCCACTCTAACTTTCAGGGGCAAGCAAGTAATTGTAATGGGCTATGAGAGAATTCGCTTGGGATATAAAAAAAATTTGCTCGGGAAGGCCAGTCGATCTACCAGGTATAAGCAAGTAATTTGCTGGGGTTATAACAGAATAGGCTTGGGAAGGCCTTTCTACCTATCAGGGGCAAGAAAGTAAGGTGCTGGGGCTATGAGAGAATTGGCTTGGGATATAAAAGAATTGGCTCGGGACAGGCCAGTCGACCTACCGAGGATAAGCAAGCAATTTGCAGGGGCTATGAGAGAGAACGCTTGGGAAGGCCTGTACACCTACCAGGGGCAAGCAAGTAATGTGCTGGGGCTATTCGAGAATTGGCTTGGGCTTTAAGAGAATTGGTTTGGGAAGGCCTGTCTACCTACCAGGGGCAAGCAAGTAATTTGCTGGGGCTATTACAGAATAGGCTAGGGAAGGCCCGTCTACCTACCAGGGACAAGCAAGTAATTTGCTGGGACTATTACAGAATAGGCTTGGGAAGGCCGGTCTACCTACCAGGGAGAAATAAGTCATGGGCTGAGGCGATGAGAGAATAGGCTTGGAAAGGCCTATCTACCTACCAGGGGCAAGCACGTAATTTGCTGGGACTATTACAGAATAGGCTTGGGAAGGCCTGTCTACCTAACAGGGAGAAATAAGTCATGGGCTGAGGCGATGAGAGAATAAGCTTGGGGAGGCCTATCGACCTATCAGGGGCAAGCAAGTAATGTGCTGGGGCTATGAGAGAATTGGCTTGGGATATAAAAGAATTGGCTCGGGAAAGGCCAGTCGACCTACCGAGGATAAGCAAGCATTTTGCAGGGGCTATGAGAGAAAAGGCTTGGGAATTTCTTTCTACCTACCAGGGGCAAGCAAGTAATTTGCTGGGACTATTACAGAATAGGCATGGGAAGACTTGTCTACCTACCAGGGGCAAGCAAGTAATTTGCTGGGGGTATTACAGAATAGGCTTGGGAAAGCCTGTCTACCTACCAGGGCCAAGCAAGTAATGTGCTGGGGCTATTCGAGAATTGGCTTGGACTATAAGAGAATTGGTTTGGGAAGGCCTGTCTACCTACCAGTGGCAAGCAAGTAATGTGCTGGGGCTATTCTAGATTTGGCTTGGGCTATAAGAGAATTGGTTTGGGAAGGCCTGTCTACCTACCAGGGGCAAGCAAGTAATTTGCTGGGGCCATTACAGAATAGGCTTGGGAAGGCCAGTCTACCTAACAGGGACAAGCAACTAATTTGCTGAGACTATTACAGAAGAGGCTTGGGAAGGCCTGTCTACCTAACAGGGAGAAATAAGTCATGGGCTGAGGCGATGAGAGAATAGGCTTGGGAAGGCCTATCGACCTAACAGGGGCAAGCAAGTAATTTGCTGGGGCTATTACAGAATAGGCTTGGGAAGGCCAGTCTACCTAACAGGGACAAGCAACTAATTTGATGAGACTATTACAGAAGAGGCTTGGGAAGGCCTATCTACCTACCAGGGGCAAGCAAGTAATTTGGTGGGACTATTACAGAATAGGCTTGGGAAGGCCTGTCTACCTACCAGGGAGAAATAAGTCATGGGCTGAAGCGATGAGAGAATAGGCTTGGGAAGGCCTATCTACCTACCAGGGGCAAGCAAGTAATTTGCTGGGACTATTACAGAATAGGCTTGGGAAAGCCTGTCTACCTACCAAGGGCAAGCCAGTAATTTGCTGGGACTATTACAGAATAGGCTTGGGAAGGCCTGTCTACCTACCAAGGTCAAGCAAGTAATTTGCTGGGGCTATTACAGAATAGGCTTGGGAAGGCCTGTCTACCTACCAGGGACAAGCAAGTAATTTGCTGGGGCTATTACAGAATAGGCTAGGGAAGGCCTGTCTACCTAACAGGGAGAAATAAGTCATGGGCTGAGGCGATGAGAGAATAGGCTTGGGAAGGCCTATCGACCTAACAGGGGCAAGCAAGTAATTTGCTGGGGCTATTACAGAATAGGCTTGGGAAGGCCAGTCTACCTACCAGGGACAAGCAAGTAATTTGCTGGGGCTATTACAGAATAGGCTTGGGAAGGCCTGTCTACCTAACAGGGAGAAATAAGTCATGGGCTGAGGCGATGAGAGAATAGGCTTGGGAAGGCCTATCGACCTAACAGGGGCAAGCAAGTAATTTGCTGGGACTGTTACAGAAATGGCTTGGGAAAGCCTGTCTGCCTACCAGGGGCAAGCAAGTAATTTGCTGGGACTATTACAGAATAGGCTTGGGAAGGCCTGTCTACCTACCAGGGAGAAATAAGTCATGGGCTGAAGCGATGAGAGAATAGGCTTGGGAAGGCCTATCGACCTAACAGGGGCAAGCAAGTAATTTGCTGGGACTATTACAGAATAGGCTTGGGAAAGCCTGTCTACCTACCAGGGGCAAGCAAGTAATTTGCTGGGACTATTACAGAATAGGCTTGGGAAGGCCTGTCTACCTACCAGGGGCAAGCAAGTAATGTGCTGGGGCTATTCGAGAATTAGCTTGTGCTATAAGAGAATTGGTTTGGGAAGGCCTGTCTACCTACCATGGGCAAGCAAGTAATTTGCTGGGGCTATTACAGAATAGGCTTGGGAAGGCCAGTCTACCTACCAGGGACAAGCAAGTAATTTGCTGGGGCTATTACAGAATAGGCTTGGGAAGGCCTGTCTACCTAACAGTGAAAAATAAGTCATGGGCTGAGGCGATGAGAGAATAGGCTTGGGAAGGCCTATCGACCTAACAGGGGCAAGCAAGTAATTTGCTGGGACTATTACAGAATAGGCTTGGGAAAGCCTGTCTACCTACCAGGGGCAAGCAAGTAATTTGCTGGGACTATTACAGAATAGGCTTGGGAAAACCTGTCTACCTACCAGGGGCAAGCAAGTAATGTGCAGGGGCTATTAGAGAATTGGCTTGGGAAGGCCTGTCTACCTACCAGGGGCAAGCAAGTAATGTGCTGGAGCTATTCGAGAATTGGCTTGGGCTATAAGAGAATTGGTTTGGGAAGGCCTGTCTACCTACCAGGGGCAAGCAAGTAATGTGCTGGGGCTATTCTAGAATTGGCTTGGGCTATAAGAGAATTGGTTTGGGAAGGCCTGTCTACCTACCAGGGGCAAGCAAGTAATTTGCTGGGACTATTACAGAATAGGATAGGGAAGGCCTGTCTACCTACCAGGGAGAAATAAGTCATGGGCTGAAGCGATGAGAGAATAGGCTTGGGAAGGCCTATCGACCTAACAGGGGCAAGCAAGTAATTTGCTGGGACTATTACAGAATAGGCTTGGGAAAGCCTGTCTACCTACCAGGGGCAAGCAAGTAATTTGCTATGACTATTACAGAATAGGCTTGGGAAGGCCTGTCTACCTACCAGGGGCAAGCAAGTAATGTGCTGGGGCTATTCGAGAATTGGCTTGGGCTATAAGAGAATTGGTTTGGGAAGGCCTGTTTACCTACCAGGGGCAAGCAAGTAATGTGCTGGGGCTATTCTAGAATTGGCTTGGGCTATAAGAGAATTGGTTTGGGAAGGCCTGTCTACCTATCAGGGATAAGCAAGTAATTTGCTGGGGCTATTACAGAATAGGCTTGGGAAGGCCTGTCTACCTATCAGGGACAAGCAAGTAATTTGCTGGGACTATTACAGAATAGGCTTGGGAAGGCCTGTCTACCTACCAGGGAGAAATAAGTCATGGGCTGAGGCGATGAGAGAATAGGCTTGGGAAGGCCTATCGACCTACAGGGGCAAGCAAGTAATTTGCTTGGACTATTACAGAATAGGCTTGGGAAAGCCTGTCTACCTACCAGGGGCAAGCAAGTAATTTGCTGGGACTATTACAGAATAGGCTTGGGAAGGCCTGTCTACCTACCAGGGAGAAATAAGTCATGGGCTGAAGCGATGAGAGAATAGGCTTGGGAAGGCCTGTCTACCTACCAGGGGCAAGCAAGTAATGTGCTGGGGCTATTCGAGAATTGGCTTGGGCTATAAGAGAATTGGTTTGGGAAGGCCTGTCTACCTACCAGGGGCAAGCAAGTAATGTGCTGGGGCTATTCTAGAATTGGCTTGGGCTATAAGAGAATTGGTTTGGGAAGGCCTGTCTACCTACCAGGGGCAAGCAAGTAATTTGCTGGGGCTATTACAGAATAGGCTTGGGAAGGCCTGTCTACCTACCAGGGACAAGCAAGTAATTTGCTGGGACTATTGCAGAATAGGCTCGGGAAGGCCACTCTAACTTTCAGGGGCAAGCAAGTAATTGTAATGGGCTATGAGAGAATTCGCTTGGGATATAAAAAAAATTTGCTCGGGAAGGCCAGTCGATCTACCAGGTATAAGCAAGTAATTTGCTGGGGTTATAACAGAATAGGCTTGGGAAGGCCTTTCTACCTATCAGGGGCAAGAAAGTAATGTGCTGGGGCTATGAGAGAATTGGCTTGGGATATAAAAGAATTGGCTCGGGACAGGCCAGTCGACCTACCGAGGATAAGCAAGCAATTTGCAGGGGCTATGAGAGAGAACGCTTGGGAAGGCCTGTACACCTACCAGGGGCAAGCAAGTAATGTGCTGGGGCTATTCGAGAATTGGCTTGGGCTTTAAGAGAATTGGTTTGGGAAGGCCTGTCTACCTACCAGGGGCAAGCAAGTAATTTGCTGGGGCTATTACAGAATAGGCTAGGGAAGGCCCGTCTACCTACCAGGGACAAGCAAGTAATTTGCTGGGACTATTACAGAATAGGCTTGGGAAGGCCGGTCTACCTACCAGGGAGAAATAAGTCATGGGCTGAGGCGATGAGAGAATAGGCTTGGAAAGGCCTATCTACCTACCAGGGGCAAGCACGTAATTTGCTGGGACTATTACAGAATAGGCTTGGGAAGGCCTGTCTACCTAACAGGGAGAAATAAGTCATGGGCTGAGGCGATGAGAGAATAAGCTTGGGGAGGCCTATCGACCTATCAGGGGCAAGCAAGTAATGTGCTGGGGCTATGAGAGAATTGGCTTGGGATATAAAAGAATTGGCTCGGGAAAGGCCAGTCGACCTACCGAGGATAAGCAAGCATTTTGCAGGGGCTATGAGAGAAAAGGCTTGGGAATTTCTTTCTACCTACCAGGGGCAAGCAAGTAATTTGCTGGGACTATTACAGAATAGGCATGGGAAGACTTGTCTACCTACCAGGGGCAAGCAAGTAATTTGCTGGGGGTATTACAGAATAGGCTTGGGAAAGCCTGTCTACCTACCAGGGCCAAGCAAGTAATGTGCTGGGGCTATTCGAGAATTGGCTTGGACTATAAGAGAATTGGTTTGGGAAGGCCTGTCTACCTACCAGTGGCAAGCAAGTAATGTGCTGGGGCTATTCTAGATTTGGCTTGGGCTATAAGAGAATTGGTTTGGGAAGGCCTGTCTACCTACCAGGGGCAAGCAAGTAATTTGCTGGGGCCATTACAGAATAGGCTTGGGAAGGCCAGTCTACCTAACAGGGACAAGCAACTAATTTGCTGAGACTATTACAGAAGAGGCTTGGGAAGGCCTGTCTACCTAACAGGGAGAAATAAGTCATGGGCTGAGGCGATGAGAGAATAGGCTTGGGAAGGCCTATCGACCTAACAGGGGCAAGCAAGTAATTTGCTGGGGCTATTACAGAATAGGCTTGGGAAGGCCAGTCTACCTAACAGGGACAAGCAACTAATTTGATGAGACTATTACAGAAGAGGCTTGGGAAGGCCTATCTACCTACCAGGGGCAAGCAAGTAATTTGGTGGGACTATTACAGAATAGGCTTGGGAAGGCCTGTCTACCTACCAGGGAGAAATAAGTCATGGGCTGAAGCGATGAGAGAATAGGCTTGGGAAGGCCTATCTACCTACCAGGGGCAAGCAAGTAATTTGCTGGGACTATTACAGAATAGGCTTGGGAAAGCCTGTCTACCTACCAGGGGCAAGCCAGTAATTTGCTGGGACTATTACAGAATAGACTTGGGAAGGCCTGTCTACCTACCAAGGTCAAGCAAGTAATTTGCTGGGGCTATTACAGAATAGGCTTGGGAAGGCCTGTCTACCTACCAGGGACAAGCAAGTAATTTGCTGGGGCTATTACAGAATAGGCTTGGGAAGGCCTGTCTATCTAACAGGGAGAAATAAGTCATGGGCTGAGGCGATGAGAGAATAGGCTTGGGAAGGCCTATCGACCTAACAGGGGCAAGCAAGTAATTTGCTGGGACTATTACAGAATAGGCATGGGAAGACTTGTCTACCTACCAGCGGCAAGCAAGTAATTTGCTGGGGCTATTACAGAATAGGCTTGGGAAAGCCTGTCTACCTACCAGGGCCAAGCATGTAATGTGCTGGGGCTATTCGAGAATTGGCTTGGACTATAAGAGAATTGGTTTGGGAAGGCCTGTCTACCTAACAGGGAGAAATAAGTCATGGGCTGAGGCGATGAGAGAATAGGCTTGGGAAGGCCTATCGACCTAACAGGGGCAAGCAAGTAATTTGCTGGGGCCATTACAGAATAGGCTTGGGAAGGCCATCTACCTACCAGGGACAAGCAAGTAATTTGCTGGGGCTATTACAGAATAGGCTTGGGAAGGCCTGTCTACCTAACAGGGAGAAATAAGTCATGGGCTGAGGCGATGAGAGAATAGGCTTGGGAAGGCCTATCGACCTAACAGGGGCAAGCAAGTAATTTGCTGGGACTGTTACAGAATAGGCTTGGGAAAGCCTGTCTACCTACCAGGGGCAAGCAAGTAATTTGCTGGGACTATTACAGAATAGGCTTGGGAAGGCCTGTCTACCTAACAGGGAGAAATAAGTCATGGGCTGAGGCGATGAGAGAATAGGCTTGGGGAGGCCTATCGACCTATCAGGGGCAAGCAAGTAATGTGCTGGGGCTATGAGAGAATTGGCTTGGGATATAAAAGAATTGGCTCAGGAAAGCCAGTCGACCTACCGAGGATAAGCAAGCATTTTGCAGGGGCTATGAGAGAAAAGGCTTGGGAATTTCTTTCTACCTACCAGGGGCATGCAAGTAATTTGCTGGGACTATTACAGAATAGGCATGGGAAGACTTGTCTACCTACCAGGGGCAAGCAAGTAATTTGCTGGGGGTATTACAGAATAGGCTTGGGAAAGCCTGTCTACCTACCAGGGCCAAGCAAGTAATGTGCTGGGGCTATTCGAGAATTGGCTTGGACTATAAGAGAATTGGTTTGGGAAGGCCTGTCTACCTACCAGTGGCAAGCAAGTAATGTGCTGGGGCTATTCTAGATTTGGCTTGGGCTATAAGAGAATTGGTTTGGGAAGGCCTGTCTACCTAACAGGGACAAGCAACTAATTTGCTGAGACTATTACAGAAGAGGCTTGGGAAGGCCTGTCTACCTACCAGGGAGAAATAAGTCATGGGCTGAGGCGATGAGAGAATAGGCTTGGGAAGGCCTGTCTACCTACCAAGGTCAAGCAAGTAATTTGCTGGGGCTATTACAGAATAGGCTTGGGAAGGCCTGTCTACCTAACAGGGAGAAATAAGTCATGGGCTGAGGCGATGAGAGAATAGGCTTGGGAAGGCCTATCGACCTAACAGGGGCAAGCAAGTAATTTGCTGGGGCTATTACAGAATAGGCTTGGGAAGGCCAGTCTACCTACCAGGGACAAGCAAGTAATTTGCTGGGGCTATTACAGAATAGGCTTGGGAAGGCCTGTCTACCTAACAGGGAGAAATAAGTCATGGGCTGAGGCGATGAGAGAATAGGCTTGGGAAGGCCTATCGACCTAACAGGGGCAAGCAAGTAATTTGCTGGGACTGTTACAGAATAGGCTTGGGAAAGCCTGTCTACCTACCAGGGGCAAGCAAGTAATTTGCTGGGACTATTACAGAATAGGCTTGGGAAGGCCTGTCTACCTACCAGGGAGAAATAAGTCATGGGCTGAAGCGATGAGAGAATAGGCTTGGGAAGGCCTATCGACCTAACAGGGGCAAGCAAGTAATTTGCTGGGACTATTACAGAATAGGCTTGGGAAAGCCTGTCTACCTACCAGGGGCAAGCAAGTAATTTGCTGGGACTATTACAGAATAGGCTTGGGAAGGCCTGTCTACCTACCAGGGGCAAGCAAGTAATGTGCTGGGGCTATTCGAGAAATGGCTTGGGCTATAAGAGAATTGGTTTGGGAAGGCCTGTCTACCTACCAGGGGCAAGCAAGTAATGTGCTGGGGCTATTCTAGAATTGGCTTGGGCTATAAGAGAATTGGTTTGGGAAGGCCTGTCTACCTACCAGGGGCAAGCAAGTAATTTGCTGGGACTATTACAGAATAGGATAGGGAAGGCCTGTCTACCTACCAGGGAGAAATAAGTCATGGGCTGAAGCGATGAGAGAATAGGCTTGGGAAGGCCTATCGACCTAACAGGGGCAAGCAAGTAATTTGCTGGGACTATTACAGAATAGGCTTGGGAAAGCCTGTCTACCTACCAGGGGCAAGCAAGTAATTTGCTATGACTATTACAGAATAGGCTTGGGAAGGCCTGTCTACCTACCAGGGGCAAGCAAGTAATGTGCTGGGGCTATTCGAGAATTGGCTTGGGCTATAAGAGAATTGGTTTGGGAAGGCCTGTCTACCTACCAGGGGTAAGCAAGTAATGTGCTGGGGCTATTCTAGAATTGGCTTGGGCTATAAGAGAATTGGTTTGGGAAGGCCTGTCTACCTATCAGGGATAAGCAAGTAATTTGCTGGGGCTATTACAGAATAGGCTTGGGAAGGCCTGTCTACCTATCAGGGACAAGCAAGTAATTTGCTGGGACTATTACAGAATAGGCTTGGGAAGGCCTGTCTACCTACCAGGGAGAAATAAGTCATGGGCTGAGGCGATGAGAGAATAGGCTTGGGAAGGCCTATCGACCTACAGGGGCAAGCAAGTAATTTGCTTGGACTATTACAGAATAGGTTTGGGAAAGCCTGTCTACCTACCAGGGGCAAGCAAGTAATTTGCTGGGACTATTACAGAATAGGCTTGGGAAGGCCTGTCTACCTACCAGGGAGAAATAAGTCATGGGCTGAAGCGATGAGAGAATAGGCTTGGGAAGGCCTGTCTACCTACCAGGGGCAAGCAAGTAATGTGCTGGGGCTATTCGAGAATTGGCTTGGGCTATAAGAGAATTGGTTTGGGAAGGCCTGTCTACCTACCAGGGGCAAGCAAGTAATTTGCTGGGGCTATTACAGAATAGGCTTGGGAAGGCCTGTCTACCTACCAGGGACAAGCAAGTAATTTGCTGGGACTATTGCAGAATAGGCTCGGGAAGGCCACTCTAACTTTCAGGGGCAAGCAAGTAATTGTAATGGGCTATGAGAGAATTCGCTTGGGATATAAAAAAATTTGCTCGGGAAGGCCAGTCGATCTACCAGGTATAAGCAAGTAATTTGCTGGGGTTATAACAGAATAGGCTTGGGAAGGCCTTTCTACCTATCAGGGGCAAGAAAGTAATGTGCTGGGGCTATGAGAGAATTGGCTTGGGATATAAAAGAATTGGCTCGGGACAGGCCAGTCGACCTACCGAGGATAAGCAAGCAATTTGCAGGGGCTATGAGAGAGAACGCTTGGGAAGGCCTGTACACCTACCAGGGGCAAGCAAGTAATGTGCTGGGGCTATTCGAGAATTGGCTTGGGCTTTAAGAGAATTGGTTTGGGAAGGCCTGTCTACCTACCAGGGGCAAGCAAGTAATTTGCTGGGGCTATTACAGAATAGGCTAGGGAAAGCCAGTCTACCTACCAGGGACAAGCAAGTAATTTGCTGGGACTATTACAGAATAGGCTTGGGAAGGCCGGTCTACCTACCAGGGAGAAATAAGTCATGGGCTGAGGCGATGAGAGAATAGGCTTGGAAAGGCCTATCTACCTACCAGGGGCAAGCACGTAATTTGCTGGGACTATTACAGAATAGGCTTGGGAAGGCCTGTCTACCTAACAGGGAGAAATAAGTCATGGGCTGAGGCGATGAGAGAATAGGCTTGGGGAGGCCTATCGACCTATCAGGGGCAAGCAAGTAATGTGCTGGGGCTATGAGAGAATTGGCTTGGGATATAAAAGAATTGGCTCGGGAAAGGCCAGTCGACCTACCGAGGATAAGCAAGCATTTTGCAGGGGCTATGAGAGAAAAGGCTTGGGAATTTCTTTCTACCTACCAGGGGCAAGCAAGTAATTTGCTGGGACTATTACAGAATAGGCATGGGAAGACTTGTCTACCTACCAGGGGCAAGCAAGTAATTTGCTGGGGCTATTACAGAATAGGCTTGGGAAAGCCTGTCTACCTACCAGGGCCAAGCAAGTAATGTGCTGGGGCTATTCGAGAATTGGCTTGGACTATAAGAGAATTGGTTTGGGAAGGCCTGTCTACCTACCAGTGGCAAGCAAGTAATGTGCTGGGGCTATTCTAGATTTGGCTTGGGCTATAAGAGAATTGGTTTGGGAAGGCCTGTCTACCTACCAGGGGCAAGCAAGTAATTTGCTGGGGCCATTACAGAATAGGCTTGGGAAGGCCAGTCTACCTAACAGGGACAAGCAACTAATTTGCTGAGACTATTACAGAAGAGGCTTGGGAAGGCCTGTCTACCTAACAGGGAGAAATAAGTCATGGGCTGAGGCGATGAGAGAATAGGCTTGGGAAGGCCTATCGACCTAACAGGGGCAAGCAAGTAATTTGCTGGGGCTATTACAGAATAGGCTTGGGAAGGCCAGTCTACCTAACAGGGACAAGCAACTAATTTGATGAGACTATTACAGAAGAGGCTTGGGAAGGCCTATCTACCTACCAGGGGCAAGCAAGTAATTTGGTGGGACTATTACAGAATAGGCTTGGGAAGGCCTGTCTACCTACCAGGGAGAAATAAGTCATGGGCTGAAGCGATGAGAGAATAGGCTTGGGAAGGCCTATCTACCTACCAGGGGCAAGCAAGTAATTTGCTGGGACTATTACAGAATAGGCTTGGGAAAGCCTGTCTACCTACCAGGGGCAAGCCAGTAATTTGCTGGGACTATTACAGAATAGGCTTGGGAAGGCCTGTCTACCTACCAAGGTCAAGCAAGTAATTTGCTGGGGCTATTACAGAATAGGCTTGGGAAGGCCTGTCTACCTACCAGGGACAAGCAAGTAATTTGCTGGGGCTATTACAGAATAGGCTTGGGAAGGCCTGTCTATCTAACAGGGAGAAATAAGTCATGGGCTGAGGCGATGAGAGAATAGGCTTGGGAAGGCCTATCGACCTAACAGGGGCAAGCAAGTAATTTGCTGGGACTATTACAGAATAGGCATGGGAAGACTTGTCTACCTACCAGCGGCAAGCAAGTAATTTGCTGGGGCTATTACAGAATAGGCTTGGGAAAGCCTGTCTACCTACCAGGGCCAAGCATGTAATGTGCTGGGGCTATTCGAGAATTGGCTTGGACTATAAGAGAATTGGTTTGGGAAGGCCTGTCTACCTAACAGGGAGAAATAAGTCATGGGCTGAGGCGATGAGAGAATAGGCTTGGGAAGGCCTATCGACCTAACAGGGGCAAGCAAGTAATTTGCTGGGGCCATTACAGAATAGGCTTGGGAAGGCCATCTACCTACCAGGGACAAGCAAGTAATTTGCTGGGGCTATTACAGAATAGGCTTGGGAAGGCCTGTCTACCTAACAGGGAGAAATAAGTCATGGGCTGAGGCGATGAAAGAATAGGCTTGGGAAGGCCTATCGACCTAACAGGGGCAAGCAAGTAATTTGCTGGGACTGTTACAGAATAGGCTTGGGAAAGCCTGTCTACCTACCAGGGGCAAGCAAGTAATTTGCTGGGACTATTACAGAATAGGCTTGGGAAGGCCTGTCTACCTAACAGGGAGAAATAAGTCATGGGCTGAGGCGATGAGAGAATAGGCTTGGGGAGGCCTATCGACCTATCAGGGGCAAGCAAGTAATGTGCTGGGGCTATGAGAGAATTGGCTTGGGATATAAAAGAATTGGCTCAGGAAAGCCAGTCGACCTACCGAGGATAAGCAAGCATTTTGCAGGGGCTATGAGAGAAAAGGCTTGGGAATTTCTTTCTACCTACCAGGGGCATGCAAGTAATTTGCTGGGACTATTACAGAATAGGCATGGGAAGACTTGTCTACCTACCAGGGGCAAGCAAGTAATTTGCTGGGGGTATTACAGAATAGGCTTGGGAAAGCCTGTCTACCTACCAGGGCCAAGCAAGTAATGTGCTGGGGCTATTCGAGAATTGGCTTGGACTATAAGAGAATTGGTTTGGGAAGGCCTGTCTACCTACCAGTGGCAAGCAAGTAATGTGCTGGGGCTATTCTAGATTTGGCTTGGGCTATAAGAGAATTGGTTTGGGAAGGCCTGTCTACCTACCAGGGGCAAGCAAGTAATTTTGTGGGGCCATTACAGAATAGGCTTGGGAAGGCCAGTCTACCTAACAGGGACAAGCAACTAATTTGCTGAGACTATTACAGAAGAGGCTTGGGAAGGCCTGTCTACCTAACAGGGAGAAATAAGTCATGGGCTGAGGCGATGAGAGAATAGGCTTGGGAAGGCCTATCGACCTAACAGGGGCAAGCAAGTAATTTGCTGGGGCTATTACAGAATAGGCTTGGGAAGGCCAGTCTACCTAACAGGGACAAGCAACTAATTTGATGAGACTATTACAGAAGAGGCTTGGGAAGGCCTATCTACCTACCAGGGGCAAGCAAGTAATTTGGTGGGACTATTACAGAATAGGCTTGGGAAGGCCTGTCTACCTACCAGGGAGAAATAAGTCATGGGCTGAAGCGATGAGAGAATAGGCTTGGGAAGGCCTATCTACCTACCAGGGGCAAGCAAGTAATTTGCTGGGACTATTACAGAATAGGCTTGGGAAAGCCTGTCTACCTACCAAGGGCAAGCCAGTAATTTGCTGGGACTATTACAGAATAGGCTTGGGAAGGCCTGTCTACCTACCAGGGGCAAGCAAGTAATTTGCTGGGGCTATTACAGAATAGGCTTGGGAAGGCCAGTCTACCTAACAGGGACAAGCAACTAATTTGCTGAGACTATTACAGAAGAGGCTTGGGAAGGCCTGTC
Source organism: Corythoichthys intestinalis (assembly GCF_030265065.1). NCBI lineage: Eukaryota > Metazoa > Chordata > Actinopteri > Syngnathiformes > Syngnathidae > Corythoichthys > Corythoichthys intestinalis. The sequence continues at coordinate 150,912 of NC_080405.1, read as the reverse complement.
TACCTACCAGGGAGAAATAAGTCATGGGCTGAGGCGATGAGAGAATAGGCTTGGGAAGGCCTATCTACCTACCAGGGGCAAGCAAGTAATTTGGTGGGTCTATTACAGAATAGGCTTGGGAAGGCCTGTCTACCTACCAGGGAGAAATAAGTCATGGGCAGAAGCGATGAGAGAATAGGCTTGGGAAGGCCTGTCTACCTACCAGGGAGAAATAAGTCATGGGCTGAAGCGATGAGAGAATAGGCTTGGGAAGGCCTATCTACCTACCAGGGGCAAGCAAGTAATTTGATGGGACTATTACAGAATAGGCTTGGGAAAGCCTGTCTACCTACAAGGGGCAAGCCAGTAATTTGCTGGGACTATTACAGAATAGGCTTGGGAAGGCCTGTCTACCTACCAAGGTCAAGCAAGTAATTTGCTGGGGCTATTACAGAATAGGCTTGGGAAGGCCTGTCTACCTACCAGGGACAAGCAAGTAATTTGCTGGGGCTATTACAGAATAGGCTTGGGAAGGCCTGTCTACCTAACAGGGAGAAATAAGTCATGGGCTGAAGCGATGAGAGAATAGGCTTGGGAAGGCCTATCGACCTAACAGGGGCAAGCAAGTAATTTGCTGGGACTAATACAGAATAGGCTTGGGAAAGCCTGTCTACCTACCAGGGGCAAGCAAGTAATTTGCTGGGACTATTACAGAATAGGCTTGGGAAGGCCTGTCTACCTACCAGGGGCAAGCAAGTAATGTGCTGGGGCTATTCGAGAATTGGCTTGGGCTATAAGAGAATTGGTTTGGGAAGGCCTGTCTACCTACCAGGGGCAAGCAAGTAATGTGCTGGGGCTATTCTAGAATTGGCTTGGGCTATAAGAGAATTGGTTTGGGAAGGCCTGTCTACCTACCAGGGGCAAGCAAGTAATTTGCTGGGACTATTACAGAATAGGATAGGGAAGGCTTGTCTACCTACCAGGGAGAAATAAGTCATGGGCTGAAGCGATGAGAGAATAGGCTTGGGAAGGCCTATCGACCTAACAGGGGCAAGCAAGTAATTTGCTGGGACTATTACAGAATAGGCTTGGGAAAGCCTGTCTACCTACCAGGGGCAAGCAAGTAATTTGCTATGACTATTACAGAATAGGCTTGGGAAGGCCTGTCTACCTACCAGGGGCAAGCAAGTAATGTGCTGGGGCTATTCGAGAATTGGCTTGGGCTATATGAGAATTGGTTTGGGAAGGCCTGTCTACCTACCAGGGACAAGCAAGTAATTTGCTGGGGCTATTCGATAATTGGCTTGGGCTATAAGAGAATTGGCTTGGGAAGGCCTGTCTACCTACCAGGGGCAAGCAAATAATATGCTGGGGCTATTCGAGAATTGGCTTGGGCTATAAGAGAATTGGTTTGGGAAGGCCTGTCTACCAACCAGGGGCAAGCAAGTAATTTGCTGGGACTATTACAGAATAGGCTTGGGAAGGCCTGTCTACCTACCAGGGGCAAGCAAGTAATTTGCTGGGACTATTACAGAATAGGCTTGGGAAGGCCTGTCTAATTACCAGGGGCAAGCAAGTAATTTGCTGGGACTATTACAGAATAGGCTTGGGAAGCCCTGCCTACCATACTTGGGCAAGCAAGTAATTTGCTGGGGCTATTACAGAATAGGCTTGGGAAGGCCTGTCTACCTACCAGGCGCAAGCAAGTAATTTGCTGGGACTATTACAGAATAGGCTTGGGAAGGCCTGTCTACCTACCAGGGGCAAGCAAGTAATTTGCTGGGACTATTACAGAATAGGCTTGGGAAGCCCTGTCTACCTACCAGGAGCAAGCAAGTAATTTGCTGGGGCTATTACAGAATAGGCTTGGGAAGGCCTGTCTACCTACCAGGGGCAAGCAAATAATGTGCTGGGGCTATTACAGAATAGGCTTGGGAAGGCCTGTCTACCTACCAGGGGCAAGCAAGTAATTTGCTGGAACTATTACAGAATAGGCTTAGGAAGGCCTGTCTACATACCAGGGGCAAGCAAGTAATGTGCTGGGGCTATTACAGAATAGGCTTGGGAAGGCCTGTCTACCTACCAGGGGCAAGCAAGTAATTTGCTGGAACTATTACAGAATAGGCTTAGGAAGGCCTGTCTACATACCAGGGGCAAGCAAGTAATTTGCTGGGGCTATTACAGAATAGGCTTGGGAAAGCCTGTCTACCTACATGGGGCAAGCAAGTAATGTGCTGGGGCTATTCGAGAATTGGCTTGGGAAGGCCTGTCTACCTACCAGGGGAAAGCAAATAATTTGCTGGGGCTGTTCGAGAATTGGCTTGGGCTATAAGAGAATTGGTTTGGGAAGGCCTGTCTACCTACCAGGGGCAAGCAAGTAATTTGCTGGGACTATTACAGATTAGGCTTGGGAAGGCCTGTCTGCCTACCAGGGGCAAGCAAGTAATTTGCAGGGGCTATTACAGAATAGGTTTGGGAAGGCCTGTCTAGCTACCAGGGACAAGCAAGTAATTTGCTGGGACTATTACAGAATAGGCTTGGGAAGGCCTGTCTACCTACCAGGGGCAAGCAAGTAATGTGCAGGGGCTATTAGAGAATTGGCTTGGGATATAAGAGAATTGGTTTGGGAAGGCCTGTCTAGCTACCAGGGACAAGCAAGTAATTTGCTGGGACTATTACAGAATAGGCTTGGTAAGGCCTGTCTACCTACCAGGGGCAAGCAAGTAATGTGCAGGGGCTATTAGAGAATTGGCTTGGGATATAAGAGAATTGGCTCGGGAAGGCCAGTGGACCTACCAAGGGCAAGCAAGTAAAGTGCAGGGGCTATTAGAGAATATGCTTGGGAAGGCCTGTCTACCTACCAGGGGCAAGCAAATAATATGCTGGGGCTATTCGAGAATTGGCTTGGGCTATAAGAGAATTGGTATGGGAAGGCCTGTCTACCAACCAGGGGCAAGCAAGTCATTTGCTGGGACTATTACAGAATAGGCTTGGGAAGGCCTGTCTACCTACCAGGGGCAAGCAAGTAATTTGCTGGGACTATTACAGAATAGGCTTGGGAAGGCCTGTCTACCTACCAGGGGCAAGCAAGTAATTTGCTGGGACTATTACAGAATAGGCTTGGGAAGGCCTGTCTAGCTACCAGGGACAAGCAAGTAATTTGCTGGGACTATTACAGAATAGGCTTGGGAAGGCCTGTCTACCTACCAGGGGCAAGCAAGTAATGTGCAGGGGCTATTAGAGAATTGGCTTGGGATATAAGAGAATTGGATTGGGAAGGCCTGTCTAGCTACCAGGGACAAGCAAGTAATTTGCTGGGACTATTACAGAATAGGCTTGGTAAGGCCTGTCTACCTACCAGGGGCAAGCAAGTAATGTGCAGGGGCTATTAGAGAATTGGCTTGGGATATAAGAGAATTGGCTCGGGAAGGCCAGTGGACCTACCAAGGGCAAGCAAGTAAAGAGCAGGGGCTATTAGAGAATTGGCTTGGGACTGCCTGTCTACCTACCAGGGGCAAGCAAATAATATGCTGGGGCGATTCGAGAATTGGCTTGGGCTATAAGAGAATTGGTTTGGGAAGGCCTGTGTACCAACCAGGGGCAAGCAAGTAATTTGCTGGGACTATTACAGAATAGGCTTGGGAAGGCCTGTCTACCTACCAGGGGCAAGCAAGTAATTTGCTGGGACTATTACAGAATAGGCTTGGGAAGGCCTGTCTACCTACCAGGGGCAAGCAAGTAATTTGCTGGGACTATTACAGAATAGGCTTGGGAAGCCCTGTCTACCTACCAGGAGCAAGCAAGTAATTTGCTGGGGCTATTACAGAATAGGCTTGGGAAGGCCTGTCTACCTATCAGGGGCAAGCAAATAATGTGCTGGGGCTATTACAGAATAGGCTTGGGAAGGCCTGTCTACCTACCAGGGGCAAGCAAGTAATTTGCTGGAACTATTACAGAATAGGCTTAGGAAGGCCTGTCTACATACCAGGGGTAAGCAAGTAATTTGCTGGGGCTATTACAGAATAGGCTTGGGAAAGCCTGTCTACCTACCAGGGGCAAGCAAGTAATGTGCAGGGGCTATTAGAGAATTGGCTTGGGATATAAGAGAATTGGCTCGGGAAGGCCAGTGGACCTACCAAGGGCAAGCAAGTAAAGTGCAGGGGCTATTAGAGAATTGGCTTGGGAAGGCCTGTCTACCTACCAGGGGCAAGCAAATAATATGCTGGGGCTATTCGAGAATTGGCTTGGGCTATAAGAGAATTGGTTTGGGAAGGCCTGTCTACCAACCAGGGGCAAGCAAGTAATTTGCTGGGACTATTACAGAATAGGCTTGGGAAGGCCTGTCTACCTACCAGGGGCAAGCAAATAATGTGCTGGGGCTATTACAGAATAGGCTTGGGAAGGCCTGTCTAATTACCAGGGGCAAGCAAGTAATTTGCTGGAACTATTACAGAATAGGCTTAGGAAGGCCTGTCTACATACCAGGGGCAAGCAAGTAATTTGCTGGGGCTATTACAGAATAGGCTTGGGAAAGCCTGTCTACCTACATGGGGCAAGCAAGTAATGTGCTGGGGCTATTCGAGAATTGGCTTGGGAAGGCCTGTCTACCTACCAGGAGCAAGCAAGTAATTTGCTGGGGCTATTACAGAATAGGCTTGGGAAGGCCTGTCTACCTACCAGGGGCAAGCAAATAATGTGCTGGGGCTATTACAGAATAGGCTTGGGAAGGCCTGTCTACCTACCAGGGGCAAGCAAGTAATTTGCTGGAACTATTACAGAATAGGCTTAGGAAGGCCTGTCTACATACCAGGGGCAAGCAAGTAATTTGCTGGGGCTATTACAGAATAGGCTTGGGAAAGCCTGTCTACCTACATGGGGCAAGCAAGTAATGTGCTGGGGCTATTCGAGAATTGGCTTGGGAAGGCCTGTCTACCTACCAGGGGAAAGCAAATAATTTGCTGGGACTGTTCGAGAATTGGCTTGGGCTATAAGAGAATTGGTTTGGGAAGGCCTGTCTACCTACCAGGGGCAAGCAAGTAATTTGCTGGGACTATTACAGATTAGGCTTGGGAAGGCCTGTCTGCCTACCAGGGGCAAGCAAGTAATTTGCAGGGGCTATTACAGAATAGGTTTGGGAAGGCCTGTCTAGCTACCAGGGACAAGCAAGTAATTTGCTGGGACTATTACAGAATAGGCTTGGGAAGGCCTGTCTACCTACCAGGGGCAAGCAAGTAATGTGCAGGGGCTATTAGAGAATTGGCTTGGGATATAAGAGAATTGGTTTGGGAAGGCCTGTCTAGCTACCAGGGACAAGCAAGTAATTTGCTGGGACTATTACAGAATAGGCTTGGTAAGGCCTGTCTACCTACCAGGGGCAAGCAAGTAATGTGCAGGGGCTATTAGAGAATTGGCTTGGGATATAAGAGAATTGGCTCGGGAAGGCCAGTGGACCTACCAAGGGCAAGCAAGTAAAGTGCAGGGGCTATTAGAGAATTGGCTTGGGAAGGCCTGTCTACCTACCAGGGGCAAGCAAATAATATGCTGGGGCTATTCGAGAATTGGCTTGGGCTATAAGAGAATTGGTATGGGAAGGCCTGTCTACCAACCAGGGGCAAGCAAGTCATTTGCTGGGACTATTACAGAATAGGCTTGGGAAGGCCTGTCTACCTACCAGGGGCAAGCAAGTAATTTGCTGGGACTATTACAGAATAGGCTTGGGAAGGCCTGTCTACCTACCAGGGGCAAGCAAGTAATTTGCTGGGACTATTACAGAATAGGCTTGGGAAGGCCTGTCTAGCTACCAGGGACAAGCAAGTAATTTGCTGGGACTATTACAGAATAGGCTTGGGAAGGCCTGTCTACCTACCAGGGGCAAGCAAGTAATGTGCAGGGGCTATTAGAGAATTGGCTTGGGATATAAGAGAATTGGATTGGGAAGGCCTGTCTAGCTACCAGGGACAAGCAAGTAATTTGCTGGGACTATTACAGAATAGGCTTGGTAAGGCCTGTCTACCTACCAGGGGCAAGCAAGTAATTTGCTGGAACTATTACAGAATAGGCTTAGGAAGGCCTGTCTACATACCAGGGGCAAGCAAGTAATTTGCTGGGGCTATTACAGAATAGGCTTGGGAAAGCCTGTCTACCTACCAGGGGCAAGCAAGTAATGTGCAGGGGCTATTAGAGAATTGGCTTGGGATATAAGAGAATTGGCTCGGGAAGGCCAGTGGACCTACCAAGGGCAAGCAAGTAAAGTGCAGGGGCTATTAGAGAATTGGCTTGGGAAGGCCTGTCTACCTACCAGGGGCAAGCAAATAATATGCTGGGGCTATTCGAGAATTGGCTTGGGCTATAAGAGAATTGGTTTGGGAAGGCCTGTCTACCAACCAGGGGCAAGCAAGTAATTTGCTGGGACTATTACAGAATAGGCTTGGGAAGGCCTGTCTACCTACCAGGGGCAAGCAAGTAATTTGCTGGGACTATTACAGAATAGGCTTGGGAAGGCCTGTCTAATTACCAGGGGCAAGCAAGTAATTTGCTGGGACAATTACAGAATAGGCTTGGGAAGCCCTGCCTACCATACTTGGGCAAGCAAGTAATTTGCTGGGGCTATTACAGAATAGGCTTGGGAAGGCCTGTCTACCTACCAGGGGCAAGCAAGTAATTTGCTGGGACTATTACAGAATAGGCTTGGGAAGCCCTGTCTACCATACTTGGGCAAGCAAGTAATTTGCTGTGGCTATTACAGAATAGGCTTGGGAAGGCCTGTCTACCTACCAGGGACAAGCAAGTAATTTGCTGGGGCTATTCGATAATTGGCTTGGGCTATAAGAGAATTGGTTTGGGAAGGCCTGTCTACCTACCAGGGACAAGCAAGTAATTTGCTGGGACTATTACAGAATAGGCTTGGTAAGGCCTGTCTACCTACCAAGGAGAAATAAGTCATGGGCTGAGGCGATGAGAGAATAGGCTTGGGAAGGCCTATCTACCTACCAGGGGCAAGCAAGTAATTTGCTGGGACTATTACAGAATAGGCTTGGGAAAGCCTGTCTAACTACCAGGGGCAAGCAAGTAAAGTGCAGGGGCTATTAGAGAATTGGCTTGGGAAGGCCTGTCTACCTACCAGGGGCAAGCAAATAATATGCTGGAGCTATTCGAGAATTGGCTTGGGCTATAAGAGAATTGGTTTGGGAAGGCCTGTCTACCTACCAGGGGCAAGCAAGTAATTTGCTGGGACTATTACAGAATAGGCTTGGGAAGGCCTGTCTACCTACCAGGGGCAAGCAAGTAATGTGCAGGGGCTATTAGAGAATTGGCTTGGGATATAAGAGAATTGGTTTGGGAAGGCCTGTCTAGCTACCAGGGACAAGCAAGTAATTTGCTGGGACTATTACAGAATAGGGTTGGTAAGGCCTGTCTACCTACCAGGGGCAAGCAAGTAATGTGCAGGGGCTATTAGAGAATTGGCTTGGGATATAAGAGAATTGGCTCGGGAAGGCCAGTGGACCTACCAAGGGCAAGCAAGTAAAGTGCAGGGGCTATTAGAGAATTGGCTTGGGAAGGCCTGTCTACCTACCAGGGGCAAGCAAATAATATGCTGGGGCTATTCGAGAATTGGCTTGGGCTATAAGAGAATTGGTTTGGGAAGGCCTGTCTACCAACCAGGGGCAAGCAAGTCATTTGCTGGGACTATTACAGAATAGGCTTGGGAAGGCCTGTCTACCTACCAGGGGCAAGCAAGTAATTTGCTGGGACTATTACAGAATAGGCTTGGGAAGGCCTGTCTACCTACCAGGGGCAAGCAAGTAATTTGCTGGGACTATTACAGAATAGGCTTGGGAAGGCCTGTCTAGCTACCAGGGACAAGCAAGTAATTTGCTGGGACTATTACAGAATAGGCTTGGGAAGGCCTGTCTACCTACCAGGGGCAAGCAAGTAATGTGCAGGGGCTATTAGAGAATTGGTTTGGGATATAAGAGAATTGGATTGGGAAGGCCTGTCTAGCTACCAGGGACAAGCAAGTAATTTGCTGGGACTATTACAGAATAGGCTTGGTAAGGCCTGTCTACCTACCAGGGGCAAGCAAGTAATGTGCAGGGGCTATTAGAGAATTGGCTTGGGATATAAGAGAATTGGCTCGGGAAGGACAGTGGACCTACCAAGGGCAAGCAAGTAAAGTGCAGGGGCTATTAGAGAATTGGCTTGGGAAGGCCTGTCTACCTACCAGGGGCAAGCAAATAATATGCTGGGGCTATTACAGAATAGGCTTGGGAAGGCCTGTCTACCTACCAGGGGCAAGCAAGTAATTTGCTGGAACTATTACAGAATAGGCTTAGGAAGGCCTGTCTACATACCAGGGGCAAGCAAGTAATTTGCTGGGGCTATTACAGAATAGGCTTGGGAAAGCCTGTCTACCTACATGGGGCAAGCAAGTAATGTGCTGGGGCTATTCGAGAATTGGCTTGGGAAGGCCTGTCTACCTACCAGGGGAAAGCAAATAATTTGCTGGGGCTGTTCGAGAATTGGCTTGGGCTATAAGAGAATAGGTTTGGGAAGGCCTGTCTACCTACCAGGGGCAAGCAAGTAATTTGCTGGGACTATTACAGAATAGGCTTGGGAAGGCCTGTCTACCTACCAGGGGCAAGCAAGTAATGTGCAGGGGCTATGAGAGAAAAGGCTTGGGAAGGCCTGTCTGCCTACCAGGGGCAAGCAAGTAATTTGCAGGGGCTATTACAGAATAGGTTTGGGAAGGCCTGTCTAGCTACCAGGGACAAGCAAGTAATTTGCTGGGACTATTACAGAATAGGCTTGGGAAGGCTTGTCTACCTACCAGGGGCAAGCAAGTAATTTGCTGGGGCTATTGCAGAATAGGCTTGGGAAAGCCTGTCTACCTACCTGGGGCAAGCAAGTAATGTGCTGGGGCTATTCGAGAATTTGCTTGGGCTATAAAAGAATTGGTTTGGGAAGGCCTGTCTACCTACCAGGGGCAAGCAAGTAATTTGCTGGGACTATTACAGAATAGGCTTGGGAAGCCCTGTCTACCTACCAGGAGCAAGCAAGTAATTTGCTGGGGCTATTACAGAATAGGCTTGGGAAGGCCTGTCTACCTACCAGGGACAAGCAAGTAATTTGCTGGGACTATTACAGAATAGGCTTGGGAAGCCCTGTCTACCTACCAGGAGCAAGCAAGTAATTTGCTGGGACTATTACAGAATAGGCTTGGTAAGGCCTGTCTACCTACCAGGGGCAAGCAAGTAATGTGCAGGGGCTATTAGAGAATTGGTTTGGGATATAAGAGAATTGGCTCGGGAAGGCCAGTAGACCTACCAGGGAGAAGTAAGTCATGGGCTGAGGCAATGAGAGAATAGGCAGTCTACCTACCAAGGGCAAGCAAGTATTTTGCTGGGGCTATTAGAGAATTGGCTTGGGAAGGCCTGTCTACCTACCAGGGGCAAGCAAATAATATGCTGGGGCTATTCGAGAATTGGCTTGGGCTATAAGAGAATTGGTTTGGGAAGGCCTGTCTACCTACCAAGGGCAAGCAAGTAAAGTGCAGGGGCTATTAGAGAATTGGCTTGGGAAGGCCTGTCTACCTACCAGGGGCAAGCAAATAATATGCTGGGGCTATTCGAGAATTGGCTTGGGCTATAAGAGAATTGGTTTGGGAAGGCCTGTCTACCAACCAGGGGCAAGCAAGTAATTTGCTGGGACTATTACAGAACAGGCTTGGGAAGGCCTGTCTACCTACCAGGGGCAAGCAAGTAATTTGCTGGGACTATTACAGAATAGGCTTGGGAAGGCCTGTCTACCTACCAGGGGCAAGCAAGTAATTTGCTGGGACTATTACAGAATAGGCTTGGGAAGCCCTGTCTACCTACCAGGAGCAAGCAAGTAATTTGCTGGGGCTATTACAGAATAGGCTTGGGAAGGCCTGTCTACCTACCAGGGGTAAGCAAATAATGTGCTGGGGCTATTACAGAATAGGCTTGGGAAGGCCTGTCTACCTACCAGGGGCAAGCAAGTAATTTGCTGGAACTATTACAGAATAGGCTTAGGAAGGCCTGTCTACATACCAGGGGCAAGCAAGTAATTTGCTGGGGCTATTACAGAATAGGCTTGGGAAAGCCTGTCTACCTACATGGGGCAAGCAAGTAATGTGCTGGGGCTATTCGAGAATTGGCTTGGGAAGGCCTGTCTACCTACCAGGAGCAAGCAAGTAATTTGCTGGGGCTATTACAGAATAGGCTTGGGAAGGCCTGTCTACCTACCAGGGGCAAGCAAATAATGTGCTGGGGCTATTACAGAATAGGCTTGGGAAGGCCTGTCTACCTACCAGGGGCAAGCAAGTAATTTGCTGGAACTATTACAGAATAGGCTTAGGAAGGCCTGTCTACATACCAGGGGCAAGCAAGTAATTTGCTGGGGCTATTACAGAATAGGCTTGGGAAAGCCTGTCTACCTACATGGGGCAAGCAAGTAATGTGCTGGGGCTATTCGAGAATTGGCTTGGGAAGGCCTGTCTACCTACCAGGGGAAAGCAAATAATTTGCTGGTGCTGTTCGAGAATTGGCTTGGGCTATAAGAGAATTGGTTTGGGAAGGCCTGTCTACCTACCAGGGGCAAGCAAGTAATTTGCTGGGACTATTACAGATTAGGCTTGGGAAGGCCTGTCTGCCTACCAGGGGCAAGCAAGTAATTTGCAGGGGCTATTACAGAATAGGTTTGGGAAGGCCTGTCTAGCTACCAGGGACAAGCAAGTAATTTGCTGGGACTATTACAGAATAGGCTTGGGAAGGCCTGTCTACCTACCAGGGGCAAGCAAGTAATGTGCAGGGGCTATTAGAGAATTGGCTTGGGATATAAGAGAATTGGTTTGGGAAGGCCTGTCTAGCTACCAGGGACAAGCAAGTAATTTGCTGGGACTATTACAGAATAGGCTTGGTAAGGCCTGTCTACCTACCAGGGGCAAGCAAGTAATGTGCAGGGGCTATTAGAGAATTGGCTTGGGATATAAGAGAATTGGCTCGGGAAGGCCAGTGGACCTACCAAGGGCAAGCAAGTAAAGTGCAGGGGCTATTAGAGAATTGGCTTGGGAAGGCCTGTCTACCTACCAGGGGCAAGCAAATAATATGCTGGGGCTATTCGAGAATTGGCTTGGGCTATAAGAGAATTGGTATGGGAAGGCCTGTCTACCAACCAGGGGCAAGCAAGTCATTTGCTGGGACTATTACAGAATAGGCTTGGGAAGGCCTGTCTACCTACCAGGGGCAAGCAAGTAATTTGCTGGGACTATTACAGAATAGGCTTGGGAAGGCCTGTCTACCTACCAGGGGCAAGCAAGTAATTTGCTGGGACTATTACAGAATAGGCTTGGGAAGGCCTGTCTAGCTACCAGGGACAAGCAAGTAATTTGCTGGGACTATTACAGAATAGGCTTGGGAAGGCCTGTCTACCTACCAGGGGCAAGCAAGTAATGTGCAGGGGCTATTAGAGAATTGGCTTGGGATATAAGAGAATTGGATTGGGAAGGCCTGTCTAGCTACCAGGGACAAGCAAGTAATTTGCTGGGACTATTACAGAATAGGCTTGGTAAGGCCTGTCTACCTACCAGGGGCAAGCAAGTAATGTGCAGGGGCTATTAGAGAATTGGCTTGGGATATAAGAGAATTGGCTCGGGAAGGCCAGTGGACCTACCAAGGGCAAGCAAGTAAAGTGCAGGGGCTATTAGAGAATTGGCTTGGGAAGGCCTGTCTACCTACCAGGGGCAAGCAAATTATATGCTGGGGCGATTCGAGAATTGGCTTGGGCTATAAGAGAATTGGTTTGGGAAGGCCTGTGTACCAACCAGGGGCAAGCAAGTAATTTGCTGGGACTATTACAGAATAGGCTTGGGAAGGCCTGTCTACCTACCAGGGGCAAGCAAGTAATTTGCTGGGACTATTACAGAATAGGCTTGGGAAGCCCTGTCTACCTACCAGGAGCAAGCAAGTAATTTGCTGGGGCTATTACAGAATAGGCTTGGGAAGGCCTGTCTACCTACCAGGGGCAAGCAAATAATGTGCTGGGGCTATTACAGAATAGGCTTGGGAAGGCCTGTCTACCTACCAGGGGCAAGCAAGTAATTTGCTGGAACTATTACAGAATAGGCTTAGGAAGGCCTGTCTACATACCAGGGGCAAGCAAGTAATTTGCTGGGGCTATTACAGAATAGGCTTGGGAAAGCCTGTCTACCTACCAGGGGCAAGCAAGTAATGTGCAGGGGCTATTAGAGAATTGGCTTGGGATATAAGAGAATTGGCTCGGGAAGGCCAGTGGACCTACCAAGGGCAAGCAAGTAAAGTGCAGGGGCTATTAGAGAATTGGCTTGGGAAGGCCTGTCTACCTACCAGGGGCAAGCAAATAATATGCTGGGACTATTACAGAATAGGCTTGGGAAGGCCTGTCTACCTACCAGGGGCAAGCAAGTAATGTGCAGGGGCTATTCGAGAATTGGCTTGGGCTATAAGAGAATTGGTTTGGGAAGGCCTGTCTACCAACCAGGGGCAAGCAAGTAATTTGCTGGGACTATTACAGAATAGGCTTGGGAAGGCCTGTCTACCTACCAGGGGCAAGCAAGTAATTTGCTGGGACTATTACAGAATAGGCTTGGGAAGGCCTGTCTAATTACCAGGGGCAAGCAAGTAATTTGCTGGGACTATTACAGAATAGGCTTGGGAAGCCCTGCCTACCATACTTGGGCAAGCAAGTAATTTGCTGGGGCTATTACAGAATAGGCTTGGGAAGGCCTGTCTACCTACCAGGGGCAAGCAAGTAATTTGCTGGGACTATTACAGAATAGGCTTGGGAAGCCCTGTCTACCATACTTGGGCAAGCAAGTAATTTGCTGTGGCTATTACAGAATAGGCTTGGGAAGGCCTGTCTACCTACCAAGGAGAAATAAGTCATGGGCTGAGGCGATGAGAGAATAGGCTTGGGAAGGCCTATCTACCTACCAGGGGCAAGCAAGTAATTTGCTGGGACTATTCGATAATTGGCTTGGGCTATAAGAGAATTGGTTTGGGAAGGCCTGTCTACCTACCAGGGACAAGCAAGTAATTTGCTGGGACTATTACAGAATAGGCTTGGTAAGGCCTGTCTACCTACCAAGGAGAAATAAGTCATGGGCTGAGGCGATGAGAGAATAGGCTTGGGAAGGCCTATCTACCTACCAGGGGCAAGCAAGTAATTTGCTGGGACTATTACAGAATAGGCTTGGGAAAGCCTGTCTAACTACCAGGGGCAAGCAAGTAAAGTGCAGGGGCTATTAGAGAATTGGCTTGGGAAGGCCTGTCTACCTACCAGGGGCAAGCAAATAATATGCTGGAGCTATTCGAGAATTGGCTTGGGCTATAAGAGAATTGGTTTGGGAAGGCCTGTCTACCTACCAGGGGCAAGCAAGTAATTTGCTGGGACTATTACAGAATAGGCTTGGGAAGGCCTGTCTACCTACCAGGGAGAAATAAGCCATGGGCTGAGGCGATGAGAGAATAGGCTTGGGAAGGCCTGTCTACCTACCAGGGGCAAGCAAGTAATTTGCTGGGACTATTACAGAATAGGCTTGGGAAAGCCTGTCTACCTATCAGGGGCAAGCAAGTAATGTGCAGGGGCTATTAGAGAATTGGCTTGGGAAGGCCTGTCTACCTAACAGGGGCAAGCAAATAATGTGCTGGGGCTATTCGAGAATTGGCTTGGGAAGGCCTGTCTACCTACCAGGGGAAAGCAAATAATTTGCTGGGGCTATTCGAGAATTGGCTTGGGCTATAAGAGAATTGGTTTGGGAAGGCCTGTCTACCTACCAGGGGCAAGCAAGTAATTTGCTGGGACTATTACAGAATAGGCTTGGGAAGCCCTGTCTACCTACCAGGAGCAAGCAAGTAATTTGCTGGGGCTATTACAGAATAGGCTTGGGAAGGCCTGTCTACCTACCAGGGGCAAGCAAGTAATGTGCAGGGGCTATTAGAGAATTGGCTTGGGATATAAGAGAATTGGATTGGGAAGGCCTGTCTAGCTACCAGGGACAAGCAAGTAATTTGCTGGGACTATTACAGAATAGGCTTGGTAAGGCCTGTCTACCTACCAGGGGCAAGCAAGTAATGTGCAGGGGCTATTAGAGAATTGGCTTGGGATTTAAGAGAATTGGCTCGGGAAGGCCAGTGGACCTACCAAGGGCAAGCAAGTAAAGTGCAGGGGCTATTAGAGAATTGGCTTGGGAAGGCCTGTCTACCTACCAGGGGCAAGCAAATAATATGCTGGGGCGATTCGAGAATTGGCTTGGGCTATAAGAGAATTGGTTTGGGAAGGCCTGTGTACCAACCAGGGGCAAGCAAGTAATTTGCTGGGACTATTACAGAATAGGCTTGGGAAGGCCTGTCTACCTACCAGGGGCAAGCAAGTAATTTGCTGGGACTATTACAGAATAGGCTTGGGAAGGCCTGTCTACCTACCAGGGGCAAGCAAGTAATTTGCTGGGACTATTACAGAATAGGCTTGGGAAGCCCTGTCTACCTACCAGGAGCAAGCAAGTAATTTGCTGGGGCTATTACAGAATAGGCTTGGGAAGGCCTGTCTACCTACCAGGGGCAAGCAAATAATGTGCTGGGGCTATTACAGAATAGGCTTGGGAAGGCCTGTCTACCTACCAGGGGCAAGCAAGTAATTTGCTGGAACTATTACAGAATAGGCTTAGGAAGGCCTGTCTACATACCAGGGGCAAGCAAGTAATTTGCTGGGGCTATTACAGAATAGGCTTGGGAAAGCCTGTCTACCTACATGGGGCAAGCAAGTAATGTGCTGGGGCTATTCGAGAATTGGCTTGGGAAGGCCTGTCTACCTACCAGGGGAAAGCAAATAATTTGCTGGGGCTGTTCGAGAATTGGCTTGGGCTATAAGAGAATTGGTTTGGGAAGGCCTGTCTACCTACCAGGGGCAAGCAAGTAATTTGCTGGGACTATTACAGAATAGGCTTGGGAAGGCCTGTCTACCTACCAGGGGCAAGCAAGTAATGTGCAGGGGCTATTAGAGAATTGGCTTGGGATATAAGAGAATTGGCTCGGGAAGGCCAGTGGACCTACCAAGGGCAAGCAAGTAAAGTGCAGGGGCTATTAGAGAATTGGCTTGGGAAGGCCTGTCTACCTACCAGGGGCAAGCAAATAATATGCTGGGACTATTACAGAATAGGCTTGGGAAGGCCTGTCTACCTACCAGGGGCAAGCAAGTAATTTGCTGGGACTATTACAGAATAGGCTTGGGAAGGCCTGTCTACCTACCAGGGGCAAGCAAGTAATTTGCTGGGACTATTACAGAATAGGCTTGGGAAGGCCTGTCTAGCTACCAGGGACAAGCAAGTAATTTGCTGGGACTATTACAGAATAGGCTTGGGAAGGCCTGTCTACCTACCAGGGGCAAGCAAGTAATTTGCTGGGACTATTACAGAATAGGCTTGGGAAGGCCTGTCTACCTACCAGGGGCAAGCAAGTAATTTGCTGGGACTATTACAGAATAGGCTTGGGAAGCCCTGTCTACCTACCAGGAGCAAGCAAGTAATTTGCTGGGGCTATTACAGAATAGGCTTGGGAAGGCCTGTCTACCTACCAGGGGCAAGCAAATAATGTGCTGGGGCTATTACAGAATAGGCTTGGGAAGGCCTGTCTACCTACCAGGGGCAAGCAAGTAATTTGCTGGAACTATTACAGAATAGGCTTAGGAAGGCCTGTCTACATACCAGGGGCAAGCAAGTAATTTGCTGGGGCTATTACAGAATAGGCTTGGGAAAGCCTGTCTACCTACCAGGGGCAAGCAAGTAATGTGCAGGGGCTATTAGAGAATTGGCTTGGGATATAAGAGAATTGGCTCGGGAAGGCCAGTGGACCTACCAAGGGCAAGCAAGTAAAGTGCAGGGGCTATTAGAGAATTGGCTTGGGAAGGCCTGTCTACCTACCAGGGGCAAGCAAATAATATGCTGGGGCTATTCGAGAATTGGCTTGGGCTATAAGAGAATTGGTTTGGGAAGGCCTGTCTACCAACCAGGGGCAAGCAAGTAATTTGCTGGGACTATTACAGAATAGGCTTGGGAAGGCCTGTCTACCTACCAGGGGCAAGCAAGTAATTTGCTGGGACTATTACAGAATAGGCTTGGGAAGGCCTGTCTAATTACCAGGGGCAAGCAAGTAATTTGCTGGGACTATTACAGAATAGGCTTGGGAAGCCCTGCCTACCATACTTGGGCAAGCAAGTAATTTGCTGGGGCTATTACAGAATAGGCTTGGGAAGGCCTGTCTACCTACCAGGGGCAAGCAAGTAATTTGCTGGGACTATTACAGAATAGGCTTGGGAAGCCCTGTCTACCATACTTGGGCAAGCAAGTAATTTGCTGTGGCTATTACAGAATAGGCTTGGGAAGGCCTGTCTACCTACCAAGGAGAAATAAGTCATGGGCTGAGGCGATGAGAGAATAGGCTTGGGAAGACCTATCTACCTACCAGGGGCAAGCAAGTAATTTGCTGGGACTATTACAGAATAGGCTTGGGAAAGCCTGTCTAACTACCAGGGGCAAGCAAGTAAAGTGCAGGGGCTATTAGAGAATTGGCTTGGGAAGGCCTGTCTACCTACCAGGGGCAAGCAAATAATATGCTGGAGCTATTCGAGAATTGGCTTGGGCTATAAGAGAATTGGTTTGGGAAGGCCTGTCTACCTACCAGGGGCAAGCAAGTAATTTGCTGGGATATTACAGAATAGGCTTGGGAAGGCCTGTCTACCTACCAGGGAGAAATAAGCCATGGGCTGAGGCGATGAGAGAATAGGCTTGGGAAGGCCTGTCTACCTACCAGGGGCAAGCAAGTAATTTGCTGGGACTATTACAGAATAGGCTTGGGAAAGCCTGTCTACCTATCAGGGGCAAGCAAGTAATGTGCAGGGGCTATTAGAGAATTGGCTTGGGAAGGCCTGTCTACCTAACAGGGGCAAGCAAATAATGTGCTGGGGCTATTCGAGAATTGGCTTGGGAAGGCCTGTCTACCTACCAGGGGAAAGCAAATAATTTGCTGGGGCTATTCGAGAATTGGCTTGGGCTATAAGAGAATTGGTTTGGGAAGGCCTGTCTACCTACCAGGGGCAAGCAAGTAATTTGCTGGGACTATTACAGAATAGGCTTGGGAAGCCCTGTCTACCTACCAGGAGCAAGCAAGTAATTTGCTGGGGCTATTACAGAATAGGCTTGGGAAGGCCTGTCTACCTACCAGGGGCAAGCAAATAATATGCTGGGACTATTACAGAATAGGCTTGGGAAGGCCTGTCTACCTACCAGGGGCAAGCAAGTAATGTGCAGGGGCTATTAGAGAATTGGCTTGGGATATAAGAGAATTGGTTTGGGAAGGCCTGTCTAGCTACCAGGGACAAGCAAGTAATTTGCTGGGACTATTACAGAATAGGCTTGGTAAGGCCTGTCTACCTACCAGGGGCAAGCAAGTAATGTGCAGGGGCTATTAGAGAATTGGCTTGGGATATAAGAGAATTGGCTCGGGAAGGCCAGTGGACCTACCAAGGGCAAGCAAGTAAAGTGCAGGGGCTATTAGAGAATTGGCTTGGGAAGGCCTGTCTACCTACCAGGGGCAAGCAAATAATATGCTGGGGCTATTCGAGAATTGGCTTGGGCTATAAGAGAATTGGTTTGGGAAGGCCTGTCTACCTACCAAGGGCAAGCAAGTAAAGTGCAGGGGCTATTAGAGAATTGGCTTGGGAAGGCCTGTCTACCTACCAGGGGCAAGCAAATAATATGCTGGGGCTATTCGAGAATTGGCTTGGGCTATAAGAGAATTTGTTTGGGAAGGCCTGTCTACCAACCAGGGGCAAGCAAGTAATTTGCTGGGACTATTACAGAATAGGCTTGGGAAGGCCTGTCTACCTACCAGGGGCAAGCAAGTAATTTGCTGGGACTATTACAGAATAGGCTTGGGAAGGCCTGTCTAATTACCAGGGGCAAGCAAGTAATTTGCTGGGACTATTACAGAATAGGCTTGGGAAGCCCTGCCTACCATACTTGGGCAAGCAAGTAATTTGCTGGGGCTATTACAGAATAGGCTTGGGAAGGCCTGTCTACCTACCAGGGGCAAGCAAGTAATTTGCTGGGACTATTACAGAATAGGCTTGGGAAGCCCTGTCTACCATACTTGGGCAAGCAAGTAATTTGCTGTGGCTATTACAGAATAGGCTTGGGAAGGCCTGTCTACCTACCAGGGACAAGCAAGTAATTTGCTGGGGCTATTCGATAATTGGCTTGGGCTATAAGAGAATTGGTTTGGGAAGGCCTGTCTACCTACCAGGGACAAGCAAGTAATTTGCTGGGACTATTACAGAATAGGCTTGGTAAGGCCTGTCTACCTACCAAGGAGAAATAAGTCATGGGCTGAGGCGATGAGAGAATAGGCTTGGGAAGGCCTATCTACCTACCAGGGGCAAGCAAGTAATTTGCTGGGACTATTACAGAATAGGCTTGGGAAAGCCTGTCTAACTACCAGGGGCAAGCAAGTAAAGTGCAGGGGCTATTAGAGAATTGGCTTGGGAAGGCCTGTCTACCTACCAGGGGCAAGCAAATAATATGCTGGAGCTATTCGAGAATTGGCTTGGGCTATAAGAGAATTGGTTTGGGAAGGCCTGTCTACCTACCAGGGGCAAGCAAGTAATTTGCTGGGACTATTACAGAATAGGCTTGGGAAGGCCTGTCTACCTACCAGGGAGAAATAAGCCATGGGCTGAGGCGATGAGAGAATAGGCTTGGGAAGGCCTGTCTACCTACCAGGGGCAAGCAAGTAATTTGCTGGGACTATTACAGAATAGGCTTGGGAAAGCCTGTCTACCTATCAGGGGCAAGTAAGTAATGTGCAGGGGCTATTAGAGAATTGGCTTGGGAAGGCCTGTCTACCTAACAGGGGCAAGCAAATAATGTGCTGGGGCTATTCGAGAATTGGCTTGGGAAGGCCTGTCTACCTACCAGGGGAAAGCAAATAATTTGCTGGGGCTATTCGAGAATTGGCTTGGGCTATAAGAGAATTGGTTTGGGAAGGCCTGTCTACCTACCAGGGGCAAGCAAGTAATTTGCTGGGACTATTACAGAATAGGCTTGGGAAGCCCTGTCTACCTACCAGGAGCAAGCAAGTAATTTGCTGGGGCTATTACAGAATAGGCTTGGGAAGGCCTGTCTACCTACCAGGGGCAAGCAAGTAATGTGCAGGGGCTATTAGAGAATTGGCTTGGGATATAAGAGAATTGGATTGGGAAGGCCTGTCTAGCTACCAGGGACAAGCAAGTAATTTGCTGGGACTATTACAGAATAGGCTTGGTAAGGCCTGTCTACCTACCAGGGGCAAGCAAGTAATGTGCAGGGGCTATTAGAGAATTGGCTTGGGATTTAAGAGAATTGGCTCGGGAAGGCCAGTGGACCTACCAAGGGCAAGCAAGTAAAGTGCAGGGGCTATTAGAGAATTGGCTTGGGAAGGCCTGTCTACCTACCAGGGGCAAGCAAATAATATGCTGGGGCGATTCGAGAATTGGCTTGGGCTATAAGAGAATTGGTTTGGGAAGGCCTGTGTACCAACCAGGGGCAAGCAAGTAATTTGCTGGGACTATTACAGAATAGTCTTGGGAAGGCCTGTCTACCTACCAGGGGCAAGCAAGTAATTTGCTGGGACTATTACAGAATAGGCTTGGGAAGGCCTGTCTACCTACCAGGGGCAAGCAAGTAATTTGCTGGGACTATTACAGAATAGGCTTGGGAAGCCCTGTCTACCTACCAGGAGCAAGCAAGTAATTTGCTGGGGCTATTACAGAATAGGCTTGGGAAGGCCTGTCTACCTACCAGGGGCAAGCAAATAATGTGCTGGGGCTATTACAGAATAGGCTTGGGAAGGCCTGTCTACCTACCAGGGGCAAGCAAGTAATTTGCTGGAACTATTACAGAATAGGCTTAGGAAGGCCTGTCTACATACCAGGGGCAAGCAAGTAATTTGCTGGGGCTATTACAGAATAGGCTTGGGAAAGCCTGTCTACCTACATGGGGCAAGCAAGTAATGTGCTGGGGCTATTCGAGAATTGGCTTGGGAAGGCCTGTCTACCTACCAGGGGAAAGCAAATAATTTGCTGGGGCTGTTCGAGAATTGGCTTGGGCTATAAGAGAATTGGTTTGGGAAGGCCTGTCTACCTACCAGGGGCAAGCAAGTAATTTGCTGGGACTATTACAGAATAGGCTTGGGAAGGCCTGTCTACCTACCAGGGGCAAGCAAGTAATGTGCAGGGGCTATTAGAGAATTGGCTTGGGATATAAGAGAATTGGTTTGGGAAGGCCTGTCTAGCTACCAGGGACAAGCAAGTAATTTGCTGGGACTATTACAGAATAGGCTTGGTAAGGCCTGTCTACCTACCAGGGGCAAGCAAGTAATGTGCAGGGGCTATTAGAGAATTGGCTTGGGATATAAGAGAATTGGCTCGGGAAGGCCAGTGGACCTACCAAGGGCAAGCAAGTAAAGTGCAGGGGCTATTAGAGAATTGGCTTGGGAAGGCCTGTCTACCTACCAGGGGCAAGCAAATAATATGCTGGGGCTATTCGAGAATTGGCTTGGGCTATAAGAGAATTGGTTTGGGAAGGCCTGTCTACCTACCAAGGGCAAGCAAGTAAAGTGCAGGGGCTATTAGAGAATTGGCTTGGGAAGGCCTGTCTACCTACCAGGGGCAAGCAAATAATATGCTGGGGCTATTCGAGAATTGGCTTGGGCAATAAGAGAATTGGTTTGGGAAGGCCTGTCTACCAACCAGGGGCAAGCAAGTAATTTGCTGGGACTATTACAGAATAGGCTTGGGAAGGCCTGTCTACCTACCAGGGGCAAGCAAGTAATTTGCTGGGACTATTACAGAATAGGCTTGGGAAGGCCTGTCTAATTACCAGGGGCAAGCAAGTAATTTGCTGGGACTATTACAGAATAGGCTTGGGAAGCCCTGCCTACCATACTTGGGCAAGCAAGTAATTTGCTGGGGCTATTACAGAATAGGCTTGGGAAGGCCTGTCTACCTACCAGGGACAAGCAAGTAATTTGCTGGGGCTATTCGATAATTGGCTTGGGCTATAAGAGAATTGGTTTGGGAAGGCCTGTATACCTACCAGGGACAAGCAAGTAATTTGCTGGGACTATTACAGAATAGGCTTGGGAAGGCTTGTCTACCTACCAGGGGCAAGCAAGTACTTTGCTGGGACTATTACAGAATAGGCTTGGGAAGCCCTGTCTACCTACCAGGAGCAAGCAAGTAATTTGCTGGGGCTATTACAGAATAGGCTTGGGAAGGCCTGTCTACCTACCAGGGGCAAGCAAATAATGTGCTGGGGCTATTACAGAATAGGCTTGGGAAGGCCTGTCTACCTACCAGGGGAAAGCAAATAATTTGCTGGGGCTGTTCGAGAATTGGCTTGGGCTATAAGAGAATTGGTTTGGGAAGGCCTGTCTACCTACCAGGGGCAAGCAAGTAATTTGCTGGGACTATTACAGAATAGTCTTGGGAAGGCCTGTCTACCTACCAGGGGCAAGCAAGTAATGTGCAGGGGCTATGAGAGAAAAGGCTTGGGAAGGCCTGTCTGCCTACCAGGGGCAAGCAAGTAATTTGCAGGGGCTATTACAGAATAGGTTTGGGAAGGCCTGTCTAGCTACCAGGGACAAGCAAGTAATTTGCTGGGACTATTACAGAATAGGCTTGGTAAGGCTTGTCTACCTACCAGAGGCAAGCAAGTAATTTGCAGCGGCTATTACAGAATAGGCTTGGGAAGTCCTGTCTACCTACTAGGGAGAAATAAGTCATGGGCTGAGGCGATGAAGAATAGGCTTGGGAAGGCCTATCTACCTACAAGGGGCAAGCAAGTGATTTGCTGGGACTATTACAGAATAGGCTTGGGAAGGCTTGTCTACCTACCAGGGGCAAGCAAGTAATTTGCTGGGGCTATTGCAGAATAGGCTTGGGAAAGCCTGTCTACCTACCTGGGGCAAGCAAGTAATGTGCTGGGGCTATTCGAGAATTTGCTTGGGCTATAAAAGAATTGGTTTGGGAAGGCCTGTCTACCTACCAGGGGCAAGCAAGTAATTTGCTGGGACTATTACAGAATAGGCTTGGGAAGCCCTGTCTACCTACCAGGAGCAAGCAAGTAATTTGCTGGGGCTATTACAGAATAGGCTTGGGAAGGCCTGTCTACCTACCAGGGACAAGCAAGTAATTTGCTGGGACTATTACAGAATAGGCTTGGGAAGGCCTGTCTACCTACCAGGGGCAAGCAAGTAATGTGCAGGGGCTATTAGAGAATTGGTTTGGGATATAAGAGAATTGGCTCGGGAAGGCCAGTGGACCTACCAGGGAGAAGTAAGTCATGGGCTGAGGCAATGAGAGAATAGGCTTGGGAAGGGCAGTCTACCTACCAAGGGCAAGCAAGTATTTTGCTGGGGCTATTAGAGAATTGGCTTGGGAAGGCCTGTCTACCTACTAGGGGCAAGCAAATAATATGCTGGGGCTATTCGAGAATTGGCTTGGGCTATAAGAGAATTGGTTTGGGAAGGCCTGTCTACCTACCAAGGGCAAGCAAGTAAAGTGCAGGGGCTATTAGAGAATTGGCTTGGGAAGGCCTGTCTACCTACCAGGGGCTAGCAAATAATATGCTGGGGCTATTCGAGAATTGGCTTGGGCTATAAGAGAATTGGTTTGGGAAGGCCTGTCTACCAACCAGGGGCAAGCAAGTAATTTGCTGGGACTATTACAGAATAGGCTTGGGAAGGCCTGTCTACCTACCAGGGGCAAGCAAGTAATTTGCTGGGACTATTACAGAATAGGCTTGGGAAGGCCTGTCTACCTACCAGGGGCAAGCAAGTAATTTGCTGGGACTATTACAGAATAGGCTTGGGAAGCCCTGTCTACCTACCAGGAGCAAGCAAGTATTTTGCTGGGGCTATTACAGAATAGGCTTGGGAAGGCCTGTCTACCTACCAGGGGCAAGCAAATAATGTGCTGGGGCTATTACAGAATAGGCTTGGGAAGGCCTGTCTACCTACCAGGGGCATGCAAGTAATTTGCTGGAACTATTACAGAATAGGCTTAGGAAGGCCTGTCTACATACCAGGGGCAAGCAAGTAATTTGCTGGGGCTATTACAGAATAGGCTTGGGAAAGCCTGTCTACCTACATGGGGCAAGCAAGTAATGTGCTGGGGCTATTCGAGAATTGGCTTGGGAAGGCCTGTCTACCTACCAGGGGAAAGCAAATAATTTGCTGGGGCTGTTCGAGAATTGGCTTGGGCTATAAGAGAATTGGTTTGGGAAGGCCTGTCTACCTACCAGGGGCAAGCAAGTAATTTGCTGGGACTATTACAGAATAGGCTTGGGAAGGCCTGTCTACCTACCAGGGGCAAGCAAGTAATGTGTAGGGGCTATGAGAGAAAAGGCTTGGGAAGGCCTGTCTGCCTACCAGGGGCAAGCAAGTAATTTGCAGGGGCTATTACAGAATAGGTTTGGGAAGGCCTGTCTAGCTACCAGGGACAAGCAAGTAATTTGCTGGGACTATTACAGAATAGGCTTGGGAAGGCTTGTCTACCTACCAGAGGCAAGCAAGTAATTTGCAGCGGCTATTACAGAATAGGCTTGGGAAGTCCTGTCTACCTACCAGGGAGAAATAAGTCATGGGCTGAGGCGATGAAGAATAGGCTTGGGAAGGCCTATCTACCTACCAGGGGCAAGCAAGTGATTTGCTGGGACTATTACAGAATAGTCTTGGGAAGGCTTGTCTACCTACCAGGGGCAAGCAAGTAATTTGCTGGGGCTATTGCAGAATAGGCTTGGGAAAGCCTGTCTACCTACCTGGGGCAAGCAAGTAATGTGCTGGGGCTATTCGAGAATTTGCTTGGGCTATAAAAGAATTGGTTTGGGAAGGCCTGTCTACCTACCAGGGGCAAGCAAGTAATTTGCTGGGACTATTACAGAATAGGCTTGGGAAGCCCTGTCTACCTACCAGGGGCAAGCAAGTAATGTGCAGGGGCTATGAGAGAAAAGGCTTGGGAAGGCCTGTCTGCCTACCAGGGGCAAGCAAGTAATTTGCAGGGGCTATTACAGAATAGGTTTGGGAAGGCCTGTCTAGCTACCAGGGACAAGCAAGTAATTTGCTGGGACTATTACAGAATAGGCTTGGGAAGGCCTGTCTACCTACCAGGGGCAAGCAAGTAATGTGCAGGGGCTATTAGAGAATTGGCTTGGGATATAAGAGAATTGGTTTGGGAAGGCCTGTCTAGCTACCAGGGACAAGCAAGTAATTTGCTGGGACTATTACAGAATAGGCTTGGTAAGGCCTGTCTACCTACCAGGGGCAAGCAAGTAATGTGCAGGGGCTATTAGAGAATTGGCTTGGGATATAAGAGAATTGGCTCGGGAAGGCCAGTGGACCTACCAAGGGCAAGCAAGTAAAGTGCAGGGGCTATTAGAGAATTGGCTTCGGAAGGCCTGTCTACCTACCAGGGCCAAGCAAATAATATGCTGGGGCTATTCGAGAATTGGCTTGGGCTATAAGAGAATTGGTTTGGGAAGGCCTGTCTACCAACCAGGGGCAAGCAAGTCATTTGCTGGGACTATTACAGAATAGGCTTGGGAAGGCCTGTCTTCCTACCAGGGGCAAGCAAGTAATTTGCTGGGACTATTACAGAATAGGCTTGGGAAGGCCTGTCTACCTACCAGAGGCAAGCAAGTAATTTGCTGGGACTATTACAGAATAGGCTTGGGAAGGCCTGTCTAGCTACCAGGGACAAGCAAGTAATTTGCTGGGACTATTACAGAATAGGCTTGGGAAGGCCTGTCTACCTACCAGGGGCAAGCAAGTAATGTGCAGGGGCTATTAGAGAATTGGCTTGGGATATAAGAGAATTGGATTGGGAAGGCCTGTC
Source organism: Corythoichthys intestinalis (assembly GCF_030265065.1). Lineage (NCBI taxonomy): Eukaryota > Metazoa > Chordata > Actinopteri > Syngnathiformes > Syngnathidae > Corythoichthys > Corythoichthys intestinalis. The sequence continues at coordinate 125,955 of NC_080405.1, read as the reverse complement.
TAGCTACCAGGGACAAGCAAGTAATTTGCTGGGACTATTACAGAATAGGCTTGGTAAGGCCTGTCTACCTACCAGGGGCAAGCAAGTAATGTGCAGGGGCTATTAGAGAATTGGCTTGGGATATAAGAGAATTGGCTCGGGAAGGCCAGTGGACCTACCAAGGGCAAGCAAGTAAAGTGCAGGGGCTATTAGAGAATTGGCTTGGGAAGGCCTGTCTACCTACCAGGGGCAAGCAAATAATATGCTGGGGTTATTCGAGAATTGGCTTGGGCTATAAGAGAATTGGTTTGGGAAGGCCTGTTTACCAACCAGGGGCAAGCAAGTAATTTGCTGGGACTATTACAGAATAGGCTTGGGAAGGCCTGTCTACCTACCAGGAGCAAGCAAATAATTTGCTGGGGCTATTACAGAATAGGCTTGGGAAGGCCTGTCTACCTACCAGGGGCAAGCAAGTAATTTGCTGGGACTATTACAGAATAGGCTTGGGAAGGCCTGTCTACCTACCAGGGGCAAGCAAGTAATTTGCTGGGACTATTAAAGAATAGGCTTGGGAAGCCCTGTCTACCTACCAGGATCAAGCAAGTAATTTGCTGGGGCTATTACAGAATAGGCTTGGGAAGGCCTGTCTACCTACCAGGGGCAAGCAAATAATATGCTGGGGCTATTCGAGAATTGGCTTGGGCTATAAGAGAATTGGATTGGGAAGGCCTGTCTACCTACCAGGGGCAAGCAAGTAATTTGCTGGGACTATTACAGAATAGGCTTGGGAAGGCCTGTCTACCTACCAGGGGCAAGCAAGTAATTTGCTGGGACTATTACAGAATAGGCTTGGGAAGCCCTGTCTACCTACCAGGAGCAAGCAAGTAATTTGCTGGGGCTATTACAGAATAGGCTTGGAAAGGGAGTCTACCTACCAGGGGCAAGCAAGTAATTTGCTGGGACTATTACAGAATAGGCTTGGGAAGGCCTGTCTACCTACCAGGGGCAAGCAAGTAATGTGCAGGGGCTATTAGAGAATTGGCTTGGGATATAAGAGAATTGGCTCGGGAAGGCCAGTGGACCTACCAAGGGCAAGCAAGTAAAGTGCAGGGGCTATTAGAGAATTGGCTTGGGAAGGCCTGTCTACCTACCAGGGGCAAGCAAATAATATGCTGGGGCTATTCGAGAATTGGCTTGGGCTATAAGAGAATTGGTTTGGGAAGGCCTGTCTACCTACCAAGGGCAAGCAAGTAAAGTGCAGGGGCTATTAGAGAATTGGCTTGGGAAGGCCTGTCTACCTACCAGGGGCAAGCAAATAATATGCTGGGGCTATTCGAGAATTCGCTTGGGCTATAAGAGAATTGGTTTGGGAAGGCCTGTGTACCAACCAGGGGCAAGCAAGTAATTTGCTGGAACTATTACAGAATAGGCTTAGGAAGGCCTGTCTACATACCAGGGGCAAGCAAGTAATTTGCTGGGGCTATTACAGAATAGGCTTGGGAAAGCCTGTCTACCTACATGGGGCAAGCAAGTAATGTGCTGGGGCTATTCGAGAATTGGCTTGGGCTATAAGAGAATTGGTTTGGGAAGGCCTGTGTACCAACCAGGGGCAAGCAAGTAATTTGCTGGGACTATTACAGAATAGGCTTGGGAAGGCCTGTCTACCTACCAGGGGCAAGCAAGTAATTTGCTGGGACTATTACAGAATAGGCTTGGGAAGGCCTGTCTACCTACCAGGGGCAAGCAAGTAATTTGCTGGAACTATTACAGAATAGGCTTAGGAAGGCCTGTCTACATACCAGGGGCAAGCAAGTAATTTGCTGGGGCTATTACAGAATAGGCTTGGGAAAGCCTGTCTACCTACATGGGGCAAGCAAGTAATGTGCTGGGGCTATTCGAGAATTGGCTTGGGAAGGCCTGTCTACCTACCAGGGGAAAGCAAATAATTTGCTGGGGCTGTTCGAGAATTGGCTTGGGCTATAAGAGAATTGGTTTGGGAAGGCCTGTCTACCTACCAGGGGCAAGCAAGTAATTTGCTGGGACTATTACAGAATAGGCTTGGGAAGGCCTGTCTACCTACCAGGGGCAAGCAAGTAATGTGCAGGGGCTATGAGAGAAAAGGCTTGGGAAGGCCTGTCTGCCTACCAGGGGCAAGCAAGTAATTTGCAGGGGCTATTACAGAATAGGTTTGGGAAGGCCTGTCTAGCTACCAGGGACAAGCAAGTAATTTGCTGGGACTATTACAGAATAGGCTTGGGAAGGCCTGTCTACCTACCAGGGGCAAGCAAGTAATGTGCAGGGGCTATTAGAGAATTGGCTTGGGAAGGCCTGTCTACCTACCAGGGGAAAGCAAATAATTTGCTGGGGCTGTTCGAGAATTGGCTTGGGCTATAAGAGAATTGGTTTGGGAAGGCCTGTCTACCTACCAGGGGCAAGCAAGTAATTTACTGGGACTATTACAGAATAGGCTTGGGAAGGCCTGTCTACCTACCAGGGGCAAGCAAGTAATGTGTAGGGGCTATGAGAGAAAAGGCTTGGGAAGGCCTGTCTGCCTACCAGGGGCAAGCAAGTAATTTGCAGGGGCTATTACAGAATAGGCTTGGGAAGGCCTGTCTACCTACCAGGGGCAAGCAAGTAATTTGCTGGGACTATTACAGAATAGGCTTGGGAAGGCCTGTCTACCTACCAGGGGCAAGCAAGTAATTTGCTGGAACTATTACAGAATAGGCTTAGGAAGGCCTGTCTACATACCAGGGGCAAGCAAGTAATTTGCTGGGGCTATTACAGAATAGGCTTGGGAAAGCCTGTCTACCTACATGGGGCAAGCAAGTAATGTGCTGGGGCTATTCGAGAATTGGCTTGGGAAGGCCTGTCTACCTACCAGGGGCAAGCAAGTAATTTGCAGGGGCTATTACAGAATAGGTTTGGGAAGGCCTGTCTAGCTACCAGGGACAAGCAAGTAATTTGCTGGGACTATTACAGAATAGGCTTGGTAAGGCTTGTCTACCTACCAGAGGCAAGCAAGTAATTTGCAGCGGCTATTACAGAATAGGCTTGGGAAGTCCTGTCTACCTACTAGGGAGAAATAAGTCATGGGCTGAGGCGATGAAGAATAGGCTTGGGAAGGCCTATCTACCTACAAGGGGCAAGCAAGTGATTTGCTGGGACTATTACAGAATAGGCTTGGGAAGGCTTGTCTACCTACCAGGGGCAAGCAAGTAATTTGCTGGGGCTATTGCAGAATAGGCTTGGGAAAGCCTGTCTACCTACCTGGGGCAAGCAAGTAATGTGCTGGGGCTATTCGAGAATTTGCTTGGGCTATAAAAGAATTGGTTTGGGAAGGCCTGTCTACCTACCAGGGGCAAGCAAGTAATTTGCTGGGACTATTACAGAATAGGCTTGGGAAGCCCTGTCTACCTACCAGGAGCAAGCAAGTAATTTGCTGGGGCTATTACAGAATAGGCTTGGGAAGGCCTGTCTACCTACCAGGGACAAGCAAGTAATTTGCTGGGACTATTACAGAATAGGCTTGGGAAGGCCTGTCTACCTACCAGGGGCAAGCAAGTAATGTGCAGGGGCTATTAGAGAATTGGTTTGGGATATAAGAGAATTGGCTCGGGAAGGCCAGTGGACCTACCAGGGAGAAGTAAGTCATGGGCTGAGGCAATGAGAGAATAGGCTTGGGAAGGGCAGTCTACCTACCAAGGGCAAGCAAGTATTTTGCTGGGGCTATTAGAGAATTGGCTTGGGAAGGCCTGTCTACCTACTAGGGGCAAGCAAATAATATGCTGGGGCTATTCGAGAATTGGCTTGGGCTATAAGAGAATTGGTTTGGGAAGGCCTGTCTACCTACCAAGGGCAAGCAAGTAAAGTGCAGGGGCTATTAGAGAATTGGCTTGGGAAGGCCTGTCTACCTACCAGGGGCTAGCAAATAATATGCTGGGGCTATTCGAGAATTGGCTTGGGCTATAAGAGAATTGGTTTGGGAAGGCCTGTCTACCAACCAGGGGCAAGCAAGTAATTTGCTGGGACTATTACAGAATAGGCTTGGGAAGGCCTGTCTACCTACCAGGGGCAAGCAAGTAATTTGCTGGGACTATTACAGAATAGGCTTGGGAAGGCCTGTCTACCTACCAGGGGCAAGCAAGTAATTTGCTGGGACTATTACAGAATAGGCTTGGGAAGCCCTGTCTACCTACCAGGAGCAAGCAAGTATTTTGCTGGGGCTATTACAGAATAGGCTTGGGAAGGCCTGTCTACCTACCAGGGGCAAGCAAATAATGTGCTGGGGCTATTACAGAATAGGCTTGGGAAGGCCTGTCTACCTACCAGGGGCATGCAAGTAATTTGCTGGAACTATTACAGAATAGGCTTAGGAAGGCCTGTCTACATACCAGGGGCAAGCAAGTAATTTGCTGGGGCTATTACAGAATAGGCTTGGGAAAGCCTGTCTACCTACATGGGGCAAGCAAGTAATGTGCTGGGGCTATTCGAGAATTGGCTTGGGAAGGCCTGTCTACCTACCAGGGGAAAGCAAATAATTTGCTGGGGCTGTTCGAGAATTGGCTTGGGCTATAAGAGAATTGGTTTGGGTAGGCCTGTCTACCTACCAGGGGCAAGCAAGTAATTTGCTGGGACTATTACAGAATAGGCTTGGGAAGGCCTGTCTACCTACCAGGGGCAAGCAAGTAATGTGTAGGGGCTATGAGAGAAAAGGCTTGGGAAGGCCTGTCTGCCTACCAGGGGCAAGCAAGTAATTTGCAGGGGCTATTACAGAATAGGTTTGGGAAGGCCTGTCTAGCTACCAGGGACAAGCAAGTAATTTGCTGGGACTATTACAGAATAGGCTTGGGAAGGCTTGTCTACCTACCAGAGGCAAGCAAGTAATTTGCAGCGGCTATTACAGAATAGGCTTGGGAAGTCCTGTCTACCTACCAGGGAGAAATAAGTCATGGGCTGAGGCGATGAAGAATAGGCTTGGGAAGGCCTATCTACCTACCAGGGGCAAGCAAGTGATTTGCTGGGACTATTACAGAATAGTCTTGGGAAGGCTTGTCTACCTACCAGGGGCAAGCAAGTAATTTGCTGGGGCTATTGCAGAATAGGCTTGGGAAAGCCTGTCTACCTACCTGGGGCAAGCAAGTAATGTGCTGGGGCTATTCGAGAATTTGCTTGGGCTATAAAAGAATTGGTTTGGGAAGGCCTGTCTACCTACCAGGGGCAAGCAAGTAATTTGCTGGGACTATTACAGAATAGGCTTGGGAAGCCCTGTCTACCTACCAGGGGCAAGCAAGTAATGTGCAGGGGCTATGAGAGAAAAGGCTTGGGAAGGCCTGTCTGCCTACCAGGGGCAAGCAAGTAATTTGCAGGGGCTATTACAGAATAGGTTTGGGAAGGCCTGTCTAGCTACCAGGGACAAGCAAGTAATTTGCTGGGACTATTACAGAATAGGCTTGGGAAGGCCTGTCTACCTACCAGGGGCAAGCAAGTAATGTGCAGGGGCTATTAGAGAATTGGCTTGGGATATAAGAGAATTGGTTTGGGAAGGCCTGTCTAGCTACCAGGGACAAGCAAGTAATTTGCTGGGACTATTACAGAATAGGCTTGGTAAGGCCTGTCTACCTACCAGGGGCAAGCAAGTAATGTGCAGGGGCTATTAGAGAATTGGCTTGGGATATAAGAGAATTGGCTCGGGAAGGCCAGTGGACCTACCAAGGGCAAGCAAGTAAAGTGCAGGGGCTATTAGAGAATTGGCTTCGGAAGGCCTGTCTACCTACCAGGGGCAAGCAAATAATATGCTGGGGCTATTCGAGAATTGGCTTGGGCTATAAGAGAATTGGTTTGGGAAGGCCTGTCTACCAACCAGGGGCAAGCAAGTCATTTGCTGGGACTATTACAGAATAGGCTTGGGAAGGCCTGTCTACCTACCAGGGGCAAGCAAGTAATTTGCTGGGACTATTACAGAATAGGCTTGGGAAGGCCTGTCTACCTACCAGAGGCAAGCAAGTAATTTGCTGGGACTATTACAGAATAGGCTTGGGAAGGCCTGTCTAGCTACCAGGGACAAGCAAGTAATTTGCTGGGACTATTACAGAATAGGCTTGGGAAGGCCTGTCTACCTACCAGGGGCAAGCAAGTAATGTGCAGGGGCTATTAGAGAATTGGCTTGGGATATAAGAGAATTGGATTGGGAAGGCCTGTCTAGCTACCAGGGACAAGCAAGTAATTTGCTGGGACTATTACAGAATAGGCTTGGTAAGGCCTGTCTACCTACCAGGGGCAAGCAAGTAATGTGCAGGGGCTATTAGAGAATTGGCTTGGGATATAAGAGAATTGGCTCGGGAAGGCCAGTGGACCTACCAAGGGCAAGCAAGTAAAGTGCAGGGGCTATTAGAGAATTGGCTTGGGAAGGCCTGTCTACCTACCAGGGGCAAGCAAATAATATGCTGGGGCTATTCGAGAATTGGCTTGGGCTATAAGAGAATTGGTTTGGGAAGGCCTGTTTACCAACCAGGGGCAAGCAAGTAATTTGCTGGGACTATTACAGAATAGGCTTGGGAAGGCCTGTCTACCTACCAGGAGCAAGCAAATAATTTGCTGGGGCTATTACAGAATAGGCTTGGGAAGGCCTGTCTACCTACCAGGGGCAAGCAAGTAATTTGCTGGGACTATTACAGAATAGGCTTGGGAAGGCCTGTCTACCTACCAGGGGCAAGCAAGTAATTTGCTGGGACTATTACAGAATAGGCTTGGGAAGCCCTGTCTACCTACCAGGATCAAGCAAGTAATTTGCTGGGGCTATTACAGAATAGGCTTGGGAAGGCCTGTCTACCTACCAGGGGCAAGCAAATAATATGCTGGGGCTATTCGAGAATTGGCTTGGGCTATAAGAGAATTGGTTTGGGAAGGCCTGTCTACCTACCAGGGGCAAGCAAGTAATTTGCTGGGACTATTACAGAATAGGCTTGGGAAGGCCTGTCTACCTACCAGGGGCAAGCAAGTAATTTGCTGGGACTATTACAGAATAGGCTTGGGAAGCCCTGTCTACCTACCAGGAGCAAGCAAGTAATTTGCTGGGGCTATTACAGAATAGGCTTGGAAAGGGAGTCTACCTACCAGGGGCAAGCAAGTAATTTGCTGGGACTATTACAGAATAGGCTTGGGAAGGCCTGTCTACCTACCAGGGGCAAGCAAGTAATGTGCAGGGGCTATTAGAGAATTGGCTTGGGATATAAGAGAATTGGCTCGGGAAGGCCAGTGGACCTACCAAGGGCAAGCAAGTAAAGTGCAGGGGCTATTAGAGAATTGGCTTGGGAAGGCCTGTCTACCTACCAGGGGCAAGCAAATAATATGCTGGGGCTATTCGAGAATTGGCTTGGGCTATAAGAGAATTGGTTTGGGAAGGCCTGTCTACCTACCAAGGGCAAGCAAGTAAAGTGCAGGGGCTATTAGAGAATTGGCTTGGGAAGGCCTGTCTACCTACCAGGGGCAAGCAAATAATATGCTGGGGCTATTCGAGAATTCGCTTGGGCTATAAGAGAATTGGTTTGGGAAGGCCTGTGTACCAACCAGGGGCAAGCAAGTAATTTGCTGGAACTATTACAGAATAGGCTTAGGAAGGCCTGTCTACATACCAGGGGCAAGCAAGTAATTTGCTGGGGCTATTACAGAATAGGCTTGGGAAAGCCTGTCTACCTACATGGGGCAAGCAAGTAATGTGCTGGGGCTATTCGAGAATTGGCTTGGGCTATAAGAGAATTGGTTTGGGAAGGCCTGTGTACCAACCAGGGGCAAGCAAGTAATTTGCTGGGACTATTACAGAATAGGCTTGGGAAGGCCTGTCTACCTACCAGGGGCAAGCAAGTAATTTGCTGGGACTATTACAGAATAGGCTTGGGAAGGCCTGTCTACCTACCAGGGGCAAGCAAGTAATTTGCTGGAACTATTACAGAATAGGCTTAGGAAGGCCTGTCTACATACCAGGGGCAAGCAAGTAATTTGCTGGGGCTATTACAGAATAGGCTTGGGAAAGCCTGTCTACCTACATGGGGCAAGCAAGTAATGTGCTGGGGCTATTCGAGAATTGGCTTGGGAAGGCCTGTCTACCTACCAGGGGAAAGCAAATAATTTGCTGGGGCTGTTCGAGAATTGGCTTGGGCTATAAGAGAATTGGTTTGGGAAGGCCTGTCTACCTACCAGGGGCAAGCAAGTAATTTGCTGGGACTATTACAGAATAGGCTTGGGAAGGCCTGTCTACCTACCAGGGGCAAGCAAGTAATGTGCAGGGGCTATGAGAGAAAAGGCTTGGGAAGGCCTGTCTGCCTACCAGGGGCAAGCAAGTAATTTGCAGGGGCTATTACAGAATAGGTTTGGGAAGGCCTGTCTAGCTACCAGGGACAAGCAAGTAATTTGCTGGGACTATTACAGAATAGGCTTGGGAAGGCCTGTCTACCTACCAGGGGCAAGCAAGTAATGTGCAGGGGCTATTAGAGAATTGGCTTGGGAAGGCCTGTCTACCTACCAGGGGAAAGCAAATAATTTGCTGGGGCTGTTCGAGAATTGGCTTGGGCTATAAGAGAATTGGTTTGGGAAGGCCTGTCTACCTACCAGGGGCAAGCAAGTAATTTACTGGGACTATTACAGAATAGGCTTGGGAAGGCCTGTCTACCTACCAGGGGCAAGCAAGTAATGTGTAGGGGCTATGAGAGAAAAGGCTTGGGAAGGCCTGTCTGCCTACCAGGGGCAAGCAAGTAATTTGCAGGGGCTATTACAGAATAGGCTTGGGAAGGCCTGTCTACCTACCAGGGGCAAGCAAGTAATTTGCTGGGACTATTACAGAATAGGCTTGGGAAGGCCTGTCTACCTACCAGGGGCAAGCAAGTAATTTGCTGGAACTATTACAGAATAGGCTTAGGAAGGCCTGTCTACATACCAGGGGCAAGCAAGTAATTTGCTGGGGCTATTACAGAATAGGCTTGGGAAAGCCTGTCTACCTACATGGGGCAAGCAAGTAATGTGCTGGGGCTATTCGAGAATTGGCTTGGGAAGGCCTGTCTACCTACCAGGGGAAAGCAAATAATTTGCTGGGGCTGTTCGAGAATTGGCTTGGGCTATAAGAGAATTGGTTTGGGAAGGCCTGTCTACCTACCAGGGGCAAGCAAGTAATTTGCTGGGACTATTACAGAATAGGCTTGGGAAGGCCTGTCTACCTACCAGGGGCAAGCAAGTAATGTGCAGGGGCTATGAGAGAAAAGGCTTGGGAAGGCCTGTCTGCCTACCAGGGGCAAGCAAGTAATTTGCAGGGGCTATTACAGAATAGGTTTGGGAAGGCCTGTCTAGCTACCAGGGACAAGCAAGTAATTTGCTGGGACTATTACAGAATAGGCTTGGGAAGGCCTGTCTACCTACCAGGGGCAAGCAAGTAATGTGCAGGGGCTATTAGAGAATTGGCTTGGGAAGGCCTGTCTACCTACCAGGGGAAAGCAAATAATTTGCTGGGGCTGTTCGAGAATTGGCTTGGGCTATAAGAGAATTGGTTTGGGAAGGCCTGTCTACCTACCAGGGGCAAGCAAGTAATTTGCTGGGACTATTACAGAATAGGCTTGGGAAGGCCTGTCTACCTACCAGGGGCAAGCAAGTAATGTGTAGGGGCTATGAGAGAAAAGGCTTGGGAAGGCCTGTCTGCCTACCAGGGGCAAGCAAGTAATTTGCAGGGGCTATTACAGAATAGGTTTGGGAAGGCCTGTCTAGCTACCAGGGACAAGCAAGTAATTTGCTGGGACTATTACAGAATAGGCTTGGGAAGGCTTGTCTACCTACCAGAGGCAAGCAAGTAATTTGCAGCGGCTATTACAGAATAGGCTTGGGAAGTCCTGTCTACCTACCAGGGAGAAATAAGTCATGGGCTGAGGCGATGAAGAATAGGCTTGGGAAGGCCTATCTACCTACCAGGGGCAAGCAAGTGATTTGCTGGGACTATTACAGAATAGTCTTGGGAAGGCTTGTCTACCTACCAGGGGCAAGCAAGTAATTTGCTGGGGCTATTGCAGAATAGGCTTGGGAAAGCCTGTCTACCTACCTGGGGCAAGCAAGTAATGTGCTGGGGCTATTCGAGAATTTGCTTGGGCTATAAAAGAATTGGTTTGGGAAGGCCTGTCTACCTACCAGGGGCAAGCAAGTAATTTGCTGGGACTATTACAGAATAGGCTTGGGAAGCCCTGTCTACCTACCAGGGGCAAGCAAGTAATGTGCAGGGGCTATGAGAGAAAAGGCTTGGGAAGGCCTGTCTGCCTACCAGGGGCAAGCAAGTAATTTGCAGGGGCTATTACAGAATAGGTTTGGGAAGGCCTGTCTAGCTACCAGGGACAAGCAAGTAATTTGCTGGGACTATTACAGAATAGGCTTGGGAAGGCCTGTCTACCTACCAGGGGCAAGCAAGTAATGTGCAGGGGCTATTAGAGAATTGGCTTGGGATATAAGAGAATTGGTTTGGGAAGGCCTGTCTAGCTACCAGGGACAAGCAAGTAATTTGCTGGGACTATTACAGAATAGGCTTGGTAAGGCCTGTCTACCTACCAGGGGCAAGCAAGTAATGTGCAGGGGCTATTAGAGAATTGGCTTGGGATATAAGAGAATTGGCTCGGGAAGGCCAGTGGACCTACCAAGGGCAAGCAAGTAAAGTGCAGGGGCTATTAGAGAATTGGCTTCGGAAGGCCTGTCTACCTACCAGGGGCAAGCAAATAATATGCTGGGGCTATTCGAGAATTGGCTTGGGCTATAAGAGAATTGGTTTGGGAAGGCCTGTCTACCAACCAGGGGCAAGCAAGTCATTTGCTGGGACTATTACAGAATAGGCTTGGGAAGGCCTGTCTACCTACCAGGGGCAAGCAAGTAATTTGCTGGGACTATTACAGAATAGGCTTGGGAAGGCCTGTCTAGCTACCAGGGACAAGCAAGTAATTTGCTGGGACTATTACAGAATAGGCTTGGGAAGGCCTGTCTACCTACCAGGGGCAAGCAAGTAATGTGCAGGGGCTATAAGAGAATTGGCTTGGGATATAAGAGAATTGGATTGGGAAGGCCTGTCTAGCTCCCAGGGACAAGCAAGTAATTTGCTGGGACTATTACAGAATAGGCTTGGTAAGGCCTGTCTACCTACCAGGGGCAAGCAAGTAATGTGCAGGGGCTATTAGAGAATTGGCTTGGGATATAAGAGAATTGGCTCGGGAAGGCCAGTGGACCTACCAAGGGCAAGCAAGTAAAGTGCAGGGGCTATTAGAGAATTGGCTTGGGAAGGCCTGTCTACCTACCAGGGGCAAGCAAATAATATGCTGGGGCTATTACAGAATAGGTTTGGGAAGGCCTGTCTAGCTACCAGGGACAAGCAAGTAATTTGCTGGGACTATTACAGAATAGGCTTGGGAAGGCCTGTCTACCTACCAGGGGCAAGCAAGTAATGTGCAGGGGCTATTAGAGAATTGGCTTGGGATATAAGAGAATTGGTTTGGGAAGGCCTGTCTAGCTACCAGGGACAAGCAAGTAATTTGCTGGGACTATTACAGAATAGGCTTTGTAAGGCCTGTCTACCTACCAGGGGCAAGCAAGTAATGTGCAGGGGCTATTAGAGAATTGGCTTGGGATATAAGAGAATTGGCTCGGGAAGGCCAGTGGACCTACCAAGGGCAAGCAAGTAAAGTGCAGGGGCTATTAGAGAATTGGCTTCGGAAGGCCTGTCTACCTACCAGGGGCAAGCAAATAATATGCTGGGGCTATTCGAGAATTGGCTTGGGCTATAAGAGAATTGGTTTGGGAAGGCCTGTCTACCAACCAGGGGCAAGCAAGTAATTTGCTGGGACTATTACAGAATAGGCTTGGTAAGGCCTGTCTACCTACCAGGGGCAAGCAAGTAATGTGCAGGGGCTATTAGAGAATTGGCTTGGGATATAAGAGAATAGGCTTGGGAAGGCCTGTCTACCTACCAGGGGCAAGCAAGTAATGTGCAGGGGCTATGAGAGAAAAGGCTTGGGAAGGCCTGTCTGCCTACCAGGGGCAAGCAAGTAATTTGCAGGGGCTATTACAGAATAGGTTTGGGAAGGCCTGTCTAGCTACCAGGGACAAGCAAGTAATTTGCTGGGACTATTACAGAATAGGCTTGGGAAGGCCTGTCTACCTACCAGGGGCAAGCAAGTAATGTGCAGGGGCTATTAGAGAATTGGCTTGGGATATAAGAGAATTGGTTTGGGAAGGCCTGTCTAGCTACCAGGGACAAGCAAGTAATTTGCTGGGACTATTACAGAATAGGCTTGGTAAGGCCTGTCTACCTACCAGGGGCAAGCAAGTAATGTGCAGGGGCTATTAGAGAATTGGCTTGGGATATAAGAGAATTGGCTCGGGAAGGCCAGTGGACCTACCAAGGGCAAGCAAGTAAAGTGCAGGGGCTATTAGAGAATTGGCTTCGGAAGGCCTGTCTACCTACCAGGGGCAAGCAAATAATATGCTGGGGCTATTCGAGAATTGGCTTGGGCTATAAGAGAATTGGTTTGGGAAGGCCTGTCTACCAACCAGGGGCAAGCAAGTCATTTGCTGGGACTATTACAGAATAGGCTTGGGAAGGCCTGTCTACCTACCAGGGGCAAGCAAGTAATTTGCTGGGACTATTACAGAATAGGCTTGGGAAGGCCTGTCTACCTACCAGGGGCAAGCAAGTAATTTGCTGGGACTATTACAGAATAGGCTTGGGAAGGCCTGTCTAGCTACCAGGGACAAGCAAGTAATTTGCTGGGACTATTACAGAATAGGCTTGGGAAGGCCTGTCTACCTACCAGGGGCAAGCAAATAATGTGCAGGGGCTATTAGAGAATTGGCTTGGGATATAAGAGAATTGGATTGGGAAGGCCTGTCTAGCTACCAGGGACAAGCAAGTAATTTGCTGGGACTATTAGAGAATTGGCTTGGGAAGCCCTGTCTACCTACCAGGAGCAAGCAAGTAATTTGCTGGGGCTATTACATAATAGGCTTGGGAAGGCCTGTCTACCTACCAGGGACAAGCAAGTAATTTGCTGGGACTATTACAGAATAGGCTTGGGAAGGCCTGTCTACCTACCAGGGGCAAGCAAGTAATGTGCAGGGGCTATTAGAGAATTGGTTTGGGATATAAGAGAATTGGCTCGGGAAGGCCAGTGGACCTACCAGGGAGAAGTAAGTCATGGGCTGAGGCAATGAGAGAATAGGCTTGGGAAGGGCAGTCTACCTACCAAGGGCAAGCAAGTATTTTGCTGGGGCTATTAGGGAATTGGCTTGGGAAGGCCTGTCTACCTACCAGGGGCAAGCAAATAATATGCTGGGGCTATTCGAGAATTGGCTTGGGCTATAAGAGAATTGGTTTGGGAAGGCCTGTCTACCTACCAAGGGCAAGCAAGTAAAGTGCAGGGGCTATTAGAGAATTGGCTTGGGAAGGCCTGTCTACCTACCAGGGGCAAGCAAATAATATGCTGGGGCTATTCGAGAATTGGCTTGGGCTATAAGAGAATTGGTTTTGGAAGGCCTGTCTACCAACCAGGGGCAAGCAAGTAATTTGCTGGGACTATTACAGAATAGGCTTGGGAAGGCCTGTCTACCTACCAGGGGCAAGCAAGTAATTTGCTGGGACTATTACAGAATAGGCTTGGGAAGGCCTGTCTACCTACCAGGGGCAAGCAAGTAATTTGCTGGGACTATTACAGAATAGGCTTGGGAAGCCCTGTCTACCTACCAGGAGCAAGCAAGTAATTTGCTGGGGCTATTACAGAATAGGCTTGGGAAGGCCTGTCTACCTACCAGGGGCAAGCAAATAATGTGCTGGGGCTATTACAGAATAGGCTTGGGAAGGCCTGTCTACCTACCAAGGGCAAGCAAGTAATTTGCTGGAACTATTACAGAATAGGCTTGGGAAGTCCTGTATACCTACCAGGGAGAAATAAGTCATGGGCTGAGGCGATGAAGAATAGGCTTGGGAAGGCCTGTCTACCTACCAGGGGCAAGCAAGTAATTTGCTGGGACTATTACAGAATAGGCTTGGGAAGGCCTGTCTACCTACCAGGGGCAAGCAAGTAATGTGCAGGGGCTATGAGAGAAAAGGCTTGGGAAGGCCTGTCTGCCTACCAGGGGCAAGCAAGTAATTTGCAGGGGCTATTACAGAATAGGTTTGGGAAGGCCTGTCTAGCTACCAGGGACAAGCAAGTAATTTGCTGGGACTATTACAGAATAGGCTTGGGAAGGCCTGTCTACCTACCAGGGGCAAGCAAGTAATGTGCAGGGGCTATTAGAGAATTGGCTTGGGATATAAGAGAATTGGTTTGGGAAGGCCTGTCTAGCTACCAGGGACAAGCAAGTAATTTGCTGGGACTATTACAGAATAGGCTTGGTAAGGCCTGTCTACCTACCAGGGGCAAGCAAGTAATGTGCAGGGGCTATTAGAGAATTGGCTTGGGATATAAGAGAATTGGCTCGGGAAGGCCAATGGACCTACCAAGGGCAAGCAAGTAAAGTGCAGGGGCTATTAGAGAATTGGCTTGGGAAGGCCTGTCTACCTACCAGGGGCAAGCAAATAATATGCTGGGGCTATTCGAGAATTGGCTTGGGCTATAAGAGAATTGGTTTGGGAAGGCCTGTCTACCAACCAGGGGCAAGCAAGTAATTTGCTGGGACTATTACAGAATAGGCTTGGGAAGGCCTGTCTACCTACCAGGGGCAAGCAAGTAATTTGCTGGGACTATTACAGAATAGGCTTGGGAAGGCCTGTCTACCTACCAGGGGCAAGCAAGTACTTTGCTGGGACTATTACAGAATAGGCTTGGGAAGCCCTGTCTACCTACCAGGAGCAAGCAAGTAATTTGCTGGGGCTATTACAGAATAGGCTTGGGAAGGCCTGTCTACCTACCAGGGGCAAGCAAATAATGTGCTGGGGCTATTACAGAATAGGCTTGGGAAGGCCTGTCTACCTACCAGGGGAAAGCAAATAATTTGCTGGGGCTGTTCGAGAAGTGGCTTGGGCTATAAGAGAATTGGTTTGGGAAGGCCTGTCTACCTACCAGGGGCAAGCAAGTAATTTGCTGGGACTATTACAGAATAGGCTTGGGAAGGCCTGTCTACCTACCAGGGGCAAGCAAGTAATGTGCAGGGGCTATTAGAGAATTGGCTTGGGATATAAGAGAATTGGTTTGGGAAGGCCTGTCTAGCTACCAGGGACAAGCAAGTAATTTGCTGGGACTATTACAGAATAGGCTTGGTAAGGCCTGTCTACCTACCAGGGGCAAGCAAGTAATGTGCAGGGGCTATTAGAGAATTGGCTTGGGATATAAGAGAATAGGCTTGGGAAGGCCTGTCTACCTACCAGGGGCAAGCAAGTAATGTGCAGGGGCTATGAGAGAAAAGGCTTGGGAAGGCCTGTCTGCCTACCAGGGGCAAGCAAGTAATTTGCAGGGGCTATTACAGAATAGGTTTGGGAAGGCCTGTCTAGCTACCAGGGACAAGCAAGTAATTTGCTGGGACTATTACAGAATAGGCTTGGGAAGGCCTGTCTACCTACCAGGGGCAAGCAAGTAATGTGCAGGGGCTATTAGAGAATTGGCTTGGGATATAAGAGAATTGGTTTGGGAAGGCCTGTCTAGCTACCAGGGACAAGCAAGTAATTTGCTGGGACTATTACAGAATAGGCTTGGTAAGGCCTGTCTACCTACCAGGGGCAAGCAAGTAATGTGCAGGGGCTATTAGAGAATTGGCTTGGGATATAAGAGAATTGGCTCGGGAAGGCCAGTGGACCTACCAAGGGCAAGCAAGTAAAGTGCAGGGGCTATTAGAGAATTGGCTTCAGAAGGCCTGTCTACCTACCAGGGGCAAGCAAATAATATGCTGGGGCTATTCGAGAATTGGCTTGGGCTATAAGAGAATTGGTTTGGGAAGGCCTGTCTACCAACCAGGGGCAAGCAAGTCATTTGCTGGGACTATTACAGAATAGGCTTGGGAAGGCCTGTCTACCTACCAGGGGCAAGCAAGTAATTTGCTGGGACTATTACAGAATAGGCTTGGGAAGGCCTGTCTACCTACCAGGGGCAAGCAAGTAATGTGCAGGGGCTATTAGAGAATTGGTTTGGGATATAAGAGAATTGGCTCGGGAAGGCCAGTGGACCTACCAGGGAGAAGTAAGTCATGGGCTGAGGCAATGAGAGAATAGGCTTGGGAAGGGCAGTCTACCTACCAAGGGCAAGCAAGTATTTTGCTGGGGCTATTAGGGAATTGGCTTGGGAAGGCCTGTCTACCTACCAGGGGCAAGCAAATAATATGCTGGGGCTATTCGAGAATTGGCTTGGGCTATAAGAGAATTGGTTTGGGAAGGCCTGTCTACCTACCAAGGGCAAGCAAGTAAAGTGCAGGGGCTATTAGAGAATTGGCTTGGGAAGGCCTGTCTACCTACCAGGGGCAAGCAAATAATATGCTGGGGCTATTCGAGAATTGGCTTGGGCTATAAGAGAATTGGTTTTGGAAGGCCTGTCTACCAACCAGGGGCAAGCAAGTAATTTGCTGGGACTATTACAGAATAGGCTTGGGAAGGCCTGTCTACCTACCAGGGGCAAGCAAGTAATTTACTGGGACTATTACAGAATAGGCTTGGGAAGGCCTGTCTACCTACCAGGGGCAAGCAAGTAATTTGCTGGGACTATTACAGAATAGGCTTGGGAAGGCCTGTCTACCTACCAAGGGCAAGCAAGTAATTTGCTGGAACTATTACAGAATAGGCTTGGGAAGTCCTGTATACCTACCAGGGAGAAATAAGTCATGGGCTGAGGCGATGAAGAATAGGCTTGGGAAGGCCTGTCTACCTACCAGGGGCAAGCAAGTAATTTGCTGGGACTATTACAGAATAGGCTTGGGAAGGCCTGTCTACCTACCAGGGGCAAGCAAGTAATGTGCAGGGGCTATGAGAGAAAAGGCTTGGGAAGGCCTGTCTGCCTACCAGGGGCAAGCAAGTAATTTGCAGGGGCTATTACAGAATAGGTTTGGGAAGGCCTGTCTAGCTACCAGGGACAAGCAAGTAATTTGCTGGGACTATTACAGAATAGGCTTGGGAAGGCCTGTCTACCTACTAGGGGCAAGCAAGTAATGTGCAGGGGCTATTAGAGAATTGGCTTGGGATATAAGAGAATTGGTTTGGGAAGGCCTGTCTAGCTACCAGGGACAAGCAAGTAATTTGCTGGGACTATTACAGAATAGGCTTGGTAAGGCCTGTCTACCTACCAGGGGCAAGCAAGTAATGTGCAGGGGCTATTAGAGAATTGGCTTGGGATATAAGAGAATTGGCTCGGGAAGGCCAATGGACCTACCAAGGGCAAGCAAGTAAAGTGCAGGGGCTATTAGAGAATTGGCTTGGGAAGGCCTGTCTACCTACCAGGGGCAAGCAAATAATATGCTGGGGCTATTCGAGAATTGGCTTGGGCTATAAGAGAATTGGTTTGGGAAGGCCTGTCTACCAACCAGGGGCAAGCAAGTAATTTGCTGGGACTATTACAGAATAGGCTTGGGAAGGCCTGTCTACCTACCAGGGGCAAGCAAGTAATTTGCTGGGACTATTACAGAATAGGCTTGGGAAGGCCTGTCTACCTACCAGGGGCAAGCAAGTACTTTGCTGGGACTATTACAGAATAGGCTTGGGAAGCCCTGTCTACCTACCAGGAGCAAGCAAGTAATTTGCTGGGGCTATTACAGAATAGGCTTGGGAAGGCCTGTCTACCTACCAGGGGCAAGCAAATAATGTGCTGGGGCTATTACAGAATAGGCTTGGGAAGGCCTGTCTACCTACCAGGGGAAAGCAAATAATTTGCTGGGGCTGTTCGAGAAGTGGCTTGGGCTATAAGAGAATTGGTTTGGGAAGGCCTGTCTACCTACCAGGGGCAAGCAAGTAATTTGCTGGGACTATTACAGAATAGTCTTGGGAAGGCCTGTCTACCTACCAGGGGCAAGCAAGTAATGTGCAGGGGCTATGAGAGAAAAGGCTTGGGAAGGCCTGTCTGCCTACCAGGGGCAAGCAAGTAATTTGCAGGGGCTATTACAGAATAGGTTTGGGAAGGCCTGTCTAGCTACCAGGGACAAGCAAGTAATTTGCTGGGACTATTACAGAATAGGCTTGGGAAGGCTTGTCTACCTACCAGAGGCAAGCAAGTAATTTGCAGCGGCTATTACAGAATAGGCTTGGGAAGTCCTGTCTACCTACTAGGGAGAAATAAGTCATGGGCTGAGGCGATGAAGAATAGGCTTGGGAAGGCCTATCTACCTACAAGGGGCAAGCAAGTGATTTGCTGGGACTATTACAGAATAGGCTTGGGAAGGCTTGTCTACCTACCAGGGGCAAGCAAGTAATTTGCTGGGGCTATTGCAGAATAGGCTTGGGAAAGCCTGTCTACCTACCTGGGGCAAGCAAGTAATGTGCTGGGGCTATTCGAGAATTTGCTTGGGCTATAAAAGAATTGGTTTGGGAAGGCCTGTCTACCTACCAGGGGCAAGCAAGTAATTTGCTGGGACTATTACAGAATAGGCTTGGGAAGCCCTGTCTACCTACCAGGAGCAAGCAAGTAATTTGCTGGGGCTATTACAGAATAGGCTTGGGAAGGCCTGTCTACCTACCAGGGACAAGCAAGTAATTTGCTGGGACTATTACAGAATAGGCTTGGGAAGGCCTGTCTACCTACCAGGGGCAAGCAAGTAATGTGCAGGGGCTATTAGAGAATTGGTTTGGGATATAAGAGAATTGGCTCGGGAAGGCCAGTGGACCTACCAGGGAGAAGTAAGTCATGGGCTGAGGCAATGAGAGAATAGGCTTGGGAAGCCCTGTCTACCTACCAGGGGCAAGCAAGTAATGTGCAGGGGCTATGAGAGAAAAGGCTTGGGAAGGCCTGTCTGCCTACCAGGGGCAAGCAAGTAATTTGCAGGGGCTATTACAGAATAGGTTTGGGAAGGCCTGTCTAGCTACCAGGGACAAGCAAGTAATTTGCTGGGACTATTACAGAATAGGCTTGGGAAGGCCTGTCTACCTACCAGGGGCAAGCAAGTAATGTGCAGGGGCTATTAGAGAATTGGCTTGGGATATAAGAGAATTGGTTTGGGAAGGCCTGTCTAGCTACCAGGGACAAGCAAGTAATTTGCTGGGACTATTACAGAATAGGCTTGGTAAGGCCTGTCTACCTACCAGGGGCAAGCAAGTAATGTGCAGGGGCTATTAGAGAATTGGCTTGGGATATAAGAGAATTGGCTCGGGAAGGCCAGTGGACCTACCAAGGGCAAGCAAGTAAAGTGCAGGGGCTATTAGAGAATTGGCTTCGGAAGGCCTGTCTACCTACCAGGGGCAAGCAAATAATATGCTGGGGCTATTCGAGAATTGGCTTGGGCTATAAGAGAATTGGTTTGGGAAGGCCTGTCTACCAACCAGGGGCAAGCAAGTCATTTGCTGGGACTATTACAGAATAGGCTTGGGAAGGCCTGTCTACCTACCAGGGGCAAGCAAGTAATTTGCTGGGACTATTACAGAATAGGCTTGGGAAGGCCTGTCTACCTACCAGAGGCAAGCAAGTAATTTGCTGGGACTATTACAGAATAGGCTTGGGAAGGCCTGTCTAGCTACCAGGGAAAAGCAAGTAATTTGCTGGGACTATTACAGAATAGGCTTGGGAAGGCCTGTCTACCTACCAGGGGCAAGCAAGTAATGTGCAGGGGCTATTAGAGAATTGGCTTGGGATATAAGAGAATTGGATTGGGAAGGCCTGTCTAGCTACCAGGGACAAGCAAGTAATTTGCTGGGACTATTACAGAATAGGCTTGGTAAGGCCTGTCTACCTACCAGGGGCAAGCAAGTAATGTGCAGGGGCTATTAGAGAATTGGCTTCGGATATAAGAGAATTGGCTCGGGAAGGCCAGTGGACCTACCAAGGGCAAGCAAGTAAAGTGCAGGGGCTATTAGAGAATTGGCTTGGGAAGGCCTGTCTACCTACCAGGGGCAAGCAAATAATATGCTGGGGCTATTCGAGAATTGGCTTGGGCTATAAGAGAATTGGTTTGGGAAGGCCTGTCTACCTACCAGGGGCAAGCAAGTAATTTGCTGGGACTATTACAGAATAGGCTTGGGAAGGCCTGTCTACCTACCAGGGGCAAGCAAGTAATTTGCTGGGACTATTACAGAATAGGCTTGGGAAGCCCTGTCTACCTACCAGGAGCAAGCAAGTAATTTGCTGGGGCTATTACAGAATAGGCTTGGGAAGGCCTGTCTACCTACCAGGGGCAAGCAAATAATGTGCTGGGGCTATTACAGAATAGGCTTGGGAAGGCCTGTCTACCTACCAGGGGCAAGCAAGTAATTTGCTGGAACTATTACAGAATAGGCTTAGGAAGGCCTGTCTACATACCAGGGGCAAGCAAGTAATTTGCTGGGGCTATTACAGAATAGGCTTGGGAAAGCCTGTCTACCTACATGGGGCAAGCAAGTAATGTGCTGGGGCTATTCGAGAATTGGCTTGGGAAGGCCTGTCTACCTACCAGGGGAAAGCAAATAATTTGCTGGGGCTGTTCGAGAATTGGCTTGGGCTATAAGAGAATTGGTTTGGGAAGGCCTGTCTACCTACCAGGGGCAAGCAAGTAATTTGCTGGGACTATTACAGAATAGGCTTGTGAAGGCCTGTCTACCTACCAGGGGCAAGCAAGTAATGTGCAGGGGCTATTAGTGAATTGGCTTGGGATATAAGAGAATTGGCTCGGGAAGGCCAGTGGACCTACCAAGGGCAAGCAAGTAAAGTGCAGGGGCTATTAGAGAATTGGCTTGGGAAGGCCTGTCTACCTACCAGGGGCAAGCAAATAATATGCTGGGGCTATTCGAGAATTGGCTTGGGCTATAAGAGAATTGGTTTGGGAAGGCCTGTCTACCTACCAAGGGCAAGCAAGTAAAGTGCAGGGGCTATTAGAGAATTGGCTTGGGAAGGCCTGTCTACCTACCAGGGGCAAGCAAATAATATGCTGGGGCTATTCGAGAATTCGCTTGGGCTATAAGAGAATTGGTTTGGGAAGGCCTGTCTACCAACCAAGGGCAAGCAAGTAATTTGCTGGGACTATTACAGAATAGGCTTGGGAAGCCCTGTCTACCTACCAGGAGCAAGCAAGTAATTTGCTGGGGCTATTACAGAATAGGCTTGGGAAGGCCTGTCTACCTACCAGGGGCAAGCAAATAATGTGCTGGGGCTATTACAGAATAGGTTTGGGAAGGCCTGTCTACCTACCAGGGGCAAGCAAGTAATTTGCTGGAACTATTACAGAATAGGCTTAGGAAGGCCTGTCTACATACCAGGGGCAAGCAAGTAATTTGCTGGGGCTATTACAGAATAGGCTTGGGAAAGCCTGTCTACCTACATGGGGCAAGCAAGTAATGTGCTGGGGCTATTCGAGAATTGGCTTGGGCTATAAGAGAATTGGTTTGGGAAGGCCTGTGTACCAACCAGGGGCAAGCAAGTAATTTGCTGGGACTATTACAGAATAGGCTTGGGAAGGCCTGTCTACCTACCAGGGGCAAGCAAGTAATTTGCTGGGACTATTACAGAATAGGCTTGGGAAGGCCTGTCTACCTACCAGGGGCAAGCAAGTAATTTGCTGGGACTATTACAGAATAGGCTTGGGAAGCCCTGTCTACCTACCAGGAGCAAGCAAGTAATTTGCTGGGGCTATTACAGAATAGGCTTGGGAAGGCCTGTCTACCTACCAGGGGCAAGCAAATAATGTGCTGGGGCTATTACAGAATAGGCTTGGGAAGGCCTGTCTACCTACCAGGGGCAAGCAAGTAATTTGCTGGAACTATTACAGAATAGGCTTAGGAAGGCCTGTCTACATACCAGGGGCAAGCAAGTAATTTGCTGGGGCTATTACAGAATAGGCTTGGTAAGGCCTGTCTACCTACCAAGGAGAAATAAGTCATGGGCTGAGGCGATGAGAGAATAGGCTTGGGAAGGCCTATCTACATACCAGGGGCAAGCAAGTAATTTGCTGGGACTATTACAGAATAGGCTTGGGAAAGCCTGTCTAACTACCAGGGGCAAGCAAGTAAAGTGCAGGGGCTATTAGAGAATTGGCTTGGGAAGGCCTGTCTACCTACCAGGGGCAAGCAAATAATATGCTGGAGCTATTCGAGAATTGGCTTGGGCTATAAGAGAATTGGTTTGGGAAGGCCTGTCTACCTACCAGGGGCAAGCAAGTAATTTGCTGGGACTATTACAGAATAGGCTTGGGAAGGCCTGTCTACCTACCAGGGAGAAATAAGCCATGGGCTGAGGTGATGAGAGAATAGGCTTGGGAAGGCCTGTCTACCTACCAGGGGCAAGCAAGTAAAGTGCAGGGGCTATTAGAGAATTGGCTTGGGAAGGCCTGTCTACCTACCAGGGGCAAGCAAATAATGTGCTGGGGCTATTACAGAATAGGTTTGGGAAGGCCTGTCTACCTACCAGGGGCAAGCAAGTAATTTGCTGGAACTATTACAGAATAGGCTTAGGAAGGCCTGTCTACATACCAGGGGCAAGCAAGTAATTTGCTGGGGCTATTACAGAATAGGCTTGGGAAAGCCTGTCTACCTACCTGGGGCAAGCAAGTAATGTGCTGGGGCTATTCGAGAATTGGCTTGGGCTATAAGAGAATTGGTTTGGGAAGGCCTGTGTACCAACCAGGGGCAAGCAAGTAATTTGCTGGGACTATTACAGAATAGGCTTGGGAAGGCCTGTCTACCTACCAGGGGCAAGCAAGTAATTTGCTGGGACTATTACAGAATAGGCTTGGGAAGGCCTGTCTACCTACCAGGGGCAAGCAAGTAATTTGCTGGGACTATTACAGAATAGGCTTGGGAAGCCCTGTCTACCTACCAGGAGCAAGCAAGTAATTTGCTGGGGCTATTACAGAATAGGCTTGGGAAGGCCTGTCTACCTACCAGGGGCAAGCAAGTAATTTGCTGGGACTATTACAGAATAGGCTTGGGAAGGCCTGTCTACCTACCAGGGGCAAGCAAGTAATTTGCTGGGACTATTACAGAATAGGCTTGGGAAGCCCTGTCTACCTACCAGGAGCAAGCAAGTAATTTGCTGGGGCTATTACAGAATAGGCTTGGGAAGGCCTGTCTACCTACCAGGGGCAAGCAAATAATGTGCTGGGGCTATTACAGAATAGGCTTGGGAAGGCCTGTCTACCTACCAGGGGCAAGCAAGTAATTTGCTGGGGCTATTACAGAATAGGCTTGGGAAAGCCTGTCTACCTACATGGGGCAAGCAAGTAATGTGCTGGGGCTATTCGAGAATTGGCTTGGGAAGGCCTGTCTACCTACCAGGGGAAAGCAAATAATTTGCTGGGGCTGTTCGAGAATTGGCTTGGGCTATAAGAGAATTGGTTTGGGAAGGCCTGTCTACCTACCAGGGGCAAGCAAGTAATTTGCTGGGACTATTACAGAATAGGCTTGTGAAGGCCTGTCTACCTACCAGGGGCAAGCAAGTAATGTGCAGGGGCTATTAGTGAATTGGCTTGGGATATAAGAGAATTGGTTTGGGAAGGCCTGTCTAGCTACCAGGGACAAGCAAGTAATGTGCAGGGGCTATTAGAGAATTGGCTTGGGATATAAGAGAATTGGCTCGGGAAGGCCAGTGGACCTACCAAGGGCAAGCAAGTAAAGTGCAGGGGCTATTAGAGAATTGGCTTGGGAAGGCCTGTCTACCTACCAGGGGCAAGCAAATAATATGCTGGGGCTATTCGAGAATTGGCTTGGGCTATAAGAGAATTGGTTTGGGAAGGCCTGTCTACCTACCAAGGGCAAGCAAGTAAAGTGCAGGGGCTATTAGAGAATTGGCTTGGGAAGGCCTGTCTACCTACCAGGGGCAAGCAAATAATATGCTGGGGCTATTCGAGAATTCGCTTGGGCTATAAGAGAATTGGTTTGGGAAGGCCTATCTACATACCAGGGGCAAGCAAGTAATTTGCTGGGACTATTACAGAATAGGCTTGGGAAAGCCTGTCTAACTACCAGGGGCAAGCAAGTAAAGTGCAGGGGCTATTAGAGAATTGGCTTGGGAAGGCCTGTCTACCTACCAGGGGCAAGCAAATAATATGCTGGAGCTATTCGAGAATTGGCTTGGGCTATAAGAGAATTGGTTTGGGAAGGCCTGTCTACCTACCAGGGGCGAGCAAGTAAATTGCTGGGACTATTACAGAATAGGCTTGGGAAGGCCTGTCTACCTACCAGGGAGAAATAAGCCATGGGCTGAGGTGATGAGAGAATAGGCTTGGGAAGGCCTGTCTACCTACCAGGGGCAAGCAAGTAAAGTGCAGGGGCTATTAGAGAATTGGCTTGGGAAGGCCTGTCTACCTACCAGGGGCAAGAAAATAATATGCTGGGGCTATTCGAGAATTCGCTTGGGCTATAAGAGAATTGGTTTGGGAAGGCCTGTCTACCAACCAAGGGCAAGCAAGTAATTTGCTGGGACTATTACAGAATAGGCTTGGGAAGCCCTGTCTACCTACCAGGAGCAAGCAAGTAATTTGCTGGGGCTATTACAGAATAGGCTTGGGAAGGCCTGTCTACCTACCAGGGGCAAGCAAATAATGTGCTGGGGCTATTACAGAATAGGTTTGGGAAGGCCTGTCTACCTACCAGGGGCAAGCAAGTAATTTGCTGGAACTATTACAGAATAGGCTTAGGAAGGCCTGTCTACATACCAGGGGCAAGCAAGTAATTTGCTGGGGCTATTAGAGAATAGGCTTGGGAAAGCCTGTCTACCTACCTGGGGCAAGCAAGTAATGTGCTGGGGCTATTCGAGAATTGGCTTGGGCTATAAGAGAATTGGTTTGGGAAGGCCTGTGTACCAACCAGGGGCAAGCAAGTAATTTGCTGGGACTATTACAGAATAGGCTTGGGAAGGCCTGTCTACCTACCAGGGGCAAGCAAGTAATTTGCTGGGACTATTACAGAATAGGCTTGGGAAGGCCTGTCTACCTACCAGGGGCAAGCAAGTAATTTGCTGGGACTATTACAGAATAGGCTTGGGAAGCCCTGTCTACCTACCAGGAGCAAGCAAGTAATTTGCTGGGGCTATTACAGAATAGGCTTGGGAAGGCCTGTCTACCTACCAGGGGCAAGCAAATAATGTGCTGGGGCTATTACAGAATAGGCTTGGGAAGGCCTGTCTACCTACCAGGGGCAAGCAAGTAATTTGCTGGAACTATTACAGAACAGGCTTAGGAAGGCCTGTCTACATACCAGGGGCAAGCAAGTAATTTGCTGGGGCTATTACAGAATAGGCTTGGGAAAGCCTGTCTACCTACATGGGGCAAGCAAGTAATGTGCTGGGGCTATTCGAGAATTGGCTTGGGAAGGCCTGTCTACCTACCAGGGGAAAGCAAATAATTTGCTGGGGCTGTTCGAGAATTGGCTTGGGCTATAAGAGAATTGGTTTGGGAAGGCCTGTCTACCTACCAGGGGCAAGCAAGTAATTTGCTGGGACTATTACAGAATAGGCTTGGGAAGGCCTGTCTACCTACCAGGGGCAAGCAAGTAATGTGCAGGGGCTATGAGAGAAAAGGCTTGGGAAGGCCTGTCTGCCTACCAGGGGCAAGCAAGTAATTTGCAGGGGCTATTACAGAATAGGTTTGGGAAGGCCTGTCTAGCTACCAGGGACAAGCAAGTAATTTGCTGGGACTATTACAGAATAGGCTTGGGAAGGCCTGTCTACCTACCAGGGGCAAGCAAGTAATGTGCAGGGGCTATTAGAGAATTGGCTTGGGATATTAGAGAATTGGTTTGGGAAGGCCTGTCTAGCTACCAGGGAAAAGCAAGTAATTTGCTGGGACTATTACAGAATAGGCTTGGTAAGGCCTGTCTACCTACCAGGGGCAAGCAAGTAATGTGCAGGGGCTATTAGAGAATTGGCTTGGGATATAAGAGAATTGGCTCGGGAAGGCCAGTGGACCTACCAAGGGCAAGCAAGTAAAGTGCAGGGGCTATTAGAGAATTGGCTTGGGAAGGCCTGTCTACCTACCAGGGGCAAGCAAATAATATGCTGGGGCTATTCGAGAATTGGCTTGGGCTATAAGAGAATTGGTTTGGGAAGGCCTGTCTACCTACCAAGGGCAAGCAAGTAAAGTGCAGGGGCTATTAGAGAATTGGCTTGGGAAGGCCTGTCTACCTACCAGGGGCAAGCAAATAATATGCTGGGGCTATTCGAGAATTCGCTTGGGCTATAAGAGAATTGGTTTGGGAAGGCCTGTCTACCAACCAAGGGCAAGCAAGTAATTTGCTGGGACTATTACAGAATAGGCTTGGGAAGCCCTGTCTACCTACCAGGAGCAAGCAAGTAATTTGCTGGGGCTATTACAGAATAGGCTTGGGAAGGCCTGTCTACCTACCAGGGGCAAGCAAATAATGTGCTGGGGCTATTACAGAATAGGTTTGGGAAGGCCTGTCTACCTACCAGGGGCAAGCAAGTAATTTGCTGGAACTACTACAGAATAGGCTTAGGAAGGCCTGTCTACATACCAGGGGCAAGCAAGTAATTTGCTGGGGCTATTACAGAATAGGCTTGGGAAAGCCTGTCTACCTACATGGGGCAAGCAAGTAATGTGCTGGGGCTATTCGAGAATTGGCTTGGGCTATAAGAGAATTGGTTTGGGAAGGCCTGTGTACCAACCAGGGGCAAGCAAGTAATTTGCTGGGACTATTACAGAATAGGCTTGGGAAGGCCTGTCTACCTACCAGGGGCAAGCAAGTAATTTGCTGGGACTATTACAGAATAGGCTTGGGAAGGCCTGTCTACCTACCAGGGGCAAGCAAGTAATTTGCTGGGACTATTACAGAATAGGCTTGGGAAGCCCTGTCTACCTACCAGGAGCAAGCAAGTAATTTGCTGGGGCTATTACAGAATAGGCTTGGGAAGGCCTGTCTACCTACAAGGGGCAAGCAAATAATGTGCTGGGGCTATTACAGAATAGGCTTGGGAAGGCCTGTCTACCTACCAGGGGCAAGCAAGTAATTTGCTGGAACTATTACAGAATAGGCTTAGGAAGGCCTGTCTACATACCAGGGGCAAGCAAGTAATTTGCTGGGGCTATTACAGAATAGGCTTGGTAAGGCCTGTCTACCTACCAAGGAGAAATAAGTCATGGGCTGAGGCGATGAGAGAATAGGCTTGGGAAGGCCTATCTACATACCAGGGGCAAGCAAGTAATTTGCTGGGACTATTACAGGATAGGCTTGGGAAAGCCTGTCTAACTACCAGGGGCAAGCAAGTAAAGTGCAGGGGCTATTAGAGAATTGGCTTGGGAAGGCCTGTCTACCTACCAGGGGCAAGCAAATAATATGCTGGAGCTATTCGAGAATTGGCTTGGGCTATAAGAGAATTGGTTTGGGAAGGCCTGTCTACCTACCAGGGGCAAGCAAGTAATTTGCTGGGACTATTACAGAATAGGCTTGGGAAGGCCTGTCTACCTACCAGGGAGAAATAAGCCATGGGCTGAGGCGATGAGAGAATAGGCTTGGGAAGGCCTGTCTACCTACCAGGGGCAAGCAAGTAAAGTGCAGGGGCTATTAGAGAATTGGCTTGGGAAGGCCTGTCTACCTACCAGGGGCAAGCAAATAATATGCTGGGGCTATTCGAGAATTCGCTTGGGCTATAAGAGAATTGGTTTGGGAAGGCCTGTCTACCAACCAAGGGCAAGCAAGTAATTTGCTGGGACTATTACAGAATAGGCTTGGGAAGCCCTGTCTACCTACCAGGAGCAAGCAAGTAATTTGCTGGGGCTATTACAGAATAGGCTTGGGAAGGCCTGTCTACCTACCAGGGGCAAGCAAATAATGTGCTGGGGCTATTACAGAATAGGTTTGGGAAGGCCTGTCTACCTACCAGGGGCAAGCAAGTAATTTGCTGGAACTATTACAGAATAGGCTTAGGAAGGCCTGTCTACATACCAGGGGCAAGCAAGTAATTTGCTGGGGCTATTACAGAATAGGCTTGGGAAAGCCTGTCTACCTACATGGGGCAAGCAAGTAATGTGCTGGGGCTATTCGAGAATTGGCTTGGGCTATAAGAGAATTGGTTTGGGAAGGCCTGTGTACCAACCAGGGGCAAGCAAGTAATTTGCTGGGACTATTACAGAATAGGCTTGGGAAGGCCTGTCTACCTACCAGGGGCAAGCAAGTAATTTGCTGGGACTATTACAGAATAGGCTTGGGAAGGCCTGTCTACCTACCAGGGGCAAGCAAGTAATTTGCTGGGACTATTACAGAATAGGCTTGGGAAGCCCTGTCTACCTACCAGGAGCAAGCAAGTAATTTGCTGGGGCTATTACAGAATAGGCTTGGGAAGGCCTGTCTACCTACCAGGGGCAAGCAAATAATGTGCTGGGGCTATTACAGAATAGGCTTGGGAAGGCCTGTCTACCTACCAGGGGCAAGCAAGTAATTTGCTGGAACTATTACAGAATAGGCTTAGGAAGGCCTGTCTACATACCAGGGGCAAGCAAGTAATTTGCTGGGGCTATTACAGAATAGGCTTGGGAAAGCCTGTCTACCTACATGGGGCAAGCAAGTAATGTGCTGGGGCTATTCGAGAATTGGCTTGGGAAGGCCTGTCTACCTACCAGGGGAAAGCAAATAATTTGCTGGGGCTGTTCGAGAATTGGCTTGGGCTATAAGAGAATTGGTTTGGGAAGGCCTGTCTACCTACCAGGGGCAAGCAAGTAATTTGCTGGGACTATTACAGAATAGGCTTGGGAAGGCCTGTCTACCTACCAGGGGCAAGCAAGTAATGTGCAGGGGCTATGAGAGAAAAGGCTTGGGAAGGCCTGTCTGCCTACCAGGGGCAAGCAAGTAATTTGCAGGGGCTATTACAGAATAGGTTTGGGAAGGCCTGTCTAGCTACCAGGGACAAGCAAGTAATTTGCTGGGACTATTACAGAATAGGCTTGGGAAGGCCTGTCTACCTACCAGGGGCAAGCAAGTAATGTGCAGGGGCTATTAGAGAATTGGCTTGGGATATAAGAGAATTGGTTTGGGAAGGCCTGTCTACCTACCAGGGGCAAGCAAGTAATTTGCTGGGACTATTACAGAATAGGCTTGGGAAGGCCTGTCTACCTACCAGGGGCAAGCAAGTAATTTGCTGGAACTATTACAGAATAGGCTTGGTAAGGCCTGTCTACCTACCAGGGGCAAGCAAGTAATGTGCAGGGGCTATTAGAGAATTGGCTTGGGATATAAGAGAATTGGCTCGGGAAGGCCAGTGGACCTACCAAGGGCAAGCAAGTAAAGTGCAGGGGCTATTAGAGAATTGGCTTGGGAAGGCCTGTCTACCTACCAGGGGCAAGCAAATAATATGCTGGGGCTATTCGAGAATTGGCTTGGGCTATAAGAGAATTGGTTTGGGAAGGCCTGTGTACCAACCAGGGGCAAGCAAGTAATTTGCTGGGACTATTACAGAATAGGCTTGGGAAGGCCTGTCTACCTACCAGGGGCAAGCAAGTAATTTGCTGGGACTATTACAGAATAGGCTTGGGAAGGCCTGTCTACCTACCAGGGGCAAGCAAGTAATTTGCTGGGGCTGTTCGAGAATTGGCTTGGGCTATAAGAGAATTGGTTTGGGAAGGCCTGTCTACCTACCAGGGGCAAGCAAGTAATTTGCTGGGACTATTACAGAATAGGCTTGGGAAGGCCTGTCTACCTACCAGGGGCAAGCAAGTAATGTGCAGGGGCTATTAGAGAATTGGCTTGGGATATAAGAGAATTGGTTTGGGAAGGCCTGTCTAGCTACCAGGGACAAGCAAGTAATTTGCTGGGACTATTACAGAATAGGCTTGGTAAGGCCTGTCTACCTACCAGGGGCAAGCAAGTAATGTGCAGGGGCTATTAGAGAATTGGCTTGGGATATAAGAGAATTGGCTCGGGAAGGCCAGTGGACCTACCAAGGGCAAGCAAGTAAAGTGCAGGGGCTATTAGAGAATTGGCTTGGGAAGGCCTGTCTACCTACCAGGGGCAAGCAAATAATATGCTGGGGCTATTCGAGAATTGGCTTGGGCTATAAGAGAATTGGTTTGGGAAGGCCTGTCTACCTACCAAGGGCAAGCAAGTAAAGTGCAGGGGCTATTAGAGAATTGGCTTGGGAAGGCCTGTCTACCTACCAGGGGCAAGCAAATAATATGCTGGGGCTATTCGAGAATTGGCTTGGGCTATAAGAGAATTGGTTTGGGAAGGCCTGTCTACCAACCAGGGGCAAGCAAGTAATTTGCTGGGACTATTACAGAATAGGCTTGGGAAGGCCTGTCTACCTACCAGGGGCAAGCAAGTAATTTGCTGGGACTATTACAGAATAGGCTTGGGAAGGCCTGTCTACCTACCAGGGGCAAGCAAGTAATTTGCTGGGACTATTACAGAATAGGCTTGGGAAGCCCTGTCTACCATACTTGGGCAAGCAAGTAATTTGCTGTGGCTATTACAGAATAGGCTTGGGAAGGCCTGTCTACCTATCAGGGACAAGCAAGTAATTTGCTGGGGCTATTCGATTTTTGGCTTGGGCTATAAGAGAATTGGTTTGGGAAGGCCTGTCTACCTACCAGGGACAAGCAAGTAATTTGCTGGGACTATTACAGAATAGGCTTGGTAAGGCCTGTCTACCTACCAAGGAGAAATAAGTCATGGGCTGAGGCGATGAGAGAATAGGCTTGGGAAGGCCTATCTACATACCAGGGGCAAGCAAGTAATTTGCTGGGACTATTACAGAATAGGCTTGGGAAAGCCTGTCTAACTACCAGGGGCAAGCAAGTAAAGTGCAGGGGCTATTAGAGAATTGGCTTGGGAAGGCCTGTCTACCTACCAGGGGCAAGCAAATAATATGCTGGAGCTATTCGAGAATTGGCTTGGGCTATAAGAGAATTGGTTTGGGAAGGCCTGTCTACCTACCAGGGGCAAGCAAGTAATTTGCTGGGACTATTACAGAATAGGCTTGGGAAGGCCTGTCTACCTACCAGGGAGAAATAAGCCATGGGCTGAGGCGATGAGAGAATAGGCTTGGGAAGGCCTGTCTACCTACCAGGGGCAAGCAAGTAAAGTGCAGGGGCTATTAGAGAATTGGCTTGGGAAGGCCTGTCTACCTACCAGGGGCAAGCAAATAATATGCTGGGGCTATTCGAGAATTCGCTTGGGCTATAAGAGAATTGGTTTGGGAAGGCCTGTCTACCAACCAAGGGCAAGCAAGTAATTTGCTGGGACTATTACAGAATAGGCTTGGGAAGCCCTGTCTACCTACCAGGAGCAAGCAAGTAATTTGCTGGGGCTATTACAGAATAGGCTTGGGAAGGCCTGTCTACCTACCAGGGGCAAGCAAATAATGTGCTGGGGCTATTACAGAATAGGTTTGGGAAGGCCTGTCTACCTACCAGGGGCAAGCAAGTAATTTGCTGGAACTATTACAGAATAGGCTTAGGAAGGCCTGTCTACATACCAGGGGCAAGCAAGTAATTTGCTGGGGCTATTACAGAATAGGCTTGGGAAAGCCTGTCTACCTACATGGGGCAAGCAAGTAATGTGCTGGGGCTATTCGAGAATTGGCTTGGGCTATAAGAGAATTGGTTTGGGAAGGCCTGTGTACCAACCAGGGGCAAGCAAGTAATTTGCTGGGACTATTACAGAATAGGCTTGGGAAGGCCTGTCTACCTACCAGGGGCAAGCAAGTAATTTGCTGGGACTATTACAGAATAGGCTTGGGAAGGCCTTTCTACCTACCAGGGGCAAGCAAGTAATTTGCTGGGACTATTACAGAATAGGCTTGGGAAGCCCTGTCTACCTACCAGGAGCAAGCAAGTAATTTGCTGGGGCTATTACAGAATAGGCTTGGGAAGGCCTGTCTGCCTACCAGGGGCAAGCAAATAATGTGCTGGGGCTATTACAGAATAGGCTTGGGAAGGCCTGTCTACCTACCAGGGGCAAGCAAGTAATTTGCTGGAACTATTACAGAATAGGCTTAGGAAGGCCTGTCTACATACCAGGGGCAAGCAAGTAATTTGCTGGGGCTATTACAGAATAGGCTTGGGAAAGCCTGTCTACCTACATGGGGCAAGCAAGTAATGTGCTGGGGCTATTCGAGAATTGGCTTGGGAAGGCCTGTCTACCTACCAGGGGAAAGCAAATAATTTGCTGGGGCTGTTCGAGAATTGGCTTGGGCTATAAGAGAATTGGTTTGGGAAGGCCTGTCTACCTACCAGGGGCAAGCAAGTAATTTGCTGGGACTATTACAGAATAGGCTTGGGAAGGCCTGTCTACCTACCAGGGGCAAGCAAGTAATGTGCAGGGGCTATGAGAGAAAAGGCTTGGGAAGGCCTGTCTGCCTACCAGGGGCAAGCAAGTAATTTGCAGGGGCTATTACAGAATAGGTTTGGGAAAGCCTGTCTAGCTACCAGGGACAAGCAAGTAATTTGCTGGGACTATTACAGAATAGGCTTGGGAAGGCCTGTCTACCTACCAGGGGCAAGCAAGTAATGTGCAGGGGCTATTAGAGAATTGGCTTGGGATATAAGAGAATTGGTTTGGGAAGGCCTGTCTAGCTACCAGGGACAAGCAAGTAATTTGCTGGGACTATTACAGAATAGGTTTGGTAAGGCCTGTCTACCTACCAGGGGCAAGCAAGTAATGTGCAGGGGCTATTAGAGAATTGGCTTGGGATATAAGAGAATTGGCTCGGGAAGGCCAGTGGACCTACCAAGGGCAAGCAAGTAAAGTGCAGGGGCTATTAGAGAATTGGCTTGGGAAGGCCTGTCTACCTACCAGGGGCAAGCAAATAATATGCTGGGGCTATTCGAGAATTGGCTTGGGCTATAAGAGAATTGGTTTGGGAAGGCCTGTCTACCAACCAGGGGCAAGCAAGTCATTTGCTGGGACTATTACAGAATAGGCTTGGGAAGGCCTGTCTACCTACCAGGGGCAAGCAAGTAATTTGCTGGGACTATTACAGAATAGGCTTGGGAAGGCCTGTCTACCTACCAGGGGCAAGCAAGTAATTTGCTGGGACTATTACAGAATAGGCTTGGGAAGGCCTGTCTAGCTACCAGGGACAAGCAAGTAATTTGCTGGGACTATTACAGAATAGGCTTGGGAAGGCCTGTCTACCTACCAGGGGCAAGCAAGTAATGTGCAGGGGCTATTAGAGAATTGGCTTGGGATATAAGAGAATTGGATTGGGAAGGCCTGTCTAGCTACCAGGGACAAGCAAGTAATTTGCTGGGACTATTACAGAATAGGCTTGGGAAGGCCTGTCTAACTACCAGGGACAAGCAAGTAATTTGCTGGGACTATTACAGAATAGGCTTGGGAAGGCCTGTCTACCTACCAGGGAGAAATAAGTCATGGGCTGAGGCGATGAGAGAATAGGCTTGGGAAGGCCTATCTACCTACCAGGGGCAAGCAAGTAATTTGCTGGGACTATTACAGAATAGGCTTGGGAAGGCCTTTCTACCTACCAGGGAGAAATAAGTCATGGGCTGAAGCGATGAGAGAATAGGCTTGGGAAGGCCTATCTACCTACCAGGGGCAAGCAAGTAATTTGCTGGGACTATTACAGAAAAGGCTTGGGAAAGCCTGTCTACCTACCAGGGGCAAGCAAGTAATTTGCAGGGACTATTACAGAATAGGCTTGGGAAAGCCTGTCTACCTACCAGGGGCAAGCAAGTAATGTGCACGGGCTATTAGAGAATTGATTTGGGTAGGCCTGTCTACCTACCAGGGGCAAGCAAGTAATGTGCAGGGGCTATTAGAGAATTGGGTTGGGGTATAAGAGAATTGGTTTGGGAAGGCCTGTCTACCTACCAGGTTAAAGCAAGTAATATGCTGGGGCTATTACAGAATAGGCTTGGGAAGGCCTGTCTACCTACCAGGGGCAAGCAAGTAATTTGGTGCACCTATTACAGAATAGGCTTGGGAAGGCCTGTCTACCTACCAGGGAGAAATAAGTCATGGGCTGAAGCAAAGAGAGAATAGGCTTGGGAAGGCCTATCTACCTACCAGGGGCAAGCAAGTAATTTGCTGGGACTATTACAGAATAGGCTTGGGAAGGCCTGTCTACCTACCAGGGGCAAGCAAGTAATTTGCTGGGGCTATTACAGAATAGGCTTGGGAAGGCCTGTCTACCTACCAGGGAGAAATAAGTCATGGGCTGAAGCGATGAGAGAATAGGCTTGGGAAGGCCTATCGACCTAACAGGGGCAAGCAAGTAATTTGCTGGGACTATTACAGAATAGGCTTGGGAAAGCCTGTCTACCTACCAGGGGCAAGCAAGTAATTTGCTGGGACTATTACAGTATAGGCTTGGGAAGGCCTGTCTACCTACCAGGGAGAAATAAGTCATGGGCTGAAGCGATGAGAGAATAGGCTTGTAAAGGCCTATCGACCTAACAGGGGCAAGCAAGTAATTTGCTGGGACTATTACAGAATAGGCTTGGGAAAGCCTGTCTACCTACCAGGGACAAGCAAGTAATTTGCTGGGACTATTACAGTATAGGCTTGGGAAGGCCTGTCTACCTACCAGGGAGAAATAAGTCATGGGCTGAAGCGATGAGAGAATAGGCTTGTAAAGGCCTATCGACCTACCAGGGGCAAGCAAGTAATTTGCTGGGGCTATTACAGAATAGGCTTGGGAAGGCCTGTCTACCTACCAGGGAGAAATAAGTCATGGGCTGAAGCGATGAGAGAATAGGCTTGGGAAGGCCTATCGACCTAACAGGGGCAAGCAAGTAATTTGCTGGGACTATTACAGAATAGGCTTGGGAAAGCCTGTCTACCTACCAGGGGCAAGCAAGTAATTTGCTGGGACTATTACAGTATAGGCTTGGGAAGGCCTGTCTACCTACCAGGGAGAAATAAGTCATGGGCTGAAGCGATGAGAGAATAGGCTTGTAAAGGCCTATCGACCTAACAGGGGCAAGCAAGTAATTTGCTGGGACTATTACAGAATAGGCTTGGGAAAGCCTGTCTACCTACCAGGGGCAAGCAAGTAATTTGCTGGGACTATTACAGAATAGGCTTGGGAAGGCCTGTCTACCTACCAGGATTAAGCAAGTAATGTGCTGGGGCTATTCGAAAATTGGCTTGGGCTATAAGAGAATTGGTTTGGGAAGGCCTGTCTACCTACCAGGGGCAAGCAAGTAATTTGCTGGGACTATTACAGAATATGCTTGGGAAGGCCTGTCTACCTACCAGGGAGAAATAAGTCATGGGCTGAAGCGATGAGAGAATAGGCTTGGGAAGGCCTATCTACCTACCAGGGGCAAGCAAGTAATGTGCAGGGGCTATTAGAGAATTGGCTTGGGAAGGCCTGTCTACCTACCAGGGGCAAGCAATTAATGTGCAGGGGCTATTAGAGAATTGGCTTGGGCTATAAGAGAATTTGTTTAGAAAGGACTGTCTACCTACCAGGGGCAAGCAAGTAATTTGCTGGGGCTATTACAGAATAGGCTTGGGAAGGCCTGTCTACGTACCAGGGGCAAGCAAGTAATGTGCTGGGGCTATTCGAGGATTGGCTTGGGCTATAAGAGAATTGGTTTGGGAAGGCCTGTCTACCTACCAGGGGCAAGCAAGTAATTTGCTGGGACTATTACAGAATAGGCTTGGGAAGGCCTGTATACCTACCAGGGAGAAATAAGTCATGGGCTGAAGCGATGAGAGAATAGGCTTGGGAAGGCCTATCGACCTAACAGGGGCAAGCAAGTAATTTGCTGGGACTATTACAGAATAGGCTTGGGAAAGCCTGTCTACCTACCAGGGGCAAGCAAGTAATTTGCTGGGACTATTACAGAATAGGCTTGGGAAGCCCTGTCTACCTACCAGGGGCAAGCAAGTAATGTGCTGGGGCTATTCGAGAATTGGCTTGGGCTATAAGAGAATTGGTTTGGGAAGGCCTGTCTACCTACCAGGGGCAAGCAAGTAATGTGCTGGAGCTATTCTAGAATTGGCTTGGGCTATAAGAGAATTGGTTTGGGAAGGCCTGTCTACCTACCAGGGGCAAGCAAGTAATTTGCTGGGGCTATTTCAGAATAGGCTTGGGAAGGCCTGTCTACCTACCAGGGACAAGCAAGTAATTTGCTGGGACTATTAAAGAATAGGCTTGGGAAGGCCTGTCTACCTACCAGGGAGAAATAAGTCATGGGCTGAGGCGATGAGAGAATAGGCTTGGGAAGGCCTATCTACCTACCAGGGGCAAGCAAGTAATTTGCTGGGACTATTACAGAATAGGCTTGGGAAGGCCTGTCTACCTACCAGGGAGAAATAAGTCATGGGCTGAAGCGATGAGAGAATAGGCTTGGGAAGGCCTATCTACCTAACAGGGGCAAGCAAGTAATTTGCTGGGACTATTACAGAAAAGGCTTGGGAAAGCCTGTCTACCTACCAGGGGCAAGCAAGTAATTTGCTGGGACTATTACAGAATAGGCTTGGGAAAGCCTGTCTACCTACCAGGGGCAAGCAAGTAATGTGCACGGGCTATTAGAGAATTGGCTTGGGAAGGCCTGTCTACCTACCAGGGGCAAGCAAGTAATGTGCAGGGGCTATTAGAGAATTGGGTTGGGGTATAAGAGAATTGGTTTGGGAAGGCCTGTCTACCTACCAGGGGCAAGCAAGTAATGTGCTGGGGCTATTCGAGAATTGGCTTGGGCTATAAGAGAATTGGTTTGGGAAGGCCTGTCTACCTACCAGGGGCAAGCAAGTAATTTGCTGGGGCTATTACAGAATAGGCTTGGGAAGGCCTGTCTACCTACCAGGGACAAGCAAGTAATTTGCTGGGACTATTACAGAATAGGCTTGGGAAGGCCTGTCTACCTACCAGGGAGAAATAAGTCATGGGCTGAGGCGATGAGAGAATAGGCTTGGGAAGGCCTGTCTACCTACCAGGGGCAAGCAAGTAATGTGCTGGGGCTATTCGAGAATTAGCTTGTGCTATAAGAGAATTGGTTTGGGAAGGCCTGTCTACCTACCATGGGCAAGCAAGTAATTTGCTGGGGCTATTACAGAATAGGCTTGGGAAGGCCACTCTACCTACCAGGGACAAGCAAGTAATTTGCTGGGGCTATTACAGTATAGGCTTGTAAAGACCTGTCTACCTAACAGGGAGAAATAAGTCATGGGCTGAGGCGATGAGAGAATAGGCTTGGGAAGGCCTATCGACCTAACAGGGGCAAGCAAGTAATTTGCTGGGACTATTACAGAATAGGCTTGGGAAAGCCTGTCTACCTACCAGGGGCAAGCAAGTAATTTGCAGGGACTATTACAGAATAGGCTTGGGAAGGCCTGTCTACCTACCAGGGAGAAATAAGTCATGGGCTGAAGTGATGAGAGAATAGGCTTGGGAAGGCCTATCGACCTAACAGGGGCAAGCAAGTAATTTGCTGGGACTATTACAGAATAGGCTTGGGAAAGCCTGTCTACCTACCAGGGGCAAGCAAGTAATTTGCTGGGACTATTACAGAATAGGCTTGGGAAGGCCTGTCTACCTACCAGGGAGAAATAAGTCATGGGCTGAAGCGATGAGAGAATAGGCTTGGGAAGGCCTATCGACCTAACAGGGGCAAGCAAGTAATTTGCTGGGACTATTACAGAATAGGCTTGGGAAAGCCTGTCTACCTACCAGGGGCAAGCAAGTAATTTGCTGGGACTATTACAGAATAGGCTTGGGAAGGCCTGTCTACCTACCAGGGGCAAGCAAGTAATGTGCTGGGGCTATTCGAGAATTGGCTTGGGCTATAAGAGAATTGGTTTGGGAAGGCCTGTCTACCTACCAGGGGCAAGCAAGTAATGTGCTGGGGCTATTCTAGAATTGGCTTGGGCTATAAGAGAATTGGTTTGGGAAGGCATGTCTACCTACCAGGGGCAAGCAAGTAATTTGCTGGGGCTATTACAGAATAGGCTTGGGAAGGCCTGTCTACCTACCAGGGACAAGCAAGTAATTTGCTGGGACTATTACAGAATAGGCTTGGGAAGGCCTGTCTACCTACCAGGGGCAAGCAAGTAATGTGCTGGGGCTATTCGAGAATTAGCTTGTGCTATAAGAGAATTGGTTTGGGAAGGCCTGTCTACCTACCATGGGCAAGCAAGTAATTTGCTGGGGCTATTACAGAATAGGCTTGGGAAGGCCAGTCTACCTACCAGGGACAAGCAAGTAATTTGCTGGGGCTATTACAGAATAGGCTTGGGAAGGCCTGTCTACCTAACAGGGAGAAATAAGTCATGGGCTGAAGCGATGAGAGAATAGGCTTGGGAAGGCCTATTGACCTAACAGGGGCAAGCAAGTAATTTGCTGGGACTATTACAGAATAGGCTTGGGAAAGCCTGTCTACCTACCAGGGGCAAGCAAGTAATTTGCTGGGACTATTACAGAATAGGCTTGGGAAGGCCTGTCTACCTACCAGGGGCAAGCAAGTAATGTGCTGGGGCTATTCGAGAATTGGCTTGGGCTATAAGAGAATTGGTTTGGGAAGGCCTGTCTACCTACCAGGGGCAAGCAAGTAATGTGCTGGGGCTATTCTAGAATTGGCTTGGGCTATAAGAGAATTGGTTTGGGAAGGCATGTCTACCTACCAGGGGCAAGCAAGTAATGTGCTGGGGCTATTCGAGAATTGGCTTGGGCTATAAGAGAATTGGTTTGGGAAGGCCTGTCTACCTACCAGGGGCAAGCAAGTAATGTGCTGGGGCTATTCTAGAATTGGCTTGGGCTATAAGAGAATTGGTTTGGGAAGGCATGTCTACCTACCAGGGGCAAGCAAGTAATTTGCTGGGGCTATTACAGAATAGGCTTGGGAAGGCCTGTCTACCTACCAGGGACAAGCAAGTAATTTGCTGGGACTATTACAGAATAGGCTTGGGAAGGCCTGTCTACCTACCAGGGGCAAGCAAGTAATGTGCTGGGGCTATTCGAGAATTAGCTTGTGCTATAAGAGAATTGGTTTGGGAAGGCCTGTCTACCTACCATGGGCAAGCAAGTAATTTGCTGGGGCTATTACAGAATAGGCTTGGGAAGGCCAGTCTACCTACCAGGGACAAGCAAGTAATTTGCTGGGGCTATTACAGAATAGGCTTGGGAAGGCCTGTCTACCTAACAGGGAGAAATAAGTCATGGGCTGAGGCGATGAGAGAATAGGCTTGGGAAGGCCTGTCTACCTAGCAGGGATAAGCAAGTAATATGCTGGGACTATTACAGAATAGGCTTGGGAAGACCTGTCTACCTACCAGGGAGAAATAAGTCATGGGCTGAAGCGATGAGAGAATAGGCTTGGGAAGGCCTATCTACCTACCAGGGATAAGCAAGTAATTTGCTGGGACTATTACAGAATAGGCTTGGGAAAGCCTGTCTACCTACCAGGGGCAAGCAAGTAATTTGCTGGGACTATTACAGAATAGGCTTGGGAAGGCCTGTCTACCTACCAGGGAGAAATAAGTCATGGGCTGAAGCGATGAGAGAATAGGCTTGGGAAGGCCTATCAACCTAACAGGGGCAAGCAAGTAATTTGCTGGGACTATTACAGAATAGGTTTGGGAAAGCCTGTCTACCTACCAGGGGAAAGCAAGTAATTTGCTGGGGCTATTACAGAATAGGCTTGGGAAGGCCTGTCTAACTACCAGGGACAAGCAAGTAATTTGCTGGGACTATTACAGAATAGGCTTGGGAAGGCCTGTCTACCTACCAGGGAGAAATAAGTCATGGGCTGAGGCGATGAGAGAATAGGCTTGGGAAGGCCTATCTACCTACCAGGGGCAAGCAAGTAATTTGCTGGGACTATTACAGAATAGGCTTGGGAAGGCCTGTCTACCTACCAGGGAGAAATAAGTCATGGGCTGAGGCGATGAAGAATAGGCTTGGGAAGGCCTATCTACCTACCAGGGGCAAGCAAGTGATTTGCTGGGACTATTACAGAATAGGCTTGGGAAGGCTTGTCTACCTACCAGGGGCAAGCAAGTAATTTGCTGGGGCTATTGCAGAATATTTTTGGGAAAGCCTGTCTACCTACCTGGGGCAAGCAAGTAATGTGCTGGGGCTATTCGAGAATTGGCTTGGGCTATAAGAGAATTGGTTTGGGAAGGCCTGTCTACCTACCAGGGAGAAATAAGTCATGGGCTGAGGCGATGAGAGAATAGGCTTGGGAAGGCCTGTCTACCTACCAGGGGCAAGCAAGTAATTTGCTGGGACTATTACAGAATAGGCTTGGGAAGGCCTGTCTACCTACCAGGGGCGAGCAAGTAATTTGCTGGGACTATTACAGAATAGGCTTGGGAAGCCCTGCCTACCATACTTGGGCAAGTAAGTAATTTGCTGGGACTATTACAGAATAGGCTTGGGAAGCCCTGTCTACCATACTTGGGCAAGCAAGTAATTTGCTGGGGCTATTACAGAATAGGCTTGGGAAGGCTTTACTACCTACCAGGGACAAGCAAGTAATTTGCTGGGACTATTACAGAATAGGCTTGGGAAAGCCTGTCCACCTACCAGGGGCAAGCAAGTAATTTGCTGGGACTATTACAGAATAGGTTTGGGAAGGCCTGTCTACCTACCAGGGGCAAGCAAGTAATGTGCAGGGGCTATGAGAGAAAAGGCTTGGGAAGAACTGTCTACCTACCTGGGGCAAGCAAGTAATTTGCTGGGGCTATTACAGAATAGGCTTGGGAAGGCCTGTCTACCTACCAGGGGCAAGCAAGTAATGTTCTGGGACTATTCGAGAATTGGCTTGGGCTATAGGAGAATT
The DNA here is from genome assembly GCF_030265065.1 of Corythoichthys intestinalis. Taxonomy (NCBI): domain Eukaryota; kingdom Metazoa; phylum Chordata; class Actinopteri; order Syngnathiformes; family Syngnathidae; genus Corythoichthys; species Corythoichthys intestinalis. The sequence continues at coordinate 85,185 of NC_080405.1, read as the reverse complement.
GGTTTGGGAAGGCCTGTCTACCTACCAGGGGCAAGCAAGGAATTTGCTGGGGCTATTACAGAATAGGCTTGGGAAGGCCTGTCTAGCTACCAGGGAGAAATAAGTCATGGGCTAAGGCGATGAGAGAATAGGTTTGGGAAGGCCTATCTACCTACCAGGGAGAAATAAGTCATGGGCTGAAGCGATGAGAGAATAGGCTTGGGAAGGCCTATCTACCTACCAGGGGCAAGCAAGTAATTTGCTGGGACTATTACAGAATAGGCTTGGGAAAGCCTGTCTACCTATCAGGGGCAAGCAAGTAATTTGCTGGGACTATTACAGAATAGGCTTAGGAAGGCCTGTCTACATACCAGGGGCAAGCAAGTAATTTGCTCGGGCTATTACAGAATAGGCTTGGGAAGGCCTGTCTACCTACCAGGGTCAAGCAAGTAATTTGCTGGGACTATTACAGAATAGGCTTGGGAAGCCCTGTCTACCATACTTGGGCAAGCAAGTAATTTGCTGGGGCTATTACAGAATAGGCTTGGGAAGGCCTGTCTACCTACCAGGGAGAAATAAGTCATGGGCTGAGGCGATGAAGAATAGGCTTGGGAAGGCCTATCTACCTACCAGGGGCAAGCAAGTAATTTGCTGGGGCTATTACAGAATAGGCTTGGGAAGGCCTGTCTACCTACCAGGGGCAAGCAAGTAATGTGCAGGGGCTATTAGAGAATTGGCTTGGGATATAAGAGAATTGGCTTAGGAAGGCCAGTGGACCTACCAGGGAGAAGTAAGTCAGGGGCTGAGGCAATGAGAGAATAGGCTTGGGAAGGGCAGTCTACCTACCAGGGGCAAGCAAGTATTTTGCTGAGGCTATTAGAGAATTGGCTTGGGAAGGCCTGTCTACCTACCAGGGGCAAGCAAATAATATGCTGGGGCTATTCGAGAATTGGCTTGGGCTATAAGAGAATTGGTTTGGGAAGGCCTGTCTACCTACCAGGGGCAAGCAAGTAATTTGCTGGGACTATTACAGAATAGGCTTGGGAAGCCCTGTCTACCATACTTGGGCAAGCAAGTAATTTGCTGGGGCTATTACAGAATAGGCTTGGGAAGGCCTGTCTACCTACCAGGGAGAAATAAGTCATGGGCTGAGGCGATCAAGAATAGGCTTGGGAAGGCCTATCTACCTACCAGGGGCAAGCAAGTGATTTGCTGGGACTATTACAGAATAGGCTTGGGAAGGCTTGTCTACCTACCAGGGGCAAGCAAGTAATTTGCTGGGGCTTTGCAGAATTTTCTTGGGAAAGCCTGTCTACCTACCTGGGGCAAGCAAGTAATGTGCTGGGGCTATTCGAGAATTGGCTTGGGCTATCAGAGAATTGGTTTGGGAAGGCCTGTCTACCTACCAGGGACAAGCAAGTAATTTGCTGGGACTATTACAGAATAGGCTTGGGAAGGCCTGTCTACCTACCAAGGAGAAATAAGTCATGGGCTGAGGCGATGAGAGAATTGGCTTGGGAAGGCCTGTCTACCTACCAGGGGCAAGCAAATAATATGCTGGAGCTATTCGAGAATTGGCTTGGGCTATAAGAGAATTGGTTTGTGAAGGCCTGTCTACCTACCAGGGGCAAGCAAGTAATTTGCTGGGACTATTACAGAATTGGCTTGGGTAGGCCTGTCTAGCTACCAGGGAGAAATAAGTCATGGGCTAAGGCGATGAGAGAATAGGTTTGGGAAGGCCTATCTACCTCCCAGGGGCAAGCAAGTAATTTGCTGGGACTATTACAGAATAGGCTTGGGAAGTCCTGTCTACCTACCAGGGAGAAATAAGTCATGGGCTGAGGCGATGAAGAATAGGCTTGGGAAGGCCTATCTACCTAACAGGGGCAAGCAAGTGATTTGCTGGGACTATTACAGAATAGGCTTGGGAAAGCCTGTCCACCTACCAGGGGCAAGCAAGTAATTTGCTGGGACTATTACAGAATAGGTTTGGGAAGGCCTGTCTACCTACCAGGGGCAAGCAAGTAATGTGCAGGGGCTATGAGAGAAAAGGCTTGGGAAGAACTGTCTACCTACCTGGGGCAAGCAAGTAATTTGCTAGGGCTATTAAAGAATAGGCTTGGGAAGGCCTGTCTACCTACCAGGGGCAAGCAAGTAAAGTGCAGGGGCTATTAGAGAGTTGGCTTGGGAAGGCCTGTCTACCTACCAGGGGCAAGCAAGTAATTTGCTGGGACTATTACAGAATAGGCTTGGGAAGCCCTGTCTACCATACTTGGGCAAGCAAGTAATTTGCTGGGGCTAATACAGAATAGGCTTGGGAAGGCCTGTCTACCTACCAGGGACAAGCAAGTAATTTGCTGGGACTATTACAGAATAGGCTTGGGAAAGCCTGTCTACCTACCAGGGGCAAGCAAGTAATTTGCTGGGACTATTACAGAATAGGTTTGGGAAGGCCTGTCTACCTACCAGGGGCAAGCAAGTAATCTGCAGGGGCTATGAGAGAAAAGGCTTGGGAAGTCCTGTCTACCTACCAGGGAGAAATAAGTCATGGGCTGAGGCGATGAAGAATAGGCTTGGGAAGGCCTATCTACCTACCAGGGGCAAGCAAGTGATTTGCTGGGACTATTACAGAATAGGCTTGGGAAGGCTTGTCTACCTACCAGGGGCAAGCAAGTAATTTGCTGGGGCTATTGCAGAATATTTTTGGGAAAGCCTGTCTACCTACCTGGGGCAAGCAAGTAATGTGCTGGGTCTATTCGAGAATTGGCTTGGGCTATAAGAGAATTGGTTTGGGAAGGCCTGTCTACCTACCAGGGACAAGCAAGTAATTTGCTGGGACTATTACAGAATAGGCTTGGGGAGGCCTGTCTACCTACCAAGGAGAAATAAGTCATGGGCTGAGGCGATGAGAGAATAGGCTTGGGAAGGCCTGTCTACCTACCTGGGGCAAGCAAGTAATTTGCTGGGGCTATTACAGTATAGGCTTGGGAAGGCCTGTCTACCTACCAGGGGCAAGCAAGTAATGTGCAGGGGCTATTAGAGAATTGGCTTGGGATATAAGAGAATTGGCTCGGGAAGGCCAGTGGACCTACCAGGGAGAAGTAAGTCATGGGCTGAGGCAATGAGAGAATAGGCTTGGGAAGGGCAGTCTACCTACCAGGGGCAAGCAAGTATTTTGCTGGGGCTATTAGAAAATTGGCTTGGGAAGGCCTGTCTACCTACCAGGGGCAAGCAAGTAATGTTCTGGGACTATTCGAGAATTGGCTTGGGCTATAGGAGAATTGGTTTGGGAAGGCCTGTCTACCTACCAGGGGCAAGCAAGTAATTTGCTGGGACTATTACAGAATAGGCTTGGGAAGGCCTGTCTACCTACCAGGGGCAAGCAAGTAATTTGCTGGGACTATTACAGAATAGGCTTGGGAAGCCCTGCCTACCATACTTGGGCAAGCAAGTAATTTGCTGGGACTATTACAGAATAGGCTTGGGAAGCCCTGTCTACCATACTTGGGCAAGCAAGTAATTTGCTGGGGCTATTACAGAATAGGCTTGGGAAGGCTTGTCTACCTACCAGGGACAAGCAAGTAATTTGCTGGGACTATTACAGAATAGGCTTGGGAAAGCCTGTCCACCTACCAGGGGCAAGCAAGTAATTTGCTGGGACTATTACAGAATAGGTTTGGGAAGGCCTGTCTACCTACCAGGGGCAAGCAAGTAATGTGCAGGGGCTATGAGAGAAAAGGCTTGGGAAGAACTGTCTACCTACCTGGGGCAAGCAAGTAATTTGCTGGGGCTATTACAGAATAGGCTTGGGAAGGCCTGTCTACCTACCAGGGGCAAGCAAGTAATGTTCTGGGACTATTCGAGAATTGGCTTGGGCTATAGGAGAATTGGTTTGGGAAGGCCTGTCTACCTACCAGGGGCAAGCAAGGAATTTGCTGGGGCTATTACAGAATAGGCTTGGGAAGGCCTGTCTAGCTACCAGGGAGAAATAAGTCATGGGCTAAGGCGATGAGAGAATAGGTTTGGGAAGGCCTATCTACCTACCAGGGAGAAATAAGTCATGGGCTGAAGCGATGAGAGAATAGGCTTGGGAAGGCCTATCTACCTACCAGGGGCAAGCAAGTAATTTGCTGGGACTATTACAGAATAGGCTTGGGAAAGCCTGTCTACCTATCAGGGGTTAGGGTTAGGGTTAGGTTAGGTTAGGAGATGATCCCCCCAATTTGAGAGGGTTAGGGTTAGGTTTGGGAAGAGTCCTCCTTCTGGGAGGTGTAAACCTCCCAGAATGGAGGGGTGCACTGTCCACCCACAGCTTCCCATACTGTCTTTGTCTGTTCATTTTGAAGTCTGGTTTGTCAATGTATTGTTTTTGTGTTGTCTTGTTGTGTTTATAAATGTGAATTAATTTATCTTTGTTTTTATTGTGTTCAATCTGTTTGTCTTTATTTGTTATGTGAAATCTGTTTGTCTTTGTTTGTTTTGTCCAAATAATGTTTGATGTACTGTGCTTCCCGTCGACGTTTCGGCTCTCTATGAGCCTTCCTCAGGACGTAGCACAGTTTTTTCTTTAATTTGTATTGTCTATTTGTATTGTAATGTCTTCTATTTGAGTTCTTCTTTCTTCAATGTTCAAGTTTGTTCTGACTGATTTTTGTCTTTGTCAATGTTATTATTTGTTCTCTATCTGTCTTCTATTTGAGTTCCTTCTTCTTCTGTGTTCAATGTTGTTCTGATTATTTTGTGTCTTTGTCAATGCTATTATTTGCTTTGTGTCATTTTAAGTTGTCAGATAATTTTGTTGTAATTTATTTATGCTTGGTATATGTCATGTCTTTTTGTATTGTATTAATTCTTTGTTTCTTTTTTTAGGGTTTTCTCTACTTGAGGTTATAATGGTAAGTATTTATTTTAATTATTCTACTTTATTTGTGGTAAGTATATTTTAGGGTTATTTATTTTTACTAGGGTTAGAGTAGTTAAGGTTAGTATGTAGTTTAGGGTTAGTCTATCTTTAGCTTAGGGTTACTCAGATTAGGGTTAGTATAGGTTTTAGGGTTGGTCCATCCAAATTAGGGTTAGTTATTGTTCTAGGGCTAGTTAAGTTAGGGTTCTACTAGTTAAGGTAAGTATTGAGTTTAGGGTTAGAGTATAGTTAGTTTAGTGTTAGTTAAGTTAGGGTTCAACTAGTTAAGGTAAGTATTGAATTTAGGGTTAGTGTATAGTTAGTTTAGGATATTGTAGTTGTGGTCAGTATAGGTTTTAAGGTTAGGTCATCCAAATTAGGGTTAGTCTATAACCAGTTTAGGGTTACTTTAGTTGTGGTTAGTATAAGTTACCAGGTTAGTCTGTCAATTTAGGATTATCTATTGTCTTCATTTTCACTGTCTTTTTTGCATTGGGTTAGGGTTAGGGTTAGGGTTAGGGTTAGGGTTAGGGTTAGGTGAGTGAAATGATTCCTCCAATTTGAGGAGGAGAGTGCTCTGTCCATCCCTTCAATGGTCGTCTGGCAGCGGGCCAGCCGGCCACGCTTACCGTAGCGGACTGTAGTCCATTGTTCGTCTTCCATTTGTGTTGTTATATGTCTTTAAATGTAGTTATGAATTGTTTTTATGTGTGTGTTTTTTAACTGATCAAATTGTCTTAAATGTGTTTTTAATTGTGTATTGTATCTTATTTTTAATGATTTTAATTAGTTTTTAATTGTCTTTTTAATCCTGATCAAATTGTCTTATTTATTTATTTTTAATGTAGCAATAATCAATTCTACACCGTCGTCGACGTTTCGGCACTTCAATGCCTTCTTCAGGACCGGTGCAGTATGTTCAGGTAAGTAAATTCAATGATGTTTGCTCTTTGCTGGTTCAGCTTCAAATGATTGTCCTCAATGTGTTTGCTGCTTTTATACTGTTGGTTATAATGCTGTATTTTTCACTTATTTTATTTTTCTCTGTTTTTAGTGTGTAATGTTTTTAACTAATTGTAATGTATTTTAATGGTTTTAAATGTCATGTCTGTTTATGGATTAATGTTAATTGAATTTTAATTTATTATTTTTAATAATTTATGCTTATAATTGTTTTTAATTGTTTTTCATCTTTTTCTAGGGTTTTTCTCCATCTGGTAAGTATGAGGTAAGTATAGTAAGGTAGATTAGGGTTAGCTTAGCATCTAGTGTTAGGGTTAGAATAGCATCTAGGGTTGGGCTTAGAATAAAGTCTAGGGTTTTAGGTTTAGAGTAGAGTCTAGGGTTAGGTTTAGAATAGTCCTAGGGTTGGGTTTAGAATAGAAACTAGGGTTAAGTGTAGTTCAGATTAGGTCTAGAATAGCATCTAAGAGTAGATAGCCTAGGGTTGGGGTTAAAATAGATAGCCTAGGTTTAGGGTTAGAATAGATAGCCTAGGGTTAGGGTCAGAGTAAATAGAAACTTGTAGTTGTGGTTAGTGTAAAGCTTAGGGTTGGGGCTAGAATGATGTGAATGTCAATTTGGGGAGTATTCTTCCTTCCCTCCTTCTTTTTTTCATTTCTCTCAACATTGTTGGAGTAAATTTCACCCCTGTGATCTCTTCTTGTATTTTTCTCACTCTGTTTTCCTCCAGTTTCCTCAAATTGTAAAGACTTGTCTTCTCATAGGGTGTTCCCATTGTTGCCTTCCTTATTCTTTCTTCCATTCTGTCTTGCCATTTTTCCTTTTCCTTTTTAGTAAGGTTTCCTCCCTCTGAATCATCACTTGTCTCGTCCTCTGAGAAGGACCATTCTGTATATATCTCATCATCTTCAGTACTCTGGCTTTCCTCTTCACTCTTTGTCTTCTTTGTCTTCTTGGTCTTTTTTCCATTCTTCCTTGGTGTTTGGTTTGTTTCTTCTGTCTTTTTTGCTTCTTTTTCATCATTTGTAGTCATTTTGGGTGTGTTCAGTTGTCTTTTCTTCTCCCTCTGTCTTTGGGGACTCAAAGGGTTCTTTGGTGGATCTTCCTGTCTTTCTTCCTTCTTTTCAATCCGTTCTTCCTTGTTTCCGTCTTCAACTGTCTCTCTCTGTTCTTCTTCTTGGGTATTTTGATTTTCCTCCTTGTGTGTTTCTTCAATCTTTGTCAGAATTGCTTTCACTTGATCTATCACTTCCGTTGCCACTCTAGGTAAGTTTCTTCCAATCCATCTCTTTGCCACTTCAAAGGCATTTGGCCAGTCTGGGGTCAATTCACCTTCCAATTCCTTCAATTTTCCTTTCAAACTTTCTTCATAATGATCCTTCAATAACAAGCAGGTGGTGTATCCCCAATTTTTCGCGTTACCATAAATGAGGTCGCATACTTCAGTTGTGGGAAATGCGGGTCTAATCATATTAGATAGTAACCCCACCATCCTGGAAATCATTCTGGGTTCCGTTCTTTTCTCCATGGGGTCAACATTTTTCAGGTGGTGAACCACCTTAATGACCCCATACAGCTTCCTAACCAAGCTCCCAAATTCAGGTTCCGCTGGTTCTCGTCGAATATTAGGTCTTTGTTGGTTTGAATTTTGTCTCACTGCGTCCGCATATGAGGGTTTTAAGCGACGGCCATTTTGGTTGAAGGGAGGCACTGGCCGGTTTAGGTGAGTGAAATGATTCCTCCAATTTGAGGAGGAGAGTGCTCTGTCCATCCCTTCAATGGTCGTCTGGCAGCGGGCCAGCCGGCCACGCTTACCGTAGCGGACTGTAGTCCATTGTTCGTCTTCCATTTGTGTTGTTATATGTCTTTAAATGTAGTTATGAATTGTTTTTATGTGTGTGTTTTTTAACTGATCAAATTGTCTTAAATGTGTTTTTAATTGTGTATTGTATCTTATTTTTAATGATTTTAATTAGTTTTTAATTGTCTTTTTAATCCTGATCAAATTGTCTTATTTATTTATTTTTAATGTAGCAATAATCAATTCTACACCGTCGTCGACGTTTCGGCACTTCAATGCCTTCTTCAGGACCGGTGCAGTATGTTCAGGTAAGTAAATTCAATGATGTTTGCTCTTTGCTGGTTCAGCTTCAAATGATTGTCCTCAATGTGTTTGCTGCTTTTATACTGTTGGTTATAATGCTGTATTTTTCACTTATTTTATTTTTCTCTGTTTTTAGTGTGTAATGTTTTTAACTAATTGTAATGTATTTTAATGGTTTTAAATGTCATGTCTGTTTATGGATTAATGTTAATTGAATTTTAATTTATTATTTTTAATAATTTATGCTTATAATTGTTTTTAATTGTTTTTCATCTTTTTCTAGGGTTTTTCTCCATCTGGTAAGTATGAGGTAAGTATAGTAAGGTAGATTAGGGTTAGCTTAGCATCTAGTGTTAGGGTTAGAATAGCATCTAGGGTTGGGCTTAGAATAAAGTCTAGGGTTTTAGGTTTAGAGTAGAGTCTAGGGTTAGGTTTAGAATAGTCCTAGGGTTGGGTTTAGAATAGAAACTAGGGTTAAGTGTAGTTCAGATTAGGTCTAGAATAGCATCTAAGAGTAGATAGCCTAGGGTTGGGGTTAAAATAGATAGCCTAGGTTTAGGGTTAGAATAGATAGCCTAGGGTTAGGGTCAGAGTAAATAGAAACTTGTAGTTGTGGTTAGTGTAAAGCTTAGGGTTGGGGCTAGAATGATGTGAATGTCAATTTGGGGAGTATTCTTCCTTCCCTCCTTCTTTTTTTCATTTCTCTCAACATTGTTGGAGTAAATTTCACCCCTGTGATCTCTTCTTGTATTTTTCTCACTCTGTTTTCCTCCAGTTTCCTCAAATTGTAAAGACTTGTCTTCTCATAGGGTGTTCCCATTGTTGCCTTCCTTATTCTTTCTTCCATTCTGTCTTGCCATTTTTCCTTTTCCTTTTTAGTAAGGTTTCCTCCCTCTGAATCATCACTTGTCTCGTCCTCTGAGAAGGACCATTCTGTATATATCTCATCATCTTCAGTACTCTGGCTTTCCTCTTCACTCTTTGTCTTCTTTGTCTTCTTGGTCTTTTTTCCATTCTTCCTTGGTGTTTGGTTTGTTTCTTCTGTCTTTTTTGCTTCTTTTTCATCATTTGTAGTCATTTTGGGTGTGTTCAGTTGTCTTTTCTTCTCCCTCTGTCTTTGGGGACTCAAAGGGTTCTTTGGTGGATCTTCCTGTCTTTCTTCCTTCTTTTCAATCCGTTCTTCCTTGTTTCCGTCTTCAACTGTCTCTCTCTGTTCTTCTTCTTGGGTATTTTGATTTTCCTCCTTGTGTGTTTCTTCAATCTTTGTCAGAATTGCTTTCACTTGATCTATCACTTCCGTTGCCACTCTAGGTAAGTTTCTTCCAATCCATCTCTTTGCCACTTCAAAGGCATTTGGCCAGTCTGGGGTCAATTCACCTTCCAATTCCTTCAATTTTCCTTTCAAACTTTCTTCATAATGATCCTTCAATAACAAGCAGGTGGTGTATCCCCAATTTTTCGCGTTACCATAAATGAGGTCGCATACTTCAGTTGTGGGAAATGCGGGTCTAATCATATTAGATAGTAACCCCACCATCCTGGAAATCATTCTGGGTTCCGTTCTTTTCTCCATGGGGTCAACATTTTTCAGGTGGTGAACCACCTTAATGACCCCATACAGCTTCCTAACCAAGCTCCCAAATTCAGGTTCCGCTGGTTCTCGTCGAATATTAGGTCTTTGTTGGTTTGAATTTTGTCTCACTGCGTCCGCATATGAGGGTTTTAAGCGACGGCCATTTTGGTTGAAGGGAGGCACTGGCCGGTTTAGGTGAGTGAAATGATTCCTCCAATTTGAGGAGGAGAGTGCTCTGTCCATCCCTTCAATGGTCGTCTGGCAGCGGGCCAGCCGGCCACGCTTACCGTAGCGGACTGTAGTCCATTGTTCGTCTTCCATTTGTGTTGTTATATGTCTTTAAATGTAGTTATGAATTGTTTTTATGTGTGTGTTTTTTAACTGATCAAATTGTCTTAAATGTGTTTTTAATTGTGTATTGTATCTTATTTTTAATGATTTTAATTAGTTTTTAATTGTCTTTTTAATCCTGATCAAATTGTCTTATTTATTTATTTTTAATGTAGCAATAATCAATTCTACACCGTCGTCGACGTTTCGGCACTTCAATGCCTTCTTCAGGACCGGTGCAGTATGTTCAGGTAAGTAAATTCAATGATGTTTGCTCTTTGCTGGTTCAGCTTCAAATGATTGTCCTCAATGTGTTTGCTGCTTTTATACTGTTGGTTATAATGCTGTATTTTTCACTTATTTTATTTTTCTCTGTTTTTAGTGTGTAATGTTTTTAACTAATTGTAATGTATTTTAATGGTTTTAAATGTCATGTCTGTTTATGGATTAATGTTAATTGAATTTTAATTTATTATTTTTAATAATTTATGCTTATAATTGTTTTTAATTGTTTTTCATCTTTTTCTAGGGTTTTTCTCCATCTGGTAAGTATGAGGTAAGTATAGTAAGGTAGATTAGGGTTAGCTTAGCATCTAGTGTTAGGGTTAGAATAGCATCTAGGGTTGGGCTTAGAATAAAGTCTAGGGTTTTAGGTTTAGAGTAGAGTCTAGGGTTAGGTTTAGAATAGTCCTAGGGTTGGGTTTAGAATAGAAACTAGGGTTAAGTGTAGTTCAGATTAGGTCTAGAATAGCATCTAAGAGTAGATAGCCTAGGGTTGGGGTTAAAATAGATAGCCTAGGTTTAGGGTTAGAATAGATAGCCTAGGGTTAGGGTCAGAGTAAATAGAAACTTGTAGTTGTGGTTAGTGTAAAGCTTAGGGTTGGGGCTAGAATGATGTGAATGTCAATTTGGGGAGTATTCTTCCTTCCCTCCTTCTTTTTTTCATTTCTCTCAACATTGTTGGAGTAAATTTCACCCCTGTGATCTCTTCTTGTATTTTTCTCACTCTGTTTTCCTCCAGTTTCCTCAAATTGTAAAGGGTTAGGGTTAGGGTTAGGGTTAGGGTTAGGGTTAGGGTTAGGGTTAGGTGAGGAGAGGAGCTCCTTTCCATCTTCGAACGGAGATGGAAAAGCGGTGCACTGTCCATCCCACACACTATTCCCCCCAGGTATCCTTGTTTTTGTTTTTGTTTTGTGGTCCAACGGCGTCCGCTCCATGACGCCATCGTCCACTCATCCAAATTTGGCATGGTAAGTATATTTTATGTGTTTATTTTAAATGGTTTTTAATTGTTTTTATATTGTTTTTTAAGGTGAGTATATTTATTTTTTTAATTGGTCTTTTATCTATTTTTAATTGTCAAATGTCTTCCTTGCACTGTCGTCGACGTTTCGGTCAATATCTGCCTTCTTCAGGACAAGTGCAAGTCTGTCTCAATGTAATGTGTTGTTGTTGTCTGTCTGATAGTTCAGCTACAAGTGATTCTTCCAATTGAAGTTGCTTCTTATATACTGTTGTTAGTGTCAGAAAATTATGTGTTGCATTTTAATGGATATTTATTTCACCTCTTTTTAATCTTATTGTTTTAACATATTTTAATGGTTTTAATTGTTATACCTACATATGAATTGATGTTATAGTTTGTTTAATGAACATATTTTACTTTTTTAATTTTTAATTGTTGTTTTTAATTTTTTCATAGGGTTTGAGTCTTCCAGGTAAGTATATGGTAAGTATCAGTTATTTTAAGGTTTTTTGTATTCCAGGTAAGTATATGGTAAGTATTAGTTAGTTGTAGGCTTGGGTTTAGTATGGGTTCTAGGGTTAGGTTTAGAATTAGTTCTAGGGTTAGTCTTAGCAAGTCTTAGGGTTAGTTCTATCAAGGTCTAGAGTTAGGTTTAGAATAAGTTCTAGGGTTAGGCTTAGTATTAGAATTAGGATCAGGCTTAGTAAGATTTGGGGTTAGGTTTATTGACATCTAGAGTTAGGTTTAGAGTAAGTTCTAGGGTTAGGCTTAGTATCAGCATTAGGGTTAGGTCTAGAATAAGTCCTAGGGTTAAGTTTAGAATAAGTTCTAGGGTTAGGCTTAGTTGAGAGTTAGGGCTAGCTATAGTGGTAGGGTTAGGGTTAGTATGAGAAGTAGGGCCAGGGATTTCCCTTCCCACTTCTCTTCTCTACTAATCCCCCCTATGTCTTCCACCATTCTAAGTCTATTTTTTCTTTGTATATTCCTCTTCCTGCCAATCTCAATTTGTTTTTAACTTCTGTCCATTTTTCTTGGTATTGTCTTTCCTTCCGTCGTTTTTCTTGTCTTTCATTATATGTCATGCCATCTAGCCAATTCTCTTCCTCAAGGTCCTGATCACTCAAGACATCTGTATCCACTTCATCTAGTTCTGTGTCTTCTGTGCATGAACTGTAGCAACTTTCAATTTTGTCTTCCATTGAGGTCTCAATTCTTGCTTTCACTATCTTCTCTGTCGCTTTTACAATCTTCTCTTTTGTTGTCAGTGGCCCCTTACGGTCATCTTGATGTATTGGTTTCTCTTCTTTGTGAAGTTGTAGATTCTCTGTTGTCTCAGGTGTCTTTTTTCCTTGTACGTTCTTGGCTTCCAATTTTTCTTTCGTCTGTTTGGGTTTTGGAATTGTTTTCAGTTTCTGTTTTTTCATTTTCTCTGATCTGTTCAGATCTTCTGTACTTTCTCCCATCTTTTTTACTTCTTTGTCCTTAGTTGGTTTTGGTGGAGGTGGCTGATCTTTGCAAGTATTTACCCCTCTCTTTTCTTGTGTTATCTCTGACATCTTCGGTGTTTTGTCTGTCTGGGCTGTCTTCTTTTGGGGTTCTTCTGTCTGTATTTGTTTTTCTTCTGTCTTCTTGTGTCTTTCTTCCGTTTCAATTGTTTTCTGTCTGTCTGTTGGATTCTGTTCGGCTCCCAACTTTGTCACAATAAGTGTTTCCACATGGTCAATTACCCCTTTATTCACTCGAGGTAGGTTTCTCTTGGCCCACCTAATTGCCACCTGATAGGCCTTTTTCATCTCCGGGGTCCATTCACCTTCCAATCCATCCAACAGTTCCTCCAAGCATTCCTGATAATGTTGTTGTAATAGCATACACGTAGTGTGTCCCCAATTCATTGCATTGCCCATAATTAGGTCCATTGCTTTGGTTGTGGGGTATGCAGGTTTGATCATGTTGGTCAGAACTGCTACCATCTTCTTAATCATCCTTGGTTGTTGTCTGTTTTCCATCTGGTCTACATTCTGTAGGTGGTGGACAACCTTAATGAGGCTATAGAGCTGACGAACCAACCTCCCAAATTGCGGATCAGCAGGTTCTCGTCTTATTTCCTCTTCCATCGTTTTGGTTCGAGTAGCAGCCTTTGTTTGGCTTACCACATTTGCATTTTTCTGATAGGATGAATATGGGAGGTAAGTATCACGTGTGGGAGGCACTGGCCAAGTTAGGTGAGGAGAGGAGCTCCTTTCCATCTTCGAACGGAGATGGAAAAGCGGTGCACTGTCCATCCCACACACTATTCCCCCCAGGTATCCTTGTTTTTGTTTTTGTTTTGTGGTCCAACGGCGTCCGCTCCATGACGCCATCGTCCACTCATCCAAATTTGGCATGGTAAGTATATTTTATGTGTTTATTTTAAATGGTTTTTAATTGTTTTTATATTGTTTTTTAAGGTGAGTATATTTATTTTTTTAATTGGTCTTTTATCTATTTTTAATTGTCAAATGTCTTCCTTGCACTGTCGTCGACGTTTCGGTCAATATCTGCCTTCTTCAGGACAAGTGCAAGTCTGTCTCAATGTAATGTGTTGTTGTTGTCTGTCTGATAGTTCAGCTACAAGTGATTCTTCCAATTGAAGTTGCTTCTTATATACTGTTGTTAGTGTCAGAAAATTATGTGTTGCATTTTAATGGATATTTATTTCACCTCTTTTTAATCTTATTGTTTTAACATATTTTAATGGTTTTAATTGTTATACCTACATATGAATTGATGTTATAGTTTGTTTAATGAACATATTTTACTTTTTTAATTTTTAATTGTTGTTTTTAATTTTTTCATAGGGTTTGAGTCTTCCAGGTAAGTATATGGTAAGTATCAGTTATTTTAAGGTTTTTTGTATTCCAGGTAAGTATATGGTAAGTATTAGTTAGTTGTAGGCTTGGGTTTAGTATGGGTTCTAGGGTTAGGTTTAGAATTAGTTCTAGGGTTAGTCTTAGCAAGTCTTAGGGTTAGTTCTATCAAGGTCTAGAGTTAGGTTTAGAATAAGTTCTAGGGTTAGGCTTAGTATTAGAATTAGGATCAGGCTTAGTAAGATTTGGGGTTAGGTTTATTGACATCTAGAGTTAGGTTTAGAGTAAGTTCTAGGGTTAGGCTTAGTATCAGCATTAGGGTTAGGGTTAGGGTTAGGGTTAGGGTTAGGTGAGTACACTCTATCTCGATGGCATCCCCGGTACGTCTTACGACTACCCGGTGTGTGGAGTACCAAAGGCAATGCGACTGACCCTCGCTAGTCACTGTGACCCCCTTCTTACTTTGGCGACATCAGTCGACGCACAGGAATCGCCCGTCCGGGGCCACGGTTCGGTCCCGATCAACGGGACGGTTTCTTCCTTAAAATGAACTCGACAACATACTCGTCAATCTAACAGAGTTGGGCCAAGAAGTCGCCTCGCCCCCGTGTTGATCAGGCGGTAGCGTTTAGCGCTCACCGCCCGGTTCCATCCGTAGAAACCACGTACTTCCCCTAGTGCGCGCAACCCGATACTTACCGACCAGGTAGGAGAACGCCCCACGGTTAACGGGACCTATTACCGAAATTATACTGATTTTTAAGAGAAAAATTGGACTGGGGGAAAGAAACCTCGACCTAAGTGTGTGCGAAAGAGACACAGAGAAAAATAGAGAGAGAGAGAGAGAGAGAGAGAGAGAGAGAGTGTGTGTGTAAGAAAGAAGGAGAGAAAGAGAGAGACAAAGAAAAAAATTAAGAGAAGGAGAGAGAGAGAGAGAAAGAGAGAGAGATAAAGAGTGGCAGCAAAAGAAAAGGAGAGAGAGCGTGAGAAGGAAGGAGAGAGAGAGAGAGAGAGAAAAAATTGGAGATGGAAAGAAATAGAGAGAGAAAAAAAGAGAGATAGAGAGGAAGCAGCCAAAATCAAAGAAATAAGTACAAATAGAGCTAAAAACCAAGCGCGCGCGCTAGCGCGCGCACAACCGTGTCGGCGGCGTCACCAGGGTGGGAGAGAACCCCCCTGCCCACAGACTGTAGCAAAATCAACCGAAAATCCACATGGATATCAGGGATGACTTACCGTAAGTACCGCGCGTGCGATCACACGACCGCACGTGACTTATGTAAAAAATCATACATACATCTATATATATATATATATATATATACACACATACATATATATACACACACACACACACACCCACACGTGTAAAATGGGGCCCGCAGGCCCCCATTCATATCCCAGAAGCAAGCGTTAGCGCGCTAGCATTCGAGCGTGACCGTCCCTCGTCTCCCAACGTAGAGGGAGCGATCCGCTCGGCGTCGAAAGAAGAAAAACCATAAGCCCCACCCGGAGACATTCACCTCCATGAAAGTTTTGAAACTACGACGACCCCGTCCGGGTTCGGTGCGGTTCTTAACGGAGCTGGGTAAAGTGGACCTGCGTCGTCAGCAGCGGTCCCCACAGTCCTCGACTGTTTCGGGCCATTTATTCACTGGACAGCCTCGTGTGGGGGGGCCCCGTCCGGGACGATCAACTCCCGGACCCGTCCACTATACTATCGGAGTACCCGCATGGTTCGTCGGAGTTCAGCGTGGGATTACCCGGACCGCCTAGGGTCCCGGACCCCCTTCGCCTTTGTTTCCTGGAGCGCTGCGTCAGCAGTTTTCCTTTTTGGGAACGGTTTTTTCGGCACTTTGCTCGGTTCAGCACGCCCGCGGGCGGTCTCGTGACCGGAGCCCGTTCCGGTCGCGGCCTACGGCCTTTGCAGCCCTTCTTTTGGCAGCGTGCGCGCGCGCGCGAGAGAAATACCGGCGGCGGACCTGTTCGAGGTCCGTGCACACACACGCGCACGTACGCACACACTCACACACAGAGAAAGTAGTACTGGACAGGCACACGTGTCTATTCAGAATCGGTCCCTTCCGGGTGCCCCGGCCGCCGCGCAACCGGACGAAGGCGGCGGGGAGTCGTCACCAGACTTACCGTGTATTCGCAGTCTTGTTTTCATCAATTTTCTCTCGCCGAGTCACGGCACTTCAGCGGCGGCGTCGCCCGTAACCGTGGCCTCTCGCGTCGGGATTCGACTGCTTCGCCCTTCGCGGACCGCCTTCCGGTCCCGGTCGTCGACGGCGTAGGTTCACCGACTTTCTCCCACCGGGCAGCAGAGCAGAGCAGGACCTCGGTCTTAGACGAAGCGATAAAACGTCACGCCAAATAGGACTTTAGCCCGTTCCCCCCATAAATTCCTTCTCTAGCCTCCCACAGTTCAACTGTCGGCGCCCCTCAGTATTCCGACTCTAGTCCCATAATACAATAGCCGCTCGACTTATGTGCAACTTCACGGTAGACTTCACCTATTTCAAGTAGCAGGACCACCGTTCATTCCTCCTAAAACAAGCATCCCCACCGCACATTGCTACGGTGTCCCCCAGTATGAGAAAAAAAAGGGGGCCTAATATGTCCAGTTAGAAGTTAAAAAAATTATTTCCATCTCCCCGCGCATTTTGCGGGAGTTCTATTCGTTCCCCAACTCACCTGACTGGCGTCCCGCCATAATTGACCATCCCCGCCATTTTTGCCCGCCCTCGGGCAAGTGCACGAGTCCGCACGGACCTTGCTAAAATACGTGGCCGCAGCCGTGACTAATACGCACCAATATGTCATTATTTCCGTTTTCATTTAGTAGTGTACTCACCTCGTTTTTTTGTACGACCACTTGTCGTCCAAGGGGCTCCGAGCTAAGTACCTCTAGTCGCACGTTAAATAGTTCGGTCGCATCGGAGAACTTCGGGAAAGAACGCCCTCACGCCACTTGACTTTCCCCGCCCACCTCCGGTGGCCGACGTCGGAAGCCGCAAGGTTTCACGGGAGATGTAGTCGCCTTCACGGGCGTCCCCGCGGCACATCGTTTCAAACTCGAACCGAACGGTGTCTATCCAGCACCCCAGCGGTTCGTTCGTCCGTCCTCGCGTTCGGATCGCCGCGGAAGCCTCTCACTGGATTTCCCGTGTTCTTGTTTTGACAGTATACGTGTTTTTGTATTTCATTTTTTAGGGCAATTACAATTGCCTCTGTTCGACACCAGTCGTCGCTTTTTTACCATGTTTATGTCTCATACAGCGGCACATCTTCGTATCCGTTCGGAAAGAATCGTGCCCCCGACGGTCGGGCTCTTCGCGTCATTTCCGGTCGCCTGGACTACATTCTCGCAAAGCCCTCTGGGAGATGTAGTCGCCCTCCACGGCATTTATGCTTTTTACACATGGCTTCTTACGTCGCGCGAATTCGCAAATAGACGTTAACGGCCCGCGTGATTTCACTCCGTAGCACAACAAGGCCTTCGCGCTAGGAAGATCTGACCATTGTGTCCGCGATCCGAGCATCGACTCGGCTAACGCACTTCCGCGTTCGTGTGTTTCCACTTGAATTTCCAGCGATCGCTTTTTTCACCGCGATCGGATTCACCCGGGCCACAAAGGTCGCCGGTTTCGCAAAGTCTGACACCGCCATTTCCCTTGTCTCCCTGGCGCACGGCGGGCCGACACGAACGTGACAGGACGAATGGAGATCGCGCCGTTAGTAATCCAGCCCCTCGGGGCGCTTCCGGTTGGTCGGCCACAGGCCGCGCAAAGCCTCACGGGAATTGTAGTAGCCGTGCGCGGCATCTCTGTACCAAAACTCCTTATGTCCGACTAATCGCGCAAAGTTAATTTTAAAACATGATTTCTCCCCACTTCCATAGGCCAGTCAGGCAGCCCAAAATGGAACTTTCCTTCCTTCCTTCTGTTACGTATGTCAAAAGTTGAACGACGGCACTTCCGTGTTTTACTCCATTGAGCAGCCAGCCATTGACTTGCATAGACGCGTGCTTACTTCCGCCCCGACTCCCACATGGCTATTTTCTAAGCCAATCAGGCGTTGCTACGTCATCGTAGCGGCGACCGAAACGGCGCTATCTACCTGTAACGTTTATTTACGTCCCAAATAAACAATTAAAATTAATCCCTAAATTCATCCAGTAGCCCAAAAACCCCCAATATTAACCCCAATAATTCCTATTAGCTCACCAGTATAATAAAAAGTAAATTATTAAAGTATTGGTGATAAACTAATCTCCCCTCGGGGCAAAACACGTACACTGGCGCCCTCCGGTGGGAAAGAAAACAAATTACAACTACTTACTATAGGTCATAGAAGAGTCCCATTGTCCTGATTGGGAGCCACACCGTCTAAAACCTGTTCTTGGGAAAAACATACGGTCTCCGAGAGTCATTTGTCCATTTTTCAAACAACACGGCCAAACGTCCAAAGTTGTTAAGCAAACATATTTATTAATTAACAAACGGGAATCAACAATCCTTATTGAACGAACAAAGAAAAGTACACTCAAAAACACAACCGAATTATCACCAGGGCAAGAGAGGGCCCCTTCAAAAACGCCGGAATACCAGCATAAATTGTATTGAAAAAATATGAACAAAAACAAACCAACAAGAACCTGAAAAAGAATTATATATAGAGATTATGTACATGTACGTGTATACATACATATATAAAAAAAATTATCCACCCATATACATATGGTACAATATGAAAAAAAACAATCCGAGAAAGAAAAAAAACCTTTTCTTACAAGCCTTGAAACAAAACCAAACCGTCCCATGAAAACAAGAAAAGCCCACCAAAGTCCTCTTAACTCAAAAATCGCACAGTTATAAACACAGAAAGCAAAAACAGCCCAACGGGCATCGTACTCGGAAGCGAGGTATAAACCGTGTCGGCGGGTGCGTGGTTGTAAACGTCACGAACAAAGAGTTCAATTTTACGAAGGGACAGAGAGTGGTGGAAAAATTATTTTTTATATTTTTGGGGAGGACGGGTCCAGCCGTAAGTTTTCCTATTCGGAAAACCCGGAGACACTACAAACGTCCCCCTTCCAAAAAACCTTCGTACCACAAGGCCCACATATTTTTGGCCGTGGCTGGGGACCAGTGGATCCCGTCCCCGAGCGTCTCAAATAATTGGTCTCCCAATTTAGGGATCCCGTAACCTGTCTCTCCTATCATAAAATTGAGCTGTTCTATTTTGGCCCGTACGAAGTTGGTCATTAACGGCGAGTGGTTTATTCTCGGGATACCTATATCGCTCTGCGGGAAAGTCTTCTTCGCCACCTCGGCCAGATTCTTGACGTCTTCTCTGAGTTTCGAGGGGTTCGTTTGGTTTCTGTCGTTCAGGCCTACTGAAAGGATGACTTTCTTGGGAGGGACCACTATTTTGGTTCTGAAGGCCAGAACGTGAACCAGGTGGTTCATTTTGGCGCCCGGATAGGAGTCCATTTGAACGTTCGTGTTCCTGACTCCCGGTAGCCTAGAGATATTTGAATCGCCCATGATTAATATGGGCCTATCCACCACTAGGTCCCAATTCCCGTATTTGTCACCCTTATGGTCGTGAAATTTAAACAATTGCATTCCGTCAATTCGCAACTTGACGCCCTCCCCCCTACTGACACCCCACTCGCCTTCTTTCTCCACCGGACGTCCAGGGGCCGCTTCGTCCGGCATGCGAAGCGCTCGCGGGACAAGGGCTCTCTGCGGTTTTCCACCGGGGGTCTCGCTCATGTCCCCGCGAGGCGGGGACGGCGCCATCAGGCTCTCGAGGATCGGGGAGGTCATCACCACCGTGCTCGTGTCTACCGTCTCGATGTCCCAAGGCGGGGCTTCCTCCACTTCCATCAGGGCGTCGTCCGAGATCAGGTCGATTTCCGGCAAGGTGGGCGTGATCGCCCTTTCGAGGGCCTCGACAGGGGGGTCGGAGGGCTCCTCCGGTCCCAACAGGACTTCTAACGGCGGGGTGTATTCTGCAAGCAGTGCATCCAGATCTAAGTCATCATCGGTCGTTCTTACCGACTTCTGTTTCTTCTTTTTCCGTGACTTTCGAGGGCCGGGTTCTCTTCGGGTCCGTCGTTCGGCTTCCTTTTGGTCGGCGCCCCAGGGTTCGCGGTCGACGTGGACGGCCGCGTTTCTTCGGCGTTTGCTCGGCCCCTCCGGGGTCCAGGCGTCCGTTTGCGTGTACGCGGAGACCATCGGTCTCGTCGACGGACCTGGAATCGACGCGTCCGGCCTATCTACCGGGGTGTCCCATCTACCTGTCGGGGGCTGAGCTCCCGCTACACCCATAATAAATTCAATTTCCGCGCTCGCCTTCGCCAGAGTGGCCTGCCGTAGAGTGTCTAGATCTAATCTAGCCCACTTCACCGCCAAGGACAGCGCGTCTTGCCAGCGTGCATTTTTGAACCTGCCGAGTTCAATTTTAAGCGACGCCAAAGTTTCCGAATAATGTTCGAAGAGCGACTGTTGTGTCACGTACGCCCAATTCTTAGCATTGTACTTGGTCAATGTATTGATTTTCTCATTCGGATTGGAGGGCTTGACCCCTTCTACCAGTGATTTTTCCAGGAGTCGAATGCCCCATGGCGGGCGGTCGGCGTCCGCCACACTCTCAAGATGGTGTGACGTCCTGATGAACCTTGTCATCAGTCTGGCCAGAAATTTCAGATCCCCCGTCGCCAGTTGTTTACCCCGTCCCTCCATTCTCACCGCGAAGTTTTCCTGGATTTCAGAGAGCCAATAGGAATACAAACAGAAAGACAAAATTCACCGAGTCAATTTCCGAGGGTATTTCGAAATTGATAAAAAATTCAAGATTAATTATTCCGCACGAAAGCCGCACCACTCCGTCTCCTGAAAAAACCTTTTTTGTTTAAATCCAACGTATACCCACCCTTTCAAATATCAGCGAGCTACATTAGGTCAGACATCCAAGGAATTGGAAGAAAAAGAAGGAAAGAAGAGAGAGTATGGAAACGTTAGTGTTATTTCAATCAAAGGCCCGTATGGTAGACCCCCGAAGGGTTTCCGGATTCACCCCGTTAGGGTTGGTCCGAGTGGTGGGGGCAAATGACTCCTTTCTAATCGTGTCCAGTCCCTTGTTAGGAAACTGGAAAGGAGGGGTGAATTGAGTTTAGTTCACGGGGGTGGGATTAGGTGTCCAATTCTAAAGTGGACAAAGTCCTTTTGTTGAGTTTAGTGGAAGAGAACAGGGAAGGGCCTACCGAGACCAAAATTTGGGCAAGACTCTTCGTTGGGGTTAGTCGAAAGGAAGGGTGGTTCCACAGGCCACCGAGGGGTTTCCACACGTACCTCGTTAAGTTTAGCTCACGGGGTCAAGTGCCCTATTCCAAATCGGATAGCGCCCTCTAGTTAAGTTTAGTGGAAGAGGATGGGGAAGGTTGTTCTACCGAGACCCAAAGAGGGCCCTAGCTCAGATTAAGTTTAGTTCAATTTATTTCCCTAGGACTTTTATGTTTAGTGGGGGGGAAGGGGGGGGGGGGGGGGGTTTGTTTGTTTACAATAAATCCAATTAAGTATATCAATTGCCCGGAGGTAGCCAAAAAGAGGGGGGCCGTCGCGATCAGCAAAGGGGGAGTAGACCAGACCCGACCGCACCGCACCGCGGCTAAAACCAACTAGCCCGCAACGGCTTACCGATCGGAAAAAACCAGAATATCACAGGACTCACGGGACGGGAGGACCTTGACTAGGTCCCAAACGTCAGTCGATGTCGCCGCAAGACTTCAAAGGGAAACAGTCGTCCGGGGTTCTGGCGGGTTAGGTGAGTACACTCTATCTCGATGGCATCCCCGGTACGTCTTACGACTACCCGGTGTGTGGAGTACCAAAGGCAATGCGACTGACCCTCGCTAGTCACTGTGACCCCCTTCTTACTTTGGCGACATCAGTCGACGCACAGGAATCGCCCGTCCGGGGCCACGGTTCGGTCCCGATCAACGGGACGGTTTCTTCCTTAAAATGAACTCGACAACATACTCGTCAATCTAACAGAGTTGGGCCAAAAAGTCGCCTCGCCCCCGTGTTGATCAGGCGGTAGCGTTTAGCGCTCACCGCCCGGTTCCATCCGTAGAAACCACGTACTTCCCCTAGTGCGCGCAACCCGATACTTACCGACCAGGTAGGAGAACGCCCCACGGTTAACGGGACCTATTACCGAAATTATACTGATTTTTAAGAGAAAAATTGGACTGGGGGAAAGAAACCTCGACCTAAGTGTGTGCGAAAGAGACACAGAGAAAAATAGAGAGAGAGAGAGAGAGAGAGAGAGAGAGAGAGTGTGTGTGTAAGAAAGAAGGAGAGAAAGAGAGAGACAAAGAAAAAAAATTAAGAGAAGGAGAGAGAGAGAGAGAAAGAGAGAGAGATAAAGAGTGGCAGCAAAAGAAAAGGAGAGAGAGCGTGAGAAGGAAGGAGAGAGAGAGAGAGAGAGAAAAAAAATGGGAGATGGAAAGAAATAGAGAGAGAAAAAAAGAGAGATAGAGAGGAAGCAGCCAAAATCAAAGAAATAAGTACAAATAGAGCTAAAAACCAAGCGCCGCGCGCTAGCGCGCGCACAACCGTGTCGGCGGCGTCACCAGGGTGGGAGAGAACCCCCCTGCCCACAGACTGTAGCAAAATCAACCGAAAATCCACATGGATATCAGGGATGACTTATCGTAAGTACCGCGCGTGCGATCACACGACCGCACGTGACTTATGTAAAAAATCATACATACATCTATATATATATATATATATATATACACACATACATATATATACACACACACACACACACCCACACGTGTAAAATGGGGCCCGCAGGCCCCCATTCATATCCCAGAAGCAAGCGTTAGCGCGCTAGCATTCGAGCGTGACCGTCCCTCGTCTCCCAACGTAGAGGGAGCGATCCGCTCGGCGTCGAAAGAAGAAAAACCATAAGCCCCACCCGGAGACATTCACCTCCATGAAAGTTTTGAAACTACGACGACCCCCGTCCGGGTTCGGTGCGGTTCTTAACGGAGCTGGGTAAAGTGGACCTGCGTCGTCAGCAGCGGTCCCCACAGTCCTCGACTGTTTCGGGCCATTTATTCACTGGACAGCCTCGTGTGGGGGGGCCCCGTCCGGGACGATCAACTCCCGGACCCGTCCACTATACTATCGGAGTACCCGCATGGTTCGTCGGAGGTCAGCGTGGGATTACCCGGACCGCCTAGGGTCCCGGACCCCCTTCGCCTTTGTTTCCTGGAGCGCTGCGTCAGCAGTTTTCCTTTTTGGGAACGGTTTTTTCGGCACTTTGCTCGGTTCAGCACGCCCGCGGGCGGTCTCGTGACCGGAGCCCGTTCCGGTCGCGGCCTACGGCCTTTGCAGCCCTTCTTTTGGCAGCGTGCGCGCGCGCGCGAGAGAAATACCGGCGGCGGACCTGTTCGAGGTCCGTGCACACACACGCGCACGTACGCACACACTCACACACAGAGAAAGTAGTACTGGACAGGCACACGTGTCTATTCAGAATCGGTCCCTTCCGGGTGCCCCGGCCGCCGCGCAACCGGACGAAGGCGGCGGGGAGTCGTCACCAGACTTACCGTGTATTCGCAGTCTTGTTTTCATCAATTTTCTCTCGCCGAGTCACGGCACTTCAGCGGCGGCGTCGCCCGTAACCGTGGCCTCTCGCGTCGGGATTCGACTGCTTCGCCCTTCGCGGACCGCCTTCCGGTCCCGGTCGTCGACGGCGTAGGTTCACCGACTTTCTCCCACCGGGCAGCAGAGCAGAGCAGGACCTCGGTCTTAGACGAAGCGATAAAACGTCACGCCAAATAGGACTTTAGCCCGTTCCCCCATAAATTCCTTCTCTAGCCTCCCACAGTTCAACTGTCGGCGCCCTTCAGTATTCCGACTCTAGTCCCATAATACAATAGCCGCTCGACTTATGTGCAACTTCACGGTAGACTTCACCTATTTCAAGTAGCAGGACCACCGTTCATTCCTCCTAAAACAAGCATCCCCACCGCACATTGCTACGGTGTCCCCCAGTATGAGAAAAAAAAAGGGGGCCTAATATGTCCAGTTAGAAGTTAAAAAAATTATTTCCATCTCCCCGCGCATTTTGCGGGAGTTCTATTCGTTCCCCAACTCACCTGACTGGCGTCCCGCCATAATTGACCATCCCCGCCATTTTTGCCCGCCCTCGGGCAAGTGCACGAGTCCGCACGGACCTTGCTAAAATACGTGGCCGCAGCCGTGACTAATACGCACCAATATGTCATTATTTCCGTTTTCATTTAGTAGTGTACTCACCTCGTTTTTTTGTACGACCACTTGTCGTCCAAGGGGCTCCGAGCTAAGTACCTCTAGTCGCACGTTAAATAGTTCGGTCGCATCGGAGAACTTCGGGAAAGAACGCCCTCACGCCACTTGACTTTCCCCGCCCACCTCCGGTGGCCGACGTCGGAAGCCGCAAGGTTTCACGGGAGATGTAGTCGCCTTCACGGGCGTCACCGCGGCACATCGTTTCAAACTCGAACCGAACGGTGTCTATCCAGCACCCCAGCGGTTCGTTCGTCCGTCCTCGCGTTCGGATCGCCGCGGAAGCCTCTCACTGGATTTCCCGTGTTCTTGTTTTGACAGTATACGTGTTTTTGTATTTCATTTTTTAGGGCAATTACAATTGCCTCTGTTCGACACCAGTCGTCGCTTTTTTACCATGTTTATGTCTCATACAGCGGCACATCTTCGTATCCGTTCGGAAAGAATCGTGCCCCCGACGGTCGGGCTCTTCGCGTCATTTCCGGTCGCCTGGACTACATTCTCGCAAAGCCCTCTGGGAGATGTAGTCGCCCTCCACGGCATTTATGCTTTTTACACATGGCTTCTTACGTCGCGCGAATTCGCAAATAGACGTTAACGGCCCGCGTGATTTCACTCCGTAGCACAACAAGGCCTTCGCGCTAGGAAGATCTGACCATTGTGTCCGCGATCCGAGCATCGACTCGGCTAACGCACTTCCGCGTTCGTGTGTTTCCACTTGAATTTCCAGCGATCGCTTTTTTCACCGCGATCGGATTCACCCGGGCCACAAAGGTCGCCGGTTTCGCAAAGTCTGACACCGCCATTTCCCTTGTCTCCCTGGCGCACGGCGGGCCGACACGAACGTGACAGGACGAATGGAGATCGCGCCGTTAGTAATCCAGCCCCTCGGGGCGCTTCCGGTTGGTCGGCCACAGGCCGCGCAAAGCCTCACGGGAATTGTAGTAGCCGTGCGCGGCATCTCTGTACCAAAACTCCTTATGTCCGACTAATCGCGCAAAGTTAATTTTAAAACATGATTTCTCCCCACTTCCATAGGCCAGTCAGGCAGCCCAAAATGGAACTTTCCTTCCTTCCTTCTGTTACGTATGTCAAAAGTTGAACGACGGCACTTCCGTGTTTTACTCCATTGAGCAGCCAGCCATTGACTTGCATAGACGCGTGCTTACTTCCGCCCCGACTCCCACATGGCTATTTTCTAAGCCAATCAGGCGTTGCTACGTCATCGTAGCGGCGACCGAAACGGCGCTATCTACCTGTAACGTTTATTTACGTCCCAAATAAACAATTAAAATTAATCCCTAAATTCATCCAGTAGCCCAAAAACCCCCAATATTAACCCCAATAATTCCTATTAGCTCACCAGTATAATAAAAAGTAAATTATTAAAGTATTGGTGATAAACTAATCTCCCCTCGGGGCAAAACACGTACACTGGCGCCCTCCGGTGGGAAAGAAAACAAATTACAACTACTTACTATAGGTCATAGAAGAGTCCCATTGTCCTGATTGGGAGCCACACCGTCTAAAACCTGTTCTTGGGAAAAACATACGGTCTCCGAGAGTCATTTGTCCATTTTTCAAACAACACGGCCAAACGTCCAAAGTTGTTAAGCAAACATATTTATTAATTAACAAACGGGAATCAACAATCCTTATTGAACGAACAAAGAAAAGTACACTCAAAAACACAACCGAATTATCACCAGGGCAAGAGAGGGCCCCTTCAAAAACGCCGGAATACCAGCATAAATTGTATTGAAAAAATATGAACAAAAACAAACCAACAAGAACCTGAAAAAGAATTATATATAGAGATTATGTACATGTACGTGTATACATACATATATAAAAAAATTATCCACCCATATACATATGGTACAATATGAAAAAAAACAATCCGAGAAAGAAAAAAAAAAAAAAAAACCTTTTCTTACAAGCCTTGAAACAAAACCAAACCGTCCCATGAAAACAAGAAAAGCCCACCAAAGTCCTCTTAACTCAAAAATCGCACAGTTATAAACACAGAAAGCAAAAACAGCCCAACGGGCATCGCACTCGGAAGCGAGGCATAAACCGTGTCGGCGGGTGCGTGGCTGCAAACGTCACGAACAAAGAGCTCAATTTTACGAAGGGACAGAGAGTGGTGGAAAAATTATTTTTTATATTTTTGGGGAGGACGGGTCCAGCCGTAAGTTTTCCTATTCGGAAAACCCGGAGACACTACAAACGTCCCCCTTCCAAAAAACCTTCGTACCACAAGGCCCACATATTTTTGGCCGTGGCTGGGGACCAGTGGATCCCGTCCCCGAGCGTCTCAAATAATTGGTCTCCCAATTTAGGGATCCCGTAACCTGTCTCTCCTATCATAAAATTGAGCTGTTCTATTTTGGCCCGTACGAAGTTGGTCATTAACGGCGAGTGGTTTATTCTCGGGATACCTATATCGCTCTGCGGGAAAGTCTTCTTCGCCACCTCGGCCAGATTCTTGACGTCTTCTCTGAGTTTCGAGGGGTTCGTTTGGTTTCTGTCGTTCAGGCCTACTGAAAGGATGACTTTCTTGGGAGGGACCACTATTTTGGTTCTGAAGGCCAGAACGTGAACCAGGTGGTTCATTTTGGCGCCCGGATAGGAGTCCATTTGAACGTTCGTGTTTCTGACTCCCGGTAGCCTAGAGATGTTTGAATCGCCCATGATTAATATGGGCCTATCCACCACTAGGTCCCAATTCCCGTATTTGTCACCCTTATGGTCGTGAAATTTAAACAATTGCATTCCGTCAATTCGCAACTTGACGCCCTCCCCCTTACTGACACCCCACTCGCCTTCTTTCTCCACCGGACGTCCAGGGGCCGCTTCGTCCGGCATGCGAAGCGCTCGCGGGACAAGGGCTCTCTGCGGTTTTCCACCGGGGGTCTCGCTCATGTCCCCGCGAGGCGGGGACGGCGCCATCAGGCTCTCGAGGATCGGGGAGGTCATCACCACCGTGCTCGTGTCTACCGTCTCGATGTCCCAAGGCGGGGCTTCCTCCACTTCCATCAGGGCGTCGTCCGAGATCAGGTCGATTTCCGGCAAGGTGGGCGTGATCGCCCTTTCGAGGGCCTCGACCAGGGGGTCGGAGGGCTCCTCCGGTCCCAACAGGACTTCTAACGGCGGGGTGTATTCTGCAAGCAGTGCATCCAGATCTAAGTCATCATCGGTCGTTCTTACCGACTTCTGTTTCTTCTTTTTTCCGTGACTTTCGAGGGCCAGGTTCTCTTCGGGTCCGTCGTTCGGCTTCCTTTTGGTCGGCGCCCCAGGGTTCGCGGTCGACGTGGACGGCCGCGTTTCTTCGGCGTTGCTCGGCCCCTCCGGGGTCCAGGCGTCCGTTTGCGTGTACGCGGAGACCATCGGTCTCGTCGACGGACCTGGAATCGACGCGTCCGGCCTATCTACCGGGGTGTCCCATCTACCTGTCGGGGGCTGAGCTCCCGCTACACCCATAATAAATTCAATTTCCGCGCTCGCCTTCGCCAGAGTGGCCTGCCGTAGAGTGTCTAGATCTAATCTAGCCCACTTCACCGCCAAGGACAGCGCGTCTTGCCAGCGTGCATTTTTGAACCTGCCGAGTTCAATTTTAAGCGACGCCAAAGTTTCCGAATAATGTTCGAAGAGCGACTGTTGTGTCACGTACGCCCAATTCTTAGCATTGTACTTGGTCAATGTATTGATTTTCTCATTCGGATTGGAGGGCTTGACCCCTTCTACCAGTGATTTTTCCAGGAGTCGAATGCCCCATGGCGGGCGGTCGGCGTCCGCCACACTCTCAAGATGGTGTGACGTCCTGATGAACCTTGTCATCAGTCTGGCCAGAAATTTCAGATCCCCCGTCGCCAGTTGTTTACCCCGTCCCTCCATTCTCACCGCGAAGTTTTCCTGGATTTCAGAGAGCCAATAGGAATACAAACAGAAAGACAAAATTCACCGAGTCAATTTCCGAGGGTATTTCGAAATTGATAAAAAATTCAAGATTAATTATTCCGCACGAAAGCCGCACCACTCCGTCTCCTGAAAAAACCTTTTTTGTTTAAATCCAACGTATACCCACCCTTTCAAATATCAGCGAGCTACATTAGGTCAGACATCCAAGGAATTGGAAGAAAAAGAAGGAAAGAAGAGAGAGTATGGAAACGTTAGTGTTATTTCAATCAAAGGCCCGTATGGTAGACCCCCGAAGGGTTTCCGGATTCACCCCGTTAGGGTTGGTCCGAGTGGTGGGGGCAAATGACTCCTTTCTAATCGTGTCCAGTCCCTTGTTAGGAAACTGGAAAGGAGGGGTGAATTGAGTTTAGTTCACGGGGGTGGGATTAGGTGTCCAATTCTAAAGTGGACAAAGTCCTTTTGTTGAGTTTAGTGGAAGAGAACAGGGAAGGGCCTACCGAGACCAAAATTTGGGCAAGACTCTTCGTTGGGGTTAGTCGAAAGGAAGGGTGGTTCCACAGGCCACCGAGGGGTTTCCACACGTACCTCGTTAAGTTTAGCTCACGGGGTCAAGTGCCCTATTCCAAATCGGATAGCGCCCTCTAGTTAAGTTTAGTGGAAGAGGATGGGGAAGGTTGTTCTACCGAGACCCAAAGAGGGCCCTAGCTCAGATTAAGTTTAGTTCAATTTATTTCCCTAGGACTTTTATGTTTAGTGGGGGGGAAGGGGGGGGGGGGGTTTGTTTGTTTACAATAAATCCAATTAAGTATATCAATTGCCCGGAGGTAGCCAAAAAGAGGGGGGCCGTCGCGATCAGCAAAGGGGGAGTAGACCAGACCCGACCGCACCGCACCGCGGCTAAAACCAACTAGCCCGCAACGGCTTACCGATCGGAAAAAACCAGAATATCACAGGACTCACGGGACGGGAGGACCTTGACTAGGTCCCAAACGTCAGTCGATGTCGCCGCAAGACTTCAAAGGGAAACAGTCGTCCGGGGTTCTGGCGGGTTAGGTGAGTACACTCTATCTCGATGGCATCCCCGGTACGTCTTACGACTACCCGGTGTGTGGAGTACCAAAGGCAATGCGACTGACCCTCGCTAGTCACTGTGACCCCCTTCTTACTTTGGCGACATCAGTCGACGCACAGGAATCGCCCGTCCGGGGCCACGGTTCGGTCCCGATCAACGGGACGGTTTCTTCCTTAAAATGAACTCGACAACATACTCGTCAATCTAACAGAGTTGGGCCAAGAAGTCGCCTCGCCCCCGTGTTGATCAGGCGGTAGCGTTTAGCGCTCACCGCCCGGTTCCATCCGTAGAAACCACGTACTTCCCCTAGTGCGCGCAACCCGATACTTACCGACCAGGTAGGAGAACGCCCCACGGTTAACGGGACCTATTACCGAAATTATACTGATTTTTAAGAGAAAAATTGGACTGGGGGAAAGAAACCTCGACCTAAGTGTGTGCGAAAGAGACACAGAGAAAAATAGAGAGAGAGAGAGAGAGAGAGAGAGAGAGAGAGTGTGTGTGTAAGAAAGAAGGAGAGAAAGAGAGAGACAAAGAAAAAAATTAAGAGAAGGAGAGAGAGAGAGAGAAAGAGAGAGAGATAAAGAGTGGCAGCAAAAGAAAAGGAGAGAGAGCGTGAGAAGGAAGGAGAGAGAGAGAGAGAGAGAAAAAATTAGAGATGGAAAGAAATAGAGAGAGAAAAAAAGAGAGATAGAGAGGAAGCAGCCAAAATCAAAGAAATAAGTACAAATAGAGCTAAAAACCAAGCGCGCGCGCTAGCGCGCGCACAACCGTGTCGGCGGCGTCACCAGGGTGGGAGAGAACCCCCCTGCCCACAGACTGTAGCAAAATCAACCGAAAATCCACATGGATATCAGGGATGACTTATCGTAAGTACCGCGCGTGCGATCACACGACCGCACGTGACTTATGTAAAAAATCATACATACATCTATATATATATATATATATATATACACACATACATATATATACACACACACACACACACCCACACGTGTAAAATGGGGCCCGCAGGCCCCCATTCATATCCCAGAAGCAAGCGTTAGCGCGCTAGCATTCGAGCGTGACCGTCCCTCGTCTCCCAACGTAGAGGGAGCGATCCGCTCGGCGTCGAAAGAAGAAAAACCATAAGCCCCACCCGGAGACATTCACCTCCATGAAAGTTTTGAAACTACGACGACCCCGTCCGGGTTCGGTGCGGTTCTTAACGGAGCTGGGTAAAGTGGACCTGCGTCGTCAGCAGCGGTCCCCACAGTCCTCGACTGTTTCGGGCCATTTATTCACTGGACAGCCTCGTGTGGGGGGGCCCCGTCCGGGACGATCAACTCCCGGACCCGTCCACTATACTATCGGAGTACCCGCATGGTTCGTCGGAGGTCAGCGTGGGATTACCCGGACCGCCTAGGGTCCCGGACCCCCTTCGCCTTTGTTTCCTGGAGCGCTGCGTCAGCAGTTTTCCTTTTTGGGAACGGTTTTTTCGGCACTTTGCTCGGTTCAGCACGCCCGCGGGCGGTCTCGTGACCGGAGCCCGTTCCGGTCGCGGCCTACGGCCTTTGCAGCCCTTCTTTTGGCAGCGTGCGCGCGCGCGCGAGAGAAATACCGGCGGCGGACCTGTTCGAGGTCCGTGCACACACACGCGCACGTACGCACACACTCACACACAGAGAAAGTAGTACTGGACAGGCACACGTGTCTATTCAGAATCGGTCCCTTCCGGGTGCCCCGGCCGCCGCGCAACCGGACGAAGGCGGCGGGGAGTCGTCACCAGACTTACCGTGTATTCGCAGTCTTGTTTTCATCAATTTTCTCTCGCCGAGTCACGGCACTTCAGCGGCGGCGTCGCCCGTAACCGTGGCCTCTCGCGTCGGGATTCGACTGCTTCGCCCTTCGCGGACCGCCTTCCGGTCCCGGTCGTCGACGGCGTAGGTTCACCGACTTTCTCCCACCGGGCAGCAGAGCAGAGCAGGACCTCGGTCTTAGACGAAGCGATAAAACGTCACGCCAAATAGGACTTTAGCCCGTTCCCCCCATAAATTCCTTCTCTAGCCTCCCACAGTTCAACTGTCGGCGCCCTTCAGTATTCCGACTCTAGTCCCATAATACAATAGCCGCTCGACTTATGTGCAACTTCACGGTAGACTTCACCTATTTCAAGTAGCAGGACCACCGTTCATTCCTCCTAAAACAAGCATCCCCACCGCACATTGCTACGGTGTCCCCCAGTATGAGAAAAAAAAGGGGGCCTAATATGTCCAGTTAGAAGTTAAAAAAATTATTTCCATCTCCCCGCGCATTTTGCGGGAGTTCTATTCGTTCCCCAACTCACCTGACTGGCGTCCCGCCATAATTGACCATCCCCGCCATTTTTGCCCGCCCTCGGGCAAGTGCACGAGTCCGCACGGACCTTGCTAAAATACGTGGCCGCAGCCGTGACTAATACGCACCAATATGTCATTATTTCCGTTTTCATTTAGTAGTGTACTCACCTCGTTTTTTTGTACGACCACTTGTCGTCCAAGGGGCTCCGAGCTAAGTACCTCTAGTCGCACGTTAAATAGTTCGGTCGCATCGGAGAACTTCGGGAAAGAACGCCCTCACGCCACTTGACTTTCCCCGCCCACCTCCGGTGGCCGACGTCGGAAGCCGCAAGGTTTCACGGGAGATGTAGTCGCCTTCACGGGCGTCACCGCGGCACATCGTTTCAAACTCGAACCGAACGGTGTCTATCCAGCACCCCAGCGGTTCGTTCGTCCGTCCTCGCGTTCGGATCGCCGCGGAAGCCTCTCACTGGATTTCCCGTGTTCTTGTTTTGACAGTATACGTGTTTTTGTATTTCATTTTTTAGGGCAATTACAATTGCCTCTGTTCGACACCAGTCGTCGCTTTTTTACCATGTTTATGTCTCATACAGCGGCACATCTTCGTATCCGTTCGGAAAGAATCGTGCCCCCGACGGTCGGGCTCTTCGCGTCATTTCCGGTCGCCTGGACTACATTCTCGCAAAGCCCTCTGGGAGATGTAGTCGCCCTCCACGGCATTTATGCTTTTTACACATGGCTTCTTACGTCGCGCGAATTCGCAAATAGACGTTAACGGCCCGCGTGATTTCACTCCGTAGCACAACAAGGCCTTCGCGCTAGGAAGATCTGACCATTGTGTCCGCGATCCGAGCATCGACTCGGCTAACGCACTTCCGCGTTCGTGTGTTTCCACTTGAATTTCCAGCGATCGCTTTTTTCACCGCGATCGGATTCACCCGGGCCACAAAGGTCGCCGGTTTCGCAAAGTCTGACACCGCCATTTCCCTTGTCTCCCTGGCGCACGGCGGGCCGACACGAACGTGACAGGACGAATGGAGATCGCGCCGTTAGTAATCCAGCCCCTCGGGGCGCTTCCGGTTGGTCGGCCACAGGCCGCGCAAAGCCTCACGGGAATTGTAGTAGCCGTGCGCGGCATCTCTGTACCAAAACTCCTTATGTCCGACTAATCGCGCAAAGTTAATTTTAAAACATGATTTCTCCCCACTTCCATAGGCCAGTCAGGCAGCCCAAAATGGAACTTTCCTTCCTTCCTTCTGTTACGTATGTCAAAAGTTGAACGACGGCACTTCCGTGTTTTACTCCATTGAGCAGCCAGCCATTGACTTGCATAGACGCGTGCTTACTTCCGCCCCGACTCCCACATGGCTATTTTCTAAGCCAATCAGGCGTTGCTACGTCATCGTAGCGGCGACCGAAACGGCGCTATCTACCTGTAACGTTTATTTACGTCCCAAATAAACAATTAAAATTAATCCCTAAATTCATCCAGTAGCCCAAAAACCCCCAATATTAACCCCAATAATTCCTATTAGCTCACCAGTATAATAAAAAGTAAATTATTAAAGTATTGGTGATAAACTAATCTCCCCTCGGGGCAAAACACGTACACTGGCGCCCTCCGGTGGGAAAGAAAACAAATTACAACTACTTACTATAGGTCATAGAAGAGTCCCATTGTCCTGATTGGGAGCCACACCGTCTAAAACCTGTTCTTGGGAAAAACATACGGTCTCCGAGAGTCATTTGTCCATTTTTCAAACAACACGGCCAAACGTCCAAAGTTGTTAAGCAAACATATTTATTAATTAACAAACGGGAATCAACAATCCTTATTGAACGAACAAAGAAAAGTACACTCAAAAACACAACCGAATTATCACCAGGGCAAGAGAGGGCCCCTTCAAAAACGCCGGAATACCAGCATAAATTGTATTGAAAAAATATGAACAAAAACAAACCAACAAGAACCTGAAAAAGAATTATATATAGAGATTATGTACATGTACGTGTATACATACATATATAAAAAAATTATCCACCCATATACATATGGTACAATATGAAAAAAAACAATCCGAGAAAGAAAAAAAAAAAAAAAAACCTTTTCTTACAAGCCTTGAAACAAAACCAAACCGTCCCATGAAAACAAGAAAAGCCCACCAAAGTCCTCTTAACTCAAAAATCGCACAGTTATAAACACAGAAAGCAAAAACAGCCCAACGGGCATCGCACTCGGAAGCGAGGCATAAACCGTGTCGGCGGGTGCGTGGCTGCAAACGTCACGAACAAAGAGCTCAATTTTACGAAGGGACAGAGAGTGGTGGAAAAATTATTTTTTATATTTTTGGGGAGGACGGGTCCAGCCGTAAGTTTTCCTATTCGGAAAACCCGGAGACACTACAAACGTCCCCCTTCCAAAAAACCTTCGTACCACAAGGCCCACATATTTTTGGCCGTGGCTGGGGACCAGTGGATCCCGTCCCCGAGCGTCTCAAATAATTGGTCTCCCAATTTAGGGATCCCGTAACCTGTCTCTCCTATCATAAAATTGAGCTGTTCTATTTTGGCCCGTACGAAGTTGGTCATTAACGGCGAGTGGTTTATTCTCGGGATACCTATATCGCTCTGCGGGAAAGTCTTCTTCGCCACCTCGGCCAGATTCTTGACGTCTTCTCTGAGTTTCGAGGGGTTCGTTTGGTTTCTGTCGTTCAGGCCTACTGAAAGGATGACTTTCTTGGGAGGGACCACTATTTTGGTTCTGAAGGCCAGAACGTGAACCAGGTGGTTCATTTTGGCGCCCGGATAGGAGTCCATTTGAACGTTCGTGTTTCTGACTCCCGGTAGCCTAGAGATGTTTGAATCGCCCATGATTAATATGGGCCTATCCACCACTAGGTCCCAATTCCCGTATTTGTCACCCTTATGGTCGTGAAATTTAAACAATTGCATTCCGTCAATTCGCAACTTGACGCCCTCCCCCTTACTGACACCCCACTCGCCTTCTTTCTCCACCGGACGTCCAGGGGCCGCTTCGTCCGGCATGCGAAGCGCTCGCGGGACAAGGGCTCTCTGCGGTTTTCCACCGGGGGTCTCGCTCATGTCCCCGCGAGGCGGGGACGGCGCCATCAGGCTCTCGAGGATCGGGGAGGTCATCACCACCGTGCTCGTGTCTACCGTCTCGATGTCCCAAGGCGGGGCTTCCTCCACTTCCATCAGGGCGTCGTCCGAGATCAGGTCGATTTCCGGCAAGGTGGGCGTGATCGCCCTTTCGAGGGCCTCGACCAGGGGGTCGGAGGGCTCCTCCGGTCCCAACAGGACTTCTAACGGCGGGGTGTATTCTGCAAGCAGTGCATCCAGATCTAAGTCATCATCGGTCGTTCTTACCGACTTCTGTTTCTTCTTTTTTCCGTGACTTTCGAGGGCCAGGTTCTCTTCGGGTCCGTCGTTCGGCTTCCTTTTGGTCGGCGCCCCAGGGTTCGCGGTCGACGTGGACGGCCGCGTTTCTTCGGCGTTGCTCGGCCCCTCCGGGGTCCAGGCGTCCGTTTGCGTGTACGCGGAGACCATCGGTCTCGTCGACGGACCTGGAATCGACGCGTCCGGCCTATCTACCGGGGTGTCCCATCTACCTGTCGGGGGCTGAGCTCCCGCTACACCCATAATAAATTCAATTTCCGCGCTCGCCTTCGCCAGAGTGGCCTGCCGTAGAGTGTCTAGATCTAATCTAGCCCACTTCACCGCCAAGGACAGCGCGTCTTGCCAGCGTGCATTTTTGAACCTGCCGAGTTCAATTTTAAGCGACGCCAAAGTTTCCGAATAATGTTCGAAGAGCGACTGTTGTGTCACGTACGCCCAATTCTTAGCATTGTACTTGGTCAATGTATTGATTTTCTCATTCGGATTGGAGGGCTTGACCCCTTCTACCAGTGATTTTTCCAGGAGTCGAATGCCCCATGGCGGGCGGTCGGCGTCCGCCACACTCTCAAGATGGTGTGACGTCCTGATGAACCTTGTCATCAGTCTGGCCAGAAATTTCAGATCCCCCGTCGCCAGTTGTTTACCCCGTCCCTCCATTCTCACCGCGAAGTTTTCCTGGATTTCAGAGAGCCAATAGGAATACAAACAGAAAGACAAAATTCACCGAGTCAATTTCCGAGGGTATTTCGAAATTGATAAAAAATTCAA
The DNA here is from genome assembly GCF_030265065.1 of Corythoichthys intestinalis. Lineage (NCBI taxonomy): Eukaryota > Metazoa > Chordata > Actinopteri > Syngnathiformes > Syngnathidae > Corythoichthys > Corythoichthys intestinalis. The sequence continues at coordinate 49,384 of NC_080405.1, read as the reverse complement.
GATTAATTATTCCGCACGAAAGCCGCACCACTCCGTCTCCTGAAAAAACCTTTTTTGTTTAAATCCAACGTATACCCACCCTTTCAAATATCAGCGAGCTACATTAGGTCAGACATCCAAGGAATTGGAAGAAAAAGAAGGAAAGAAGAGAGAGTATGGAAACGTTAGTGTTATTTCAATCAAAGGCCCGTATGGTAGACCCCCGAAGGGTTTCCGGATTCACCCCGTTAGGGTTGGTCCGAGTGGTGGGGGCAAATGACTCCTTTCTAATCGTGTCCAGTCCCTTGTTAGGAAACTGGAAAGGAGGGGTGAATTGAGTTTAGTTCACGGGGGTGGGATTAGGTGTCCAATTCTAAAGTGGACAAAGTCCTTTTGTTGAGTTTAGTGGAAGAGAACAGGGAAGGGCCTACCGAGACCAAAATTTGGGCAAGACTCTTCGTTGGGGTTAGTCGAAAGGAAGGGTGGTTCCACAGGCCACCGAGGGGTTTCCACACGTACCTCGTTAAGTTTAGCTCACGGGGTCAAGTGCCCTATTCCAAATCGGATAGCGCCCTCTAGTTAAGTTTAGTGGAAGAGGATGGGGAAGGTTGTTCTACCGAGACCCAAAGAGGGCCCTAGCTCAGATTAAGTTTAGTTCAATTTATTTCCCTAGGACTTTTATGTTTAGTGGGGGGGAAGGGGGGGGGGGGGTTTGTTTGTTTACAATAAATCCAATTAAGTATATCAATTGCCCGGAGGTAGCCAAAAAGAGGGGGGCCGTCGCGATCAGCAAAGGGGGAGTAGACCAGACCCGACCGCACCGCACCGCGGCTAAAACCAACTAGCCCGCAACGGCTTACCGATCGGAAAAAACCAGAATATCACAGGACTCACGGGACGGGAGGACCTTGACTAGGTCCCAAACGTCAGTCGATGTCGCCGCAAGACTTCAAAGGGAAACAGTCGTCCGGGGTTCTGGCGGGTTAGGTGAGTACACTCTATCTCGATGGCATCCCCGGTACGTCTTACGACTACCCGGTGTGTGGAGTACCAAAGGCAATGCGACTGACCCTCGCTAGTCACTGTGACCCCCTTCTTACTTTGGCGACATCAGTCGACGCACAGGAATCGCCCGTCCGGGGCCACGGTTCGGTCCCGATCAACGGGACGGTTTCTTCCTTAAAATGAACTCGACAACATACTCGTCAATCTAACAGAGTTGGGCCAAGAAGTCGCCTCGCCCCCGTGTTGATCAGGCGGTAGCGTTTAGCGCTCACCGCCCGGTTCCATCCGTAGAAACCACGTACTTCCCCTAGTGCGCGCAACCCGATACTTACCGACCAGGTAGGAGAACGCCCCACGGTTAACGGGACCTATTACCGAAATTATACTGATTTTTAAGAGAAAAATTGGACTGGGGGAAAGAAACCTCGACCTAAGTGTGTGCGAAAGAGACACAGAGAAAAATAGAGAGAGAGAGAGAGAGAGAGAGAGAGAGAGAGTGTGTGTGTAAGAAAGAAGGAGAGAAAGAGAGAGACAAAGAAAAAAATTAAGAGAAGGAGAGAGAGAGAGAGAAAGAGAGAGAGATAAAGAGTGGCAGCAAAAGAAAAGGAGAGAGAGCGTGAGAAGGAAGGAGAGAGAGAGAGAGAGAGAAAAAATTAGAGATGGAAAGAAATAGAGAGAGAAAAAAAGAGAGATAGAGAGGAAGCAGCCAAAATCAAAGAAATAAGTACAAATAGAGCTAAAAACCAAGCGCGCGCGCTAGCGCGCGCACAACCGTGTCGGCGGCGTCACCAGGGTGGGAGAGAACCCCCCTGCCCACAGACTGTAGCAAAATCAACCGAAAATCCACATGGATATCAGGGATGACTTATCGTAAGTACCGCGCGTGCGATCACACGACCGCACGTGACTTATGTAAAAAATCATACATACATCTATATATATATATATATATATATACACACATACATATATATACACACACACACACACACCCACACGTGTAAAATGGGGCCCGCAGGCCCCCATTCATATCCCAGAAGCAAGCGTTAGCGCGCTAGCATTCGAGCGTGACCGTCCCTCGTCTCCCAACGTAGAGGGAGCGATCCGCTCGGCGTCGAAAGAAGAAAAACCATAAGCCCCACCCGGAGACATTCACCTCCATGAAAGTTTTGAAACTACGACGACCCCGTCCGGGTTCGGTGCGGTTCTTAACGGAGCTGGGTAAAGTGGACCTGCGTCGTCAGCAGCGGTCCCCACAGTCCTCGACTGTTTCGGGCCATTTATTCACTGGACAGCCTCGTGTGGGGGGGCCCCGTCCGGGACGATCAACTCCCGGACCCGTCCACTATACTATCGGAGTACCCGCATGGTTCGTCGGAGGTCAGCGTGGGATTACCCGGACCGCCTAGGGTCCCGGACCCCCTTCGCCTTTGTTTCCTGGAGCGCTGCGTCAGCAGTTTTCCTTTTTGGGAACGGTTTTTTCGGCACTTTGCTCGGTTCAGCACGCCCGCGGGCGGTCTCGTGACCGGAGCCCGTTCCGGTCGCGGCCTACGGCCTTTGCAGCCCTTCTTTTGGCAGCGTGCGCGCGCGCGCGAGAGAAATACCGGCGGCGGACCTGTTCGAGGTCCGTGCACACACACGCGCACGTACGCACACACTCACACACAGAGAAAGTAGTACTGGACAGGCACACGTGTCTATTCAGAATCGGTCCCTTCCGGGTGCCCCGGCCGCCGCGCAACCGGACGAAGGCGGCGGGGAGTCGTCACCAGACTTACCGTGTATTCGCAGTCTTGTTTTCATCAATTTTCTCTCGCCGAGTCACGGCACTTCAGCGGCGGCGTCGCCCGTAACCGTGGCCTCTCGCGTCGGGATTCGACTGCTTCGCCCTTCGCGGACCGCCTTCCGGTCCCGGTCGTCGACGGCGTAGGTTCACCGACTTTCTCCCACCGGGCAGCAGAGCAGAGCAGGACCTCGGTCTTAGACGAAGCGATAAAACGTCACGCCAAATAGGACTTTAGCCCGTTCCCCCCATAAATTCCTTCTCTAGCCTCCCACAGTTCAACTGTCGGCGCCCTTCAGTATTCCGACTCTAGTCCCATAATACAATAGCCGCTCGACTTATGTGCAACTTCACGGTAGACTTCACCTATTTCAAGTAGCAGGACCACCGTTCATTCCTCCTAAAACAAGCATCCCCACCGCACATTGCTACGGTGTCCCCCAGTATGAGAAAAAAAAGGGGGCCTAATATGTCCAGTTAGAAGTTAAAAAAATTATTTCCATCTCCCCGCGCATTTTGCGGGAGTTCTATTCGTTCCCCAACTCACCTGACTGGCGTCCCGCCATAATTGACCATCCCCGCCATTTTTGCCCGCCCTCGGGCAAGTGCACGAGTCCGCACGGACCTTGCTAAAATACGTGGCCGCAGCCGTGACTAATACGCACCAATATGTCATTATTTCCGTTTTCATTTAGTAGTGTACTCACCTCGTTTTTTTGTACGACCACTTGTCGTCCAAGGGGCTCCGAGCTAAGTACCTCTAGTCGCACGTTAAATAGTTCGGTCGCATCGGAGAACTTCGGGAAAGAACGCCCTCACGCCACTTGACTTTCCCCGCCCACCTCCGGTGGCCGACGTCGGAAGCCGCAAGGTTTCACGGGAGATGTAGTCGCCTTCACGGGCGTCACCGCGGCACATCGTTTCAAACTCGAACCGAACGGTGTCTATCCAGCACCCCAGCGGTTCGTTCGTCCGTCCTCGCGTTCGGATCGCCGCGGAAGCCTCTCACTGGATTTCCCGTGTTCTTGTTTTGACAGTATACGTGTTTTTGTATTTCATTTTTTAGGGCAATTACAATTGCCTCTGTTCGACACCAGTCGTCGCTTTTTTACCATGTTTATGTCTCATACAGCGGCACATCTTCGTATCCGTTCGGAAAGAATCGTGCCCCCGACGGTCGGGCTCTTCGCGTCATTTCCGGTCGCCTGGACTACATTCTCGCAAAGCCCTCTGGGAGATGTAGTCGCCCTCCACGGCATTTATGCTTTTTACACATGGCTTCTTACGTCGCGCGAATTCGCAAATAGACGTTAACGGCCCGCGTGATTTCACTCCGTAGCACAACAAGGCCTTCGCGCTAGGAAGATCTGACCATTGTGTCCGCGATCCGAGCATCGACTCGGCTAACGCACTTCCGCGTTCGTGTGTTTCCACTTGAATTTCCAGCGATCGCTTTTTTCACCGCGATCGGATTCACCCGGGCCACAAAGGTCGCCGGTTTCGCAAAGTCTGACACCGCCATTTCCCTTGTCTCCCTGGCGCACGGCGGGCCGACACGAACGTGACAGGACGAATGGAGATCGCGCCGTTAGTAATCCAGCCCCTCGGGGCGCTTCCGGTTGGTCGGCCACAGGCCGCGCAAAGCCTCACGGGAATTGTAGTAGCCGTGCGCGGCATCTCTGTACCAAAACTCCTTATGTCCGACTAATCGCGCAAAGTTAATTTTAAAACATGATTTCTCCCCACTTCCATAGGCCAGTCAGGCAGCCCAAAATGGAACTTTCCTTCCTTCCTTCTGTTACGTATGTCAAAAGTTGAACGACGGCACTTCCGTGTTTTACTCCATTGAGCAGCCAGCCATTGACTTGCATAGACGCGTGCTTACTTCCGCCCCGACTCCCACATGGCTATTTTCTAAGCCAATCAGGCGTTGCTACGTCATCGTAGCGGCGACCGAAACGGCGCTATCTACCTGTAACGTTTATTTACGTCCCAAATAAACAATTAAAATTAATCCCTAAATTCATCCAGTAGCCCAAAAACCCCCAATATTAACCCCAATAATTCCTATTAGCTCACCAGTATAATAAAAAGTAAATTATTAAAGTATTGGTGATAAACTAATCTCCCCTCGGGGCAAAACACGTACACTGGCGCCCTCCGGTGGGAAAGAAAACAAATTACAACTACTTACTATAGGTCATAGAAGAGTCCCATTGTCCTGATTGGGAGCCACACCGTCTAAAACCTGTTCTTGGGAAAAACATACGGTCTCCGAGAGTCATTTGTCCATTTTTCAAACAACACGGCCAAACGTCCAAAGTTGTTAAGCAAACATATTTATTAATTAACAAACGGGAATCAACAATCCTTATTGAACGAACAAAGAAAAGTACACTCAAAAACACAACCGAATTATCACCAGGGCAAGAGAGGGCCCCTTCAAAAACGCCGGAATACCAGCATAAATTGTATTGAAAAAATATGAACAAAAACAAACCAACAAGAACCTGAAAAAGAATTATATATAGAGATTATGTACATGTACGTGTATACATACATATATAAAAAAATTATCCACCCATATACATATGGTACAATATGAAAAAAAACAATCCGAGAAAGAAAAAAAAAAAAAAAACCTTTTCTTACAAGCCTTGAAACAAAACCAAACCGTCCCATGAAAACAAGAAAAGCCCACCAAAGTCCTCTTAACTCAAAAATCGCACAGTTATAAACACAGAAAGCAAAAACAGCCCAACGGGCATCGCACTCGGAAGCGAGGCATAAACCGTGTCGGCGGGTGCGTGGCTGCAAACGTCACGAACAAAGAGCTCAATTTTACGAAGGGACAGAGAGTGGTGGAAAAATTATTTTTTATATTTTTGGGGAGGACGGGTCCAGCCGTAAGTTTTCCTATTCGGAAAACCCGGAGACACTACAAACGTCCCCCTTCCAAAAAACCTTCGTACCACAAGGCCCACATATTTTTGGCCGTGGCTGGGGACCAGTGGATCCCGTCCCCGAGCGTCTCAAATAATTGGTCTCCCAATTTAGGGATCCCGTAACCTGTCTCTCCTATCATAAAATTGAGCTGTTCTATTTTGGCCCGTACGAAGTTGGTCATTAACGGCGAGTGGTTTATTCTCGGGATACCTATATCGCTCTGCGGGAAAGTCTTCTTCGCCACCTCGGCCAGATTCTTGACGTCTTCTCTGAGTTTCGAGGGGTTCGTTTGGTTTCTGTCGTTCAGGCCTACTGAAAGGATGACTTTCTTGGGAGGGACCACTATTTTGGTTCTGAAGGCCAGAACGTGAACCAGGTGGTTCATTTTGGCGCCCGGATAGGAGTCCATTTGAACGTTCGTGTTTCTGACTCCCGGTAGCCTAGAGATGTTTGAATCGCCCATGATTAATATGGGCCTATCCACCACTAGGTCCCAATTCCCGTATTTGTCACCCTTATGGTCGTGAAATTTAAACAATTGCATTCCGTCAATTCGCAACTTGACGCCCTCCCCCTTACTGACACCCCACTCGCCTTCTTTCTCCACCGGACGTCCAGGGGCCGCTTCGTCCGGCATGCGAAGCGCTCGCGGGACAAGGGCTCTCTGCGGTTTTCCACCGGGGGTCTCGCTCATGTCCCCGCGAGGCGGGGACGGCGCCATCAGGCTCTCGAGGATCGGGGAGGTCATCACCACCGTGCTCGTGTCTACCGTCTCGATGTCCCAAGGCGGGGCTTCCTCCACTTCCATCAGGGCGTCGTCCGAGATCAGGTCGATTTCCGGCAAGGTGGGCGTGATCGCCCTTTCGAGGGCCTCGACCAGGGGGTCGGAGGGCTCCTCCGGTCCCAACAGGACTTCTAACGGCGGGGTGTATTCTGCAAGCAGTGCATCCAGATCTAAGTCATCATCGGTCGTTCTTACCGACTTCTGTTTCTTCTTTTTTCCGTGACTTTCGAGGGCCAGGTTCTCTTCGGGTCCGTCGTTCGGCTTCCTTTTGGTCGGCGCCCCAGGGTTCGCGGTCGACGTGGACGGCCGCGTTTCTTCGGCGTTGCTCGGCCCCTCCGGGGTCCAGGCGTCCGTTTGCGTGTACGCGGAGACCATCGGTCTCGTCGACGGACCTGGAATCGACGCGTCCGGCCTATCTACCGGGGTGTCCCATCTACCTGTCGGGGGCTGAGCTCCCGCTACACCCATAATAAATTCAATTTCCGCGCTCGCCTTCGCCAGAGTGGCCTGCCGTAGAGTGTCTAGATCTAATCTAGCCCACTTCACCGCCAAGGACAGCGCGTCTTGCCAGCGTGCATTTTTGAACCTGCCGAGTTCAATTTTAAGCGACGCCAAAGTTTCCGAATAATGTTCGAAGAGCGACTGTTGTGTCACGTACGCCCAATTCTTAGCATTGTACTTGGTCAATGTATTGATTTTCTCATTCGGATTGGAGGGCTTGACCCCTTCTACCAGTGATTTTTCCAGGAGTCGAATGCCCCATGGCGGGCGGTCGGCGTCCGCCACACTCTCAAGATGGTGTGACGTCCTGATGAACCTTGTCATCAGTCTGGCCAGAAATTTCAGATCCCCCGTCGCCAGTTGTTTACCCCGTCCCTCCATTCTCACCGCGAAGTTTTCCTGGATTTCAGAGAGCCAATAGGAATACAAACAGAAAGACAAAATTCACCGAGTCAATTTCCGAGGGTATTTCGAAATTGATAAAAAATTCAAGATTAATTATTCCGCACGAAAGCCGCACCACTCCGTCTCCTGAAAAAACCTTTTTTGTTTAAATCCAACGTATACCCACCCTTTCAAATATCAGCGAGCTACATTAGGTCAGACATCCAAGGAATTGGAAGAAAAAGAAGGAAAGAAGAGAGAGTATGGAAACGTTAGTGTTATTTCAATCAAAGGCCCGTATGGTAGACCCCCGAAGGGTTTCCGGATTCACCCCGTTAGGGTTGGTCCGAGTGGTGGGGGCAAATGACTCCTTTCTAATCGTGTCCAGTCCCTTGTTAGGAAACTGGAAAGGAGGGGTGAATTGAGTTTAGTTCACGGGGGTGGGATTAGGTGTCCAATTCTAAAGTGGACAAAGTCCTTTTGTTGAGTTTAGTGGAAGAGAACAGGGAAGGGCCTACCGAGACCAAAATTTGGGCAAGACTCTTCGTTGGGGTTAGTCGAAAGGAAGGGTGGTTCCACAGGCCACCGAGGGGTTTCCACACGTACCTCGTTAAGTTTAGCTCACGGGGTCAAGTGCCCTATTCCAAATCGGATAGCGCCCTCTAGTTAAGTTTAGTGGAAGAGGATGGGGAAGGTTGTTCTACCGAGACCCAAAGAGGGCCCTAGCTCAGATTAAGTTTAGTTCAATTTATTTCCCTAGGACTTTTATGTTTAGTGGGGGGGAAGGGGGGGGGGGGGTTTGTTTGTTTACAATAAATCCAATTAAGTATATCAATTGCCCGGAGGTAGCCAAAAAGAGGGGGGCCGTCGCGATCAGCAAAGGGGGAGTAGACCAGACCCGACCGCACCGCACCGCGGCTAAAACCAACTAGCCCGCAACGGCTTACCGATCGGAAAAAACCAGAATATCACAGGACTCACGGGACGGGAGGACCTTGACTAGGTCCCAAACGTCAGTCGATGTCGCCGCAAGACTTCAAAGGGAAACAGTCGTCCGGGGTTCTGGCGGGTTAGGTGAGTACACTCTATCTCGATGGCATCCCCGGTACGTCTTACGACTACCCGGTGTGTGGAGTACCAAAGGCAATGCGACTGACCCTCGCTAGTCACTGTGACCCCCTTCTTACTTTGGCGACATCAGTCGACGCACAGGAATCGCCCGTCCGGGGCCACGGTTCGGTCCCGATCAACGGGACGGTTTCTTCCTTAAAATGAACTCGACAACATACTCGTCAATCTAACAGAGTTGGGCCAAGAAGTCGCCTCGCCCCCGTGTTGATCAGGCGGTAGCGTTTAGCGCTCACCGCCCGGTTCCATCCGTAGAAACCACGTACTTCCCCTAGTGCGCGCAACCCGATACTTACCGACCAGGTAGGAGAACGCCCCACGGTTAACGGGACCTATTACCGAAATTATACTGATTTTTAAGAGAAAAATTGGACTGGGGGAAAGAAACCTCGACCTAAGTGTGTGCGAAAGAGACACAGAGAAAAATAGAGAGAGAGAGAGAGAGAGAGAGAGAGAGAGAGTGTGTGTGTAAGAAAGAAGGAGAGAAAGAGAGAGACAAAGAAAAAAATTAAGAGAAGGAGAGAGAGAGAGAGAAAGAGAGAGAGATAAAGAGTGGCAGCAAAAGAAAAGGAGAGAGAGCGTGAGAAGGAAGGAGAGAGAGAGAGAGAGAGAAAAAATTAGAGATGGAAAGAAATAGAGAGAGAAAAAAAGAGAGATAGAGAGGAAGCAGCCAAAATCAAAGAAATAAGTACAAATAGAGCTAAAAACCAAGCGCGCGCGCTAGCGCGCGCACAACCGTGTCGGCGGCGTCACCAGGGTGGGAGAGAACCCCCCTGCCCACAGACTGTAGCAAAATCAACCGAAAATCCACATGGATATCAGGGATGACTTATCGTAAGTACCGCGCGTGCGATCACACGACCGCACGTGACTTATGTAAAAAATCATACATACATCTATATATATATATATATATATATACACACATACATATATATACACACACACACACACACCCACACGTGTAAAATGGGGCCCGCAGGCCCCCATTCATATCCCAGAAGCAAGCGTTAGCGCGCTAGCATTCGAGCGTGACCGTCCCTCGTCTCCCAACGTAGAGGGAGCGATCCGCTCGGCGTCGAAAGAAGAAAAACCATAAGCCCCACCCGGAGACATTCACCTCCATGAAAGTTTTGAAACTACGACGACCCCGTCCGGGTTCGGTGCGGTTCTTAACGGAGCTGGGTAAAGTGGACCTGCGTCGTCAGCAGCGGTCCCCACAGTCCTCGACTGTTTCGGGCCATTTATTCACTGGACAGCCTCGTGTGGGGGGGCCCCGTCCGGGACGATCAACTCCCGGACCCGTCCACTATACTATCGGAGTACCCGCATGGTTCGTCGGAGTTCAGCGTGGGATTACCCGGACCGCCTAGGGTCCTGGACCCCCTTCGCCTTTGTTTCCTGGAGCGCTGCGTCAGCAGTTTTCCTTTTTGGGAACGGTTTTTTCGGCACTTTGCTCGGTTCAGCACGCCCGCGGGCGGTCTCGTGACCGGAGCCCGTTCCGGTCGCGGCCTACGGCCTTTGCAGCCCTTCTTTTGGCAGCGTGCGCGCGCGCGCGAGAGAAATACCGGCGGCGGACCTGTTCGAGGTCCGTGCACACACACGCGCACGTACGCACACACTCACACACAGAGAAAGTAGTACTGGACAGGCACACGTGTCTATTCAGAATCGGTCCCTTCCGGGTGCCCCGGCCGCCGCGCAACCGGACGAAGGCGGCGGGGAGCCGTCACCAGACTTACCGTGTATTCGCAGTCTTGTTTTTATCAATTTTCTCTCGCCGAGTCACGGCACTTCAGCGGCGGCGTCGCCCGTAACCGTGGCCTCTCGCGTCGGGATTCGACTGCTTCGCCCTTCGCGGACCGCCTTCCGGTCCCGGTCGTCGACGGCGTAGGTTCACCGACTTTCTCCCACCGGGCAGCAGAGCAGAGCAGGACCTCGGTCTTAGACGAAGCGATAAAACGTCACGCCAAATAGGACTTTAGCCCGTTCCCCCCATAAATTCCTTCTCTAGCCTCCCACAGTTCAACTGTCGGCGCCCTTCAGTATTCCGACTCTAGTCCCATAATACAATAGCCGCTCGACTTATGTGCAACCTCACGGTAGACTTCACCTATTTCAAGTAGCAGGACCACCGTTCATTCCTCCTAAAACAAGCATCCCCACCGCACATTGCTACGGTGTCCCCCAGTATGAGAAAAAAAAGGGGGCCTAATATGTCCAGTTAGAAGTTAAAAAAATTATTTCCATCTCCCCGCGCATTTTGCGGGAGTTCTATTCGTTCCCCAACTCACCTGACTGGCGTCCCGCCATAATTGACCATCCCCGCCATTTTTGCCCGCCCTCGGGCAAGTGCACGAGTCCGCACGGACCTTGCTAAAATACGTGGCCGCAGCCGTGACTAATACGCACCAATATGTCATTATTTCCGTTTTCATTTAGTAGTGTACTCACCTCGTTTTTTTTTGTACGACCACTTGTCGTCCAAGGGGCTCCGAGCTAAGTACCTCTAGTCGCACGTTAAATAGTTCGGTCGCATCGGAGAACTTCGGGAAAGAACGCCCTCACGCCACTTGACTTTCCCCGCCCACCTCCGGTGGCCGACGTCGGAAGCCGCAAGGTTTCACGGGAGATGTAGTCGCCTTCACGGGCGTCACCGCGGCACATCGTTTCAAACTCGAACCGAACGGTGTCTATCCAGCACCCCAGCGGTTCGTTCGTCCGTCCTCGCGTTCGGATCGCCGCGGAAGCCTCTCACTGGATTTCCCGTGTTCTTGTTTTGACAGTATACGTGTTTTTGTATTTCATTTTTTAGGGCAATTACAATTGCCTCTGTTCGACACCAGTCGTCGCTTTTTTACCATGTTTATGTCTCATACAGCGGCACATCTTCGTATCCGTTCGGAAAGAATCGTGCCCCCGACGGTCGGGCTCTTCGCGTCATTTCCGGTCGCCTGGACTACATTCTCGCAAAGCCCTCTGGGAGATGTAGTCGCCCTCCACGGCATTTATGCTTTTTACACATGGCTTCTTACGTCGCGCGAATTCGCAAATAGACGTTAACGGCCCGCGTGATTTCACTCCGTAGCACAACAAGGCCTTCGCGCTAGGAAGATCTGACCATTGTGTCCGCGATCCGAGCATCGACTCGGCTAACGCACTTCCGCGTTCGTGTGTTTCCACTTGAATTTCCAGCGATCGCTTTTTTCACCGCGATCGGATTCACCCGGGCCACAAAGGTCGCCGGTTTCGCAAAGTCTGACACCGCCATTTCCCTTGTCTCCCTGGCGCACGGCGGGCCGACACGAACGTGACAGGACGAATGGAGATCGCGCCGTTAGTAATCCAGCCCCTCGGGGCGCTTCCGGTTGGTCGGCCACAGGCCGCGCAAAGCCTCACGGGAATTGTAGTAGCCGTGCGCGGCATCTCTGTACCAAAACTCCTTATGTCCGACTAATCGCGCAAAGTTAATTTTAAAACATGATTTCTCCCCACTTCCATAGGCCAGTCAGGCAGCCCAAAATGGAACTTTCCTTCCTTCCTTCTGTTACGTATGTCAAAAGTTGAACGACGGCACTTCCGTGTTTTACTCCATTGAGCAGCCAGCCATTGACTTGCATAGACGCGTGCTTACTTCCGCCCCGACTCCCACATGGCTATTTTCTAAGCCAATCAGGCGTTGCTACGTCATCGTAGCGGCGACCGAAACGGCGCTATCTACCTGTAACGTTTATTTACGTCCCAAATAAACAATTAAAATTAATCCCTAAATTCATCCAGTAGCCCAAAAACCCCCAATATTAACCCCAATAATTCCTATTAGCTCACCAGTATAATAAAAAGTAAATTATTAAAGTATTGGTGATAAACTAATCTCCCCTCGGGGCAAAACACGTACACTGGCGCCCTCCGGTGGGAAAGAAAACAAATTACAACTACTTACTATAGGTCATAGAAGAGTCCCATTGTCCTGATTGGGAGCCACACCGTCTAAAACCTGTTCTTGGGAAAAACATACGGTCTCCGAGAGTCATTTGTCCATTTTTCAAACAACACGGCCAAACGTCCAAAGTTGTTAAGCAAACATATTTATTAATTAACAAACGGGGATCAACAATCCTTATTGAACGAACAAAGAAAAGTACACTCAAAAACACAACCGAATTATCACCAGGGCAAGAGAGGGCCCCTTCAAAAACGCCGGAATACCAGCATAAATTGTATTGAAAAAATATGAACAAAAACAAACCAACAAGAACCTGAAAAAGAATTATATATAGAAATTATGTACATGTACGTGTATACATACATATATAAAAAAATTATCCACCCATATACATATGGTACAATATGAAAAAAAACAATCCGAGAAAGAAAAAAAACCTTTTCTTACAAGCCTTGAAACAAAACCAAACCGTCCCATGAAAACAAGAAAAGCCCACCAAAGTCCTCTTAACTCAAAAATCGCACAGTTATAAACACAGAAAGCAAAAACAGCCCAACGGGCATCGCACTCGGAAGCGAGGCACAAACCGCGTCGGCGGGTGCGTGGCCGCAAACGTCACGAACAAAGAGTTCAATTTTACGAAGGGACAGAGAGTGGTGGAAAAATTATTTTTTATATTTTTGGGGAGGACGGGTCCAGCCGTAAGTTTTCCTATTCGGAAAACCCGGAGACACTACAAACGTCCCCCTTCCAAAAAACCTTCGTACCACAAGGCCCACATATTTTTGGCCGTGGCTGGGGACCAGTGGATCCCGTCCCCGAGCGTCTCAAATAATTGGTCTCCCAATTTAGGGATCCCGTAACCTGTCTCTCCTATCATAAAATTGAGCTGTTCTATTTTGGCCCGTACGAAGTTGGTCATTAACGGCGAGTGGTTTATTCTCGGGATACCTATATCGCTCTGCGGGAAAGTCTTCTTCGCCACCTCGGCCAGATTCTTGACGTCTTCTCTGAGTTTCGAGGGGTTCGTTTGGTTTCTGTCGTTCAGGCCTACTGAAAGGATGACTTTCTTGGGAGGGACCACTATTTTGGTTCTGAAGGCCAGAACGTGAACCAGGTGGTTCATTTTGGCGCCCGGATAGGAGTCCATTTGAACGTTCGTGTTTCTGACTCCCGGTAGCCTAGAGATATTTGAATCGCCCATGATTAATATGGGCCTATCCACCACTAGGTCCCAATTCCCGTATTTGTCACCCTTATGGTCGTGAAATTTAAACAATTGCATTCCGTCAATTCGCAACTTGACGCCCTCCCCCTTACTGACACCCCACTCGCCTTCTTTCTCCACCGGACGTCCAGGGGCCGCTTCGTCCGGCATGCGAAGCGCTCGCGGGACAAGGGCTCTCTGCGGTTTTCCACCGGGGGTCTCGCTCATGTCCCCGCGAGGCGGGGACGGCGCCATCAGGCTCTCGAGGATCGGGGAGGTCATCACCACCGTGCTCGTGTCTACCGTCTCGATGTCCCAAGGCGGGGCTTCCTCCACTTCCATCAGGGCGTCGTCCGAGATCAGGTCGATTTCCGGCAAGGTGGGCGTGATCGCCCTTTCGAGGGCCTCGACCAGGGGGTCGGAGGGCTCCTCCGGTCCCAACAGGACTTCTAACGGCGGGGTGTATTCTGCAAGCAGTGCATCCAGATCTAAGTCATCATCGGTCGTTCTTACCGACTTCTGTTTCTTCTTTTTTCCGTGACTTTCGAGGGCCGGGTTCTCTTCGGGTCCGTCGTTCGGCTTCCTTTTGGTCGGCGCCCCAGGGTTCGCGGTCGACGTGGACGGCCGCGTTTCTTCGGCGTTGCTCGGCCCCTCCGGGATCCAGGCGTCCGTTTGCGTGTACGCGGAGACCATCGGTCTCGTCGACGGACCTGGAATCGACGCGTCCGGCCTATCTACCGGGGTGTCCCATCTACCTGTCGGGGGCTGAGCTCCCGCTACACCCATAATAAATTCAATTTCCGCGCTCGCCTTCGCCAGAGTGGCCTGCCGTAGAGTGTCTAGATCTAATCTAGCCCACTTCACCGCCAAGGACAGCGCGTCTTGCCAGCGTGCAATTTTGAACCTGCCGAGTTCAATTTTAAGCGACGCCAAAGTTTCCGAATAATGTTCGAAGAGCGACTGTTGTGTCACGTACGCCCAATTCTTAGCATTGTACTTGGTCAATGTATTGATTTTCTCATTCGGATTGGAGGGCTTGACCCCTTCTACCAGTGATTTTTCCAGGAGTCGAATGCCCCATGGCGGGCGGTCGGCGTCCGCCACACTCTCAAGATGGTGTGACGTCCTGATGAACCTTGTCATCAGTCTGGCCAGAAATTTCAGATCCCCCGTCGCCAGTTGTTTACCCCGTCCCTCCATTCTCACCGCGAAGTTTTCCTGGATTTCAGAGAGCCAATAGGAATACAAACAGAAAGACAAAATTCACCGAGTCAATTTCCGAGGGTATTTCGAAATTGATAAAAAATTCAAGATTAATTATTCCGCACGAAAGCCGCACCACTCCGTCTCCTGAAAAAACCTTTTTTGTTTAAATCCAACGTATACCCACCCTTTCAAATATCAGCGAGCTACATTAGGTCAGACATCCAAGGAATTGGAAGAAAAAGAAGGAAAGAAGAGAGAGTATGGAAACGTTAGTGTTATTTCAATCAAAGGCCCGTATGGTAGACCCCCGAAGGGTTTCCGGATTCACCCCGTTAGGGTTGGTCCGAGTGGTGGGGGCAAATGACTCCTTTCTAATCGTGTCCAGTCCCTTGTTAGGAAACTGGAAAGGAGGGGTGAATTGAGTTTAGTTCACGGGGGTGGGATTAGGTGTCCAATTCTAAAGTGGACAAAGTCCTTTTGTTGAGTTTAGTGGAAGAGAACAGGGAAGGGCCTACCGAGACCAAAATTTGGGCAAGACTCTTCGTTGGGGTTAGTCGAAAGGAAGGGTGGTTCCACAGGCCACCGAGGGGTTTCCACACGTACCTCGTTAAGTTTAGCTCACGGGGTCAAGTGCCCTATTCCAAATCGGATAGCGCCCTCTAGTTAAGTTTAGTGGAAGAGGATGGGGAAGGTTGTTCTACCGAGACCCAAAGAGGGCCCTAGCTCAGATTAAGTTTAGTTCAATTTATTTCCCTAGGACTTTTATGTTTAGTGGGGGGGAAGGGGGGGGGGGGGTTTGTTTGTTTACAATAAATCCAATTAAGTATATCAATTGCCCGGAGGTAGCCAAAAAGAGGGGGGCCGTCGCGATCAGCAAAGGGGGAGTAGACCAGACCCGACCGCACCGCACCGCGGCTAAAACCAACTAGCCCGCAACGGCTTACCGATCGGAAAAAACCAGAATATCACAGGACTCACGGGACGGGAGGACCTTGACTAGGTCCCAAACGTCAGTCGATGTCGCCGCAAGACTTCAAAGGGAAACAGTCGTCCGGGGTTCTGGCGGGTTAGGTGAGTACACTCTATCTCGATGGCATCCCCGGTACGTCTTACGACTACCCGGTGTGTGGAGTACCAAAGGCAATGCGACTGACCCTCGCTAGTCACTGTGACCCCCTTCTTACTTTGGCGACATCAGTCGACGCACAGGAATCGCCCGTCCGGGGCCACGGTTCGGTCCCGATCAACGGGACGGTTTCTTCCTTAAAATGAACTCGACAACATACTCGTCAATCTAACAGAGTTGGGCCAAGAAGTCGCCTCGCCCCCGTGTTGATCAGGCGGTAGCGTTTAGCGCTCACCGCCCGGTTCCATCCGTAGAAACCACGTACTTCCCCTAGTGCGCGCAACCCGATACTTACCGACCAGGTAGGAGAACGCCCCACGGTTAACGGGACCTATTACCGAAATTATACTGATTTTTAAGAGAAAAATTGGACTGGGGGAAAGAAACCTCGACCTAAGTGTGTGCGAAAGAGACACAGAGAAAAATAGAGAGAGAGAGAGAGAGAGAGAGAGAGAGAGAGTGTGTGTGTAAGAAAGAAGGAGAGAAAGAGAGAGACAAAGAAAAAAATTAAGAGAAGGAGAGAGAGAGAGAGAAAGAGAGAGAGATAAAGAGTGGCAGCAAAAGAAAAGGAGAGAGAGCGTGAGAAGGAAGGAGAGAGAGAGAGAGAGAGAAAAAATTAGAGATGGAAAGAAATAGAGAGAGAAAAAAAGAGAGATAGAGAGGAAGCAGCCAAAATCAAAGAAATAAGTACAAATAGAGCTAAAAACCAAGCGCGCGCGCTAGCGCGCGCACAACCGTGTCGGCGGCGTCACCAGGGTGGGAGAGAACCCCCCTGCCCACAGACTGTAGCAAAATCAACCGAAAATCCACATGGATATCAGGGATGACTTATCGTAAGTACCGCGCGTGCGATCACACGACCGCACGTGACTTATGTAAAAAATCATACATACATCTATATATATATATATATATATATACACACATACATATATATACACACACACACACACACCCACACGTGTAAAATGGGGCCCGCAGGCCCCCATTCATATCCCAGAAGCAAGCGTTAGCGCGCTAGCATTCGAGCGTGACCGTCCCTCGTCTCCCAACGTAGAGGGAGCGATCCGCTCGGCGTCGAAAGAAGAAAAACCATAAGCCCCACCCGGAGACATTCACCTCCATGAAAGTTTTGAAACTACGACGACCCCGTCCGGGTTCGGTGCGGTTCTTAACGGAGCTGGGTAAAGTGGACCTGCGTCGTCAGCAGCGGTCCCCACAGTCCTCGACTGTTTCGGGCCATTTATTCACTGGACAGCCTCGTGTGGGGGGGCCCCGTCCGGGACGATCAACTCCCGGACCCGTCCACTATACTATCGGAGTACCCGCATGGTTCGTCGGAGTTCAGCGTGGGATTACCCGGACCGCCTAGGGTCCTGGACCCCCTTCGCCTTTGTTTCCTGGAGCGCTGCGTCAGCAGTTTTCCTTTTTGGGAACGGTTTTTTCGGCACTTTGCTCGGTTCAGCACGCCCGCGGGCGGTCTCGTGACCGGAGCCCGTTCCGGTCGCGGCCTACGGCCTTTGCAGCCCTTCTTTTGGCAGCGTGCGCGCGCGCGCGAGAGAAATACCGGCGGCGGACCTGTTCGAGGTCCGTGCACACACACGCGCACGTACGCACACACTCACACACAGAGAAAGTAGTACTGGACAGGCACACGTGTCTATTCAGAATCGGTCCCTTCCGGGTGCCCCGGCCGCCGCGCAACCGGACGAAGGCGGCGGGGAGCCGTCACCAGACTTACCGTGTATTCGCAGTCTTGTTTTTATCAATTTTCTCTCGCCGAGTCACGGCACTTCAGCGGCGGCGTCGCCCGTAACCGTGGCCTCTCGCGTCGGGATTCGACTGCTTCGCCCTTCGCGGACCGCCTTCCGGTCCCGGTCGTCGACGGCGTAGGTTCACCGACTTTCTCCCACCGGGCAGCAGAGCAGAGCAGGACCTCGGTCTTAGACGAAGCGATAAAACGTCACGCCAAATAGGACTTTAGCCCGTTCCCCCCATAAATTCCTTCTCTAGCCTCCCACAGTTCAACTGTCGGCGCCCTTCAGTATTCCGACTCTAGTCCCATAATACAATAGCCGCTCGACTTATGTGCAACCTCACGGTAGACTTCACCTATTTCAAGTAGCAGGACCACCGTTCATTCCTCCTAAAACAAGCATCCCCACCGCACATTGCTACGGTGTCCCCCAGTATGAGAAAAAAAAGGGGGCCTAATATGTCCAGTTAGAAGTTAAAAAAATTATTTCCATCTCCCCGCGCATTTTGCGGGAGTTCTATTCGTTCCCCAACTCACCTGACTGGCGTCCCGCCATAATTGACCATCCCCGCCATTTTTGCCCGCCCTCGGGCAAGTGCACGAGTCCGCACGGACCTTGCTAAAATACGTGGCCGCAGCCGTGACTAATACGCACCAATATGTCATTATTTCCGTTTTCATTTAGTAGTGTACTCACCTCGTTTTTTTTGTACGACCACTTGTCGTCCAAGGGGCTCCGAGCTAAGTACCTCTAGTCGCACGTTAAATAGTTCGGTCGCATCGGAGAACTTCGGGAAAGAACGCCCTCACGCCACTTGACTTTCCCCGCCCACCTCCGGTGGCCGACGTCGGAAGCCGCAAGGTTTCACGGGAGATGTAGTCGCCTTCACGGGCGTCACCGCGGCACATCGTTTCAAACTCGAACCGAACGGTGTCTATCCAGCACCCCAGCGGTTCGTTCGTCCGTCCTCGCGTTCGGATCGCCGCGGAAGCCTCTCACTGGATTTCCCGTGTTCTTGTTTTGACAGTATACGTGTTTTTGTATTTCATTTTTTAGGGCAATTACAATTGCCTCTGTTCGACACCAGTCGTCGCTTTTTTACCATGTTTATGTCTCATACAGCGGCACATCTTCGTATCCGTTCGGAAAGAATCGTGCCCCCGACGGTCGGGCTCTTCGCGTCATTTCCGGTCGCCTGGACTACATTCTCGCAAAGCCCTCTGGGAGATGTAGTCGCCCTCCACGGCATTTATGCTTTTTACACATGGCTTCTTACGTCGCGCGAATTCGCAAATAGACGTTAACGGCCCGCGTGATTTCACTCCGTAGCACAACAAGGCCTTCGCGCTAGGAAGATCTGACCATTGTGTCCGCGATCCGAGCATCGACTCGGCTAACGCACTTCCGCGTTCGTGTGTTTCCACTTGAATTTCCAGCGATCGCTTTTTTCACCGCGATCGGATTCACCCGGGCCACAAAGGTCGCCGGTTTCGCAAAGTCTGACACCGCCATTTCCCTTGTCTCCCTGGCGCACGGCGGGCCGACACGAACGTGACAGGACGAATGGAGATCGCGCCGTTAGTAATCCAGCCCCTCGGGGCGCTTCCGGTTGGTCGGCCACAGGCCGCGCAAAGCCTCACGGGAATTGTAGTAGCCGTGCGCGGCATCTCTGTACCAAAACTCCTTATGTCCGACTAATCGCGCAAAGTTAATTTTAAAACATGATTTCTCCCCACTTCCATAGGCCAGTCAGGCAGCCCAAAATGGAACTTTCCTTCCTTCCTTCTGTTACGTATGTCAAAAGTTGAACGACGGCACTTCCGTGTTTTACTCCATTGAGCAGCCAGCCATTGACTTGCATAGACGCGTGCTTACTTCCGCCCCGACTCCCACATGGCTATTTTCTAAGCCAATCAGGCGTTGCTACGTCATCGTAGCGGCGACCGAAACGGCGCTATCTACCTGTAACGTTTATTTACGTCCCAAATAAACAATTAAAATTAATCCCTAAATTCATCCAGTAGCCCAAAAACCCCCAATATTAACCCCAATAATTCCTATTAGCTCACCAGTATAATAAAAAGTAAATTATTAAAGTATTGGTGATAAACTAATCTCCCCTCGGGGCAAAACACGTACACTGGCGCCCTCCGGTGGGAAAGAAAACAAATTACAACTACTTACTATAGGTCATAGAAGAGTCCCATTGTCCTGATTGGGAGCCACACCGTCTAAAACCTGTTCTTGGGAAAAACATACGGTCTCCGAGAGTCATTTGTCCATTTTTCAAACAACACGGCCAAACGTCCAAAGTTGTTAAGCAAACATATTTATTAATTAACAAACGGGGATCAACAATCCTTATTGAACGAACAAAGAAAAGTACACTCAAAAACACAACCGAATTATCACCAGGGCAAGAGAGGGCCCCTTCAAAAACGCCGGAATACCAGCATAAATTGTATTGAAAAAATATGAACAAAAACAAACCAACAAGAACCTGAAAAAGAATTATATATAGAAATTATGTACATGTACGTGTATACATACATATATAAAAAAATTATCCACCCATATACATATGGTACAATATGAAAAAAAACAATCCGAGAAAGAAAAAAAACCTTTTCTTACAAGCCTTGAAACAAAACCAAACCGTCCCATGAAAACAAGAAAAGCCCACCAAAGTCCTCTTAACTCAAAAATCGCACAGTTATAAACACAGAAAGCAAAAACAGCCCAACGGGCATCGCACTCGGAAGCGAGGCACAAACCGCGTCGGCGGGTGCGTGGCCGCAAACGTCACGAACAAAGAGTTCAATTTTACGAAGGGACAGAGAGTGGTGGAAAAATTATTTTTTATATTTTTGGGGAGGACGGGTCCAGCCGTAAGTTTTCCTATTCGGAAAACCCGGAGACACTACAAACGTCCCCCTTCCAAAAAACCTTCGTACCACAAGGCCCACATATTTTTGGCCGTGGCTGGGGACCAGTGGATCCCGTCCCCGAGCGTCTCAAATAATTGGTCTCCCAATTTAGGGATCCCGTAACCTGTCTCTCCTATCATAAAATTGAGCTGTTCTATTTTGGCCCGTACGAAGTTGGTCATTAACGGCGAGTGGTTTATTCTCGGGATACCTATATCGCTCTGCGGGAAAGTCTTCTTCGCCACCTCGGCCAGATTCTTGACGTCTTCTCTGAGTTTCGAGGGGTTCGTTTGGTTTCTGTCGTTCAGGCCTACTGAAAGGATGACTTTCTTGGGAGGGACCACTATTTTGGTTCTGAAGGCCAGAACGTGAACCAGGTGGTTCATTTTGGCGCCCGGATAGGAGTCCATTTGAACGTTCGTGTTTCTGACTCCCGGTAGCCTAGAGATATTTGAATCGCCCATGATTAATATGGGCCTATCCACCACTAGGTCCCAATTCCCGTATTTGTCACCCTTATGGTCGTGAAATTTAAACAATTGCATTCCGTCAATTCGCAACTTGACGCCCTCCCCCTTACTGACACCCCACTCGCCTTCTTTCTCCACCGGACGTCCAGGGGCCGCTTCGTCCGGCATGCGAAGCGCTCGCGGGACAAGGGCTCTCTGCGGTTTTCCACCGGGGGTCTCGCTCATGTCCCCGCGAGGCGGGGACGGCGCCATCAGGCTCTCGAGGATCGGGGAGGTCATCACCACCGTGCTCGTGTCTACCGTCTCGATGTCCCAAGGCGGGGCTTCCTCCACTTCCATCAGGGCGTCGTCCGAGATCAGGTCGATTTCCGGCAAGGTGGGCGTGATCGCCCTTTCGAGGGCCTCGACCAGGGGGTCGGAGGGCTCCTCCGGTCCCAACAGGACTTCTAACGGCGGGGTGTATTCTGCAAGCAGTGCATCCAGATCTAAGTCATCATCGGTCGTTCTTACCGACTTCTGTTTCTTCTTTTTTCCGTGACTTTCGAGGGCCGGGTTCTCTTCGGGTCCGTCGTTCGGCTTCCTTTTGGTCGGCGCCCCAGGGTTCGCGGTCGACGTGGACGGCCGCGTTTCTTCGGCGTTGCTCGGCCCCTCCGGGATCCAGGCGTCCGTTTGCGTGTACGCGGAGACCATCGGTCTCGTCGACGGACCTGGAATCGACGCGTCCGGCCTATCTACCGGGGTGTCCCATCTACCTGTCGGGGGCTGAGCTCCCGCTACACCCATAATAAATTCAATTTCCGCGCTCGCCTTCGCCAGAGTGGCCTGCCGTAGAGTGTCTAGATCTAATCTAGCCCACTTCACCGCCAAGGACAGCGCGTCTTGCCAGCGTGCAATTTTGAACCTGCCGAGTTCAATTTTAAGCGACGCCAAAGTTTCCGAATAATGTTCGAAGAGCGACTGTTGTGTCACGTACGCCCAATTCTTAGCATTGTACTTGGTCAATGTATTGATTTTCTCATTCGGATTGGAGGGCTTGACCCCTTCTACCAGTGATTTTTCCAGGAGTCGAATGCCCCATGGCGGGCGGTCGGCGTCCGCCACACTCTCAAGATGGTGTGACGTCCTGATGAACCTTGTCATCAGTCTGGCCAGAAATTTCAGATCCCCCGTCGCCAGTTGTTTACCCCGTCCCTCCATTCTCACCGCGAAGTTTTCCTGGATTTCAGAGAGCCAATAGGAATACAAACAGAAAGACAAAATTCACCGAGTCAATTTCCGAGGGTATTTCGAAATTGATAAAAAATTCAAGATTAATTATTCCGCACGAAAGCCGCACCACTCCGTCTCCTGAAAAAACCTTTTTTGTTTAAATCCAACGTATACCCACCCTTTCAAATATCAGCGAGCTACATTAGGTCAGACATCCAAGGAATTGGAAGAAAAAGAAGGAAAGAAGAGAGAGTATGGAAACGTTAGTGTTATTTCAATCAAAGGCCCGTATGGTAGACCCCCGAAGGGTTTCCGGATTCACCCCGTTAGGGTTGGTCCGAGTGGTGGGGGCAAATGACTCCTTTCTAATCGTGTCCAGTCCCTTGTTAGGAAACTGGAAAGGAGGGGTGAATTGAGTTTAGTTCACGGGGGTGGGATTAGGTGTCCAATTCTAAAGTGGACAAAGTCCTTTTGTTGAGTTTAGTGGAAGAGAACAGGGAAGGGCCTACCGAGACCAAAATTTGGGCAAGACTCTTCGTTGGGGTTAGTCGAAAGGAAGGGTGGTTCCACAGGCCACCGAGGGGTTTCCACACGTACCTCGTTAAGTTTAGCTCACGGGGTCAAGTGCCCTATTCCAAATCGGATAGCGCCCTCTAGTTAAGTTTAGTGGAAGAGGATGGGGAAGGTTGTTCTACCGAGACCCAAAGAGGGCCCTAGCTCAGATTAAGTTTAGTTCAATTTATTTCCCTAGGACTTTTATGTTTAGTGGGGGGGAAGGGGGGGGGGGGGTTTGTTTGTTTACAATAAATCCAATTAAGTATATCAATTGCCCGGAGGTAGCCAAAAAGAGGGGGGCCGTCGCGATCAGCAAAGGGGGAGTAGACCAGACCCGACCGCACCGCACCGCGGCTAAAACCAACTAGCCCGCAACGGCTTACCGATCGGAAAAAACCAGAATATCACAGGACTCACGGGACGGGAGGACCTTGACTAGGTCCCAAACGTCAGTCGATGTCGCCGCAAGACTTCAAAGGGAAACAGTCGTCCGGGGTTCTGGCGGGTTAGGTGAGTACACTCTATCTCGATGGCATCCCCGGTACGTCTTACGACTACCCGGTGTGTGGAGTACCAAAGGCAATGCGACTGACCCTCGCTAGTCACTGTGACCCCCTTCTTACTTTGGCGACATCAGTCGACGCACAGGAATCGCCCGTCCGGGGCCACGGTTCGGTCCCGATCAACGGGACGGTTTCTTCCTTAAAATGAACTCGACAACATACTCGTCAATCTAACAGAGTTGGGCCAAGAAGTCGCCTCGCCCCCGTGTTGATCAGGCGGTAGCGTTTAGCGCTCACCGCCCGGTTCCATCCGTAGAAACCACGTACTTCCCCTAGTGCGCGCAACCCGATACTTACCGACCAGGTAGGAGAACGCCCCACGGTTAACGGGACCTATTACCGAAATTATACTGATTTTTAAGAGAAAAATTGGACTGGGGGAAAGAAACCTCGACCTAAGTGTGTGCGAAAGAGACACAGAGAAAAATAGAGAGAGAGAGAGAGAGAGAGAGAGAGAGAGAGTGTGTGTGTAAGAAAGAAGGAGAGAAAGAGAGAGACAAAGAAAAAAATTAAGAGAAGGAGAGAGAGAGAGAGAAAGAGAGAGAGATAAAGAGTGGCAGCAAAAGAAAAGGAGAGAGAGCGTGAGAAGGAAGGAGAGAGAGAGAGAGAGAGAAAAAATTAGAGATGGAAAGAAATAGAGAGAGAAAAAAAGAGAGATAGAGAGGAAGCAGCCAAAATCAAAGAAATAAGTACAAATAGAGCTAAAAACCAAGCGCGCGCGCTAGCGCGCGCACAACCGTGTCGGCGGCGTCACCAGGGTGGGAGAGAACCCCCCTGCCCACAGACTGTAGCAAAATCAACCGAAAATCCACATGGATATCAGGGATGACTTATCGTAAGTACCGCGCGTGCGATCACACGACCGCACGTGACTTATGTAAAAAATCATACATACATCTATATATATATATATATATATATACACACATACATATATATACACACACACACACACACCCACACGTGTAAAATGGGGCCCGCAGGCCCCCATTCATATCCCAGAAGCAAGCGTTAGCGCGCTAGCATTCGAGCGTGACCGTCCCTCGTCTCCCAACGTAGAGGGAGCGATCCGCTCGGCGTCGAAAGAAGAAAAACCATAAGCCCCACCCGGAGACATTCACCTCCATGAGAGTTTTGAAACTACGACGACCCCGTCCGGGTTCGGTGCGGTTCTTAACGGAGCTGGGTAAAGTGGACCTGCGTCGTCAGCAGCGGTCCCCACAGTCCTCGACTGTTTCGGGCCATTTATTCACTGGACAGCCTCGTGTGGGGGGGCCCCGTCCGGGACGATCAACTCCCGGACCCGTCCACTATACTATCGGAGTACCCGCATGGTTCGTCGGAGTTCAGCGTGGGATTACCCGGACCGCCTAGGGTCCCGGACCCCCTTCGCCTTTATTTCCTGGAGCGCTGCGTCAGCAGTTTTCCTTTTTGGGAACGGTTTTTTCGGCACTTTGCTCGGTTCAGCACGCCCGCGGGCGGTCTCGTGACCGGAGCCCGTTCCGGTCGCGGCCTACGGCCTTTGCAGCCCTTCTTTTGGCAGCGTGCGCGCGCGCGCGAGAGAAATACCGGCGGCGGACCTGTTCGAGGTCCGTGCACACACACGCGCACGTACGCACACACTCACACACAGAGAAAGTAGTACTGGACAGGCACACGTGTCTATTCAGAATCGGTCCCTTCCGGGTGTCCCGGCCGCCGCGCAACCGGACGAAGGCGGCGGGGAGTCGTCACCAGACTTACCGTGTATTCGCAGTCTTGTTTTCATCAATTTTCTCTCGCCGAGTCACGGCACTTCAGCGGCGGCGTCGCCCGTAACCGTGGCCTCTCGCGTCGGGATTCGACTGCTTCGCCCTTCGCGGACCGCCTTCCGGTCCCGGTCGTCGACGGCGTAGGTTCACCGACTTTCTCCCACCGGGTAGCAGAGCAGAGCAGGACCTCGGTCTTAGACGAAGCGATAAAACGTCACGCCAAATAGGACTTTAGCCCGTTCCCCCCATAAATTCCTTCTCTAGCCTCCCACAGTTCAACTGTCGGCGCCCTTCAGTATTCCGACTCTAGTCCCATAATACAATAGCCGCTCGACTTATGTGCAACTTCACGGTAGACTTCACCTATTTCAAGTAGCAGGACCACCGTTCATTCCTCCTAAAACAAGCATCCCCACCGCACATTGCTACGGTGTCCCCCAGTATGAGAAAAAAAAGGGGGCCTAATATGTCCAGTTAGAAGTTAAAAAAATTATTTCCATCTCCCCGCGCATTTTGCGGGAGTTCTATTCGTTCCCCAACTCACCTGACTGGCGTCCCGCCATAATTGACCATCCCCGCCATTTTTGCCCGCCCTCGGGCAAGTGCACGAGTCCGCACGGACCTTGCTAAAATACGTGGCCGCAGCCGTGACTAATACGCACCAATATGTCATTATTTCCGTTTTCATTTAGTAGTGTACTCACCTCGTTTTTTTGTACGACCACTTGTCGTCCAAGGGGCTCCGAGCTAAGTACCTCTAGTCGCACGTTAAATAGTTCGGTCGCATCGGAGAACTTCGGGAAAGAACGCCCTCACGCCACTTGACTTTCCCCGCCCACCTCCGGTGGCCGACGTCGGAAGCCGCAAGGTTTCACGGGAGATGTAGTCGCCTTCACGGGCGTCACCGCGGCACATCGTTTCAAACTCGAACCGAACGGTGTCTATCCAGCACCCCAGCGGTTCGTTCGTCCGTCCTCGCGTTCGGATCGCCGCGGAAGCCTCTCACTGGATTTCCCGTGTTCTTGTTTTGACAGTATACGTGTTTTTGTATTTCATTTTTTAGGGCAATTACAATTGCCTCTGTTCGACACCAGTCGTCGCTTTTTTACCATGTTTATGTCTCATACAGCGGCACATCTTCGTATCCGTTCGGAAAGAATCGTGCCCCCGACGGTCGGGCTCTTCGCGTCATTTCCGGTCGCCTGGACTACATTCTCGCAAAGCCCTCTGGGAGATGTAGTCGCCCTCCACGGCATTTATGCTTTTTACACATGGCTTCTTACGTCGCGCGAATTCGCAAATAGACGTTAACGGCCCGCGTGATTTCACTCCGTAGCACAACAAGGCCTTCGCGCTAGGAAGATCTGACCATTGTGTCCGCGATCCGAGCATCGACTCGGCTAACGCACTTCCGCGTTCGTGTGTTTCCACTTGAATTTCCAGCGATCGCTTTTTTCACCGCGATCGGATTCACCCGGGCCACAAAGGTCGCCGGTTTCGCAAAGTCTGACACCGCCATTTCCCTTGTCTCCCTGGCGCACGGCGGGCCGACACGAACGTGACAGGACGAATGGAGATCGCGCCGTTAGTAATCCAGCCCCTCGGGGCGCTTCCGGTTGGTCGGCCACAGGCCGCGCAAAGCCTCACGGGAATTGTAGTAGCCGTGCGCGGCATCTCTGTACCAAAACTCCTTATGTCCGACTAATCGCGCAAAGTTAATTTTAAAACATGATTTCTCCCCACTTCCATAGGCCAGTCAGGCAGCCCAAAATGGAACTTTCCTTCCTTCCTTCTGTTACGTATGTCAAAAGTTGAACGACGGCACTTCCGTGTTTTACTCCATTGAGCAGCCAGCCATTGACTTGCATAGACGCGTGCTTACTTCCGCCCCGACTCCCACATGGCTATTTTCTAAGCCAATCAGGCGTTGCTACGTCATCGTAGCGGCGACCGAAACGGCGCTATCTACCTGTAACGTTTATTTACGTCCCAAATAAACAATTAAAATTAATCCCTAAATTCATCCAGTAGCCCAAAAACCCCCAATATTAACCCCAATAATTCCTATTAGCTCACCAGTATAATAAAAAGTAAATTATTAAAGTATTGGTGATAAACTAATCTCCCCTCGGGGCAAAACACGTACACTGGCGCCCTCCGGTGGGAAAGAAAACAAATTACAACTACTTACTATAGGTCATAGAAGAGTCCCATTGTCCTGATTGGGAGCCACACCGTCTAAAACCTGTTCTTGGGAAAAACATACGGTCTCCGAGAGTCATTTGTCCATTTTTCAAACAACACGGCCAAACGTCCAAAGTTGTTAAGCAAACATATTTATTAATTAACAAACGGGAATCAACAATCCTTATTGAACGAACAAAGAAAAGTACACTCAAAAACACAACCGAATTATCACCAGGGCAAGAGAGGGCCCCTTCAAAAACGCCGGAATACCAGCATAAATTGTATTGAAAAAATATGAACAAAAACAAACCAACAAGAACCTGAAAAAGAATTATATATAGAAATTATGTACATGTACGTGTATACATACATATATAAAAAAATTATCCACCCATATACATATGGTACAATATGAAAAAAAACAATCCGAGAAAGAAAAAAAACCTTTTCTTACAAGCCTTGAAACAAAACCAAACCGTCCCATGAAAACAAGAAAAGCCCACCAAAGTCCTCTTAACTCAAAAATCGCACAGTTATAAACACAGAAAGCAAAAACAGCCCAACGGGCATCGCACTCGGAAGCGAGGCATAAACCGTGTCGGCGGGTGCGTGGCTGCAAACGTCACGAACAAAGAGCTCAATTTTACGAAGGGACAGAGAGTGGTGGAAAAATTATTTTTTATATTTTTGGGGAGGACGGGTCCAGCCGTAAGTTTTCCTATTCGGAAAACCCGGAGACACTACAAACGTCCCCCTTCCAAAAAACCTTCGTACCACAAGGCCCACATATTTTTGGCCGTGGCTGGGGACCAGTGGATCCCGTCCCCGAGCGTCTCAAATAATTGGTCTCCCAATTTAGGGATCCCGTAACCTGTCTCTCCTATCATAAAATTGAGCTGTTCTATTTTGGCCCGTACGAAGTTGGTCATTAACGGCGAGTGGTTTATTCTCGGGATACCTATATCGCTCTGCGGGAAAGTCTTCTTCGCCACCTCGGCCAGATTCTTGACGTCTTCTCTGAGTTTCGAGGGGTTCGTTTGGTTTCTGTCGTTCAGGCCTACTGAAAGGATGACTTTCTTGGGAGGGACCACTATTTTGGTTCTGAAGGCCAGAACGTGAACCAGGTGGTTCATTTTGGCGCCCGGATAGGAGTCCATTTGAACGTTCGTGTTTCTGACTCCCGGTAGCCTAGAGATGTTTGAATCGCCCATGATTAATATGGGCCTATCCACCACTAGGTCCCAATTCCCGTATTTGTCACCCTTATGGTCGTGAAATTTAAACAATTGCATTCCGTCAATTCGCAACTTGACGCCCTCCCCCTTACTGACACCCCACTCGCCTTCTTTCTCCACCGGACGTCCAGGGGCCGCTTCGTCCGGCATGCGAAGCGCTCGCGGGACAAGGGCTCTCTGCGGTTTTCCACCGGGGGTCTCGCTCATGTCCCCGCGAGGCGGGGACGGCGCCATCAGGCTCTCGAGGATCGGGGAGGTCATCACCACCGTGCTCGTGTCTACCGTCTCGATGTCCCAAGGCGGGGCTTCCTCCACTTCCATCAGGGCGTCGTCCGAGATCAGGTCGATTTCCGGCAAGGTGGGCGTGATCGCCCTTTCGAGGGCCTCGACCAGGGGGTCGGAGGGCTCCTCCGGTCCCAACAGGACTTCTAACGGCGGGGTGTATTCTGCAAGCAGTGCATCCAGATCTAAGTCATCATCGGTCGTTCTTACCGACTTCTGTTTCTTCTTTTTTCCGTGACTTTCGAGGGCCAGGTTCTCTTCGGGTCCGTCGTTCGGCTTCCTTTTGGTCGGCGCCCCAGGGTTCGCGGTCGACGTGGACGGCCGCGTTTCTTCGGCGTTGCTCGGCCCCTCCGGGGTCCAGGCGTCCGTTTGCGTGTACGCGGAGACCATCGGTCTCGTCGACGGACCTGGAATCGACGCGTCCGGCCTATCTACCGGGGTGTCCCATCTACCTGTCGGGGGCTGAGCTCCCGCTACACCCATAATAAATTCAATTTCCGCGCTCGCCTTCGCCAGAGTGGCCTGCCGTAGAGTGTCTAGATCTAATCTAGCCCACTTCACCGCCAAGGACAGCGCGTCTTGCCAGCGTGCATTTTTGAACCTGCCGAGTTCAATTTTAAGCGACGCCAAAGTTTCCGAATAATGTTCGAAGAGCGACTGTTGTGTCACGTACGCCCAATTCTTAGCATTGTACTTGGTCAATGTATTGATTTTCTCATTCGGATTGGAGGGCTTGACCCCTTCTACCAGTGATTTTTCCAGGAGTCGAATGCCCCATGGCGGGCGGTCGGCGTCCGCCACACTCTCAAGATGGTGTGACGTCCTGATGAACCTTGTCATCAGTCTGGCCAGAAATTTCAGATCCCCCGTCGCCAGTTGTTTACCCCGTCCCTCCATTCTCACCGCGAAGTTTTCCTGGATTTCAGAGAGCCAATAGGAATACAAACAGAAAGACAAAATTCACCGAGTCAATTTCCGAGGGTATTTCGAAATTGATAAAAAATTCAAGATTAATTATTCCGCACGAAAGCCGCACCACTCCGTCTCCTGAAAAAACCTTTTTTGTTTAAATCCAACGTATACCCACCCTTTCAAATATCAGCGAGCTACATTAGGTCAGACATCCAAGGAATTGGAAGAAAAAGAAGGAAAGAAGAGAGAGTATGGAAACGTTAGTGTTATTTCAATCAAAGGCCCGTATGGTAGACCCCCGAAGGGTTTCCGGATTCACCCCGTTAGGGTTGGTCCGAGTGGTGGGGGCAAATGACTCCTTTCTAATCGTGTCCAGTCCCTTGTTAGGAAACTGGAAAGGAGGGGTGAATTGAGTTTAGTTCACGGGGGTGGGATTAGGTGTCCAATTCTAAAGTGGACAAAGTCCTTTTGTTGAGTTTAGTGGAAGAGAACAGGGAAGGGCCTACCGAGACCAAAATTTGGGCAAGACTCTTCGTTGGGGTTAGTCGAAAGGAAGGGTGGTTCCACAGGCCACCGAGGGGTTTCCACACGTACCTCGTTAAGTTTAGCTCACGGGGTCAAGTGCCCTATTCCAAATCGGATAGCGCCCTCTAGTTAAGTTTAGTGGAAGAGGATGGGGAAGGTTGTTCTACCGAGACCCAAAGAGGGCCCTAGCTCAGATTAAGTTTAGTTCAATTTATTTCCCTAGGACTTTTATGTTTAGTGGGGGGGAAGGGGGGGGGGGGGTTTGTTTGTTTACAATAAATCCAATTAAGTATATCAATTGCCCGGAGGTAGCCAAAAAGAGGGGGGCCGTCGCGATCAGCAAAGGGGGAGTAGACCAGACCCGACCGCACCGCACCGCGGCTAAAACCAACTAGCCCGCAACGGCTTACCGATCGGAAAAAACCAGAATATCACAGGACTCACGGGACGGGAGGACCTTGACTAGGTCCCAAACGTCAGTCGATGTCGCCGCAAGACTTCAAAGGGAAACAGTCGTCCGGGGTTCTGGCGGGTTAGGTGAGTACACTCTATCTCGATGGCATCCCCGGTACGTCTTACGACTACCCGGTGTGTGGAGTACCAAAGGCAATGCGACTGACCCTCGCTAGTCACTGTGACCCCCTTCTTACTTTGGCGACATCAGTCGACGCACAGGAATCGCCCGTCCGGGGCCACGGTTCGGTCCCGATCAACGGGACGGTTTCTTCCTTAAAATGAACTCGACAACATACTCGTCAATCTAACAGAGTTGGGCCAAGAAGTCGCCTCGCCCCCGTGTTGATCAGGCGGTAGCGTTTAGCGCTCACCGCCCGGTTCCATCCGTAGAAACCACGTACTTCCCCTAGTGCGCGCAACCCGATACTTACCGACCAGGTAGGAGAACGCCCCACGGTTAACGGGACCTATTACCGAAATTATACTGATTTTTAAGAGAAAAATTGGACTGGGGGAAAGAAACCTCGACCTAAGTGTGTGCGAAAGAGACACAGAGAAAAATAGAGAGAGAGAGAGAGAGAGAGAGAGAGAGAGAGTGTGTGTGTAAGAAAGAAGGAGAGAAAGAGAGAGACAAAGAAAAAAATTAAGAGAAGGAGAGAGAGAGAGAGAAAGAGAGAGAGATAAAGAGTGGCAGCAAAAGAAAAGGAGAGAGAGCGTGAGAAGGAAGGAGAGAGAGAGAGAGAGAGAAAAAATTAGAGATGGAAAGAAATAGAGAGAGAAAAAAAGAGAGATAGAGAGGAAGCAGCCAAAATCAAAGAAATAAGTACAAATAGAGCTAAAAACCAAGCGCGCGCGCTAGCGCGCGCACAACCGTGTCGGCGGCGTCACCAGGGTGGGAGAGAACCCCCCTGCCCACAGACTGTAGCAAAATCAACCGAAAATCCACATGGATATCAGGGATGACTTATCGTAAGTACCGCGCGTGCGATCACACGACCGCACGTGACTTATGTAAAAAATCATACATACATCTATATATATATATATATATATATACACACATACATATATATACACACACACACACACACCCACACGTGTAAAATGGGGCCCGCAGGCCCCCATTCATATCCCAGAAGCAAGCGTTAGCGCGCTAGCATTCGAGCGTGACCGTCCCTCGTCTCCCAACGTAGAGGGAGCGATCCGCTCGGCGTCGAAAGAAGAAAAACCATAAGCCCCACCCGGAGACATTCACCTCCATGAAAGTTTTGAAACTACGACGACCCCGTCCGGGTTCGGTGCGGTTCTTAACGGAGCTGGGTAAAGTGGACCTGCGTCGTCAGCAGCGGTCCCCACAGTCCTCGACTGTTTCGGGCCATTTATTCACTGGACAGCCTCGTGTGGGGGGGCCCCGTCCGGGACGATCAACTCCCGGACCCGTCCACTATACTATCGGAGTACCCGCATGGTTCGTCGGAGGTCAGCGTGGGATTACCCGGACCGCCTAGGGTCCCGGACCCCCTTCGCCTTTGTTTCCTGGAGCGCTGCGTCAGCAGTTTTCCTTTTTGGGAACGGTTTTTTCGGCACTTTGCTCGGTTCAGCACGCCCGCGGGCGGTCTCGTGACCGGAGCCCGTTCCGGTCGCGGCCTACGGCCTTTGCAGCCCTTCTTTTGGCAGCGTGCGCGCGCGCGCGAGAGAAATACCGGCGGCGGACCTGTTCGAGGTCCGTGCACACACACGCGCACGTACGCACACACTCACACACAGAGAAAGTAGTACTGGACAGGCACACGTGTCTATTCAGAATCGGTCCCTTCCGGGTGCCCCGGCCGCCGCGCAACCGGACGAAGGCGGCGGGGAGTCGTCACCAGACTTACCGTGTATTCGCAGTCTTGTTTTCATCAATTTTCTCTCGCCGAGTCACGGCACTTCAGCGGCGGCGTCGCCCGTAACCGTGGCCTCTCGCGTCGGGATTCGACTGCTTCGCCCTTCGCGGACCGCCTTCCGGTCCCGGTCGTCGACGGCGTAGGTTCACCGACTTTCTCCCACCGGGCAGCAGAGCAGAGCAGGACCTCGGTCTTAGACGAAGCGATAAAACGTCACGCCAAATAGGACTTTAGCCCGTTCCCCCCATAAATTCCTTCTCTAGCCTCCCACAGTTCAACTGTCGGCGCCCTTCAGTATTCCGACTCTAGTCCCATAATACAATAGCCGCTCGACTTATGTGCAACTTCACGGTAGACTTCACCTATTTCAAGTAGCAGGACCACCGTTCATTCCTCCTAAAACAAGCATCCCCACCGCACATTGCTACGGTGTCCCCCAGTATGAGAAAAAAAAGGGGGCCTAATATGTCCAGTTAGAAGTTAAAAAAATTATTTCCATCTCCCCGCGCATTTTGCGGGAGTTCTATTCGTTCCCCAACTCACCTGACTGGCGTCCCGCCATAATTGACCATCCCCGCCATTTTTGCCCGCCCTCGGGCAAGTGCACGAGTCCGCACGGACCTTGCTAAAATACGTGGCCGCAGCCGTGACTAATACGCACCAATATGTCATTATTTCCGTTTTCATTTAGTAGTGTACTCACCTCGTTTTTTTGTACGACCACTTGTCGTCCAAGGGTTAGGGTTAGGGTTAGGGTTAGGTTAGGGTTAGGGTTAGGGTTTAGGGTTAGGGTTAGGGTTTAGGTTAGGGTTAGGGTTAGGGTTAGGGTTAGGTTGGGGAAGAATTCCCTCCCTCTCCGGGGGGGAGGAGGAGCCCCTCCCCACTCCCAGGATCGGGAAGGACGCGCGCTGTCCATCCGCGCCTCCCCACGGTCCCCCCAACGCGGAGGCGGTGGCTGGCGGCGTCCACGAGGGCGACGCCTCACCACCGTCCACTCGTCACGCCCTGCCATTATTTTCAGTTTGAGTTTGTTTGTATTTGTTTTAATTATTGTTTACTTTGGTGTGTTTGTTTGGTTGTATTATTGTTTTGGTGTATTTGTACGCATTCAATTTTTTATTTTATTTTTTGGCAGGATAATTTGTACAATGTATTTTATTGATTGGTTTAATCGTATTTTAATTATCAATTATTTTTTCCAAATTTTGTCAGAATTAGCGAATATTTTAACTTTTGTTTGTTTGTTTTTTTGTTGAGGGTAAATTACAAATTGATTTTAAGGGTTTTTTAATGTCAAAATTTAATTTCCAATTATGTGTTTAATTTGGAGCAATTTTCGGTAAGTGTTTGTATTATTTTCGCAGTTTAATTCAGGTATTTATTTAATCAATTAATTAATCTTTTATTTAATATAGTCAGTGAGGTTGGAAATTAATTCAGGAATTTATTTAATCAATTAATTAATCTTTTATTTAATTTAATCAGGCGCACCACGTGGGCTTTGCTATCTAATTAATAAGTGTGAATGGATGAATGTGGTAGAAGTGTGAATGTGCCAAAATGGGTGTGTGAATGTTTGTAGGTGTATGAGTGTGAATGAAAAGTGCGTGTGTGGGTGCTTGAGAACTCTTTTTCTTTCTTTCCTCCTCTTTCCCCCACCGCTCTCAACACCACAAACAAAAAGAAAAGCAAAAATAAATTGGCCAAAAAGGTAACGTGTGTCGTCAGTCGACGTTTCGGTCCTCAACGGACCTTCCTCAGGACGAAAACACACGTTAAAAGACGCGAGGACGTCGCAGCAGGCACGCAAGCCGTCAACGAGGCGCGCTGCCTCCTCGCGCGCAGCGAATTCTAAAGTGCGTCACACCGCGAAGCACGACGCCACAAAAAGCGCGCCGCACCTCACAAGCACCACGCACCACAGAAGACACCAGACACACAAGCAGACAACACGCACACGACAATTGGCCCTCAAAAAAGCAAACAAATCCACTCGCAAATAGTAATTAGCACAGCAGCAGTAGCGGCAGCGATGTTGCACCGTCGAGCTCCGGCTGCAGAATGAACTGCGCATGTGCAGTATGCCGCTATACTCAGTCTTTTCGAGCTGGCGCTGTGCAGCCACTTTTTTCATTATTTTTTTCTCGTTATTTTTTTGAGTTGGAGCGAAAGTTGTGTATGTATGTGTACTCTTCGTGTATTTTGAATGTAGTGTATGTATATTTTGCATAAAAAAATAAAAAAATACCAAAAAAAATGAGAAAAATGAATTGTGTGTGAAGATAAATGTGAATATCTCTGTAAATATTTTGTGTATGAAGTCCAAATTAAGTGCGATGTAAATAGGAGTGTCCCAATAGGCCATATAAACCATTGGTGTCCAACATATGGAACGCGGGCCAAAAGTGGTCCCAAGCATAATTGGGGTTAGGGCCCAAATAGAAATTTGGGGTTAGGGCCTATGCCCCTCTAACGCTCTCCCCTCGCCGGGCAACCAATGGCCCGCGGGCCAATTGCGGCCCAAGGCTTGGGGTTAGGGCCCAAAGGGCGAATTTTGAGTTTAGGGGTAGGAGAGGCTAGGGTTCGTGTGGAGGAGGGCTGGGGAGACCTAGGGCACACGCCCCCTAGGGTTGAGGTTAGTGTAGAGGGCAGGGCAGGGCGATCTCTGTCCTCCTGACCCTCGTTCAGCCCCTCGGCGGCTAGCCTAGTCCCCAGTCTCCAGATCCACCTGAACTCTGCCCTCTTCCTCTGACTCGTCGTCCAAGCCGAATTCCGCTCCAGACCCGTCACGCGGACCTCCTGAAATCCGTGGTCCATGAAGTGACGCACAAGTCTGGTATGGGTTTTTTTGTGTCTCAAAATATTGGACTTGTGTTGTGCCAATCTTGTGGATAGAGTGTTCGCCGTCTCCCCAACATAGATGGATCCGCAACGGTTACACGAAATCAAATAAACACAATTATCCGAACGCATAGACAACGATTGTTCCAACTGGAACATCTGTCCAGTGGACAAGTTGCGAACAAATCTTTTCTTGGAATAAATTCGTTGCGTCGGAAGCGGCTTCTCCTTCCGCAAGTTCGGCAGCTTAGCGCGCACCAGCAAGTCGGTCAGATTCTTGTTCTTCCTGTAGGCCGAGATAATGTCTCGGTCCGACAGGGCAGGAATCGCCGACTTGCCTACCTCAAAATTGCACTTAACGTGGCTGTTGAAACGCCTAGTGAACGTAGAATAAGTGGTGACGAATGGAATACGATCTTCCGTCGATTTAGTGGTATTTTCCAAAAATGTGCGAAGACATTTGCGAAGAAACGACCTACTGTAGGCCCGACGTCTGAGAGCGGTGAAAAGAATTTTTGTAGCCTCCTGGAAATCAACGTAATTCGAACAGATTCTGTGGAACCTCAGCAACTGCGACTTGACCAGTCCCCCGAAGGTGTGTCTAGGGTGAAAACTGGATTTGTGGACAAGAGCGTGGGTGTCAGTGACCTTAAAGAACACCTTGATGTCCAGGGTTCCGCGGCTGGCGAAATTCGGTCCTTTGTACACAGTCACATCTAAAAAATCGATGGACGTGTCCGACCATTCCGCTTTGACTTGGATGGAAGAGTTGTGAGCGTTCAGGATTGAAACAAAGCAATCGAATTCCGATTTGTCACCCGGCCAAATGCCCCAGATATCGTCAAGATATCTGATGTAGCAAGTGGGCTTCATGGGACACTTCGCCATCACCTCTTCCTCCCAGTTGGCCATATAAATATTGGCGTACGAGGGGGCGAATCTCTTCCCCATCGCAGTGCCCTTCACTTGCAGGAAATATTCCCCGCCAAACACAAAATCGTTTCGTTTTAAGTTGATTTCCAGGAGCTGCAACAGCTCGTCGTCAGGTCTCCCAGGATCTGGGTACTTTTCAAAGAATTTCCGAACTGTTCGAATGCCGTCGTCGATGGGAATATTGGTATACAAGCTCTCGACGTCCATGGAGAAGAAGGCAAATCGTGCAGGCATTTTCAAAGTCTTGACGATCCGAATGAACTCATACGTGTCCTTAACGTAGGACGGATGTTTGATGGACAGGGGAAACAGATGGTGCTCTATGAATTCCGCCGTCGCATAAGTGTCGCTTCCGCAATCTGAGACGATTGGCCTGCCAGGCGGGACTTCATAGGGCACGGCCCACTTGTCGGGGCTCTTGTGGATTTTGGGCAAGATGTAGAACCGCCTCTCACGCGGTTCTGCACTGCCCTTCAAATACAGCATTTGTTTATGACTGATGAATTTTTTGTCCTTCAACGCGGCCACAATTCGATTGATCATCGGCAAGGTCTCCCAATAGATAGGTTTCTCCAGTTTCGTGTAATAGACCGGATCACTCAATTGACGTTTGACCTCCGTGACGTATTGGTCCCTGTCCATCACGACCACCGCCGAGCCTTTATCGGCCGGCTTGATGATAATGTGAGTCGCTCGTTGAAGGTCCTTCAACGCACGCAATTGGCTGTCGGTCACATTGGGTTTTTCTGTCCACGGCGCGAAATTTTGGTTGAGCCACTGTACGTCCCTGTCCATCATTTGTACGAGTTCTTTTGGCAACTTCTCCGCGGGAGGCGTCCACTCAGTCGGTCCCACAAACGGCGTTTTCGGACCCGCGAGCGGTACCCCGAAGTAAGCGGCCAATTTCAGGCGTCTGTGAAATCGCTGCAAGTCGAATTCTAATTGTTCTTTGTCTTGCATACCTTTTTGCGTGACCGGTATAAAGGACAAACCCCTTTGTAGCAACACATATTGGTCTCTGGTCAATTTAAAGTTCTTAGCCAAAACCACCACGTCTCTGCCGACTAAAGAACGTGCGGACTGAGACCCCCGTGCGTTGCTGCTTGGGGGAATTACCAGTTTAACAACCGGCACCAATGCTCCAACATTTTGGTGGCAGTCGCGGCAGTCCAATGGATGCCATCATCCTCAACATGAAAGTCCTCGGCAGGCAGCGGTTCGAGATATGGCATATTGCGACGCACATGTTCATTCAGATCCGTCAGATTCTCGCGTTCTTCACGCGGAAGTTTGTCGGAGAAGTTAACCAGCGGGATCCAGATTTCCGCGTACGGAAACATTCGTTTGGCTGTGCGAAGTGCCGCTTGCACGTTCTTGATGGTGGTCTCCCGCGGTTTATTCTGGCGACTGTTAATGCCAAAGGACAAGACCAATTTCTGTACAACGACCTGATCCAAGACATGCGGGCTAGTCAACAGCATTTCCCCGTGCCTGAAATGGGCACCGGGAAAACTGTCAATTTGGAGATCGTCCACACTGTAACCCGGAATGCGCGCCAAATTGGAATCGCCAATGATCAGGTTCTTCTTGTGTACAATCAGTTTCCATTCGTTCTTTTTGCGCACCTGCCGATGCCGAAAAACCACATGTTCGTGAACATACGGCGAATCTGGCAGTGGCACCAAACTGGGAGACTCTGGCATGTCCGGCGCATCGCCCAACAACTCATCAGGGGTCGCGATCGGCCTCCTTTCAGGAGTCGTGGCCGGTCGCCGTTCCGGAGTCCGTTCAATCACCCTGTGGACCTGCAGTTCGTCAGGAGCGAGAACCCTTTCACCACCAGAGCCCGGGCCCGAGCCTTCTGAATCGGCCTCCGAAGCTTCGGAGCCGTCAGACTCGTCGGACCCTGAGGCGTCGGAGTCGGACCCGTCGCTCTGCTCGACCACCTGGTCTTCATCGAACCCCATCAAATCTTCTTCCAGTACCGCCCCCACATTGTCTTCCGTCAACACCACACCCCGGGTTGTTCTATTCGGTCTGGGCTCCAGGGGGCGCCTGACACTGGGCGCCACACTCACGGGGACGTCCTCCCGCCGGAGCAGACCCCGTCTCTCCCTGGGAACCCGACGGTCACGAGGACGGCCAGGCGTCCACCAGTCCAACCCCTCCGCGTTCCCAGGATCTGCCGGAACCGGGTCGTCGTCAGCCGGAACCGGTCGACTTTCAAGCTGCACCTTCTTCTTCCTTTTCATTCGTTCACCAATCTTCTGCTGTCTCCGATCAGCCTTCCCGGCCTCAAGTTCCCGCTCAATCAAGCCTTGTGCATGATCAAAGACCGCCTGCGTCACCCTCGGCAAATTCCGTCTTGCCCAACGCATAGCAACCTCCCAGGCCGCTTTCCAACTCGGGGTAATACACAGCTTGACATCCAGCAGCATCGCCTGTAGCTTGGCCTGATAATGTTGTTTCAAAATCAGGCACGTGGTGTAGCCCCAGTTTTTGGCATTGCCCACAATCAAATCGGTGGTTTCAGGCGTCGGAAACGCAGGCTTGATCACGGTTGACAGATCCCTGACCAACCGTTCAATGGTAAGCGGTTCAGGCCTGTCATTCTCCATATCGACGTTGCGCAGATGATGGACAGTTCGAATGACGCCATGCAAGTAACGCACGAGCCTCCCAAACACTGGGTCAGCTGCCTGGCGTCTCACATCTGTTCCATCGACACGGTCATCCACTGGTTCCCGCGTCCCAGTCCGCTCCCCTCTGCGAACCACATCCGCATAAGTCCTGCGCGGGGGGCCACCGTAGGGAGGCCGGCGCGGAGGCTCGGGCCGGATTAGGTTGGGGAAGAATTCCCTCCCTCTCCGGGGGGGAGGAGGAGCCCCTCCCCACTCCCA